>NC_134568.1:3002161-4202161 GCF_050947875.1 Dermacentor variabilis
ATCCAGTGCACAGCGCCAGCTGTTGAATAACAACATTGCACAAGCATCGACTATATAGATCTATCGTAGTATGGTGCACGGCAGGCGTAGTGGCGGCCTCAGCAAAGAACACAGCCATGGAGCGACGCGCCCGTATGAGCCATCGCCGGCAATTCTATCGCGTAAGTTGATATATCTCGTCACGGCACAGGCATCGTTTTCTGGCCGCCGAGGTGCCGGCGCCACTGATACTCACCTGCTCCGGCCGTCGCCGTTCAAGTGACGGCGTATCCAGTAATCTGAACCCAAGCAGGACACCTGTTGCCGCCAAGCAGTACGCTAACAATAAAGAGGTTCTTATACTCTGACCGGCAGCTCACGCGGCGTTGACCCGCAGTGCCGTTGGAAGCTCACCACACGCTTTTAATACCACAAACGCGCAGCCGACATTTCACGCCCGCAGATCAAAGTCGACGGGCGCAGGCTCTACATGCTACGCGTCGCAGTCGCGCACTGCCTGCACAATCAGCGATGTGGGCGCGAAGAGACACAGACGATAGCACGGAGCGTACTGGCAAATCTGCACAATGCGCGTTTAGTGAGCGACCTACTGCACACAATCGCACGAGCTAGGGGATTGGCGCCACGTACGCGCCAGCTAGCAGATACCGCGCACGAAGAAGCGCCGCCGGTTCTCGCTCAAATGATCGCTGTACAAACACTCACACACGCGCACCGCAGTAAACCCTTAACGAGCCGCCACATTTCTCAGGCCGCGGTTAGGCGGCGAAGCTTAGCTCACCTCGCACTGCACGTAACTATTATGGTAGTGGCTTGCGCTTCGGGGAACATGTCGAATGCTCACATCCACACAAAGACGCGGCAAAGTTTGTCATCATGTAAAATACCCTTTTTAAGGTACACTCGCTTGACTCTAAGCACTCAAGTCGCCTCGATTACGACAAAGCTCGAAGAAACACAGTGATCGTGCAAAATGGTTCTGGACGGCCACCTGTCGCGACATGTTGTACTGAGACCTTCAATAAGTCATATCAGCGCGTCTCCTCACTTTGAACACATGCACACTCATATAACGTGTAATAATCGTTCAAAGTCACTTACCGTGGAGTCTTGGGGGTTCAAAGCTGTGAGAAACAACAACCACGGTAGAAGAATGCGCCGTCGCTGACAATGGCTGCTCCTTTGCGGCTTTCAACGCACGCGCGCGCGCTCCGAAGGCTTGTGCTCCTCCGCGCGTAGTTCCGACCGTTCCGACTTTCGGCGTCCTGTGCAGCGCCAAGGCGCGGCTACTCCGAACAGAAAAACAGCGCCGACACACATCGCGCGGGATATTTCGAATCTGACTGCAGAAATAATCCTACTGAAATTGTCGCTGCGGCTCACTTCCTTGTTTGTCACGGCTGAGTTATTCTTTTCTCTATTTGGCTCGTCTCAGATATGGGTGTATTTCAACACTCCCACTTTCCCGTACGCTACCGTTATTCCTTGAAAACCCCCATTTTACAACCGCAATGCCTATTCAAATGGGGTCGGGGGTATAATAATGGTTCTAGCTTATTTTACTTCTTCTCGTGGGAGTACTCATTTTAGGCTAGGGGGAAAAAATGGCATATCAACTGTTAAAACGCCCATATGGGCTCATTTGTGTTTACAGTGATACAGTGAACAAAGCCATTACAAGGACAAGAGGGGACACATGAACCGCGGTGAGCTTTGTCTCCTGTTGGTTCGGTCTTGTCGTCTGTTTATCGTCCGATTCGTGCGGGAAGTCAAGATGTAAGAACTCGCTAATATAGCCACACCCTTCAGTTTGAGTACTCTTTACCTGATTATAGGTATACCATGGGACACCATAGTTTCTGCCTTTATCTGTTGTTTAGTTTTTAGTCACGACGTCTCATATCTCACACTTTAGGAAATAGCGCAGATGGTCAGATGATTAAGATGGTCAGTCAGCCTGCAATGTTTTCTGAAGCTAGATTGATTAGACTTACTAAAAACTAATGAAGCAACAGGAGAGCAGAAAATTAAGAAAATAAATTTATGCATTGACTCACACCTCTAGGCGAATTACGTACGTGTATATATACACATAGTCACTCTTTCTAAAAAGAAGAAAGTTCGAGTAGACGGGCGTGCTTTTCAACATGCAGGATTCATTACAGGCGTCGTCCTCTGTATAAAAGTAGAAAGGTGTGCGAGTTGATATACATTCATAATGGGAACAGCGCGAACAAGACGACGACGGAAAGAAACGTCCTGTGTCCTTTCACTCCGTCGTCGTCTTGTTCGCGCTGTTCCCATTATCAATCGTGCTCTGGTTCACGAAGAGAGTGAATAGAAGCCGTTCAACGCTTGGCATTCTCACAAGATGTCTTGCGCCGCCACGGAGGCTTACCGGCTATGGTATTGCGCTGCTAAGCACGAGGTCAGGGGATGAAATACCGCCTGTGGCTGCAGCATTTGGATGGGCGCCAAGTGCACAAAGCTTATTTCCCGTGCATTGGGGTCACCCCAAATATCCCATGGGCGTCCAACTTAATCCGTAGCCCGCGAATGAAGCGTGCCTCCTAATGAAAGCGTGGTTTTGGCACGAAAACGCCTGGAATTGAAATAAACAAAATGTCCTTTACATGTGGTGCGGTTTTAAGGCAACATATGGAACCTTTGGGCCACCGTTACGGTGTTGGTTGGTGGTAAAGATAGGCGGCAGGCCAACCGTGCACTGGTATTTAAATATCTAATACAACTTAAGGTTAAGGAGGAGACTGGTGTACTTCGAACGCCACAATAACGAAATGTCTCACAGATGCGCGATGTGGTATAATTTCTTTTGTAATTTGTTTCCAAGCTTCAACACTTCGTAAACTTTCATAGGGTGACTTGGTCTGTGGTGTAGTCATCCTATGAGACGTTTTAGTGGCCATCTGTTAGGACTGAACGTCGACTTTGTGGGCGCAGGCTCTAATAAACCGCAATATTCAATTCAATTGCAGCACCCGCAACCTTCAATGCAGATTGACACCGGTGCCGTTTTACGTACATCTTATCCTTTAGAGTGTCGTACTCTGCAGACTAACACGACCACCCGGAGGGGTTTTGGTTTTCGACGCCACCAGACTCCATGGCCTACAAGAAACTTGCCTAGTTTTCCATCTCCGAAGCATATTTTTTTTCCTTCGGGGGGATGAAGTTCTACTAATGTTGATTTCGTGTGATTTCACATTTTACTGTAATCGGTGTGACCTGCCCGGCTTTTTTTTTTTTCTTCTTCTCCTGCATGGCTGTTCGGTCCATACTGGGACACTCCGCACTTTGCTGTTGTTTTACTTTAGTCCGTGCGGCCTTATCGTCTTGCTATTTCTCTCGTTTCGTTTTGTTTTCCTACACTGATAGCGCACACCGACTGCGACGGATCGCCAAGATACGTATGGTGTTCGGGGAAATTGCAATTACTCCTAAAACAAGTGAACATTCCCATCATGAAATGAATCAAAATCACCTTGGACGACCTTAAAAATCTACAATATTTAAGGCCTAACCAACTATAATTAAGACTTAAGGCAACTATAATGTTCCCCTCAACATCTTTTTTTGTTTTGTCGTTTTGAAATTGCTTTTATATTCCTTCCTTCCTAAAGTGTAAAAAGGCATTCTGCGCCTCTCGCTGGCTGTGGCCAACCTGCTCCCTCAACATTTCCACGTCACTGCAAGGTACGTATGTTTCCTCATCGAATAATAATTATAATAATAATAATAATAATAATAATAATAATAATAATAATAATAATAATAATAATAAGAAGAAGAAGAAGAAGAAGAAGAAGAAGAAGAAGTAGAAGAAGAAAAAGAAGGATCTGGAGTTTTGAGAAGATATTTGCTCGCATAAGTTCTATGCGCTTGAGTAGAAGAAAAAGAAGAACGCAGCCTGCCTCGCGCATTGCGAACCCGTTTACATTCTGTGCAAGCTACGAGGCGCTTTCGTCCCGCACTGCTTCATCTAAATAATCCGCCGAGAATTCTAGGAAGCGGCCAGCGGGAACTCCTTCTATACCGCCGAGCTATACTCTTGCGACACCTCCTGCCAATCATGATTCAACGCCCTCAATCCGAAGCCACGACTTCGCACCGGGATACAAAGACGACTGGCCATGGATTTCGCCGCGCTGCTCAACAAGACGACGGCTGTGGCCGCGTTCAGGGATCAGCGACCGTGTGCGCACACGGCGATCCTCGGTCTCAACTTTCTCGTGAGTGGACAAAACGCGGCAGGCATCCCGGCGGGGTCTTTCCTTCCTGCGGCTGCCTCGTGTCGGCGTTCCATTGGTCCGGACACGCTTGGCCGCACGCCTTTGTCCACGGAACTGAAGACAGGTGAATATTCTTACGTGTCCTATCAGGCAAACCATATCATTTCTGAGAGAGACAGTTTAAAGGTATCCTTTATGCAGCGCTCTGGCGAGAGGTAGCCCTCATGTCGATGGCACCGCACACCAAGGCCCCTTAGAATCCTCGCGCGAAACAATTTTAGCCCTATTTCGAATACACCTTCTCACGTAGTGGTAATCCCAATCGAAACGTGCGTGTCCAATATACTTTGGGTGCGCAGGCTCCTGAAGCCTGTTCATCGACATGTTGAAACATGCTTAAATGTTTTTCATGCGCAGCCGAAGGCCAAATACAAAGAGAACACATTCGACACTGCACTCATCTCGTGTGGACGTATTCTTATTGTGGCAGCCTTGTTTTATTGACTGTAGTCAACAGCGGAAGGAAGCGGAGACATTTTGTTTGTAACTTGATGTTTGGCACAGGCAGGTTGTTTTTGCTTCCTAGAACGTCGAAAATCACGGTTGGGTGACATTTGCTCTAGTGAGCACGTCTAGCGTTATGACAATTCTTGTGTAAGCGCCCAGGAGCCAAATGCATCTGATTGGATTAGACCTTTAATAATTAAACATAATTAAAATATAGAAATATGATAATTGATTACTCGTTTTTTGAGTGTTTAGTATTGAAAGTAATTATCCGAAAGAAATATATTATAGAAGAGAAGAACCTAACTGTCAAGAACTTTCTAACAACAGTGGCACAAATATTGTTAATCAGTGCACATTCTTGATGTTTCAGGGGGAATCGCACGAGAAGAGGCCTCCCAAGTCGTGTCGGTCGTGGATCGGCAGACGCAGCGACCGCGTCGCTTCTCACTCCAGCTTCAGCAACCCAGACGATGGCTCGCAGTAGGCGGAACGAGCTCGGAGCTGGCATAGCGTGCCATCCCGGGCGATCTCCACTCCAGCCCCGTGTTGTCGAAGCCTCCGCCCACCGCCTGACCATCGGAGGAGCAGCGAGCTGTCCTAGCCCCTGTTCCACTGGTGGGACTCGGCGAAAGGGCGACGTGTCTCGCTTCGAGTGCACCCACAGATTTCGCGTGGCTGGCTTCGCTCGTGGCGCCGAGAAACCCGCCGTCATCGCCTTCGACGCGCTGCCTTTTCCCACGGCGAGCACCAGGAGATCTTCAACATACGTGCGGGGCGTTCCAGTTCATAGGGGCCGGTCACTCTACTGCTGTCATGTCTGTGGCGGAGCAATTTTCAGAGATATTCTCGTACTTTTCAAGCAGTACGAGGACGTCCGGGCTGTTCATTAGGACGTTATAGGCTTCCATGAAATTGGCTCTGCAATCGCTGAGCTGGAGTCTTCGGTGCCCTCGGG
The DNA here is from genome assembly GCF_050947875.1 of Dermacentor variabilis. Taxonomy (NCBI): domain Eukaryota; kingdom Metazoa; phylum Arthropoda; class Arachnida; order Ixodida; family Ixodidae; genus Dermacentor; species Dermacentor variabilis. The sequence continues at coordinate 3,007,877 of NC_134568.1, forward strand.
CGATCTTTACGATGAGGCGCCTCGTGAGAATTCGACGGATGGCGCAGCTCTCCGTTGACGCGGACATTTCCGTGTTGCTTTTTTCCGTAAAGATCTGCTGAAACTCGTACGGCGCTTTTACCTAATTATCGCGAGATTTTTCCGTTTTTCCTGTTTTGTGAAAATATATTCTCACCTATGCGATGTTTGTAGTTGGCTTTTTGGGATCGTCGTTCTTGCATTGTCGGAATTTGCGGATACCTTATTATTATAACAGCCATGAGCTGGCATATCCTGACATCATATATGCCTAGCTTACAATGAACAAAGCCATTAAAAGGAGAAGAGCGGACACATGAACCGCTGTGAGCTTTGTCTCCTCTTCGCTCTGTCTTTGTTTATGGTCCGCTACCTACGGGAAGTCAAGATGTTATAACTTGCTGCTATAGCTACGCCCTTCAGTTTTATTACTCTTTACCTGATTATGGGTATGCCATGCGACTTCATAGTTTCTGCCTTTATCTGTTGTTTACTTTTCAGTTAGGACGTCTTATATCTCTCACTTCAGGAAGTAGTGCTGACTGTACACTTTTAAGATGGTCAGTCAGGCTGCAATGTTTTCTGAAGCTAGACTGATTAGACTTCCTAAAAATTAATGCAGCAACAGGAGAGCAAAAAACTGGGAAAATAAATTTAGGCATTGCCTCAGACCACTAGGCGAATTACGTACGTGTATATACACACATAGTTGCTCTTTATAAAACGAAGAAAGTTCGAGTAGACAGGCATGCTTTTCAAGATGCAGCATTCTTTGCAGGCATCGACCTCTGGTTCACGAAGAACGAGAATAGAAGCCATTCAACGCTTGGAATTCTCACAAATTCTCCTGCACCGCCGCGGAGTCTTACTGGCTATGGTATTGCGCTGCTAAGCACGAGGGCGCGGGATGAAACACCACCGGCGGGGGAAGCATTTGGATGGGCGCGAAATACAGAAAGCTTGTTTACAGTGCATTGTCGTCACTCTAAAGATCCCACGGGCGTCAAACCTAATGTGGAGCTCCCGACTGAGGCCTGCGAAAACTTTGGCACGAAAACCACTGGAACTGAATTAAACAAAGTGTCCTTTACATGTGGTGCGGTTTTAGGGCAATATATGGAAGAATTAGGCCCCCGTTACGGTGTTGGTTGGTGGCAAAGATAGGCTTCAGGACCGCCGTGCACTGGATGCCGCTGATAAGTTAGACCTGGGGTCCTTGCTGCTCAATTTATTCTGAGTACGACGGAGCCTCGCTATGTGATCGATGCCTGGAGACTTGACAAGAATTACAGAGGTTTGCAGGTACATCGATTTTGTTTCCTCCTGTTCGAACCTACAGTCGTGTTCAGTGGTATGCATGGCTCTTCCTGTGTTTCAACTGGTCTGCGTAGCGTTGTGTCCTAAACTTGATGCTTCTTATTTTCCTGGAATGCTACTCTGCGCGTGTACCTAGTTGATCTATTGCTTCATTTGTAAGCAACATGGCTCCTTGATATGTGTTGATGCTGTAAGGGGTGCATCTCACAAACTAGCATGATTTATTCTAAAGTAGTTGCTTTAGGCTTTGTGGAATATTGTGCCCGATTCGTCCACTGGGGACTTTGTAGCTCTTACACCATCCAAGTGTGTCCTTGTATGCAGCTATGTGTCACTTTCTCCGTCTTGCACTGATGCGTTAGAGTACATAAGAAGCGCGATGCGTGATGCCTTAATCGTGGATAATATGCTCGTGCCCAGTACGTTTGCTTGAGTTCCCCTTGTAGATAGCATATGTGAAAGACTTAAGGAAACGGCGCAAATTCCGCCAATGAAGCAAATTTAGCAAAGTTAGGTAGCATAAATAATTGGATTTATTGGTAATCTAAATAAAAGGCCGCAGTATACGACACAGTTGGACAAGTGCGTGGCAGGAATCTCGACTCGACCATTTCAGTAAAAATGGGCTTCACTGATTCTATGCAGCTTTGCAGTGCTAAGAAAAGTTACATTGAAGTACTTGAACGGATAGCCTGGAATGTCCCTCTATTTCCTGAATACAAACCATTGTGGTCTGCTGCGGTACGCCTAAATGCGTTAGCATTATTAGGATACTTCGCCGACATTTCCCGGATCTATCTATCTATCTATCTATCTATCTATCTATCTATCTATCTATCTATCTATCTATCTATCTATCTATCTATCTATCTATCTATCTATCTATCTATCTATCTATCTATCTATCTATCTATCTATCTATCTATCTATCTATCTATCTATCTATCTATCTATCTAACTAACTAATTAACTAACTAACTAACTAACTAACTAACTAACTAACTAACTAACTAACTAACTAAGTAACTAACTAACTAATTTACTCACCGTTTTCCCGCCCCCTGGGGTCACTGTGTAGTCCGAGGTCCAGTGCTTAAGAGGAAGCTTCAGCTCAGGTCCTCCTATCTAAATACATGTAAAAGCAGAATGCGTTTTTCTCGGCAACCACTGCACCAAATTCGACGAGGTTTGTTGCGTTTAAAAGAAAACTGAAAATGTAGTGACTGCAGGTTTTGAAGTTTTGATTTAGGTCCTCCATGTTTTATTAAAAATTGGCAAAATCAAAAATTTTCGAGCAACGAAACTATCAAGCTTACAACTCTAACTGTAACAATTCTGTGAATTGCATCTAATAGTACATCTGAAGCGGACAAAATTGATGTGTTCTACATGAATCTCAAAAAATTTAGTAATATGGAAATACAGCTTTTGCAGAACCTTTGTAAACAACGTAACAAAATCACGTAAGATATAAAATGACATATCGAATTTGTCCGCTTTCAATGGTCTAATGGATGCCTTTACAGAACTGCGATATCTGTTTTTGATGCAGAGTTATTGATTTGGCAACTTCGTCGTTCTATATTTTTAGAGCGCAGCTCTTTGGCGTCCGTTCCTGGGTTTCGCGTCGTCGTCGGCCTCGTAACCAGCTCCGCCCCCCTTTCATCCCCCCGGCGCTAGCAGCGACCGACTGATACCGCTGGATGCCGCTGACGCCGCTAGAGAGTCAAGATAACGTGTCGGCATCGGCGGCGTTGTCCCTGAAACCAACTCCGCAGCTGGGGTTGACTCACTATCGGCGTCAGCGGCATCAGTCAGTCGCTGCTATCTCTTCCCTCCTCCCTTTATCGTGTTGTCCGCTTGCTGCGCGCGCTTCTGCCCCCATCGTTTGCCGCTGGGTGTACACGCCGCCCCCCTCCCCCCTCTTCCTGCGAGTCTCCGGTTGTCAAAGCGCCGGCTCGAACTTAATTCCTTTCTTCGCTCCTCCTCCAATGCAACCCCTGAGCGGTGGCAATCAGAGAGCCAGATCGGTGGCGGCGGATCTGTATATGTGCACCGCCCGAGCCGAAATTGCCGCTGCCGTTCGCCCTGTGCGGTGGCAATCAGAGAGCCAGATCGGTGGCGGCGGATCTGTATATGTGCACCGCCCGAGCCGAAATTCCCGCTGCCGTTCGCCACTGCGAAATTATCTGCCAGTTCTTTCTGAGCCATGAGCGAGACGACCGATGGAAGTCCTCCGTCTTCTGCTGCTGCTGCTGCTGCTAAACGAGCTGCCAGAGCAGAGGCCCAGCGCCGTCGCCGTCAGAATCCAGAGGTGCGTGCCGCCGAAGCAGAAGCTTACCGTCGCCGCCGTCGAGATGATCCAGGAGTACGGGAAATATAAAAAAAAAATATTCTGATAGCGCATATATGTGTTGCTCGATTTCTTTGCCTCAATCTATCGAAAAGGTGAAACAGCTTATTTGCTGCGCTCAAATTTCGCATTAGGAAGTAACGTAATCGTCGGTAATTTTTTTGAACTTCCGCATTTTTGAACATTCTTTTAACAAAATTCAGGACCTTAATCGAAATTCCGCTTCCAACAGTCCCTAGAATTTAACTTTCTCTCTTTATTGCAAAAAATGTAATTAAGGTTCATCCAGGGGTTATCTCAGAAAAACGTTTGTGCGTTTTACATGTATTTGAATAGGCCGCGTAGGAGTTGGGCCCGAGCTAAAGGTTCCTCTTAACGTACGTGCTGAATGAACAAGATTCGAAACCAACAGTCGTACCACTGCCAACAGGCCATTGCTGCAAGAGGCGGCGGGAGCCTAATGAGGAGGAAGTCTCCGTCTGCAAGCAGCACTACGAGCTTGAATAGAATCTGTGAAAAAAGCCTATTTCACAATTGTCAAAAAATTTCTGCTTTACCCTGATTTACATTTTTCTTTAATGTTTTCTTTCCGTCCAGTGCATTTAACCACTGGCTTCTTCAATGAATGAATGAATGAATGAATGAATGAATGAATGAATGAACTTTTATTTCTACCCAAAGGGGGCTGTCTAAGCCCGGCCCCGGCGCTCAGGCCGAGGGGGAATCAGGGACTGCCCCGCAGACTAAGGACTTGAGAAGTTGCTTATTCACGGCCTCAGCCGCCAGGCGGATGGCTTGATCTTGGACGTTGGGGTCTTCGCTCCGCAGCCGAGACCTCCCAGGCTTCTCTGCTATCTATGTTTTGGCTGATCCCTGGGTAACCGGCACATTCCCAGATTATGTGGCCTATAGCGTACCCCTCTCTCCGAAATCTTTGTATTTGGCTCCATTTTCGTCCCCTGTCTGCGTAAGATAGATCCAAAATGGGCAGATGTAATTACCTGCTTGCAATCGCCTTCTATATACGTGCCTCGTTGTATAAGAGAGACCGATCCGGAGGTGGGAGGTTTCTACTTTCTACACTTTCTACATCCCCTGGGACAGATCCGTGTGCGGGTATCCATATAATGCGTATTTTTCTATTAATTGGGTTGCCGAGGAGTATGCGTCCAGCTTCCTCCGATATTCTTCCTTTACAAAAATTCCAAATAGCTGTGTTGAAGTTGAAGTTGAATTTATTTTCATCAGTATAGTACAAACAGTAGTACAAACAGGTGTATAAGTGCACAGTCGGTGCTCCCGAAGTAAAAACTGTCGGGGTACCTCCTAAACAGGAAACAAATGGTTGTTAGTACGATTGTGGCAACAGTAGCAGGCTACATCACCCAAAGGTTGGGCTTGTCAGCAAAAAACAAAAAAAAGCATAAAAAGAATTATGTTGGAAGAATTATTATGTTAGCTTGTGTATCAGTGCAAGCGAGCGATATTGCGACTTCTTCAGCCGTACTTGCATCTCTAGTGCGTGATGAGGCCGTGATATTGGGTATTCTGTCACCGTCTACGACCGCCGAGACTGCAGCCCCATGTCTATCGCACGCTGCGTCGCCATTGGCTATCTCATCAGCTCTTTTATCTTTCATCCTTCTTATTATGCTTTTAGCTCAGTGCTCCCTGCGTTCTTTGTTGTCTGTGGGGTGCATATTTCTCGGTAATGGCGGAATCAATAAATGTTTCCTTGTGTCGGAAAGAATGTCTGTTTTTTCATGCTGGCTCTGTCACTCCGGAGGCCAATCAATCCTTGTCCTCCAGGTCTATGACTGGCTGAGTCGTTCTAGCTGCGCTATTCGGACTGCCCGTGTTAATTCTTGATATGTGTTCATGCCCATCCTGTGTAGCACCTCCGTTGATGTGGTTATGGCGAGGCCTAGTGCTCATTCAGTGCATTTTTTTTATTACTGTGTCGAGTTTGTCACGCTCCGCTTTCTTGATGTTGAGAAAGCGGGTTCCGTAACAGATGCGGCTGATCATATAGGCTTGTGTAATCTTTAGGAGGCTTCTCTCCTTCAGGCCGTGGATTTTGAGCGACACCCTTCTAAAGACCCCCGTTACATGTGCAGCATAGCTTTCTAACTTCGTGATTGTGTTCGTGTTCATTCCGTTCGTATGCATAAACATGCCTGATATCCTAACTTTCTCGACCCCAGGGACGAGGAATACTTCTAGCAATATACCGTGGTCTGGTTTTGCCTGAGGGGAATTTTTCTTCTGCCCTGTGATTTATTAATGAGTAGCTAAGATTTTTGCGGAGAGCACGACAGCCCTCTGCCCGCCTCGCATTCGACAACCGCGTGTGCCGCTGTCTGCAGTTTGTGTTCTGTTTCTGCGTCACTACCTTTTGCTTATCTAGAGATTTATATCGTCCGCATACATGCTGAACTTTGACCTAATATGGGGGGAGTCCTCAAACTGCGAAGTTGAAGAGAATAGCGGACAAGACTGACCCTTGAGTGGTGCCCTTACTCCCTAGTTTAATTGTGGGGGATTCAATGTCTTGGAATATCATCCTGACTTCTCTGTGTGTTAGGAAGTCTCTGATGTAGTTATATGTTTTCTCGTCAACCCCGATCTCCTGAAGCCCTGTGAGTATGGCTGCATGTTGGACGTTGTCAAAGGCTTTAGTTAGGTCTAGGCCGAGGATGGCCTTTATGTGAGTTGTCTGGGCGCTAAGTATGTCGTATTTGAGCCTGAGCATTACGACCGGCGTGCTCAGGCCCGGCCTAAACTCTACCATCTCGTGTGGCCAAAGGTTTTGCTGCTCCATGTATCTAGTGAGCCTCGTCTGCACTACGTGCTCCAAAACTTTGCACACACACGAATTTAGCGATATGGGCCTCAAATTCTCTAGTTGTGGTGATCTACCCTGTTTGGGTATGAGGACCATGTCCGCTTTCTTCCACGCTTGTGGGAGGCGTCAGGTTCCCACACCTCGCCGATATATCTTGCTAGCGCTGCTATGGAGTTTTCGTCTAGATTCCTGAGGAGCCTGTTTGTTACCCCGTCCGCTCCCGGGGCCGACCAGGTTTTAGACCGTTTAATTCGGCCCGAAACTCAGCCGCCGTGATAGGCGTGTCCAGCTCCGTGTTGGGACTGCCCGTGTATTCACGTAGTATCTCGGTATCTATTTGTCCTATGTACAATCAAATTAATTTGTCAATCGGTAGTTTGGCTTTTCAATTGAAGCTGTGTTTCGATTTGATTTGGTTTATGTTTGCCTGCGTTTTTTAATTGCCGCGGTCAAGTAGGTGCCTAAGGATGTTCCATGTTTTGGAGAGGCTCATGACCTTGTTCATTTCGTCGCATCTGCTATATCAATTTTGCTCGTTTAATTTTATGGCGTATGTCTCTATCTCCTTGTTGTGTCTGGCCAATTCCCTCATAACGTTTACGTTCCATCTTTGGGCCTTTAATTTCTTTTCTAGGTCCCTTTATCTTTTCGACATGTTTATCAGTTTGATATCTATGTTTGGTGGTGCGTCCTCGTCTTCTATGGTGGTGGATGCGCTATTCGCGAGTTTTTTCAGCTGTCCCGTCCATTCATCAATGTCGGTAATGCTTCCGGAGCGTATAGTTTCCCTGATTCGTCTAAATTTGTCCCACTCCGTAATATTGGGCTTCTTACCTTATCTGGTCTTGACACCCTTGCCTAGCGTGAGCGAAATAATTGAGCGGTGACTGCCCAGGTTTTGCTCCGTGTTTCTCCAATTACCTGCTCCAGCGTTTCGGCTAAGACTGAGATGCGGAACTGTGTGCCTAGTAATACTACTGCCCATTCGGGTGGGCATCACATAGACCAAATTACCGAAAAACACATAGCCATAGCGATCCAGGAGACCATAAAAAACCCGGCCAAACTGTCTTGATATCAAAGCTTGGGCAACGATGGAGGAGAAAAATCCAGGGTAGCCACGTTCGTTAAAAGAAACACCGTGGGGTGTGGACGCCTGGTTTCTCTGCCCCTTCGACTACGGCGCGTCCAGCCGCGCCCACTCACCTGCGATACTACAAATCGTCGCGTTCCTCGCAAGCTGACACGAACCTTGTATGCCGTGAGTTTATTTTTTGCTGCTCCCCGCGCCTCCACAGCTCTGAAGCCGTTCCAACGCGGCTGCCCCTGCCGGGGCCATAGGTGCCTTGGCATGTTTCTACACATAAACCAAGAGCGCCAAGCGACCAGCTCTTCCGAGGCCTACGTCCTAAACGGGCGTGCAAGGGGCCAATTCACCGCTCTGTTTCGATGGAGCATTTACCTGGCGCAACGTCATTTTCCAACGAGCACGAGACGCAATCGGCGACGGAGAACGCCGCCGCGCGTCCCTCGGCAACAGCGAAGACACACGAGGGGGATACGACGGGACTGGCCGCCAATCCCATCGTCGCCAATTTTCCCTCCCAACAACGAGAGGTGTTGGAGGATTGGAGTGTTGGAAAGGATGGAGGAAGATGCTGCCCCGAACATTTACGACGACAAAACTGACGACGACGCAGGTGGCTGTTGGAAGACAGGCATACGTAAGCAACGCGTCCGTCAAACGCAGGCTAAGACGCAACCCTCCGAGAACATCTTGGGCATTCCGGACGCCTCTCAGCTCACCGTACGCAAGCGCAGTCGCAATGAGAAGCTGCCTCGACTACCATTGCGCGACAAAAAGATAATTCTGCGGCCTCTATGGAGTACAGCCGGCTTGACCAGCGAGGATCGTCAGGACATGATATTCCGATTGCGACCTCAGCAGAACTTGGCAATCATGAGCACACCCCAGTCACACGTGGCCGATGCATTGTACAAGGTGAGAGAGCTGAACCTTGGTTAGCGGGTCTATCCCATCACAACATATTTTGCGGCCCCAGAGAGCTCATGCAAGGGAATTGTTCATGGTCTTTTGCCCGGTACACCGTCGTCCAAGCTAGTGGATGTACTTTTGGCTCCTGGAACTCAAATACTTCAAGCACGAATGATGGGACAGACCAACGTTGCGTTGGTAACATTTGAAGGATTTAAAGTCCCTCGCTACGTGCGTTTCCATGGTGCAGAACTCCGTTGCTACCCCCATCGCCCACGCCAACTGGCTTGCAAAATATGTCACAAGCTCGACCATTGGGCTGATTACTGTCCTACGCCGCACGTGGTAATTTGCGCGACGTGCGGGACTGACAACCCCACCCCGTCGCACCCGTGCACCTCACACTGCAGATCCTGTGACGGCAACCACCCTACAACGGATCCAAACAGCCCGCGGCGTGCTAGGCAGACACTGAATAAGGCTTGGGTGCAGAAAGCTCTCGAGAAAGAGCAGCGTGAACTCCAACCTTACAGCCACCTGACCACAACCACAGATTAGGCGGAGACCCGAACGTCGCGCGCCCCAACGAAGGAGACCGGACAAGTACGGTGGGAGACCCGTTCGAGATCCCGTCGCAATGTCCAGACCCGCTCCAACTCTCGGTCTAGATCCCGCGAGGCATCGGTGCGCTTCCCGGAGAAGCGCCCTCCTTCGCCATCTTACCAACAACTCTACAAGAAGGCCCTGCAGGCCAGCGCCCCAGCCAAGGTGACCCTGGCCCCTTCAGTGGTGCAGTGTACCACGGAGAAGAAAACGGCAACAGAAGCGCCTCGGGGGGTAGGTCGGGCGGAGGGTCCTCCACAGCTCGGTCCGCCCCGGGAAATCTCTCCCTACCCCTTCCCCTATCACGAATTCGTTATCAACCCCCGATCCCCTTACAGAAATAGCCCGTCTACGTCGTGACATGGAGGTGCGCTGTGAGCGCCTGCAAAAACAAATGAACGCGCTGGAAGCAGACATAAGCATTAGTATGCACGCGGCCCTGGACACGATAGAACGCCAATGGAGGACCTTCGAATAGGGATTACGGAGCAAGTCAAATCATCTATAGAGTGCACTTTCGCACGCATGCAAGTTCCTGAGCTTAGCGGTTACAACTAGAGCGGGCTTTCCGACCAAGGCTCTTTGCCGCAACCTGCAAATGAGGGCACCCGGCGCCCGCATCCATATGCACGACCTCCTGCTTCTTCTCGCGATGATGATGGCGCTGCGTAACCCGGAGCCGCTAGTGGCATGCCAGTGGAATCGTAGGGGAGTCTGTCAAAAACGAGGTTCCCTACAGCAGTATATCGCCACATCCACGAACTCTCCCGATGTTATCCTCTTACAGGAACTCAATTTCACCCCTTCTTTATCCGGCACAGCACGCTCTCGGGTGTCTCTCCTCTTGTGGGAGCCTTAGTTTCGAAACATGTTACATGTCGCATGCATACGACTAGCATTGACATCCCTCACCAAATAGTCGAAATAATTACGCAAGGTAAACGCAGCGAAAGTCTGTTTATACTCAATGTATACAGTTGCCCCCGTTCGCGTATGTACTGTTTTCGGCACCTACTAACAGAATTTCGTGGTTTTGGATGGATGTGTGAGGTGGCCGGCGACTTTAACGCTCCGCATACTCGATGGGGTTACGTTAAATCGCAGGCAGAAGGGACACGCTTATGGAATGTCATCTGTAACATGAGATAAACACTGCGCACCGACCCAGAACACCTTGGTAGTGACCACTACATTGTGGCGACCACCTTGTCATTACGCGGTGCGCGCAGGCCCGAGCGAAATGTGCGTATAACGGATTGGGCGAAATTCAGGGAACGCCGCCAGGACCCACCTGAGGGCCAGAGGTACGAACGCTGGCTTGACTCTTTCACACAAGATCTAGAGGCCACCACGTGCACACTGAGTACCACAACCGAGACACCAGACATAGACCCGCATTTACTTCATTTTTAGAACGCCCGCAGGGGCCGACACGACAATGGACACGACAACGCCTCAACCGCAAACTTCGGAAACGTATAGATCGAATTACACGGGAATCCCAGGAGTATGCAGAGACCCTTATGAGGAATAACTGGCGAGGATTTTGCGATCGCATCTCAGGCACACTGTGCACAGGAAAAACGTGGTCGATTCTTCGCTCACTCACAGACCCCACCGCAACAAAGGAAAAAAAAAACATTTCAACAGCCGCACATCCTAATAAACGAGTACAAGGACGATGTCTCGACACTCCTCAGGGAGCTAGAGAAGCATTTCATACCCACAGGCCCGCCGCCGCAGTACACTGACTATCCTCATGTAGGCGAGGCCAACGAATTGCTCCATGCAGACATCACATCTAAGGAGGTGCGAGTGGTCTTACAACACCTACGCCGCAACACGGCACCGGGAGCCGACCACATTCGATTAGCCACCCTTCGTAACCTCAGTGACGCGGATATTAACCACCTCACCCATATCTTCAATGATTGCTGGCGCAAAGGCACGCTTCCACACGCATGGCGACACGCCGACATTACACTGATACCCAAACCGGGCAAACCTGTAAAGATTGAAAACTTGCGGCCCATCTCCCTAATATCTTGCATTAGCAAGCTCATGGAGCATGTACTCTTGCGGCATCTGCAGCCCTTCCTTGAAGAAAAATCATTCTTTTCTTACTCTCAATTCGGATATCGGTCTCATCGGTCTGCCAAAGATGTGCTTTTACAATTGCAGGAGGAAGTCATAGGACCTCCGTAATGCCCCCAAACGAAAGCACTCATCGCCTTAGACCTAAAAAGGGCATTCCATAATGTTTAACATGACCTCATCCTTCGCAATGTTGCACATTCGCAGTGTGGAAGTCATACGTACAACTGTATCCGCGCCTTTCTTCGAGATCGCACAGCCACCGTAGGAATGGGACCTTATCGATCCAGTACGATTCGCCTTGTAGGACGTGGGACACCCTAGGGCTCGGTTCTTTCCCCTACTCTATTCAATATTGTGCTTGCAGGGCTCCCACGGTTACTCGACCACATCCTTGATGTCACCCACGCTATTTATGCGGACGACATAACTATCTGGTCGACACGGCGTTCCGACGGAGCCATCCAGAACTAACTGCAGCAAGCAGTCGACACAGTCTCAGAGTACGCGAGAAAATTCGGCTTAAGATGTGCTCCGCAAAAGTCGGAGCTCATAATCATTCCCCCTCGCAGCCGTTCCTATACTCCCCTATCATTGTGCACGTGGATGGCATACCCATACCATAGGTTAATCGTGCTCGCATCCTCGGCCTACACGTCCAAGCGGATGACAGGTCTAACTATACTGTTGCCCCTCTATCTAGACCCCCCCCCCCCCCAGATTGAGCAAATCCTGGCCATGATCCGGAGGGTCTCCAACAGGTGCTTGGGCCTTAGAGAAGAAGACCTGTTGCGCTTGGTGGAGGCATGCGTGATCAGCTGGCTTACATACCATCTCAGCGGTTGACCCAAGCGCAACAAGTTCGCATAGACGCAATGATTCGCAAAGCGACGACGCTGGCCAATGGCCTCCCGAACTATACTTCTACACGCCGTCCCCTTAACTTAGGGACACATAACACACTAGGCGAGCTGCTAGAGACACATTAGGTCAGCCATCGCCAGCGCCTCCTACTCACTCCTACTGGCCGCCGTCTTATCACACGGCTAGGATACTTTGGTCCACCCCTTGAACCTGAAACCCGTCCAACGATCTTGTCGTCCGCGATACGCCAACCACTAAGTATTCATCGATCGCCACGTAATATGCACCCCCAGCATGACAAAGGATGACGCAAAGCCCTTGTACGATACCTTAGCCGCATGCTTGCAAATATCCCGGAAACACATTTTATACACGGACACATCACGCACTCAAGAGGGCTATACCTTGGTAGTTTTGGATGGCACCGAATTTCTAATACACTCTGCTGCAATGCACGGAACAAATGCCGCTTACAGAGAAATTCTCGATGTTGCTCTTGCGATTCCGTGTTCCTCATCCGTCATCCGTGTATACTGATGGAATCGCAACAGGCATGCCGGGCGTTCCTATCAGGACATGCCATCCCGAAAGCGGCACGCCGAATTCTCGAACAGATCTCGCAAAATGCACGAACCACACCTCCCCGTATCTACTTACTTTGAACCCCTGGTCATACCTTGCTGCCGGGTAACGAACGCGCACATGGGGTTGCCCGAGAAATTTCCCTCCGGGCGGCTCGGCATGGTGAGGCAACTAGTTCAGGGTGTAGGGATCCCTTGCTTCGTTACAAAGACATCCTACGTACACTCATACACGCATTCGTCGCACCCACGCCGCACCACCGCCGTCCTTCTCGCGAGAGGAAGCAGTGGCATTACGCCAGTTACAAACCACAACTTTTCCAAATCTTGTCTTTCTCAATAAATTCTACCCAGAGTATTATGCAGATCGTCGGCCTGACTCTGGTAGCTCGCCCACAATCTTTCACGTCACGATTGAGTGAACTGCGAACCTCTTTCCTCCATTGCCAACTCTCATTTAACCCCTACGCAACAAAGAGTTGTGGAACGATGCCCTCCGCGACGGACTTCCGGAGGTCCCCCGAACTGTGATGCAACGGGCTCGAAACATCACCGGAATCATCTTAGGGACCCTAGACTGAGGGTCCCTCCCACGTTGCACTCCCGGTTCAAAAATTAGTAATAAAGATGTTTTACTCTCTCTCCGTAGGGACCGGAGACCTCGCGTTCTCGGAAACGTCGACCGACCAGCTCACACTGATCAACGGTTGTGATCTCGTTGTGCACAGAATGCAGCTCAAGTCAAGGTGCGGTGGCGTCGCTGTGTACAATAACATTGTCAGGCGCCGTTTCGCAGTTGAATCCGTTACGCTACATTTGTTACCCCACGTTGACGATACGCTAGCGTACAGCAGCGTAGGAGGCATCTCCATGGGTCACGTAACTTACAACCGATAAAACATCGCCGTGGCCGCTTTTCACGTTTGTCCCAGGGCCATATAAAAGATTGTGCAGCGATTCACGCTGTGCACCTGATAGCTTACATGAAGACTGCGATCATACCTTCGTGCGTCAACGGTCTGGAAGGAGACATGCCGCTCGCTAGCTGCGGGGTCTTTACCATCAACCTATTGGAGCTCCAAAACGCGTAATTTCCGCCGTACACGAAGGAGGCGTTTTGAGCTGAGCGGGCCTCTTTCGGCATTGTTCCCACCGCAAAGACCTGAGGTGTGCTCGATCACACCTTTGTCCGCGAAATCATAAACACGAGACCTCACACGCGTGCATCGTACTTCTCTGTCCAGCACCCTATGCTAGCGTGAACGAAGCTCGCGAATCCAGGGAAAATTGGCGGTTGTCTGCGTTTGAATATTTTCACAAGTTTCTTTCACGCTCGGAAAAAAGAGGTGTGTAGCCCGCATTTAGCAACAGAAATCTGTATCGGGAGTTTTTCATGCGGCTCTACAATTTTCTTATTGGCAGCTTTCATCTAATTCTATTATTCGATAGCTTGAATAATAATTAAGATTGTGGAATTAGGTGTAATGCAAAAAATAATCCGAGCACGTGGCATTTGCATATTTTTAAATTTTGGTGCATGACAGTTTGGACAAGATGTATATACAGTTATCAGGTTACGCTGACATGCGCATTCTGTGCTTCTTAGATTAGCTATGTGAGTTATAGCACGTGTTGCACGCATTGTGTTTCTGTTACTGTTTCCTTCCTTTTTCTCTAAGCAAAAATAAGTAGCCATGTTACAACCTTACACATAAAATGAAAAAGTTGATTCTATAAGTTCATTTGAGTAAAAAATAAACAATTGCGGCATGTTCAGTGTTCACTCAAGGAAGCTCGATACATTTTAAGGAAATGCAAAGAGCATCACGAAGGCCACGGTGAACAGCTAAATGGTGAAGAGTACGCAAGCGTCTATCGGCGCGCAGCTTTAGAAGCTTGTGCAGTGCTGTGCGTCGTTCCCAGTGGCCAACGCCTTAGAAGAGATCGAGTTGAATTCAGGTGTTTTACATTCCAAAATCACGATTTAATTATGAAGCACGCAATAGTGCAGGAGTCCTGATTGATTTTGGCTGCCAGTGGATATTTACCGTGCCCACAATGCACCCACTCAAGAGATCCATCAGGCGTTCTCTCTGAAAGATTTTAACATCAATCATGTCTTGAAACTTTCGCACAGCTAATACCGGAACTTTCAGTACGTCGTGCACACAGTCGCCTCTGCCTTTTCCACAAGATCTACCACAACCCGTTATTAAAACAAAAACTTCTTACTCCTCCTTCCTACTTTTCATCCCGCAGCGATCACCTTCATAAAGTTTTCCTGCCATCTTGTCGCACGAACGCGTACTATTACTCTTTTTTACCTCGCACCTGCAATGACTGGAACCACCTCCCCGCATCGGTCGCTACTATTATAGACCCACCGAGGTTCAAGACTGCTGTTTTCCATGCCATCTAACAAATATTTTACTCATTGATTTGCATTCTTTTTCTGTGTATATGTACCGCTCCTTTCTGTAGCGCCTACGAGCCTTGAAAGTATTTAAAATAAATAAATAAATAAAGTGCAGGCTCTTCTGCTTGAAGTGATGCTTCGAAATAAAGGTAGTAGCATCTTTCAGCTGCGAACTCTAAATAATGCCGCCAGTCGCAAATAAAATACCAATGGCTACGTGCTTGCGTAGGCGGCGTTATCTTCATCGCTGTTATTATTGTGGACTTTGTTGTCATTGCTGTCATCATTGTCGGCTTATTTACCAATATTTACGGTACCACTTACCACTTACCACTATTAAATTTCACAACAAGACCTGCCACCCTCTCGTTGATACAGGAATTCTATAGCATCAACGAGAGGGTGGCAGGTGTTGTTGTGAAACTTGATGAGAGGTACAATTTGAAATTCGTACAGGTCTACGCCCCTACATCTAGTCATGATGACCAGGAAGTGGAAACCTTCTATGAAGACGTGGAATTGGCGATGGGTAAAGTCAAAACAAAATACACTATACTGAAGGCGATTTCAATGCCAAGGTAGGCAACAAGCAGGCTGGAGACAAGTCAGTGGGGGAATATGGCATAGGTACTAGGAATAGCAGGGGAGAGCTATTAGTAGATTTGCAGAACAGAATAATATGCGGACAATGAATACCTTCTTCCACAAGCGGGATAGACGAAAGTGGACGTGGAGGAGCCCGAATGGTGAGACTAGAAATGAAATCGACTTCATACTCTGCGCGAACCCTGGCATCATACAAGATGTAGACGTGCTCGGCAAGGTACGCTGCAGTGACCATAGGATGGTAAGAACTCGAATTAGCCTAGACTTGAGGAGGGAACGGAAGAAACTGGTACACAAGAAGCCAATCAATGAGTTAGCGGTAAGAGAGAAACTAGAGGAATTCCGGATCAAGCTACAGAACAGGTATTCGGCTTTAACTCAGGAAGAGGACCTTAGTGTTGGAGCAATGAACGACTATCTCATGGGCATCATTAAGGAGTGCGCAATAGAAGTCGGTAGTAACGCCGTTAGACAGGAAACCAGTAAGCTATTGCAGGAGACGAAAGATCTGATCAAGAAACGCCAATGTATCAAAGCCTCTAACCCTACAGCTAGAATAGAACTGGCAGAACTTTCGAAGTTAATCAACAAGCGTAAGACAGCTGACATAAGGAACTATAATGTGGATAGAATTGAACATGCTCTCAGGAAGGGAGGAAGCCTAAAACCAGTGAAGAAGAAACTAGAAATTGGCAATAATCTGATGTACGCGTTAACAGACAATACCGGCAATATCATTACTAATATGGATGAGATAGTTCAAGTGGCTGAGGAGTTCTATAGAGATTTATACAGTAACAGTGGCACCCACGACGATAATGGAAAAGCGAATAGTCTAGAGGAATTTGAAATCCCACAAGTAACGCCGGAAGAAGTAAAGAAACCCTTGGAAGCTATGCAAAGGGGAAAGGCAGCTGGGGAGGGTCAAGTAACAGCAGATTTGTTGAAAGATGGTGGGCAGATTGTTTTAGAAAAACTGGCCGCCCTGTATACGCAATGCCTCATGACCTCGAGCGTAACGGAATCTTGGAAGAACGCTAACATAATCCTAATCCATAAGAAAGGGGACGCCAAGGACTTGAAAAATTATAGACCGATCAGCTTAGTGTCCGTTGCCTAAAATATAGTTACTAAGGTAATCGCAAATAGAATCACGAACACCTTAGACTACTGCCAATCAAAAGACCAGGCAGGATTCCGTAAAGGCTACTCAACAATATACCATATTAACACTATCAATCAGGTGATAGAGAAATGTGCGGAATATAACCAATGGTTATATATAGCTTTCATTGATTACGAGAAAGCGTTTGATACTGTCGAAACCTCAGCAGTCATGGAGGCATTACGGAATCAGGGTGTAGAAGAGCCATATGTAAAAACACTGAAAGATATCTATAGCGGCTCCACAGCCACTGTAGTCCTCCATAAAGAAAGCAACAAAATACCAATATAGAAAGGCGTCGGGCAGGGAGATACGATCTCTCCTATGCTATTCACAGCGTATTTACAGGAGGTATTCAGAGACCTGGATTGGGAAGAATTCGGGATAAGAGTTAATGGAGAATACCTTAGTAACTTGAGATTCGCTGATGATATTGCCTTGCTTAGTAACTCATGGGGCCAATTGCAATGCATGCTCACAGACCTGGACAGGCAAAGCAGAAGGGTGGGTCTAAAAATTAATCTGCAGAAAACTAAAGTAATGTTTAACAGTCTCGGAAGAGAACAGCAGTTTACGATAGGTAGCGAGCCACTGGAAGTGTTAAGGGAATACATCTACTTAGGGCAGGTAGTGACCGCGGATCCGGATCATGAGACTGAAATAATCAGACGAATAAGAATGGGCTGGGGTGCGTTTGGGAGGCACTCTCAGATCATGAACAGCAGGTTGTCTGTATCCCTCAAGAGAAAAGAGTATAACAGCTCTGTGTTACCAGTACTCACGAACGGGGAAGAAACCTGGAGGCTTACGAAAAGGGTTCTACTTAACTTGAGGACGACGCAACGAGCTATGGAAAGAAGAATGATAGCTGTGACGTTAAGGGATAAGAAAAGAGCAGATTGGGCGAGGGAACAAACTCGAGTTAATGACATCTCAGTTGAAATCAAGAAAAAGAAATGGGCATGGGCAGGACATGTAATGAGGAGGGAAGATAACCGATGGTAATTAAGGGTTACCGACTGGATTCCATGGGACGGGAAGCTTAGGAGGGGGCGGCAGGAGGTTACGTGGGCGGATGAGATTAAGAAGTTCGCAGGGGCGACATGGCCACAACAGGTACATGACCGGGGTAGTTGGAGAAGTATGGGAGAGGCCTTTGCCCTGCAGTGGGCGTAACCAGGCTGATGATGATGATGATGATGATGATGATGATGATTATGACGGTACCACTGATGTTTTCCTTTTTTGCGCCTCTGAAAAACGCTCTTGAAAAAAAATTGTGAGCCATTGCAGTTTGTAAAGGTGGTGACCAGCGAAGCTGTTAAGCACACGACACGGAGGTGACACATAATTTTGAAGAAAGGTACGAACTCATTTATTAATCTTGATGGATGGTCACTGTCACGAAAGGTACGCACAGTCATTTATGGTCTTGATTGGTGGTCATTATTTCACTCGCAACTACAATCACATTCTTTGATAATGTCACATCGATGCACGTACGGCGTTGGATGGTCGGTCGGGCCGGATTGGTGTGGCATCGCAAGGGATACATCTGCGACACGGAACGCGTAAACTGCTTCCATCTCGGTATCGACACATCCACATTGAAATCACCGTCAATGATAACAGGGGTAGTGTCATTACAGCTAATTCACGCAAAGTGACTAGCCATGAACCTTACGGGACTATGAGTCATAGCATTTGTTGCTTGCTTACGGGGATATTAGCCGTTGCTCACGGGGGTATGAACCATTGATGATGACAGTTTTCGACATGCTGTTCTGTATTTTGCAAGCGTGATTAGAAAGAATTTAGGCACTGTTCGCATCCCTTTGCTCAGTGCTTGTAATCACTGCAGCCTTACGGGCTATGGGCCATTGCATCTGTTTTGCTTGCCTACAAGAGCATTAATGCTCACGGGGGTATGAGCCATTGATGCTGATAGTTTTTGTTCGCGGAGAACAAAAATGCACGGAACCCTAGCCATAGACAGCTTCGCTGTGAAAAGTTCCTAAAAACTTATATTGACGGGTACAGATACGAATCAGGCTATACAATACCTATCTACAAGCTGTTCCCTAGTTTCAAAACTTGTGACTTAGCAAGTGTTACCTTTACTAAGAATACTGTGAATGCGGCGGTTTGGTCAGTGGCGATCCTAGTGCGACATTTGGATGAACTGGAGTGTATTTCTATATATTGGACTAAGAGTGATGCGTTATCTTGTGGCGCACATATGTATACATATGCTACGTTTCACATATCTATGTTCATAAGGTAAGGCAGAAAGCTGGCCTACTTGATTTGATTAGTGTGACATATTTGCGGTACTGAGAAAAAAAGCGAACGCGCAACACGAAGACAGGACGAGCACTGAAGTGCTTCCCAGCGCCGCTAGTGCCCGTGGTTCTTCATGTTGCGTGTTACCGATTTTTGAAGTGGTAAGCTTGTTCCAATCTTTAATGGTTCAGCTACTCACATACATAGGTGCTCAGCTGTAATGCCTGTGTTCCCCAGAAAATGGCTATATGTACACATAAGGCCGTCCTCAAAGGCATGTTACGTGATAACCATTGTCGTTACCGCTGCGCTTCTTATTTTTCGTTTTTTTTGTTTTTTTTACCTGGGTTGTATTTACTATTACGTGCACCGTTGCTACTTCCGGTTACTGAGGTTTTAAAGAAGTTTGTCACAAGCAGTGGCTAAATTACGGTTATTGAGATTTCAAAGAAGTTTGTGACATGCCGTCGGCAACTTTCGGTTAGTCGCGGAACCAAGAATTGTTCTAAGAGTCTTCAGTTCCAGTTGTAGATTATCAAGCAGCTGATTGCCGTGCATTGAGAGAACCGATGGTAGGAACGAGCCCGATTAAAAATAATCGAGAAGAATAACGAAACAAACTTACGCTCTGAAAAAGTGCATAACGTAGAAATTACCACATTTGTACTGATATGTTATGTGACGTCCAGTGGAACATCACTGTATGAAGGAGAAATACACTATATATCTGCGCCACTCTACGATACATTCAACATTGTGCTGTCCAGTTTTGTCAACAACGTCAAAACTGCTGAATTAGTGAAAGAAAAGATGTTAATCTTTTTTTCGTTATATCTTGTTATTCCTAGATCCAGCAAAAGTAGCGCTCACCAGATGGACATTAATTTATTTAATTATTCATATACTTATATATATATATATATATATATATATATATATATATATATATATATATATATATATATATATATATATATATATTATATATTTGATCGTCTGGCAAAATATTGCGAGCTGGACATGAATCTCCGACTGGCTTATGGCTACATATCGTATACTAATTGTATTCAAATAGAGTAGCTATTTTAATTTTCTAAATATGCGATATTTATTCCTTAACATAGAGGCCACTCTCATTGGACAGTCAGCCTTCTTTCCTTTGCGCCTCGTGTCGGGCCATGTCATGCAGAAAAATCACGAGTCCTAATGCGAGTAATTAACAGCAGCACAAGAAGTTTACAGTCACTTAAGCTTACGCTAAAGAGTATGAATGCGGAAGCCGGCGCCCTCTCGAGTTATTGCTTAAAATGCGTTGTTACTTCCTGTTACCTGTTTTCTCCGATCAGAGGTCGTGTGTTCGAGCGCCCTAATTAAGGGTTCCCTAAATACCGGCGCCTTAAAGGGAAGCTGAAGAGTCTGTCGAATTCAATAAGACGCTCATATACGGATGCGGGAACCTTATAAACCATGAAGGTAAAATTTCGGGGGGGATTTTTCACTTCGGAGTGACGCAATCGTCGGTTAAAATTGCGCTGTAGCTCCACCCCCCGTCGAGTACCGCGCGCTGCTGCTGACGCTGACGATGCGAGCGGAGACCGGAAACCGCGGCGTTGTGACGTCAGCACTGGTGTTCCGCTCCTTCGCAGTCTCCGCGAGCGTGCCTGACCGGGCTTATGTCTGCGTGCGTACCGTCCTAATCTGCTACGATCGACCCTACATTCCTTTGTTTGTGTTTATATAGGAGTGGTAGTTGACGTGCGCAGCATCAATTGAACTTGTAGGCCGATCATGCCGGCGTTCTGTGCAGCCTACGCTTGCACGAACAACAGTGGCCGCGACGATGTTCCTATGTTCCATTAGTTCCTGCAAGACAAGAAGCTTTCAGCTAAGTGGGAGGCCTCTATGAAGCGAAACAACTTCAAGCGCTCAAGAACAACAGTGTTGTGCTCTAACCACTTCCATGACGATTACTCAATAATGAGTTTATCAATAATGCGTGCTTTGGGCTCTCCTAAAAAATAATTAGCATGCTGAACGGAAGGTGCATGTTTATCTCCCACACTTGACGCAGGTTTCATCGCCAAGCGCCGCGAATTTTCTATTCGCACATGTGTTGTGAAACAGCCTGCATGCAGCTACCATAACGCAGTGCAAGCGTAAAGTTTGCATGTGTTGGAAAGCCTGCTCACGCCAAGACGCTGTGCTCCCGGTTCTCTCGCACACATGGAGAAACCGACCATCTCACGTAGACGACGGAATTCGCCGGTTACGAGTAGCGTGCGGATGGCGCGCTGATGAAGGCTCTATACTACATGTGCTACAACAGCCGGTAAACTTTTCCCGAATATAAACCGTCTGTGTAGATTGCCGATAGCTTTGGGGCAGCGCACAAATGCCGAAGGTCGCATCACCGCTTACGTTCTGCCAGGAGGCATGCAGGAACATAGCACTACAGTTGTTTTCCCGGATACGTACTCACTGGAACGCTGAATGCAGCTTAGCAAAAAACTTAATCGCCAAAGAACATTTCCAACACAAGGAGATGCTAACACTTCGTCTTCGTTCGCGTGGAAAACAGCGCTTGCACCAGCATTTTTTGCTTCTTGGAGAGGCCGGCTCTTCGCAATCGGCTCGTACATGTAGGGAGTAAAGTATAAACCCCTTACAAGTGATCTTTCACGCGACAGCGACAGCGCGATAAGCGAGGCGATGACTGTCGCGTTCACTCGTCGCCTGCAAGCCGAATTCCACGCGAGCGACGGCTTTGAGCGACGATTTCCCGGTATGAGGGCAGCAATATACGCGCCGAAACTAGCGTGACGCATGCTTTATCAATTTAAGTTGACGTATTTTACTGAAGACGGAGCATAAAATATTTCTGAAGGTCTTGCACTAGGTTCTTATTCTTGCACGTGTAAAATTCAATAGTTTGCTCGTTCCGTGCGACAAACAGTAGTATTTGAGTTATGTACATGCAATTTCGGCTTCGCACTATTGGCTCGTTGCTCATAGCATTTCCGGGCGACGAGCGATGAGTTCTAGATTTCTAGAAACGAGCGATCGAGCGACAACACCGAGCGATCTGTTCAAGCGACGGCGCGTTTTGTCGCTCGAAGCCGTCGCTCGTCACTGTCGCACGCAAAATCGCTCTCGTAGGGTTTGGACTTGACGCCGAACTCCTCAGAGAAACGCAAGCTCTCGAAATTTTCCATGACCGTCTCAGCAAAACGCCACCAAACTACCTTGCACCGTGCTTCGTGTGTAGCGGCATGAGTCGGTCCGTACGAACACCATTGTTGACGCCACGAGGCACCCGACCAATCACAGGCGGAAACGAGGCGCGCGAGCTGGGCGTGTCTGCTGCTGCACTTTCCGTCGAATTAAAATATGTTCGCGCTTTCTTTCGCTCAATTTCGATGCGATATTCGAATTCAGAGGGTTTAAAACCACGGCGTACTGCTCTTCACTCATTTTTTCTGGAAAAGCTTCCAGCTTCCCTTTAATTATCATTGCCCTAATTAACACCAAAGGTCGTGGGAACATCCCCTTGCTATTGCGCAATTGAATTTTTGTGCCGGTAAATTTTGCGGGTGGTTAAATTTTCAATTCATGAGCCATCTAAGGCTTCTGCCTTAAAAACAGGGAGCGCTAGAAACACATTTCTCTTGCGTCTCTGATCTTGCGTCTTTCTTCGTTCCACTTCATTTTGCCGTCGTTAAATATGAACGGATTTATTCTTGCCCACTTTCTATTTTAATAAATCTAATTTTTATGTCGTGCGTGTTCGTGGTTGGTTCGGTTTGGTTTCGTGCCTGTGGTTATGGCTCAACCCACTGCGGGGGTTCGGTCACGAATGGGGCGGCGGTAGGTAAAAAATAGAATATAATTGAAGAATGAGGTAATGAATGAATACCAATCGTTAATACGAATTTGCAGGCTTTATTATTCTAAAATTCGCAGTTAATATTTTTGTGTTGATATTCATAAAAATAAAACGATAAAATTAACATCGCACTCTCTTTGTTTCACTTCGAAAATTAAATATGGCATCATGTACTTTCCTTTTGCTTCGAGCGCAGCACTTCACCGGCGCATCAATTCGGTTCGTCGTCATTTTGGTTTACTACGCTTGTTGGGCGCAGCGGGTCTAGAACGGGTCAACCTCGCGCCACGTGATGCAGCCCCAACACAGCGTGCCACGAGCAAGGCGGGACCACGAAATCGCGCGAGGTACGATCCAGCCACCGGCCCAGCTCGGCTCCAGTGATTGCGCCCAGCATCGCGTACAAACCCAGAGGCGGTCCAGCTCCGCGGCAGATGATGCCGATGGACCTGAGGCGACGGCGACGCTCCAGCGTCTACGTAAGGCACTTCCCTCACTCTCAGTTATGTTGGCGACTTCGGTAAAGGAGAGCTCTTTCCGACGCAGCGTTGTCTAACCGTGGGTGTATGTCGCTATGCTGCTGAGACCAAGTTCGAGGGTCTGACTCTCTTCTTAGATAGCCGCCTTTCGATGGTGGCTGTATTGCTATTTTGTTAGACGCAGAAGAGATTGCTGCGGAATTGGATCTAGAGGCTCAAGTTCAAAGTAGCGTCCGCATACATTGCAAGGATAAGACAAAAGGAATTACACGGAACACATGTTCCTTCTAACCACGAGAATGTGCTGTGTTAAATGATTCCGTAGTCAATATTTAAGCAAGCTGTGAACCGGGGACCCAAATGCACATCGTTCTGCGTGAAGGAAGGCACTGTGAACTAAGCGCAGGCAAATCTAAAAAACGTAATAATGTAGCGTAGTCGCCTTTATACCGTATTCGTATTGGAAGTTTAGCTGATAGTACCTGAAAGGTAGCCGCGGCGGGTGCGCCGACCTCGATATACGCCACTGCAGTGCACGGCCAAATCCAGAACTATTCCATTTATAGTCATGCTATCTTTGTGTTTTACCATTCACGTACATCTCGTGTATGTGGGTAACTTGCGCCTGGTCAGTTTATTAGGTCACTTATATAAACAAATACACTTACGATCTTGCTTTGGGAAGTGACTTTGACATATTGAGTAAAGAAATCAGTGCTTCTGACGCACCGAAATTACGGTTCTCAATTATGTGACACCGAAGTGGCACTTACAACGTGTCCTCTAGTGTGCGATAGTGTACCTGGGAGGGGTGTAGGCAACGTTCTGAAGTGCCAAGACACGCTGCGTAAGTTCAATTACATCTGCATGGTTATCTCGCCTGATTTCCTGACTCCAGCGCAAGCTTCTGTCCAAACGCATGAGTACCGTGAAAGACTCTATGAAGCAGACAAGATGTAGGTTGTGATGGTACGGCCGCATTGCCACCTGTTGCAGGACAGCCAACATATTTTTCGACAAACTGTACACGCGTGAACTTTCTCGAAAATGAGATGAATACTATTGAGTTACTGTTCGAATAAAGCTGACCAATTATTATTCTTGAAATAAGCAAATGGTAGATAGCGGCGAGCTAGTGTATTCGTCTGACATTTTTGCTTACGCTAGTTATCGCCAGGCTTCTTTGTTAAGAAACAAGCAACCTGTGGGTAGGCCTTTAAAAGAGAGCTCCTTAGTCATAGCCCGTGCGTGTGCACCTGGTTCCTCGGTACTAAAACACGTACCAGAAAAACGACATGTGATCGCTGTGGAACGTGAGAAGTAGGCGAGTACAAACCAGTCGGGTGTTTGTCCCCAGGCTTGCAAGATGAGATCATGGAGAGGCCACCTGCGAGAGTACCCCGTGTGCCTGGTTGCCAGCTGTCCCGGGCAGTGGCCATCGGTGAACCAGTTGGTTTCCAACCTCCCCTACCTCCGGATCATCCGGAGCCATCCCCGGGTGGACCTCGGAAAGTCGCGCACAACCAGCACGGCCGACAGCGGCTTCCTGCTTTCGGAGCGGACCCCGTGCATCAAATCCGTGTGGGTTGCCAACATCGAGCTGCGCAAAGGATGGCTGGCCGCAGCTTGCCCGAACAGACGCGTAGTACCTGCATCGTTCAACTCGAAGCGCAGGCGCTCGCCCATGCAAATCCACTGGCTGCTGATGGGCTACCGCTCTATGGACATCGTGCAGCTGTGCGAGTCGCACATGTCTCTAAATCAGTTTCTGTTCCGCTACGAGTTCCAATTGATCCGAAAACTGCGGCGCGCCAAGCTCTACCACCTGCTGGACGAGTACCCGCCAAGAAATATGACTGACTCGCTCCCCTCCTCGGAGACAACGCTCGACATGCTGAAGACTGAGAGCGTGCGCTTCTCGATCGTTGGCCTTCGCAAGCTAAGAGAACTGCTCGAAAGGTGCGAGGCCATGTGCGCGCTCGTCCTCCTTGAGAACAGGAGCGACGTGTCTGATGCTGAGGCGTGGATACTCTGCTGCGCCACTCACCGTGGTCAGCGCAAGACCCACGCGGGCGAGCTGTTCAAGGTGGTGGACTGCTGCTATGTGCTGTCCGAATTGGTATCGCGTAGCGCTGTCATCCAGAAGCTCGTCGTGAGCCGCTGTGCGCCGGGGACGGATAGTACGCTCCACGAGTTCGCGCCGCTCAAGGGTTCTCGGGGCATCGAAGATCGGTTCGAGCAGCTCGGAACGTTCGAGATGCAGGACTTCGAGCAAAACGACGTTAACCTCCGAGACCTACGCAGAGTGCTGAGATTCAGCGCGAACGTGAAGACACCGAAAATCACATGCACCTCCGCATCCTCTGGCCTCCAATTGTCTTTTGCGCCTGTTATTTCGCACAATTGCATGCTCACCGAAATTTATATCAGCGGCTATATAGTGCACGTCCACAACTTGAGAGGGAGGGCGATCGAGGAAGATGTGACGCTGAAGAAGCTGTCACTCAGTCAGGCATGTCTTAGCGGCGATTACGGCCTGCGGCTTGCAGATGCCATTTCGGTCAACTGGACGCTTGAGCTGCCGAGTCTCGGCCCGGTAACTCAGCCGGGACTGGAACATTCTGGGGCGGAAGCCGGGGAAAGAGACCTGAAAATCAGGATAGAGTTCAATGACTGCCACGCTGTGACCGACGTCCCGATCGATTTTCTGCGGTGGGACCCCAACATCTCTCACGTCATATTGGAACCGCCCGCTTTTCTGGCCTGGTCTAAGTACCAACATCTGAATTGCGGATTCTACTATGGCACTGCCAACATCTCGAGTCTCGTGGTTCGGATGGGCCCTGTGATCGACCGTTACGTGGCTGTCCTACCGCCCACCATATTTGCCAGCTGGCACTACCCTCGGGACGTGCAGCTGGCCTCCGCCACACAGAGTTCTCAGGCCGGGACGAAGCGCGGAGTTATCGACAAGAGCCGCAGCCTCTGCTCCCTCATCTTCGGCGGCTGGACGTTCGATTACCAAGTGGCGACCGCCTAAAGTGGCATGCTGCGCAGGAGTAGCACCCTGAACCATGTCACGTTCGACGCGATGTTGCCGTAATCCGCCGTGTTCCTGACGGAGGGGCGGCGAGGCCTAGAAACAAATTACACGCCCTTAACCGTCAGCGACTGCGAGCAGCGCATCCCCGCGCGGAACATGTTCGGGACGCGCAACGCTGTTCGTGTTGCACCTTCTTCAGTGGCGGCCCCGCCACTGAAGAAGGTGTTCGTGAGCCGGTCGTCAATATTTAACCTGTCCGGACTGGCTGGCCCGATTGAAGCAGAAGCGGCTGAGGCGATAACTAGGTCACAATGATACCCGGACACGCACTCCCTGGCCCTCGCTGGCATCGCGAGGGGCAAACTTGAGATTTACGTTGACTTTGTAAAGATAAAAGGCCATAGGAAAGCCTTGATGAAATGCCGAAGACAGGACTGCTATCGTGGGACTTTGCGTCGCCTAGGTGTGATTGCATTGTGCAGCGAACACGATGACAGTACATCATGGCTAGTCGTTGGAATAGTGCTGCAGATACCGAAACTGCAGAATGAGCTGTACACTAAGAGAAAAGCTTCGACTTTTACGGCCATATTCATATTTATTTTGGCACAATGACTCGCAAGTGATAAACAAACGGTTCTTGCATGTCAAGTTCGAGTTCTGGTGCTGAAGATTCCATAGCTTATACTGAGTGTCGCTTTTGTCAGTAACATTTTTACTCTCAATGCCTTTTCAGGCTAAGCTTCATGTGAACGGCACATAAAGTTCGTGTTTCTATTTTATATTGCCAAGTCTGAGAACATTAGTACGGCATAATGGTTGCCGCGAGGGGGCTTTTTTTTACTCTCTCGGGAACATCACAATATAATTTCTTTTCATTCAATTGGCGTATTTAATTTAGGTCTTAGCGCGTCATTACTTGTGCCTTACGTGCGAGAACTATTTTGTTGCGCCAATAAAGAAAAGTGTGACTGACAGTTATGGCGGTGTCGTGGTGAGAGCTGCCAAGATTAATATGAATTTCTGAAGGGTACTAAAATCACTCGCAATAAAGAGCTAAATAGAAACGAAATTCGGCAACATGTTGCAGTCCTGTAACCTGTGAAGGCGAAAGCCTGCTGCACGTAGTTATAGGATTGGAGGGGTCAGACTTCTTAGATTACATAACGAGCTCCAGTGTTTAGTAAACGTACGGCGCTGTACGGCGACTTGCTTAACGTCACATGCGAGGATCTAATGAGCTACCATAAGGTTCTTTCTTTCTTTCCTTGTACTTTCCTTCTTCCTTTTTTCGTTCTTTCGTTGTTTGTTTCGTTCCTTCGTTCATTCTTTCATTCGTTTCTTCATTCATACCTAGCCATTGTATATGTGCTTGCGTACGGCGGTATGAGCCCTTCCTAACGATGATATTTTCGACATCATGTTTGTTCCATCACTGGAATACACGCCTCTTTTTTCGGGTATGAGCCAATGAAGGAGCCACTTAAAGCTTTTGCCTTAAAAATATTTTTGAACGGGACCATACGAACAAGACGTAGCTGCAAGGATTTATACAGAACTCGCTACACAAAAGGGCTATAGCGCGAACTGGTTCCTTGTCAACTTCTGTCCATTGATAGTATAAGCTTGGTGCGTGTAGGTTTCGGTATACCCAGGCCCAGAGAATGGCGTCGCCGACGGTGTCGTTTCCGAGGTAAGAGTAGATACGTTAACCCCCATATAAGCTACGTTAATCTACGTCTGTGGCTATCTAAAACTTGTTATTGGTGACCACGTAGTCCTTTGTTAGCAGGTAAATTCATGGCGACAGTCGCAGGCATGGTGCCACCAGATGTGAAGACAGGACTTTGAACATGCTTAAGTGGAGGCTCCACCGTCCTCACACCATGGCAGCTGGTGTGGATGAGCGACCTTGAGAATTGCAGCAGCGAAGACAGCGAGAAAGACAGAATCTAGAGAAGAGCAGCAATGTTGACTGTATAACATTTTAAACGCTCCAAGGTGCAACTGCTTTCGTGGATCTTTGCGGGATTCAGCAAGATATTTGTTTAGTAGGGCAGGTCGTTCATTGGTAGCAGACCTACGAACATAAGCTACCAGTTCATCAATAATTCGCATGTGTGCATTTACGCCCGCCTACATCTGTTGCTTGGGTAGTTGCTGCTTAAGACCGGGCTTCAATTAAACAGCATATCATTACGTGATTCTCCGGCCTACCAAGTGGCATTGATTGATAGAAATAGGACCGTAATCATCAGGGATTTCAGTGGCTCTGATTTCATCTACAACAACAGCAGCATTCTTCAACTGGGAAGAGCACTCATGTACAATCTGACGTGTTCTTTTCCCGCTCCATCAAGTGTGCTCGCACCAAAACATAAAATATTACCCACAGGGAGGGCAGAGCCGCTACGGGATGAAATTATGGGGTTTTACGTGCCAAAACCACTTTCTGATTATGAGGCACGCTGTATTAGCGGACTCCGGAAATTTGGACCACCTGGGTTTCTGTAACGTGCGCCTAAATCAAGGTGCACGGGTGTTTTCGCATTTCGCCTCCATCGAAATGCGGCCGCCGTGGCCGAGATTCGATCCCGCGACCTCGTGCTCAGCAGCCCAACACCGTAGACATTGAGCAACCACGGCGGGTGCGCTACGGAATAACATTTGTTATAAGTACATATTTATTTCCGGATTATACCTGTGCGAAATTTTGGCGTGCTTGGCTTTTCCTCAAACAATTTCACTCACCCACCACTAGGAAATGAACATTAAACTGATGGTAAGAATGCGGCTGGGTTGTGTGGAGGTGTGCAGTCGTATAAAAATTTATTAATTGAAATGTTAGGCCTTTACAAAAATATTTGATAAATGTTTAGATCTATACGGCAACCCTAAATTCTGCGATACTACAGAACGATAAGTGTGGGTCAGATAAACAAGCTTATTTAGCTTTAACACACATCTATATGATTTAGTAGTGTAAGCTGTGAATTTAGAAATACGTTTATGAATAGGATTTAGGACTCTCACATTCCATATGTATATGCAGGTTGGAATAATTTATTAGAAATATGCAAATTTTTGGAGCCTTTCCTGGGGCACTGCTTGTGCACAGACTTAAGCAAATATGTTTTTGTAAAGCGTGGTTGAGCAATTTAGTATATAAATATTCATGATTAATACAACCACGCTGCATCATGTTGACTTCGTGTGTGTGTGTGCGTGCGCGCGCGCGCGTTTGTGTGTGTGTGCGTGTGTGTGCGTGTGCGTGTGTGTGCGTGTGTGTGCGTGTGTGTGTGTGTGTGTGTGTGTGTGTGAGAGAGAGAGAGAGAGAGAGAGAGAGAGAGAGAGAGAGAGAGAGAGAGAGAGAGAGAGAGAGAGAGAACTATTATTGTCTGTAAGGGGTGACACCGGATCTCCGGTACCGCTCGCAAGGCGTCCAGGGAGCCGTTGTCACCCTGAGGGGCAGGGATTAGTACACGAAGCGGTTTGCCGCTTCAGCTGCCAGACAGACAATGTTGGCCTGTGCCGCCGGGTCCTCGCTATGAAGCGCGCTCTCCCATGCTATTCGTCCTTGAATAAATTATATCCCGGGGAGTAGCTGCACTCCCATAGAATATGTCTTAGCGTTCCTATTTTGTCGCAGAATCTGCAGAATTTGTCCTCGGGATTTCCTGTTTGCGTGAGGTATCTTCATCTGGGAGACGTGTGGTCCTTGACTTGCAGGCGGCGCCAGGTAACTGCCTCTGCGGACGTGAGGGACCTAGCCGGGAGTGGACATTTCCGGCGTCCTAATCTGTAGTGCTCTGTGACCTCGTGGTAGGTCGCGAGCGTCTCGGCCTTAAAGTCAGGTTCAGGCAGCTGTCCGTTCCGGAGAATGAGCGCTCGGGCGAGGGCTTCGGCGGCTTCGTTTCCTGGTATGTTGGAGTGAGCGGGTGCCCAGGTTATGGTAATCGCTCTGTCCATGTTGCCTTTCGATAATATGCTGTACGCGTTGTCAGATATTTTGCCTTTGCAGAATTAAATTTCTTACTGTCGATTTGCTGTCGCTAATAATCACCTTCGCGTCCGTAGTAGCGTACGCTAGGGCGATCGCCGCTTCCTCCGCGGCCGTGGCATCTACTCCGCTTGTATATATCGTACCCTGTTCTACTCCGGACCCGTTGACTACCACGGAGACGGAGCTTCCGTCGCCGCCAAGGGCGGCGTCTGTGAAGGCAACCGTCTCTGGTGACATTCTGCTTAGCTTTCTTGCCAAGTGTTTGTCTCTGTGCTGGCGTCTTTCCTCTTCGTGTTTTCGGTGCCTGTTTTTAGGTATCGGTGCGACCTTGAGGGCTTTCCTAATTTTGGACTAAATGTGGAACGTCTGGCATTTGGTTCCTTTGTTCCCGTGTAGTCCTACCCAGTTTAGAATCTGCTGGCCTGTCTCGGTTAGACTCAGGCGTTCGAGTTGTGCCGTTCGCTTCGCTTCTGCTAACTCCTGCCATGTGTTATGCACCCCAATTCCCTCTACTGCCTCGGTTGAGGTCGAGATTGGTAGTCCCAGTGCACGTCTCGTGCATTTTTTTTATTATTACGCCTAACTTATTTCTTTCTGCTTGTTTGATGTTAAGAAATGGGTTTGAATAGCAAATCCGACTGATGAAGGCTTGGACCAGCCTTAACTTGTAGTTTTCCCTTAGCCCTCTGCTTCTGGCCGAGATTCTTCTAATGATGATTACGACTTGGTTTGCGTGCGCGTCTAGCTTAACTAAGGCGTGTGGTACTTTCCCGCTTTGCTTATGAGCATGCCTAGAATTCGGATCTCATCTACTTGCCGAATTTCTTTCCCGTTAAGTCTATCGAGATTCTGGGAGGAGATGCGTTGTCTGTCCTCATCCTGGGCCTGATGATTAGTAGTTCCGACTTCGTCGGGGAGCAGCGCAGCCTTTTAGTTTTGGCAATGAAATATACGTGGTCGGCTGCCTGCTGGAGCCTTTCGTCGATAGACGCATCGCTGCCCTCGTTGAGCCAAACGTTCACGTCGTCTGCGTAGGCGCTCGTCTTTAGTCCTTCGATCCTTCCTAACTTGCGCGGCAGGTCTTCCATAAATTAATTAAATAGGAAGGGTGATAGGATGGCTTCTTGCGGGGCGCCCCTGCTTACTAATTTAATCTCTTCCGAGCTGCGGCTTTGCATTTGCAAGGTCGCTGTTCTGTCTCTGAGAAACGATTTTACGTAGCCGAAAGTCCTCTTCCCTACGTTAACATCTGGCAGGCCGTCGAGGATGGCCGAGTGGCTGACATTATGAAACGCTTTGGTCAAGTCTATGTTCAATATTGCTTTCGTAACTTTGGTCTTTCGCTTGTCTATAATATCATGTTGGAGCCTTAGCATGGTATCGTGAGCGCTAAGGTGCTGTCTGAAACCTACCATGTCGTGGGGCCAGATGCTGTTTTCTTCAACAAACCGAGAAAGTCGCGTCTGAATTACCTTCTCCATTAATTTGCCTAGGCACACGGTCAGTGAAATCGGCCTGAGATTTTCTATACGCGGGATTTCACCCTTCTTAAGAATTAAAATGATGTTGGCGTGTTTCCACTCTTCAGGCACTTCCCCGGATTCCCGCACTTTGTTTAGATAAGCTGTAAGGTGAACGATAGAGTCGTCGTCCAAGTTCCTTTGCATTCCGTAGGGGATCTTGTCTGGCTGTGTTCCTTTTGAAGTCAAAGCGCGCGGCTTTGACCTCTGTTACTAGAATGAATTCGTCCAGTAGCGGATTCTCCTCTCCCTGACATTCTTATATCATAGATTCCTTTAGGTCCGTCGATGAGCTTCTTCAAAGGTATCTTGCCTTGATTTTCTCTATCTTGGCGTGGGTTTTGGTGTTGGTGGGATCTACGAGGTGGCGCAGCCTCTCCCACGTGTTTGAACGGCTCATATTCTCTCTAGCTCGTCGCCAAGAAGTGCGCACTCTTTACGGCCGCGCGCGGTCCCACGCGCTCCATCTTGAAAATGATCGGCAGACGGCTCATACCTTTGAGTGCGCTGTGTGTTGGCCGCTCTTACGTTGAAGCGGTAGACCGCACGAAGGTCACTTCCCTCGCTGCGCCTGCCGCGTTGCTCACACCAGCGTTCTGACAGCGAGTGTCCGCACTCATGAAGTGTGATGTGTTCGTATTTGCTCCTGCCCGCTGAAACCATATGGTTGGTAACTCAGTTATTAAACGAAGGTTTCCTAGTTTATGCGGGGCCGATAAAATTACTATCCTTACTTAGTTGTCGCAGTCGATGTTTCCCCTTGCGGGCGAAACTGCAACCTCTTTGATCTTTGCACTAACGGTTATGACCATCTATAGAGAATGTGATAACGTTATAAAAACAGTTACTGGTAATTCCCTTTATTTTCACATTTTCTAGTCTCTCACTTGAATCGTACTATATCAGCAGACATGTGAGAAACTCCTCCTTTAAATAGAATTTCTACTTCTAATAATGCCTCTCCTGGGAGAATAAATGACGCATTCCTTCATTATGGCGATGTCAGTTTGGTTTGCTGTATATATTGCACATATCATAGAGATAGATACAAGCTCAGGCCTACGTTCGACACACATGAGCAGTACTTTAACGTTCAAACAAAATTACTAATAAGTTGAAATGTGAATAAGTGAAATGTGAACTGTGAACGGCTATGGGGGGGGGGGGTATAAAACAGAATGCTGCAAATTATTCAATAACAGTGACGGAAGAAGCAAATGTGACCGTATATGTCACGATACACCCCTCGCCGTAGAGTCGTCATAACACTTCGGGCGCGATATATCGCTGCGCGCTCTCGCTACAGCGTTAGAAAAGGGTTGCATCGTCTTTCTTAGTCTCCTGGGGATGACGCTGCTCGCGATAAAGACTTTTCTGAAACTGACACGCGTCGCATAACACTTGGGGCGCGATATATCGCTGCGCGCTCTCGCTACAACATTAGAAAAGGGTTGCATCGCCTTTCTTAGTCCCTTAGGGATGACGGTGCTCGCGATAAAGACTTTTCTGAAACTGACACGCGTCGCATAACACTTGGGCCGCGATATATCGCTGCGCGCTATCGCTACAACGTTAGAAAAGGGTTGCATCGCCTTTCTTAGTCTCCTGGGGATGACGCTGCTCGCGATAAAGACTTTTCTGAAACTGACACGCGTCGCATAACACTTGGGGCGCGATATATCGCTGCGCGCTCTCGCTACAACGTTAGAAAAGGGTTGCATCGCCTTTCTTAGTCTCCTGGGGATGATACTGCTCGCGATAAAGACTTTTCTGAAACTGACACGCGTCGCATAACACTTGGGGCGCGATATATCGCTGCGCGCTCTCGGTACAACGTTAGAAAAGGGTTGCATCGCCTTTATAGTCTCCTGGGGATGACGCTGCTCGCGATAAAGACTTTTGTGAAACTGACACGCGTGGCATAACACCTGGGGCGCGATATATCGCTGCGCGCTCTCGCTACAACGTTAGAAAAGGGTTGCATCGCCTTTCTTAGTCTCCTGGGGATGACGCTGCTCGCGATAAAGACTTTTCTGAAACTGACACGCGTCGCATAACACTTGGGGCGCGATATATCGCTGCGCGCTCTCGCTACAATGTTAGAAAAGGGTTGCATCGCCTTTCTTAGTCTCCTGGGGATGACACTGCTCGCGATAAAGACTTTTCTGAAACTGACACGCGTCACATAACACTTGGGGCGCGATATATCGCTGCACGCTCTCGCTACAACGTTAGAAAAGGGTTTCATCGCCTTTCTTAGTCTCCTGGTGATGACGCTGCTCGCGATTAAGACTTTTATGAAACTGACACGCGTCGCATAACACTTGGGGCGCGATATATCGCTGCGCGCTCTCGCTACAACGTTAGAAAAGGGTTGCATCGCCTTTATAGTCTCCTGGGGATGACGCTGCTCGCGATAAAGACTTTTCGGAAACTGACACGCGTCGCATAACAATTTCGTCTCCTCATTTGATTTCGCCATGACGACGCCACGGATGCACCCAAGTGTGTTGGAGATTTCGGACATCCTCAGGGACCCTGCCGCGGAAGAGGCCTTTCTGCGTGGAGTCGGGCTGGTGCCGAAGCCGACAGTTCGACCTCAGAGGACCGGAACCCGTCAAGGCCGTCCACCGACGTCTGACTTCTGGGGCGTCTGCAAGGATCTAGGGTTCAATCCCAGCGAGCCTTGATGCGAGGGAGAAGTCGTCACATACCATCGCCGGTGCAGAAAAGGTACCAGACCTAGCTTCAAATGCAACCGCTGCAGGAAGCAGGTTTCACAGCTCCGCGGTTCCGATGCATTGCACGGGCTGCCAGGGCAGGGCTCATATTTTGCTTGTACCGACGTACTGGGACGCCCCAACGTGAAACGCTCACAAAGGGAAATAATCTGGTTGACGTACGCCTTCGCTAATGGGCTCTCCTCCAGGAGCACTAAAAAGCTGGTGCCGAATGTATTTAAAGTGAGCAATAGCACTCGCAAGGTCTGGAGAAATTAAGTTAGGGAGGTGGCGCTGGCCGAGCTTTTAGAACAGCCGCCGATGGGAGGTGTAGGCCAGGTTGTTCAGATCGACGAGTGCCTAATGAGAGACAGGCGCAAATCGAACCGAGATCGCCTCCTCGCTGGAGACAACGTTCCTCCCAGGCGCCGTAACAACTACGGCGGTGTAGCGGACCGGGGTCCATGGATTTCTGGAATGCTCTGCGTTCAGGCAAAAGAGCTAAGGCTCTTCGAAGTTGACAAGAGGGACGCCGCTACCCTCGGACCCCTAATCGCCAAAAATGTCCACTCAGGCACCACAGTTCACAGCGACGAATGGGCTGCGTATCAATGTATACCCACTCTTGCCGGCGCCAATGGAGCGCCATTGAACCTGGACTGGCACACCGTAAATCACAGCGTAAACTTTGTTGACCCTGTAACAGGGGCAAACACGCAACGCATAGAGAGAGAGTGGCAGAAGGCGAAGCGCCGACTCGTTCGAAACGGTAACAAAACCTCGCCGACTCTGCTGCGCTCGCACCTTGCCTGGGCCTGGTGGATTTCGGTGAACGGACGACCAGGGATCACAGACTGCTTCCTTCTGCTGATGGAGGCAATCGCCCGCCACTACCCCTTCTAAGACAACCTCGTGTGCAGCTGCTTGGACAGCCTTGCTGTCACAAACCCTCCTTCGTCTGAATGTTTTTCTCTTCACAAACGGCTCTTTTCAGAGCCACTCCAATGGTGCATCGGCCGGGCTGAGAAACCTCACGCTGCTCCGGCCGTGACACTCCCCAACCGAGAAATACCTCGAGCAGCTATACTTGCATTCGCTGCAGCTTTCAACCGTATTCACAGAATATTTAAAAACATTACGCAGCTGTGACGACTGAAAGTTCTGAAAGCGTATGGGCTGCAGCCCTTGCGTGGTGACACACAAGAAGCAGAAAAATGCAGGTAAATATAACTTGCAGGTACGTAGCGATAGATCCGCGCCGGCGCGCGACGCACTTGCGGCGGAAACCGCGCGCGTAGCCAGAGAAGAAACCCCGGGGGTTTTGCGTCGTGTTTCAGAAAAATTCTTTACGCAGATAAAGGCACAGCAAACATTTAATTTGCCTCGTTGCAGCGATCGCGCGCAGTGAATTAAAGCGCCCCAAGTGTTATGCGCCGCGTGTCAGTTTCAGAGAAGTCTTTATTGCGAGCAGCGTCATCCCCAGGACACTAAGAAAGGCGATGCAACCCTTTTCTAACATTGTAGCGAGAGCGCGCAGCCATATATCGCGCCCCAAGTGTTAAGCGACGCGTTTCAGTTTCAGAGAAGTCTTTATTGCGGGCAGCGTCATCCGCAGGAGACTAAGAAAGGCGATGGAACCCTTTTCTAACGTCGTAGCGAGAGCGCGCAGCGATATATCGCGCCCCAAGTGTTATGCGACGCGTGTCAGTTTCAGAGAAGTCTTTATTGCGAGCAGCGTCATCCCCAGGAGACTAAGAAAGGCGATGCAACCCTTTTCAAACGCTGTAGCGAGAGCGCGCAGCGATATATCGCGCCCCAAGAGTTATGCGACGCGTGTCAGTTTCAGAAAAGTCTTTATTGCGAGCAGCGTCATCCCCAGGAGACTAAGAAAGGCGATGCAACCCTTTTCTAACGCTGTATACCGAGAGCGCGCAGCGATATATCGCGCCCCAAGTGTTATGCGACGCGTGTCAGTTTCAGAAAAGTCTTTATTGCGAGCAGCGTCATCCCCAGGAGACTAAGAAAGGCGATGCAACCCTTTTCTAACGCTGAATACCGAGAGCGCGCAGCGACATATCGCGCCCCACGTGTTATGTGACGCGTGTCAGTTTCAGAAGAGTCTTTATGGCGAGCAGCGTCATGCCCAGGAGACTAAGAAAGGCGACGCAACCCTTTTCTAACGTTGTAGCGAGAGCGCGCAGCGATATATCGCGCCCTAAGTGTTATGCGACGCGTGTCAGTTTCAGAAAAGTAATAATTGCGAGCAGCGTCATCCCAGGAGACTAAGAAAGGCGATGCAACCCTTTTCTAAAGCTGTAGCGAGAGCGCGCAGCGATATATCGCGCCCCAAGAGTTATCCGACGCGTGTCGGTTTCAGAAAAGTCTTTATTGCGAGCATCGTCATCCCCAGGAGACTAAGGAAAGGCGATGCAACCCTTTTCTAACGCTGTATACCGAGAGCGCGCAGCGATATATCGCGCCCCACGTGTTATGCGACGCGTGTCAGTTTCAGAAAAGTCTTTATCGCGAGCAGCGTCATGCCCAGGAGACTAAGAAAGGCGACGCAACCCTTTTCTAACGTTGTAGCGAGAGCGCGCAGCGATATATCGCGCCCTAAGTGTTATGCGACGCGTGTCAGTTTCAGAAAAGTAATAATTGCGAGCAGCGTCATCCCAGGAGACTAAGAAAGGCGATGCAACCCTTTTCTAACGCTGTATACCGAGAGCGCGCAGCGATATATCGCGCCCCAAGTGTTATGCGACGCGTGTCAGTTTCAGAAAAGTCTTTATCGCGAGCAGCTCATCCCCAGGAGACTATAAAAGGCGATGCAACCCTTTTCTAACGTTGTAGCGAGAGCGCGCAGCGATATATCGCGCCCCAAGTGTTATGCGACGCGTGTCAATTGCAGAAAAGTATTTATTGGGAGCAGCGTCATCCCCAGGAGACTAAGAAAGGCGATGCAACCCTTTTCAAACGTTGTAGCGAGAGCGCGCAGCGATATATGGCGCCCCAAGTGTTATGCGACGCGTGTCAGTTCCAGAGAAGTCTTTATTGCGAGCAGCGTCATCCCCAGGAGACTAAGAAAGGCGATGCAACCCTTTTCAAACGCTGTAGCGAGAGCGCGCAGCGATATATCGCGCCCTGAGAGTTATGCGACGCGTGTCAGTTTCAGAAAAGTCTTTATTGCGAGCAGCGTCGTCCCCAGGAGACTAAGAAAGGCGACGCAAACCTTTTCTAACGTTGTAGCGAGAGCGCGCAGCGATATATCGCGCCCCAAGTGTTATGCGAGGCGTGTCAGTTTCAGAAAAGTCTTTATTGCGAGCAGCGTCATCCCCAAGAGACCAAGAAAGGCGATGCAACCCTTTTCTAAAGCTGTAGCGAGAGCGCGCAGCGATATATCGCGCCAAAAAAGTTATGCGACGCGTGTCAAATTCAGAAAAGTCTTTATTGCGAGCAGCGCCATCCCCAGGAGACTAAGAAAGGCGATGCAACCCTTTTCAAACGTTGTAGCGAGAGCGCGCAGCGATATATCGCGCCCCAAGAGTTATGCGACGCGTGTCAGTTTCAGAAAAGTCTTTATTACGAGCAGCGTCATCCGCAGGAGACTAAGAAAGGCGATGCAACCCTTTTCTAACGCTGTATACCGAGAGCGCGCAGCGATATATCGCGCCCCAAGTGTTATGCGACGCGTATCAGTTTCAGAAAAGTCTTTATCGCGAGCAGCGTCAGCCCCAGGAGAGCAAGAAAGGCGATGCAACCCTTTTCTAAAGCTGTAGCGAGAGCGCGCAGCGATATATCGCGCCCCAAGAGTTATGCGACGCGTGTCAGTTTCAGAAAAGTCTTTATTGCGAGCAGCGTCATCCGCAGGAGACTAAGAAAGGCGATGCAACCCTTTTCTAACGCTGTATACCGAGAGCGCGCAGCGATATATCGTGCCCCAAGTGTTATGCGACGCGTGTCAGTTTCAGAAAAGTCTTTATTGCGAGCAGCGTCATCCCCAGGAGACCAAGAAAGGCGATGCAACCCTTTTCTAAAGCTGTAGCGAGAGCGCGCAGCGATATATCGCGGCCCAAGAGTTATGCGACGCGTGTCAGTTTCAGAAAAGTCTTTATTGCGAGCAGCGTTATCCCCAGGAGAATAAGAAAGGCGATGCAACCCTTTTCTAACGTTGTAGCGAGAGCGCGCAACGATATATCGCGCCCCAAGTGTTATGCATGAGACGCGTGTCAGTTTCAGAAAAGTATTTATTGCGAGCAGCGTCATCCCAGGAGACTAAGAAAGGCGATGCAACCCTTTTCTAACGCTGTATACCGAGAGCGCGCAGCGATATATCGCGCCCCAAGTGTTATGCGACGCGTGTCAGTTTCAGAAAACTCTTTATTGCGAGCAGGGTCATCCACAGGAGACTAAGAAAGGCGATGCAACCCTTTTCTAACGTTGTAGCGAGAGCGCGCAGCGATATATCGCGCCCCAAGTGTTATGCGACGCGTGTAAGTTTCAGAAAAGTCTTTATTGCGAGCAGCGTCATCCCCAGGAGACTAAGAAAGGCGATGCAACGCTTTTCTAAAGCTATAGCGAGAGCGCGCAGCGAAATATCGCGCCCCACGTGTTATGCGACGCGTGTCAGTTTCAGAAAAGTCTTTATCGCGAGCAGCGTCATGCCCAGGAGACTAAGAAAGGCGACGCAACCCTTTTCTAACGTTGTAGCGAGAGCGCGCAGCGATATATCGCGCCCTAAGTGTTATGCGACGCGTGTCAGTTTCAGAAAAGTAATAATTGCGAGCAGCGTCATCCCAGGAGACTAAGAAAGGCGATGCAACCCTTTTCTAACGCTGTATACCGAGAGCGCGCAGCGATATATCGCGCCCCAAGTGTTATGCGACGCGTGTCAGTTTCAGAAAAGTCTTTATCGCGAGCAGCTCATCCCCAGGAGACTATAAAAGGCGATGCAACCCTTTTCTAGCGTTGTAGCGAGAGCGCGCAGCGATATATCGCGCCCCAAGTGTTATGCGACGCGTGTCAATTGCAGAAAAGTATTTATTGCGAGCAGCGACATCCCCAGGAGACTAAGAAAGGCGATGCAACCCTTTTCAAACGTTGTAGCGAGACCGCGCAGCGATATATCGCGCCCCAAGTGTTATGCGACGCGTGTCAGTTTCAGAGAAGTCTTTATTGCGAGCAGCGTCATCCCCAGGAGACTCAGAAAGGCGATGCAACCCTTTTCAAACGCTGTAGCGAGAGCGCGCAGCGATATATCGCGCCCTAAGAGTTATGCGACGCGTGTCAGTTTCAGAAAAGTCTTTATTGCGAGCAGCGTCATCCCCAGGAGACTAAGAAAGGCGATGCAAACCTTTTCTAACGTTGTAGCGAGAGCGCGCAGCGATATATCGCGCCCCAAGTGTTATGCGAGGCGTGTCAGTTTCAGAAAAGTCTTTATTGCGAGCAGCGTCATCTCCAAGAGACCAAGAAAGGCGATGCAACCCTTTTCTAAAGCTGTAGCGAGAGCGCGCAGCGATATATCGCGCCCCAAAAGTTATGCGACGCGTGTCAAATTCAGAAAAGTCTTTATTGCGAGCAGCGCCATCCCCAGGAGACTAAGAAAGGCGATGCAACCCTTTTCAAACGTTGTAGCGAGAGCGCGCAGCGATATTTCGCGCCCCAAGAGTTATGCGACGCGTGTGAGTTTCAGAAAAGTCTTTATTGCGAGCAGCGTCATCCGCAGGAGACTAAGAAAGGCGATGCAACCCTTTTCTAACGCTGTATACCGAGAGCGCGCAGCGATATATCGCGCCCCAAGAGTTATGCGACGCGTGTCAGTTTCAGAAAAGTCTTTATTGCGAGCAGCGTCATCCGCAGGAGACTAAGAAAGGCGATGCAACCCTTTTCTAACGCTGTATACCGAGAGCGCGCAGCGATATATCGTGCCCCAAGTGTTATGCGACGCGTGTCAGTTTCAGAAAAGTCTTTATTGCGAGCAGCGTCATCCCCAGGAGACCAAGAAAGGCGATGCAACCCTTTTCTAAAGCTGTAGCGAGAGCGCGCAGCGATATATCGCGGCCCAAGAGTTATGCGACGCGTGTCAGTTTCAGAAAAGTCTTTATTGCGAGCAGCGTCATCCCCAGGAGACTAAGAAAGGCGATGTAACCCTTTTCTAACGTTGTAGCGAGAGCGCGCAACGATATATCGCGCCCCAAGTGTTATGCATGAGACGCGTGTCAGTTTCAGAAAAGTATTTATTGCGAGCAGCGTCATCCCAGGAAACTAAGAAAGGCGATGCAACCCTTTTCTAACGCTGTATACCGAGAGCGCGCAGCGATATATCGCGCCCCAAGTGTTATGCGACGCGTGTCAGTTTCAGAAAACTCTTTATTGCGAGCAGGGTCATCCACAGGAGACTAAGAAAGGCGATGCAACCCTTTTCTAACGTTGTAGCGAGAGCGCGCAGCGATATATCGCGCCCCAAGTGTTATGCGACGCGTGTCAATTGCAGAAAAGTATTTATTGCGAGCAGCGACATCCCCAGGAGACTAAGAAAGGCGATGCAACCCTTTTCAAACGTTGTAGCGAGACCGCGCAGCGATATATCGCGCCCCAAGTGTTATGCGACGCGTGTCAGTTTCAGAGAAGTCTTTATTGCGAGCAGCGTCATCCCCAGGAGACTAAGAAAGGCGATGCAACCCTTTTCAAACGCTGTAGCGAGAGCGCGCAGCGATATATCGCGCCCTAAGAGTTATGCGACGCGTGTCAGTTTCAGAAAAGTCTTTATTGCGAGCAGCGTCATCCCCAGGAGACTAAGAAAGGCGATGCAAACCTTTTCTAACGTTGTAGCGAGAGCGCGCAGCTATATATCGCGCCCCAAGTGTTATGCGACGCGTGTCAGTTTCAGAAAAGTCTTTATCGCGAGCAGCGTCATGCCCAGGAGACTAAGAAAGGCGACGCAACCCTTTTCTAACGTTGTAGCGAGAGCGCGCAGCGATATATCGCGCCCTAAGTGTTATGCGACGCGTGTCAGTTTCAGAAAAGTAATAATTGCGAGCAGCGTCATCCCAGGAGACTAAGAAAGGCGATGCAACCCTTTTCTAACGCTGTATACCGAGAGCGCGCAGCGATATATCGCGCCCCAAGTGTTATGCGACGCGTGTCAGTTTCAGAAAAGTCTTTATCGCGAGCAGCTCATCCCCAGGAGACTATAAAAGGCGATGCAACCCTTTTCTAACGTTGTAGCGAGAGCGCGCAGCGATATATCGCGCCCCAAGTGTTATGCGACGCGTGTCAATTGCAGAAAAGTATTTATTGCGAGCAGCGACATCCCCAGGAGACTAAGAAAGGCGATGCAACCCTTTTCAAACGTTGTAGCGAGACCGCGCAGCGATATATCGCGCCCCAAGTGTTATGCGACGCGTGTCAGTTTCAGAGAAGTCTTTATTGCGAGCAGCGTCATCCCCAGGAGACTAAGAAAGGCGATGCAACCCTTTTCAAACGCTGTAGCGAGAGCGCGCAGCGATATATCGCGCCCTAAGAGTTATGCGACGCGTGTCAGTTTCAGAAAAGTCTTTATTGCGAGCAGCGTCATCCCCAGGAGACTAAGAAAGGCGATGCAAACCTTTTCTAACGTTGTAGCGAGAGCGCGCAGCGATATATCGCGCCCCAAGTGTTATGCGAGGCGTGTCAGTTTCAGAAAAGTCTTTATTGCGAGCAGCGTCATCTCCAAGAGACCAAGAAAGGCGATGCAACCCTTTTCTAAAGCTGTAGCGAGAGCGCGCAGCGATATATCGCGCCCCAAAAGTTATGCGACGCGTGTCAAATTCAGAAAAGTCTTTATTGCGAGCAGCGCCATCCCCAGGAGACTAAGAAAGGCGATGCAACCCTTTTCAAACGTTGTAGCGAGAGCGCGCAGCGATATTTCGCGCCCCAAGAGTTATGCGACGCGTGTCAGTTTCAGAAAAGTCTTTATTGCGAGCAGCGTCATCCGCAGGAGACTAAGAAAGGCGATGCAACCCTTTTCTAACGCTGTATACCGAGAGCGCGCAGCGATATATCGCGCCCCAAGTGTTATGCGACGCGTATCAGTTTCAGAAAAGTCTTTATCGCGAGCAGCGTCAGCCTCAGGAGAGTAAGAAAGGCGATGCAACCCTTTTCTAAAGCTGTAGCGAGAGCGCGCAGCGATATATCGCGCCCCAAGAGTTATGCGACGCGTGTCAGTTTCAGAAAAGTCTTTATTGCGAGCAGCGTCATCCGCAGGAGACTAAGAAAGGCGATGCAACCCTTTTCTAACGCTGTATACCGAGAGCGCGCAGCGATATATCGTGCCCCAAGTGTTATGCGACGCGTGTCAGTTTCAGAAAAGTCTTTATTGCGAGCAGCGTCATCCCCAGGAGACCAAGAAAGGCGATGCAACCCTTTTCTAAAGCTGTAGCGAGAGCGCGCAGCGATATATCGCGGCCCAAGAGTTATGCGACGCGTGTCAGTTTCAGAAAAGTCTTTATTGCGAGCAGCGTCATCCCCAGGAGACTAAGAAAGGCGATGTAACCCTTTTCTAACGTTGTAGCGAGAGCGCGCAACGATATATCGCGCCCCAAGTGTTATGCATGAGACGCGTGTCAGTTTTAGAAAAGTATTTATTGCGAGCAGCGTCATCCCAGGAAACTAAGAAAGGCGATGCAACCCTTTTCTAACGCTGTATACCGAGAGCGCGCAGCGATATATCGCGCCCCAAGTGTTATGCGACGCGTGTCAGTTTCAGAAAACTCTTTATTGCGAGCAGGGTCATCCACAGGAGACTAAGAAAGGCGATGCAACCCTTTTCTAACGTTGTAGCGAGAGCGCGCAGCGATATATCGCGCCCCAAGTGTTATGCGACGCGTGTCAGTTTCAGAAAAGTCTTTATTGCGAGCAGCGTTTGTTTGTTTGTTTGTTTATTTGTTTATTGACAAAACAACGCTCAAGAGCGGTTTGCCTTGGTGCCAAGGCAAAAGGCGGCACTAAAAGCCACCTGACTAGGCCTTTGACACCAGACAGCACGCGCAGCACACAACATGAGCGCAACATGCTTCAAAGCACACTGCAAAATATCAAACACATATAAATAAAAATGCATGTACAGAGTATCAAACACGATAAAGCAAGATAAGGAAGAATGACAATTTGTCGTCAACACATTCACCATCAACAAGACATAGAACTATTAAGGCCAATGGACTACAATTGGATTTGAAGAGAACAAAACAAATGTACAGCAAAATTACAACTGTTGGAGGAAATACATTTTAGTTAGTTTTCTGAAGGCAAGCAAGGAGGGAGCACTCTCCATTGTATCTAAGAACGATGGATAACAATTCAGTAGGTTCGGAATTTGCCATTTTAATAATTGCACACCGTATCTAGTTCTTGTTTT
This sequence comes from Dermacentor variabilis, assembly GCF_050947875.1. NCBI lineage: Eukaryota > Metazoa > Arthropoda > Arachnida > Ixodida > Ixodidae > Dermacentor > Dermacentor variabilis. Next base: position 3,052,060 of record NC_134568.1, read on the forward strand.
AATCTTTACAAAGTTTTTATTTCTAAAATAATATGGTGTCTCTGTATTTGTATATGTATGAAAAAACAGCTCACGATTTGCTTTTAATTCGAGAAATATCAATTCTAACAAACGCTGTTTATATAACATTTCTATGTGAAGTATTCGGTTCTCGGCAAAGTATGGGGATGTATGATCACGACTAGATAGGTTTTGAATGAACCTTATACTTTTCTTCTGCATTATGTATAGTCGTTCCAAATTATACTTTGATGTAACACCCCAAACTAGTAGACAATATTGTATACGGGAATGTACAGTACTAAAATAAAGTTGCCGTTTTAATCTTATTGGCAACAACGTCCGAAATCTATTTAGCATTCCAATTGATTTAGCAATGATACCCTTTATAAAATTCACGTGACTTGTCCATCGAAGGTTTTCATGAAATATTACCCCTAAAAACTTGTATTCTGAAGCCTGCTCTAATGGACATGATTTAAACGTTATAGAACTATCAAGGTGAACTAGTTTATTAACGGATGAGAAGACAATGTATTTGGTTTTCCTAACATTCAATAAGAGCTTATTTGCATCTAACCAGCAGGACAAATTTTGAAGCCATAAGTTAACAGTACGAGTGAGAGACGAAAGGTTATTAGATGTAAAAAAAAACATTTGTATCGTCTGCGTAAAGGACAATGTCTGTGGTCAGGGGGATGTTGACAATATCGTTTATGTACAGCAAGAATATTGTTGGCCCTAATATAGATCCTTGCGGAACTCCATAACTTATGAATTCCGTATCCGACTGTACATTCTTAATTACAACGAACTGAGTACGGTTAGTCAGGTAACTACGCAGTAACTTAAGTGGAAGTCCTCTTATTCCATAATAAGGTAACTTTGCAAACAGTATGGGATGTTTAATAGAATCGAAGGCTTTGTTAAAATCTAGGAAAATGCCTATTGTATACAGTTTATTTTCTATATTAGTTACAATTTTTTCTCTAATGTTTAATAATGCTGACTCAGTCGATTTACCTTGTTGAAACCCGTACTGATATTCGGATATTAGGCTGTGCTTACATAAATGCTGAGAAATTCTAGAATTTATAACTTTCTCTGCTATTTTGGAAAATAGCGGAAGTACTGATATTGGTCTGTAGTTAGAAATACAGTCAAGAGGACCACCTTTATGCAGAACTGAAACCCTAGCAACTTTCATTTTATCCGGAAATATTCCTGTCAACAAAATAGTATTCATTAAGTGGCAAACTACGTCGGATAGTAAATCTGAGACCGCTTTAATTGGGGCTGCTTTAATGCCATCGAAGCCACACGAAACATTACTTTTAAGACTGTTAATTATAGCAGCAATTTCAACTTTGGTAACCGGGTAAAGAAATAAAGTTTGTGGCAAATTGTGTTCCATATACGTTTCAAAATCCTCACAGGTGGTCCCTTCCGACGCTCCAAAAGTCAAAAAGTGGTGGTTAAACTCATTAGCGAGAGCCTTACCAGTTAATCTCTGCCCATCTATTTTCATTTCTTGAGGGACGTCAATTCGCGTTTTCCGTAGTAAGTCTTTGATAGTGCGCCAGGTTTTCTGAGGGTCATAATATATTTCGGCAAATTTACTAGCATAATAAGAAATTCGGGACTTCTTAATATCTGAGCTCAACTTATTTCTGATCTTTTTAAATTCTACAAGCATTGCCAAGTCTCTGTGTTTTATAAATTTATGGAAGAGTTTATTCTTTTCTTTTATTCGACGCAATAGCTCTCGGGTTATCCAAGGTTTTCTTGCTTTCTTACATTTCTTAATTATCTTGATCGGAAACGCACGATCATATGCTCCAATAATTTTATCATCGTCATCCCCAGGAGACTAACAAAGGCGATGCAACGCTTTTCTAAAGCTATAGCGAGAGCGCGCAGCGAAATATCGCGCCCCAAGAGTTATCCGACGCGTGTCAGTTTCAGAAAAGTCTTTATTGCGAGCAGCGTCATCCCCAAGAGACTAAAAAGGCGATGCAACCCTTTTCTAACGCTGTATACCGAGAGCGCGCAGCGATATATCGCGCCCCAAGTGTTATGCGACGCGTGTCAGTTTCAGAAGAGTCTTTATGGCGAGCAGCGTCATCCCAGGAGACTAAGAAAGGCGATGCAACCCTTTTCTAAAGCTGTAGCGAGAGCGCGCAGCGATATATCGCGCCCCACGTGTTATGCGACGCGTGTCAGTTTCAGAAAAGTCTTTATCGCGAGCAGCGTCATGCCCAGGAGACTAAGAAAGGCGACGCAACCCTTTTCTAACGTTGTAGCGAGAGCGCGCAGCGATATATCGCGCCCTAAGTGTTATGCGACGCGTGTCAGTTTCAGAAAAGTAATAATTGCGAGCAGCGTCATCCCAGGAGACTAAGAAAGGCGATGCAACCCTTTTCTAACGCTGTATACCGAGAGCGCGCAGCGATATATCGCGCCCCAAGTGTTATGCGACGCGTGTCAGTTTCAGAAAAGTCTTTATCGCGAGCAGCTCATCCCCAGGAGACTATAAAAGGCGATGCAACCCTTTTCTAACGTTGTAGCGAGAGCGCGCAGCGATATATCGCGCCCCAAGTGTTATGCGACGCGTGTCAATTGCAGAAAAGTATTTATTGCGAGCAGCGTCATCCCCAGGAGACTAAGAAAGGCGATGCAACCCTTTTCAAACGTTGTAGCGAGAGCGCGCAGCGATATATCGCGCCCCAAGTGTTATGCGACGCGTGTCAGTTTCAGAGAAGTCTTTATTGCGAGCAGCGTCATCCGCAGGAGACTAAGAAAGGCGATGCAACCCTTTTCTAACGCTGTATACCGAGAGCGCGCAGCGATATATCGTGCCCCAAGTGTTATGCGACGCGTGTCAGTTTCAGAAAAGTCTTTATTGCGAGCAGCGTCATCCCCAGGAGACCAAGAAAGGCGATGCAACCCTTTTCTAAAGCTGTAGCGAGAGCGCGCAGCGAAATATCGCGCCCCAAGAGTTATCCGACGCGTGTCAGTTTCAGAAAAGTCTTTATTGCGAGCAGCGTCATCCCCAGGAGACTAAAAAGGCGATGCAACCCTTTTCTAACGCTGTATACCGAAAGCGCGCAGCGATATATCGCGCCCCAAGTGTTATGCGACGCGTGTCAGTTTCAGAAAAGTCTTTATTGCGAGCAGCGTCATCCCCAGGAGACTAAGAAAGGCGATGCAACCCTTTTCTAAAGCTGTAGCGAGAGCGCGCAGCGATATATCGCGCCCCACGTGTTATGCGACGCGTGTCAGTTTCAGAAAAGTCTTTATCGCGAGCAGCGTCATGCCCAGGAGACTAAGAAAGGCGACGCAACCCTTTTCTAACGTTGTAGCGAGAGCGCGCAGCGATATATCGCGCCCTAAGTGTTATGCGACGCGTGTCAGTTTCAGAAAAGTAATAATTGCGAGCAGCGTCATCCCAGGAGACTAAGAAAGGCGATGCAACCCTTTTCTAACGCTGTATACCGAGAGCGCGCAGCGATATATCGCGCCCCAAGTGTTATGCGACGCGTGTCAGTTTCAGAAAAGTCTTTATCGCGAGCAGCTCATCCCCAGGAGACTATAAAAGGCGATGCAACCCTTTTCTAACGTTGTAGCGAGAGCGCGCAGCGATATATCGCGCCCCAAGTGTTATGAGACGCGTGTCAGTTTCAGAAAAGTCTTTATCGCGAGCAGCGTCATCCCCAGGAGAGTAAGAAAGGCGATGCAACCCTTTTCTAAAGCTGTAGCGAGAGCGCGCAGCGATATATCGCGCCCCAAGAGTTATGCGACGCGTGTCAGTTTCAGAAAAGTCTTTATTGCGAGCAGCGTCATCCCCAGGAGACCAAGAAAGGCGATGCAACCCTTTTCTAAAGCTGTAGCGAGAGCGCGCAGCGAAATATCGCGCCCCAAGAGTTATCCGACGCGTGTCAGTTTCAGAAAAGTCTTTATTGCGAGCAGCGTCATCCCCAGGAGACTAAAAAGGCGATGCAACCCTTTTCTAACGCTGTATACCGAGAGCGCGCAGCGATATATCGCGCCCCAAGTGTTATGAGACGCGTGTCAGTTTCAGAAAAGTCTTTATTGCGAGCAGCGTCATCCGCAGGAGACTAAGAAAGGCGATGCAACCCTTTTCTAACGCTGTATACCGAGAGCGCGCAGCGATATATCGCGCCCCAAGTGTTATGAGACGCGTGTCAGTTTCAGAAAAGTCTTTATCGCGAGCAGCGTCATCCCCAGGAGAGTAAGAAAGGCGATGCAACCCTTTTCTAAAGCTGTAGCGAGAGCGCGCAGCGATATATCGCGCCCCAAGAGTTATGCGACGCGTGTCAGTTTCAGAAAAGTCTTTATTGCGAGCAGCGCCATCCCCAGGAGACCAAGAAAGGCGATGCAACCCTTTTCTAAAGCTGTAGCGAGAGCGCGCAGCGAAATATCGCGCCCCAAGAGTTATCCGACGCGTGTCAGTTTCAGAAAAGTCTTTATTGCGAGCAGCGTCATCCCCAGGAGACTAAAAAGGCGATGCAACCCTTTTCTAACGCTGTATACCGAAAGCGCGCAGCGATATATCGCGCCCCAAGTGTTATGCGACGCGTGTCAGTTTCAGAAAAGTCTTTATTGCGAGCAGCGTCATCCCCAGGAGACTAAGAAAGGCGATGCAACCCTTTTCTAAAGCTCTAGCGAGAGCGCGAAGCGATATATCGCGCCCCAAGAGTTATGCGACGCGTGTCAGTTTCAGAAAAGTCTTTATTGCGAGCAGCGTCATCCCCAGGAGACTAAGAAAGGCGATGCAACCCTTTTCTAAAGCTCTAGCGAGAGCGCGCAGCGACATATCGCGCCCCATGTGTTATGCGACGCGTGTCAGTTTCAGAAGAGTCTTTATGGCGAGCAGCGTCATGCCCTGGAGACTAAGAAAGGCGATGCAACCCTTTTCTAAAGCTGTAGCGAGAGCGCGCAGCGATATATCGCGCCCCAAGTGTTATGCGACGCGTGTCAGTTTCAGAAAAGTCTTTATTGCGAGCAGCGTCATCCCCAGGAGACTAAGAAAGGCGATGCAACCCTTTTCTAAAGCTGTAGCGAGAGCGCGCAGCGATATATCGCGCCCCACGTGTTATGCGACGCGTGTCAGTTTCAGAAAAGTCTTTATCGCGAGCAGCGTTATCCCCAGGAGACTAAGACAGGCGACGCAACCCTTTTCTAAAGTTGTAGCGAGAGCGCGCAGCGATATATCGCGCCCTAAGTGTTATGCGACGCGTGTCAGTTTCAGAAAAGTATTTATTGCGAGCAGCGTCATCCCAGGAGACTAAGAAAGGCGATGCAACCCTTTTCTAACGCTGTATACCGGGAGCGCGCAGCGATATATCGCGCCCCAAGTGTTATGCGACGCGTGTAAGTTTCAGAAAAGTCTTTATCGCGAGCAGCTCATCCCCAGGAGACTAAGAAAGGCGATGCAACCCTTTTCTAACGTTGTAGCGAGAGCGCGCAGAGATATATCGCGCCCCAAGTGTTATGCGACGCGTGTCAGTTTCAGAGAAGTCTTTATTGCGAGCAGCGTCATCCCCAGGAGACTAAGAAAGGCGATGCAACCCTTTTCAAACGCTGTAGCGAGAGCGCGCAGCGATATATCGCGCCCCAAGAGTTATGCGACGCGTGTCAGTTTCAGAAAAGTCTTTATTGCGGGCAGCGTCATCCCCAGGAGACTAAGAAAGGCGATGCAAACCTTTTCTAACGTTGTAGCGAGAGCGCGCAGCGATATATCGCGCCCCAAGAGTTATGCGACGCGAGTCAGTTTCAGAAAAGTCTTTATTGCGAGCAGCGTCATCCGCAGGAGACTAAGAAAGGCGATGCAACCCTTTTCTAAAGCTGTAGCGAGAGCGCGCAGCGATATATCGCGCCCCAAGAGTTATGCGACGCGTGTCAGTTTCAGAAAAGTCTTTATTGCGGGCAGCGTCATCCGCAGGAGACTAAGAAAGGCGATGCAACCCTTTTCTAACGCTGTATACCGAGAGCGCGCAGCGATATATCGCGCCCCAAGTGTTATGAGACGCGTGTCAGTTTCAGAAAAGTCTTTATCGCGAGCAGCGTCATCCCCAGGAGAGTAAGAAAGGCGATGCAACCCTTTTCTAAAGCTGTAGCGAGAGCGCGCAGCGATATATCGCGCCCCAAGAGTTATGCGACGCGTGTCAGTTTCAGAAAAGTCTTTATTGCGAGCAGCGTCATCCCCAGGAGACCAAGAAAGGCGATGCAACCCTTTTCTAAAGCTGTAGCGAGAGCGCGCAGCGAAATATCGCGCCCCAAGAGTTATCCGACGCGTGTCAGTTTCAGAAAAGTCTTTATTGCGAGCAGCGTCATCCCCAGGAGACTAAAAAGGCGATGCAACCCTTTTCTAACGCTGTATACCGAAAGCGCGCAGCGATATATCGCGCCCCAAGTGTTATGCGACGCGTGTCAGTTTCAGAAAAGTCTTTATTGCGAGCAGCGTCATCCCCAGGAGACTAAGAAAGGCGATGCAACCCTTTTCTAAAGCTCTAGCGAGAGCGCGAAGCGATATATCGCGCCCCAAGAGTTATGCGACGCGTGTCAGTTTCAGAAAAGTCTTTATTGCGAGCAGCGTCATCCCCAGGAGACTAAGAAAGGCGATGCAACCCTTTTCTAAAGCTCTAGCGAGAGCGCGCAGCGACATATCGCGCCCCATGTGTTATGCGACGCGTGTCAGTTTCAGAAGAGTCTTTATGGCGAGCAGCGTCATCCCCTGGAGACTAAGAAAGGCGATGCAACCCTTTTCTAAAGCTGTAGCGAGAGCGCGCAGCGATATATCGCGCCCCAAGAGTTATCCGACGCGTGTCGGTTTCAGAAAAGTCTTTATTGCGAGCAGCGTCATCCCCAGGAGACTAAAAAGGCGATGCAACCCTTTTCTAACGCTGTATACCGAAAGCGCGCAGCGATATATCGCGCCCCAAGTGTTATGCGACGCGTGTCAGTTTCAGAAAAGTATTTATTGCGAGCAGCGTCATCCCCAGGAGACCAAGAAAGGCGATGCAACACTTTTCTAAAGCTGTAGCGAGAGCGCGAAGCGATATATCGCGCCCCAAGAGTTATGCGACGCGTGTCAGTTTCAGAAAAGTCTTTATTGCGAGCAGCGTCATCCCCAGGAGACTAAGAAAGGCGATGCAACCCTTTTCTAAAGCTCTAGCGAGAGCGCGCAGCGACATATCGCGCCCCATGTGTTATGCGACGCGTGTCAGTTTCAGAAGAGTCTTTATGGCGAGCAGCGTCATCCCCTGGAGACTAAGAAAGGCGATGCAACCCTTTTCTAAAGCTGTAGCGAGAGCGCGCAGCGATATATCGCGCCCCAAGAGTTATCCGACGCGTGTCGGTTTCAGAAAAGTCTTTATTGCGAGCATCGTCATCCCCAGGAGACTAAGAAAGGCGATGCAACCCTTTTCTAACGCTGTATACCGAGAGCGCGCAGCGATATATCGCGCCCAACGTGTTATGCGACGCGTGTCAGTTTCAGAAAAGTCTTTATCGCGAGCAGCGTCATCCCCAGGAGACTAAGAAAGGCGACGCAACCCTTTTCTAACGTTGTAGCGAGAGCGCGCAGCGATATATCGCGCCCCAAGTGTTATGCGACGCGTGTCAGTTTCAGAAAAGTCTTTATTGCGAGCAGCGTCATCCCCAGGAGACTAAGAAAGGCGATGCAACCCTTTTCTAAAGCTGTAGCGAGAGCGCGCAGCGATATATCGCGCCCCACGTGTTATGCGACGCGTGTCAGTTTCAGAAAAGTCTTTATCGCGAGCAGCGTCATCCCCAGGAGACTAAGAAAGGCGACGCAACCCTTTTCTAAAGTTGTAGCGAGAGCGCGCAGCGATATATCGCGCCCTAAGTGTTATGCGACGCGTGTCAGTTTCAGAAAAGTATTTATTGCGAGCAGCGTCATCCCAGGAGACTAAGAAAGGCGATGCAACCCTTTTCTAACGCTGTATACCGGGAGCGCGCAGCGATATATCGCGCCCCAAGTGTTATGCGACGCGTGTAAGTTTCAGAAAAGTCTTTATCGCGAGCAGCTCATCCCCAGGAGACTAAGAAAGGCGATGCAACCCTTTTCTAACGTTGTAGCGAGAGCGCGCAGAGATATATCGCGCCCCAAGAGTTATGCGACGCGTGTCAGTTTCAGAAAAGTCTTTATTGCGGGCAGCGTCATCCCCAGGAGACTAAGAAAGGCGATACAAACCTTTTCTAACGTTGTAGCGAGAGCGCGCAGCGATATATCGCGCCCCAAGAGTTATGCGACGCGAGTCAGTTTCAGAAAAGTCTTTATTGCGAGCAGCGTCATCCGCAGGAGACTAAGAAAGGCGATGCAACCCTTTTCTAACGCTGTATACCGAGAGCGCGCAGCGATATATCGCGCCCCAAGTGTTATGAGACGCGTGTCAGTTTCAGAAAAGTCTTTATTGCGAGCAGCGTCATCCGCAGGAGACTAAGAAAGGCGATGCAACCCTTTTCTAACGCTGTATACCGAGAGCGCGCAGCGATATATCGCGCCCCAAGTGTTATAAGACGCGTGTCAGTTTCAGAAAAGTCTTTATCGCGAGCAGCGTCATCCCCAGGAGAGTAACAAAGGCGATGCAACCCTTTTCTAAAGCTGTAGCGAGAGCGCGCAGCGATATATCGCGCCCCAAGAGTTATGCGACGCGTGTGAGTTTCAGAAAAGTCTTTATTGCGAGCAGCGTCATCCCCAGGAGACTAAGAAAGGCGATGCAACCATTTTCTAAAGCTGTAGCGAGAGCGCGCAGCGAAATATCGCGCCCCAAGAGTTATCCGACGCGTGTCAGTTTCAGAAAAGTCTTTATTGCGAGCAGCGTCATCCCCAGGAGACTAAAAAGGCGATGCAACCCTTTTCTAACGCTGTATACCGAGAGCGCGCAGCGATATATCGCGCCCCAAGTGTTATGCGACGCGTGTCAGTTTCAGAAAAGTCTTTATTGCGAGCAGCGTCATCCCCAGGAGACCAAGAAAGGCGATGCAACACTTTTCTAAAGCTGTAGCGAGAGCGCGAAGCGATATATCGCGCCCCAAGAGTTATGCGACGCGTGTCAGTTTCAGAAAAGTCTTTATTGCGAGCAGCGTCATCCCCAGGAGACTAAGAAAGGCGATGCAACCCTTTTCTAAAGCTCTAGCGAGAGCGCGCAGCGACATATCGCGCCCCATGTGTTATGCGACGCGTGTCAGTTTCAGAAGAGTCTTTATGGCGAGCAGCGTCATCCCCAGGAGACTAAGAAAGGCGATGCAACCCTTTTCTAAAGCTGTAGCGAGAGCGCGCAGCGATATATCGCGCCCCAAGAGTTATCCGACGCGTGTCGGTTTCAGAAAAGTCTTTATTGCGAGCATCGTCATCCCCAGGAGACTAAGAAAGGCGATGCAACCCTTTTCTAACGCTGTATACCGAGAGCGCGCAGCGATATATCGCGCCCAACGTGTTATGCGACGCGTGTCAGTTTCAGAAAAGTCTTTATCGCGAGCAGCGTCATCCCCAGGAGACTAAGAAAGGCGACGCAACCCTTTTCTAACGTTGTAGCGAGAGCGCGCAGCGATATATCGCGCCCCAAGTGTTATGCGACGCGTGTCACTTTCAGAAAAGTCTTTATCGCGAGCAGCGTCATCCCCAGGAGACTAAGAAAGGCGATTCAACCCTTTTCAAACGTTGTAGCGAGAGCGCGCAGCGATATATCGCGCCCCAAGTGTTATGTGACGCGTGTCAGTTTCAGAAAAGTATTTATTGCGAGCAGTGTCATCTCCAGGAGACTAAGAAAGGCGATGCAACCCTTTTCTAACGTTGTAGCGAGAGCGCGCAGAGATATATCGCGCCCCAAGTGTTATGCGACGCGTGTCAGTTTCAGAGAAGTCTTTATTGCGAGCAGCGTCATCCCCAGGAGACTAAGAAAGGCGATGCAACCCTTTTCAAACGCTGTAGCGAGAGCGCGCAGCGATATATCGCGCCCCAAGAGTTATGCGACGCGTGTCAGTTTCAGAAAAGTCTTTATTGCGGGCAGCGTCATCCCCAGGAGACTAAGGAAGGCGATGCAAACCTTTTCTAACGTTGTAGCGAGAGCGCGCAGCGATATATCGCGCCCCAAGAGTTATGCGACGCGAGTCAGTTTCAGAAAAGTCTTTATTGCGAGCAGCGTCATCCGCAGGAGACTAAGAAAGGCGATGCAACCCTTTTCTAACGCTGTATACCGAGAGCGCGCAGCGATATATCGCGCCCCAAGTGTTATGAGACGCGTGTCAGTTTCAGAAAAGTCTTTATTGCGAGCAGCGTCATCCGCAGGAGACTAAGAAAGGCGATGCAACCCTTTTCTAACGCTGTATACCGAGAGCGCGCAGCGATATATCGCGCCCCAAGTGTTATGAGACGCGTGTCAGTTTCAGAAAAGTCTTTATCGCGAGCAGCGTCATCCCCAGGAGAGTAAGAAAGGCGATGCAACCCTTTTCTAAAGCTGTAGCGAGAGCGCGCAGCGATATATCGCGCCCCAAGAGTTATGCGACGCGTGTCAGTTTCAGAAAAGTCTTTATTGCGAGCAGCGTCATCCCCAGGAGACCAAGAAAGGCGATGCAACCCTTTTCTAAAGCTGTAGCGAGAGCGCGCAGCGAAATATCGCGCCCCAAGAGTTATCCGACGCGTGTCAGTTTCAGAAAAGTCTTTATTGCGAGCAGCGTCATCCCCAGGAGACTAAAAAGGCGATGCAACCCTTTTCTAACGCTGTATACCGAGAGCGCGCAGCGATATATCGCGCCCCAAGTGTTATGAGACGCGTGTCAGTTTCAGAAAAGTCTTTATTGCGAGCAGCGTCATCCGCAGGAGACTAAGAAAGGCGATGCAACCCTTTTCTAACGCTGTATACCGAGAGCGCGCAGCGATATATCGCGCCCCAAGTGTTATGAGACGCGTGTCAGTTTCAGAAAAGTCTTTATCGCGAGCAGCGTCATCCCCAGGAGAGTAAGAAAGGCGATGCAACCCTTTTCTAAAGCTGTAGCGAGAGCGCGCAGCGATATATCGCGCCCCAAGAGTTATGCGACGCGTGTCAGTTTCAGAAAAGTCTTTATTGCGAGCAGCGCCATCCCCAGGAGACCAAGAAAGGCGATGCAACCCTTTTCTAAAGCTGTAGCGAGAGCGCGCAGCGAAATATCGCGCCCCAAGAGTTATCCGACGCGTGTCAGTTTCAGAAAAGTCTTTATTGCGAGCAGCGTCATCCCCAGGAGACTAAAAAGGCGATGCAACCCTTTTCTAACGCTGTATACCGAAAGCGCGCAGCGATATATCGCGCCCCAAGTGTTATGCGACGCGTGTCAGTTTCAGAAAAGTCTTTATTGCGAGCAGCGTCATCCCCAGGAGACTAAGAAAGGCGATGCAACCCTTTTCTAAAGCTCTAGCGAGAGCGCGAAGCGATATATCGCGCCCCAAGAGTTATGCGACGCGTGTCAGTTTCAGAAAAGTCTTTATTGCGAGCAGCGTCATCCCCAGGAGACTAAGAAAGGCGATGCAACCCTTTTCTAAAGCTCTAGCGAGAGCGCGCAGCGACATATCGCGCCCCATGTGTTATTCGACGCGTGTCAGTTTCAGAAGAGTCTTTATGGCGAGCAGCGTCATGCCCTGGAGACTAAGAAAGGCGATGCAACCCTTTTCTAAAGCTGTAGCGAGAGCGCGCAGCGATATATCGCGCCCCAAGTGTTATGCGACGCGTGTCAGTTTCAGAAAAGTCTTTATTGCGAGCAGCGTCATCCCCAGGAGACTAAGAAAGGCGATGCAACCCTTTTCTAAAGCTGTAGCGAGAGCGCGCAGCGATATATCGCGCCCCACGTGTTATGCGACGCGTGTCAGTTTCAGAAAAGTCTTTATCGCGAGCAGCGTTATCCCCAGGAGACTAAGACAGGCGACGCAACCCTTTTCTAAAGTTGTAGCGAGAGCGCGCAGCGATATATCGCGCCCTAAGTGTTATGCGACGCGTGTCAGTTTCAGAAAAGTATTTATTGCGAGCAGCGTCATCCCAGGAGACTAAGAAAGGCGATGCAACCCTTTTCTAACGCTGTATACCGGGAGCGCGCAGCGATATATCGCGCCCCAAGTGTTATGCGACGCGTGTAAGTTTCAGAAAAGTCTTTATCGCGAGCAGCTCATCCCCAGGAGACTAAGAAAGGCGATGCAACCCTTTTCTAACGTTGTAGCGAGAGCGCGCAGAGATATATCGCGCCCCAAGTGTTATGCGACGCGTGTCAGTTTCAGAGAAGTCTTTATTGCGAGCAGCGTCATCCCCAGGAGACTAAGAAAGGCGATGCAACCCTTTTCAAACGCTGTAGCGAGAGCGCGCAGCGATATATCGCGCCCCAAGAGTTATGCGACGCGTGTCAGTTTCAGAAAAGTCTTTATTGCGGGCAGCGTCATCCCCAGGAGACTAAGAAAGGCGATGCAAACCTTTTCTAACGTTGTAGCGAGAGCGCGCAGCGATATATCGCGCCCCAAGAGTTATGCGACGCGAGTCAGTTTCAGAAAAGTCTTTATTGCGAGCAGCGTCATCCGCAGGAGACTAAGAAAGGCGATGCAACCCTTTTCTAAAGCTGTAGCGAGAGCGCGCAGCGATATATCGCGCCCCAAGAGTTATGCGACGCGTGTCAGTTTCAGAAAAGTCTTTATTGCGGGCAGCGTCATCCGCAGGAGACTAAGAAAGGCGATGCAACCCTTTTCTAACGCTGTATACCGAGAGCGCGCAGCGATATATCGCGCCCCAAGTGTTATGAGACGCGTGTCAGTTTCAGAAAAGTCTTTATCGCGAGCAGCGTCATCCCCAGGAGAGTAAGAAAGGCGATGCAACCCTTTTCTAAAGCTGTAGCGAGAGCGCGCAGCGATATATCGCGCCCCAAGAGTTATGCGACGCGTGTCAGTTTCAGAAAAGTCTTTATTGCGAGCAGCGTCATCCCCAGGAGACCAAGAAAGGCGATGCAACCCTTTTCTAAAGCTGTAGCGAGAGCGCGCAGCGAAATATCGCGCCCCAAGAGTTATCCGACGCGTGTCAGTTTCAGAAAAGTCTTTATTGCGAGCAGCGTCATCCCCAGGAGACTAAAAAGGCGATGCAACCCTTTTCTAACGCTGTATACCGAAAGCGCGCAGCGATATATCGCGCCCCAAGTGTTATGCGACGCGTGTCAGTTTCAGAAAAGTCTTTATTGCGAGCAGCGTCATCCCCAGGAGACTAAGAAAGGCGATGCAACCCTTTTCTAAAGCTCTAGCGAGAGCGCGAAGCGATATATCGCGCCCCAAGAGTTATGCGACGCGTGTCAGTTTCAGAAAAGTCTTTATTGCGAGCAGCGTCATCCCCAGGAGACTAAGAAAGGCGATGCAACCCTTTTCTAAAGCTCTAGCGAGAGCGCGCAGCGACATATCGCGCCCCATGTGTTATGCGACGCGTGTCAGTTTCAGAAGAGTCTTTATGGCGAGCAGCGTCATCCCCTGGAGACTAAGAAAGGCGATGCAACCCTTTTCTAAAGCTGTAGCGAGAGCGCGCAGCGATATATCGCGCCCCAAGAGTTATCCGACGCGTGTCGGTTTCAGAAAAGTCTTTATTGCGAGCAGCGTCATCCCCAGGAGACTAAAAAGGCGATGCAACCCTTTTCTAACGCTGTATACCGAAAGCGCGCAGCGATATATCGCGCCCCAAGTGTTATGCGACGCGTGTCAGTTTCAGAAAAGTATTTATTGCGAGCAGCGTCATCCCCAGGAGACCAAGAAAGGCGATGCAACACTTTTCTAAAGCTGTAGCGAGAGCGCGAAGCGATATATCGCGCCCCAAGAGTTATGCGACGCGTGTCAGTTTCAGAAAAGTCTTTATTGCGAGCAGCGTCATCCCCAGGAGACTAAGAAAGGCGATGCAACCCTTTTCTAAAGCTCTAGCGAGAGCGCGCAGCGACATATCGCGCCCCATGTGTTATGCGACGCGTGTCAGTTTCAGAAGAGTCTTTATGGCGAGCAGCGTCATCCCCTGGAGACTAAGAAAGGCGATGCAACCCTTTTCTAAAGCTGTAGCGAGAGCGCGCAGCGATATATCGCGCCCCAAGAGTTATCCGACGCGTGTCGGTTTCAGAAAAGTCTTTATTGCGAGCATCGTCATCCCCAGGAGACTAAGAAAGGCGATGCAACCCTTTTCTAACGCTGTATACCGAGAGCGCGCAGCGATATATCGCGCCCAACGTGTTATGCGACGCGTGTCAGTTTCAGAAAAGTCTTTATCGCGAGCAGCGTCATCCCCAGGAGACTAAGAAAGGCGACGCAACCCTTTTCTAACGTTGTAGCGAGAGCGCGCAGCGATATATCGCGCCCCAAGTGTTATGCGACGCGTGTCAGTTTCAGAAAAGTCTTTATTGCGAGCAGCGTCATCCCCAGGAGACTAAGAAAGGCGATGCAACCCTTTTCTAAAGCTGTAGCGAGAGCGCGCAGCGATATATCGCGCCCCACGTGTTATGCGACGCGTGTCAGTTTCAGAAAAGTCTTTATCGCGAGCAGCGTCATCCCCAGGAGACTAAGAAAGGCGACGCAACCCTTTTCTAAAGTTGTAGCGAGAGCGCGCAGCGATATATCGCGCCCTAAGTGTTATGCGACGCGTGTCAGTTTCAGAAAAGTATTTATTGCGAGCAGCGTCATCCCAGGAGACTAAGAAAGGCGATGCAACCCTTTTCTAACGCTGTATACCGGGAGCGCGCAGCGATATATCGCGCCCCAAGTGTTATGCGACGCGTGTAAGTTTCAGAAAAGTCTTTATCGCGAGCAGCTCATCCCCAGGAGACTAAGAAAGGCGATGCAACCCTTTTCTAACGTTGTAGCGAGAGCGCGCAGAGATATATCGCGCCCCAAGAGTTATGCGACGCGTGTCAGTTTCAGAAAAGTCTTTATTGCGGGCAGCGTCATCCCCAGGAGACTAAGAAAGGCGATACAAACCTTTTCTAATGTTGTAGCGAGAGCGCGCAGCGATATATCGCGCCCCAAGAGTTATGCGACGCGAGTCAGTTTCAGAAAAGTCTTTATTGCGAGCAGCGTCATCCGCAGGAGACTAAGAAAGGCGATGCAACCCTTTTCTAACGCTGTATACCGAGAGCGCGCAGCGATATATCGCGCCCCAAGTGTTATGAGACGCGTGTCAGTTTCAGAAAAGTCTTTATTGCGAGCAGCGTCATCCGCAGGAGACTAAGAAAGGCGATGCAACCCTTTTCTAACGCTGTATACCGAGAGCGCGCAGCGATATATCGCGCCCCAAGTGTTATGAGACGCGTGTCAGTTTCAGAAAAGTCTTTATCGCGAGCAGCGTCATCCCCAGGAGAGTAAGAAAGGCGATGCAACCCTTTTCTAAAGCTGTAGCGAGAGCGCGCAGCGATATATCGCGCCCCAAGAGTTATGCGACGCGTGTGAGTTTCAGAAAAGTCTTTATTGCGAGCAGCGTCATCCCCAGGAGACTAAGAAAGGCGATGCAACCATTTTCTAAAGCTGTAGCGAGAGCGCGCAGCGAAATATCGCGCCCCAAGAGTTATCCGACGCGTGTCAGTTTCAGAAAAGTCTTTATTGCGAGCAGCGTCATCCCCAGGAGACTAAAAAGGCGATGCAACCCTTTTCTAACGCTGTATACCGAGAGCGCGCAGCGATATATCGCGCCCCAAGTGTTATGCGACGCGTGTCAGTTTCAGAAAAGTCTTTATTGCGAGCAGCGTCATCCCCAGGAGACCAAGAAAGGCGATGCAACACTTTTCTAAAGCTGTAGCGAGAGCGCGAAGCGATATATCGCGCCCCAAGAGTTATGCGACGCGTGTCAGTTTCAGAAAAGTCTTTATTGCGAGCAGCGTCATCCCCAGGAGACTAAGAAAGGCGATGCAACCCTTTTCTAAAGCTCTAGCGAGAGCGCGCAGCGACATATCGCGCCCCATGTGTTATGCGACGCGTGTCAGTTTCAGAAGAGTCTTTATGGCGAGCAGCGTCATCCCCAGGAGACTAAGAAAGGCGATGCAACCCTTTTCTAAAGCTGTAGCGAGA
The DNA here is from genome assembly GCF_050947875.1 of Dermacentor variabilis. Classification (NCBI taxonomy): domain Eukaryota; kingdom Metazoa; phylum Arthropoda; class Arachnida; order Ixodida; family Ixodidae; genus Dermacentor; species Dermacentor variabilis. The sequence continues at coordinate 3,068,135 of NC_134568.1, forward strand.
GCGCGCAGCGATATATCGCGCCCCAAGAGTTATCCGACGCGTGTCGGTTTCAGAAAAGTCTTTATTGCGAGCATCGTCATCCCCAGGAGACTAAGAAAGGCGATGCAACCCTTTTCTAACGCTGTATACCGAGAGCGCGCAGCGATATATCGCGCCCAACGTGTTATGCGACGCGTGTCAGTTTCAGAAAAGTCTTTATCGCGAGCAGCGTCATCCCCAGGAGACTAAGAAAGGCGACGCAACCCTTTTCTAACGTTGTAGCGAGAGCGCGCAGCGATATATCGCGCCCCAAGTGTTATGCGACGCGTGTCACTTTCAGAAAAGTCTTTATCGCGAGCAGCGTCATCCCCAGGAGACTAAGAAAGGCGATTCAACCCTTTTCAAACGTTGTAGCGAGAGCGCGCAGCGATATATCGCGCCCCAAGTGTTATGTGACGCGTGTCAGTTTCAGAAAAGTATTTATTGCGAGCAGTGTCATCTCCAGGAGACTAAGAAAGGCGATGCAACCCTTTTCTAACGTTGTAGCGAGAGCGCGCAGCGATATATCGCGCCCCAAGTGTTATGCGACGCGTGTCAATTGCAGAAAAGTATTTATTGCGAGCAGCGTCATCCGCAGGAGACTAAGAAAGGCGATGCAACCCTTTTCAAACGCTGTATACCGAGAGCGCGCAGCGATATATCGTGCCCCAAGTGTTATGCGACGCGTGTCAGTTTCAGAAAAGTCTTTATTGCGAGCAGCGTCATCCCCAGGAGACCAAGAAAGGCGATGCAACCCTTTTCTAAAGCTGTAGCGAGAGCGCGCAGCGATATATCGTGCCCCAAGTGTTATGCGACGCGTGTCAGTTTCAGAAAAGTCTTTATTGCGAGCAGCGTCATCCCCAGGAGACCAAGAAAGGCGATGCAACCCTTTTCTAACGCTGTATACCGAGAGCGCGCAGCGATATATCGCGCCCCAAGTGTTATGAGACGCGTGTCAGTTTCAGAAAAGTCTTTATCGCGAGCAGCGTCATCCCCAGGAGAGTAAGAAAGGCGATGCAACCCTTTTCTAAAGCTGTAGCGAGAGCGCGCAGCGATATATCGCGCCCCAAGAGTTATGCGACGCGTGTCAGTTTCAGAAAAGTCTTTATTGCGAGCAGCGTCATCCCCAGGAGACCAAGAAAGGCGATGCAACCCTTTTCTAAAGCTGTAGCGAGAGCGCGCAGCGAAATATCGCGCCCCAAGAGTTATCCGACGCGTGTCAGTTTCAGAAAAGTCTTTATTGCGAGCAGCGTCATCCCCAGGAGACTAAAAAGGCGATGCAACCCTTTTCTAACGCTGTATACCGAGAGCGCGCAGCGATATATCGCGCCCCAAGTGTTATGCGACGCGTGTCAGTTTCAGAAAAGTCTTTATTGCGAGCAGCGTCATCCCCAGGAGACCAAGAAAGGCGATGCAACACTTTTCTAAAGCTGTAGCGAGAGCGCGAAGCGATATATCGCGCCCCAAGAGTTATGCGACGCGTGTCAGTTTCAGAAAAGTCTTTATTGCGAGCAGCGTCATCCCCAGGAGACTAAGAAAGGCGATGCAACCCTTTTCTAAAGCTCTAGCGAGAGCGCGCAGCGACATATCGCGCCCCATGTGTTATGCGACGCGTGTCAGTTTCAGAAGAGTCTTTATGGCGAGCAGCGTCATCCCCAGGAGACTAAGAAAGGCGATGCAACCCTTTTCTAAAGCTGTAGCGAGAGCGCGCAGCGATATATCGCGCCCCAAGAGTTATCCGACGCGTGTCGGTTTCAGAAAAGTCTTTATTGCGAGCATCGTCATCCCCAGGAGACTAAGAAAGGCGATGCAACCCTTTTCTAACGCTGTATACCGAGAGCGCGCAGCGATATATCGCGCCCAACGTGTTATGCGACGCGTGTCAGTTTCAGAGGAGTCTTTATCGCGAGCAGCGTCATCCCCAGGAGACTAAGAAAGGCGACGCAACCCTTTTCTAACGTTGTAGCGAGAGCGCGCAGCGATATATCGCGCCCCAAGTGTTATGCGACGCGTGTCAGTTTCAGAAAAGTCTTTATTGCGAGCAGCGTCATCCCCAGGAGACTAAGAAAGGCGATGCAACCCTTTTCTAAAGCTGTAGCGAGAGCGCGCAGCGATATATCGCGCCCCACGTGTTATGCGACACGTGTCAGTTTCAGAAAAGTCTTTATCGCGAGCAGCGTTATCCCCAGGAGACTAAGAAAGGCGACGCAACCCTTTTCTAAAGTTGTAGCGAGAGCGCGCAGCGATATATCGCGCCCTAAGTGTTATGCGACGCGTGTCAGTTTCAGAAAAGTATTTATTGCGAGCAGCGTCATCCCAGGAGACTAAGAAAGGCGATGCAACCCTTTTCTAACGCTGTATACCGGGAGCGCGCAGCGATATATCGCGCCCCAAGTGTTATGCGACGCGTGTAAGTTTCAGAAAAGTCTTTATCGCGAGCAGCTCATCCCCAGGAGACTAAGAAAGGCGATGCAACCCTTTTCTAACGTTGTAGCGAGAGCGCGCAGGGATATATCGCGCCCCAAGAGTTATGCGACGCGTGTCAGTTTCAGAAAAGTCTTTATTGCGGGCAGCGTCATCCCCAGGAGACTAAGAAAGGCGATACAAACCTTTTCTAACGTTGTAGCGAGAGCGCGCAGCGATATATCGCGCCCCAAGAGTTATGCGACGCGAGTCAGTTTCAGAAAAGTCTTTATTGCGAGCAGCGTCATCCGCAGGAGACTAAGAAAGGCGATGCAACCCTTTTCTAACGCTGTATACCGAGAGCGCGCAGCGATATATCGCGCCCCAAGTGTTATGAGACGCGTGTCAGTTTCAGAAAAGTCTTTATTGCGAGCAGCGTCATCCGCAGGAGACTAAGAAAGGCGATGCAACCCTTTTCTAACGCTGTATACCGAGAGCGCGCAGCGATATATCGCGCCCCAAGTGTTATAAGACGCGTGTCAGTTTCAGAAAAGTCTTTATCGCGAGCAGCGTCATCCCCAGGAGAGTAAGAAAGGCGATGCAACCCTTTTCTAAAGCTGTAGCGAGAGCGCGCAGCGATATATCGCGCCCCAAGAGTTATGCGACGCGTGTGAGTTTCAGAAAAGTCTTTATTGCGAGCAGCGTCATCCCCAGGAGACTAAGAAAGGCGATGCAACCATTTTCTAAAGCTGTAGCGAGAGCGCGCAGCGAAATATCGCGCCCCAAGAGTTATCCGACGCGTGTCAGTTTCAGAAAAGTCTTTATTGCGAGCAGCGTCATCCCCAGGAGACTAAAAAGGCGATGCAACCCTTTTCTAACGCTGTATACCGAGAGCGCGCAGCGATATATCGCGCCCCAAGTGTTATGCGACGCGTGTCAGTTTCAGAAAAGTCTTTATTGCGAGCAGCGTCATCCCCAGGAGACCAAGAAAGGCGATGCAACACTTTTCTAAAGCTGTAGCGAGAGCGCGAAGCGATATATCGCGCCCCAAGAGTTATGCGACGCGTGTCAGTTTCAGAAAAGTCTTTATTGCGAGCAGCGTCATCCCCAGGAGACTAAGAAAGGCGATGCAACCCTTTTCTAAAGCTCTAGCGAGAGCGCGCAGCGACATATCGCGCCCCATGTGTTATGCGACGCGTGTCAGTTTCAGAAGAGTCTTTATGGCGAGCAGCGTCATCCCCAGGAGACTAAGAAAGGCGATGCAACCCTTTTCTAAAGCTGTAGCGAGAGCGCGCAGCGATATATCGCGCCCCAAGAGTTATCCGACGCGTGTCGGTTTCAGAAAAGTCTTTATTGCGAGCATCGTCATCCCCAGGAGACTAAGAAAGGCGATGCAACCCTTTTCTAACGCTGTATACCGAGAGCGCGCAGCGATATATCGCGCCCAACGTGTTATGCGACGCGTGTCAGTTTCAGAAAAGTCTTTATCGCGAGCAGCGTCATCCCCAGGAGACTAAGAAAGGCGACGCAACCCTTTTCTAACGTTGTAGCGAGAGCGCGCAGCGATATATCGCGCCCCAAGTGTTATGCGACGCGTGTCACTTTCAGAAAAGTCTTTATCGCGAGCAGCGTCATCCCCAGGAGACTAAGAAAGGCGATTCAACCCTTTTCAAACGTTGTAGCGAGAGCGCGCAGCGATATATCGCGCCCCAAGTGTTATGTGACGCGTGTCAGTTTCAGAAAAGTATTTATTGCGAGCAGTGTCATCTCCAGGAGACTAAGAAAGGCGATGCAACCCTTTTCTAACGTTGTAGCGAGAGCGCGCAGAGATATATCGCGCCCCAAGTGTTATGAGACGCGTGTCAGTTTCAGAAAAGTCTTTATTGCGAGCAGCGTCATCCGCAGGAGACTAAGAAAGGCGATGCAACCCTTTTCTAACGCTGTATACCGAGAGCGCGCAGCGATATATCGCGCCCCAAGTGTTATAAGACGCGTGTCAGTTTCAGAAAAGTCTTTATCGCGAGCAGCGTCATCCCCAGGAGAGTAAGAAAGGCGATGCAACCCTTTTCTAAAGCTGTAGCGAGAGCGCGCAGCGATATATCGCGCCCCAAGAGTTATGCGACGCGTGTGAGTTTCAGAAAAGTCTTTATTGCGAGCAGCGTCATCCCCAGGAGACTAAGAAAGGCGATGCAACCATTTTCTAAAGCTGTAGCGAGAGCGCGCAGCGAAATATCGCGCCCCAAGAGTTATCCGACGCGTGTCAGTTTCAGAAAAGTCTTTATTGCGAGCAGCGTCATCCCCAGGAGACTAAAAAGGCGATGCAACCCTTTTCTAACGCTGTATACCGAGAGCGCGCAGCGATATATCGCGCCCCAAGTGTTATGCGACGCGTGTCAGTTTCAGAAAAGTCTTTATTGCGAGCAGCGTCATCCCCAGGAGACCAAGAAAGGCGATGCAACACTTTTCTAAAGCTGTAGCGAGAGCGCGAAGCGATATATCGCGCCCCAAGAGTTATGCGACGCGTGTCAGTTTCAGAAAAGTCTTTATTGCGAGCAGCGTCATCCCCAGGAGACTAAGAAAGGCGATGCAACCCTTTTCTAAAGCTCTAGCGAGAGCGCGCAGCGACATATCGCGCCCCATGTGTTATGCGACGCGTGTCAGTTTCAGAAGAGTCTTTATGGCGAGCAGCGTCATCCCCAGGAGACTAAGAAAGGCGATGCAACCCTTTTCTAAAGCTGTAGCGAGAGCGCGCAGCGATATATCGCGCCCCAAGAGTTATCCGACGCGTGTCGGTTTCAGAAAAGTCTTTATTGCGAGCATCGTCATCCCCAGGAGACTAAGAAAGGCGATGCAACCCTTTTCTAACGCTGTATACCGAGAGCGCGCAGCGATATATCGCGCCCAACGTGTTATGCGACGCGTGTCAGTTTCAGAAAAGTCTTTATCGCGAGCAGCGTCATCCCCAGGAGACTAAGAAAGGCGACGCAACCCTTTTCTAACGTTGTAGCGAGAGCGCGCAGCGATATATCGCGCCCCAAGTGTTATGCGACGCGTGTCACTTTCAGAAAAGTCTTTATCGCGAGCAGCGTCATCCCCAGGAGACTAAGAAAGGCGATTCAACCCTTTTCAAACGTTGTAGCGAGAGCGCGCAGCGATATATCGCGCCCCAAGTGTTATGTGACGCGTGTCAGTTTCAGAAAAGTATTTATTGCGAGCAGTGTCATCTCCAGGAGACTAAGAAAGGCGATGCAACCCTTTTCTAACGTTGTAGCGAGAGCGCGCAGAGATATATCGCGCCCCAAGTGTTATGCGACGCGTGTCAGTTTCAGAGAAGTCTTTATTGCGAGCAGCGTCATCCCCAGGAGACTAAGAAAGGCGATGCAACCCTTTTCAAACGCTGTAGCGAGAGCGCGCAGCGATATATCGCGCCCCAAGAGTTATGCGACGCGTGTCAGTTTCAGAAAAGTCTTTATTGCGGGCAGCGTCATCCCCAGGAGACTAAGGAAGGCGATGCAAACCTTTTCTAACGTTGTAGCGAGAGCGCGCAGCGATATATCGCGCCCCAAGAGTTATGCGACGCGAGTCAGTTTCAGAAAAGTCTTTATTGCGAGCAGCGTCATCCGCAGGAGACTAAGAAAGGCGATGCAACCCTTTTCTAACGCTGTATACCGAGAGCGCGCAGCGATATATCGCGCCCCAAGTGTTATGAGACGCGTGTCAGTTTCAGAAAAGTCTTTATTGCGAGCAGCGTCATCCGCAGGAGACTAAGAAAGGCGATGCAACCCTTTTCTAACGCTGTATACCGAGAGCGCGCAGCGATATATCGCGCCCCAAGTGTTATGAGACGCGTGTCAGTTTCAGAAAAGTCTTTATCGCGAGCAGCGTCATCCCCAGGAGAGTAAGAAAGGCGATGCAACCCTTTTCTAAAGCTGTAGCGAGAGCGCGCAGCGATATATCGCGCCCCAAGAGTTATGCGACGCGTGTCAGTTTCAGAAAAGTCTTTATTGCGAGCAGCGTCATCCCCAGGAGACCAAGAAAGGCGATGCAACCCTTTTCTAAAGCTGTAGCGAGAGCGCGCAGCGAAATATCGCGCCCCAAGAGTTATCCGACGCGTGTCAGTTTCAGAAAAGTCTTTATTGCGAGCAGCGTCATCCCCAGGAGACTAAAAAGGCGATGCAACCCTTTTCTAACGCTGTATACCGAGAGCGCGCAGCGATATATCGCGCCCCAAGTGTTATGAGACGCGTGTCAGTTTCAGAAAAGTCTTTATTGCGAGCAGCGTCATCCGCAGGAGACTAAGAAAGGCGATGCAACCCTTTTCTAACGCTGTATACCGAGAGCGCGCAGCGATATATCGCGCCCCAAGTGTTATGAGACGCGTGTCAGTTTCAGAAAAGTCTTTATCGCGAGCAGCGTCATCCCCAGGAGAGTAAGAAAGGCGATGCAACCCTTTTCTAAAGCTGTAGCGAGAGCGCGCAGCGATATATCGCGCCCCAAGAGTTATGCGACGCGTGTCAGTTTCAGAAAAGTCTTTATTGCGAGCAGCGCCATCCCCAGGAGACCAAGAAAGGCGATGCAACCCTTTTCTAAAGCTGTAGCGAGAGCGCGCAGCGAAATATCGCGCCCCAAGAGTTATCCGACGCGTGTCAGTTTCAGAAAAGTCTTTATTGCGAGCAGCGTCATCCCCAGGAGACTAAAAAGGCGATGCAACCCTTTTCTAACGCTGTATACCGAAAGCGCGCAGCGATATATCGCGCCCCAAGTGTTATGCGACGCGTGTCAGTTTCAGAAAAGTCTTTATTGCGAGCAGCGTCATCCCCAGGAGACTAAGAAAGGCGATGCAACCCTTTTCTAAAGCTCTAGCGAGAGCGCGAAGCGATATATCGCGCCCCAAGAGTTATGCGACGCGTGTCAGTTTCAGAAAAGTCTTTATTGCGAGCAGCGTCATCCCCAGGAGACTAAGAAAGGCGATGCAACCCTTTTCTAAAGCTCTAGCGAGAGCGCGCAGCGACATATCGCGCCCCATGTGTTATTCGACGCGTGTCAGTTTCAGAAGAGTCTTTATGGCGAGCAGCGTCATGCCCTGGAGACTAAGAAAGGCGATGCAACCCTTTTCTAAAGCTGTAGCGAGAGCGCGCAGCGATATATCGCGCCCCAAGTGTTATGCGACGCGTGTCAGTTTCAGAAAAGTCTTTATTGCGAGCAGCGTCATCCCCAGGAGACTAAGAAAGGCGATGCAACCCTTTTCTAAAGCTGTAGCGAGAGCGCGCAGCGATATATCGCGCCCCACGTGTTATGCGACGCGTGTCAGTTTCAGAAAAGTCTTTATCGCGAGCAGCGTTATCCCCAGGAGACTAAGACAGGCGACGCAACCCTTTTCTAAAGTTGTAGCGAGAGCGCGCAGCGATATATCGCGCCCTAAGTGTTATGCGACGCGTGTCAGTTTCAGAAAAGTATTTATTGCGAGCAGCGTCATCCCAGGAGACTAAGAAAGGCGATGCAACCCTTTTCTAACGCTGTATACCGGGAGCGCGCAGCGATATATCGCGCCCCAAGTGTTATGCGACGCGTGTAAGTTTCAGAAAAGTCTTTATCGCGAGCAGCTCATCCCCAGGAGACTAAGAAAGGCGATGCAACCCTTTTCTAACGTTGTAGCGAGAGCGCGCAGAGATATATCGCGCCCCAAGTGTTATGCGACGCGTGTCAGTTTCAGAGAAGTCTTTATTGCGAGCAGCGTCATCCCCAGGAGACTAAGAAAGGCGATGCAACCCTTTTCAAACGCTGTAGCGAGAGCGCGCAGCGATATATCGCGCCCCAAGTGTTATGAGACGCGTGTCAGTTTCAGAAAAGTCTTTATCGCGAGCAGCGTCATCCCCAGGAGAGTAAGAAAGGCGATGCAACCCTTTTCTAAAGCTGTAGCGAGAGCGCGCAGCGATATATCGCGCCCCAAGAGTTATGCGACGCGTGTCAGTTTCAGAAAAGTCTTTATTGCGAGCAGCGTCATCCCCAGGAGACCAAGAAAGGCGATGCAACCCTTTTCTAAAGCTGTAGCGAGAGCGCGCAGCGAAATATCGCGCCCCAAGAGTTATCCGACGCGTGTCAGTTTCAGAAAAGTCTTTATTGCGAGCAGCGTCATCCCCAGGAGACTAAAAAGGCGATGCAACCCTTTTCTAACGCTGTATACCGAAAGCGCGCAGCGATATATCGCGCCCCAAGTGTTATGCGACGCGTGTCAGTTTCAGAAAAGTCTTTATTGCGAGCAGCGTCATCCCCAGGAGACTAAGAAAGGCGATGCAACCCTTTTCTAAAGCTCTAGCGAGAGCGCGAAGCGATATATCGCGCCCCAAGAGTTATGCGACGCGTGTCAGTTTCAGAAAAGTCTTTATTGCGAGCAGCGTCATCCCCAGGAGACTAAGAAAGGCGATGCAACCCTTTTCTAAAGCTCTAGCGAGAGCGCGCAGCGACATATCGCGCCCCATGTGTTATGCGACGCGTGTCAGTTTCAGAAGAGTCTTTATGGCGAGCAGCGTCATCCCCTGGAGACTAAGAAAGGCGATGCAACCCTTTTCTAAAGCTGTAGCGAGAGCGCGCAGCGATATATCGCGCCCCAAGAGTTATCCGACGCGTGTCGGTTTCAGAAAAGTCTTTATTGCGAGCAGCGTCATCCCCAGGAGACTAAAAAGGCGATGCAACCCTTTTCTAACGCTGTATACCGAAAGCGCGCAGCGATATATCGCGCCCCAAGTGTTATGCGACGCGTGTCAGTTTCAGAAAAGTATTTATTGCGAGCAGCGTCATCCCCAGGAGACCAAGAAAGGCGATGCAACACTTTTCTAAAGCTGTAGCGAGAGCGCGAAGCGATATATCGCGCCCCAAGAGTTATGCGACGCGTGTCAGTTTCAGAAAAGTCTTTATTGCGAGCAGCGTCATCCCCAGGAGACTAAGAAAGGCGATGCAACCCTTTTCTAAAGCTCTAGCGAGAGCGCGCAGCGACATATCGCGCCCCATGTGTTATGCGACGCGTGTCAGTTTCAGAAGAGTCTTTATGGCGAGCAGCGTCATCCCCTGGAGACTAAGAAAGGCGATGCAACCCTTTTCTAAAGCTGTAGCGAGAGCGCGCAGCGATATATCGCGCCCCAAGAGTTATCCGACGCGTGTCGGTTTCAGAAAAGTCTTTATTGCGAGCATCGTCATCCCCAGGAGACTAAGAAAGGCGATGCAACCCTTTTCTAACGCTGTATACCGAGAGCGCGCAGCGATATATCGCGCCCAACGTGTTATGCGACGCGTGTCAGTTTCAGAAAAGTCTTTATCGCGAGCAGCGTCATCCCCAGGAGACTAAGAAAGGCGACGCAACCCTTTTCTAACGTTGTAGCGAGAGCGCGCAGCGATATATCGCGCCCCAAGTGTTATGCGACGCGTGTCAGTTTCAGAAAAGTCTTTATTGCGAGCAGCGTCATCCCCAGGAGACTAAGAAAGGCGATGCAACCCTTTTCTAAAGCTGTAGCGAGAGCGCGCAGCGATATATCGCGCCCCACGTGTTATGCGACGCGTGTCAGTTTCAGAAAAGTCTTTATCGCGAGCAGCGTCATCCCCAGGAGACTAAGAAAGGCGACGCAACCCTTTTCTAAAGTTGTAGCGAGAGCGCGCAGCGATATATCGCGCCCTAAGTGTTATGCGACGCGTGTCAGTTTCAGAAAAGTATTTATTGCGAGCAGCGTCATCCCAGGAGACTAAGAAAGGCGATGCAACCCTTTTCTAACGCTGTATACCGGGAGCGCGCAGCGATATATCGCGCCCCAAGTGTTATGCGACGCGTGTAAGTTTCAGAAAAGTCTTTATCGCGAGCAGCTCATCCCCAGGAGACTAAGAAAGGCGATGCAACCCTTTTCTAACGTTGTAGCGAGAGCGCGCAGAGATATATCGCGCCCCAAGAGTTATGCGACGCGTGTCAGTTTCAGAAAAGTCTTTATTGCGGGCAGCGTCATCCCCAGGAGACTAAGAAAGGCGATACAAACCTTTTCTAACGTTGTAGCGAGAGCGCGCAGCGATATATCGCGCCCCAAGAGTTATGCGACGCGAGTCAGTTTCAGAAAAGTCTTTATTGCGAGCAGCGTCATCCGCAGGAGACTAAGAAAGGCGATGCAACCCTTTTCTAACGCTGTATACCGAGAGCGCGCAGCGATATATCGCGCCCCAAGTGTTATGAGACGCGTGTCAGTTTCAGAAAAGTCTTTATTGCGAGCAGCGTCATCCGCAGGAGACTAAGAAAGGCGATGCAACCCTTTTCTAACGCTGTATACCGAGAGCGCGCAGCGATATATCGCGCCCCAAGTGTTATGAGACGCGTGTCAGTTTCAGAAAAGTCTTTATCGCGAGCAGCGTCATCCCCAGGAGAGTAAGAAAGGCGATGCAACCCTTTTCTAAAGCTGTAGCGAGAGCGCGCAGCGATATATCGCGCCCCAAGAGTTATGCGACGCGTGTGAGTTTCAGAAAAGTCTTTATTGCGAGCAGCGTCATCCCCAGGAGACTAAGAAAGGCGATGCAACCATTTTCTAAAGCTGTAGCGAGAGCGCGCAGCGAAATATCGCGCCCCAAGAGTTATCCGACGCGTGTCAGTTTCAGAAAAGTCTTTATTGCGAGCAGCGTCATCCCCAGGAGACTAAAAAGGCGATGCAACCCTTTTCTAACGCTGTATACCGAGAGCGCGCAGCGATATATCGCGCCCCAAGTGTTATGCGACGCGTGTCAGTTTCAGAAAAGTCTTTATTGCGAGCAGCGTCATCCCCAGGAGACCAAGAAAGGCGATGCAACACTTTTCTAAAGCTGTAGCGAGAGCGCGAAGCGATATATCGCGCCCCAAGAGTTATGCGACGCGTGTCAGTTTCAGAAAAGTCTTTATTGCGAGCAGCGTCATCCCCAGGAGACTAAGAAAGGCGATGCAACCCTTTTCTAAAGCTCTAGCGAGAGCGCGCAGCGACATATCGCGCCCCATGTGTTATGCGACGCGTGTCAGTTTCAGAAGAGTCTTTATGGCGAGCAGCGTCATCCCCAGGAGACTAAGAAAGGCGATGCAACCCTTTTCTAAAGCTGTAGCGAGAGCGCGCAGCGATATATCGCGCCCCAAGAGTTATCCGACGCGTGTCGGTTTCAGAAAAGTCTTTATTGCGAGCATCGTCATCCCCAGGAGACTAAGAAAGGCGATGCAACCCTTTTCTAACGCTGTATACCGAGAGCGCGCAGCGATATATCGCGCCCAACGTGTTATGCGACGCGTGTCAGTTTCAGAAAAGTCTTTATCGCGAGCAGCGTCATCCCCAGGAGACTAAGAAAGGCGACGCAACCCTTTTCTAACGTTGTAGCGAGAGCGCGCAGCGATATATCGCGCCCCAAGTGTTATGCGACGCGTGTCACTTTCAGAAAAGTCTTTATCGCGAGCAGCGTCATCCCCAGGAGACTAAGAAAGGCGATTCAACCCTTTTCAAACGTTGTAGCGAGAGCGCGCAGCGATATATCGCGCCCCAAGTGTTATGTGACGCGTGTCAGTTTCAGAAAAGTATTTATTGCGAGCAGTGTCATCTCCAGGAGACTAAGAAAGGCGATGCAACCCTTTTCTAACGTTGTAGCGAGAGCGCGCAGCGATATATCGCGCCCCAAGTGTTATGCGACGCGTGTCAATTGCAGAAAAGTATTTATTGCGAGCAGCGTCATCCGCAGGAGACTAAGAAAGGCGATGCAACCCTTTTCAAACGCTGTATACCGAGAGCGCGCAGCGATATATCGTGCCCCAAGTGTTATGCGACGCGTGTCAGTTTCAGAAAAGTCTTTATTGCGAGCAGCGTCATCCCCAGGAGACCAAGAAAGGCGATGCAACCCTTTTCTAAAGCTGTAGCGAGAGCGCGCAGCGATATATCGTGCCCCAAGTGTTATGCGACGCGTGTCAGTTTCAGAAAAGTCTTTATTGCGAGCAGCGTCATCCCCAGGAGACCAAGAAAGGCGATGCAACCCTTTTCTAACGCTGTATACCGAGAGCGCGCAGCGATATATCGCGCCCCAAGTGTTATGAGACGCGTGTCAGTTTCAGAAAAGTCTTTATCGCGAGCAGCGTCATCCCCAGGAGAGTAAGAAAGGCGATGCAACCCTTTTCTAAAGCTGTAGCGAGAGCGCGCAGCGATATATCGCGCCCCAAGAGTTATGCGACGCGTGTCAGTTTCAGAAAAGTCTTTATTGCGAGCAGCGTCATCCCCAGGAGACCAAGAAAGGCGATGCAACCCTTTTCTAAAGCTGTAGCGAGAGCGCGCAGCGAAATATCGCGCCCCAAGAGTTATCCGACGCGTGTCAGTTTCAGAAAAGTCTTTATTGCGAGCAGCGTCATCCCCAGGAGACTAAAAAGGCGATGCAACCCTTTTCTAACGCTGTATACCGAGAGCGCGCAGCGATATATCGCGCCCCAAGTGTTATGCGACGCGTGTCAGTTTCAGAAAAGTCTTTATTGCGAGCAGCGTCATCCCCAGGAGACCAAGAAAGGCGATGCAACACTTTTCTAAAGCTGTAGCGAGAGCGCGAAGCGATATATCGCGCCCCAAGAGTTATGCGACGCGTGTCAGTTTCAGAAAAGTCTTTATTGCGAGCAGCGTCATCCCCAGGAGACTAAGAAAGGCGATGCAACCCTTTTCTAAAGCTCTAGCGAGAGCGCGCAGCGACATATCGCGCCCCATGTGTTATGCGACGCGTGTCAGTTTCAGAAGAGTCTTTATGGCGAGCAGCGTCATCCCCAGGAGACTAAGAAAGGCGATGCAACCCTTTTCTAAAGCTGTAGCGAGAGCGCGCAGCGATATATCGCGCCCCAAGAGTTATCCGACGCGTGTCGGTTTCAGAAAAGTCTTTATTGCGAGCATCGTCATCCCCAGGAGACTAAGAAAGGCGATGCAACCCTTTTCTAACGCTGTATACCGAGAGCGCGCAGCGATATATCGCGCCCAACGTGTTATGCGACGCGTGTCAGTTTCAGAGGAGTCTTTATCGCGAGCAGCGTCATCCCCAGGAGACTAAGAAAGGCGACGCAACCCTTTTCTAACGTTGTAGCGAGAGCGCGCAGCGATATATCGCGCCCCAAGTGTTATGCGACGCGTGTCAGTTTCAGAAAAGTCTTTATTGCGAGCAGCGTCATCCCCAGGAGACTAAGAAAGGCGATGCAACCCTTTTCTAAAGCTGTAGCGAGAGCGCGCAGCGATATATCGCGCCCCACGTGTTATGCGACACGTGTCAGTTTCAGAAAAGTCTTTATCGCGAGCAGCGTTATCCCCAGGAGACTAAGAAAGGCGACGCAACCCTTTTCTAAAGTTGTAGCGAGAGCGCGCAGCGATATATCGCGCCCTAAGTGTTATGCGACGCGTGTCAGTTTCAGAAAAGTATTTATTGCGAGCAGCGTCATCCCAGGAGACTAAGAAAGGCGATGCAACCCTTTTCTAACGCTGTATACCGGGAGCGCGCAGCGATATATCGCGCCCCAAGTGTTATGCGACGCGTGTAAGTTTCAGAAAAGTCTTTATCGCGAGCAGCTCATCCCCAGGAGACTAAGAAAGGCGATGCAACCCTTTTCTAACGTTGTAGCGAGAGCGCGCAGAGATATATCGCGCCCCAAGTGTTATGCGACGCGTGTCAGTTTCAGAGAAGTCTTTATTGCGAGCAGCGTCATCCCCAGGAGACTAAGAAAGGCGATGCAACCCTTTTCAAACGCTGTAGCGAGAGCGCGCAGCGATATATCGCGCCCCAAGAGTTATGCGACGCGTGTCAGTTTCAGAAAAGTCTTTATTGCGGGCAGCGTCATCCCCAGGAGACTAAGAAAGGCGATGCAAACCTTTTCTAACGTTGTAGCGAGAGCGCGCAGCGATATATCGCGCCCCAAGAGTTATGCGACGCGAGTCAGTTTCAGAAAAGTCTTTATTGCGAGCAGCGTCATCCGCAGGAGACTAAGAAAGGCGATGCAACCCTTTTCTAACGCTGTATACCGAGAGCGCGCAGCGATATATCGCGCCCCAAGTGTTATGAGACGCGTGTCAGTTTCAGAAAAGTCTTTATTGCGAGCAGCGTCATCCGCAGGAGACTAAGAAAGGCGATGCAACCCTTTTCTAACGCTGTATACCGAGAGCGCGCAGCGATATATCGCGCCCCAAGTGTTATGAGACGCGTGTCAGTTTCAGAAAAGTCTTTATCGCGAGCAGCGTCATCCCCAGGAGAGTAAGAAAGGCGATGCAACCCTTTTCTAAAGCTGTAGCGAGAGCGCGCAGCGATATATCGCGCCCCAAGAGTTATGCGACGCGTGTCAGTTTCAGAAAAGTCTTTATTGCGAGCAGCGTCATCCCCAGGAGACCAAGAAAGGCGATGCAACCCTTTTCTAAAGCTGTAGCGAGAGCGCGCAGCGAAATATCGCGCCCCAAGAGTTATCCGACGCGTGTCAGTTTCAGAAAAGTCTTTATTGCGAGCAGCGTCATCCCCAGGAGACTAAAAAGGCGATGCAACCCTTTTCTAACGCTGTATACCGAGAGCGCGCAGCGATATATCGCGCCCCAAGTGTTATGCGACGCGTGTCAGTTTCAGAAAAGTCTTTATTGCGAGCAGCGTCATCCCCAGGAGACCAAGAAAGGCGATGCAACACTTTTCTAAAGCTGTAGCGAGAGCGCGAAGCGATATATCGCGCCCCAAGAGTTATGCGACGCGTGTCAGTTTCAGAAAAGTCTTTATTGCGAGCAGCGTCATCCCCAGGAGACTAAGAAAGGCGATGCAACCATTTCTAAAGCTCTAGCGAGAGCGCGCAGCGACATATCGCGCCCCATGTGTTATGCGACGCGTGTCAGTTTCAGAAGAGTCTTTATGGCGAGCAGCGTCATCCCCAGGAGACTAAGAAAGGCGATGCAACCCTTTTCTAAAGCTGTAGCGAGAGCGCGCAGCGATATATCGCGCCCCAAGAGTTATCCGACGCGTGTCGGTTTCAGAAAAGTCTTTATTGCGAGCATCGTCATCCCCAGGAGACTAAGAAAGGCGATGCAACCCTTTTCTAACGCTGTATACCGAGAGCGCGCAGCGATATATCGCGCCCAACGTGTTATGCGACGCGTGTCAGTTTCAGAAAAGTCTTTATCGCGAGCAGCGTCATCCCCAGGAGACTAAGAAAGGCGACGCAACCCTTTTCTAACGTTGTAGCGAGAGCGCGCAGCGATATATCGCGCCCCAAGTGTTATGCGACGCGTGTCAGTTTCAGAAAAGTCTTTATTGCGAGCAGCGTCATCCCCAGGAGACTAAGAAAGGCGATGCAACCCTTTTCTAAAGCTGTAGCGAGAGCGCGCAGCGATATATCGCGCCCCACGTGTTATGCGACGCGTGTCAGTTTCAGAAAAGTCTTTATCGCGAGCAGCGTCATCCCCAGGAGACTAAGAAAGGCGACGCAACCCTTTTCTAAAGCTGTAGCGAGAGCGCGCAGCGATATATCGCGCCCCAAGAGTTATGCGACGCGAGTCAGTTTCAGAAAAGTCTTTATTGCGAGCAGCGTCATCCGCAGGAGACTAAGAAAGGCGATGCAACCCTTTTCTAACGCTGTATACCGAGAGCGCGCAGCGATATATCGCGCCCCAAGTGTTATGAGACGCGTGTCAGTTTCAGAAAAGTCTTTATCGCGAGCAGCGTCATCCCCAGGAGAGTAAGAAAGGCGATGCAACCCTTTTCTAAAGCTGTAGCGAGAGCGCGCAGCGATATATCGCGCCCCAAGAGTTATGCGACGCGTGTCAGTTTCAGAAAAGTCTTTATTGCGAGCAGCGTCATCCCCAGGAGACCAAGAAACGCGATGCAACCCTTTTCTAAAGCTGTAGCGAGAGCGCGCAGCGAAATATCGCGCCCCAAGAGTTATCCGACGCGTGTCAGTTTCAGAAAAGTCTTTATTGCGAGCAGCGTCATCCCCAGGAGACTAAAAAGGCGATGCAACCCTTTTCTAACGCTGTATACCGAGAGCGCGCAGCGATATATCGCGCCCCAAGTGTTATGCGACGCGTGTCAGTTTCAGAAAAGTCTTTATTGCGAGCAGCGTCATCCCCAGGAGACCAAGAAAGGCGATGCAACACTTTTCTAAAGCTGTAGCGAGAGCGCGAAGCGATATATCGCGCCCCAAGAGTTATGCGACGCGTGTCAGTTTCAGAAAAGTCTTTATTGCGAGCAGCGTCATCCCCAGGAGACTAAGAAAGGCGATGCAACCCTTTTCTAAAGCTCTAGCGAGAGCGCGCAGCGACATATCGCGCCCCATGTGTTATGCGACGCGTGTCAGTTTCAGAAGAGTCTTTATGGCGAGCAGCGTCATCCCCAGGAGACTAAGAAAGCGATGCAACCCTTTTCTAAAGCTGTAGCGAGAGCGCGCAGCGATATATCGCGCCCCAAGAGTTATCCGACGCGTGTCGGTTTCAGAAAAGTCTTTATTGCGAGCATCGTCATCCCCAGGAGACTAAGAAAGGCGATGCAACCCTTTTCTAACGCTGTATACCGAGAGCGCGCAGCGATATATCGCGCCCAACGTGTTATGCGACGCGTGTCAGTTTCAGAAAAGTCTTTATCGCGAGCAGCGTCATCCCCAGGAGACTAAGAAAGGCGACGCAACCCTTTTCTAACGTTGTAGCGAGAGCGCGCAGCGATATATCGCGCCCCAAGTGTTATGCGACGCGTGTCAGTTTCAGAAAAGTCTTTATTGCGAGCAGCGTCATCCCCAGGAGACTAAGAAAGGCGATGCAACCCTTTTCTAAAGCTGTAGCGAGAGCGCGCAGCGATATATCGCGCCCCACGTGTTATGCGACGCGTGTCAGTTTCAGAAAAGTCTTTATCGCGAGCAGCGTCATCCCCAGGAGACTAAGAAAGGCGACGCAACCCTTTTCTAAAGCTGTAGCGAGAGCGCGCAGCGATATATCGCGCCCCAAGAGTTATGCGACGCGTGTCAGTTTCAGAAAAGTCTTTATTGCGAGCAGCGTCATCCCCAGGAGACCAAGAAAGGCGATGCAACCCTTTTCTAAAGCTGTAGCGAGAGCGCGCAGCGAAATATCGCGCCCCAAGAGTTATCCGACGCGTGTCAGTTTCAGAAAAGTCTTTATTGCGAGCAGCGTCATCCCCAGGAGACTAAAAAGGCGATGCAACCCTTTTCTAACGCTGTATACCGAGAGCGCGCAGCGATATATCGCGCCCCAAGTGTTATGCGACGCGTGTCAGTTTCAGAAAAGTCTTTATTGCGAGCAGCGTCATCCCCAGGAGACCAAGAAAGGCGATGCAACACTTTTCTAAAGCTGTAGCGAGAGCGCGAAGCGATATATCGCGCCCCAAGAGTTATGCGACGCGTGTCAGTTTCAGAAAAGTCTTTATTGCGAGCAGCGTCATCCCCAGGAGACTAAGAAAGGCGATGCAACCCTTTTCTAAAGCTCTAGCGAGAGCGCGCAGCGACATATCGCGCCCCATGTGTTATGCGACGCGTGTCAGTTTCAGAAGAGTCTTTATGGCGAGCAGCGTCATCCCCAGGAGACTAAGAAAGGCGATGCAACCCTTTTCTAAAGCTGTAGCGAGAGCGCGCAGCGATATATCGCGCCCCAAGAGTTATCCGACGCGTGTCGGTTTCAGAAAAGTCTTTATTGCGAGCATCGTCATCCCCAGGAGACTAAGAAAGGCGATGCAACCCTTTTCTAACGCTGTATACCGAGAGCGCGCAGCGATATATCGCGCCCAACGTGTTATGCGACGCGTGTCAGTTTCAGAAAAGTCTTTATCGCGAGCAGCGTCATCCCCAGGAGACTAAGAAAGGCGACGCAACCCTTTTCTAACGTTGTAGCGAGAGCGCGCAGCGATATATCGCGCCCCAAGTGTTATGCGACGCGTGTCAGTTTCAGAAAAGTCTTTATTGCGAGCAGCGTCATCCCCAGGAGACTAAGAAAGGCGATGCAACCCTTTTCTAAAGCGGTAGCGAGAGCGCGCAGCGATATATCGCGCCCCACGTGTTATGCGACACGTGTCAGTTTCAGAAAAGTCTTTATCGCGAGCAGCGTTATCCCCAGGAGACTAAGAAAGGCGACGCAACCCTTTTCTAAAGTTGTAGCGAGAGCGCGCAGCGATATATCGCGCCCTAAGTGTTATGCGACGCGTGTCAGTTTCAGAAAAGTATTTATTGCGAGCAGCGTCATCCCAGGAGACTAAGAAAGGCGATGCAACCCTTTTCTAACGCTGTATACCGGGAGCGCGCCGCGATATATCGCGCCCCAAGTGTTATGCGACGCGTGTAAGTTTCAGAAAAGTCTTTATCGCGAGCAGCTCATCCCCAGGAGACTAAGAAAGGCGATGCAACCCTTTTCTAACGTTGTAGCGAGAGCGCGCAGAGATATATCGCGCCCCAAGTGTTATGCGACGCGTGTCAGTTTCAGAGAAGTCTTTATTGCGAGCAGCGTCATCCCCAGGAGACTAAGAAAGGCGATGCAACCCTTTTCAAACGCTGTAGCGAGAGCGCGCAGCGATATATCGCGCCCCAAGAGTTATGCGACGCGTGTCAGTTTCAGAAAAGTCTTTATTGCGGGCAGCGTCATCCCCAGGAGACTAAGAAAGGCGATGCAAACCTTTTCTAACGTTGTAGCGAGAGCGCGCAGCGATATATCGCGCCCCAAGAGTTATGCGACGCGAGTCAGTTTCAGAAAAGTCTTTATTGCGAGCAGCGTCATCCGCAGGAGACTAAGAAAGGCGATGCAACCCTTTTCTAACGCTGTATACCGAGAGCGCGCAGCGATATATCGCGCCCCAAGTGTTATTAGACGCGTGTCAGTTTCAGAAAAGTCTTTATTGCGAGCAGCGTCATCCGCAGGAGACTAAGAAAGGCGATGCAACCCTTTTCTAACGCTGTATACCGAGAGCGCGCAGCGATATATCGCGCCCCAAGTGTTATGAGACGCGTGTCAGTTTCAGAAAAGTCTTTATCGCGAGCAGCGTCATCCCCAGGAGAGTAAGAAAGGCGATGCAACCCTTTTCTAAAGCTGTAGCGAGAGCGCGCAGCGATATATCGCGCCCCAAGAGTTATGCGACGCGTGTCAGTTTCAGAAAAGTCTTTATTGCGAGCAGCGTCATCCCCAGGAGACCAAGAAAGGCGATGCAACCCTTTTCTAAAGCTGTAGCGAGAGCGCGCAGCGAAATATCGCGCCCCAAGAGTTATCCGACGCGTGTCAGTTTCAGAAAAGTCTTTATTGCGAGCAGCGTCATCCCCAGGAGACTAAGAAAGGCGATGCAACCCTTTTCTAAAGCTCTAGCGAGAGCGCGCAGCGACATATCGCGCCCCATGTGTTATGCGACGCGTGTCAGTTTCAGAAGAGTCTTTATGGCGAGCAGCGTCATCCCCAGGAGACTAAGAAAGGCGATGCAACCCTTTTCTAAAGCTGTAGCGAGAGCGCGCAGCGATATATCGCGCCCCAAGAGTTATCCGACGCGTGTCGGTTTCAGAAAAGTCTTTATTGCGAGCATCGTCATCCCCAGGAGACTAAGAAAGGCGATGCAACCCTTTTCTAACGCTGTATACCGAGAGCGCGCAGCGATATATCGCGCCCAACGTGTTATGCGACGCGTGTCAGTTTCAGAAAAGTCTTTATCGCGAGAAGCGTCATCCCCAGGAGACTAAGAAAGGCGACGCAACCCTTTTCTAACGTTGTAGCGAGAGCGCGCAGCGATATATCGCGCCCCAAGTGTTATGCGACGCGTGTCAGTTTCAGAAAAGTCTTTATTGCGAGCAGCGTCATCCCCAGGAGACTAAGAAAGGCGATGCAACCCTTTTCTAAAGCTGTAGCGAGAGCGCGCAGCGATATATCGCGCCCCACGTGTTATGCGACGCGTGTCAGTTTCAGAAAAGTCTTTATCGCGAGCAGCGTCATCCCCAGGAGACTAAGAAAGGCGACGCAACCCTTTTCTAAAGCTGTAGCGAGAGCGCGCAGCGATATATCGCGCCCCAAGAGTTATGCGACGCGTGTCAGTTTCAGAAAAGTCTTTATTGCGAGCAGCGTCATCCCCAGGAGACCAAGAAAGGCGATGCAACCCTTTTCTAAAGCTGTAGCGAGAGCGCGCAGCGAAATATCGCGCCCCAAGAGTTATCCGACGCGTGTCAGTTTCAGAAAAGTCTTTATTGCGAGCAGCGTCATCCCCAGGAGACTAAAAAGGCGATGCAACCCTTTTCTAACGCTGTATACCGAGAGCGCGCAGCGATATATCGCGCCCCAAGTGTTATGCGACGCGTGTCAGTTTCAGAAAAGTCTTTATTGCGAGCAGCGTCATCCCCAGGAGACCAAGAAAGGCGATGCAACACTTTTCTAAAGCTGTAGCGAGAGCGCGAAGCGATATATCGCGCCCCAAGAGTTATGCGACGCGTGTCAGTTTCAGAAAAGTCTTTATTGCGAGCAGCGTCATCCCCAGGAGACTAAGAAAGGCGATGCAACCCTTTTCTAAAGCTCTAGCGAGAGCGCGCAGCGACATATCGCGCCCCATGTGTTATGCGACGCGTGTCAGTTTCAGAAGAGTCTTTATGGCGAGCAGCGTCATCCCCAGGAGACTAAGAAAGGCGATGCAACCCTTTTCTAAAGCTGTAGCGAGAGCGCGCAGCGATATATCGCGCCCCAAGAGTTATCCGACGCGTGTCGGTTTCAGAAAAGTCTTTATTGCGAGCATCGTCATCCCCAGGAGACTAAGAAAGGCGATGCAACCCTTTTCTAACGCTGTATACCGAGAGCGCGCAGCGATATATCGCGCCCAACGTGTTATGCGACGCGTGTCAGTTTCAGAAAAGTCTTTATCGCGAGCAGCGTCATCCCCAGGAGACTAAGAAAGGCGACGCAACCCTTTTCTAACGTTGTAGCGAGAGCGCGCAGCGATATATCGCGCCCCAAGTGTTATGCGACGCGTGTCAGTTTCAGAAAAGTCTTTATTGCGAGCAGCGTCATCCCCAGGAGACTAAGAAAGGCGATGCAACCCTTTTCTAAAGCGGTAGCGAGAGCGCGCAGCGATATATCGCGCCCCACGTGTTATGCGACACGTGTCAGTTTCAGAAAAGTCTTTATCGCGAGCAGCGTTATCCCCAGGAGACTAAGAAAGGCGACGCAACCCTTTTCTAAAGTTGTAGCGAGAGCGCGCAGCGATATATCGCGCCCTAAGTGTTATGCGACGCGTGTCAGTTTCAGAAAAGTATTTATTGCGAGCAGCGTCATCCCAGGAGACTAAGAAAGGCGATGCAACCCTTTTCTAACGCTGTATACCGGGAGCGCGCAGCGATATATCGCGCCCCAAGTGTTATGCGACGCGTGTAAGTTTCAGAAAAGTCTTTATCGCGAGCAGCTCATCCCCAGGAGACTAAGAAAGGCGATGCAACCCTTTTCTAACGTTGTAGCGAGAGCGCGCAGAGATATATCGCGCCCCAAGTGTTATGCGACGCGTGTCAGTTTCAGAGAAGTCTTTATTGCGAGCAGCGTCATCCCCAGGAGACTAAGAAAGGCGATGCAACCCTTTTCAAACGCTGTAGCGAGAGCGCGCAGCGATATATCGCGCCCCAAGAGTTATGCGACGCGTGTCAGTTTCAGAAAAGTCTTTATTGCGGGCAGCGTCATCCCCAGGAGACTAAGAAAGGCGATGCAAACCTTTTCTAACGTTGTAGCGAGAGCGCGCAGCGATATATCGCGCCCCAAGAGTTATGCGACGCGAGTCAGTTTCAGAAAAGTCTTTATTGCGAGCAGCGTCATCCGCAGGAGACTAAGAAAGGCGATGCAACCCTTTTCTAACGCTGTATACCGAGAGCGCGCAGCGATATATCGCGCCCCAAGTGTTATGAGACGCGTGTCAGTTTCAGAAAAGTCTTTATTGCGAGCAGCGTCATCCCCAGGAGAGTAAGAAAGGCGATGCAACCCTTTTCTAAAGCTGTAGCGAGAGCGCGCAGCGATATATCGCGCCCCAAGAGTTATGCGACGCGTGTCAGTTTCAGAAAAGTCTTTATTGCGAGCAGCGTCATCCGCAGGAGACTAAGAAAGGCGATGCAACCCTTTTCTAACGCTGTATACCGAGAGCGCGCAGCGATATATCGCGCCCCAAGTGTTATGAGACGCGTGTCAGTTTCAGAAAAGTCTTTATTGCGAGCAGCGTCATCCGCAGGAGACTAAGAAAGGCGATGCAACCCTTTTCTAACGCTGTATACCGAGAGCGCGCAGCGATATATCGCGCCCCAAGAGTTATGCGACGCGAGTCAGTTTCAGAAAAGTCTTTATTGCGAGCAGCGTCATCCGCAGGAGACTAAGAAAGGCGATGCAACCCTTTTCTAACGCTGTATACCGAGAGCGCGCAGCGATATATCGCGCCCCAAGTGTTATGAGACGCGTGTCAGTTTCAGAAAAGTCTTTATTGCGGGCAGCGTCATCCCCAGGAGACTAAGAAAGGCGATGCAAACCTTTTCTAACGTTGTAGCGAGAGCGCGCAGCGATATATCGCGCCCCAAGTGTTATTAGACGCGTGTCAGTTTCAGAAAAGTCTTTATTGCGAGCAGCGTCATCCGCAGGAGACTAAGAAAGGCGATGCAACCCTTTTCTAACGCTGTATACCGAGAGCGCGCAGCGATATATCGCGCCCCAAGTGTTATGAGACGCGTGTCAGTTTCAGAAAAGTCTTTATCGCGAGCAGCGTCATCCCCAGGAGAGTAAGAAAGGCGATGCAACCCTTTTCTAAAGCTGTAGCGAGAGCGCGCAGCGATATATCGCGCCCCAAGAGTTATGCGACGCGTGTCAGTTTCAGAAAAGTCTTTATTGCGAGCAGCGTCATCCCCAGGAGACCAAGAAAGGCGATGCAACCCTTTTCTAAAGCTGTAGCGAGAGCGCGCAGCGAAATATCGCGCCCCAAGAGTTATCCGACGCGTGTCAGTTTCAGAAAAGTCTTTATTGCGAGCAGCGTCATCCCCAGGAGACTAAAAAGGCGATGCAACCCTTTTCTAACGCTGTATACCGAGAGCGCGCAGCGATATATCGCGCCCCAAGTGTTATGCGACGCGTGTCAGTTTCAGAAAAGTCTTTATTGCGAGCAGCGTCATCCCCAGGAGACCAAGAAAGGCGATGCAACACTTTTCTAAAGCTGTAGCGAGAGCGCGAAGCGATATATCGCGCCCCAAGAGTTATGCGACGCGTGTCAGTTTCAGAAAAGTCTTTATTGCGAGCAGCGTCATCCCCAGGAGACTAAGAAAGGCGATGCAACCCTTTTCTAAAGCTCTAGCGAGAGCGCGCAGCGACATATCGCGCCCCATGTGTTATGCGACGCGTGTCAGTTTCAGAAGAGTCTTTATGGCGAGCAGCGTCATCCCCAGGAGACTAAGAAAGGCGATGCAACCCTTTTCTAAAGCTGTAGCGAGAGCGCGCAGCGATATATCGCGCCCCAAGAGTTATCCGACGCGTGTCGGTTTCAGAAAAGTCTTTATTGCGAGCATCGTCATCCCCAGGAGACTAAGAAAGGCGATGCAACCCTTTTCTAACGCTGTATACCGAGAGCGCGCAGCGATATATCGCGCCCAACGTGTTATGCGACGCGTGTCAGTTTCAGAAAAGTCTTTATCGCGAGCAGCGTCATCCCCAGGAGACTAAGAAAGGCGACGCAACCCTTTTCTAACGTTGTAGCGAGAGCGCGCAGCGATATATCGCGCCCCAAGTGTTATGCGACGCGTGTCAGTTTCAGAAAAGTCTTTATTGCGAGCAGCGTCATCCCCAGGAGACTAAGAAAGGCGATGCAACCCTTTTCTAAAGCTGTAGCGAGAGCGCGCAGCGATATATCGTGCCCCACGTGTTATGCGACGCGTGTCAGTTTCAGAAAAGTCTTTATCGCGAGCAGCGTCATCCCCAGGAGACTAAGAAAGGCGACGCAACCCTTTTCTAAAGTTGTAGCGAGAGCGCGCAGCGATATATCGCGCCCTAAGTGTTATGCGACGCGTGTCAGTTTCAGAAAAGTATTTATTGCGAGCAGCGTCATCCCAGGAGACTAAGAAAGGCGATGCAACCCTTTTCTAACGCTGTATACCGGGAGCGCGCAGCGATATATCGCGCCCCAAGTGTTATGCGACGCGTGTAAGTTTCAGAAAAGTCTTTATCGCGAGCAGCTCATCCCCAGGAGACTAAGAAAGGCGATGCAACCCTTTTCTAACGTTGTAGCGAGAGCGCGCAGAGATATATCGCGCCCCAAGTGTTATGCGACGCGTGTCAGTTTCAGAGAAGTCTTTATTGCGAGCAGCGTCATCCCCAGGAGACTAAGAAAGGCGATGCAACCCTTTTCAAACGCTGTAGCGAGAGCGCGCAGCGATATATCGCGCCCCAAGAGTTATGCGACGCGTGTCAGTTTCAGAAAAGTCTTTATTGCGGGCAGCGTCATCCCCAGGAGACCAAGAAAGGCGATGCAACCCTTTTCTAAAGCTGTAGCGAGAGCGCGCAGCGATATATCGTGCCCCAAGTGTTATGCGACGCGTGTCAGTTTCAGAAAAGTCTTTATTGCGAGCAGCGTCATCCCCAGGAGACCAAGAAAGGCGATGCAACCATTTTCTAAAGCTGTAGCGAGAGCGCGCAGCGATATATCGCGCCCCAAGAGTTATGCGACGCGTGTCAGTTTCAGAAAAGTCTTTATTGCGGGCAGCGGCATCCCCAGGAGACTAAGAAAGGCGATGCAAACCTTTTCTAACGTTGTAGCGAGAGCGCGCAGCGATATATCGCGCCCCAAGAGTTATGCGACGCGAGTCAGTTTCAGAAAAGTCTTTATTGCGAGCAGCGGCATCCCCAGGAGACTAAGAAAGGCGATGCAACCCTTTTCTAACGTTGTAGCGAGAGCGCGCAGCGATATATCGCGCCCCAAGTGTTATGCATGAGACGCGTGTCAGTTTCAGAAAAGTATTTGAAGGCGAGCAGCGTCATCCCAGGAGACCAAGAAAGGCGATGCAACCCTTTTCTAAAGCTGTAGCGAGAGCGCGAAGCGATATATCGCGCCCCAAGAGTTATGCGACGCGTGTCAGTTTCAGAAAAGTCTTTATTGCGAGCAGCGTCATCCCCAGGAGACTAAGAAAGGCGATGCAACCCTTTTCTATAGCTGTAGCGAGAGCGCGCAGCGACATATTGCGCCCCATGTGTTATGCGACGCGTGTCAGTTTCAGAAGAGTCTTTATGGCGAGCAGCGTCATCCCCAGGAGACTAAGAAAGGCGATGGAACCCTTTTCTAAAGCTGTAGCGAGAGCGCGCAGCGATATATCGCGGCCCAAGAGTTATGCGACGCGTGTCAATTTCAGAAAAGTCTTTATTGCGAGCAGCGTCATCCCCAGGAGACTAAGAAAGGCGATGCAACCCTTTTCTAACGTTGTAGCGAGAGCGCGCAGCGATATATCGCGCCCCAAGTGTTATGCATGAGACGCGTGTCAGTTTCAGAAAAGTATTTATTGCGAGCAGCGTCATCCCAGGAGACTAAGAAAGGCGATGCAACCCTTTTCTAACGCTGTATACCGAGAGCGCGCAGCGATATATCTCGCCCCAAGTGTTATGCGACGCGTGTCAGTTTCAGAAAAGTCTTTATTGCGAGCAGCGTCATCCCCAGGAGACTAAAAAGGCGATGCAACCCTTTTCTAACGCTGTATACCGAGAGCGCGCAGCGACATATCGCGCCGCAAGTGTTATGCGACGCGTGTCAGTTTCAGAAAAGTCTTTATTGCGAGCAGCGTCATCCCCAGCAGACCAAGAAAGGCGATGCAACCCTTTTCTAAAGCTGTAGCGAGAGCGCGAAGCGATATATCGCGCCCCAAGAGTTATGCGACGCGTGTCAGTTTCAGAAAAGTCTTTATTGCGAGCAGCGTCATCCCCAGCAGACTAAGAAAGGCGATGCAACCCTTTTCTAAAGCTGTAGCGAGAGCGCGCAGCGATATATCGCGCCCCATGTGTTATGCGACGCGTGTCAGTTTCAGAAGAGTCTTTATTGCGAGCAGCGTCATCCCCAGGAGACCAAGAAAGGCGATGCAACCCTTTTCTAAAGCTGTAGCGAGAGCGCGAAGCGATATATCGCGCCCCAAGTGTTATGCGACGCGTGTCAGTTTCAGAAAAGTCTTTATTGCGAGCAGCGTCATCCCCAGGAGACTAAGAAAGGCGATGCAACCCTTTTCTAAAGCTGTAGCGAGAGCGCGCAGCGATATATCGCGCCCCAAGAGTTATGCGACGCGTGTCAGTTTCAGAAAAGTCTTTATTGCGAGCAGCGTCATCCCCAGGAGACCAAGAAAGGCGATGCAACCCTTTTCTAAAGCTGTAGCGAGAGCGCGCAGCGAAATATCGCGCCCCAAGAGTTATCCGACGCGTGTCAGTTTCAGAAAAGTCTTTATTGCGAGCAGCGTCATCCCCAGGAGACTAAAAAGGCGATGCAACCCTTTTCTAACGCTGTATACCGAGAGCGCGCAGCGATATATCGCGCCCCAAGTGTTATGCGACGCGTGTCAGTTTCAGAAAAGTCTTTATTGCGAGCAGCGTCATCCCCAGGAGACCAAGAAAGGCGATGCAACACTTTTCTAAAGCTGTAGCGAGAGCGCGAAGCGATATATCGCGCCCCAAGAGTTATGCGACGCGTGTCAGTTTCAGAAAAGTCTTTATTGCGAGCAGCGTCATCCCCAGGAGACTAAGAAAGGCGATGCAACCCTTTTCTAAAGCTCTAGCGAGAGCGCGCAGCGACATATCGCGCCCCATGTGTTATGCGACGCGTGTCAGTTTCAGAAGAGTCTTTATGGCGAGCAGCGTCATCCCCAGGAGACTAAGAAAGGCGATGCAACCCTTTTCTAAAGCTGTAGCGAGAGCGCGCAGCGATATATCGCGCCCCAAGAGTTATCCGACGCGTGTCGGTTTCAGAAAAGTCTTTATTGCGAGCATCGTCATCCCCAGGAGACTAAGAAAGGCGATGCAACCCTTTTCTAACGCTGTATACCGAGAGCGCGCAGCGATATATCGCGCCCAACGTGTTATGCGACGCGTGTCAGTTTCAGAAAAGTCTTTATCGCGAGCAGCGTCATCCCCAGGAGACTAAGAAAGGCGACGCAACCCTTTTCTAACGTTGTAGCGAGAGCGCCCAGCGATATATCGCGCCCCAAGTGTTATGCGACGCGTGTCAGTTTCAGAAAAGTCTTTATTGCGAGCAGCGTCATCCCCAGGAGACTAAGAAAGGCGATGCAACCCTTTTCTAAAGCTGTAGCGAGAGCGCGCAGCGATATATCGCGCCCCACGTGTTATGCGACGCGTGTCAGTTTCAGAAAAGTCTTTATCGCGAGCAGCGTCATCCCCAGGAGACTAAGAAAGGCGACGCAACCCTTTTCTAAAGTTGTAGCGAGAGCGCGCAGCGATATATCGCGCCCTAAGTGTTATGCGACGCGTGTCAGTTTCAGAAAAGTATTTATTGCGAGCAGCGTCATCCCAGGAGACTAAGAAAGGCGATGCAACCCTTTTCTAACGCTGTATACCGGGAGCGCGCAGCGATATATCGCGCCCCAAGTGTTATGCGACGCGTGTAAGTTTCAGAAAAGTCTTTATCGCGAGCAGCTCATCCCCAGGAGACTAAGAAAGGCGATGCAACCCTTTTCTAACGTTGTAGCGAGAGCGCGCAGAGATATATCGCGCCCCAAGTGTTATGCGACGCGTGTCAGTTTCAGAGAAGTCTTTATTGCGAGCAGCGTCATCCCCAGGAGACTAAGAAAGGCGATGCAACCCTTTTCAAACGCTGTAGCGAGAGCGCGCAGCGATATATCGCGCCCCAAGAGTTATGCGACGCGTGTCAGTTTCAGAAAAGTCTTTATTGCGGGCAGCGTCATCCCCAGGAGACCAAGAAAGGCGATGCAACCCTTTTCTAAAGCTGTAGCGAGAGCGCGCAGCGATATATCGTGCCCCAAGTGTTATGCGACGCGTGTCAGTTTCAGAAAAGTCTTTATTGCGAGCAGCGTCATCCCCAGGAGACCAAGAAAGGCGATGCAACCATTTTCTAAAGCTGTAGCGAGAGCGCGCAGCGATATATCGCGCCCCAAGAGTTATGCGACGCGTGTCAGTTTCAGAAAAGTCTTTATTGCGGGCAGCGGCATCCCCAGGAGACTAAGAAAGGCGATGCAAACCTTTTCTAACGTTGTAGCGAGAGCGCGCAGCGATATATCGCGCCCCAAGAGTTATGCGACGCGAGTCAGTTTCAGAAAAGTCTTTATTGCGAGCAGCGGCATCCCCAGGAGACTAAGAAAGGCGATGCAACCCTTTTCTAACGTTGTAGCGAGAGCGCGCAGCGATATATCGCGCCCCAAGTGTTATGCATGAGACGCGTGTCAGTTTCAGAAAAGTATTTGAAGGCGAGCAGCGTCATCCCAGGAGACCAAGAAAGGCGATGCAACCCTTTTCTAAAGCTGTAGCGAGAGCGCGAAGCGATATATCGCGCCCCAAGAGTTATGCGACGCGTGTCAGTTTCAGAAAAGTCTTTATTGCGAGCAGCGTCATCCCCAGGAGACTAAGAAAGGCGATGCAACCCTTTTCTATAGCTGTAGCGAGAGCGCGCAGCGACATATTGCGCCCCATGTGTTATGCGACGCGTGTCAGTTTCAGAAGAGTCTTTATGGCGAGCAGCGTCATCCCCAGGAGACTAAGAAAGGCGATGGAACCCTTTTCTAAAGCTGTAGCGAGAGCGCGCAGCGATATATCGCGGCCCAAGAGTTATGCGACGCGTGTCAATTTCAGAAAAGTCTTTATTGCGAGCAGCGTCATCCCCAGGAGACTAAGAAAGGCGATGCAACCCTTTTCTAACGTTGTAGCGAGAGCGCGCAGCGATATATCGCGCCCCAAGTGTTATGCATGAGACGCGTGTCAGTTTCAGAAAAGTATTTATTGCGAGCAGCGTCATCCCAGGAGACTAAGAAAGGCGATGCAACCCTTTTCTAACGCTGTATACCGAGAGCGCGCAGCGATATATCTCGCCCCAAGTGTTATGCGACGCGTGTCAGTTTCAGAAAAGTCTTTATTGCGAGCAGCGTCATCCCCAGGAGACTAAAAAGGCGATGCAACCCTTTTCTAACGCTGTATACCGAGAGCGCGCAGCGACATATCGCGCCGCAAGTGTTATGCGACGCGTGTCAGTTTCAGAAAAGTCTTTATTGCGAGCAGCGTCATCCCCAGCAGACCAAGAAAGGCGATGCAACCCTTTTCTAAAGCTGTAGCGAGAGCGCGAAGCGATATATCGCGCCCCAAGAGTTATGCGACGCGTGTCAGTTTCAGAAAAGTCTTTATTGCGAGCAGCGTCATCCCCAGCAGACTAAGAAAGGCGATGCAACCCTTTTCTAAAGCTGTAGCGAGAGCGCGCAGCGATATATCGCGCCCCATGTGTTATGCGACGCGTGTCAGTTTCAGAAGAGTCTTTATTGCGAGCAGCGTCATCCCCAGGAGACCAAGAAAGGCGATGCAACCCTTTTCTAAAGCTGTAGCGAGAGCGCGAAGCGATATATCGCGCCCCAAGAGTTATGCGACGCGTGTCAGTTTCAGAAAAGTCTTTATTGCGAGCAGCGTCATCCCCAGGAGACCAAGAAAGGCGATGCAACCCTTTTCTAAAGCTGTAGCGAGAGCGCGCAGCGATATATCGCGCCCCAAGAGTTATGCGACGCGTGTCAGTTTCAGAAAAGTCTTTATTGCGAGCAGCGTCATCCCCAGGAGACCAAGAAAGGCGATGCAACCCTTTTCTAAAGCTGTAGCGAGAGCGCGCAGCGATATATCGCGCCCCATGTGTTATGCGACGCGTGTCAGTTTCAGAAGAGTCTTTATTGCGAGCAGCGTCATCCCCAGGAGACCAAGAAAGGCGATGCAACCCTTTTCAAACGTTGTAGCGAGAGCGCGCAGCGATATATCGCGCCCCAAGTGTTATGTGACGCGTGTCAGTTTCAGAAAAGTATTTATTGCGAGCAGTGTCATCTCCAGGAGACTAAGAAAGGCGATGCAACCCTTTTCTAACGTTGTAGCGAGAGCGCGCAGCGATATATCGCGCCCCAAGTGTTGTGCGACGCGTGTCAATTGCAGAAAAGTATTTATTGCGAGCAGCGTCATCCGCAGGAGACTAAGAAAGGCGATGCAACCCTTTTCAAACGCTGTATACCGAGAGCGCGCAGCGATATATCGTGCCCCAAGTGTTATGCGACGCGTGTCAGTTTCAGAAAAGTCTTTATTGCGAGCAGCGTCATCCCCAGGAGACCAAGAAAGGCGATGCAACCCTTTTCTAAAGCTGTAGCGAGAGCGCGCAGCGATATATCGTGCCCCAAGTGTTATGCGACGCGTGTCAGTTTCAGAAAAGTCTTTATTGCGAGCAGCGTCATCCCCAGGAGACCAAGAAAGGCGATGCAACCATTTTCTAAAGCTGTAGCGAGAGCGCGCAGCGATATATCGCGCCCCAAGAGTTATGCGACGCGTGTCAGTTTCAGAAAAGTCTTTATTGCGGGCAGCGGCATCCCCAGGAGACTAAGAAAGGCGATGCAAACCTTTTCTAACGTTGTAGCGAGAGCGCGCAGCGATATATCGCGCCCCAAGAGTTATGCGACGCGAGTCAGTTTCAGAAAAGTCTTTATTGCGAGCAGCGGCATCCCCAGGAGACTAAGAAAGGCGATGCAACCCTTTTCTAACGTTGTAGCGAGAGCGCGCAGCGATATATCGCGCCCCAAGTGTTATGCATGAGACGCGTGTCAGTTTCAGAAAAGTATTTGAAGGCGAGCAGCGTCATCCCAGGAGACCAAGAAAGGCGATGCAACCCTTTTCTAAAGCTGTAGCGAGAGCGCGAAGCGATATATCGCGCCCCAAGAGTTATGCGACGCGTGTCAGTTTCAGAAAAGTCTTTATTGCGAGCAGCGTCATCCCCAGGAGACTAAGAAAGGCGATGCAACCCTTTTCTATAGCTGTAGCGAGAGCGCGCAGCGACATATTGCGCCCCATGTGTTATGCGACGCGTGTCAGTTTCAGAAGAGTCTTTATGGCGAGCAGCGTCATCCCCAGGAGACTAAGAAAGGCGATGGAACCCTTTTCTAAAGCTGTAGCGAGAGCGCGCAGCGATATATCGCGGCCCAAGAGTTATGCGACGCGTGTCAATTTCAGAAAAGTCTTTATTGCGAGCAGCGTCATCCCCAGGAGACTAAGAAAGGCGATGCAACCCTTTTCTAACGTTGTAGCGAGAGCGCGCAGCGATATATCGCGCCCCAAGTGTTATGCATGAGACGCGTGTCAGTTTCAGAAAAGTATTTATTGCGAGCAGCGTCATCCCAGGAGACTAAGAAAGGCGATGCAACCCTTTTCTAACGCTGTATACCGAGAGCGCGCAGCGATATATCTCGCCCCAAGTGTTATGCGACGCGTGTCAGTTTCAGAAAAGTCTTTATTGCGAGCAGCGTCATCCCCAGGAGACTAAAAAGGCGATGCAACCCTTTTCTAACGCTGTATACCGAGAGCGCGCAGCGACATATCGCGCCGCAAGTGTTATGCGACGCGTGTCAGTTTCAGAAAAGTCTTTATTGCGAGCAGCGTCATCCCCAGCAGACCAAGAAAGGCGATGCAACCCTTTTCTAAAGCTGTAGCGAGAGCGCGAAGCGATATATCGCGCCCCAAGAGTTATGCGACGCGTGTCAGTTTCAGAAAAGTCTTTATTGCGAGCAGCGTCATCCCCAGCAGACTAAGAAAGGCGATGCAACCCTTTTCTAAAGCTGTAGCGAGAGCGCGCAGCGATATATCGCGCCCCATGTGTTATGCGACGCGTGTCAGTTTCAGAAGAGTCTTTATTGCGAGCAGCGTCATCCCCAGGAGACCAAGAAAGGCGATGCAACCCTTTTCTAAAGCTGTAGCGAGAGCGCGAAGCGATATATCGCGCCCCAAGAGTTATGCGACGCGTGTCAGTTTCAGAAAAGTCTTTATTGCGAGCAGCGTCATCCCCAGGAGACCAAGAAAGGCGATGCAACCCTTTTCTAAAGCTGTAGCGAGAGCGCGCAGCGATATATCGCGCCCCAAGAGTTATGCGACGCGTGTCAGTTTCAGAAAAGTCTTTATTGCGAGCAGCGTCATCCCCAGGAGACCAAGAAAGGCGATGCAACCCTTTTCTAAAGCTGTAGCGAGAGCGCGCAGCGATATATCGCGCCCCATGTGTTATGCGACGCGTGTCAGTTTCAGAAGAGTCTTTATTGCGAGCAGCGTCATCCCCAGGAGACCAAGAAAGGCGATGCAACCCTTTTCAAACGTTGTAGCGAGAGCGCGCAGCGATATATCGCGCCCCAAGTGTTATGTGACGCGTGTCAGTTTCAGAAAAGTATTTATTGCGAGCAGTGTCATCTCCAGGAGACTAAGAAAGGCGATGCAACCCTTTTCTAACGTTGTAGCGAGAGCGCGCAGCGATATATCGCGCCCCAAGTGTTGTGCGACGCGTGTCAATTGCAGAAAAGTATTTATTGCGAGCAGCGTCATCCGCAGGAGACTAAGAAAGGCGATGCAACCCTTTTCAAACGCTGTATACCGAGAGCGCGCAGCGATATATCGTGCCCCAAGTGTTATGCGACGCGTGTCAGTTTCAGAAAAGTCTTTATTGCGAGCAGCGTCATCCCCAGGAGACCAAGAAAGGCGATGCAACCCTTTTCTAAAGCTGTAGCGAGAGCGCGCAGCGATATATCGTGCCCCAAGTGTTATGCGACGCGTGTCAGTTTCAGAAAAGTCTTTATTGCGAGCAGCGTCATCCCCAGGAGACCAAGAAAGGCGATGCAACCATTTTCTAAAGCTGTAGCGAGAGCGCGCAGCGATATATCGCGCCCCAAGAGTTATGCGACGCGTGTCAGTTTCAGAAAAGTCTTTATTGCGGGCAGCGGCATCCCCAGGAGACTAAGAAAGGCGATGCAAACCTTTTCTAACGTTGTAGCGAGAGCGCGCAGCGATATATCGCGCCCCAAGAGTTATGCGACGCGAGTCAGTTTCAGAAAAGTCTTTATTGCGAGCAGCGGCATCCCCAGGAGACTAAGAAAGGCGATGCAACCCTTTTCTAACGTTGTAGCGAGAGCGCGCAGCGATATATCGCGCCCCAAGTGTTATGCATGAGACGCGTGTCAGTTTCAGAAAAGTATTTGAAGGCGAGCAGCGTCATCCCAGGAGACCAAGAAAGGCGATGCAACCCTTTTCTAAAGCTGTAGCGAGAGCGCGAAGCGATATATCGCGCCCCAAGAGTTATGCGACGCGTGTCAGTTTCAGAAAAGTCTTTATGCGAGCAGCGTCATCCCCAGGAGACTAAGAAAGGCGATGCAACCCTTTTCTATAGCTGTAGCGAGAGCGCGCAGCGACATATTGCGCCCCATGTGTTATGCGACGCGTGTCAGTTTCAGAAGAGTCTTTATGGCGAGCAGCGTCATCCCCAGGAGACTAAGAAAGGCGATGGAACCCTTTTCTAAAGCTGTAGCGAGAGCGCGCAGCGATATATCGCGGCCCAAGAGTTATGCGACGCGTGTCAATTTCAGAAAAGTCTTTATTGCGAGCAGCGTCATCCCCAGGAGACTAAGAAAGGCGATGCAACCCTTTTCTAACGTTGTAGCGAGAGCGCGCAGCGATATATCGCGCCCCAAGTGTTATGCATGAGACGCGTGTCAGTTTCAGAAAAGTATTTATTGCGAGCAGCGTCATCCCAGGAGACTAAGAAAGGCGATGCAACCCTTTTCTAACGCTGTATACCGAGAGCGCGCAGCGATATATCTCGCCCCAAGTGTTATGCGACGCGTGTCAGTTTCAGAAAAGTCTTTATTGCGAGCAGCGTCATCCCCAGGAGACTAAAAAGGCGATGCAACCCTTTTCTAACGCTGTATACCGAGAGCGCGCAGCGACATATCGCGCCGCAAGTGTTATGCGACGCGTGTCAGTTTCAGAAAAGTCTTTATTGCGAGCAGCGTCATCCCCAGCAGACCAAGAAAGGCGATGCAACCCTTTTCTAAAGCTGTAGCGAGAGCGCGAAGCGATATATCGCGCCCCAAGAGTTATGCGACGCGTGTCAGTTTCAGAAAAGTCTTTATTGCGAGCAGCGTCATCCCCAGCAGACTAAGAAAGGCGATGCAACCCTTTTCTAAAGCTGTAGCGAGAGCGCGCAGCGATATATCGCGCCCCATGTGTTATGCGACGCGTGTCAGTTTCAGAAGAGTCTTTATTGCGAGCAGCGTCATCCCCAGGAGACCAAGAAAGGCGATGCAACCCTTTTCTAAAGCTGTAGCGAGAGCGCGAAGCGATATATCGCGCCCCAAGAGTTATGCGACGCGTGTCAGTTTCAGAAAAGTCTTTATTGCGAGCAGCGTCATCCCCAGGAGACCAAGAAAGGCGATGCAACCCTTTTCTAAAGCTGTAGCGAGAGCGCGCAGCGATATATCGCGCCCCAAGAGTTATGCGACGCGTGTCAGTTTCAGAAAAGTCTTTATTGCGAGCAGCGTCATCCCCAGGAGACCAAGAAAGGCGATACAACCCTTTTCTAAAGCTGTAGCGAGAGCGCGCAGCGATATATCGCGCCCCATGTGTTATGCGACGCGTGTCAGTTTCAGAAGAGTCTTTATTGCGAGCAGCGTCATCCCCAGGAGACCAAGAAAGGCGATGCAACCCTTTTCAAACGTTGTAGCGAGAGCGCGCAGCGATATATCGCGCCCCAAGTGTTATGTGACGCGTGTCAGTTTCAGAAAAGTATTTATTGCGAGCAGTGTCATCTCCAGGAGACTAAGAAAGGCGATGCAACCCTTTTCTAACGTTGTAGCGAGAGCGCGCAGCGATATATCGCGCCCCAAGTGTTGTGCGACGCGTGTCAATTGCAGAAAAGTATTTATTGCGAGCAGCGTCATCCGCAGGAGACTAAGAAAGGCGATGCAACCCTTTTCAAACGCTGTATACCGAGAGCGCGCAGCGATATATCGTGCCCCAAGTGTTATGCGACGCGTGTCAGTTTCAGAAAAGTCTTTATTGCGAGCAGCGTCATCCCCAGGAGACCAAGAAAGGCGATGCAACCCTTTTCTAAAGCTGTAGCGAGAGCGCGCAGCGATATATCGTGCCCCAAGTGTTATGCGACGCGTGTCAGTTTCAGAAAAGTCTTTATTGCGAGCAGCGTCATCCCCAGGAGACCAAGAAAGGCGATGCAACCATTTTCTAAAGCTGTAGCGAGAGCGCGCAGCGATATATCGCGCCCCAAGAGTTATGCGACGCGTGTCAGTTTCAGAAAAGTCTTTATTGCGGGCAGCGGCATCCCCAGGAGACTAAGAAAGGCGATGCAAACCTTTTCTAACGTTGTAGCGAGAGCGCGCAGCGATATATCGCGCCCCAAGAGTTATGCGACGCGAGTCAGTTTCAGAAAAGTCTTTATTGCGAGCAGCGGCATCCCCAGGAGACTAAGAAAGGCGATGCAACCCTTTTCTAACGTTGTAGCGAGAGCGCGCAGCGATATATCGCGCCCCAAGTGTTATGCATGAGACGCGTGTCAGTTTCAGAAAAGTATTTGAAGGCGAGCAGCGTCATCCCAGGAGACCAAGAAAGGCGATGCAACCCTTTTCTAAAGCTGTAGCGAGAGCGCGAAGCGATATATCGCGCCCCAAGAGTTATGCGACGCGTGTCAGTTTCAGAAAAGTCTTTATTGCGAGCAGCGTCACACCCAGGAGACTAAGAAAGGCGATGCAACCCTTTTCTATAGCTGTAGCGAGAGCGCGCAGCGACATATTGCGCCCCATGTGTTATGCGACGCGTGTCAGTTTCAGAAGAGTCTTTATGGCGAGCAGCGTCATCCCCAGGAGACTAAGAAAGGCGATGGAACCCTTTTCTAAAGCTGTAGCGAGAGCGCGCAGCGATATATCGCGGCCCAAGAGTTATGCGACGCGTGTCAATTTCAGAAAAGTCTTTATTGCGAGCAGCGTCATCCCCAGGAGACTAAGAAAGGCGATGCAACCCTTTTCTAACGTTGTAGCGAGAGCGCGCAGCGATATATCGCGCCCCAAGTGTTATGCATGAGACGCGTGTCAGTTTCAGAAAAGTATTTATTGCGAGCAGCGTCATCCCAGGAGACTAAGAAAGGCGATGCAACCCTTTTCTAACGCTGTATACCGAGAGCGCGCAGCGATATATCTCGCCCCAAGTGTTATGCGACGCGTGTCAGTTTCAGAAAAGTCTTTATTGCGAGCAGCGTCATCCCCAGGAGACTAAAAAGGCGATGCAACCCTTTTCTAACGCTGTATACCGAGAGCGCGCAGCGACATATCGCGCCGCAAGTGTTATGCGACGCGTGTCAGTTTCAGAAAAGTCTTTATTGCGAGCAGCGTCATCCCCAGCAGACCAAGAAAGGCGATGCAACCCTTTTCTAAAGCTGTAGCGAGAGCGCGAAGCGATATATCGCGCCCCAAGAGTTATGCGACGCGTGTCAGTTTCAGAAAAGTCTTTATTGCGAGCAGCGTCATCCCCAGCAGACTAAGAAAGGCGATGCAACCCTTTTCTAAAGCTGTAGCGAGAGCGCGCAGCGATATATCGCGCCCCATGTGTTATGCGACGCGTGTCAGTTTCAGAAGAGTCTTTATTGCGAGCAGCGTCATCCCCAGGAGACCAAGAAAGGCGATGCAACCCTTTTCTAAAGCTGTAGCGAGAGCGCGAAGCGATATATCGCGCCCCAAGAGTTATGCGACGCGTGTCAGTTTCAGAAAAGTCTTTATTGCGAGCAGCGTCATCCCCAGGAGACCAAGAAAGGCGATGCAACCCTTTTCTAAAGCTGTAGCGAGAGCGCGCAGCGATATATCGTGCCCCAAGTGTTATGCGACGCGTGTCAGTTTCAGAAAAGTCTTTATTGCGAGCAGCGTCATCCCCAGGAGACCAAGAAAGGCGATGCAACCCTTTTCTAAAGCTGTAGCGAGAGCGCGCAGCGATATATCGCGCCCCAAGAGTTATCCGACGCGTGTCGGTTTCAGAAAAGTCTTTATTGCGAGCATCGTCATCCCCAGGAGACTAAGAAAGGCGATGCAACCCTTTTCTAACGCTGTATACCGAGAGCGCGCAGCGATATATCGCGCCCAACGTGTTATGCGACGCGTGTCAGTTTCAGAAAAGTCTTTATCGCGAGCAGCGTCATTCCCAGGAGACTAAGAAAGGCGACGCAACCCTTTTCTAACGTTGTAGCGAGAGCGCGCAGCGATATATCGCGCCCCAAGTGTTATGCGACGCGTGTCACTTTCAGAAAAGTCTTTATCGCGAGCAGCGTCATCCCCAGGAGACTAAGAAAGGCGATGCAACCCTTTTCTAACGTTGTAGCGAGAGCGCGCAGCGATATATTGCGCCCCAAGTGTTATGCGACGCGTGTCAATTGCAGAAAAGTATTTATTGCGAGCAGCGTCATCCCCAGGAGACTAAGAAAGGCGATGCAACCCTTTTCAAACGTTGTAGCGAGAGCGCGCAGCGATATATCGCGCCCCAAGTGTTATGTGACGCGTGTCAGTTTCAGAAAAGTATTTATTGCGAGCAGTGTCATCTCCAGGAGACTAAGAAAGGCGATGCAACCCTTTTCTAACGTTGTAGCGAGAGCGCGCAGCGATATATCGCGCCCCAAGTGTTATGCGACGCGTGTCAATCGCAGAAAAGTATTTATTGCGAGCAGCGTCATCCGCAGGAGACTAAGAAAGGCGATGCAACCCTTTTCTAACGCTGTATACCGAGAGCGCGCAGCGATATATCGTGCCCCAAGTGTTATGCGACGCGTGTCAGTTTCAGAAAAGTCTTTATTGCGAGCAGCGTCATCCCCAGGAGACCAAGAAAGGCGATGCAACCCTTTTCTAAAGCTGTAGCGAGAGCGCGCAGCGATATATCGTGCGCCAAGTGTTATGCGACGCGTGTCAGTTTCAGAAAAGTCTTTATTGCGAGCAGCGTCATCCCCAGGAGACCAAGAAAGGCGATGCAACCCTTTTCTAAAGCTGTAGCGAGAGCGCGCAGCGATATATCGCGCCCCAAGTGTTATGCATGAGACGCGTGTCAGTTTCAAAAAAGTATTTATTGCGAGCAGCGTCATCCCAGGAGACTAAGAAAGGCGATGCAACCCTTTTCTAACGCTGTATACCGAGAGCGCGCAGCTATATATCGCGCCCCAAGTGTTATGCGACGCGTGTCAGTTTCAGAAAAGTCTTTATTGCGAGCAGCGTCATCCCCAGGAGACCAAGAAAGGCGATGCAACCCTTTTCTAAAGCTGTAGCGAGAGCGCGCAGCGATATATCGTGCCCCAAGTGTTATGCGACGCGTGTCAGTTTCAGAAAAGTCTTTATTGCGAGCAGCGTCATCCCCAGGAGACCAAGAAAGGCGATGCAACCCTTTTCTAAAGCTGTAGCGAGAGCGCGCAGCGATATATCGCGCCCCAAGAGTTATCCGACGCGTGTCGGTTTCAGAAAAGTCTTTATTGCGAGCATCGTCATCCCCAGGAGACTAAGAAAGGCGATGCAACCCTTTTCTAACGCTGTATACCGAGAGCGCGCAGCGATATATCGCGCCCAACGTGTTATGCGACGCGTGTCAGTTTCAGAAAAGTCTTTATCGCGAGCAGCGTCATTCCCAGGAGACTAAGAAAGGCGACGCAACCCTTTTCTAACGTTGTAGCGAGAGCGCGCAGCGATATATCGCGCCCCAAGTGTTATGCGACGCGTGTCACTTTCAGAAAAGTCTTTATCGCGAGCAGCGTCATCCCCAGGAGACTAAGAAAGGCGATGCAACCCTTTTCTAACGTTGTAGCGAGAGCGCGCAGCGATATATTGCGCCCCAAGTGTTATGCGACGCGTGTCAATTGCAGAAAAGTATTTATTGCGAGCAGCGTCATCCCAAGGAGACTAAGAAAGGCGATGCAACCCTTTTCAAACGTTGTAGCGAGAGCGCGCAGCGATATATCGCGCCCCAAGTGTTATGTGACGCGTGTCAGTTTCAGAAAAGTATTTATTGCGAGCAGTGTCATCTCCAGGAGACTAAGAAAGGCGATGCAACCCTTTTCTAACGTTGTAGCGAGAGCGCGCAGCGATATATCGCGCCCCAAGTGTTATGCGACGCGTGTCAATCGCAGAAAAGTATTTATTGCGAGCAGCGTCATCCGCAGGAGACTAAGAAAGGCGAAGCAACCCTTTTCTAACGCTGTATACCGAGAGCGCGCAGCGATATATCGTGCCCCAAGTGTTATGCGACGCGTGTCAGTTTCAGAAAAGTCTTTATTGCGAGCAGCGTCATCCCCAGGAGACCAAGAAAGGCGATGCAACCCTTTTCTAAAGCTGTAGCGAGAGCGCGCAGCGATATATCGTGCGCCAAGTGTTATGCGACGCGTGTCAGTTTCAGAAAAGTCTTTATTGCGAGCAGCGTCATCCCCAGGAGACCAAGAAAGGCGATGCAACCCTTTTCTAAAGCTGTAGCGAGAGCGCGCAGCGATATATCGCGCCCCAAGAGTTATGCGACGCGTGTCAGTTTCAGAAAAGTCTTTATTGCGGGCAGCGTCATCCCCAGGAGACTAAGAAAGGCGATGCAACCCTTTTCTAACGCTGTATACCGAGAGCGCGCAGCGATATATCGTGCCCCAAGTGTTATGCGACGCGTGTCAGTTTCAGAAAAGTCTTTATTGCGAGCAGCGTCATCCCCAGGAGACCAAGAAAGGCGATGCAAACCTTTTCTAACGTTGTAGCGAGAGCGCGCAGCGATATATCGCGCCCCAAGAGTTATGCGACGCGAGTCAGTTTCAGAAAAGTCTTTATTGCGAGCAGCGTCATCCCCAGGAGACCAAGAAAGGCGATGCAACCCTTTTCTAAAGCTGTAGCGAGAGCGCGCAGCGATATATCGCGCCCCAAGTGTTATGCATGATGAGACGCGTGTCAGTTTCAGAAAAGTATTTATTGCGAGCAGCGTCATCCCAGGAGACTAAGAAAGGCGATGCAACCCTTTTCTAACGCTGTATACCGAGAGCGCGCAGCTATATATCGCGCCCCAAGTGTTATGCGACGCGTGTCAGTTTCAGAAAAGTCTTTATTGCGAGCAGCGTCATCCCCAGGAGACCAAGAAAGGCGATGCAACCCTTTTCTAAAGCTGTAGCGAGAGCGCGCAGCGATATATCGTGCCCCAAGTGTTATGCGACGCGTGTCAGTTTCAGAAAAGTATTTATTGCGAGCAGTGTCATCTCCAGGAGACTAAGAAAGGCGATGCAACCCTTTTCTAACGTTGTAGAGAGAGCGCGCAGCGATATATCGCGCCCCAAGTGTTATGCGACAGCGTGTCAATCGCAGAAAAGTATTTATTGCGAGCAGCGTCATCCGCAGGAGACTAAGAAAGGCGATGCAACCCTTTTCTAACGCTGTATACCGAGAGCGCGCAGCGATATATCGTGCCCCAAGTGTTATGCGACGCGTGTCAGTTTCAGAAAAGTCTTTATTGCGAGCAGCGTCATCCCCAGGAGACCAAGAAAGGCGATGCAACCCTTTTCTAAAGCTGTAGCGAGAGCGCGCAGCGATATATTGTGCCCCAAGTGTTAACGACGCGTGTCAGTTTCAGAAAAGTCTTTATTGCGAGCAGCGTCATCCCCAGGAGACCAAGAAAGGCGATGCAACCCTTTTCTAAAGCTGTAGCGAGAGCGCGCAGCGATATATCGCGCCTTAAGAGTTATGCGACGCGTGTCAGTTTCAGAAAAGTCTTTATTGCGGGCAGCGTCATCCCCAGGAGACTAAGAAAGGCGATGCAAACCTTTTCTAACGTTGTAGCGAGAGCGCGCAGCGATATATCGCGCCCCAAGAGTTATGCGACGCGAGTCAGTTTCAGAAAAGTCTTTATTGCGAGCAGCGTCATCCCCAGGAGAC
The DNA here is from genome assembly GCF_050947875.1 of Dermacentor variabilis. Classification (NCBI taxonomy): domain Eukaryota; kingdom Metazoa; phylum Arthropoda; class Arachnida; order Ixodida; family Ixodidae; genus Dermacentor; species Dermacentor variabilis. The sequence continues at coordinate 3,109,443 of NC_134568.1, forward strand.
CAAGAAAGGCGATGCAACCCTTTTCTAACGCCGTATACCGAGAGCGCGCAGCGATATATCGTGCCCCAAGTGTTATGCGACGCGTGTCAGTTTCAGAAAAGTCTTTATTGCGAGCAGCGTCATCCCCAGGAGACCAAGAAAGGCGATGCAACCCTTTTCTAAAGCTGTAGCGAGAGCGCGAAGCGATATATCGCGCCCCAAGAGTTATGCGACGCGTGTCAGTTTCAGAAAAGTCTTTATTGCGAGCAGCGTCATCCCCAGGAGACTAAGAAAGGCGATGCAACCCTTTTCTTAAGCTGTAGCGAGAGCGCGCAGCGACATATCGCGCCCCATGTGTTATGCGACGCGTGTCAGTTTCAGAAGAGTCTTTATGGCGAGCAGCGTCATCCCCAGGAGACTAAGAAAGGCGATGCAACCCTTTTCTAAAGCTGTAGCGAGAGCGCGCAGCGATATATCGCGCCCCAAGAGTTATCCGACACGTGTCGGTTTCAGAAAAGTCTTTATTGCGAGCATCGTCATCCCCAGGAGACTAAGAAAGGCGATGCAACCCTTTTCTAACGCTGTATACCGAGAGCGCGCAGCGATATATCGCGCCCCAAGTGTTATGCGACGCGTGTCACTTTCAGAAAAGTCTTTATCGCGAGCAGCGTCATCCCCAGGAGACTAAGAAAGGCGATGCAACCCTTTTCTAACGTTGTAGCGAGAGCGCGCAGCGATATATCGCGCCCCAAGTGTTATGCGACGCGTGTCAGTTTCAGAAAAGTATTTATTGCGAGCAGTGTCATCTCCAGGAGACTAAGAAAGGCGATGCAACCCTTTTCTAACGTTGTAGCGAGAGCGCGCAGCGATATATCGCGCCCCAAGTGTTATGCGACGCGTGTCAATTGCAGAAAAGTATTTATTGCGAGCAGCGTCATGCCCAGGAGACTAAGAAAGGCGATGCAACCCTTCTCAAACGTTGTAGCGAGAGCGCGCAGCGATATATCGCGTCCCAAGTGTTATGTGACGCGTGTCAGTTTCAGAAAAGTCTATATTGAGAGCAGCGTCATCCCCAGGAGACTGAGAAAGGCGATGCAACCCTTTTCTAACTTTATAGCGAGAGCGCGCAGCGATATATATCGCGCCCCAAGTGTTATGCGACGCGTGTCAATTGCAGAAAAGTCTTTATAGCGAGCAGCGTCATCCGCAGGAGACTAAGAAAGGCGATGCAACCCTTTTCTAACGCTGTATACCGAGAGCGCGCAGCGATATATCGCGCCCCAAGAGTTATGCGACGCGTGTCAGTTTCAGAAAAGTCTTTATTGCGAGCAGCGTCATCCGCAGGAGACTAAGAAAGGCGATGCAACCCTTTTCTAACGCTGTATACCGAGAGCGCGCAGCGATATATCGTGCCCCAAGTGTTATGCGACGCGTGTCAGTTTCAGAAGAGTCTTTATGGCGAGCAGCGTCATCCCCAGGAGACTAAGAAAGGCGATGCAACCCTTTTCTAAAGCTGTAGCGAGAGCGCGCAGCGATATATCGCGCCCCAAGAGTTATCCGACGCGTGTCGGTTTCAGAAAAGTCTTTATTGCGAGCATCGTCATCCCCAGGAGACTAAGAAAGGCGATGCAACCCTTTTCTAAAGCTGTAGCGAGAGCGCTGTTACGTTTCGCCTACGACGCGCGGTTTAGCCGGCGCGGCTGCAACAAAGCGGCAGACATTTTGGCCCGTTCGGCGCCGCCGCTACGCCTCCCCGCCAAGCGCGTCCAGGCATGTTCCGATGCCACGTGTCTTCATGTGCGTGTGTGAGTGTATGTGCATATTGGTGCCCACGCTTGTCGAAGCGCGGCAGCCGGGGAGAGGAGCTCCCAACAACTGTGAAGCAAGGGGGTCCGAGCGGCGCCGACACGACGGCTGCTCCTCCTTCTCTTCCCATTGTGCCCACGCTTGTCGAAGCGCGGCAGCCGGGGAGAGCAGCTCCCAACAACTGTGAAGCAAGGGGGTCCGAGCGGCGCCGACACGACGGCTGCGCCTCCTTCTCTTCCCATTGTGCTCACGCTTGTCGAAGCGCGGCAGCTGGGGAGAGGAGCTCCCAACAACTGTGAAGCAAGGGGGGTCCGAGTGGCGCCGACACGACGCTGCGCCACCTTATCCCATTGTGCCCGAGCGGCACCGTCACGTGCTCGTCTATAGAGGGGTTCCTTCTTGCCCTCAACTGCGAGAGTATAAAAGCAGCTGCCCCCGGACGCCAAAGGAGGGCTCCGATTTCTTCTGTTGAGTAAAGTGCACTCCCGTCTCTCTACTTCGGTCAACCTGACCGCCAACTCTTTGCGATGTTAGAATAAACAAGTTGTTTTGTTGTTACCAGTCGACTCATGCTTTGCCGGGACCTTCGGATGCTTCCAGTTGTACCCCAGGCCGCCAGGCCAACGCTACCCTTGGGGCTTGCGACCCAGGTGCAACAACGGGCGTCAGCGCCGAGTTCCCAACAACTCGTACCAGCGGTGCGATTACAACAACTGTCTGCCAGCGGTGAGATCGCGACAACGGAGGCCAGCAGCGAAGAGATGCAGTTGACTGTATGCTGAGCAGCTTATTGACCATCCGGGAGCAGTGCAACGAGCCCTGTGTGATGACTGGTTGCCTGCAGCGGAACGACTACGCTGAACTCTTGGCTGCGAGGTTTGGTGAGTGCGGGACTTTCTTCTTCTGAGCTTTGCCAGGCTTTTGTTAGTGTCAGAAACAGAGCTGGTAATTGTGGTTGTCGTTGCTGCCGGGTTAGATTGCGGCAAGACAATAATAGGCAGTAGAGAAAGCAGCATTCAGAGCAGCCATGCATTTGAAGTCGTTGCGCAAACCGAAATTGCTGGAGCTTGCAAGAGAGTTGGGTCTGGATGTCTCAGACAAACTCAGAAAACCAGAACTGCTAAGGGCTATTCTTGAGTTAGAAGCTGAGGATGACGAGCTGTCGGAATGCCTTGAGACCATTGAGGAGAGGGAGACGGCAAAAAGACAGGAGAGCGAACTTAAAGAACAAAAAGAGCGAGAGCAACAAGAGAAAAAAGAAGAGCGCGACCGTCAACACGCGTTGGAAATGAAGCGTCTCGAGATTGAGATGGAACGCGCTCGTAATGGAAGTCAGGCACACGGTGCAGGAGAACGAGTATTGTTCAAAATGACTGACCTGATGCGGCCGTTTAAGCTTGGAGAGGACATTGGTTTGTTCCTGGTTAACTTCGAGCGAACGTGCGAGAAGCAGGGGTTCTCTCGGGAAACGTGGCCACAGCGCTTGCTCACTTTGTTACCCGGCGAGGCGGCCGACGTAGTCGCTCGCTTGGATAGAGAGGAGGCAGAGGATTTCGACAAAGTGAAATCGAGTCTGCTAAAAAAGTACAGGCTGTCAGCAGAGGCTTTCCGTCGGAAGTTTCGGGAAAATGAGAAAGGCAGAAGTGAGTCATATACGGAGTTTGCGTACAGGCTTATGTCAAACATGCAGGAGTGGCTCAAAGAAGAGAAAGCGTTTGGTGACCACGAGAAAGTTCTGCAGTGTTTCGGGCTAGAACAGTTTTATAGTCGGTTACCTGAGAACGTGCGGTACTGGGTCTTGGATAGGCCAGACGTTAGTACGGTGGCTAGAGCCGCTGAGCTAGCCGAGGAGTTTGTGACGCGTCGCGCTCGCGGAGCTAAGGACGGTCAAAAGGGTGAATTTGGCTCCAAGTTTGAGAGGCCAAAGTTCCCCCCCCATGAGAGCAAAGGGGAACACACGTAGTGCGGATGCGAGTGAAAGCAGTGCGACCGAACCTAAGGAGACGGCGGCAGCCGAAGCCGAACGCAGAAAGCGGTTCGAGACGAGGCAAGCGCGCGTTTGTTATACGTGCCAGAAGCCGGGTCACTTTTCGGCGCAGTGTCCGGAAACAAAACCAAAAGTTGTGTTTTTGTCAATATGAAGCACTGACGAGAACATGAAGCTTCTCGAGCCTTACATGCGAGACCTCCTCGTGAACGGGAAAGAGTGCCGAGTGCTTCGCGATTCCGCAGCTACGATGGATGTAGTTCACCCGTCCTACGTAGAACCCGATATGTTCACGGGCGAGTGCGCATGGATCAAGCAAGCCGTGGAAACTCATAGTGTGTGTCTGCCTGTAGCAAAAGTGCTTATTGAAGGACCTTTCGGAGCACTTGAAACGGAGGCCGCAGTGTCATCTATGCTGCCCCCTCAGTACCCGTACCTATTTTCGAACAGGTCCGATCACCTCCTGCGCGAGAAGGGGCTTTTGTTTGGTGAGGCTAGCGTTCAGGCCTTAACCAGATCGAAGGTTCGGGAGCTCGCTGCAAAGGCGGTAGTTGCGGGGCCGACGTTGTCCAACAATGAAAAAGGGTCAGAGGCGCAGCAAGCTGATATTCAGAGCACGCCTGAACTGAATAAAATTGAGTCTGTAACGTTAAAGGCACCAGATACTGGAGAGGAAATTCCCGATGCGGGAAAGTTAGAAGAGCTATCTGCAGATTTGCTCATCGCGCCTACGTCAGACGGACTTAATAGGTTGCTAAAAGTCAGCCGGTCGGCTTTGATAGCCGAGCAAAAGAAGGATGGCAGCCTAGAAAACCTACGCTGCAATGTCAAGGAAGGTATCGCCAGGAAAAATGCGCGTTTTGTGGAAAGAGGTGGAGTCCTGTACCGGAAGTATCTAGACCGCAGGGGAGTGGAGTTCGATCAGCTGATCGTGCCTCAATGCTATCGTCAGGATCTGTTGCGCTTGTCGCACGGGGGTTCGTGGTCCGGACACCTAGGAGTTAAGAAAACTAAGGACCGTCTCTTGCAAGAGTACTATTGGCCAGGGTGTTTTCGGGACGCAGACCATTTCGTGAGGACATGTGACACCTGTCAGCGGGTGGGCAAACCAGGGGACAAATCGAGGGCGCCGTTGAAGTTGGTACCTATCATTACGGAGCCTTTTAGACGGCTCGTTATTGATACAGTGGGACCTCTGCCGGTAACAGCCACGGGGTACAGACACATTTTGACTGTGATCTGCCCAGCGACAAAGTTCCCTGAAGCAGTGCCGCTTAAAGAACTCAGCTCAGTTGAGATAGTCAATGCACTACTGTCCATATTTGCGCGAGTTGGTTTTCCTGCGGAAATCCAATCAGATCAGGGCACAGTGTTTACTAGCGCTTTGACGACAACTTTTCTCGAAAGGTGTGGGGTAAAGCTGTTACACAGCTCAGTGTACCACCCACAGTCGAACTCCGTTGAGAAGCTCCACTCCGTCATGAAGCGCGTGTTGAGAGCATTGTGTTTTGAACATCAAACTGACTGGGAGCTGTGTCTGCCTGGGGTGATGTTTGCATTACGGACCGCGCCGCATGCGGCTACGGGGTTTTCGCCAGCTGAACTGGTGTACGGTCGCTCGCTGCGATCTCCGCTTCGCATGCTTCGAGAATCGTGGGAAGGCAGGGGCGACGACCCAGTCGTGGTGGAGTACGTGCTTAAGCTCCTCCAACGCTTAAGAAGGGCACAGGAGTTGTCAGGTGAAGCAATGGCAAAGGCCCAGCAGAGGGCCAAGGTTTATTATGATCGGACCGCCAGGGCCCGTCGTTTTGAGGTGGGCGATGAGGTCATGATATTGCGCACATCGCTAAACAACAAACTAGACGTGCAGTGGGAGGGCCCAGCACGAATTGTTCAGAAACTGTCGGACGTTAACTACGTGGTGAGTCTGCCAGGAAAGCGGAAAGCACAGCAAGTTTACCACTGTAATCTGCTTAAACCTTATAGACAAAGGGAAGCAGTAGTGTGCATGATGGTAAACGTTCCTGAAGAGCTTCCGGTCGAGCTTCCGGGACTAGGCTCAGTGACGAACAGGGAAGACACCGATCAAGTCATTAGTGACTTAGTCAGTGGATCACCGCTGTCGCCTGAGCAGAAAACCGAACTACACCAGCTCTTACAAGAGTTTCAAGGTCTGTTCTCTGAGAGGCCTGGTAGGACTTCTGTCCTTACTCATGACATAGAACTTACCTCCCCAGAGCCAGTACGATCCAAGGCGTACCGGGTGTCACCCCGCCAGAGCGATATTATGGAGGCTGAGGTAAAGAAAATGCTACAGCTCGGTGTTATTGAGGCAGGTGAGAGTGATTATACCTCCCCTTTGATTTTAGTTGAGGTACCGGGCAAGGAACCTCGTCCTTGCGTCGACTACCGCAGGCTTAATTCCATCACTAAGGATCAAATTTATCCGATCCCTAACATCGAGGAGCGCCTTGAGAAAGTTAGTAGCGCTCAGTTTATTTCCACCCTAGATCTTGTCAGGGGTTATTGGCAGGTTCCACTTACAGAAGAGGCTAGTAGGTATGCGGCGTTCATTTCACCAATGGGAACATTCCGTCCTAAAGTGTTGAGTTTTGGTTTGAAGAACGCGCCATACTGTTTTTCAAGCCTCATGGATAAAGTGTTGCGGGGACAGCAAGAATTCGCTTTACCGTATCTAGACGACGTAGCGATATTCTCCGCATCCTGGTCTGAGCATATGGCACACTTGCGGGCAGTGCTAACCCGCCTGCGCGAAGCGGGCTTGACAGTCAAGGCTCCCAAGTGCCAGTTAGCACAGGCCGAGGTTGTCTACCTCGGTCACGTGATTGGTCAGGGTCGTCGCCGCCCCTCTGAAATAAAGGTGGCCGCTGTGCGAGACTTCCCGCAACCGCGCACGAAGACCGATATTCGGTCGTTCTTAGGTGTCGCCGGCTACTATCAGAGGTACATCCCCAGGTACTCTGATATCGCGGCTCCCCTGACGGATGCTCTAAGAAAAACAGAGCCCCAAACAGTCGTATGGGACGAGACAAAGAAAAGAGCTTTTAGCGCCCTAAAGAGCGCCCTAACAAGCCAGCCTGTGCTACGATCGCCAGACTACACAAAAGGGTTCGTAGTTCAGTGCGATGCTAGTGAGCGAGGCATGGGCGTTGTACTGTGCCAACGGGAATATGGAGAAGTAGAACACCCCGTCGTGTATGCTAGTCGTAAGCTGACCAGTCGTGAGCAGGCGTATAGCGCCACCGAGAAAGAGTGTGCGTGTCTCGTGTGGGCCGTTCAGAAATTGTCATGCTATCTAGCCGGCTCGAGGTTTATCATTGAGACGGATCACTGCCCTCTCCAATGGCTGCAGACCATCTCTCCCAAAAATGGCCGCCTCCTGCGCTGGAGCCTCGCTTTGCAACAATATTCCTTTGAGGTGCGTTACAAAAAGGGGAGTCTCAACGGTAACGCCGATGGCTTGAGTCGAAGCCCCTAACGTAGGAATCAGCCTCAAAATTATTTGTTACTGATGTTTTTCTTCCTGAGGCAGGATTTTTAACATATTGCTTTTGTTTAGTGTTTCAAAGTGATGACATGCTTTCTAGTGCAATTTTCCAATTTGTGGACGCGTTCTAAGTGCTGCTAGACTACTGTAAGGAACTAGGCAGTGGTATAGAAGGGGAAAGAGCCTGGCAGGGCTTAGTGAGGGTTGTGCCGTGCTTGCTGACTGAGCGGTTGAGTTTCAGCGTAGTTCTAACGCTTGCCGGGAACGAGAACAAAAATGTGAACTCTCCCGAAGTCACTTTGCAGTGTCCTGTGCGAACCTGAACGAGAGAACGAGGCCTTCTCTGTGCGCTGCGCTCAAGAAACGTCGAGGGACGCCCGACTTCGGTTATGAGCATCATCGAGCGACATCCCTCCGGACAGCGGATGCAGTCCCCTGACCATCGGGATCTCCTTCCCCCGGCGGGGCGGTCTGTTACGTTTCGCCTACGACGCGCGGTTTAGCCGGCGCGGCTGCAACAAAGCGGCAGACATTTTGGCCCGTTCGGCGCCGCCGCTACGCCTCCCCGCCAAGCGCGTCCAGGCATGTTCCGATGCCACGTGTCTTCATGTGCGTGTGTGAGTGTATGTGCATATTGGTGCCCACGCTTGTCGAAGCGCGGCAGCCGGGGAGAGGAGCTCCCAACAACTGTGAAGCAAGGGGGTCCGAGCGGCGCCGACACGACGGCTGCTCCTCCTTCTCTTCCCATTGTGCCCACGCTTGTCGAAGCGCGGCAGCCGGGGAGAGGAGCTCCCAACAACTGTGAAGCAAGGGGGTCCGAGCGGCGCCGACACGACGGCTGCTCCTCCTTCTCTTCCCATTGTGCCCACGCTTGTCGAAGCGCGGCAGCCGGGGAGAGGAGCTCCCAACAACTGTGAAGCAAGGGGGGTCCGAGTGGCGCCGACACGACGCTGCGCCACCTTATCCCATTGTGCCCGAGCGGCACCGTCACGTGCTCGTCTATAGAGGGGTTCCTTCTTGCCCTCAACTGCGAGAGAATAAAAGCAGCTGCCCCCGGACGCCAAAGGAGGGCTCCGATTTCTTCTGTTGAGTAAAGTGCACTCCCGTCTCTCTACTTCGGTCAACCTGACCGCCAACTCTTTGCGATGTCAGAATAAACAAGTTGTTTTGTTGTTACCAGTCGACTCATGCTTTGCCGGGACCGTCGGATGCTTCCAGTTGTACCCCAGGCCGCCAGGCCAACGCTACCCTTGGGGCTTGCGACCCAGGTGCAACAACGGGCGTCAGCGCCGAGCTCCCAACAACTCGTACCAGCGGTGCGATTACAACAGCGCGCAGCGATATATCGCGCACCAAGAGTTATCCGACGCGTGTCGGTTTCAGAAAAGTCTTTATTGCGAGCATCGTCATCCCCAGGAGACTAAGAAAGGCGATGCAACCCTTTTCTAACGTTGTAGCGAGAGGGCGCAGCGATATATCGCGCCCCAAGTGTTATGCGACGCGTGTCACTTTCAGAAAAGTCTTTATCGCGAGCAGCGTCATCCCCAGGAGACTAAGAAAGGCGCTGCAACCCTTTTCTAACGTTGTAGCGAGAGCGCGCAGCGAAATATCGCGCCCCAATAGTTATGCGACGCGTGTCACTTTCAGAAAAGTCTTTATCGCGAGCAGCGTCATCCCCAGGAGACTAAGAAAGGCGATGCAACCCTTTTCTAACGTTGTAGCGAGAGCGCGCAGCGAAATATCGCGCCCCAAGAGTTATCCGACGCGTGTCAGTTTCAGAAAAGTCTTTATTGCGAGCAGCGTCATCCCCAGGAGACTAAAAAGGCGATGCAACCCTTTTCTAAAGCTGTAGCGAGAGCGCGAAGCGATATATCGCGCCCCAAGAGTTATGCGACGCGTGTCAGTTTCAGAAAAGTCTTTATTGCGAGCAGCGTCATCCCCAGGAGACTAAGAAAGGCGATGCAACCCTTTTCTAAAGCTGTAGCGAGAGCGCGCAGCGACATATCGCGCCCCATGTGTTATGCGACGCGTGTCAGTTTCAGAAGAGTCTTTATGGCGAGCAGCGTCATCCCCAGGAGACTAAGAAAGGCGATGCAACCCTTTTCTAAAGCTGTAGCGAGAGGGCGCAGCGATATATCGCGCCCCAAGAGTTATCCGACGCGTGTCGGTTTCAGAAAAGTCTTTATTGCGAGCAGCGTCATCCCCAGGAGACTAAGAAAGGCGACGCAACCCTTTTCTAACGTTGTAGCGAGAGCGCGCAGCGATATATCGCGCCCCAAGTGTTATGCGACGCGTGTCACTTTCAGAAAAGTCTTTATCGCGAGCAGCGTCATCCCCAGGAGGCTAAGAAAGGCGATGCAACCCTTTTCTAACGTTGTAGCGAGAGCGCGCAGCGAAATATCGCGCCCCAAGAGTTATCCGACGCGTGTCAGTTTCAGAAAAGTCTTTATTGCGAGCAGCGTCATCCCCAGGAGACTAAAAAGGCGATGCAACCCTTTTCTAACGCTGTATACCGAGAGCGCGCAGCGATATATCGCGCCCCAAGTGTTATGCGACGCGTGTCAGTTTCAGAAAAGTCTTTATTGCGAGCAGCGTCATCCCCAGGAGACCAAGAAAGGCGATGCAACCCTTTTCTAAAGCTGTAGCGAGAGCGCGCAGCGAAATATCGCGCCCCAAGAGTTATCCGACGCGTGTCAGTTTCAGAAAAGTCTTTATTGCGAGCAGCGTCATCCCCAGGAGACTAAAAAGGCGATGCAACCCTTTTCTAACGCTATATACCGAGAGCGCGCAGCGATATATCGCGCCCCAAGTGTTATGCGACGCGTGTCAGTTTCAGAAAAGTCTTTATTGCGAGCAGCGTCATCCCCAGGAGACCAAGAAAGGCGATGCAACCCTTTTCTAAAGCTGTAGCGAGAGCGCGCAGCGATATATCGCGCCCCAAGTGTTATGCGACGCGTGTCAGTTTCAGAAAAGTCTTTATTGCGAGCAGCGTCATCCCCAGGAGACCAAGAAAGGCGATGCAACCCTTTTCTAAAGCTGTAGCGAGAGCGCGCAGCGACATATCGCGCCCCATTTGTTATGCGACGCGTGTCAGTTTCAGAAGAGTCTTTATGGCGAGCAGCGTCATCCCCAGGAGACTAAGAATGGCGATGCAACCCTTTTCTAAAGCTGTAGCGAGAGCGCGCAGCGATATATCGCGCCCAACGTGTTATGCGACGCGTGTCAGTTTCAGAAAAGTCTTTATCGCTAGCAGCGTCATCCCCAGGAGACAAAGAAAGGCGACGCAACCCTTTTCTAACGTTGTAGCGAGAGCGCGCAGCGATATATCGCGCCCCAAGTGTTATGCGACGCGTGTCAATTGCAGAAAAGTATTTATTGCGAGCAGCGTCATCCGCAGGAGACTAAGAAAGGCGATGCAACCCTTTTCTAACGCTGTATACCGAGAGCGCGCAGCGATATATCGTGCCCCAAGTGTTATGCGACGCGTGTCAGTTTCAGAAAAGTCTTTATTGCGAGCAGCGTCATCCCCAGGAGACCAAGAAAGGCGATGCAACCCTTTTCTAAAGCTGTAGCGAGAGCGCGCAGCGATATATCGTGCCCCAAGTGTTATGCGACGCGTGTCAGTTTCAGAAAAGTCTTTATTGCGAGCAGCGTCATCCCCAGGAGACCAAGAAAGGCGATGCAAGCCTTTTCTAAAGCTGTAGCGAGAGCGCGCAGCGATATATCGCGCCCCAAGAGTTATGCGACGCGTGTCAGTTTCAGAAAAGTCTTTATTGCGGGCATCGTCATCCCCAGGAGACTAAGACAGGCGATGCAAACCTTTTCTAACGTTGTAGCGAGAGCGCGCAGCGATATATCGCGCCCCAAGTGTTATGCGACGCGTGTCAGTTTCAGAAAAGTCTTTATTGCGAGCAGCGTCATCCCCAGGAGACCAAGAAAGGCGATGCAACCCTTTTCTAAAGCTGTAGCGAGAGCGCGCAGCGAAATATCGCGCCCCAAGAGTTAACCGACGCGTGTCAGTTTCAGAAAAGTCTTTATTGCGAGCAGCGTCATCCCCAGGAGACTAAAAAGGCGATGCAACCCTTTTCTAACGCTGTATACCGAGAGCGCGCAGCGATATATCGCGCCCCAAGTGTTATGCGACGCGTGTCAGTTTCAGAAAAGTCTTTATTGCGAGCAGCGTCATCCCCAGGAGACCAAGAAAGGCGATGCAACCCTTTTCTAAAGCTGTAGCGAGAGCGCGCAGCGATATATCGCGCCCAACGTGTTATGCGACGCGTGTCAGTTTCAGAAAAGTCTTTATTGCGAGCAGCGTCATCCCCAGGAGACTAAGAAAGGCGATGCAACCCTTTTCTAACGTTGTAGCGAGAGCGCGCAGCGATATATCGCGCCCCAAGTGTTATGCATGAGACGCGTGTCAGTTTCAGAAAAGTATTTATTGCGAGCAGCGTCATCCCAGGAGACTAAGAAAGGCGATGCAACCCTTTTCTAACGCTGTATACCGAGAGCGCGCAGCGATATATCTCGCCCCAAGTGTTATGCGACGCGTGTCAGTTTCAGAAAAGTCTTTATTGCGAGCAGCATCATCCCCAGGAGACTAAAAAGGCGATGCAACCCTTTTCTAACGCTGTATACCGAGAGCGCGCAGCGACATATCGCGCCGCAAGTGTTATGCGACGCGTGTCAGTTTCAGAAAAGTCTTTATTGCGAGCAGCGTCATCCCCAGGAGACCAAGAAAGGCGATGCAACCCTTTTCTAAAGCTGTAGCGAGAGCGCGAAGCGATATATCGCGCCCCAAGAGTTATGCGACGCGTGTCAGTTTCAGAAAAGTCTTTATTGCGAGCAGCGTCATCCCCAGGAGACTAAGAAAGGCGATGCAACCCTTTTCTAAAGCTGTAGCGAGAGCGCGCAGCGATATATCGCGCCCCATGTGTTATGCGACGCGTGTCAGTTTCAGAAGAGTCTTTATTGCGAGCAGCGTCATCCCCAGGAGACCAAGAAAGGCGATGCAACCCTTTTCTAAAGCTGTAGCGAGAGCGCGAAGCGATATATCGCGCCCCAAGAGTTATGCGACGCGTGTCAGTTTCAGAAAAGTCTTTATTGCGAGCAGCGTCATCCCCAGGAGACCAAAAAAGGCGATGCAACCCTTTTCTAAAGCTGTAGCGAGTGCGCGCAGCGATATATCGTGCCCCAAGTGTTATGCGACGCGTGTCAGTTTCAGAAAAGTCTTTATTGCGAGCAGCGTCATCCCCAGGAGACCAAGAAAGGCGATGCAACCCTTTTCTAAAGCTGTAGCGAGAGCGCGCAGCGATATATCGCGCCCCAAGAGTTATCCGACGCGTGTCGGTTTCAGAAAAGTCTTTATTGCGAGCATCGTCATCCCCAGGAGACTAAGAAAGGCGATGCAACCCTTTTCTAACGCTGTATACCGAGAGCGCGCAGCGATATATCGCGCCCAACGTGTTATGCGACGCGTGTCAGTTTCAGAAAAGTCTTTATCGCGAGCAGCGTCATTCCCAGGAGACTAAGAAAGGCGACGCAACCCTTTTCTAACGTTTTAGCGAGAGCGCGCAGCGATATATCGCGCCCCAAGTGTTATGCGACGCGTGTCACTTTCAGAAAAGTCTTTATCGCGAGCAGCGTCATCCCCAGGAGACTAAGAAAGGCGATGCAACCCTTTTCTAACGTTGTAGCGAGAGCGCGCAGCGATATATTGCGCCCCAAGTGTTATGCGACGCGTGTCAATTGCAGAAAAGTATTTATTGCGAGCAGCGTCATCCCCAGGAGACTAAGAAAGGCGATGCAACCCTTTTCAAACGTTGTAGCGAGAGCGCGCAACGATATATCGCGCCCCAAGTGTTATGTGACGCGTGTCAGTTTCAGAAAAGTATTTATTGCGAGCAGTGTCATCTCCAGGAGACTAAGAAAGGCGATGCAACCCTTTTCTAACGTTGTAGCGAGAGCGCGCAGCGATATATCGCGCCCCAAGTGTTATGCGACGCGTGTCAATCGCAGAAAAGTATTTATTGCGAGCAGCGTCATCCGCAGGAGACTAAGAAAGGCGATGCAACCCTTTTCTAACGCTGTATACCGAGAGCGCGCAGCGATATATCGTGCCCCAAGTGTTATGCGACGCGTGTCAGTTTCAGAAAAGTCTTTATTGCGAGCAGCGTCATCCCCAGGAGACCAAGAAAGGCGATGCAACCCTTTTCTAAAGCTGTAGCGAGAGCGCGCAGCGATATATCGTGCGCCAAGTGTTATGCGACGCGTGTCAGTTTCAGAAAAGTCTTTATTGCGAGCAGCGTCATCCCCAGGAGACCAAGAAACGCGATGCAACCCTTTTCTAAAGCTGTAGCGAGAGCGCGCAGCGATATATCGCGCCCCAAGAGTTATGCGACGCGTGTCAGTTTCAGAAAAGTCTTTATTGCGGGCAGCGTCATCCCCAGGAGACTAAGAAAGGCGATGCAAACCTTTTCTAACGTTGTAGCGAGAGCGCGCAGCGATATATCGCGCCCCAAGTGTTATGCGACGCCTGTCAGTTTCAGAAAAGTCTTTATTGCGAGCAGCGTCATCCCCAGGAGACCAAGAAAGGCGATGCAACCCTTTTCTAAAGCTGTAGCGAGAGCGCGCAGCGAAATATCGCGCCCCAAGAGTTATCCGACGCGTGTCAGTTTCAGAAAAGTCTTTATTGCGAGCAGCGTCATCCCCAGGAGACTAAAAAGGCGATGCAACCCTTTTCTAACGCTGTATACCGAGAGCGCGCAGCGATATATCGCGCCCCAAGTGTTATGCGACGCGTGTCAGTTTCAGAAAAGTCTTTATTGCGAGCAGCGTCATCCCCAGGAGACCAAGAAAGGCGATGCAACCCTTTTCTAAAGCTGTAGCGAGAGAGCGCAGCGATATATCGCGCCCAACGTGTTATGCGACGCGTGTCAGTTTCAGAAAAGTCTTTATTGCGAGCAGCGTCATCCCCAGGAGACTAAGAAAGGCGATGCAACCCTTTTCTAACGTTGTAGCGAGAGCGCGCAGCGATATATCGCGCCCCAAGTGTTATGCATGAGACGCGTGTCAGTTTCAGAAAAGTATTTATTGCGAGCAGCGTCATCCCAGGAGACTAAGAAAGGCGATGCAACCCTTTTCTAACGCTGTATACCGAGAGCGCGCAGCGATATATCTCGCCCCAAGTGTTATGCGACGCGTGTCAGTTTCAGAAAAGTCTTTATTGCGAGCAGCGTCATCCCCAGGAGACTAAAAAGGCGATGCAACCCTTTTCTAACGCTGTATACCGAGAGCGCGCAGCGACATATCGCGCCGCAAGTGTTATGCGACGCGTGTCAGTTTCAGAAAAGTCTTTATTGCGAGCAGCGTCATCCCCAGGAGACTAAGAAAGGCGATGCAACCCTTTTCTAAAGCTGTAGCGAGAGCGCGCAGCGATATATCGCGCCCCATGTGTTATGCGACGCGTGTCAGTTTCAGAAGAGTCTTTATTGCGAGCAGCGTCATCCCCAGGAGACCAAGAAAGGCGATGCAACCCTTTTCTAAAGCTGTAGCGAGAGCGCGAAGCGATATATCGCGCCCCAAGAGTTATGCGACGCGTGTCAGTTTCAGAAAAGTCTTTATTGCGAGCAGCGTCATCCCCAGGAGACCAAGAAAGGCGATGCAACCCTTTTCTAAAGCTGTAGCGAGAGCGCGCAGCGATATATCGTGCCCCAAGTGTTATGCGACGCGTGTCAGTTTCAGAAAAGTCTTTATTGCGAGCATCGTCATCCCCAGGAGACTAAGAAAGGCGATGCAACCCTTTTCTAACGCTGTATACCGAGAGCGCGCAGCGATATATCGCGCCCAACGTGTTATGCGACGCGTGTCAGTTTCAGAAAAGTCTTTATCGCGAGCAGCGTCATTCCCAGGAGACTAAGAAAGGCGACGCAACCCTTTTCTAACGTTTTAGCGAGAGCGCGCAGCGATATATCGCGCCCCAAGTGTTATGCGACGCGTGTCACTTTCAGAAAAGTCTTTATCGCGAGCAGCGTCATCCCCAGGAGACTAAGAAAGGCGATGCAACCCTTTTCTAACGTTGTAGCGAGAGCGCGCAGCGATATATTGCGCCCCAAGTGTTATGCGACGCGTGTCAATTGCAGAAAAGTATTTATTGCGAGCAGCGTCATCCCCAGGAGACTAAGAAAGGCGATGCAACCCTTTTCAAACGTTGTAGCGAGAGCGCGCAGCGATATATCGCGCCCCAAGTGTTATGTGACGCGTGTCAGTTTCAGAAAAGTATTTATTGCGAGCAGTGTCATCTCCAGGAGACTAAGAGGGGCGATGCAACCCTTTTCTAACGTTGTAGCGAGAGCGCGCAGCGATATATCGCGCCCCAAGTGTTATGCGACGCGTGTCAATCGCAGAAAAGTATTTATTGCGAGCAGCGTCATCCGCAGGAGACTAAGAAAGGCGATGCAACCCTTTTCTAACGCTGTATACCGAGAGCGCGCAGCGATATATCGTGCCCCAAGTGTTATGCGACGCGTGTCAGTTTCAGAAAAGTCTTTATTGCGAGCAGCGTCATCCCCAGGAGACCAAGAAAGGCGATGGAACCCTTTTCTAAAGCTGTAGCGAGAGCGCGCAGCGATATATCGTGCGCCAAGTGTTATGCGACGCGTGTCAGTTTCAGAAAAGTCTTTATTGCGAGCAGCGTCATCCCCAGGAGACCAAGAAACGCGATGCAACCCTTTTCTAAAGCTGTAGCGAGAGCGCGCAGCGATATATCGCGCCCCAAGAGTTATGCGACGCGTGTCAGTTTCAGAAAAGTCTTTATTGCGGGCAGCGTCATCCCCAGGAGACTAAGAAAGGCGATGCAAACCTTTTCTAACGTTGTAGCGAGAGCGCGCAGCGATATATCGCGCCCCAAGAGTTATGCGACGCGAGTCAGTTTCAGAAAAGTCTTTATTGCGAGCAGCGTCATCCCCAGGAGACCAAGAAAGGCGATGCAACCCTTTTCTAAAGCTGTAGCGAGAGCGCGCAGCGATATATCGCGCCCCAAGTGTTATGCATGAGACGCGTGTCAGTTTCAGAAAAGTATTTATTGCGAGCAGCGTCATCCCAGGAGACTAAGAAAGGCGATGCAACCCTTTTCTAACGCTGTATACCGAGAGCGCGCAGCTATATATCGCGCCCCAAGTGTTATGCGACGCGTGTCAGTTTCAGAAAAGTCTTTATTGCGAGCAGCGTCATCCCCAGGAGACCAAGAAAGGCGATGCAACCCTTTTCTAAAGCTGTAGCGAGAGCGCGCAGCGATATATCGTGCCCCAAGTGTTATGCGACGCGTGTCAGTTTCAGAAAAGTATTTATTGCGAGCAGTGTCATCTCCAGGAGACTAAGAAAGGCGATGCAACCCTTTTCTAACGTTGTAGCGAGAGCGCGCAGCGATATATCGCGCCCCAAGTGTTATGCGACGCGTGTCAATCGCGGAAAAGTATTTATTGCGAGCAGCGTCATCCGCAGGAGACTAAGAAAGGCGATGCAACCCTTTTCTAACGCTGTATACCGAGAGCGCGCAGCGATATATCGTGCCCCAAGTGTTATGCGACGCGTGTCAGTTTCAGAAAAGTCTTTATTGCGAGCAGCGTCATCCCCAGGAGACCAAGAAAGGCGATGCAACCCTTTTCTAAAGCTGTAGCGAGAGCGCGCAGCGATATATCGTGCCCCAAGTGTTAACGACGCGTGTCAGTTTCAGAAAAGTCTTTATCGCGAGCAGCGTCATCCCCAGGAGACTAAGAAAGGCGATGCAACCCTTTTCTAACGTTGTAGCGAGAGCGCGCAGCGATATATCGCGCCCCAAGTGTTATGCGACGCGTGTCAATTGCAGAAAAGTATTTATTGCGAGCAGCGTCATCCCCAGGAGACTAAGAAAGGCGATGCAACCCTTTTCAAACGTTGTAGCGAGAGCGCGCAGCGATATATCGCGCCCCAAGTGTTATGTGACGCGTGTCAGTTTCAGAAAAGTATTTATTGCGAGCAGTGTCATCTCCAGGAGACTAAGAAAGGCGATGCAACCCTTTTCTAACGTTGTAGCGAGAGCGCGCAGCGATATATCGCGCCCCAAGTGTTATGCGACGCGTGTCAATTGCAGAAAAGTATTTATTGCGAGCAGCGTCATGCCCAGGAGACTAAGAAAGGCGATGCAACCCTTTTCAAACGTTGTAGCGAGAGCGCGCAGCGATATATCGCGTCCCAAGTGTTATGTGACGCGTGTCAGTTTCAGAAAAGTCTATATTGAGAGCAGCGTCATCCCCAGGAGACTGAGAAAGGCGATGCAACCCTTTTCTAACTTTATAGCGAGAGCGCGCAGCGATATATATCGCGCCCCAAGTGTTATGCGACGCGTGTCAATTGCAGAAAAGTCTTTATAGCGAGCAGCGTCATCCGCAGGAGACTAAGAAAGGCGATGCAACCCTTTTCTAACGCTGTATACCGAGAGCGCGCAGCGATATATCGTGCCCCAAGTGTTATGCGACGCGTGTCAGTTTCAGAAGAGTCTTTATGGCGAGCAGCGTCATCCCCAGGAGACTAAGAAAGGCGATGCAACCCTTTTCTAAAGCTGTAGCGAGAGCGCGCAGCGATATATCGCGCCCCAAGAGTTATCCGACGCGTGTCGGTTTCAGAAAAGTCTTTATTGCGAGCATCGTCATCCCCAGGAGACTAAGAAAGGCGATGCAACCCTTTTCTAAAGCTGTAGCGAGAGCGCTGTTACGTTTCGCCTACGACGCGCGGTTTAGCCGGCGCGGCTGCAACAAAGCGGCAGACATTTTGGCCCGTTCGGCGCCGCCGCTACGCCTCCCCGCCAAGCGCGTCCAGGCATGTTCCGATGCCACGTGTCTTCATGTGCGTGTGTGAGTGTATGTGCATATTGGTGCCCACGCTTGTCGAAGCGCGGCAGCCGGGGAGAGGAGCTCCCAACAACTGTGAAGCAAGGGGGTCCGAGCGGCGCCGACACGACGGCTGCGCCTCCTTCTCTTCCCATTGTGCCCACGCTTGTCGAAGCGCGGCAGCCGGGGAGAGGAGCTCCCAACAACTGTGAAGCAAGGGGGGTCCGAGTGGCGCCGACACGACGCTGCGCCACCTTATCCCATTGTGCCCGAGCGGCACCGTCACGTGCTCGTCTATGAGGGGTTCCTTCTTGCCCTCAACTGCGAGAGTATAAAAGCAGCTGCCCCCGGACGCCAAAGGAGGGCTCCGATTTCTTCTGTTGAGTAAAGTGCACTCCCGTCTCTCTACTTCGGTCAACCTGACCGCCAACTCTTTGCGATGTTAGAATAAACAAGTTGTTTTGTTGTTACCAGTCGACTCATGCTTTGCCGGGACCTTCGGATGCTTCCAGTTGTACCCCAGGCCGCCAGGCCAACGCTACCCTTGGGGCTTGCGACCCACGTGCAACAACGGGCGTCAGCGCCGAGTTCCCAACAACTCGTACCAGCGGTGCGATTACAACAACTGTCTGCCAGCGGTGAGATCGCGACAACGGAGGCCAGCAGCGAAGAGATGCAGTTGACTGTATGCTGAGCAGCTTATTGACCATCCGGGAGCAGTGCAACGAGCCCTGTGTGATGACTGGTTGCCTGCAGCGGAACGACTACGCTGAACTCTTGGCTGCGAGGTTTGGTGAGTGCGGGACTTTCTTCTTCTGAGCTTTGCCAGGCTTTTGTTAGTGTCAGAAACAGAGCTGGTAATTGTGGTTGTCGTTGCTGCCGGGTTAGATTGCGGCAAGACAATAATAGGCAGTAGAGAAAGCAGCATTCAGAGCAGCCATGGATTTGAAGTCGTTGCGCAAACCGAAATTGCTGGAGCTTGCAAGAGAGTTGGGTCTGGATGTCTCAGACAAACTCAGAAAACCAGAACTGCTAAGGGCTATTCTTGAGTTAGAAGCTGAGGATGACGAGCTGTCGGAATGCCTTGAGACCATTGAGGAGAGGGAGACGGCAAAAAGACAGGAGAGCGAACTTAAAGAACAAAAAGAGCGAGAGCAACAAGAGAAAAAAGAAGAGCGCGACCGTCAACACGCGTTGGAAATGAAGCGTCTCGAGATTGAGATGGAACGCGCTCGTAATGGAAGTCAGGCACACGGTGCAGGAGAACGAGTATTGTTCAAAATGACTGACCTGATGCGGCCGTTTAAGCTTGGAGAGGACATTGGTTTGTTCCTGGTTAACTTCGAGCGAACGTGCGAGAAGCAGGGGTTCTCTCGGGAAACGTGGCCACAGCGCTTGCTCACTTTGTTACCCGGCGAGGCGGCCGACGTAGTCGCTCGCTTGGATAGAGAGGAGGCAGAGGATTTCGACAAAGTGAAATCGAGTCTGCTAAAAAAGTACAGGCTGTCAGCAGAGGCTTTCCGTCGGAAGTTTCGGGAAAATGAGAAAGGCAGAAGTGAGTCATATACGGAGTTTGCGTACAGGCTTATGTCAAACATGCAGGAGTGGCTCAAAGAAGAGAAAGCGTTTGGTGACCACGAGAAAGTTCTGCAGTGTTTCGGGCTAGAACAGTTTTATAGTCGGTTACCTGAGAACGTGCGGTACTGGGTCTTGGATAGGCCAGACGTTACTACGGTGGCTAGAGCCGCTGAGCTAGCCGAGGAGTTTGTGACGCGTCGGGCTCGCGGAGCTAAGGACGGTCAAAAGGGTGAATTTGGCTCCAAGTTTGAGAGGCCAAAGTTCCCCCCCATGAGAGCAAAGGGGAACACACGTAGTGCGGATGCGAGTGAAAACAGTGCGACCGAACCTAAGGAGACGGCGGCAGCCGAAGCCGAACGCAGAAAGCGGTTCGAGACGAGGCAAGCGCGCGTTTGTTATACGTGCCAGAAGCCGGGTCACTTTTCGGCGCAGTGTCCGGAAACAAAACCAAAAGTTGTGTTTTTGTCAATATGCAGCACTGACGAGAACATGAAGCTTCTCGAGCCTTACATGCGAGACCTCCTCGTGAACGGGAAAGAGTGCCGAGTGCTTCGCGATTCCGCAGCTACGATGGATGTAGTTCACCCGTCCTACGTAGAACCCGATATGTTCACGGGCGAGTGCGCATGGATCAAGCAAGCCGTGGAAACTCATAGTGTGTGTCTGCCTGTAGCAAAAGTGCTTATTGAAGGACCTTTCGGAGCACTTGAAACGAAGGCCGCAGTGTCATCTATGCTGCCCCCTCAGTACCCGTACCTATTTTCGAACAGGTCCGATCACCTCCTGCGCGAGAAGGGGCTTTTGTTTGGTGAGGCTAGCGTTCAGGCCTTAACCAGATCGAAGGTTCGGGAGCTCGCTGCAAAGGCGGTAGTTGCGGGGCCGACGTTGTCCAACAATGAAAAAGGGTCAGAGGCGCAGCAAGCTGATATTCAGAGCACGCCTGAACTGAATAAAATTGAGTCTGCAACGTTAAAGGCACCAGATACTGGAGAGGAAATTCCCGATGCGGGAAAGTTAGAAGAGCTATCTGCAGATTTGCTCATCGCGCCTACGTCAGACGGACTTAATAGGTTGCTAAAAGTCAGCCGGTCGGCTTTGATAGCCGAGCAAAAGAAGGATGGCAGCCTAGAAAACCTACGCTGCAATGTCAAGGAAGGTATCGCCAGGAAAAATGCGCGTTTTGTGGAAAGAGGTGGAGTCCTGTACCGGAAGTATCTAGACCGCAGGGGAGTGGAGTTCGATTAGCTGATCGTGCCTCAATGCTATCGTCAGGATCTGTTGCGCTTGTCGCACGGGGGTTCGTGGTCCGGACACCTAGGAGTTAAGAAAACTAAGGACCGTCTCTTGCAAGAGTACTATTGGCCAGGGTGTTTTCGGGACGCAGACCATTTCGTGAGGACATGTGACACCTGTCAGCGGGTGGGCAAACCAGGGGACAAATCGAGGGCGCCGTTGAAGTTGGTACCTATCATTACGGAGCCTTTTAGACGGCTCGTTATTGATACAGTGGGACCTCTGCCGGTAACAGCCACGGGGTACAGACACATTTTGACTGTGATCTGCCCAGCGACAAAGTTCCCTGAAGCAGTGCCGCTTAAAGAAATCAGCTCAGTTGAGATAGTCAATGCACTACTGTCCATATTTGCGCGAGTTGGTTTTCCTGCGGAAATCCAATCAGATCAGGGCACAGTGTTTACTAGCGCTTTGACGACAACTTTTCTCGAAAGGTGTGGGGTAAAGCTGTTACACAGCTCAGTGTACCACCCACAGTCGAACTCCGTTGAGAAGCTCCACTCCGTCATGAAGCGCGTGTTGAGAGCATTGTGTTTTGAACATCAAACTGACTGGGAGCTGTGTCTGCCTGGGGTGATGTTTGCATTACGGACCGCGCCGCATGCGGCTACGGGGTTTTCGCCAGCTGAACTGGTGTACGGTCGCTCGCTGCGATCTCCGCTTCGCATGCTCCGAGAATCGTGGGAAGGCAGGGGCGACGACCCAGTCGTGGTGGAGTACGTGCTTAAGCTCCTCCAACGCTTAAGAAGGGCACAGGAGTTGTCAGGTGAAGCAATGGCAAAGGCCCAGCAGAGGGCCAAGGTTTATTATGATCGGACCGCCAGGGCCCGTCGTTTTGAGGTGGGCGATGAGGTCATGATATTGCGCACATCGCTAAACAACAAACTAGACGTGCAGTGGGAGGGCCCAGCACGAATTGTTCAGAAACTGTCGGACGTTAACTACGTGGTGAGTCTGCCAGGAAAGCGGAAAGCACAGCAAGTTTACCACTGTAATCTGCTTAAACCTTATAGACAAAGGGAAGCAGTAGTGTGCATGATGGTAAACGTTCCTGAAGAGCTTCCGGTCGAGCTTCCGGGACTAGGCTCAGTGACGAACAGGGAAGACACCGATCAAGTCATTAGTGACTTAGTCAGTGGATCACCGCTGTCGCCTGAGCAGAAAACCGAACTACACCAGCTCTTACAAGAGTTTCAAGGTCTGTTCTCTGAGAGGCCTGGTAGGACTTCTGTCCTTACTCATGACATAGAACTTACCTCCCCAGAGCCAGTACGATCCAAGGCGTACCGGGTGTCACCCCGCCAGAGCGATATTATGGAGGCTGAGGTAAAGAAAATGCTACAGCTCGGTGTTATTGAGGCAGGTGAGAGTGATTATACCTCCCCTTTGATTTTAGTTGAGGTACCGGGCAAGGAACCTCGTCCTTGCGTCGACTACCGCAGGCTTAATTCCATCACTAAGGATCAAATTTATCCGATCCCTAACATCGAGGAGCGCCTTGAGAAAGTTAGTAGCGCTCAGTTTATTTCCACCCTAGATCTTGTCAGGGGTTATTGGCAGGTTCCACTTACAGAAGAGGCTAGTAGGTATGCGGCGTTCATTTCACCAATGGGAACATTCCGTCCTAAAGTGTTGAGTTTTGGTTTGAAGAACGCGCCATACTGTTTTTCAAGCCTCATGGATAAAGTGTTGCGGGGACAGCAAGAATTCGCTTTACCGTATCTAGACGACGTAGCGATATTCTCCGCATCCTGGTCTGAGCATATGGCACACTTGCGGGCAGTGCTAACCCGCCTGCGCGAAGCGGGCTTGACAGTCAAGGCTCCCAAGTGCCAGTTAGCACAGGCCGAGGTTGTCTACCTCGGTCACGTGATTGGTCAGGGTCGTCGCCGCCCCTCTGAAATAAAGGTGGCCGCTGTGCGAGACTTCCCGCAACCGCGCACGAAGACCGATATTCGGTCGTTCTTAGGTGTCGCCGGCTACTATCAGAGGTACATCCCCAGGTACTCTGATATCGCGGCTCCCCTGACGGATGCTCTAAGAAAAACAGAGCCCCAAACAGTCGTATGGGACGAGACAAAGAAAAGAGCTTTTAGCGCCCTAAAGAGCGCCCTAACAAGCCAGCCTGTGCTACGATCGCCAGACTACACAAAAGGGTTCGTAGTTCAGTGCGATGCTAGTGAGCGAGGCATGGGCGTTGTACTGTGCCAACGGGAATATGGAGAAGTAGAACACCCCGTCGTGTATGCTAGTCGTAAGCTGACCAGTCGTGAGCAGGCGTATAGCGCCACCGAGAAAGAGTGTGCGTGTCTCGTGTGGGCCGTTCAGAAATTGTCATGCTATCTAGCCGGCTCGAGGTTTATCATTGAGACGGATCACTGCCCTCTCCAATGGCTGCAGACCATCTCTCCCAAAAATGGCCGCCTCCTGCGCTGGAGCCTCGCTTTGCAACAATATTCCTTTGAGGTGCGTTACAAAAAGGGGAGTCTCAACGGTAACGCCGATGGCTTGAGTCGAAGCCCCTAACGTAGGAATCAGCCTCAAAATTGTTTGTTACTGATGTTTTTCTTCCTGAGGCAGGATTTTTAACATATTGCTTTTGTTTAGTGTTTCAAAGTGATGACATGCTTTCTAGTGCAATTTTCCAATTTGTGGACGCGTTCTAAGTGCTGCTAGACTACTGTAAGGAACTAGGCAGTGGTATAGAAGGGGAAAGAGCCTGGCAGGGCTTAGTGAGGGTTGTGCCGTGCTTGCTGACTGAGCGGTTGAGTTTCAGCGTAGTTCTAACGCTTGCCGGGAACGAGAACAAAAATGTGAACTCTCCCGAAGTCACTTTGCAGTGTCCTGTGCGAACCTGAACGAGAGAACGAGGCCTTCTCTGTGCGCTGCGCTCAAGAAACGTCGAGGGACGCCCGACTTCGGTTATGAGCATCATCGAGCGACATCCCTCCGGACAGCGGATGCAGTCCCCTGACCATCGGGATCTCCTTCCCCCGGCGGGGCGGTCTGTTACGTTTCGCCTACGACGCGCGGTTTAGCCGGCGCGGCTGCAACAAAGCGGCAGACATTTTGGCCCGTTCGGCGCCGCCGCTACGCCTCCCCGCCAAGCGCGTCCAGGCATGTTCCGATGCCACGTGTCTTCATGTGCGTGTGTGAGTGTATGTGCATATTGGTGCCCACGCTTGTCGAAGCGCGGCAGCCGGGGAGAGGAGCTCCCAACAACTGTGAAGCAAGGGGGTCCGAGCGGCGCCGACACGACGGCTGCTCCTCCTTCTCTTCCCATTGTGCCCACGCTTGTCGAAGCGCGGCAGCCGGGGAGAGGAGCTCCCAACAACTGTGAAGCAAGGGGGTCCGAGCGGCGCCGACACGACGGCTGCTCCTCCTTCTCTTCCCATTGTGCCCACGCTTGTCGAAGCGCGGCAGCCGGGGAGAGGAGCTCCCAACAACTGTGAAGCAAGGGGGGTCCGAGTGGCGCCGACACGACGCTGCGCCACCTTATCCCATTGTGCCCGAGCGGCACCGTCACGTGCTCGTCTATAGAGGGGTTCCTTCTTGCCCTCAACTGCGAGAGTATAAAAGCAGCTGCCCCCGGACGCCAAAGGAGGGCTCCGATTTCTTCTGTTGAGTAAAGTGCACTCCCGTCTCTCTACTTCGGTCAACCTGACCGCCAACTCTTTGCGATGTCAGAATAAACAAGTTGTTTTGTTGTTACCAGTCGACTCATGCTTTGCCGGGACCTTCGGCTGCTTCCAGTTGTACCCCAGGCCGCCAGGCCAACGCTACCCTTGGGGCTTGCGACACAGGTGCAACAACGGGCGTCAGCGCCGAGCTCCCAACAACTCGTACCAGCGGTGCGATTACAACAGCGCGCAGCGATATATCGCGCACCAAGAGTTATCCGACGCGTGTCGGTTTCAGAAAAGTCTTTATTGCGAGCATCGTCATCCCCAGGAGACTAAGAAAGGCGATGCAACACTTTTCTAAAGCTGTAGCGAGAGCGCGCAGCGATATATCGCGCCCAACGTGTTATGCGACGCGTGTCAGTTTCAGAAAAGTCTTTATCGCGAGCAGCGTCATCCCCAGGAGACTAAGAAAGGCGACGCAACCCTTTTCTAACGTTGTAGCGAGAGGGCGCAGCGATATATCGCGCCCCAAGTGTTATGCGACGCGTGTCACTTTCAGAAAAGTCTTTATCGCGAGCAGCGTCATCCCCAGGAGACTAAGAAAGGCGATGCAACCCTTTTCTAACGTTGTAGCGAGAGCGCGCAGCGAAATATCGCGCCCCAAGAGTTATCCGACGCGTGTCAGTTTCAGAAAAGTATTTATTGCGAGCAGCGTCATCCCCAGGAGACTAAAAAGGCGATGCAACCCTTTTCTAAAGCTGTAGCGAGAGCACGAAGCGATATATCGCGCCCCAAGAGTTATGCGACGCGTGTCAGTTTCAGAAAAGTCTTTATTGCGAGCAGCGTCATCCCCAGGAGACTAAGAAAGGCGATGCAACCCTTTTCTAAAGCTGTAGCGAGAGCGCGCAGCGACATATCGCGCCCCATGTGTTATGCGACGCGTGTCAGTTTCAGAAGAGTCTTTATGGCGAGCAGCGTCATCCCCAGGAGACTAAGAAAGGCGACGCAACCCTTTTCTAACGTTGTAGCGAGAGCGCGCAGCGATATATCGCGCCCCAAGTGTTATGCGACGCGTGTCACTTTCAGAAAAGTCTTTATCGCGAGCAGCGTCATCCCCAGGAGGCTAAGAAAGGCGATGCAACCCTTTTCTAACGTTGTAGCGAGAGCGCGCAGCGAAATATCGCGCCCCAAGAGTTATCCGACGCGTATCAGTTTCAGAAAAGTCTTTATTGCGAGCAGCGTCATCCCCAGGAGACTAAAAAGGCGATGCAACCCTTTTCTAACGCTGTATACCGAGAGCGCGCAGCGATATATCGCGCCCCAAGTGTTATGCGACGCGTGTCAGTTTCAGAAAAGTCTTTATTGCGAGCAGCGTCATCCCCAGGAGACCAAGAAAGGCGATGCAACCCTTTTCTAAAGCTGTAGCGAGAGCGCGCAGCGAAATATCGCGCCCCAAGAGTTATCCGACGCGTGTCAGTTTCAGAAAAGTCTTTATTGCGAGCAGCGTCATCCCCAGGAGACTAAGAAAGGCGACGCAACCCTTTTCTAACGTTGTAGCGAGAGCGCGCAGCGATATATCGCGCCCCAAGTGTTATGCGACGCGTGTCACTTTCAGAAAAGTCTTTATCGCGAGCAGCGTCATCCCCAGGAGGCTAAGAAAGGCGATGCAACCCTTTTCTAACGTTGTAGCGAGAGCGCGCAGCGAAATATCGCGCCCCAAGAGTTATCCGACGCGTGTCAGTTTCAGAAAAGTCTTTATTGCGAGCAGCGTCATCCCCAGGAGACTAAAAAGGCGATGCAACCCTTTTCTAACGCTGTATACCGAGAGCGCGCAGCGATATATCGCGCCCCAAGTGTTATGCGACGCGTGTCAGTTTCAGAAAAGTCTTTATTGCGAGCAGCGTCATCCCCAGGAGACCAAGAAAGGCGATGCAACCCTTTTCTAAAGCTGTAGCGAGAGCGCGCAGCGAAATATCGCGCCCCAAGAGTTATCCGACGCGTGTCAGTTTCAGAAAAGTCTTTATTGCGAGCAGCGTCATCCCCAGGAGACTAAAAAGGCGATGCAACCCTTTTCTAACGCTGTATACCGAGAGCGCGCAGCGATATATCGCGCCCCAAGTGTTATGCGACGCGTGTCAGTTTCAGAAAAGTCTTTATTGCGAGCAGCGTCATCCCCAGGAGACTAAGAAAGGCGATGCAACCCTTTTCTAAAGCTGTAGCGAGAGCGCGCAGCGACATATCGCGCCCAACGTGTTATACGACGCGTGTCAGTTTCAGAAGAGTCTTTATGGCGAGCAGCGTCATCCCCAGGAGACTAAGAAAGGCGATGCAACCCTTTTCTAAAGCTGTAGCGAGAGGGCGCAGCGATATATCGCGCCCCAAGAGTTATCCGACGCGTGTCGGTTTCAGAAAAGTCTTTATTGCGAGCAGCGTCATCCCCAGGAGACTAAGAAAGGCGACGCAACCCTTTTCTAACGTTGCAGCGAGAGCGCGCAGCGAAATATCGCGCCCCAAGAGTTATCCGACGCGTGTCAGTTTCAGAAAAGTCTTTATTGCGAGCAGCGTCATCCCCAGGAGACTAAAAAGGCGATGCAACCCTTTTCTAACGCTGTATACCGAGAGCGCGCAGCGATATATCGCGCCCCAAGTGTTATGCGACGCGTGTCAGTTTCAGAAAAGTCTTTATTGCGAGCAGCGTCATCCCCAGGAGACCAAGAAAGGCGATGCAAACCTTTTCTAAAGCTGTAGCGAGAGCGCGCAGCGAAATATCGCGCCCCAAGAGTTATCCGACGCGTGTCAGTTTCAGAAAAGTCTTTATTGCGAGCAGCGTCATCCCCAGGAGACTAAAAAGGCTATGCAACCCTTTTCTAACGCTGTATACCGAGAGCGCGCAGCGATATATCGCGCCCCAAGTGTTATGCGACGCGTGTCTGTTTCAGAAAAGTCTTTATTGCGAGCAGCGTCATCCCCAGGAGACCAAGAAAGGCGATGCAACCCTTTTCTAAAGCTGTAGCGAGAGCGCGCAGCGATATATCGCGCCCCAAGTGTTATGCGACGCGTGTCAGTTTCAGAAAAGTCTTTATTGCGAGCAGCGTCATCCCCAGGAGACCAAGAAAGGCGATGCAACCCTTTTCTAAAGCTGTAGCGAGAGCGCGCAACGATATATCGCGCCCCAAGAGTTATGCGACGCGTGTCAGTTTCAGAAAAGTCTTTATTGCGAGCAGCGTCATCCCCAGGAGACTAAGAAAGGCGATGCAACCCTTTTCTAAAGCTGTAGCGAGAACGCGCAGCGACATATCGCGCCCCATTTGTTATGCGACGCGTGTCAGTTTCAGAAGAGTCTTTATGGCGAGCAGCGTCATCCCCAGGAGACTAAGAATGGCGATGCAACCCTTTTCTAAAGCTGTAGCGAGAGCGCGCAGCGATATATCGCGCCCAACGTGTTATGCGACGCGTGTCAGTTTCAGAAAAGTCTTTATCGCTAGCAGCGTCATCCCCAGGAGACAAAGAAAGGCGACGCAACCCTTTTCTAACGTTGTAGCGAGAGCGCGCAGCGATATATCGCGCCCCAAGTGTTATGCGACGCGTGTCAATTGCAGAAAAGTATTTATTGCGAGCAGCGTCATCCGCAGGAGACTAAGAAAGGCGATGCAACCCTTTTCTAACGCTGTATACCGAGAGCGCGCAGCGATATATCGTGCCCCAAGTGTTATGCGACGCGTGTCAGTTTCAGAAAAGTATTTATTGCGAGCAGCGTCATCCGCAGGAGACTAAGAAAGGCGATGCAACCCTTTTCTAACGCTGTATACCGAGAGCGCGCAGCGATATATCGTGCCCCAAGTGTTATGCGACGCGTGTCAGTTTCAGAAAAGTCTTTATTGCGAGCAGCGTCATCCCCAGGAGACCAAGAAAGGCGATGCAACCCTTTTCTAAAGCTGTAGCGAGAGCGCGCAGCGATATATCGTGCCCCAAGTGTTATGCGACGCGTGTCAGTTTCAGAAAAGTCTTTATTGCGAGCAGCGTCATCCCCAGGAGACCAAGAAAGGCGATGCAAGCCTTTTCTAAAGCTGTAGCGAGAGCGCGCAGCGAAATATCGCGCCCCAAGAGATATCCGACGCGTGTCAGTTTCAGAAAAGTCTTTTTTGCGAGCAGCGTCATCCCCAGGAGACCAAGAAAGGCGATGCAACCCTTTTCTAAAGCTGTAGCGAGAGCGCGCAGCGACATATCGCGCCCCATGTGTTATGCGACGCGTGTCAGTTTCAGAAGAGTCTTTATGGCGAGCAGCGTCATCCCCAGGAGACTAAGAAAGGCGATGCAACCCTTTTCTAAAGCTGTAGCGAGAGCGCGCAGCGATATATCGCGCCCCAAGAGTTATCCGACACGTGTCGGTTTCAGAAAAGTCTTTATTGCGAGCATCGTCATCCCCAGGAGACTAAGAAAGGCGATGCAACCCTTTTCTAACGCTGTATACCGAGAGCGCGCAGCGATATATCGCGCCCAACGCGTTATGCGACGCGTGTCAGTTTCAGAAAAGTCTTTATCGCGAGCAGCGTCATCCCCAGGAGACTAAGAAAGGCGACGCAACCCTTTTCTAACGTTGTAGCGAGAGCGCGCAGCGATATATCGCGCCCCAAGTGTTATGCGACGCGTGTCAGTTTCAGAAAAGTATTTATTGCGAGCAGTGTCATCTCCAGGAGACTAAGAGGGGCGATGCAACCCTTTTCTAACGTTGTAGCGAGAGCGCGCAGCGATATATCGCGCCCCAAGTGTTATGCGACGCG
This sequence comes from Dermacentor variabilis, assembly GCF_050947875.1. Classification (NCBI taxonomy): domain Eukaryota; kingdom Metazoa; phylum Arthropoda; class Arachnida; order Ixodida; family Ixodidae; genus Dermacentor; species Dermacentor variabilis. Next base: position 3,138,860 of record NC_134568.1, read on the forward strand.
TGTCACTTTCAGAAAAGTCTTTATCGCGAGCAGCGTCATCCCCAGGAGACTAAGAAAGGCGATGCAACCCTTTTCTAACGTTGTAGCGAGAGCGCGCAGCGATATATCGCGCCCCAAGTGTTATGCGACGCGTGTAAATTGCAGAAAAGTATTTATTGCGAGCAGCGTCATCCCCAGGAGACTAAGAAAGGCGATGCAACCCTTTTCAAACGTTGTAGCGAGAGCGCGCAGCGATATATCGCGCCCCAAGTGTTATGTGACGCGTGTCAGTTTCAGAAAAGTATTTATTGCGAGCAGTGTCATCTCCAGGAGACTAAGAAAGGCGATGCAACCCTTTTCTAAAGTTGTAGCGAGAGCGCGCAGCGATATATCGCGCCCCAAGTGTTATGCGACGCGTGTCAATTGCAGAAAAGTATTTATTGCGAGCAGCGTCATGCCCAAGAGACTAAGAAAGGCGATGCAACCCTTTTCAAACGTTGTAGCGAGAGCGCGCAGCGATATATCGCGTCCCAAGTGTTATGTGACGCGTGTCAGTTTCAGAAAAGTCTATATTGAGAGCAGCGTCATCCCCAGGAGACTGAGAAAGGCGATGCAACCCTTTTCTAACTTTATAGCGAGAGCGCGCAGCGATATATATCGCGCCCCAAGTGTTATGCGACGCGTGTCAATTGCAGAAAAGTCTTTATAGCGAGCAGCGTCATCCGCAGGAGACTAAGAAAGGCGATGCAACCCTTTTCTAACGCTGTATACCGAGAGCGCGCAGCGATATATCGCGCCCCAAGAGTTATGCGACGCGTGTCAGTTTCAGAAAAGTCTTTATCGCGAGCAGCGTCATCCGCAGGAGACTAAGAAAGGCGATGCAACCCTTTTCTAACGCTGTATACCGAGAGCGCGCAGCGATATATCGTGCCCCAAGTGTTATGCGACGCGTGTCAGTTTCAGAAGAGTCTTTATGGCGAGCAGCGTCATCCCCAGGAGACTAAGAAAGGCGATGCAACCCTTTTCTAAAGCTGTAGCGAGAGCGCGCAGCGATATATCGCGCCCCAAGAGTTATCCGACGCGTGTCGGTTTCAGAAAAGTCTTTATTGCGAGCATCGTCATCCCCAGGAGACTAAGAAAGGCGATGCAACCCTTTTCTAAAGCTGTAGCGAGAGCGCTGTTACGTTTCGCCTACGACGCGCGGTTTAGCCGGCGCGGCTGCAACAAAGCGGCAGACATTTTGGCCCGTTCGGCGCCGCCGCTACGCCTCCCCGCCAAGCGCGTCCAGGCATGTTCCGATGCCACGTGTCTTCATGTGCGTGTGTGAGTGTATGTGCATATTGGTGCCCACGCTTGTCGAAGCGCGGCAGCCGGGGAGAGGAGCTCCCAACAACTGTGAAGCAAGGGGGTCTGAGCGGCGCCGACACGACGGCTGCTCCTCCTTCTCTTCCCATTGTGCCCACGCTTGTCGAAGCGCGGCAGCCGGGGAGAGCAGCTCCCAACAACTGTGAAGCAAGGGGGGTCCGAGTGGCGCCGACACGACGCTGCGCCACCTTCCCATTGTTCCCGAGCGGCACCGTCACGTGCTCGTCTATAGAGGGGTTCCTTCTTGCCCTCAACTGCGAGAGTATAAAAGCAGCTGCCCCCGGACGCCAAAGGAGGGCTCCGATTTCTTCTGTTGAGTAAAGTGCACTCCCGTCTCTCTACTTCGGTCAACCTGACCGCCAACTCTTTGCGATGTTAGAATAAACAAGTTGTTTTGTTGTTACCAGTCGACTCATGCTTTGCCGGGACCTTCGGATGCTTCCAGTTGTACCCCAGGCCGCCAGGCCAACGCTACCCTTGGGGCTTGCGACCCAGGTGCAACAACGGGCGTCAGCGCCGAGTTCCCAACAACTCGTACCAGCGGTGCGATTACAACAACTGTCTGCCAGCGGTGAGATCGCGACAACGGAGGCCAGCAGCGAAGAGATGCAGTTGACTGTATGCTGAGCAGCTTATTGACCATCCGGGAGCAGTGCAACGAGCCCTGTGTGATGACTGGTTGCCTGCAGCGGAACGACTACGCTGAACTCTTGGCTGCGAGGTTTGGTGAGTGCGGGACTTTCTTCTTCTGAGCTTTGCCAGGCTTTTGTTAGTGTCAGAAACAGAGCTGGTAATTGTGGTTGTCGTTGCTGCCGGGTTAGATTGCGGCAAGACAATAATAGGCAGTAGAGAAAGCAGCATTCAGAACAGCCATGGATTTGAAGTCGTTGCGCAAACCGAAATTGCTGGAGCTTGCAAGAGAGTTGGGTCTGGATGTCTCAGACAAACTCAGAAAACCAGAACTGCTAAGGGCTATTCTTGAGTTAGAAGCTGAGGATGACGAGCTGTCGGAATGCCTTGAGACCATTGAGGAGAGGGAGACGGCAAAAAGACAGGAGAGCGAACTTAAAGAACAAAAAGAGCGAGAGCAACAAGAGAAAAAAGAAGAGCGCGACCGTCAACACGCGTTGGAAATGAAGCGTCTCGAGATTGAGATGGAACGCGCTCGTAATGGAAGTCAGGCACACGGTGCAGGAGAACGAGTATTGTTCAAAATGACTGACCTGATGCGGCCGTTTAAGCTTGGAGAGGACATTGGTTTGTTCCTGGTTAACTTCGAGCGAACGTGCGAGAAGCAGGGGTTCTCTCGGGAAACGTGGCCACAGCGCTTGCTCACTTTGTTACCCGGCGAGGCGGCCGACGTAGTCGCTCGCTTGGATAGAGAGGAGGCAGAGGATTTCGACAAAGTGAAATCGAGTCTGCTAAAAAAGTACAGGCTGTCAGCAGAGGCTTTCCGTCGGAAGTTTCGGGAAAATGAGAAAGGCAGAAGTGAGTCATATACGGAGTTTGCGTACAGGCTTATGTCAAACATGCAGGAGTGGCTCAAAGAAGAGAAAGCGTTTGGTGACCACGAGAAAGTTCTGCAGTGTTTCGGGCTAGAACAGTTTTATAGTCGGTTACCTGAGAACGTGCGGTACTGGGTCTTGGATAGGCCAGACGTTAGTACGGTGGCTAGAGCCGCTGAGCTAGCCGAGGAGTTTGTGACGCGTCGGGCTCGCGGAGCTAAGGACGGTCAAAAGGGTGAATTTGGCTCCAAGTTTGAGAGGCCAAAGTTCCCACCCATGAGAGCAAAGGGGAACACACGTAGTGCGGATGCGAGTGAAAGCAGTGCGACCGAACCTAAGGAGACGGCGGCAGCTGAAGCCGAACGCAGAAAGCGGTTCGAGACGAGGCAAGCGCGCGTTTGTTATACGTGCCAGAAGCCGGGTCACTTTTCGGCGCAGTGTCCGGAAACAAAACCAAAAGTTGTGTTTTTGTCAATATGCAGCACTGACGAGAACATGAAGCTTCTCGAGCCTTACATGCGAGACCTCCTCGTGAACGGGAAAGAGTGCCGAGTGCTTCGCGATTCCGCAGCTACGATGGATGTAGTTCACCCGTCCTACGTAGAACCCGATATGTTCACGGGCGAGTGCGCATGGATCAAGCAAGCCGTGGAAACTCATAGTGTGTGTCTGCCTGTAGCAAAAGTGCTTATTGAAGGACCTTTCGGAGCACTTGAAACGGAGGCCGCAGTGTCATCTATGCTGCCCCCTCAGTACCCGTACCTATTTTCGAACAGGTCCGATCACCTCCTGCGCGAGAAGGGGCTTTTGTTTGGTGAGGCTAGCGTTCAGGCCTTAACCAGATCGAAGGTTCGGGAGCTCGCTGCAAAGGCGGTAGTTGCGGGGCCGACGTTGTCCAACAATGAAAAAGGGTCAGAGGCGCAGCAAGCTGATATTCAGAGCACGCCTGAACTGAATAAAATTGAGTCTGTAACGTTAAAGGCACCAGATACTGGAGAGGAAATTCCCGATGCGGGAAAGTTAGAAGAGCTATCTGCAGATTTGCTCATCGCGCCTACGTCAGACGGACTTAATAGGTTGCTAAAAGTCAGCCGGTCGGCTTTGATAGCCGAGCAAAAGAAGGATGGCAGCCTAGAAAACCTACGCTGCAATGTCAAGGAAGGTATCGCCAGGAAAAATGCGCGTTTTGTGGAAAGAGGTGGAGTCCTGTACCGGAAGTATCTAGACCGCAGGGGAGTGGAGTTCGATCAGCTGATCGTGCCTCAATGCTATCGTCAGGATCTGTTGCGCTTGTCGCACGGGGGTTCGTGGTCCGGACACCTAGGAGTTAAGAAAACTAAGGACCGTCTCTTGCAAGAGTACTATTGGCCAGGGTGTTTTCGGGACGCAGACCATTTCGTGAGGACATGTGACACCTGTCAGCGGGTGGGCAAACCAGGGGACAAATCGAGGGCGCCGTTGAAGTTGGTACCTATCATTACGGAGCCTTTTAGACGGCTCGTTATTGATACAGTGGGACCTCTGCCGGTAACAGCCACGGGGTACAGACACATTTTGACTGTGATCTGCCCAGCGACAAAGTTCCCTGAAGCAGTGCCGCTTAAAGAACTCAGCTCAGTTGAGATAGTCAGTGCACTACTGTCCATATTTGCGCGAGTTGGTTTTCCTGCGGAAATCCAATCAGATCAGGGCACAGTGTTTACTAGCGCTTTGACGACAACTTTTCTCGAAAGGTGTGGGGTAAAGCTGTTACACAGCTCAGTGTACCACCCACAGTCGAACTCCGTTGAGAAGCTCCACTCCGTCATGAAGCGCGTGTTGAGAGCATTGTGTTTTGAACATCAAACTGACTGGGAGCTGTGTCTGCCTGGGGTGATGTTTGCATCACGGACCGCGCCGCATGCGGCTACGGGGTTTTCGCCAGCTGAACTGGTGTACGGTCGCTCGCTGCGATCTCCGCTTCGCATGCTTCGAGAATCGTGGGAAGGCAGGGGCGACGACCCAGTCGTGGTGGAGTACGTGCTTAAGCTCCTCCAACGCTTAAGAAGGGCACAGGAGTTGTCAGGTGAAGCAATGGCAAAGGCCCAGCAGAGGGCCAAGGTTTATTATGATCGGACCGCCAGGGCCCGTCGTTTTGAGGTGGGCGATGAGGTCATGATATTGCGCACATCGCTAACCAACAAACTAGACGTGCAGTGGGAGGGCCCAGCACGAATTGTTCAGAAACTGTCGGACGTTAACTACGTGGTGAGTCTGCCAGGAAAGCGGAAAGCACAGCAAGTTTACCACTGTAATCTGCTTAAACCTTATAGACAAAGGGAAGCAGTAGTGTGCATGATGGTAAACGTTCCTGAAGAGCTTCCGGTCGAGCTTCCGGGACTAGGCTCAGTGACGAACAGGGAAGACACCGGTCAAGTCATTAGTGACCTTATCAGTAAAGCACCGCTGTCGCCTGAGCAGAAAACCGAACTACACCAGCTCTTACAAGAGTTTCAAGGTCTGTTCTCTGAGAGGCCTGGTAGGACTTCTGTCCTTACTCATGACATAGAACTTACCTCCCCAGAGCCAGTACGATCCAAGGCGTACCGGGTGTCACCCCGCCAGAGCGATATTATGGAGGCTGAGGTAAAGAAAATGCTACAGCTCGGTGTTATTGAGGCAGGTGAGAGTGATTATACCTCCCCTTTGATTTTAGTTGAGGTACCGGGCAAGGAACCTCGTCCTTGCGTCGACTACCGCAGGCTTAATTCCATCACTAAGGATCAAATTTATCCGATCCCTAACATCGAGGAGCGCCTTGAGAAAGTTAGTAGCGCTCAGTTTATTTCCACCCTAGATCTTGTCAGGGGTTATTGGCAGGTTCCACTTACAGAAGAGGCTAGTAGGTATGCGGCGTTCATTTCACCAATGGGAACATTCCGTCCTAAAGTGTTGAGTTTTGGTTTGAAGAACGCGCCATACTGTTTTTCAAGCCTCATGGATAAAGTGTTGCGGGGACAGCAAGAATTCGCTTTACCGTATCTAGACGACGTAGCGATATTCTCCGCATCCTGGTCTGAGCATATGGCACACTTGCGGGCAGTGCTAACCCGCCTGCGCGAAGCGGGCTTGACAGTGAAGGCTCCCAAGTACCAGTTAGCACAGGCCGAGGTTGTCTACCTCGGTCACGTGATTGGTCAGGGTCGTCGCCGCCCCTCTGAAATAAAGGTGGCCGCTGTGCGAGACTTCCCGCAACCGCGCACGAAGACCGATATTCGGTCGTTCTTAGGTGTCGCCGGCTACTATCAGAGGTACATCCCCAGGTACTCTGATATCGCGGCTCCCCTGACGGATGCTCTAAGAAAAACAGAGCCCCAAACAGTCGTATGGGACGAGACAAAGAAAAGAGCTTTTAGCGCCCTAAAGAGCGCCCTAACAAGCCAGCCTGTGCTACGATCGCCAGACTACACAAAAGGGTTCGTAGTTCAGTGCGATGCTAGTGAGCGAGGCATGGGCGTTGTACTGTGCCAACGGGAATATGGAGAAGTAGAACACCCCGTCGTGTATGCTAGTCGTAAGCTGACCAGTCGTGAGCAGGCGTATAGCGCCACCGAGAAAGAGTGTGCGTGTCTCGTGTGGGCCGTTCAGAAATTGTCATGCTATCTAGCCGGCTCGAGGTTTATCATTGAGACGGATCACTGCCCTCTCCAATGGCTGCAGACCATCTCTCCCAAAAATGGCCGCCTCCTGCGCTGGAGCCTCGCTTTGCAACAATATTCCTTTGAGGTGCGTTACAAAAAGGGGAGTCTCAACGGTAACGCCGATGGCTTGAGTCGAAGCCCCTAACGTAGGAATCAGCCTCAAAATTGTTTGTTACTGATGTTTTTCTTCCTGAGGCAGGATTTTTAACATATTGCTTTTGTTTAGTGTTTCAAAGTGATGACATGCTTTTTAGTGCAATTTTCCAATTTGTGGACGCGTTCTAAGTGCTGCTAGACTACTGTAAGGAACTAGGCAGTGGTATAGAAGGGGAAAGAGCCTGGCAGGGCTTAGTGAGGGTTGTGCCGTGCTTGCTGACTGAGCGGTTGAGTTTCAGCGTAGTTCTAACGCTTGCCGGGAACGAGAACAAAAATGTGAACTCTCCCGAAGTCACTTTGCAGTGTCCTGTGCGAACCTGAACGAGAGAACGAGGCCTTCTCTGTGCGCTGCGCTCAAGAAACGTCGAGGGACGCCCGACTTCGGTTATGAGCATCATCGAGCGACATCCCTCCGGACAGCGGATGCAGTCCCCTGACCATCGGGATCTCCTTCCCCCGGCGGGGCGGTCTGTTACGTTTCGCCTACGACGCGCGGTTTAGCCGGCGCGGCTGCAACAAAGCGGCAGACATTTTGGCCCGTTCGGCGCCGCCGCTACGCCTCCCCGCCAAGCGCGTCCAGGCATGTTCCGATGCCACGTGTCTTCATGTGCGTCTGTGAGTGTATGTGCATATTGGTGCCCACGCTTGTCGAAGCGCGGCAGCCGGGGAGAGGAGCTCCCAACAACTGTGAAGCAAGGGGGTCCGAGCGGCGCCGACACGACGGCTGCTCCTCCTTCTCTTCCCATTGTGCCCACGCTTGTCGAAGCGCGGCAGCCGGGGAGAGGAGCTCCCAACAACTGTGAAGCAAGGGGGGTCAGAGTGGCGCCGACACGACGCTGCGCCACCTTATCCCATTGTGCCCGAGCGGCACCGTCACGTGCTCGTCTATAGAGGGGTTCCTTCTTGCCCTCAACTGCGAGAGTATAAAAGCAGCTGCCCCCGGACGCCAAAGGAGGGCTCCGATTTCTTCTGTTGAGTAAAGTGCACTCCCGTCTCTCTACTTCGGTCAACCTGACCGCCAACTCTTTGCGATGTCAGAATAAACAAGTTGTTTTGTTGTTACCAGCCGACTCATGCTTTGCCGGGACCTTCGGATGCTTCCAGTTGTACCCCAGGCCGCCAGGCCAACGCTACCCTTGGGGCTTGCGGCCCAGGTGCAACAACGGGCGTCAGCGCCGAGCTCCCAACAACTCGTACCAGCGGTGCGATTACAACAGCGCGCAGCGATATATCGCGCACCAAGAGTTATCCGACGCGTGTCGGTTTCAGAAAAGTCTTTATTGCGAGCATCGTCATCCCCAGGAGACTAAGAAAGGCGATGCAACCCTTTTCTAAAGCTGTAGCGAGAGCGCGCAGCGATATATCGCGCCCAACGTGTTATGCGACGCGTGTCAGTTTCAGAAAAGTCTTTATCGCGAGCAGCGTCATCCCCAGGAGACTAAGAAAGGCGACGCAACCCTTTTCTAACGTTGTAGCGAGAGGGCGCAGCGAAATATCGCGCCCCAAGAGTTATCCGACGCGTGTCAGTTTCAGAAAAGTCTTTATTGCGAGCAGCGTCATCCCCAGGAGACTAAAAAGGCGATGCAACCCTTTTCTAAAGGTGTAGCGAGAGCGCGAAGCGATATATCGCGCCCCAAGAGTTATGCGACGCGTGTCAGTTTCAGAAAAGTCTTTATTGCGAGCAGCGTCATCCCCAGGAGACTAAGAAAGGCGATGCAACCCTTTTCTAAAGCTGTAGCGAGAGCGCGCAGCGACATATCGCGCCCCATGTGTTATGCGACGCGTGTCAGTTTCAGAAGAGTCTTTATGGCGAGCAGCGTCATCCCCAGGAGACTAAGAAAGGCGATGCAACCCTTTTCTAAAGCTGTAGCGAGAGGGCGCAGCGATATATCGCGCCCCAAGAGTTATCCGACGCGTGTCGGTTTCAGAAAAGTCTTTATTGCGAGCAGCGTCATCCCCAGGAGACTAAAAAAGGCGACGCAACCCTTTTCTAACGTTGTAGCGAGAGCGCGCAGCGATATATCGCGCCCCAAGTGTTATGCGACGCGTGTCACTTTCAGAAAAGTCTTTATCGCGAGCAGCATCATCCCCAGGAGGCTAAGAAAGGCGATGCAACCCTTTTCTAACGTTGTAGCGAGAGCGCGCAGCGAAATATCGCGCCCCAAGAGTTATCCGACGCGTGTCAGTTTCAGAAAAGTCTTTATTGCGAGCAGCGTCATCCCCAGGAGACTAAAAAGGCGATGCAACCCTTTTCTAACGCTGTATACCGAGAGCGCGCAGCGATATATCGCGCCCCAAGTGTTATGCGACGCGTGTCAGTTTCAGAAAAGTCTTTATTGCGAGCAGCGCCATCCCCAGGAGACCAAGAAAGGCGATGCAACCCTTTTCTAAAGCTGTAGCGAGAGCGCGCAGCGAAATATCGCGCCCCAAGAGTTATCCGACGCGTGTCAGTTTCAGAAAAGTCTTTATTGCGAGCAGCGTCATCCCCAGGAGACTAAAAAGGCGATGCAACCCTTTTCTAACGCTGTATACCGAGAGCGTGCAGCGATATATCGCGCCCCAAGTGTTATGCGACGCGTGTCAGTTTCAGAAAAGTCTTTATTGCGAGCAGCGTCATCCCCAGGAGACCAAGAAAGGCGATGCAACCCTTTTCTAAAGCTGTAGCGAGAGCGCGCAGCGATATATCGCGCCCCAAGTGTTATGCGACGCGTGTCAGTTTCAGAAAAGTCTTTATTGCGAGCAGCGTCATCCCCAGGAGACCAAGAAAGGCGATGCAACCCTTTTCTAAAGCTGTAGCGAGAGCGCGCAGCGATATATCGCGCCCCAAGAGTTATGCGACGCGTGTCAGTTTCAGAAAAGTCTTTATTGCGAGCAGCGTCATCCCCAGGAGACTAAGAAAGGCGATGCAACCCTTTTCTAAAGCTGTAGCGAGAGCGCGCAGCGACATATCGCGCCCCATTTGTTATGCGACGCGTGTCAGTTTCAGAAGAGTCTTTATGGCGAGCAGCGTCATCCCCAGGAGACTAAGAATGGCGATGCAACCCTTTTCTAAAGCTGTAGCGAGAGCGCGCAGCGATATATCGCGCCCAACGTGTTATGCGACGCGTGTCAGTTTCAGAAAAGTCTTTATCGCTAGCAGCGTCATCCCCAGGAGACAAAGAAAGGCGACGCAACCCTTTTCTAACGTTGTAGCGAGAGCGCGCAGCGATATATCGCGCCCCAAGTGTTATGCGACGCGTGTCAATTGCAGAAAAGTATTTATTGCGAGCAGCGTCATCCGCAGGAGACTAAGAAAGGCGATGCAACCCTTTTCTAACACTGTATACCGAGAGCGCGCAGCGATATATCGTGCCCCAAGTGTTATGCGACGCGTGTCAGTTTCAGAAAAGTCTTTATTGCGAGCAGCGTCATCCCCAGGAGACCAAGAAAGGCGATGCAACCCTTTTCTAAAGCTGTAGCGAGAGTGCGCAGCGATATATCGCGCCCCAAGTGTTATGTGACGCGTGTCAGTTTCAGAAAAGTCTTTATTGCGAGCAGCGTCATCCCCAGGAGACCAAGAAAGGCGATGCAAGCTTTTTCTAAAGCTGTAGCGAGAGCGCGCAGCGATATATCGCGCCCCAAGAGTTATGCTACGCGTGTCAGTTTCAGAAAAGTCTTTATTGCGGGCAGCGTCATCCCCAGGAGACTAAGAAAGGCGATGCAACCCTTTTCTAACGCTGTATACCGAGAGCGCGCAGCGATATATCGCGCCCCAAGTGTTATGCGACGCGTGTCAGTTTCAGAAAAGTCTTTATTGCGAGCAGCGTCATCCCCAGGAGACCAAGAAAGGCGATGCAACCCTTTTCTAAAGCTGTAGCGAGAGCGCGCAGCGATATATCGCGCCCAACGTGTTATACGACGCGTGTCAGTTTCAGAAAAGTCTTTATCGCTAGCAGCGTCATCCCCAGGAGACTAAAAAGGCGATGCAACCCTTTTCTAACGCTGTATACCGAGAGCGCGCAGCGATATATCGCGCCCCAAGTGTTATGCGACGCGTGTCAGTTTCAGAAAAGTCTTTATTGCGAGCAGCGTCATCCCCAGGAGACCAAGAAAGGCGATGCAACCCTTTTCTAAAGCTGTAGCGAGAGCGCGCAGCGATATATCGCGCCCAACGTGTTATGCGACGCGTGTCAGTTTCAGAAAAGTCTTTATCGCGAGCAGCGTCATCCCCAGGAGACTAAGAAAGGCGACGCAACCCTTTTCTAACGTTGTAGCGAGAGGGCGCAGCGATATATCGCGCCCCAAGTGTTATGCGACGCGTGTCACTTTCAGAAAAGTCTTTATCGCGAGCAGCGTCATCCCCAGGAGACTAAGAAAGGCGATGCAACCCTTTTCTAACGTTGTAGCGAGAGCGCGCAGCGAAATATCGCGCCCCAAGAGTTATCCGACGCGTGTCAGTTTCAGAAAAGTCTTTAGTGCGAGCAGCGTCATCCCCAGGAGACTAAAAAGGCGATGCAACCCTTTTCTAAAGGTGTAGCGAGAGCGCGAAGCGATATATCGCGCCCCAAGAGTTATGCGACGCGTGTCAGTTTCAGAAAAGTCTTTATTGCGAGCAGCGTCATCCCCAGGAGACTAAGAAAGGCGATGCAACCCTTTTCTAAAGCTGTAGCGAGAGCGCGCAGCGACATATCGCGCCCCATGTGTTATGCGACGCGTGTCAGTTTCAGAAGAGTCTTTATGGCGAGCAGCGTCATCCCCAGGAGACTAAGAAAGGCGATGCAACCCTTTTCTAAAGCTGTAGCGAGAGGGCGCAGCGATATATCGCGCCCCAAGAGTTATCCGACGCGTGTCGGTTTCAGAAAAGTCTTTATTGCGAGCAGCGTCATCCCCAGGAGACTAAAAAAGACGACGCAACCCTTTTCTAACGTTGTAGCGAGAGCGCGCAGCGATATATCGCGCCCCAAGTGTTATGCGACGCGTGTCACTTTCAGAAAAGTCTTTATCGCGAGCAGCATCATCCCCAGGAGGCTAAGAAAGGCGATGCAACCCTTTTCTAACGTTGTAGCGAGAGCGCGCAGCGAAATATCGCGCCCCAAGAGTTATCCGACGCGTGTCAGTTTCAGAAAAGTCTTTATTGCGAGCAGCGTCATCCCCAGGAGACTAAAAAGGCGATGCAACCCTTTTCTAACGCTGTATACCGAGAGTGCGGAGCGATATATCGCGCCCCAAGTGTTGTACGCGACGCGTGTCAGTTTCAGAAAAGTCTTTATTGCGAGCAGCGTCATCCCCAGGAGACCAAGAAAGGCGATGCAACCCTTTTCTAAAGCTGTAGCGAGAGCGCGCAGCGAAATATCGCGCCCCAAGAGTTATCCGACGCGTGTCAGTTTCAGAAAAGTCTTTATTGCGAGCAGCGTCATCCCCAGGAGACTAAAAAGGCGATGCAACCCTTTTCTAACGCTGTATACCGAGAGCGTGCAGCGATATATCGCGCCCCAAGTGTTATGCGACGCGTGTCAGTTTCAGAAAAGTCTTTATTGCGAGCAGCGTCATCCCCAGGAGACCAAGAAAGGCGATGCAACCCTTTTCTAAAGCTGTAGCGAGAGCGCGCAGCGATATATCGCGCCCCAAGTGTTATGCGACGCGTGTCAGTTTCAGAAAAGCCTTTATTGCGAGCAGCGTCATCCCCAGGAGACCAAGAAAGGCGATGCAACCCTTTTCTAAAGCTGTAGCGAGAGCGCGCAGCGATATATCGCGCCCCAAGAGTTATGCGACGCGTGTCAGTTTCAGAAAAGTCTTTATTGCGAGCAGCGTCATCCCCAGGAGACTAAGAAAGGCGATGCAACCCTTTTCTAAAGCTGTAGCGAGAGCGCGCAGCGACATATCGCGCCCCATTTGTTATGCGACGCGTGTCAGTTTCAGAAGAGTCTTTATGGCGAGCAGCGTCATCCCCAGGAGACTAAGAATGGCGATGCAACCCTTTTCTAAAGCTGTAGCGAGAGCGCGCAGCGATATATCGCGCCCAACGTGTTATGCGACGCGTGTCAGTTTCAGAAAAGTCTTTATCGCTAGCAGCGTCATCCCCAGGAGACAAAGAAAGGCGACGCAACCCTTTTCTAACGTTGTAGCGAGAGCGCGCAGCGATATATCGCGCCCCAAGTGTTATGCGACGCGTGTCAATTGCAGAAAAGTATTTATTGCGAGCAGCGTCATCCGCAGGAGACTAAGAAAGGCGATGCAACCCTTTTCTAACACTGTATACCGAGAGCGCGCAGCGATATATCGTGCCCCAAGTGTTATGCGACGCGTGTCAGTTTCAGAAAAGTCTTTATTGCGAGCAGCGTCATCCCCAGGAGACCAAGAAAGGCGATGCAACCCTTTTCTAAAGCTGTAGCGAGAGCGCGCAGCAATATATCGCGCCCCAAGTGTTATGTGACGCGTGTCAGTTTCAGAAAAGTCTTTATTGCGAGCAGCGTCATCCCCAGGAGACCAAGAAAGGCGATGCAAGCCTTTTCTAAAGCTGTAGCGAGAGCGCGCAGCGATATATCGCGCCCCAAGAGTTATGCTACGCGTGTCAGTTTCAGAAAAGTCTTTATTGCGGGCAGCGTCATCCCCAGGAGACTAAGAAAGGCGATGCAACCCTTTTCTAACGCTGTATACCGAGAGCGCGCAGCGATATATCGCGCCCCAAGTGTTATGCGACGCGTGTCAGTTTCAGAAAAGTCTTTATTGCGAGCAGCGTCATCCCCAGGAGACCAAGAAAGGCGATGCAACCCTTTTCTAAAGCTGTAGCGAGAGCGCGCAGCGATATATCGCGCCCAACGTGTTATACGACGCGTGTCAGTTTCAGAAAAGTCTTTATCGCTAGCAGCGTCATCCCCAGGAGACTAAAAAGGCGATGCAACCCTTTTCTAACGCTGTATACCGAGAGCGCGCAGCGATATATCGCGCCCCAAGTGTTATGCGACGCGTGTCAGTTTCAGAAAAGTCTTTATTGCGAGCAGCGTCATCCCCAGGAGACCAAGAAAGGCGATGCAACCCTTTTCTAAAGCTGTAGCGAGAGCGCGCAGCGATATATCGCGCCCAACGTGTTATGCGACGCGTGTCAGTTTCAGAAAAGTCTTTATTACGAGCAGCGTCATCCCCAGGAGACTAAGAAAGGCGATGCAACCCTTTTCTAACGTTGTAGCGAGAGCGCGCAGCGATATATCGCGCCCCAAGTGTTATGCATGAGACGCGTGTCAGTTTCAGAAAAGTCTTTATTGCGGGCAGCGTCATCCCCAGGAGACTAAGAAAGGCGATGCAACCCTTTTCTAACGCTGTATACCGAGAGCGCGCAGCGATATATCGCGCCGCAAGTGTTATGCGACGCGTGTCAGTTTCAGAAAAGTCTTTATTGCGAGCAGCGTCATCCCCAGGAGACCAAGAAAGGCGATGCAACCCTTTTCTAAAGCTGTAGCGAGAGCGCGAAGCGATATATCGCGCCCCAAGAGTTATGCGACGCGTGTCAGTTTCAGAAAAGTCTTTATTGCGAGCAGCGTCATCCCCAGGAGACTAAGAAAGGCGATGCAACCCTTTTCTAAAGCTGTAGCGAGAGCGCGCAGCGATATATCGCGCCCCATGTGTTATGCGACGCGTGTCAGTTTCAGAAGAGTCTTTATTGCGAGCAGCGTCATCCCCAGGAGACCAAGAAAGGCGATGCAACCCTTTTCTAAAGCTGTAGCGAGAGCGCGAAGCGATATATCGCGCCCCAAGAGTTATGCGACGCGTGTCAGTTTCAGAAAAGTCTTTATTGCGAGCAGCGTCATCCCCAGGAGACCAAGAAAGGCGATGCAACCCTTTTCTAACGCTGTAGCGAGAGCGCGCAGCGATATATCGTGCCCCAAGTGTTATGCGACGCGTGTCAGTTTCAGAAAAGTCTTTATTGCGAGCAGCGTCATCCCCAGGAGACCAAGAAAGGCGATGCAAGCCTTTTCTAAAGCTGTAGCGAGAGCGCGCAGCGATATATCGCGCCGCAAGAGTTATGCAACGCGTGTCAGTTTCAGAAAAGTCTTTATTGCGGGCAGCGTCATCCCCAGGAGACTAAGAAAGGCGATGCAAACCTTTTCTAACGTTGTAGCGAGAGCGCGCAGCGATATATTGCGCCCCAAGAGTTATGCGACGCGAGTCAGTTTCAGAAAAGTCTTTATTGCGAGCAGCGTCATCCGCAGGAGACTAAGAAAGGCGATGCAACCCTTTTCTAACGGTGTATACCGAGAGCACGCAGCGATATATCGCGCCCCAAGTGTTATGAGACGCGTGTCAGTTTCAGAAAAGTCTTTATCGCGAGCAGCGTCATTTCCAGGAGAGTAAGAAAGGCGATGCAACCCTTTTCTAAAGCTGTAGCGAGAGCGCGCAGCGATATATCGCGCCCCAAGAGTTATGCGACGCGTGTCAGTTTCAGAAAAGTCTTTATTGCGAGCAGCGTCATCCGCAGGAGACTAAGAAAGGCGATGCAACCCTTTTCTAACGCTGTATACCGAGAGCGCGCAGCGATATATCGTGCCCCAAGTGTTATGCGACGCGTGTCAGTTTCAGAAAAGTCTTTATTGCGAGCAGCGTCATCCCCAGGAGACCAAGAAAGGCGATGCAACCCTTTTCTAAAGCTGTAGCGAGAGCGCGCAGCGATATATCGCGCCCCAAGTGTTATGCATGAGACGCGTGTCAGTTTCAGAAAAGTATTATTGCGAGCAGCGTCATCCCAGGAGACTAAGAAAGGCGATGCAACCCTTTTCTAAAGCTGTATACCGAGAGGGCGCAGCGATATATCGCGCCCCAAGTGTTATGCGACGCGTGTCAGTTTCAGAAAAGTCTTTATTGCGAGCAGCGTCATCCCCAGGAGACTAAGAAAGGCGATGCAACCCTTTTCTAACGTTGTAGCGAGAGCGCGCAGCGATATATCGCGCCCCAAGCGTTATGCGACGCGTGTCAGTTTCAGAAAAGTCTTTATTGCGAGCAGCGTCATCCCCAGGAGACCAAGAAAGGCGATGAAACCCTTTTCTAAAGCTGTAGCGAGAGCGCGAAGCGATATATCGCGCCCCAAGACTTATGCGACGCGTGTCAGTTTCAGAAAAGTATTTATTGCGAGCAGCGTCATCCCAGGAGACTAAGAAAGGCGATGCAACCCTTTTCTAACGCTGTATACCGAGAGCGCGCAGCGATATATCGCGCCCAACGCGTTATGCGACGCGTGTCAGTTTCAGAAAAGTCTTTATCGCGAGCAGCGTCATCCGCAGGAGACTAAGAAAGGCGATGCAACCCTTTTCTAAAGTTGTAGCGAGAGCGCGCAGCGATATATCGCGCCCCAAGTGTTATGCGACGCGTGTCAATTGCAGAAAAGTATTTATTGCGAGCAGCGTCATTCCCAGGAGACTAAGAAAGGCGATGCAACCCTTTTCAAACGTTGTAGCGAGAGCGCGCAGCGATATATCGCGCCCCAAGTGTTATGTGACGCGTGTCAGTTTCAGAAAAGTATTTATTGCGAGCAGTGTCATCTCCAGGAGACTAAGAAAGGCGATGCAACCCTTTTCTAACGTTGTAGCGAGAGCGCGCAGCGATATATCGCGCCCCATGTGTTATGCGACGCGTGTCAATTGCAGAAAAGTATTTATTGCGAGCAGTGTCATGCCCAGGAGACTAAGAAAGGCGATGCAACCCTTTTCAAACGTTGTAGCGAGAGCGCGCAGCGATATATCGCGTCCCAAGTGTTATGTGACGCGTGTCAGTTTCAGAAAAGTCTATATTGAGAGCAGCGTCATCCCCAGGAGACTGAGAAAGGCGATGCAACCCTTTTCTAACTTTATAGCGAGAGCGCGCAGCGATATATATCGCGCCCCAAGTGTTATGCGACGCGTGTCAATTGCAGAAAAGTCTTTATAGCGAGCAGCGTCATCCGCAGGAGACTAAGAAAGGCGATGCAACCCTTTTCTAACGCTGTATACCGAGAGCGCGCAGCGATATATCGCGCCCCAAGAGTTATGCGACGCGTGTCAGTTTCAGAAAAGTCTTTATTGCGAGCAGCGTCATCCGCAGGAGACTAAGAAAGGCGATGCAACCCTTTTCTAACGCTGTATACCGAGAGCGCGCAGCGATATATCGCGCCCCAAAAGTTATGCGACGCGTGTCAGTTTCAGAAAAGTCTTTATTGCGAGCAGCGTCATCCCCAGGAGACCAAGAAAGGCGATGCAACCCTTTTCTAAAGCTGTAGCGAGAGCGCGCAGCGATATATCGTGCCCCAAGTGTTATGCGACGCGTGTCAGTTTCAGAAAAGTCTTTATTGCGAGCAGCGTCCTCCCCAGGAGACCAAGAAAGGCGATGCAACCCTTTTCTAAAGCTGTAGCGAGAGCGCGCAGCGATATATCGCGGCCCAAGGGTTATGCGACGCGTGTCAGTTTCAGAAAAGTCTTCATTGCGAGCAGCGTCATCCCCAGGAGACCAAGATAGGCGATGCAACCCTTTTCTAAAGCTGTAGCGAGAGCGCGCAGAGTAATATCGCTCCCCAAGTGTTATGCATGAGACGCGTGTCAGTTTCAGAAAAGTATTTATTGCGAGCAGCGTCATCCCAGGAGACTAAGAAAGGCGATGCAACCCTTTTCTAACGCTGTATACCGAGAGCGCGAAGCGATATATCGCGCCCCAAGTGTTATGCGACGCGTGTCAATTGCAGAAAAGTATTTATTGCGAGCAGCGTCATCCCCAGGAGACTAAGAAAGGCGATGCAACCCTTTTCAAACGTTGTAGCGAGAGCGCGCAGCGATATATCGCGCCCCAAGTGTTATGTGACGCGTGTCAGTTTCAGAAAAGTATTTATTGCGAGCAGTGTCATCTCCAGGAGACTAAGAAAGGCGATGCAACCCTTTTCTAACGTTGTAGCGAGAGCGCGCAGCGATATATCGCGCCCCAAGTGTTATGCGACGCGTGTCAATTGCAGAAAAGTATTTATTGCGAGCAGTGTCATGCCCAGGAGACTAAGAAAGGCGATGCAACCCTTTTCAAACGTTGTAGCGAGAGCGCGCAGCGATATATCGCGTCCCAAGTGTTATGTGACGCGTGTCAGTTTCAGAAAAGTCTATATTGAGAGCAGCGTCATCCCCAGGAGACTGAGAAAGGCGATGCAACCCTTTTCTAACTTTATAGCGAGAGCGCGCAGCGATATATATCGCGCCCCAAGTGTTATGCGACGCGTGTCAATTGCAGAAAAGTCTTTATAGCGAGCAGCGTCATCCGCAGGAGACTAAGAAAGGCGATGCAACCCTTTTCTAACGCTGTATACCGAGAGCGCGCAGCGATATATCGCGCCCCAAGAGTTATGCGACGCGTGCCAGTTTCAGAAAAGTCTTTATTGCGAGCAGCGTCATCCGCAGGAGACTAAGAAAGGCGATGCAACCCTTTTCTAACGCTGTATACCGAGAGCGCGCAGCGATATATCGTGCCCCAAAAGTTATGCGACGCGTGTCAGTTTCAGAAAAGTCTTTATTGCGAGCAGCGTCATCCCCAGGAGACCAAGAAAGGCGATGCAACCCTTTTCTAAAGCTGTAGCGAGAGCGCGCAGCGATATATCGTGCCCCAAGTGTTATGCGACGCGTGTCAGTTTCAGAAAAGTCTTTATTGCGAGCAGCGTCATCCCCAGGAGACCAAGAAAGGCGATGCAACCCTTTTCTAAAGCTGTAGCGAGAGCGCGCAGCGATATATCGCGGCCCAAGGGTTATGCGACGCGTGTCAGTTTCAGAAAAGTCTTTATTGCGAGCAGCGTCATCCCCAGGAGACCAAGATAGGCGATGCAACCCTTTTCTAAAGCTGTAGCGAGAGCGCGCAGAGTAATATCGCTCCCCAAGTGTTATGCATGAGACGCGTGTCAGTTTCAGAAAAGTATTTATTGCGAGCAGCGTCATCCCAGGAGACTAAGAAAGGCGATGCAACCCTTTTCTAACGCTGTATACCGAGAGCGCGCAGCGATATATCGCGCCTCAAGTGTTATGCGACGCGTGTCAGTTTCAGAAAAGTCTTTATCGCGAGCAGCGTCATCCCCAGGAGACTAAGAAAGGCGATGCAACCCTTTTCTAACGTTGTAGCGAGAGCGCGCAGCGATATATCGCGCCCCAAGTGTTATGCATGAGACGCGTGTCAGTTTCAGAAAAGTATTTATTGCGAGCAGCGTCATCCCAGGAGACTAAGAAAGGCGATGCAACCCTTTTCTAACGCTGTATACCGAGAGCGCGCAGCGATATATCGCGCCCCAAGTGTTATGCGACGCGTGCCAGTTTCAGAAAAGTCTTTATTGCGAGCAGCGTCATCCCCAGGAGACTAAGAAAGGCGATGCAACCCTTTTCTAACGTTGTAGCGAGAGCGCGCAGCGATATATCGCGCCCCAAGTGTTATGCGACGCGTGTCAGTTTCAGAAAAGTCTTTATTGCGAGCAGCGTCATCCCCAGGTGACTAAGAAAGGCGATGCAACCCATTTCTAAAGCTGTAGCGAGAGCGAGCAGCGAAATATCGCGCCCCAAGAGTTATCCGACGCGTGTCAGTTTCAGAAAAGTCTTTATTGCGAGCAGCGTCATCCCCAGGAGACTAAAAAGGCGATGCAACCCTTTTCTAACGCTGTATACCGAGAGTGCGGAGCGATATATCGCGCCCCAAGTGTTGTACGCGACGCGTGTCAGTTTCAGAAAAGTCTTTATTGCGAGCAGCGTCATCCCCAGGAGACCAAGAAAGGCGATGCAACCCTTTTCTAAAGCTGTAGAGAGAGCGCGCAGCGATATATCGCGCCCCAAGAGTTATGCTACGCGTGTCAGTTTCAGAAAGGTCTTTATTGCGAGCAGCGTCATCCCCAGGAGACCAAGAAAGGCGATGCAACCCTTTTCTAAAGCTGTAGCGAGAGCGCGCAGCGATATATCGTGCCCCAAGTGTTATGCGACGCGTGTCAGTTTCAGAAAAGTCTTTATTGCGAGCAGCGTCATCCCCAGGAGACCAAGAAAGGCGATGCAAGCCTTTTCTAAAGCTGTAGCGAGAGCGCGCAGCGATATATCGCGCCCCAAGAGTTATGCGACGCGTGTCAGTTTCAGAAAAGTCTTTATTGCGGGCAGCGTCATCCCCAGGAGACTAAGAAAGGCGATGCAAACCTTTTCTAACGTTGTAGCGAGAGCGCGCAGCGATATATCGCGCCCCAAGAGTTATGCGACGCGAGTCAGTTTCAGAAAAGTCTTTATTGCGAGCAGCGTCATCCGCAGGAGACTAAGAAAGGCGATGCAACCCTTTTCTAACGGTGTATACCGAGAGCACGCAGCGATATATCGCGCCCCAAGTGTTATGAGACGCGTGTCAGTTTCAGAAAAGTCTTTATCGCGAGCAGCGTCATTTCCAGGAGAGTAAGAAAGGCGATGCAACCCTTTTCTAAAGCTGTAGCGAGAGCGCGCAGCGATATATCGCGCCCCAAGAGTTATGCGACGCGTGTCAGTTTCAGAAAAGTCTTTATTGCGAGCAGCGTCATCCGCAGGAGACTAAGAAAGGCGATGCAACCCTTTTCTAAAGCTGTAGCGAGAGCGCGCAGCGATATATCGTGCCCCAAGTGTTATGCGACGCGTGTCAGTTTCAGAAAAGTCTTTATTGCGAGCAGCGTCATCCCCAGGAGACCAAGAAAGGCGATGCAACCCTTTTCTAAAGCTGTAGCGAGAGCGCGCAGCGATATATCGCGCCCCAAGTGTTATGCATGAGACGCGTGTCAGTTTCAGAAAAGTATTATTGCGAGCAGCGTCATCCCAGGAGACTAAGAAAGGCGATGCAACCCTTTTCTAAAGCTGTATACCGAGAGGGCGCAGCGATATATCGCGCCCCAAGTGTTATGCGACGCGTGTCAGTTTCAGAAAAGTCTTTATTGCGAGCAGCGTCATCCCCAGGAGACTAAGAAAGGCGATGCAACCCTTTTCTAACGTTGTAGCGAGAGCGCGCAGCGATATATCGCGCCCCAAGCGTTATTCGACGCGTGTCAGTTTCAGAAAAGTCTTTATTGCGAGCAGCGTCATCCCCAGGAGACCAAGAAAGGCGATGAAACCCTTTTCTAAAGCTGTAGCGAGAGCGCGAAGCGATATATCGCGCCCCAAGACTTATGCGACGCGTGTCAGTTTCAGAAAAGTATTTATTGCGAGCAGCGTCATCCCAGGAGACTAAGAAAGGCGATGCAACCCTTTTCTAACGCTGTATACCGAGAGCGCGCAGCGATATATCGCGCCCCAAAAGTTATGCGACGCGTGTCAGTTTCAGAAAAGTCTTTATTGCGAGCAGCGTCATCCCCAGGAGACCAAGAAAGGCGATGCAACCCTTTTCTAAAGCTGTAGCGAGAGCGCGCAGCGATATATCGTGCCCCAAGTGTTATGCGACGCGTGTCAGTTTCAGAAAAGTCTTTATTGCGAGCAGCGTCCTCCCCAGGAGACCAAGAAAGGCGATGCAACCCTTTTCTAAAGCTGTAGCGAGAGCGCGCAGCGATATATCGCGGCCCAAGGGTTATGCGACGCGTGTCAGTTTCAGAAAAGTCTTCATTGCGAGCAGCGTCATCCCCAGGAGACCAAGATAGGCGATGCAACCCTTTTCTAAAGCTGTAGCGAGAGCGCGCAGAGTAATATCGCTCCCCAAGTGTTATGCATGAGACGCGTGTCAGTTTCAGAAAAGTATTTATTGCGAGCAGCGTCATCCCAGGAGACTAAGAAAGGCGATGCAACCCTTTTCTAACGCTGTATACCGAGAGCGCGCAGCGATATATCGCGCCCCAAGTGTTATGCGACGCGTGTCAATTGCAGAAAAGTATTTATTGCGAGCAGCGTCATCCCCAGGAGACTAAGAAAGGCGATGCAACCCTTTTCAAACGTTGTAGCGAGAGCGCGCAGCGATATATCGCGCCCCAAGTGTTATGTGACGCGTGTCAGTTTCAGAAAAGTATTTATTGCGAGCAGTGTCATCTCCAGGAGACTAAGAAAGGCGATGCAACCCTTTTCTAACGTTGTAGCGAGAGCGCGCAGCGATATATCGCGCCCCAAGTGTTATGCGACGCGTGTCAATTGCAGAAAAGTATTTATTGCGAGCAGTGTCATGCCCAGGAGACTAAGAAAGGCGATGCAACCCTTTTCAAACGTTGTAGCGAGAGCGCGCAGCGATATATCGCGTCCCAAGTGTTATGTGACGCGTGTCAGTTTCAGAAAAGTCTATATTGAGAGCAGCGTCATCCCCAGGAGACTGAGAAAGGCGATGCAACCCTTTTCTAACTTTATAGCGAGAGCGCGCAGCGATATATATCGCGCCCCAAGTGTTATGCGACGCGTGTCAATTGCAGAAAAGTCTTTATAGCGAGCAGCGTCATCCGCAGGAGACTAAGAAAGGCGATGCAACCCTTTTCTAACGCTGTATACCGAGAGCGCGCAGCGATATATCGCGCCCCAAGAGTTATGCGACGCGTGCCAGTTTCAGAAAAGTCTTTATTGCGAGCAGCGTCATCCGCAGGAGACTAAGAAAGGCGATGCAACCCTTTTCTAACGCTGTATACCGAGAGCGCGCAGCGATATATCGTGCCCCAAAAGTTATGCGACGCGTGTCAGTTTCAGAAAAGTCTTTATTGCGAGCAGCGTCATCCCCAGGAGACCAAGAAAGGCGATGCAACCCTTTTCTAAAGCTGTAGCGAGAGCGCGCAGCGATATATCGTGCCCCAAGTGTTATGCGACGCGTGTCAGTTTCAGAAAAGTCTTTATTGCGAGCAGCGTCATCCCCAGGAGACCAAGAAAGGCGATGCAACCCTTTTCTAAAGCTGTAGCGAGAGCGCGCAGCGATATATCGCGGCCCAAGGGTTATGCGACGCGTGTCAGTTTCAGAAAAGTCTTTATTGCGAGCAGCGTCATCCCCAGGAGACCAAGATAGGCGATGCAACCCTTTTCTAAAGCTGTAGCGAGAGCGCGCAGAGTAATATCGCTCCCCAAGTGTTATGCATGAGACGCGTGTCAGTTTCAGAAAAGTATTTATTGCGAGCAGCGTCATCCCAGGAGACTAAGAAAGGCGATGCAACCCTTTTCTAACGCTGTATACCGAGAGCGCGCAGCGATATATCGCGCCCCAAGTGTTATGCGACGCGTGTCAGTTTCAGAAAAGTCTTTATCGCGAGCAGCGTCATCCCCAGGAGACTAAGAAAGGCGATGCAACCCTTTTCTAACGTTGTAGCGAGAGCGCGCAGCGATATATCGCGCCCCAAGTGTTATGCGACGCGTGTCAATTGCAGAAAAGTATTTATTGCGAGCAGCGTCATTCCCAGGAGACTAAGAAAGGCGATGCAACCCTTTTCAAACGTTGTAGCGAGAGCGCGCAGCGATATATCGCGCCCCAAGTGTTATGTGACGCGTGTCAGTTTCAGAAAAGTATTTATTGCGAGCAGTGTCATCTCCAGGAGACTAAGAAAGGCGATGCAACCCTTTTCTAACGTTGTAGCGAGAGCGCGCAGCGATATATCGCGCCCCAAGTGTTATGCGACGCGTGTCAGTTTCAGAAAAGTCTTTATTGCGAGCAGCGTCATCCCCAGGTGACTAAGAAAGGCGATGCAACCCATTTCTAAAGCTGTAGCGAGAGCGCGCAGCGAAATATCGCGCCCCAAGAGTTATCCGACGCGTGTCAGTTTCAGAAAAGTCTTTATTGCGAGCAGCGTCATCCCCAGGAGACTAAAAAGGCGATGCAACCCTTTTCTAACGCTGTATACCGAGAGTGCGGAGCGATATATCGCGCCCCAAGTGTTGTACGCGACGCGTGTCAGTTTCAGAAAAGTCTTTATTGCGAGCAGCGTCATCCCCAGGAGACCAAGAAAGGCGATGCAACCCTTTTCTAAAGCTGTAGAGAGAGCGCGCAGCGATATATCGCGCCCCAAGAGTTATGCTACGCGTGTCAGTTTCAGAAAGGTCTTTATTGCGAGCAGCGTCATCCCCAGGAGACTAAGAAAGGCGATGCAACCCTTTTCTAACGCTGTATACCGAGAGCGCGCAGCGATATATCGCGCCCCATGTGTTATGCGACGCGTGTCAGTTTCCGAAAAGTCTTTATCACGAGCAGCGTCATCCCCAGGAGACTAGGAAAGGCGACGCAACCCTTTTCTAACGTTGTAGCGAGAGCGCGCAGCGATATATCGCGCCCCAAGTGTTATGCGACGCATGTCAGTTTCAGAAAAGTATTTATTGCGAGCAGCGTCATCCCAGGAGACTAAGAAAGGCGATGCAACCCTTTTCTAACGCTGTATACCGAGAGCGCGCAGCGATATATCGCGCCCCAAGTGTTATGCGACGCGTGTCAGTTTCAGAAAAGTCTTTATCGCGAGCAGCGTCATCCCCAGGAGACTAAGAAAGGCGATGCAACCCTTGTATAACGTTTATAATATTTGGGGTTTTACGTGCCAAAACCACTTTCTGATTATGAGGCACGCCGTAGTGGTGGACTCCGGAAATTTTGACCACCTGGGGTTCTTTAACGTGCACCTAAATCTAAGCACACGGGTGTTTTCGCATTTCGCCCCCATCGAAATGCGGCCGCCGTGGCCGGGATTCGATCCCGCGACCTCGTGCTCAGCAGCCCAACACCATAGCCACTGAGCAACTACGGCGGGTTTTTATAACGTTGTAGCGACAGCGCGCAGCGATATATCGCGCCCCAAGTGTTATGCGACGCGTGTCAGTTTCAGAAGAGTACTTATTGCGAGCAGCGTCATCCCCAGGAGACTAAGAAAGGCGACGCAACCCTTTTCTAACGTTATAGCGATGGCGCGCAGCGATATATCGCGCCCCAAGTGTTATGCGACGCGTGTCAATTGCAGAAAAGTATTTATTGCGAGCAGCGTCATCCCCAGGAGACTAAGAAAGGCGATGCAACCCTTTTCAAACGTTGTAGCGAGAGCGCGCAGCGATATATCGCGCCCCAAGTGTTATGCGACGCGTGTCAGTTTCAGAAAAGTCTTTATCGCGAGCAGCGTTATCCCCAGGAGACTAAGAAAGCGATGGAACCCTTTTCTAACGTTGTAGCGAGAGCGTGCAGCGATATATCGCGCCCCAAGTGTTATGCGACACGTTTCAGTTTCAGATCCAGCGAAAGCCTCGTCCCGCGCGGACCAGCCACAGCGTGTGCAGCGAAAGAAAGCGTTTCGTACCGTCGGAGAACAGGGCCCACAAGAAGCAAGCGATTCGACAGCGCGCGGGTTATGCAGCCGCTTTCCGGTACTGTCGGGAGCTGGGAGCCTGCGCGCATGATCTGGTAACTCTGTGCGCTTCGAAAACGGCGTCGTTGCACTCGCTACATTTGACGATGTTTTTTCGCGTCAAATTCGGCAGGCAGTCTGGCAACATTGACCTGCAAAGCTGGCAACAGGTTTAAACCACACCTGTCAGAACTCTGCCCCCTGTACACCCTCTCCCCCATACGACGACGACAACGAGCGCAGGAGCAGTGGCAAGAGCTCGTTCGCGCGGTGGCGCCGAGGGGCGCTGTTATGATCGGCCGTTCGCCTTCGGCACTCCTCGGTCACGGCTCGCACGATTATGGCGAAAGGGCCGGCGGCCCCGTCGGGATGGTTCTCGGCATGGATGCCTTGTTCATGAAAGGTTTCAGCGACTAGCAATGATATGGCTGTCACCTGTCAGCAGCACAAACTGACGTGTCCAAGACAGAGATGCGCTTAGTATAACCCGCTTAGTATGACCCGGCCCGCTCAGTATAACCCACTTAGTATGACATTCTCATTTAGCTGTCAACGTCGGCAAAAAGGGCAACCAACCTCCAGATTGGTGGAACCTGATGTAATCGACCGCCTGGTATCGGATTGGAAGAAGTGACTAAACAAAGATCACACACGGCATAAAAGGAGCTACGGACGACGGGAGTGATCGGCGACTAACACTTTATCATCAACTTTTTGCATTTCTGTGCATTTGTCTGTTTTGCTTTGCATTTTCTTGTACTTATGTAAATATATACGTGCTTGTCCAACGTCTTGAATATCGCACCCAGCCTCACGTTCATCTCAATCCTCCACGAGAAAAGTGGACCTACGTCTTCGAACCCCGAGTCGCAATAACGCTAACGAGCCAGCTGTGGAAGAAGACGACGACGCTCGAGCCATTGCTGATGATGATAGTTTTTTCTACACGCGGACACTACCGTGGGGAAAGTAGCCCTTAACAGCTTTGCTGTAAACACTAGAACAAGCGAGATTCGCTCTTAATGCGGATGCAGGGTCGTCGCAAACGGAAAGCATCAAAATGACGAGCTTGAATCAGCCGTACAATATAGGCAATGGTATCGGCCTCTACCTGAATAATTTTTAACGCCTTTGTGAGAAGCAATCATTTCACCAAGACACATGACCGGAGAGGTCGCTTGCGCTGCTTCTGAGAGAAATCTCGCAAGTCGTAGCCCGACTGAGCGTAGCTGAGGCAGGCGTGTACAGTTTAGTGAAGTCGAGTTTACTAGCCAAGTACGAGCTTTCCACGTAGGAATTCCGAAGGAGATTTCGGCTGGAAAAAGGGAAGCAGAATGAAAGTAGGTGTGCTGAGTTTGCCTGTAGCCTGAAGGATAATCTTTCAAAGTTGGTGAAACGAGCAGGGGCAGATAACGTCAGTAAGGTGTCGTATTTAATCTGATTAGAGCAGCTTTATGAGACCATGGCGGATAACGTGCGCCTTTTGGGTTAAGGACAGGCAGCAAGGTGTGTCTGTGAAGAGCTGAACACAGCTGGCCGATGAGTATGTGTCAAGCCGTGGCTTCAGGCCACTGCACAGTAGCGCACAGTACTATCAAAAGCCGTCCCTACGGCCAAATCCTTACCCTTAAGGGCAGCAAATGAAAAAAAGGAAGAACGAGAGAATGCTAGTTGCTGTTCGGCGCGCACTGAAGGCATAGCGGAAGCACCCGAAATGGGTAGAAAGCAACCTGGAAATCATTCGGAAGAGTTCGAATCGGGAGTTCTGTTGGCAGGTTATAACTGTAAGGAGACGGGTGACTTCGCCTAAAACTACCCAAGTAAAAGGCCAGTATTCGCTTTCATAACCAATCATGCGAGTAACTTCGACCTTCTGAAGCCATACATGTTGGATGTAATGGTAAAGACCCACTAGTGTAGGGAACTCAGGGACTCCGCGGCCACCATGCATGTCGTCCATCCTAAGTACGAGAAAAGAGAAGACTACGTGGCCCGAATACGCGTGGATAAGAGTGTCCGTTAGCGAAGACTGAGTGTGCCTACCTAAAGCAAAGGTACAGATTGAGGGACCTTCCGGGGACATCGAGTTAGGGGCAGCAGTCTCTACCATTCTACCGCAAGGCTGCCCTTACCTTTTATCGAAGAGCTCAGAGTCGCTACTGAATAAATGTGGGTGCACATTCGGTGAAGCTCAGGTCATGGCTTTGACGAAGTCCAAAACACGCCAACTAGCTTAGCAGAAAACTTACGACGATTAACAAAGTTCAAAAAAAAAAAAACAACAAGAGACGACGAAACAGCTAGCTCCGGAAACGTAGTCAAGTCGGAGGAGGAAATCTTTCTGATTTCCCCGAGAGAAATTCAGGAAGAGTGTCAGGCTCTGGAGCCGCCAATGAAAAAAAAAAAGGCACTTGGACATGAGCACCAGAAAGCGTGCTAAGGGAAAGAGACACCGCAGAGTCAGGAATGCGGCACAGCATGAATTACTGTTTGTCCACAAACCTTATTACGCAGTCTTCAAAGCGCACTAAAGTAGCTACTTAGTGAACCAGAGCTATAGATACAGTGAATGGTCAGCTAAGGATGACAATTGAAAGATATTAACTCTACCATGATAGTTTTAAGTGCACGGAGTCGATCATTTACTTCCAAGGCTCATAGCTTCTGTTCATGGGCCGGTATGTTGTTTAGGATCCTGTTTGCAGCGATTTGTACATTTCTTTCTCTTCCTAGTGTCTGCGGAGAAAGCATATGCGTGGGTAACAAAAAATTCCTGAAATAAGCACACCTGAACATACACACCTCCGGTGCTGCTTTTTATTTTCGAACAGAGCAAGCAGTTGGTATGCATGCAAGTAAGCAGTCTGAACCAGAACAACATAATTATATATATATACATATAAAAAGCTGAGGGCAAGCTTTTGCTCTTACGCGAGAGAAACAGGTTACAGATGCCAAAGCACACACATGCATAGAGTTTAACTTCGAAGAACTCCTTGTTGCTTCTTCAATATTGAAGACAACTACTATAGATAACAGACTCAGGACTCTTATTCACGAAATGTTTTTACGCTATAAGATTTTCTAAACACACTGTCAAACCAAAGGCGACGTTGGGCACATTTTTAGCAAAGGGAGCTGGCCAACCAAAAACCAACTCTTTACGAATTAAAAGCTTGGTGAATTCGTTCCCCATAGCCGCCCATGGATTTAAATAATGTACCGGCGACAGTGCTGGTGGGCGATGGATGCGCTAACTACTGCTCCAACGCACAGGTCTGGGCACAGTTCCTCTTTACACACAGCATTCGATGGAGATGCCTTATTCATGAATCTCTTTTGAAAGTTCCTTTCCGAAAGTGATTTTGAGCGAAGGCTAGCTCTTCATTCCTGCCTTCAAGAAGGCTAGCAGATCTGCGCTTCGACAGATGATGCTCGCGTAAATTACTGCTTCTACGCAGAGCTTTGCCGTAAAAGCGTTTTTCAAACATTTGTCGCATTGGTGACATTCCCGAATAAAACCAAGCAAGACATGCACTGACAGTGTGTCATTGGGTATAGAATTACTTGAGCGGATGATTCTGTATTGCACTGATGACAGCGTTAACCCAAAACCATAACTATAGAGTTTCATTGGATATGTAAATGTGGTCATGGAACCGAAAAGAGATCTGCAATAAAGCGAGACTATAGGCGCTTCGTGAACGAGTGTCGTACAGGTGACGACACTCAAGCGTATTGAGTTCTCGAAAAATTGTTTCCCATTGATTAACTTTATAAAAGACGTTCACCTTGGAGTGACGCGACTGCTGCGCAGCCGCTACCAGCCGATGGCGCTAGCGATTTATGCTCGAAATTCCTCGTCTTGAGCGGAAAGCAAAGGGGCCATATCGAGCTTCTCTTTATTTTCTACATGTTAGCTTCCTAATATATTCTTTTTTTTTTCAAGGACGCGTGATCACCATCCCTTAACGTTCTTGTTTTGCTGCCAATAAAAGCATTTATAACACAGAAAATTGGCCATTCGGGTGGATCAAGCACTAAACAACTTAACCTATAAAAATATATCGGAGCAAGTACAACTCAAGTTGGCCTCTTGATCGTGCGGAGTCAAGCCACTAAATTTAATTGCTATGCCGCTAGCGCTTTGCGCAATCCTCTCGGTAGTACTTTAATTAGGAACTGACAAACTGTGATTGTCTCTAGTTGAGGGAAGAAGGCACGTGAAATAATTAAAAGTCCCGAACACTAAATGCAATATCAGCAAAAGCCACTTCGAGGAAGGTTCGCTGAAAAAGCGTATCACACAGGAAACGTTTGGGAATGAGCACAACGATAGCACGCATGTGCGCATTCGTGCCCATTCGAATTGTCGTTTGCTGTTTCTTTTTCGCCAGAAAATATATGGCTATGGTGTTGGGCTGCTGAGCACGAGGTCGCGGGATCGAATCCCGGCCACGGCGGCCGCATTTCGATGGGGGCGAAATGCGAAAACCCCCGTGTGCTTAGATTTAGTTGTACGTTAAAGAACCCCAGGTGGTCGAAATTTCCGGAGTCCTCCACTACGGCGTGCCTCATAATCAGAAAGTGGTTTTGGCACGTAAAACCCGAAGTATTATTATTATTAAAATATATGGCTGGTGCTTTCTTCAGATAAAGTTTAGTTGTAACTCAGCGCTAGTCCTACTGTGTGTCTTTTTCGGCCTCGTCTCATCCTGCTGCTTCAATATACCTTCAACAATCCGGGACCGATCAGCGTTTTACATACACCTTGCCTAAGCTGAATCAACCTTAACTATACGGGCAGAAAAGCCCAACCCCGTGCAGCACTCGCTCAACCAGACCGCGTAGCAATGACACGAGCATGACAGGCGAATTACCGCACGACAGGCTAATTACTTGTTGTTGTCCTTCTGGTCGTCCATACGCATGGTACATTGTTGTATATTAGCCAAGGCCAGAATTTTTTGACTCGGAAGATGTAGATATACATGCGCTGTGTCAGATCATCTTCGTATCTGTTGCAATAGGTTCAGCAGCGAGTGGTAATGGCGTGATTTTGGCGTGCACTTCAAGACTGTCGCGGAAAATTTTCCAACGGATTTGAAACGTCCATTGAAAGTTGGCAAGCAGACAAGCAGTGAACTTTATTCACGTCCTGGGGAGCGACTTCAAAACCCCCTGACGAGTGTCGAGCCGTCGCGGGCCGCTCCCACGTCGGGACGGGCAGGCCGTGTCTGACAGCCGCGCCGCGGGCCCTCTGGAGATGAATGGCGAGGTTGGAGCTCTTGAGCGCCTCCTCCCACTCTTCTTTCGTGGTGAGGAGATTGTGGTCTCATAACGAGGGACACCTCCGGAGCATGTGTTCTAAAGTGCAGAAGGGATCTCCACAATCCGGACAATCTGGCTCGAACGAGTCCACGTACCTGCTGACCCTGGCTAGGCTAGGATAGGACCCGGTCTGCAGCATGCGAAGGGTGGAAGACTGAGACCTGAGGGCTTGGCGTTGGGCGGGGGATAGGCCCTCCTGCCGAGGTGATAGTGCTTTATAATCTCGTTGAACATGTAGAGCGAGTCCTTGTGAAGCCCACCGTCCGCGACCTTGCCCGCCAGCGGCGTTTCCCCGGCGCGGTAGATGAGTTCGCGCGCGCGGGCGTGAACCAACTCGTTGGCGTTGCGAACGACGACGGCGACCCGAGGCCCCATGTGGGCCGGGAACCAAGTGATGACGTGGGGGGTGACGCGCCTGCCGCAAAGCAGGGCGGCCGCCTCCCTCGAGACCGAACCCGTGGGGAAGCCTCTGACCACCGCCTGGAAATCCGTGTAGACCTGCGGTCTGCTCCCCTCCCGGAGGGTGAGGGCCACCGCGATCTGTTCCTCCAGTGCTGGGGACGAGCCCCGCACCGGCGCGGCGTTAAGGAGGTTGCCCCTGTGATCTACCACGGCCGCTACGAGCGGGTAGGGCGAACCGTATTGGGCGGCGTCGACGAACGCGAACTATCGTGGATCACCGGCGACGGATCCAAGAAGTGCTGCCACCCTGGCCCGGCGTCTGCCTAAAGTGTGTTGCGGATGACCATATATATATATATATATATATATATATATATATATATATATATATATATATATATATATATATATATATATATATATATATATTCACGAAATACATATTCCTGCGAATATGCTTGGTTTGTAAGATTCTCGCATATACTCGGCGTATATTTGCCTTGTGCGTGTTGTGTGGCACACTTTGTTCAGATTGGCTTCCTTTTAGAGCACAGATCTTACGCACACGTTCTTGGGTTTTCACTTAATGGAGTATTGTAATCTGCGGACACTTTCTTTAGGTCTACTGTCGAATAAACAAATGCATTTAGTCGTCCCTCAGTAATGACAATGGGCTGAACACAACTCGCCCAGAAATCAAGCAAATTCGGTTTCTAACGGGTGACTCACTATAGTGAGGGGGCCCATCACTATAGCCATGACAGCAAAGTGACGAGATAACAGTAGCCGATGTAAGGGGACGATGTAACCTGTGTAAGCGGACCTATCCACCTGCGCTTTGTTTTTAAAGACAGCGTGTTTCTTTGCGAGTTACCACCACTTTTCCGTATTGGGTATGTTTCTACCATCTTATCATAGGCCGATCCCAGAGATTGTGCAGCAGAAAAATGTGGGCTGATCTGCGCTACTTCTTGTTTGCTTCTTAAAATATGACGCGTGCCCACTACGGGGGATTGGCAAGGCAACCGGTGGTCAAACGGGCAATAGGAAAGAAAACTTGAAATAACAAGCATAGGTCGGATTAAAATTAATATTGTAAAAGAATTAATACAAACTAGCGTTGCAGACATTTTTTTTCCTTGCAGGAAATCGTGTGCTTTATGAAAGGATAGTTCTCACGAAGGTTGTTTTTCATCGCTATTTTTCTCTCTGTGCGACTTTACCAAGCAGAATTTTTTTCTTTGCAAATTCGGCAGTAATTTTTTATAACAGGAAGACATTCGTCACTTTAGCCGAGAAACTGTGATTTAAAATGCCAGTTTTTTTTTGCAATTTACCGGAATTTCTTCCGATGGCGAACTGAAAGGAATCAGCGAATGTACGTGACACTCGGACTGAGGAGAGACGACGACGTTTCCTCCGCGTGCCTCGTGTTCATCGCGTATACAGTCCATCTACCGGACGCTGCCACGAGCCACTCCGCAAGGACACGCAGCTTTCGAACGAGAGCGCACTCAAGGACCCACCGGAGTCAGCGCGCCCTTCCCCTAGCTGCTGTCCCGAAGATGAGGTGCGAAGATCCGGCCCGCCTCTGCCAGGCTATTGATCGGCTGCCCATGCATCAGGAGTGCCAAGCAATGCCACATCAACGGATATGCGAGCGTCGCCGCCGACGTGTCCCTGTTAAAGCTGTTTCATGTCGCCTTGCCACTCTTGCACCGTCCACTGGGCATCTACCGAGGCAAGCCGTCCCACAGCAATGTGCAAGACCGGCTGTCGTTTCTCAAGTTAGCTCCAGATGGTGGGGCGCCTTCACTTCTACCGACCATCGCCACTGTCGCTACGCCCTGAGTCGTCGCCGACCTGACACGTTTTCCAAGAGACAAGCACCTGGTGACCACGGCGCAGTGGAATACCTTTTTCACTGGCTTCACTGCGAGCATAGTGGACGCGATGCTCCACCTCTAGAATTGGTAGGCAACGCCGATGCAAAGGTGAAGCTCAGATTCTGCTGCCACTCTGCTATTAGCGCGACTACAAAGTCCTTGATTCCGGAGTTGGCACAGAACACGACGAGAAGGCGCTACGTGCGATGCCTCATGTCTGGCCCCGTTCGGTACTGCTGGAAGGTTATCAGTGGAAACGGGCGGCATCGCTTTCAGGACACCACGGGAACATTCCAGCCCCAGAGCACGCGCAGCACGAATCACGGCTGTCTAGGTTGGAGCTGCGAACGTGATTTACCACCGCACTTACGCCAGTTTGATAAGGCGACAAGGCGTGCCCATCACGCAGCCGCGCAAGCGACTTCAAGGCGAGGAGGACGGAGCGCATTGCTGTTAAAGTTTCGTCCCGTTGGCAGCGGTCGAGCTGCTCATGACGCCCACCTCCTGCAGCCAAGTGCACGAGGGTGCTTTTCGGGACACCCAACGGGAAAGGCGACGATAC
Source organism: Dermacentor variabilis (assembly GCF_050947875.1). Taxonomy (NCBI): domain Eukaryota; kingdom Metazoa; phylum Arthropoda; class Arachnida; order Ixodida; family Ixodidae; genus Dermacentor; species Dermacentor variabilis. Next base: position 3,171,943 of record NC_134568.1, read on the forward strand.
TGCTTTGCGGTAAGCCACGTGGCGCTGGAAAGCAAGGCGATGACTCCGACAGGAACACCACTCCACAAGGCGTCGACTACAAGCGCCCGATGAATGCGAGTGCCGCTTCGAGCCTGATGAACCCGCCATACAACGCCACTTGCAGCGCAGCAGACGGCACTGGTCCTAGCGCACTTCGAACCATCGACGAGATCTCATCTTCTGGGATGCCCGCCGTCGGGGAGAAGCAGGCTCGGCGTGCCGTGATTTGCGCACTGCACGAGGCGGAAAAGCAAGAGCAGCACGAGCAGGCCAGCCAGGTCGAAAGCTTCCTTGGAATCCGAGAAGTGCAAACTTGAAGGAATATATAACAACGACGTATTTCTTCTTGGCTCCCTCTCCTCACTGCTGCGCGCTGTTTCGTAGCAGCAAAATTTTCAAGGCCGGCTTTGCACCTCTTACTCCCTAGCTTGGCGTGGCACTGGCCATTCTCCTTACAACGCCCGAACAGCGCAGCCTTTATTCCCGGGAAGACGGTGTCGTCAAAAGCGGCACAGGCGGCAACCGTGCTACACAGAACATACGTCTCGTGCCATCACCAGAAACGACTGGAACATTTTTTGTGAATTGTGAAGTCATTGCGTAGGTGGGCGACTTCGCTATCGTCTAAGTGGTATTAAATGTCGGGCTCATGATGTACGCGCTAAACGCATTTTTATGTTATGCCGTTCAATAAAATGTTTAGGGTAATGATGAGTACAGCTTTACTAATAGAAGCTTTACACCTAAAACAATCGCTGAATGTCGTTTTCACTACTAGTAATGTTTCTGCACAAATATTTGAAAGAAAAGCGTTTTTTTTTCTAGACAGCAGATTCGGCTTTTCGAGTCAAACTAGGGCGTTAAGTGCTCGGTGGTTTATAATTTTATTGCTGTACACCACTAGATATATTAAATAGAATCCACGCTGCTCGTGAGAGGCAGGCAGCATCAAACCTACGAAAGATTTTACACTCCGCAAGTCTATGTGTTCTAGGAATTGCATCAGTGGTGGTCTTTAATTATCGTAGCGCCTAACTATGGCGATTATTGCTGAATGCCATGCCTGCCACGGACACGCTGGGCAAAGGGATGCGCGAGAAAGTAGATATCTGTGAGGTTTTCAACTGCATTCAAAAAGTTGATTTAATATTTATTAACTTTTATTTATTCTTTATTAATTTATTAAGAAAATGATAACAGTTTTTTTACACCCCTATTCATGGCCGATCCCCCAGAGTGAGTTGCGGCATTTCGCTAGGGAACAAAAGGGAGGTATAGCGACATGCATCTCTGCCCTGCCGTACCATGTTGAGCTTCTATAACCCGGTACTCGGGAGGCTAATGAGAGGTTTCTGCTTCTCTGCGAAGAAACACGCGAAAAAAAGGACCATGCAACAAAATGGCTTTTAGCAGCTTGCGTAGCTGTTCTGAGTCGAGCCTTCGGCGTGCGATGTCACACAGGGGGGCAGGTTCCGGAGCTCACCACCAGAGGGCGCGCCGAGCGTAGGAGCGACCATAGAGTGAATATAACCAACTCTAGAAGAAAAGCTGGCCCGAAAAAGTGGGAACCCCTAGAGCGCCCACCCTGTTGCTACTGGTCAGTGTGGCCAGCGGAGTTACTACTGAAAGAGCTGAAAACAAGTGCAGGTCACCTGATGTTTTGCCATTTAAAAACGCACACGTGAAGCCTTTATGAAGGTTAATAAAGGGAAAATCAGAGATCCACCCGTTCGTAGCAATTGCTACAAAGGAAACCCGTGCGGGTTCCTCGAAAGAAAAGCCGCGCAGTTGAAGAAAAATTCGTCCTGGGTCCGGGACTCGAACCCGGGACGACCGCCTTTCCGGGGCAGCCGCTGTACCATGTCAGTAACTAAGTGGCTAGCAGATGGCAGGGCGAAGTCGCATTTGTCGACAACTCGAAGCAATGGCAAGAGTTTGAGGTGATCTGACCGCAGCTTCGAACTCCTAACTCGTCACCTCGTCGAGTGACGCTGCTGCAACAGGCGTGACCGCTGAAAACAGCATAGCGCCGGAAACTTCAACAGGATCATCCTTCGGTTGCATAACTGTCACCTGCACGGCCAACATCGACCACACCCACACCATCGCGCAACATAGAATAAAGAACCAACTTATAAAGCCCACACCACACGGCTGCACGCACATCACCACGCTACAAGCGAGACGCCATGCTGCTACGCTGCTACAGTTGCCAGATTAAAATTGACTACTGTCACCAAGTCTAGCAAGCGTCTCAGGAGCTGGCAACCTTGGCGCGTAGCAACATGGCGGCGCTCTTGCGGTTCCTCATTTCAATGCATGGGCCCTATGGGTAGCTTGTCCTCTAGAGTCAGTATAGTAACTCTATGAGGAGCGATAAAATCCCTAAATGATCTAACAGTAACGACGTCTCCACTCTCCTCCTCCTACGCCGGCGCTTCTTCTCTCGGCTCCTACCTGACCCCGACGGTGGCGGCAGCTCGGCCGGGTGCAGCTAGCCGACGACAGCTGCGTTCGCCGCTTCGGCGCGCAGTGCACAGCGCGCCTGAAGGATTTACTTGTTGCGTTTATGACAGGAGAGCTTCATAAATCAGTTACTCCAATAACTGCTGGGATCCACGCTGCACTGCTTTATCGAAGCTCCTTCCACTGCGATCACTTCGATTGTAGTGTCAACGGTGGAGGTGGTGTGCGCAAGCGAGCTAAAGGAATGTTTTTTTTTTTCTCGAACGGCACTTATGATCAGCTTCATTTGAACTTGAACGCAGCCAGGAGGAATTGGAGCAACATACGCTTTGTATGTGGACGCTTACGTTTTACTTTTTTAAGAGACAGACGTCTGGTCTAGGCTGTATGTGAATAGACGGTGGTGTAGTACTTCCATAATATGTTCTGTCAAAGGCGCGTTTGCTCGTCCTACAAAAAGGCTTGGTAATGCATCTGCCCTTAATTTCTTGATGCCGTACTTACCAGAAATTTGGCTTTGAAATTGGTCTTCGGTGAAGTGATCCTAAGGTGAATAAACTAAGATTTATCACAGCTTTTTGAGAAATGATAGAAGGCAAGTAAGAAAATTATACACCGTGACATTTCACAAGAAGTAATTTCCAAAATAAAAACTTTTGATATGTCAGCCCGCCGTGTGCGCGGCCACAACAATATTATCAATGTCGAACGTTGAAAATGGTTCGGGCCATTGCGCACCCCTTCGTTAGAGGTTTCTTTTACCCGACCTATCCGCGTTAAATATGTCGAACCAGCTTAGATTTGCATGACATCTTTGAACCCAATATTTTTCGGTTGTATTTAACGGAAGTCTGCATGCTGATTTATTGTGTGCGCAGATATGGCGTACTCAAGATATAGCTGCCACTTAGGCACAGTAACTGCCGACTTTGGTAACAACTCTGCAAATACAATATACGCGCAGCAGTGCGCGCTACAGAAAAGCTAGACCTGCACTGCGAATAGCATGAACAGCAGGGTCTCAAACGACGAGAACCGCCGTTTTAGTCTCAAGTTCGGCAGCGCGGTGTCCAACTCAGAAAAAAAAATACGTCTAGCAATACACGACACTTCAGTACTCAATACGCGTCACTGAACGGCGGGGCCAAACTGACATATGAAGCGCCACTTTCGTGTCTGAGCCCAGCAACGGTTTCAACTACAACGAAACGAATGCGCCAGGCAATGTCGGCAACATCATAACGAAGCCTGCCGAACCAGAAGCGTGACGGGCGAGACTCAGACAACATGAAGCACGGCTTTCGTAGTAGCGAGAGCACGTCTCCAACTACAACAATGCCGAACGTTATTTAGTGCGAACGAAGACTGCAGACGCTCGCGCTTCTCACAAAATTGTCCGAAAAATTACGAGTGACTTCTGATGAACGGCCACTTTCCGCACAAAGGCGCCGGTTCCGCGCATTGTCAAAGTTTGTCCGGCCGATCCTGCGCAGCCAAATCTTTCGGCGAGCGGCGTTGCTTTTTCCGGATGGAATAACAAAAAGTCTTTTCCATTAGCCGCGTCGGTTGTTGCACTCATAAGCACAACGCAGGCTAGGCAACGCTGCAGTACGTAAACGGCGCCAGCGCTAGCGAAAGGCTTCCCGCGAAAACTCCGCCGCCAGAAACCAGCTGAAGTGCGATTCCCAGACCCCGGAATGGCGCTGGCGTCTACTACGGGCCAAAAAAGCGCGTGACCACGGCGCTTCGACCAACACGAGGGTCGACTTTCCGGAGGCGCGGCAGGCGAGAGAGAAAGCGGCAAAGTTCAGAGGAAGTCGTTACTTTTTTAACAGGTAGCCATGTACGTTGAAAGCATCCGTTTGCTCGACGCAATATATAACACCAGACTGCGGCTTCGATACGACCGTCTGTCTACCTGATCAAACTTCCACCGCAACTAACAATTTCAATTAGTCTAAACGAACATGATGTCGCGACAATTATCTTCATTCGTTTAGTTTATTCGCACTCTTTTGTGATTGCGAACACACACACACACTATATATATATATACATATATATATATATATATATATATATATATATATATATATATATATAAATATATATATATATATATATATATATATATATATGTATATATATATATATATATATATATATATATATATATATATATACACGCATGTTGTGCGCTCCTTGAAGCACGGGACATGTCAATCACATCACGAATCAGTCAACAGATGGAGGTGGCTGGGTGCGTCTTGAAGTCCCCTCCCGTGTCTAATTCTTGATTCATCGCGGAGAAATGGGAGCTCTCGTCGCCTCGATGGTAAGCACGTCGTATGGCACAACAGTGGCTAGATGAAAACAGTGGGCTCCTTTGGTTATCGGTTCCTGCCAGTTCCGGACTGCCTCGGACTGTTATGTCGCATTCAATTCTGCTTGGAAAGCACCGGAAGCACCACCCACTATACTCTTTAAAAAGAATGCACCCTTTGGGGCTTAGCTTGTCCCACAGCAATAATCGTCATCTGCTTTGCTTCCGTGATCAGGTAGCCATTACTTCTACGAGAAGTTAAAATGCTTAATTGAATAATTACTATCATTACGTTTATAATTTATAAATAATTACATTAGGGTGCATATTTCAATCTACGAATTGTAGTTAGTGGGTTTACAAGCTATATCGACTTAGAACAAATTAGCAGGACTGTGCCAGTTTCGTGATATAATTGTCAAAGTGTCCAACGAAATGCCGGGGCACTCCAGTTATACTTTTGTGCTTCAATGCATAAAGCAGCGTGTTCTTTAAAAAAATCATGAGCCATTCCACTCTGTGAAGGTGGTTGACTTGCGAAGCTGTTTAGCACACGACACGGAGGTGACGCATAATTTTCAACAAAGGTACGAACTCATTTATTGTCTTGATGGGTGGTTGTTATGACGAAAGCTACGCACAATAATTTATTATCTAGATAGGTGTTCATTACTTCACTCGCAACTGCAATTACATTCTTTGATGATGTCATATCGAGGCACGTGCGCTGGGTGGTCGGTTGGACCGAACCGATGTGGCATCGCAAGGGATGTGCCTGCTACAGGGAAGGCGTAAACCACTCCATTTTCGTTACCGACACGTCATCATTGAAACCATCGACAACAACAAGAGCGGTAGTGCCACTGAAGCTAGTTCATGCAAAGTGGGTAGCCGTGAACCTTACGGGACAATGAGTTTGGTTGGTAACAACTTTACTTAGAGTCCTGCAGAGATTTCGCCGACGCGGCCTTAGGTCTGCCGCGTGGGGGCGTCGATGTGTTGCCTCGCGGCCGTTTCGCAGGCCTGCTGGACGGCCTAGAGTTTCTCGCCGAGGCTGGGGCTGCGCAAGGCAGCGGCCCACTGCGGCGGAAGGGTTTCGGAGTTAGCACCGTGCGGGTTGTTGTTACAGTCCCAGAGCATGTGAGTTAAAGTGGCTATATCAGTGTGGCAGACATTGCATATATTTGTTGGGTATGGGCCGGGTTAGGGTACGTGAGCGACTGCAGTTGTCTGAGAGCCACCGCCTGCGCCCTGTCCAGCTTGTCGCTGGGCGCAGGGAAGATTCGGCGGGCCAGGCAGAAGGCCTTGGTAATTTCGTTGTAGGGGGTCATGCAGTCTTTGGTGCTGTCTCATGGGCGACGGTCGCCGGTGCGGTCCACGAGCTCGCGTGCCTTGGCGTGTGCCGTCTTGTTTCGGTTGCGATGTGTTTCTGATATTTCTCCCATGTGCGCCCGGCAACAACTGGATTCTGGTTTGAAAATCTACCTCCCGCTGGACTTGTCAATTGCTCAGGACTCTGGCCGCTCTCCGTGAGATCCATCCCTTGGCGAAGTTTCCGACCGCTTGTCGCGAGTCGCAGGGAACCATGGTGCACGTCGAGTCCGTGAGGGCGAGTGCCACCGCCGCTTCCTCCGCTTCTTCTGCGCACTCGCACGTTACACTTGCCGTTATGCGCGTTTTTCCACTCGAATCGACGACCGCAATCACAAATCGCGAGCGTTCTCCGTATTCCGCCGCGTCAACTAACCATGTCCCCGTTTCGTCTCCGTGGTTGTGTAGGAGAGCTCTGGCCCTGGTCACTGTTCTTCTCCGGTTGTGTTCCGGGTGGACGTTCCGTGGAATCGGGTCGACTCTTAGCGTTGGTCTGATCGCGTCCGGAACGGCGACTTTCTGGCCTTGTTGTGCGTGGTAACGAATGTCCAGACTTTCCATGATCAGCGTCCCGCTCTCGTTCCCGCCAATCTTTCTAGTGAAGTGCGTTGAGCCTCGGCGATTTCGCTAAACGTGTTGTGAAGCCCGAGCTGGAGCAAGCGGTGCGTGCTGGTGGACTCGGGTAGACCAATTGCTATCTTGTATGCCCTGCAGACGAGGACGTTTATCTTGGCTTCTTCTCCCTTGTACCAGTTGTGGAATGCCGCGACGTACGCAATATGGCACATGACGAAAGAGTGTATGAGTAGTGTGAGACTCGCCTCCCTCATTCCGTTTAATCTGCTGGTGACCCTCTTGAGGATTTTCATGGCGTTAGCCGTCTTGTGCTTTAATTTAGTAATTGTTTCGCCGTTGACGCCGTTGGCCTCGATTATCATGCCTAGGACCTTAATTATCTGCACTATCGGGATGGTGCTCCGTTTCTCGTGCGTAGTTTGATCTCTTTGTATTCTCCCGTGGTCGTCGCCTGGTCTACCGCCTGGTGAGGCGGTAGAGTAGGAGTTCCGACTTTTTCGGGACAATGAGTCATTGCATTTTTTGCTTGCTTACGGGGTATGAGCCATTGTTCAAGGGGTTACGATCCTCTGATGATGACAGTTTTCGACATGCCGTTTTGTATGTTATATGCGTGATTAGAAAGAATTTAAGCACTGTCCGCTTTATTTTGCTGACTGCTTGTAGCCTCTGCCTTACGGGGCTATGAGTCATTGTATTTTTTGCTTGCTCACGGGAGTATGAATGCTTACGGGGGTATGAGCCATTGATGATGATAGTTTTTGTTCACGGAGAACAAAATTGCACGGAACACTCGCCATATACAGCTTCGCTGTAAGAAGTAAGTAAAACAATGGTCCACTTTTAGAGCAAGTTTTACAGTGCATATCGTGAAACAGGTGACATCATCAGATTGGTTTTCTCTCCAGATTCGTTCTTATTTTCTTTAATAACACGGACTATGGGGAGCCAACGGGCAAGGTATTTTTGAAGGCAAGGTCTTCTTCGCCGACCTCACAAGGATTTGGCATATTTGAGATCAGGGTATCTTGTAACTGCTTCTAGAAAGAAACGGCTGGTCAGGTGACTTGTATAGGCCACATGAACATGACAATGGTATTAAAGATAGGTCGCCATGCGGAGATTGTGTAGGAACTACCACCAACTGAGTATATAACTTAAAAAAAAGGCCGCAGTTTCATCCAAAAGGCGAAGAATCGACTGTGATAGGAAATTATTAGACAGCCATATGCAGTAACGATAGTAGATATATCGGAAGTATAAATATATAAACTTACGCTTACTAACTAAATGCACAAGCCTTGTGTCAAGCGCGCACCAGCAAAAAAGACGACATCTGATTCGATGACCACCGACGCTCGACGTCAAAATGCTGGCGTGAGAAAGAGCAGCAGCAGCAGTGAATGCCTCTCACTGTGGCCTCTCGCTGCCTATCGCATAAACGCGAACTGAGCGGTGAGAACACAGCGCACACGAGGCCATCAGCCCTGGGCGTGCCTAGAGTTTTCACACATCCCAGATGGCTTGCAAGGTAGGGCCCACGCCGCAATTCTCAGCCGCACCATACGTAGCTGAGCATTCCTCCATTAAATTTGACCGGAAGCAATCGCACGGCGATAATTTTCTTCATAAGGTATGCTGACGATGCATTTCATTCACTGCTTTGTTTATTTTTTTTTTCATAACGGTGGCCGCATTTCGATGGAGGTGAAGTGCCAAAACACCCGTGCACTTAGATTTAGGTCAAGTTAATGAACCCCGGGTGGTACAAATAATTCTGTAGCCCCTGACTACGCTGTGCCTCATAATCAGATTGCAGTTTTTGGCACGTAAAACGGCAGAATTTATTTAATTAACTTGCTGGGTTGATTTGTTTGTGTGCTTTCGTTCTCCCTTCCTTTTGTGCGATGACGTATACATATGTTTTCGTGCAATGAAAAGCCACTTGTGAGCGCTGTGTAGCGTCTGCTTCTTTCGCCGTCCGTGTGCTTTTTGCGCTACTATGTGCATAATGCCATACCAACTAGCCCATCAGTCTGTCCTTTTGTTCTCGAGGGGTTCTCGTGATGTTTGTGGCGGATGGATGTGTTTTTCCAGGGCTCCGTGGCGGCGACGAATATAATTTTGTTTTTGCTTGCTTTGAGCTTCTTTCTGTATTTAATTCTGCTGTTCTTTTAGCCTATGAATTGTAGGTTGGAAGCGACAACTCTATCCGCTACTAGGTTTCTTTTCCCTTTTTTTTTCGTGTCTCCGTGTGTTTTCCAGGTATATATGGTTTTGTGGGGTAATTATAGCGTCCTTTCGTGAACCGTGTTTCAATACGTGCCACCAGAACGTTAAGAAGCTAAGTTGTTTTAGCCTTTAAGTAGTAAATTGGGAGTGGCAAGGCTATAAGATATTAGTGGTTTTAGTGTGTGCGTATTTGTATGAGGAATCCGAAATATTGATGTTGTAAGAGAGTCAGAGCGTGGCCACGTGTTTGAACACGCGCGACCATGTGTCATACCTGAAGTCTGTTCAGTATTTATTGCTTTTAATACACTGTAGATAAATAATCTGTGACATTTTAAAGATTAAGGTTCTATCATTAAGAAAGAAACATTAAGAAAGTGCAACACATGGCAGGAAAGGCGGGAACGTGTGCAGCGTCGGGGCAAGGGGTCCCTCAAGGTAGACGTGGGGGAGGATGAGATACGAGAGGAAATCGAGTCGATCGGCAGACACTGTGACGTCGATGCGAGACTAAAAAAAGGAAGGATGTCCAGGGTGAGCTCGTAAAACGGGTCAAAGAGTTAAAAAAGGAGCTCATTATGAAGCGAGAGGCACGGATGGCGGAGGCAGTAGAAGAGAGACTTCGGGAGCAGCCGAGGAAAAACTTAATAGTGCCGGTATCATAAGCGAAAATGGTAGTGACGATGAAATGCCATGTCCCGGCGTGACAGTATCGGGCATGCCAATAAAACGCGTGGAATGCGTCGTGGAGCGTGCAGTTTGGGCAGCTGGAAAGAGGGTCACCGACCTTGAAGCGGCCACGAAAGAAAAGCAGCAACGCAGGGGTCAATGCGCTTTGGTGAAGTTCCAATCGCGTGGAAAATGATGACAAAGGGAAGCATGGAGAGGCCTTGGCAGCAGGAGAGAGTGAAAAGGTGATTGTCGTCTTTGACTTAAATCTGACTAGGTGCTAAGAGGCGATTGTGGAGAGGGTAAAGGTGACAAAAGAGTCGCGGTAGGAACGCTTCCAGGGCAGACATTGGGTTTTGTCATTGAGTAAGCTAGAGTGATAGTGAACGCGGATAGTGAACAGGGAAGCAACTTTGTGGTAGTAGCTGGTGGGCTAAATGACGTGCTAAATAGAAGAGGAACATGTCTAGCTTAGTGTTCGGCGAAAGGGCTAGACGATACACGTGAGATGTCCGCTCGGGTCCAGATTGTTGACTGCAGGGTGCCGGAGGTGCCTTTACGTGACAGTAACGTACAAAGAGCTGCTGCGGCCGCTAATGAAGATATATGGAGAATGATCCGAGAGAAAGGTTTCGAGATTGTGGTAGGAAACAGTGAAGTCAGAAGGTATGATGGTTTTCAACAAGATGGTTGAACTTCAATAGCAGGGTTGGACAAGAAGTGGGATGGGGACTTGCTGGTCGCGCAGTTGCTTTTTTTTAGGGCCCACGGGCGCTCAGGAGGCCAGGGTAGGTAGCAATGAAGAAGGAGGTGCCCTAGGGGAACCTCAGACTATTATCACTAGCACCACCGTCAATAACAAGTATACGAGCAAAAAGAAGAACGAAGAGAGCTTGCTGTGCAATAGGCTACATAAACACCTGCAGAGCGGCAGAAGAAAGAAAAACGTAGTTAGAGACTGAGGAGCAATTAAATAGAGGACAAATATGTTTGTAAGCAGTTACAGAAACGCACCTTAGAAACTTACAAGAGCCACCAGTGACTGAGAATTATGTTTGGGAAGGATGCAGCAGAACTAAATCGGAAAGAAAGGGAGGTACAGTCGGAATGCTCATACATAAGGTAGCCAAATGGGAAAGAGTAAATTCAAAGTGTCAAGAGCATCTTTGTTTATCAGGCACAGTGAGTAGAAAGAAAACCTGGCTTGCCGTAACGTATTTGTGGACGGGAAAAATGCAATAAAAAAATCAAGAATCAGTAAAAACCCTACGCGCTGATATTAAGTGTTTAAAATTATTTGATCAGTTGGCATTAATGCCCACATACAGGATCCACATGGTTATACCGACAACAACAGGACATTAATGCTAGATTTGTATGAGCTGCATAATATCGTTGTAGCGAATACCGGTCCTAAGTGTAATGGCCAGATCACGCGGAAAGTTGGAAATAGGCAATCGACCATTGATTATTTATCTGATCACAGAAGGAATTCATGATAAGCAGCGAGACTCATTAGAAAAAGGACACAGCGCAAAATAAAAAAAAAAAGACAAGGACGAGAGAGAGCGATACGCACACAACACTGACTTACAACAGTTTATTCATGAAGCCATGAAAGAATAAATCTATAGGGTGCTACCATGCGCAATATTTGAATGATCGGCAAAAAACCCCGGAACACCATTTGCAATGATGATACTGATAGCCACGTACCTACAGAGCACACGGAATGCCCTCAGAAGGTCATGTTTGCATTCTATGCAAAAAAGTTTTGATGCTCAGGTTGACCGCGTGTTGTCTTCCGGATACACGAAGGCGCTAGTATCAGCTGTCGCGGAAAAGATTTTCAAGCAAATCAAGCATGGCGAAGCTGATCGAGCGCCACGTCCGCCAGTGGAACAGAAAAGCTTGCAATACTTCAGCATATACATGATGTGTCCCACAAACGGGAGAGGGTAGGGCAACGCACTGATGTTGCGGTGTTTTTTTTTTTTCGCTCCTGAAAAACTATCAAAGCTTTGCAAGTTTGCTTCACAAGCCAGGCGTAGCCATTGTAATGTGAAACACAGGAAGGGTTTGGTGCCCTGCATCATTGGCCTGGTGCCTATGATTTCTCTCTCTTGTGCAACAATGTACGTGGGACAGAGAGGAAGGTGCTTAAATGAGCGTCTCATGGAGCACCATAACAATGTGTACAATACGGTACAGGGCCATCTGGGTATTGATTGCCGCGAACACGGGTCGTGGCAATGAATGCAATGAATGCCTGCCCTACTTTGAAAATAAAGTGAAGTGCTGGCTAAACAGGAAATCATTAGGGCAGATTTCATTAGAAGTTTGATAGCTCGTGCGTATGAATGGGTTTGAATGGTAAGCGTTCCGTGTGTTCTTTAGGTACGTGGCTATCATTATGAGCATTGCAGATTATGTTCCAGAATGTTTGCCTAGCATTCACATATTGCGCATAGTAGCGCCCTATATATTTTTTCCTTCATGGTTTCATGAATAAATTAATGTAAGTCAGCGCTGTGTGCCTGCCACTCTCTCGTGTCCTTGTCTTTCTTGCGCTGTGTCCTTTTTCCAATTAATCACCAACAAGACCAAGCTTCCAAGCAGACTTTAGAGAATTGGTCACTGACGAGAAAAGGTATAGCAGTTGAGGGAGTGACCATAAACGCATCATTTTGAAAACTGCAAAGAGAGCAAGGAGCGAAGGATTGACAGCGCCATTCTTCCAAGTAAGGAAGAATTGTACTAAGAAAGTAAGGAAGAATGCCAAGTAAGGATGCTCTGTTGAAAGCAGTATGAAAAACCTTAAGAGATAGACGAATACCAGACAGTTGGGGACAAGATCGAATGAATTTAATTTATAAGGGAAAGGGAGACAAATATAGAATTCAATCATATAGACCGTTGACCATTGCATCGCTAATATGAATTTAAAAATGCAGGTGATTAAAGCTGAAAACATGCGCGGATAATAATGGCATATTTGAAGCATTTCAGAATGGCTTCATAATCGGCAGGCGTCTGGATAACAACTTATTTGTTCTTACTCACTGTGCTGAAATATCGAGAGACGAAAGGAGACTGCGGTATGCGGCTTTTTTAGAAATTACCGGATTGTATGACAACGCAGACAGCAACAAGATTTAGGCAACGACTTTATACAGATTTTACTGTATACAGCTTTTTACTGTAACGCAAAATACCGTTTGCGATGAATTGGAAGAGCTGAGGAGCGAGAGAAACTTGATATCAGCAAGGCACTGAGGCAGGAGTGCCCTTTATCCCCACTGCTGTTTATGATGTACATGGTGATAATGGAAAGGCTGCTAGAGGAAAGAAACATCGGGTTTAATCTGTCTTACAAACAGGCCAGCACAGTAGCGGAGCAGCAGTCTCCAGGTTTGTTTTATCTAGGCGACGTTGTGTTGCTTCCTGTAAACAATGTGACATTCAACATCTCGTTAATATCTGTGTAGAGGAAAGTGAGAATATAGAATTAAAATTAAACGTGAAAAATCAGATTTTGTGATATTTAGTGAGAACAATGAACAGAAAGTATCTGACATAATAGTTCTGCGGGAATGCACAATGTGGAGAGAAGTAATTAATTAAGGCAAATTAGACATCCACTCAATCCTAGCACTTGCTACACAGGAAACTTATACGGGTTTGTCGAAAGAAAAGCATCGCAGATGAAGAAAAATTCGTCCTGATCCTGGTCCGGGACAGTGTCTATACAGAGCCAGGAAGCACCTCAGGTAAAATAATAATACCTTAGTATATGGATAAACGAATGCAATATGTATATGAAAAGACAGGATAGGCAATAACAGGAAGGCGGAAGAGAAATGCGGCCATAATGAAACACAGAGCGCTATAGGGGCACAATACGCATGAGGTACTCCGGGGTATGTGGAAACGTGTAATGGTTGCAGGAGTTATATTTGGAAATGTGGTTGTTTGCTTGAAGTCAGTGGTTCAATCAGGACTCGATGGCAACCAAAGGTCACTGGGATGCCTCGCATTGAGCGCTCGCGGGAAGACTACAAATGAAGCTGTGCAGGGTGATATGGGCTGGACAAGTCTTGAAGTGAGGGAAGCTCAGAGTAAAATGGATTTTGAAGAACGACTGAGGATTACAGAAGAGAGTAAATTGGTCGCGAACAGGAAAAAGATCTGCTGACAGCGGAGGAAAAGAACTAGAAAGCTTACCAGCAAGTATGCGAACGGTATTGTAAGCAACATGGCAACTATGAACGTAAAACGCATAGTCAGAGAGGCTGAGACAATTTCATGGGTGGCGCCAACGGAAAAGTAACCTGCTATGAGTAATTACCTGAGAGGAATAAACGAAACCAGGAATGAAACAATTTATGATAACTCAAAGGCAAGCTCTTTACTTTTCAATGTAAGTTCAGGGTGCCTTAAAACGCATACTTATAAAGCGAGGTACACCAAGGAAGAACAAACATTTACTTGCTGCGGTAAAGCTTAGCAAAAAGATGGAGCATGTCTTATTAGAATGTAAAGATCTCTGCCCAGCTATCGGTCTAGGTTACTCTGGCCTCCTTGAAGCCATTGGGTTCAGCAATAGCAGGGGGAAAATAAACATGTCCACAATAGAGATTAGTAAGAGGCGATTGTAAGTTTGTTGACAGAAAAGTAGGCAGACTACAAACAATGGAGGCAAACAAAAAAAATTCCCAATTGTGGTTCAGAAAATATGAGGCTGGGAATTTTTCTTTTTAAAATAAATAATGGGGTTTTACGCGCCAAAACCACTTTCTGATTATGAGGCACACCGTAGTGGAGGACTCCGGAAATTTCGACCACTTGGGGTTCTTTAATGTGCACCTATGTACACGGGTATTTTCGCATTTCGTACCCATCGAAATGCGACCGCCGTGGCCGGAATTCGATCCCGCGATCTCGTGCTCAACAGCCCAAGACCACAGCCACTGAGCAACCACGACGGGTCAGTATTTTCTTTTTCTTCTAAAGATAGGTAAGACAGGAGGCAAAATAATAACAACAGATTAGTGCGGCAACCAACCACCCCGTTTCAAAGAGGACGTTCATGGCATCCATCCATTCGTGCATCCGATAGGGTGACTCACTGTAGAGTAGTATGTTAACTGTCTTAGTAATCAATTATTCCTTAACAAAATTGCTGACCATATGAAAATCCATATTCTATAACTCGCAATATGCTATCCTTCACTAGATTATACGTGTTTCTGAGTAACCAGTCTTTCTAAATCAGTGTCTTGGAATTAGTCTGATACGTTATCATTTGAGCGGTTTACACTTTCCCTTGTCTCACTTTGTTCTTGAAACATTCGCTCCTTTCGTGATTTTAACCGCCTTCGTATTGAAAAATACCCCTTAGTGAACAAGTGCAATGGTTTGTGAAGCAAGAAAGCAAACTATCCCACTCGTCTGACTATGTACTCACTGATTCTTCTGAGTATCGACAACATCTCTTATGTCTTGTGCGTTGCGAAATATACCTGGCGAAATTAAATTGCCAGGCATTTTTCTCTTCAGATGTCTCGTCTGGTGCACTTTGTTTTTTCTGTAATGAGGACGAAACAATTTTTCAATTCTTGTCGCCTCACCACCTCATAGCTGTGGTGAAGTGGTTTCGTATTAAAGATAATTTACTAAACGAGCTGACTGAAGAAAATTCGCCTGCATCCAACAACGTCCTTTTACCGCTTTACATCAATGCGAAAATGAATGCTCACATTAAAGCGCGGTCATGCGGATTCGTCATTTTTTGGTTACTTGATAACAAATATCATGGACAACTCAACCATCGACATAAAAGGAAGGCACAAAGTCTTTTTGAGAACTGCAGATGTTAGCCCAGCCAAATGGCTGACATGCTGCTACCCCTGATGATTAGGGCGTTAGCTGAGCTATTAAGGCTACAGAAGAATAAACGCAGAAAGTAAAGAAAAATCAGCAGTAAAAACGAAATCCAGAACTGGGAAATGCTCATTAATGAAAAAAAAAATGAAGACGAAGTATAAAAATTACATATTCTGTAATTTAACGGTTACGCGAACAGACAAAATCCTGCAGGACGTGGTTAGCGTTACGTAAAGAAAGTGAATCCTACACTTTTCGCGCGTGAAACTCATAAGAGGCGCTTCCACATCGTGCAAGAAAATATCGCATTTTAAGATATGTTATCCCTAGGACGTTCTCAGATGCCATGAAAAAGCGTGCAGCTCGACGAAGACGTGAACGAAGAGCGGCTGTCGCGGCGTCGCTCGTGCCACGCCCCCTGTTTGACTTGTGCCAGGCCGAACAGCAACGAAGTCATTCGAACACTTCTCTTTCTTTTTTTTGTCCATATCTGGCGAGCAGCACGTGAAAGAGTTCCACGCTGGGCCCCTTCCTGTTCAACTGTCTGTGAGTGTGGCTCTTCTCCTATCTTCGTCCATTCGTTTCAAGCCGAACGTTTCGTGATGATCCGATGATCATTCCGAGTGGCCGTCTTTCTGCTCTGACAAACCAACTGCAAGAGCCTGCAGCTGTGCATCGGCAACTGAAGCAGAACAGCCGTGCTAGAAGTCAGCTTTCTACAGGCAGTAGCAGAAAGACCAGATAAAGACTGGATCCCGGCGAGATGCGAGTCATGTGTAACTGCTGGAATATCCTACGGCATTGGCGGCCCACGAACCAGCTCGGCAACGGATGCAACAGTGAGAAAGAATTCCAGTTGCCTTTTACAAGAACCGCGGACACTCGCGTTTGCCATGTGACGCGGCACCTTTTGGCATGCAACTACCTCTTCTGGAAGTTTGGTCTCCAGCTCGAGGTGGACGAAGATGACGATGAAGGAAATGTGCAGCTAGTGAGTGTTTCAAGAAAGCGCTTCGCAGCTAAAGGAAACGGACTGAGCGAAGTGGGAAGGGGCTCCACCATGTGTTTCTTGAATAGTGAACATGTAGCATAGATGCACTGTTATCGTCTATATAGACTACATCGCTGCCATTGCACTCCATCATGCACTTATTAATATAGCTGCACAGAATTAAGAGGGCAAGCGTTAGAAGGTAGTAAACTGCTGAGAATTTAGACGTACAGCACGTTTGCGACCTAGAATAACGCCCCGGAGACAGATAAAAAACAGAGGACCTTGAATACGTGTCACACGGTTTACGTGGAATTGCGGTCAGTCGTGACTTTATCAATACGAGGGACAACTCTCACCAGTCGAGACATTGGACACTTGGAGACCAGTAAGAGTTACTCATTGATGCTGAAACACAGGCGCGCCTCGATATTTCTTGCATCTTCACTTGCGGTTCCATTGCATTAGAAGAAGTATCCGCAAAATACATGGCAAAGAACTCTGCTCTACGGAGTCCGACCCTCACAGAGTTTCACCGTGTCGACAGGAACGCTTTAACGTGGTGGCAACCATCTCGGCCACAGGCATCCCTTCAAGACTTGGTCGCTGAATGGCACCTCGACATAGCGGTGTACAATTGTGAACGTGACATAATCAGTCACTGAGATTGTGCTAAAAGAGCCACACATGTGGGCATACTTTTTGGTCTTTTTATATACAGCAGCAGATTTCTGGTCGCTTGCCTTGTAATCGCTAAGTTTATTTGTTTCTTATAGTTTCAACCAAAGCATGAACTTTCGTGTCTTCATTAGCGCATTTATAAAGATGCTGTAGTGGATTATTTTATTAAATGTGTAATGTAATGATGATAATATGTCTAAACCTTTGGTACCTGAATCACATATGCCCTATTACATCGCATGTACAGGGCGTCCCAACTGTCATGCACCAAGGTTTAAAATTTTGCAAATGCCTCGTAGTTGGATAGAACAAATGTAATGTCTTCCGTTGGCTTGGAGATTCACAGATGATTTTTTGCGCTCTGACTAATGATATAACTAGTCTTAATGATTAAACTTCTCAAATATTGTAGTTAGATGAATTCATTCCAAGTGGATCCGCCTTGCGAGCTCCCCTGCTATAATGTGTAAATTGCAATTTGGGCCATAAGGTAATTAGAGAAAAAATTAGTGATTATGCATTTCAATGTTTTGTGCAAGTAATGTCTGCCTCTTTGAGTAGACCAGCTCATGAACTATAATTGTGTTAGCTGCGACAGGCAATATTTAAAAAAAATTGAAAGCATTTGCTGAAACACCCGGTATCTGGGCTCTTCGTGGCGTTCAATAAAACAACCAAATCCACAAACTTTCTTAGCAGTTATTAGGTATGCTCTCCAGTTCCATATATATACGGCTTACTTGACCTGCCCCCTGCGCGCGATAAAGCACATTCATTCATTGCGTGGTAGCTAGGTAGAACACTGGGGTCCAAATTCACAAAACTGTTCGTAAGTGTATTTTGCCATTGACCGATGACCTTCGCTTAAAATATGTCAAGAATGAGAATTGGCTAGCATTTGCTCTTACGAACAGTATCAGCGTATGAAGTTTTTGTGAATACGTCCCTTGAATTTTCTCGTTTTGTGTAAGCGGTAAACAGAAGGAAATGACATCACGTAATATATAGAATGGGGTATGATTAAGCCATGCTTTCCTCGTAGGCTGTACCTATTACCTGTTTCTGCAGCAAACGAGGTTCTCTTGCTGACATAGTTAGGGATTTGGGTGGCCGCCTTTCGATTTCTATCATTGCCTCAGGCTATAATTTATTACAGCTTGTGTTACCAAGAACAGAGGATTAGTGCTCAGCAGAGCTTTCCTACAGCATTCGCAAGATTAATACTAATCGTCTGTTGCATGTTGGACGAGCACATCGGTGCCCCTGTGTACACGAGGTCACCGATGCCGTAGCAGTTCAATCTCGTGATTTTGGTCATGCGGCGCTTTGTTGAGAAAATGTTTAAAATAATTAGGCGCCGATGTTTTTTCTTCAGTCACGTGTAGGTATACTGTATGTATTGTATGGTCCTCTTGCAGTGCTCTCTGAGGGGTAGAAATTATGCACTCAGGCAACACAAAACATCCTAAGGATGTTGTCAGATGATCAAAACGTCGTTGTAGGGGAGGGGACGTGTACAGAATAATTATGAATAAAATAGTAATTATAACAGAATAGAAAAGGATTACTAAATAGAAGTTCTTTCTTCACTCACGTGCAGGTAGACTGCTGGACCTGCTTCCACACCCCCGTGAGCGGCGACGAATAAGTCATCCAGACAACACAAAGCATCCTTGTCAAATGATCAAACCGTCCTGGCCTGGTAGGGGTCGTATTAAAGAAGTCCCGACACGGCCATTATCGCGAATGGCTAATTCTACGCACTTGAGTTGTAAACAGGCAGCATCCAGTATCGCCTTGCTTTGGACCTCTTCAAGAAAGAAATGTTTGGACGACGGTGGGATCGAAGAACTTGCAGTGGAGACCAATGTTCTAGTTATTCGCCCATCGCGTCGCTTCTTTTTCTGTATTGTATTGCCTTCTTTCACATAAGTAAAATAAACAGTAGGCAAATATAAGTCTTTCGCAAATATAGACTATTAGCACAGGACTGACTTCATTAAAAATATATTTTTCAAGAAAAATGACCCCTTCGGATGGTACAAGAACTGTACGGTCGTTTTCTCGCACAAGACCATGTTTTCTTCAACGTTCGCATGAACTTAGCGCGCGTTTATATATCCCCGCCGTATCTGCAGCCTTATTTTTCACGACATATGCAGGCGAAAAAACGCTATTAGACCGTATGACATTCCACCTGTATTCGTATTAAGCATGCAACAATATGCATGGGTAAATGGCTAACACTTCTTTCATTGTCGGTAACGAGGTTCCAGTGCAAAATATAGTCGCAGCATTCGACAAATACGTGTTCGAGCCGTACAGGATTTCTGCAGAACATGTCATTTCTCGCCCGTGGTACAAACAATCCTCGTTGTTGAAGCCATGTTTAGTGAGATTAGAGCGAGTGTAGACTTTTTTGAAACATGCTTTGACAATTCGTTTGCGACCAAGTTTTTACAAACTTGAGAGAGAGAGAGAGAACAACTTTATTAAAAATGCTGCAGAATCGGTTAGGCTCCCTCCACGCAGGGAGGACAAGCTTTTACCGCGACGCGGCCACTACGTCAGTCTCGTGCGTTGTGCTCCTCGAGGTCTTGGTTCCTCGCTACTTCCAAACTTGAAAAAAACTTTGCCCTGGGTCTCGACACTATATTGTACGGTAGCATGCACACATTTTTTTGTGCCAAAGCCAACAACCTCTTTGGGAAGTTTGGAGTGTACGCCACGTTCAGTGCTATGTAAAAATCGACAGTCAGCGTTTCGTACACTAACGTCGGACGGCCGGAATAAATGTCTTTCCTTTGCCGTCATATCACCATCGTCACTGTCATCGTGGTCTCACTCCTGTCGCCATAAGCCCGCAAGCACGAGACTCGTAACTGGTGGTGCTACACAAACAAGTTGGTCCTCCCGATAATGTTTCTTGCATACAACATAAAAAGAAGGCCCGTCCAACGTATAAGGCTTTGCGTTTTCTTCTGCTGGCAACGTCGATACATGATACATTCCACAACATACGCACGCATTCTCAAAGAACGCGTTTATCAAGTTTCTAATTGCCATCCCGCGTCTGAAATGGTGCGTGATGGGGTAGCTGAGAGCAGCATCGTCGCGTTCGACAGTTCAAAGTTCACTGTGTTCCGGGACAAAGCTAAAGGCTCGTTACTGTCATCAAATGATCATGGCAGCATTTCGCCGTGAAAACGTAGCTTTGTTTCTTTTCTAGGCGAAAAGCTACCACGATTGTTTTCGTACAACCAGGCGTGGATATCCAGCCTATGCAATCTTCGCTTTCAGTTTTGCGACCACGAAAACAAGGTGTGGGTGGTGGAATCGAAAAAAATAGTGTTAGTTGACTAGAAAATAGAACAGCCAAGACAGAACCTATCTATCTATTCTATCTACAGAGCTTAACTGCACCGAGAACGCCTGTATATTTGGCTTTTCTGTTTTTCATCTCCTGCTAATTCAGCCTTCAGTATAGTCCTGGCATCAAAATGCAACGCTGGGGTACGATTACAGATTTCTGGACATTTACTGCGACCACATGGGGTGTGTCACATGACACAGTGGAAAATTTAAATGTACCATTATGACCTAAATAAACCTTCAAGGGCTAAGTGGTGGAGTTTCAGATAAAACCAGGTGCGTCCATGACAAACGAGGTGTTTGTAGAAATAAAAAAAAAACAAAATTTATATGGTTTTACGTGCCAAAACCACTGTTTGATTAAGAGGCCCGCCGTAGTGGGAGACTTCGGAAATTTCGACCACCAGGGGTTCTTTAGCGTGCACCTAAATCTAAGTACACAGGCGTTTTTGCATTTCAACCCCATCGAAATGCTACCGCCATGGCCACAATTTGATCCCGCGCCTTCATGCGTAGCAGCCCAACACCATAGCCACTAAGCAACCACGGCGGGTCAAAAAAAAAAATAAAATAAAGAAAGAAGGAAATATTACAGAATGTAATAATTAAAAAAAAGAAAAAAATCACGCTGTTGTTGCCAATGAAACTCCAGGTGGCTTGCTATGTCTCCGTCACATGTGCAGTGAAAGTTAAGTACATTTTTATGCCTAAGGAGAGGCTTCCGAAGGGAAAGAAGGCTAACCGCATCGTGATGTCAATTTTCCAACAGAGAGATTAGTGCCATTTTACGTAGCCACTGAAACGGTGGCTACTTGCACCAATCCTTGCACCAATGAAACGAAGAAAAACCGCAACAACATAATGGAGCGTCTGCCAACCGAGAGAAATGAGTTAATATTTTGGGTCTTTGCAGCGTGTTGCCAAAAATATTACAGGGATTTCGTCCGACCCATTGAAAGATCACAGAGATTGGATAACCAGATATGGATAACCGTGATAAGGTGCTCTCTGCGTATCTTGGCGGGGCACGCCACGGGAAGTCAAGCATGGCTCGTATGTGCGAGCATGCGGTGTCACCAGACAATAGTGCAGTGGATGCTTTTTATGTGTTTGCATCAGTAGCATCGAGACAACAGCAGCGTGCAAACTGCAGTGTTTCGAGGCTCTAAAATGACACATTGGAACCTTCACGCGTCTCTTAGGGAACCCATAACACATGCAGAATCTCCTAAAGGCCCTACTCCTGGCTCCATTGCAAATTTTGGTTACACATTGAAAGTTGTGAAATTGCGTCTGAGTAGCATATTACCGCAATAATTATTTCTAATGGGCTCGATATTGGTGGAGATAGAAGAAATCAACCTTGCTTCTGCCATGAGGAGCGTCACTGTCAACGGAGACACTCTCCCCCTGTGCCTCGACTGCCATTCGCAAGCGGTGTTCCTTCCCTGCCTTCTACCATAATGCAGCCGAGGACCCAGAGGATGTTTCTTCGGAGAGCCCGGTTCCATCTTAAGCCCCTAGATCGGTTTTTTTTAAAAGCTCATAAAGGCACTTTAGTTCCATCGTTTTTCTTTTTTTTTTCTTCGGCGCGGTGTATTATAGCGGTGGCGTTACGGCTTCCGTGCGGACTTAGGTCACGTGTCATGGCGAGTGGCGTAGGTTGCAATGCGTTTTGCGTTACGGCATTTGTGCGTGTGACCTTGGCTGTGGTTGATAGGGCACATTTCTCTCTCTCTCTCCTCTCTCTCTCTCTCTCTCGAGAGAGAGAGAGAGGGCGTGGCTTTAGGTTGGAAATTTCAGTGGTTTTCTGGCGGTCGCGCAGAACTGCTATACCTTGCAGGCACGACCGTCAGCGCGGGATGTATACGTTGCACTTGTCTGCTTAAAATTTCCAAACCTGTTAAGATGGCCTTTAAGAAACCCCCGAAATTTTAATATGCACTTTTGAAGACATCTAGCTACTACACGTACGAAACCTTTATTGAGAGTTCGCCAGTGACTATGTTTTATTCCTTTGGTCAGAATTTGCTCAGATTACTGCTCAAATATTTGCGACACAATTAACGCAATGTTTTTTCGTCACCTGAGTTAAGTTGGGGGGACGCGTATTTTTTTCTTTCTTTCTTTTTTTCGCACTCACCAATTGTGCACGCGCTATTACTTCCGCTGTGTGCTCGCTTGTTTCACGTAGGGAGCCGGGCTCTCAGAAGCGGGCATGCATGCGTTCCCTATGGAGCACAGGAGGCGTTGATAGCCGTATGCTAGCTGGAGTCTACTTTCTACGTAAACCCAGCGAGGATGAAGAATACAGAATACGCAAAAGATATGAAGTGGAAAGGAAATCTGTGAGCGAACACCCGCTCATTTTATGAGCCATACATTCTTTGATGTAAGGGTTTGAGTTTACAGACTCTCATACTTAGTCATTACCAGACATTTATTCATCGTGTATGCCTATGATTAAGCGCCTGAAGAACAATATACGTGCGCTTTCCAAGGATTCATCAAAAGCAGTACTTGTCGACCTGTGGAATCTCGTTTGCCATCTCCAGACTTTATAGTTTTTACTATGTTCATTGTTCCTTGTTTGTCGTACTATAAAAAAAGTGTCGCAATGATTTATTTCTGCGTTTAACGTTGAATTCGCTATTTTCATTCCTCAGGTGACTGCTGTACCACCCTTCCCGTACATCGGGGCATACGTTGCCTCCGGGTCATGATCGATACATCCCTACCACGCAAATGCTTCTCATAACGTCGTGGAGAATGCTGGTGAGTTACATGTTTGTGCTTAATGCGAAAAAAAAAAACTGGTGGATATTGCCTGCTTGCTAAAGCACTACCCCAATTTCCTTCGTGCGCATACCATCACTTGCCTGCTTTTACAACGCAGTCCTGAGGCACCCGTTCCTGCGTTGGGCGTCGTCGTGCCTCGCCATCACTCGTCCTACCTCGGCGTAACGGAGAGAACGAGCAAAGCGAAGGATGAAGGAGCGAACGCGGAGCGCAGCGGGGGGTGAAAGACTGCGAGGAAGCCACCTTGAAGTATCACCAGATGGCGCTCACTACCGTATGTGCATCCGTGGCAGCGGCGGAGCCGTCCAGATAAAAAAGAACCAGAAAACTCGCCTTCGCGCATGGCGTTCGCGGCAAGCGTTTCCCGCGAAACGTTACGGCTGCATATTCTGCAGTTGCCGGGAAGTAGCAACTGTGTGGCAGGTCTATATATAGCTCCGCGCGTCGCGGATCTGCCCTTCGGTGTGGTGATCGGTGCGATGCATCAATATATCGCGACATCAAAACACGTATGGAGCGGCGAACAAGATTCGCATTGGGCAGTATCGTAATCGGCGGTGAAATTTTTTGCTTCAATCAACACAGACGACAATATCTGGCTTCGATCTTTACTTTGCTAAATGTACTGTGCGTATTCAGTCAATGTGATATGCACGCTGCAGTATGCTGCACATTTGAACTTGTAGTAGAGCATTTTGAGTGGTCTCTTGAAAGGGGCAGAAGATAATGGTGGTACCGTAAATACGCCACTAAGTAATCACAAAGAAAAACCCCATAGTCCACAACCTCTTATTTCTTCTCAATGCGCAAATAACGCTCCTCTGATTGGCATATACCACTGAATTTCCGACAAAGAGAAACTTCTATTCACATGGAACTTGGATCGCCCTTTTTTCAGCCAATACGACTGTATCGTTGTTAAAACAAATGAAATTCGTGCCATGAAAACACATTTTGGACATGTGAAAGATACTTGAAGTAATAATGCCGCGTGATATACTTTTTACGTCATATATCACCGTTCTCAAAAATTATCTGAGCAAATTTATGCGGGCCTAACGTGTATTTTTTCATGCCGTTATCGCAATTTCTTGGTGCGTCTTTAATTTCACGCTTTCAGTTTCTTGATGAACATCCCCTGTCGTATACGCTGGTTATGTTTTATGTAGTATGTAGCAAACTACATTGCTACATAATATTAGTCGTAAGCAAAGTAAACAGAATGAAGATAGTCGCAAATGCAAACACAGCACGTAAGTTCGAAACTGCTCGAGGTAATTTGACGAGTTGCAGCGTTCGCAAAACGTGCACCATCCCCGAGGCAGAGGTCATAACTTCGCGCATGCAGCCCTGTACGCCGTGTAGTCGGCTTCGTAAGCCCTGGTGGAAGCATCTGCAGGTGTCTTGTATAAGCACGGTCTACTCTGGTGGCCATTCTAGAAGCTTGCTCTTCCACCTCAACCGGTAGAGATTTGAGTCACCTTGTAGTATGGACCCGGTGCGTTCTGATTGTTTCTGATTTGAGTCGACGATAATGGATAAGTTGAATAGATTTTTGATAGTTCAAAGCAAGAGCTTGCTGCTGAATAAGCTCGATAAAACTGCTGAAAACTCCCGCTTTGTTGAGTGTGAGATAGGGCTCAGTGTTTAGTATGCGAACTCCGATTAGTTTGCTAGTAACTCCTTCAATGAGCTAATCATGAACCAGAACATCTTGAGCATCACTGCAATTACTGGGCTCGCTCCTAGGTGTAACGCATTACAAAAATAATTTTCCCATTAAGGGTAGTCCCCTGGTACCATATGACACGGCCGACACATTGCTGAATAACTTAACGGTCATGTCAAGCGTGTCCTTCTTTGCCTTGTACCGTTTGACATACTCGTGCTCACGTGCTCTCCGCACCAACGCACCACAAATCTCCCGGTATATGCATGCTGTGCAGGCCTACGTTGTCTTCACTTGCGCCTAGCTTATTATAGGGTCTCACCATGAAGCGGCGCGAACGTTCTCGCACCATCTACTCAATGCTGCATAAAACACCGACCGAGGTCAATCAGTTGACAATATAATTATCAAAGGAAGGAAGCAGGGGTGTGAAGACATTTTAATGAAGTGTTCTAGGTTCAACAGGGGGACCAACCGACTGATCAACCGGTAGGAGGTGCTTTATTACCTTTTGGTTGTTGCCCTGTACAAGCCATAAGAAGACAAGTTTGAGCAGACGTCTAGGTGAGCAGTTAGGAACGTTATTTTCTATGTGCTGGCAGTGTGGAACATTATTCAATGTGGAGACATGTGGCGACATTAGGTAAAACTATTTCATTGAGATGTTATTGCATGTTACTGACATCAAATTTACGTAACCGCCGACTGATACATTACGTGGAGACCCGCAACGTTCTTTGAACCACCCAATGAAATGATCTCCTCATTTATGAGAGGTTACTATTGTTTGCTTTCGGAACAAATGGCTTTTGAAGCCTATCTTAAGAGGTTTTCCTTGTCCAATTGGCGGACAAGAGGCGAGAAGTGTGCAGAAGTGGAGAGGGTGTCGGTGGGACCGAGCTAGGGAAGTGAAAGTAGATAACTGGGTGATCAGAAGGATTCCAGCGTCTCTGATTCGTCATCTTGCCCATTGCTTAGTTTGCATTCTTTCGTCAAAAATCACGGTGGTATGCGACAGGGAGTTAGCAATGTCGTTAGGAGGGATCGCCATCGAAGTAAAGTTCGCAGAGCGATGTCCTATAAGTGAAGTAAAGGCTCGGCCGCGTTATACTGCCAAGAATGAGTATTTATTATAAAAAAACATACATTCTTGTCAGCAGCTCCTGGTAACCAGTGCCTGAGCGACCGGGGGGTAGCCATTTTTTATTTCTTTCGGAAAGGCGCGGTCTCCATTTCTTAAAGAAATTAACTGATGATTGCGATACTCCCTAGTGCTAATTTTGAGCGCAGCTGCTTAAGTGTTTTGAATTCGGGATATATTGTGGCAAATAATTCGATTCTGAACGACAGGGTCCTCTCGGCCGCGGCGCTGAGCCTCTGCACGGGCAGCTCGTGTAGCAGTAGCGGCAGACGAAGCATTTCGACCGGTTGCGTCGTTCATTGTTCAGAAAGAAAGCATGAACACGGGAACGCGCGCCTCGCTCGCAGCGCATTCTATAGCGGCGGCAGTGCAGGCGAAGTAGCGCATGCGCAGTTCGCCCGTGGCCCGCGCATGCGCTTTGCTTCCATATAAGTTATCGGCCGCATAAGGCCGCATGTCTTGGTCGCCACCGTAGAGCGAGCCTCGTGCGACACTCCGCTTTCCTCCTCACCGTTTCGCCATACTCTCCTCCTCCGCTTTCCTTTGGATGCTTCCCCTGCACCCTACTCCTAAGTAAGCCTCCTCTGGCTCTCTTCGCTATCGCAGTCTTTCATCGCCCACTGTGCTCCGCGTTCGCTCTTTCATCCTTCCCAGTGCTCGTTCGCTCGGTTACGCCGAAGGACCCCGACGCTCAGCGCCGGAAAGGGCGCCTAAGTGTTGTGCCCTGAAAAAAATTCGTTTTGTTTGGCCGATAATGTACCTTTTGTGCGTACACGTCACCTTGACGCGGTGAGTTGTTGCTGTTTTGTGACGTCGCGTGACAGACAAGCTCAGTGGACACAACCGGAAATTATTTTTACGAATAGCGGAGGAGTATTGGCGACAAACCTGTAATTATTTTACATTTTATTCAGCCTAATTATGCACAATCAGTGAGTACAGGTAATTTTGGGACAGGGATATTTTGCGGTTTCGTGACGTCGCTTGATCAGACAAGCGAAATTTGACCAGGACTAACGCGGACTAACGCAGGACTAACGGCGGAAATGAAATAGAGACAGATTGGGATAGCTTTACGTTACAGCGCCCATGTTGTCCGACCGGTGTTTTGTTTCCTTCCTTCTTTCTTTCTGTCTTGATTTCTTCCTTTCAGTCATTCTTTGTTTTCTTGACATGTACGTGTAGTTAGCAGTTAGTAAATGGGTCCGTCTGGTTTGGTGGTTCGTGAAACTCGCGATCAAGCACGACACGACAAAACGTAAAAAAAAAAAGTTCTTCCCGGTGATATACCCAAAAATCTTGCGGTTGCCAGTGCTCTGGGCCGTCCAGCAGGCCCGCCACCTAGCGGGCCTGCTGGACGGCCCAGAGTTTCTCGCCGAGGCTGGGGCTGCGCAAGGCAGCGGCCCACTGCGGCGGAAAGGTTTCGGAGTTAGCACCGTGCGGGTTGTTGTTACAGTCCCAGAGCATGTGAGTTAAAGTGGCTACATCAGTGTGGCAGACATTGCATATATTTGTTTGGTATGTGCCGGGTTAGGGTACGTGAGCGACTGCAGTTGTCTGAGGGCCACCGCCTACGCCCTGTCCAGCTTGTCGCTGGGCGCAGGGAAGATTCGGCGGGCCAGGCAGAGGGCCTTGGTAATTTCGTTGTAGGGTAGTCATGCAGTCTTTGGTGCTGTCTCATGGGCGACGGTCGCCGGCGCGGTGCACGAGCTCGCGTGCCTTGGCGTGTGCCGTCTCGTTTCGGTTGCGATGTGTCTCTGATATTTCTCCCATGTGCGCCCGGGAACAACTGGATTCTGGTTTGAAAATCTACCTCCCGCTGGACTTGTCAATTGCTCAGGACTCGGGCCGCTCTCCGCGAGATCCATCCCTTGGCGAAGTTTGCGACCGCTTGTCGCGAGTCGCAGAGAACCATGGTGCACGTCGAATCCGTGAGGGCGAGTGCCACCGCCGCTTCCTCCGCTTCTTCTGCGCGCTCGCACGTTACACTTGCCGTTATGTGCGTTTTCCTACTCGAATCGACGACCGCAATCACAAATCGCGAGCGTTCTCCGTATTCCGCCGCGTCAACTAACCATGTCCCCGTTTCGTCTCCGGGGTTGTGTAGGAGAGCTCTGGCCCTGGTCACTGTTCTTCTCCGGTTGTGTTCCGGGTGGACGTTCCGTGGAATCGGGTCGACTCTTAGCGTTTGTCTGATCGCGTCCGGAACGGCGACTTTCTGGCCTTGTTGTGCGTGGTAACGGATGTCCAGACTTTCCATGATCAGCGTCCCGCTCTCGTTTCCGCCAATCTTTCTAGTGAAGTGCGTTGAGCCTCGGCGATTTGGCTAAACGTGTTGTGAAGCCCGAGCTGGAGCAAGCGGTGCGTGCTGGTGGACTCGGGTAGACCGATTGCTATCTTGTATACCCTGCAGACGAGGACGTTTATCTTGGCTTCTTCTCCCTTGTACCAGTTGTGGAATGCCGCGACGTACGCAATATGGCACATGACGAAATAGTGTATGAGTAGTGTGAGACTCGCCTCCCTCATTCCGTTTATTCTGCTGGTGACTCTCTTGAGGATTTTCATGGCGTTAGCCGTCTTGTGCTTTAATTGAGTAATTGTTTCGCCGTTGACGCCGTTGGCCTCGATTATCATGCCTAGGACCTTAATTATCTGCACTATCGGGATGGTGCTCCATTTCTCGTGCGTAGTTTGATCTCTTTGTATTCTCGCTTGGTCGTCGCCTGGTCTACCACCCCTCTGTGTGAGGCGGTAGAGTAGAAGTTCCGACTTTTTCGGGACAATGAGTCATTGCATTTTTTGCTTGCTTACGGGGTATGAGCCATTGTTCAACGGGGTACGATCCTCTGATGATGACAGTTTTCGACATGCTGTTTTGTATGTTATATGCGTGATTAGAAAGAATTTAAGCACTGTCCGCTTTATTTTGCTGACTGTTTGTAGCCTCTGCCTTACGGGGCTATGAGTCATTGTATTTTTTGCTTGCTCACGGGAGTATGAATGCTTACGGGAGTATGAGCCATTGATGATGATAGTTTTTGTTCACGGAGAACAAAATTGCACGGAACACTAGCCATATACAGCTTCGCTGTAAGAAGTAAGTAAAACAATGGTCCACTTTTAGAGCAAGTTTTACAGTGCACATCGTGAAACAGGTGACATCATCAGATTGGTTTTCTCTCCAGATTCGTTCTTATTTTCTTTAATAACACGGACTATGGGGAACCAACGGGCAAGGTATTTTTGAAGGCAAGGTCTTCTTCGCCGACCTCACAAGGATTTGGCATATTTGAGTTCAGTGTATCTTGTAACTGCTTCTAGAAAGAAACGGCTGGTCAGGTGACTTGTATAGGCCACATGAACATGACAATGGTATTAAAAGATAGGTCGCCATGCGGAGATTGTGTAGGAACTACCACCAACTGAGTATATAACTTAAAAAAAGGCCGCAGTTTCATCCAAAAGGCGAAGAATCGACTGTGATAGGAAATTATTAGACAGCCATATGCAGTAAGGATAGTAGATATATCGGAAGTATAAATATATAAACTTACGCTTACTAACTAAATGCACAAGCCTTGTGTCAAGCGCGCACCAGCAAAAAAGACGACATCTGATTCGATGACCACCGACGCTCGACGTCAAAATGCTGGTGTGAGAATGAGCAGCAGCAGCAGTGAATGCCTCTCACTGTGGCCTCTCGCTGCCTATCGCATCAACGCGAACTGAGCGGTGAGAGCACAGCGCACACGAGGCCATCAGCCCTGGGCGTGCCTAGAGTTTTCACCCATCCCAGATGATTTGCAAGGTAGGGCCCACGCCGCAATTCTCAGCCGCACCATACGTAGCTGAGCATTCCTCCATTAAATTTGTCCGGAAGCAATCGCACGGCGATTATTTTCTTCATAAGGTATGCTGACGATGCATTTCATTCACTGCTTTGTTTATTTTTTTTCCATAACGGTGGCCGCATTTCGATGGAGGTGAAGTGCCAAACACCTGTGCACTGAGCTACCGACTGAGCTACCTTTCCGGGCAACATTGAAGGATCAAGAGTTCAAATCACATGTTATGTTCCTTTTTTTCCTTTTTTTTTCTTTTAATGTATTTTCCTTCCTTTTATCACTGTACGGAAACCCTCCTAAAAAAAAATTATATATCCTCAATTATGTGTGGCCACACATGTGCAGGTCATAAATACCAGGTTCTCTAGCCGAGTGCCATCCATGCGGTATAACCGAGCTCAGATTGGTCCACCTTGACTGATCTAATAGGGCACCACTGTAGGTTAAATGAGGCGTACAACTCCTGCGGGACCCGCCGTGGTTGCTCAGTGGTCATGGTGTTAGACTGCTGAGCACGAGGTCGCGGGATCGGACCCCGGCCACGGCGGCCGCATTTCGATGGGGGCGAAATGCGAAAACACCCGTGTACTTAGAATTAGGTGCACGTTAAAGAACCCCAGGTGGTCGAAATTTTCGGAGTCCTCCACTACGGCGTGCATAATCAGAAAGTGGTTTTGTCACGCAAAACACCATAATTCAATTTTTAATTTAACTCCTGCGGGGACGGCAGAGTATCCGTCTCCAGTGCAAGAGGACCGTGATTCAAATCCCGGTGCCGCGCAATTCTCCACCGGGAAATACAAAAAAAAACCGTGTGTTGAGAAAATTGCACAAACAGGCCTGGAGTGCGGCCTGATCCCGGTGACCAGAACCGGTAACGCACTCTCTCACCAGAGCAGGATTGGCCACCCTGGTGCAGTACTTGGCCACAACCTCCTATATGAATACAACAATCAAACCCCGGCCCTCAGTCCCCAGCAGCCGCGAAGCAACTGACCACGGCGGCGGTCAGATCTGTAACGCTGCAGAGGGTGCTAAGAATACCTGGCTCCGGACAGGCCGCCATTGGAATCTGAACCTGGCAACGTTTAACGTTAGAACGCTATCTAGTGAGGCGAGTCTAGCAGTGTTATTGGAGGAATTAGAGGGTAGTAAATGGGATATAATAGGGCTCAGGGAGGTTAGGAGGACAAAAGAAGCATATACAGTGCTAAAAAGCGGGCATGTACTGTGTTACCGGGGCTTTGCGGAGAGACGAGAACTAGGAGTCGGATTCCTGATTAATAAGGAAATAGCTGGTAACATACAGGAATTCTATAGCATTAATGAGAGGGTGGCAGGTCTTGTTGTGAAACTTAATAAGAGGTACAAATTGAAGGTGGTACAAGTCTATGCCCCTACATGCAGTCATGATGACCAGGAAGTCGAAAGCTTTTATGAAGACGTGGAATCGGCGATGGGTAAAGTCAAAACAAAATACACTATACTGATGGGCGACTTCAATGCCAGGGTAGGCAAGAAGCAGGCTGGAGACAAGTCAGTGGGGGAATATGGCATAGGCTCTAGGAATAGCAGAGGAGAGTTATTAGTAGAGTTTGCAGAACAGAATAATATGCGGATAATGAACACCTTTTTCCGCAAGCGGGTTAGTCGAAAGTGGACGTGGAGGCGCCCGAATGGTGAGACTAGAAATGAAATCGACTTCATACTCTGCGCGAACCCTGGCATCATACAAGATGTAGACGTACTCGGCAAGGTACGCTGCAGTGACCATAGGATGGTAAGAACTCGAATTAGCCTAGACTTGAGGAGGGAACGGAAGAAACTGGTACACAAGAAGCCAATCAATGAGTTAGCGGTAAGAGGGAAACTAGAGGAATTCCGGATCAAGCTACAGAACAGGTATTCGGCTTTAACTCAGGAAGAGGACCTTAGTGTTGAAGCAATGAACGACTATCTCATGGGTACCATTAAGGAGTGCGCAATAGAAGTCGGTGGTAACTCCGTTAGACAGGAACCCAGTAAGCTATCGCAGGAGACGAAAGATCTGATCAAGAAACGCCAATGTATGAAAGCCTCTAACCCTACAGCTAGAATAGAACTGGCAGAACTTTCTAAGTTAATCAACAAGCGTAAGACAGCGGACATCAGGAACTATAATATGGATAGAATTGAACAGGCTCTCAGGAACGGAGGAAGCCTAAAAACAGTGAAGAAGAAACTAGGAATAGGCAAGAATCAGATGTGTGCGTTAAGAGACAAAGCCGGCAATATCGTTACTAATATGGATGAGATAGTTCAAGTGGCTGAGGAGTTCTATAGAGATTTATACAGTACCAGTGGCACCCACGACGATAGTGGAAGAGAGAATAGCCTAGAGGAATTCGAAATCCCACAGGTAACGCCAGAAGAAGTAAAGAAAGCCTTAGGAGCTATGCAAAGGGGGAAGGCAGCTGGGGAGGATCAGGTAACAGCAGATTTGTTGAAGGATGGTGGTCAGATTGTTCTAGAGAAACTGGCCACCCTGTATACGCAATGCCTCATAACCTCGAGCGTACCGGAATCTTGGAAGGACGCTAACGTAATCCTAATCCATGAGAAAGGGGACGCCAAAGACTTGAAAAATTATAGACCGATCAGCTTACTGTCCGTTGCCTACAAAGTATTTACTAAGGTAATCGCAAATAGAATCACGAACACCTTAGACTTCTGTCAACCAAAGGACCAGGTAGGATTCCGTAAAGGCTACTCAACAATAGACCATATTCACACTATCAATCAAGTGATAGAGAAATGTGCAGAATATAACCAACCGTTATATATAGCTTTCATTGATTACGAGAAAGCGTTTGATTCAGTCGAAACCTCAGCAGTCATGGAGGCATTACGGAATCAGGGTGTAGATGAGCCATATTTAAAGATACTGGAAGATATCTATAGCGGCTCCACAGCCACCGTAGTCCTCCACAAAGAAAGCAACAAAATCCCTATAAAGAAAGGCGTCAGACAGGGAGATACGATATCTCCAATGCTATTCACAGCATGTTTACAGGAGGTATTCAGAGGCCTGGAGTGGGAAGAATTGGGGATAAAAGTTGATGGAGAATACCTTAGCAACTTGCGATTCGCTGATGATATTGCCTTGCTTAGTAACTCAGGAGACCAATTGCAATGCATGCTCACTGACCTGGAGAGGCAAAGCAGAAGGGTGGGTCTGAAAATTAATCTGCAGAAAACTAAAGTAATGTTTAACAGGCTCGGAAGAGAACAGCAGTTTACGATAGGTAGCGAAGCACTGGAAGGGGTAAGGGACTACAACTACTTAGGGCAGGTAGTGACCACGGATCCGGATCATGAGACTGAAATAACCAGAAGAATAAGAATGGGCTGGGGTGCGTTTGGCAGGCATTCTCAAATCATGAACAGCAGGATGCCACTATCCCTCAAAAGGAAGTGTATAACAGCTGTGTGTTACCAGTACTCACATATGGGGCAGAAACCTGGAGACTTACGAAAAGGGTTCTGCTGAAATTGAGGACGACGCAACGAGCTATGGAAAGAAGAATGATGGGTGTGACATTAAGGGATAAGAAAAGAGCAGATTGGGTGAGGCAACAAACGCGGGTAAACGACATCTTAGTTGAAATCAAGAAAAAGAAATGGGCATGGGCCGGACATGTAATGAGGAGGGAAGATAACCGATGGTCACTAAGGGTTACGGACTGGATTCCAAGGGAAGGGATGCGTAGCAGGGGGCGGCAGAAAGTTAGGTGGGCGGATGACATTAAGACGTTTGCAGGGACAACATGGCCACAATTAGTACATGACCGGGGTAGTTGGAGAAGTATGGGAGAGGCCTTTGCCCTGCAGTGGGCGTAACTAGGCTGATGATGATGATGATGAATGAACCCCGGGTGGTCCAAATTATTCTGTAGCCCCTGACTACGCTGTGCCTCATAATCAGATTGCAGTTTTTGGCACGTAAAACGGCAGAATTTAATTAATTAACTTGCTGGGTTGATTTGTTTGTGTGCCTTCGTTCTCCCTTCCTTTTGTGCGATGACGTATACATATGTTTTCCTGCAATGAACAGCGACTTGTTAGCGCTGTGTAGCGTCTGCTTCTTTCGCCGTCCGTGTGCTTTTTGCGCTACTATGTGCATAATGCCATACCAACTAGCCCACCAGTCTGTCCTTTTGTTCTCGAAGGGTTCTCGTGATGTTTGTGGCGGACGGATGTGTTTTTCCAGGGCTCCGTGACGGCGACGAATATAATTTTTTTTGCTTGCTTTGAGCTGGCTTCTGTGTTTAATACTGCTGTTCTTTTAGCATATGAATTGTAGGTTGGAAGCGACAACTCTATCCGCTACTAGGTTTGTTTTCCTTTTTTTTTCGTGTCTAGGTGTGTTTTCCAGGTATATATGGTATTGTGGGATAATTATAGCGTCCTTTCATGCCCCGTGTTTCAATACGTGCCACGATGATGTTAAGACGCTAAGTTATTTTAGCCTTTAAGTAGTAAATTGGCAGTGGCAAGGCTACAAGATAGTAGTGGTTTTAGTGTGTGCGTATTTGTATGAGGAATCCGAAATATTGATTTTGTAAGAGAGTCAGGGCGTCGCCACGTGTTTGAACACGCGCGACCATGTGTCATACCTGAAGTCTGTTCAGTATTTATTGCTTTCAATAAATTGCAGATAAATAATCTGTGCCATTTTAAAGATTAAGGTTCTATCATTAAGAAAGAAACATTAAGAAAGTGCAACACATGGTAAGAAAGGCGGGAACGTGTGCAGCGTCGGGGCAAGTGGTCCCTCAAGGTAGACGGGGAGGATGATGAGATACGAGAGGAAATCGAGTCGATCGGCAGACACTGTGACGTCGATGCGAGACTCAAGAAAAGGAAGGATGTCCAGGGTGAGCTTGTGAAACGGGTCAAAGAGTTAAAAAAGGAGCTCATTATGAAGCGAGAGGCCGGGATGGCGGAGGCAGTAGAAGAGAGACTTCGGGGGGGGGGGGGAGCAGCCGAGGAAAAACTTAACAGTGCCGCCATCATAAGCGAAAATGTTAGTGACGATGAAATGCCATGTCCCGGCGTGACAGTACCGGGCATGCCAATAAAACGCGTGGAATGCTTCGTGGAGCGTGCATTTTGGGCAGCTGGAAAGAGGGTCACCGACCTTGAAGCGGCCACGAAAGAACAGCAGCAACGCTGGGGTCAATGCCCTTTGGTGAAGTTCCAATCGCGTGGAAAATGATGACAAAGGGAAGCATGGAGAGGCCTTGGCAGCAGGAGAGAGTGAAAAGGTGATTGTCGCCTTTGACTTAAATCTGACTAGGTGCTAAGAGGCGATTGTGGAGAGGGTAAAGGTGAGAAAAGAGTCGCGGTAGGAACGTTTCCAGGGCAGACATTGGGTTTTGTCATTGAGTAAGCTAGAGTGATAGCGAACGCGGATAGTGAACAGGGAAGCAACTTTGTGGTAGTAGTTGGTGGGCTAAATGACGTGCTAAAAGAGGGACATGTCTAGCTTAGTGTTCGGCGAAAGGGCTAGACGATTCACGTGAGATGTCCGCTCGGGTCCAGATTGTTGTCTGCAGGGTGCCGGAGGTGCCTTTACGTGACAGTAACGTACAAAGAGCTGCTGCGGCCGATAATGAAGATATATGGAGAATGAGCCGAGAGAAAGGTTTCGAGATTGTGGTAGGAAACAGTGAAGTGAGAAGGTATGATGGTTTTCAACGAGACGGTTTAACTTCAATAACAGGATTGGACAAGAAGTAGGATGGGGACTTGCTGGTCGCGCAGTTGCTTTTTTTTTTTGACGGCCCACGGGCGCTAAGGAGGCCAGGGTAGGTAGCAATGAAGAAGGAGGTGCCCTAGGGGAACCTCAGACTATTATCACTAGCACCACCGTCAATAAGAAATATACGAGCAAAAAGAAAGAACGAAGAGAGCTTGCCGTGCAATAGGCTACATAAACACCTGCAGAGTGGCAGAAGAAAGAAAAACGTAGTTAGAGACTGAGGAGCAATTAAATAAAGGACAAACATGTTTGTATGCAGTTACAGAAACGCACCTTAGAAACTTACAAGAGCCGCCAGTGATTGAGAATTATGTTTGGGAAGGATGCAGCAGAACTAAATCGGAAAGAAAGGGAGGTACAGTCGGAATACTCATACATAAGGTAGCCAAATGGGAAAGAGTAAATTCAGTGTCAAGAGCATCTTTGTTTATCAGGCACAGTGAGTATAAAGAAAACCTGGCTTGACGTAACGTATTTGTGGACAGGAAAAATGCAATAAAAAATCAAGAGTCAGTAGAAACCCTACGCGCTGATATTAAGGGTTTAAAATTATCCGATCAGTTGGCATGAATGCCCACATACAGTATCCACATGGTTATACCGACAACAACAGGACAATAATGCTAGATCTGTATGAGCTACATAATATCGTTGTAGCGAATACGGGTCCTAAGTGTAATGGCCAGATCACGCGGAAAGTGGGAAATAGGCAATCGACCATTGATTATTTATCTGATGACAGAAGGAATTCATGATAAGTTGAGAGACCCATTAGAAAAAGGACACAGCGCAAAATAAAGAAAAGACAAGGACGGGAGAGAGCGACATGCCCACAACACTGACTTACAACAGTTTATTCATGAAGCCATGAAAGAACAAATATATAGGGTGCTACCATGCGCAATATTTGAATGATCAGCAAAAAAACCCGGAACACCATTTGCAATGATGATACTGATAGCCACGTACCTACAGAGCACACGGAATGCCCTCAGAAGGTCATGTTTGCATTCTATGCAAAAAAGTTTTGTTGCTCAGGTTGACCGCGTGTTGTCTTCCGGATACTCGAAGGCGCTAGTATCAGCTGTCGCGGAAAAGATTTTCAAGCAAATCAAGCATGGCGAAGCTGATCGAGCACCACGTCCGCCAGTGGAACAGAAAAGCTTGCAATACTTCAGCATATATATGATGTGTCCCACAAACTGGAGAGCGTAGGGCAACGCACTGATGTTGCGGTGGTTTTTTTCGCTCCTGAAAAACTATCAAAGCTTTGCAAGTTTGCTTCACAAGCCAGGCGTAGCCATTGTACTGTGAAACACAGGAAGGGTTTGGTGCCCTGCATCATTGGCCTGGTGTATATGATTTCTCTCTCTTGTGGAAAAAGGTACGTGGGACAGAGAGGAAGGTGCTTAAATGACCGTCTCATGGAGCACCCTAACAATGTGTACAACACGGTACAGGGCCATCTGGGTATTCATTGCCGCGTACATGGGTCGCGGCAATGAATGCCGCGACCCGAGGCACTGAATGCAATGAATGCCTGCCCTACTTTGAATATAAAGTGAAGTGCTGGCTAAACATGAAATCATTAAGGCAGATTTCATTAGAAGTTTGATAGCTCGTGCGTATGAATGGGTTTGAATGGTAAGCGTTCCGCGTGTTCTTTAGGTACGTGGCTATCATTATGAGCATTGCAGATTATGTTCCAGAATGTTTGCCTATCATTCACACATTGCGCATAGTAGCGCCCTATATATTTATTCCTTTATGGCTTCATGAATAAATTGCTGTAAGTCAGCGCTGTGTGCCTGCCACTCTCTCGTATCCTTGTCTTTCTTGCGCTGTGTCCTTTTTCCAATGAATCACCAACGAGACCAAGCTTCCAAGCAGTCTTTAGAGAATTGGTCATTGACGAGAAAAGGTATAGCAGCTGAGGGAGTGACCATAAACGCATCATTTTGAAAACTGCATATGTAACTGGCAAAGAGAGCAAGGAGCGAAGAATTGACAGCGCCATTCTTCCAAGTAAGGAAGAATTGTACTAAGGAAGTAAGGAAGAATGACAAGTAAGGATGCTCTGTTGAAAGCAGTATGAAAAACCTTAAAAGAGAGACGAATACCAGACAGTTGGGGACAAGATCGAATGAATTTAATTTATAAGGGAAAGGGAGACAAATATAGAATTCAATCATATAGACCGTTGACCATTGCATCGCTAATATGAATTTAAAAATGCAGGTGATTAAAGCGGAAAACATGTGCAGATAATAATGGCATATTTGAAGCATTTCAGAATGGCTTCATAATCGGCAGGCGTCTGGATAACAACTTATTTGTTCTTACTCATGTGCTGAAATATCGAGAGACGAAAGGAGACTGCGGTATGCGGCTTTTTTAGAAGTTACCGGATTGTATGACAACGCAGACCGCAACCAGATTTAGGCAACGACTTTATACAGATTTTGCTGTATACAGCTTTTTACTGTAACGCAAAATACCGTTTGCGATGAATTGGAAGAGCTGAGGAGCGAGAGAAACTTGATATCAGGAAGGCACTGAGGCAGGAGTGCCCTTTATCCCCACTGCTGTTTATGATGTACATGGTGATAATGGAAAGGGCGCAAGAGGAAAGTAATATCCGGTTTAATCTGTCATACAAATAGGCCAGCACAGTAGCGCAGCAGCAGCCTCCAGGTTTGTTTTATGCAGACGACGTTGTGCTGCCCCCTAACAGCAATGTGACATTCAACATATCGCTAATATCTGTGGAGAGGAAAGTGAGAATATGGAATTAAAATTAAACGTGTAAAATCATATTTTATGATATTTAGTGAGAACAATGAACAGACAGTATCTGAAATAATAGTTCTGCGAAAACGCACAATGTGGAGAGAATTAATTACTTAAGGGAAATTATACATCCACTCAATCGTAGCACTTGCTACAAAGGAAACTTATACGGATTTGTCGAAAGAAAAGCATCGCAGATGAAGAAAAATTTGTCCTGACCCTGGTCCGGGACAGTGTCTATACAGAGCCAGGAAGCACCTCAGGTAAAATAATAATACCTTAGTATATGGATAAACGAATGCAATAGGTATATGAAAACACAGGGTAGGCAATAACAGGACGGCGGAAGAGAAATGCGGCCATAATGAAACACACAGCGCTATAGGGGCACAATACGCACGAGGTACTCCGGCGTACGTGGAAAGGTGTAATGGTTGCAGGAGTCACATTTGGAAATGTGGGTGTTTGCTTGAAGTCAGTGGTTTAATCAGGACTCGATGGCAACCAAAGGTCACTGGGATGCCTCGCATTGAGCGCTCGCGGGAAGACTACAAATGAAGCTGTGCAGGGTGATATGGGCTGGACAAGTCTTGAAGTGAGGGAAGCTCAGAGTAAAATGGATGTTGAAGAACGACTGAGGATTACCGAAGAGAGTAAATTGGTCGCGAACAAGAAAAACATCTGCTGACAGCGGGGGAAAAGAACTAGAAAGCTTACCAGCAAATATGCGAACGGTATTGTAAGCAACACGGCAACTATGAACGTAAAACGCATAGTCAGAGAGGCTGAGACAATTTCATGGGTGGCGCCAACGGAAAAGTGACCTGCTATGAGTAATTACCTGAGAGGAATAAACGAAACCAGGAATGAAACAATTTATGATAACTCAAAGGCAAGCTCTTTACTTTTCAATGTGAGATCAGGGTGCCTTATAACGCATACTTATAAAGCGAGGTACACCAAGGAGGAACAACCATTTACTTGCTTCGGTAAAGCTTAGAAAAAGATGGAACATGTCTTATTAGAATGTAAAGATCTCTGCCCAGCTGTCGGTCTAGGTTACTCTGGCCTCCTTGAAGCCATTAGGTTCACCAATAGCAGGGGGAAAATAAACATGTCCGCAATAGAGATTAGTAAGAGGCGATTGTAAGTTTTTTTGCCAGAAAAGTACGCAGACTACAAACAATGGAGGCACACAAAAAATTTCCCAACTGTGGTTCAGAAAATATGAGCCTGGGAATTTTTCTTTTTTAAATAAATAATGGGGTTTTACGTGCCAAAACCACTTTCTGATTATGAGGCACACCGTAGTGGAGGACTCCGGAAAGTTCGACCACTTGGGGTTCTTTAACGTGCACCTACGTTCACGGGTATTTTCGCATTTTGTACCCATCGAAATGCGGTCGCCGTGGCCCGAATTCGATCCCGCGATCTCGTGCTCAACAGCCCAAGACCACAGCCACTGAGTAACCACGACGGGTAATTATTTTGTTTTTCTTCTAAAGATAGGGAAGACATGAGGCAAAATAATAACAACAGATTAGTGCCGCAACCAACCACCCCGTTTCAAAGAGGACGTTCATGGCATCCATCCATTCGTGCATCCGATAGGGTGACTCACTGTAGAGTAGTATGTTAACTGTCTTAGTAATCAATCATTCCTTAACAAAATTGCTGGCCATACAAAATTCCATATTCTATAACTCGCTATATGCTATCCTTCACTAGATTATACGTTTTTCTGAGTAACCAGTCTTCCTAAATTAGTGTCTTGGAATTAGTCTAATATGTTATCCTTTGAGTGGTTTCCACTTTCCCTTGTCTCACTTTGTTCTTGAAACATTCGCTCCCCTCGTGATTTTAACCGCCTTCGTATTGAAAAATACCCCTTAGTGAACAAGTGCAATGGTTTGTGAAGCAAGAAAGCAAACTATACCACTCGTCTGACTATGTACTCACTGCTTCTTCTGAGTATCGCCAACATCTCTTATG
Organism: Dermacentor variabilis; assembly: GCF_050947875.1. NCBI lineage: Eukaryota > Metazoa > Arthropoda > Arachnida > Ixodida > Ixodidae > Dermacentor > Dermacentor variabilis. Next base: position 3,212,573 of record NC_134568.1, read on the forward strand.
TTTTGTGCGTAGCGAAATATACCTGGCGAAATTCAATTGCCAGGCATTTTTGTCTTCAGATGTCTCGTCTGGTGCACTTTGTTTTTTCTGTAATGAGGACGAAACAATTTATCAATTCTTGTCGCCTCACCACCTCACAGCTGTGTTGAAGTGGTTTCGCATTAAAGATAATTTACTAAACGAGCTGAGTGAAGAAAATTCGACTGCATCCAAGAACGTCCTTTTACCGCTTTACATCAATGCGAAAATGAATACTTACATTAAAGCGCGGTCATGCGGATTCGTCATGTTTTGGTTACTTGATAACAAATATCATGGACAACTCAACCATCGACATAAAAGGAAGGCACAAAGTCTTTTTGAGAACCGCAGATGTTAGCCTAGCCAAATGCCTGACATGCTGCTACCCCCGATGATTAGTGCGTTAGCTGAGCTATTAAGGCTATAGAAGAACAAACGCAGAAAGTAAAGAAAAATCAGCAGTAAAAACGAAATCCAGAACTGGAAAATGGTCATTAATGAAAAAAAATGAAGACGAAGTATAAAAATTACATATTCTGTAATTTAACGGTTACGCGAACAGACAAAATCCTGCAGGACGTGGTTAGCGTTACGTCAAAAAAGTGAATCCTACACTTTTCGCGCGTGAAACTCATAAGAGGCGCTTCCACATGGCGCAACAAAATATCGCATTTTAAGATGTGTTAATCTTAGGACGTTCTCAGATGCCATGAAAAAGCGTGTAGCTCGACGAAGACGTGAACGAAGAGCGGCTGTCGCGGCGTCGCACGTGCCATGCCCCCTGTTTGACTTGTGCCAGGCCGAACAGCAACGAAGTCATTCGAACACTTCTCTCTTTTTTTGTCCATATCTGGCGAGCAGCACGTGAAAGCGTTCCACGCTGGGCCCCTTCCTGTTCAACTGTCTGTGAGTGTGGCTCTTCTCCTATCTTCGTCCATTCGTTTCAAGCCGAACGTTTCGTGATGATCTGATGATCATTCCGAGCTGCCGTCTTTCTGCTGTGACAAACCATCTGCAAGAGCCTGCAGCTGTGCATCGGAAACTGAAGCAGAACAGCCGTGTCAGAAGTCAGCTTTCTACAGGCAGTAGCAGAAACACCGGATAAAGACTGGATCCCGGCGAGATGCGAGTCATGTGTAACTGCTGGAATATCCTACGGCATTGGCGGCCCACCAACCAGCTCGGCAACGGATGCAACACTGAGAAAGAATTCCAGTTGCCTTTTACAAGAACCGCGTACACTCGCGTTTGCCATGTGACGCGGCACCTTTTGGCATGCAACTACCTCTTCTGGAAGTTTGGTCTCCAGCTCGAGGTGGACGAAGATGACGATGAAGGAAATGTGCAGCTAGTGAGTGTTTCAAGAAAGCGCTTCGGAGCTAAAGGAAACGGACTGAGCGAAGTGGGAAGGGGCTCCACCATGTGTTTCTTGAATAGTGAACATGTAGCATAGATGCATTGTTATCGTCTATATAGACTACATCGCTGCCGTTGCACTCCATCATGCACTTATTAATATAACTGCACAGAATTAAGAGGGCAAGCTTTAGAAGGTAGTCAACTGCTGAGAATTTAGACGTACAGCACGTTTGCGACCTAGCATAACGCCCCTGAGACAGATAAAGAACAGAGGACCTTGAATACGTGTTACACGGTTTACGTGGAATTGCGGTCAGTCGTGACTTTATCAATACAAGGTACAACTCTCACCAGTCGAGACATTGGACACTTGGAGACGAGTATTAGTTAGTTATTGATGCTGAAACACAGGCGCGCCTCGACATTTCTTGCATCTTCACTTGCGGCTCCATTGCATTAGAAGAAGTATCCGCAAAATACATGGCAAAGAACTATGCTCTACGGAGTCCGACCCTCACAGAGTTTCACCGTGTCGACAGGAACGCTGTAACGTGGTGGCAACCATCTCGGCCACAGACATCCCTTCAAGACTTGGTAGCTGAATGGCACCTCGACATAGCGGGGTACAATTGCGAACGTGAAATAATCAGTTACTGAGATTGTGCTAAAAGAGCCATACATGTGGGCATTTAGACTTTTTATATACAGCAGCAGATTTGTGGTCGCTTGCCTTGTAATCACTACGTTTATTTGTTTCTTATAGTTTCAACCAAACCATGAACTTTCGTATCTTCATTAGCGCACTAATAACGATGTTGTAGTGGATTATTTTATTAAATGTGTAATGTAATGATGATAATTTGTCTAATCCTTTGGTACCTGAATCACATGTGCACTATTACATCGCATGTACAGGGCGTCCCAACTGTCATGCACCAAGGTTTAAAATTTTGCAAATGCCTCGTAGTTGGATAGAACAAATGTAATGTCTTCCGTTGGCTTGGAGATGCACAGATTATTTTTTGCGCTCTGACTAATTACATAACCAGTCTTAATGATTAAACTTCTCAAATATTGTAGTTAGATGAATTCATTCCAAGTGGATCCGCCTTGCGAGCTGCCCTGCTATAATGTGTATATTGCAATTTGGGCCATAAGGTAATTAGAGAAAAAATTAGTGATTATGCATTTCAATGTTTTGTGCAAGTAATGTCTGCCTCTTTGAGTAGACCAGCCCATGAACTATAATTGTGTTAGCTGCGACAGGCAATATTTAAAAAAATTGAAAGCATTTGCTGAAACACCCGGTATCTGGGCTCTTCGTGGCCTTCAATAAAACAACCAAATCCACAAACCTTCTTAGCAGTTATTAGGTATGTTCTCCAGTTCCATATATATACGGCATTCTTGACCTGCCCCCTGCGCGCGATAAAGCACATTCATTCATTGCGTGGTAGCTAGGTAGAACACTGGGGTACAAATTCACAAAACTGTTCGTAAGTGTATTTTGCCATAGACCGATGACCTTCGCTTAAAATATGTCAAGAATGAGAATTAGCTAGAATTTGCTGTTACGAACAGTATCAGCGTATGAACTTTTTGTGAATACGTCTCTTGAACTTTCTCGTTTTGTGTAAGCGGTAAACAGAAGGAAGTGACATCACGTAATATATAGAATGGGGTATGATTAACCCATGCTTTCCTCGTAGGCAGTACCTATTACCTGTTTCTGCAGCAAACGAGGTTCTCTTGCTGACATAGTTAGGGCTTTGGGTGGCCGGCTTTCGATTTCCATTATTGCCTCAGGCTGTAATTTATTACAGCTTGTGTTACCAAGAACAGAGGATTAGTGCTCAGCAGAGCTTTCCTACAGCATTCGCAAGTTTAATACTAATTGTCTGTTGCCTGTTGTACGAGCACATCGGTGCCCCTGTATACACGAGGTCACCGATGCCGTAGCAGTTAAATCTCGTGATTTCGGTCAGGCGGCGCTTAGTTGAGAAAATGTTTAAAATAGGCGCCGATGTTCTTTCTTCACTCACGTTTGGGTATACTGTATTGTACGGTCCTCTTGCAGTCCTCTGTGAGGGGTAGGAATTATGCACTCAGACAACACAAAACATCCTAAGGAGGTTGTCAGATGATCAAAACGTCGTTGTCGGGGAGGGGACGTATTCAGAATAATTATGAATAAAATAGTAATTATAACAGAATAGAAAAGAATTACTAATTAGTTCTTTCTTCACTCACGTGCAGGTAGACTGCTGGGTCCGCTTTCACAGCCCCGTGAGCGGCGACGAATAAGTCATCCACACAACACAAAGCATCCTTGTCAGATGATCAAACCGTCCTGGCCTGGTAGGGGTTGTATTAAAGAAGTCCCGACACGGCAATTATCGCGAATGGCTAATTCTACGCACTTGAGTTGTAAACAGGCAGCATCCAGTATCGCCTTGCTTTGGACCTCTTCAAGAAACAAATGTTTGGGCGACGGTGGGATCGAAGAACTTGCAGTGGAGGCGAATGTTCTAGTTATTCGCCCATCGTCGCTTCTTTTTCTGTATTGTATTGTCTTCTTTCACATACATAAAATAAACAGTAGGCAAATATAAGTCTTTCGCCGTTCATAGACTATTAGCACAGCACTGACTTCATTAAAAATATATTTTTCAAGAAGAATGACCCCTTCGGATGGTACAAGAACTGTACGGTCGTTTTCTCGCATAAGACCATGTTTTCTTCAACGTTCGCATGAACTTAGCGCACGTTTATATATCCCCGCCGTATCTGCAGCCCCATTTTTCACGACATATGCAGGCGAAAAAACACTATTAGATCGTATGACATTCCACCTGTGTTCGCATTAAGCATGCAACAATATGCATGGGTAAATGGGTAAAACTTCTTTGATTGTCGGCTGTATTAGGTCCCAGTGCAAAATATAGTCGCAGCATTCGACAAATACGTGTTCCAGCTGTACAGGATTTCTGCAGAACATGTCATTTCTCGCCCGTGGTACAATCCTCGTTGTTGAAGCCATTTTTAGTGAGATTAGAGTGAGTGTACACATTTTTGAAACATGCCTTGACAATTGGTTTGAGACCAAGTTTTTACAAACTTGAGAGAGAGAGAGAGAGAGAGAAAGAGAGAGAGAGAACAACTTTATTAAAAATGCTGCAGAATCGCTTAGGCTCCCTCCACGCAGGGAGGATAAGCTTTTACCGCGACGCGGCCACTACGTCAGTCTCGTGCGTTGTGCTCCTCGAGGTCTTGGTTCCTCGCTACTTCCAAACTTGAAAAAGCTTTTCCCTGGGCCTCGACACTATATTGTACGGTAGCATGCAGACATTTTTTGTGCCAAAGCCAACAACCTCTTTGGGAAGTTTGGAGTGCACGCCACGTTCAGTACTATGTAAAAATCGACAGTCTGCGTTTCGTAGACTAACGTCGGACGGCCGGAATAAAGGCCTTTCCTTTGCCGTCATATCACCATCGTCACTGTCATCGTGGTCTCACTCCTGTGGCCATAAGCCCGCAAGCACCAGACTCGTAACTGGTGGTGCTACACAAAGAAGTTGGTCCTCCCGATAATGTTTCTTGCATGCAACATAAAAAGAAGGCCCGTCCAACGTATCAGGCTTTGCGTTTTCTTCTGCTGGCGACGTCGGTACATGATACATTCCACAACAACATACGCACGTGTTCTCAAGGAACGCGTTTATGAAGTTTCTAATTGCCATCGCGCATCTGAAATGCTGTGTGATGGGATAGCTGAGAGCAACATCGTCGCGTTCGACAGTTCAAAGTTCACTGTCTTCCGGGACATAGCTAAAGGCTCGTTGCCGTTCCCAGTCACGTACTTGTAGTTTTAAAGCGAATAGCTGTCTTTGGCTCTTTCGGCTGTTTTCGCGGTTGGTGGCCGGTGGTCGGACTCAGTAAGGAAAGTGTTCGTTTGTTTCCTCTCTCACTCGCTGCTTCCCTCGCTCTTTCTTTCGTACTTTTGTCCGCTCTCTCAATCGTTCGTTCGTTCGTTCGTTCGTTCGTTCGTTCGTTCGTTCGTTCGTTCGTTCGTTCGTTCGTTCGTTCGTTCGTTCGTTCGTTCGTTCGTTCGTTCGTTCGTTCGTTCGTTCGTTCGTTCTTTCGTTCGTTCGTTTGTTTGTTCATGCTACTAGCTTGCACTGACAATCATCGTGGATGGTTTTCTGGGCTATTTTTTAATTATTTGTAAATGCTTTTTCCTATTGGACGGTCGCCTTCGCTAATATGTCAAACGTCACTATTAACTGGCATCTGCTCTGACAAACGCTTCTAGCATAAGATGATTCTTGTAAATGCGGACTTTCATGAAGTTCAATCACTCTGATCGCCAGCTTTGAATGCAAGGTAAGTCTACCTCCGACAATTTGCTTTTAACAGTATAGCATGGAGCGGGAGAATGGTGTTCTTATTGTTGGTATACCACTACTGTGTTATTTTCGCCGGTTCTTCAAAAACCTGTAGAAATCGAGTGCCGTGGCGCTCTCACGTGACCGGCTGATCCAATTTGTGACCGAAGTTAAAGTAGGAGCAGACACAAGATGAGGCTCTACCGCGAAGTGAAGCGCCTCCAAGAGATTCGCGATCGCCAGCAAGTGCTGGTACGAATGTCCTATGGCGTCTATCGAGCCGTCAAAAGTGTGGCCCACATGGGTTGCGTCTTGGTTTCCTATGGCTTCCACATGCACGGGGACGCGCACGAGCGCCTCTCGTTCAGGTGTGCCTGGTTGCCTGGAAATCTCGATGCCGCGACGCCGGCATGCGATTGATGCGAAGGTTCTTGTGCGTGTGGGCGCGGGCCGTTGTGTGCGTTTGCTTTGGAAACAAAGCAAACTGTCATCAAATGATCGTGGCAGCATTTCGCCGTGAAAACGTAGCTTTGTTTCTTTTCTAGGCGAAAAGCTACCACGATTGTTTTCGTACAGCCAGGCATGGGTCTCCAGCCTACGCAATCTTCGCTTTCAGTTTTGTGACCACGAAAACAAAGTGTGGGTGGTGGAATAGAACAAAATAGTGTTAGTTGACAAGTAAATAGACCAGCCAAGACAGAAACTATCTATATATTCTATCTACAGAGTCTAACTGCACCGAGAACGCCCGTATATTTGGCTTTTCTGTTTTTTATCTCCTACTAACTCAGCCTTCAGTATAGTCCTGGCATCAAAATGCAGCGCTGGGGTACGATGACAGATTTCTGGACATTTACTGCGACCACATGGGGTGTGTCACATGACACAGTGGAAAATTTAAATGTACCATTATGACCTAAATATACCTTCAAGGGCTAAGTGGTGGAGTTTCAGATAAAACCAGGTACATTATCAGGTGCGTCCATGACTAACGAGATGTTTGTAGAAATAAAAAAAAACTAAATTACTATATGGTTTTACGTGCCCAAACCACTCTTTGATTAAGAGGCACGCCATAGTGCGGGACTCCGGAAATTTCGGCCACCAGGGGTTCTTTAGCGTGCACCTAAATCTAAATACACAGGCGTTTTAGCATTTCGCCCCCATCGAAATGCTACCGCCATGGCCAGGATTTGATCCCGCGCCCTCATGCGTAGCAGCCCAACACCATAGCCACTAAGCAACTACGGCGGGTCAAAAAAGAATAAAAAAATAAAGAAGGAAATATTACAGAATGTAATAATTAAAAAAAAGAAAAAATCACGTTGTTGTTGGCAATGAAACACCAGGTGGCTTGCTATGTCTCCTTCACATGTGAAGTGAAAGTTAACTACATTTTTATGCCTAAGGAGAGGCTTCCGAAAGGAAAAAAGGCTAACCGCATCGTGATGCCAATTTTCTAACAGAGAGATTAGTGCCATTTTACGTAGCCACTGAAACGGTGCCTACTTGCACCAATCCTTGCACCAATGACACGAAAAAAAAATAATAATAATATTTGGGGTTTTACGTGCCAAAACCACTTTCTGATTATGAGGCACGCCGTAGTGGAGGACTCCGGAAATTTTGACCACCTGGGGTTCTTTAACGTGCACCTAAATCTAAGCACACGGGTGTTTTCGCATTTCGCCCCCATCGAAATGCGGCCGCCGTGGCCGGGATTCGATCCCGCGACCTCGTGCTCAGCAGCCCAACACCATAGCCACTGAGCAACCACGGCGGGTGAAAAAAAAAAAAAACAGTAACAAGGTAACGGAGCGTTTGACAACCGAGAGAATTGAGTGAATATTTTGGGTCTTTGCAGCGTGTTGCCAAAAATATTACAGGGATTTCGTCCGACCCATTGAAAGATCACAGAGATTGGACAACCAGATATGGATAACCGTGATAAGGTGCTCTCTACATACCTTGGTGGGGCACGCCACGGCAAGTCAAGCAAGGCTCGTATGTGCGAGCATGCGGCGTCACCAGACAATAGTGCAGTGGATGCTTTTTATGTGTTTGCATCAGTAGCATTGAGACAACAGCAGCGTGCAAACTGCAGTGTTTCGAGGCTCTAAAATGACACATTGGAACCTTCACGCGTCTCTTAGGGAACCCATAACACCTGCAGAATCTCTTAAAAGGCCCTACTCCTGGCTCCATTGCAAATTTTGGTTACACATTGAGAGTTGTGAAATTGCGTCTGAGCAGCATATTACCGTAATAATTTTTCTTATCGGCTCGACATTGGTGGAGATAGAAGAAATCAACTTTGCTTCTACCATGAGGAGCGTCACTGTCAACGGAGACACTCTCTCCCTGTGCCTCGACTGTCATCCGGAAGCGGTGTTCCTTCCCTGCCTTCTACCATACTGGAGCCGAGGACCCAGAGGATGTTTCTTTGGCGAACCCGGTTCCATCTTATGTCCCTAGATCGGTTTTTTGGAAAAGCTAATAAAAGCACTTTAGTTCCATCGTTTTTCTTTTCTTTTTCTTCGGCGTGGTGTAATATAGCGGTGGCGTTACGGCTTCCGCGCGTACTTAGGCCACGCGTCATGGCGAGTGGCGTAGGTTGCAATGCGTTTTGCATAACGGCATTTGTGCGTGTGACCTTCGCTGTGGTCGATAGGGCAGATTTCTCTCTCTCGAGAGAGAGGGCGTGGCGTGGGCTTTTGGTTGGAAATTTCAGTGGTTTTCTGGTGGGCGCGCAGAACTGCTATACCTTGCAGGCACGACCGTCAGCGCGGGATGTATACGTTGCACTTGTCTGCTTAAAATTTCCAAACCTCTTCAGATGGCCTTTAAGCAACCCCCGAAATTTTATTATGCACTATTGAAGACATCTAGCTACTACACGTACGAAACCTTTATTGAGAGTTCGCCAGTGTCTATGTTTTATTCCTTTGATCAGAATTTGCTCAGATTACTGCTCAAATATTTGCAAAGCAATTAACGCAATGTTTTGTCGTCGCCTGAGTTAAGTTGGGGGGACGCGTATTTTTTTATTTCTTTCTTTTTTTTCGTACTCACCAAGTGTGCATGCGCTATTACTTCCGATGTGTGCTTGCTTGTTTCACGTAGGGAGCCGGTCTCTCAGAAGCGGGCATGGATGCGTTCTCTATGGAGCACAGCAGGCATTGATAGCCGTATGCTAGCTGGAGTCTACTTTCTACGTAAACCCAGCGAGGATGAAGAATACAGAATACGCACAAGTTATGAAGTGGAAAGGAAATCTGTGAGCGAACACCCCCTCATTTTATGAGCCATACATTCTTTGATGTAAGGGTTTGAGTTTACAGACTCTCATACTTAGTCATTACCAGACATTTATTCATCGTTTATGCCTATGATTAAGCGCCTGAAGAACAATATACGTGCGCTTTCCAAGGATTCATTAAAAGCGGCACTTGTCGACCTATGGAATCTCGTTTGCCGTCTCCAGACTTTATAGTTTTTATTATCTTCATTGTTCCTTGTTTGTCGTGCTATAAAAAAAGTGTTGCGATGATTTATTTCTGCTTTTAACGTTGAATTCGCGATTTTCATTGCTCAGGTGACTGCTGTGCCACCTTTCCCGTACATCGGGGCATACATTGCCACCGGGTCATCATCGATCCATCCCTGCCACGCAAATGTTTCTCATAACGTCGTGGAGAATGCTGGTGAGTTACACGTTTGCGCCTTATGTGAAAAAAAAAACTGGTGGATGTTGCCTGCTTACTAAAGCACTACCCCAATTTCCTTCGGGCGCATACCACCATTTGCCTGCTTTTACAACGCAGCTCTGAGGCACCCGTTCTTGCGTTGGGCGTCGTCGTGCCTCGGCATCCCTCGTCCTACCTCGGCGTAACGGAGAGAACGAGCAAAGCGAAGGACGAAATAGCGAACGCGGAGCGCAGAGGGGGGTGAAAGACTGCGACATGAAAGCATGAACACGGGAACGCGCGCCTCGCTCGCAGCGCATTCTATAGCGGCCGCAGTGCAGGCGAAGTAGCGCATGCGCAGCTCGCCTGTGGCCCGCGCATGCGCTTTGCTTCCATATCAGGTATCGGCCGCATAAGGCCGCATGTCTTTGTCGCCACCGTAGAGCGAGCCTCGTGCGACACTCCGCTTTCCTCCTCACCGTTTCGCCATACTCTCCTCCTCCGCTTTCCTTTGGGTGCTTCCCCTGCACCCTACTCCTAAGTAAGCCTCCTCTGGCTCTCTTCGCTATCGCAGTCTTTCATCGCCCACTGTGCTCCGCGTTCGCTCTTTCATCCTTCCCAGTGCTCGTTCACTCGGTTACGCCGAGGGACGCCGACGCTCAGAGCAGGAGAGGGCGCCTAAGTGTTGTGCCCTGAAAAAAATTCGTTTTGTTTGGCCGATAATGTACCTTTTGTGCGTACACGTCACCTTGACGTGGTGAGTTGTTGCTGTGTTATGACGTCGTGTGACAGACAAGCTCAGTGGACACAACCGGAAATTATTTTTACGAATAGCGGAGGAGTATTGGCGACAAACCTGTAGATTTCTTTTTCATTTTATGCAGCCTAATTGTGCACAATCAGTGAGTACAGGTAATTTTGGGACAGGGATATTTTGCGGTTCCGTGACGTCGCTTGATCAGACAAGCGAAATTTGACCAGTTGCGCAGGACTAACGGCGGTAATTAAATAGAGACAGATTGGGATAGCTTTACGTTACAGCACCCATGTTGTCCGACCGGTGTTTTCTTTCCTTCCTTCTTTCTTTCTGTCTTTATTTCTTCCTTTCAGTCATTCTTTGTTTTCTTGACACGTACGTGTAGTTAGCAGTTAGTAAATCGGTCCGTCTGGTTTGGTGGTTCGTGAAACTCACGATCAAGCACGACACGACAAAACGTAAAAAAAAAAGTTGTTCCCTGTGATCTACCGAAAAATCTTGCGGCTGCCAGTTTCAAGCTATTTGGCGACGATGAACGGTGACAATCGTCCATGGGGATCATCGTATGTACCATATACATATATCTGCATTATTAACAGTCGTGGGGCCCGCAACGTGCGTTGTGGCACGCTCTTATAAGCATCAACTGGCGCTCGCATAGCGGTGCACGTGCTCTTGGCAGTTCTTGATGGTTCGTGTTGCAAATGAGCAATGAAAATGCGCCAGAAAGTAAATGCAAGATCAGCAAAAGCCTCCTTGCATGGCGCTCGCTAAAGAGGCGTCTCGTGGCCGTAGTGCTTCCAAGTGCGTCGGCCTTACTACTCCGCATAGCGCGAGTGCAAACAAGGTGTGAGATATCCTTTAACCTCCTCCAGATGTTCTGTATGCTAGCAGGGGAGTTCTCGCGGACCACACCGTGAGTCAGCATTACGATAGTCTCTGAACACGCCGTGGACTTGACAGTTCATAACACCCGCTGTTGTGTCTAAGCAGTGTTGCGCTGCTAAGCACAAAGTCGCGGCATCAAATCCGGGCCGCGGAGGCCGAATTTAGATGAGGGCCAAGTGTAAAGTAGCTACAGAGTTCTATAGAGATTTATACAGTAAAACTAGCACCCACGACGAAAATAGTCTAGAGGAATTTGAAATCCCACCAGTAACACCGGAAGAAGTAAAGAAAGCCTTGGGAGCTATGCAAAAGGGGAAGGCAGCTGGGGAGGTTCAGGTAACGGCAGATTTGTTGAAGGATGGTGGGCAGATTGTTCTAGAAAAACTGGCCACCCTGTATACGCAATGCCTCATGACCTCGAGCGTACCGGAATCACGGAAGAACGCTAACATAATCCTAATCCATAAGAAAGGGGACGCTAAGGACTTAAAAAATTATAGACTGATCAGCTTACTGTCCGTTTCCTACAAAGTACTTACTAAGGTAATCGCAAATAGAATCAGGAACACCTTAGGCTTCTGTCAACCAAAGGACCAGGCAGGATTGCGTAAAGGCTACTCAACAATAGCCCATATTCACACTATCAATCAGGTGATAGAGAAATGTGCGGAATACAACCAACCCTTCTATATATGTTTCATTGATTACGATAAAGCGATTGATTCAGTCGAAATCTGAGCAGTCACGCAGGCGCTACGGAATCAGGGTGTCGAGGAGCCGTATGTAAAAATATTGAAAGATATATATAGCGACTCCACAGCCACCGTTGTCCTCCATAAGGAAAGCAACAAAATCCCAATAAAGAAGGGCGTCCGGCAGGTAGACACGATCTCTCCAATCCTATTCATAGCATGTTTACAGGCGGTATTCAGAGACCTGGATTGGGAAGAATTGGGGATAAGAATTCATGAAGAATACCTTCGTAATTGCGATTCGCTGAAGATATTGCCTTGCTTAGTAACTCGGGGGACCAATTGCAATGCATGCTCACTGACCTGGAGAGGCAAAGCAGAAGGGTGGGTCTAAAAATTAATCTGCAGAAAGCTAATGTAATGTTTAACAGTCTCGGAAGAGAACAGCAGTTTACGATAGGTAGCGAGGCACTGGATGTGGTAAGGCAATACATCTACTTAGGGCAGGTAGTGACCGCAGATCCGGATCTTGAGACTGAAACAATCAGAAGAATAAGAATGGGCTGGCGTGCGTTTGGCAGGAATTCTCAGATCATGAACAGCAGGTTGTCAGTATCCCCCAAGAGAAAAGTATATAACAGCTGTGTCTTACCAGTACTCACGTACGGCGCAGAAACCTGGAGGCGTACGAAAAAGGTTCTACTGAAATTGATAACGACGCAACGAGTTATCGAAAGAAGAATGATGGGTGTAACGTTAAGGAATAAGAAAAGAGCAGATTGGGTGAGGGAACAAATGCGAGTTAATGACAGCTTAGTTGAAATCAAGAAAAAGAAATTGGGGGGGGGGGTGCATGGCCAGGACATGTAATGAGGAGGGAAGTTAACCAATGGTCATTAAAGGTTAAGGACTGCATTCCAAGGGAAGGGAAACGTAGCAGGTGGTGGCAGAAAGTTAGGTGGGCGGATGAGATTAAGAAGTTTGCAGGGACAACATGGCCACAATTAGTACAGGACCGGAGGAGGAGGAGTAGATTTTATTGAAGAGAAAGGAGGAGAGGTTGGCCTGGAGAACGTGTCTCTAGCCTGCTACTCCTCAATGTGGAAAGGGGAAGTGGGGAATACAGGGAAAAGTAGGTGGCGGGTGATTATGGTATGGTACAATGAGACACTGTATGCACGTTGTCCAATATGAGGATGGGCACTGCAGACGCAATACACGCAAGAGTAATCTTGTCCACGCAAAAAGTAATCTTAATTGTCACAAAAAGTTATTGCGCAAAGGTAGTTGGAGAAGTATGGGAAAGGCCTTTTCCCTGCAGTGGGCGTAAGCTGGCTCCTACTGCTGCTGCTGCTGCTGCTCCTGCTGCTGCTCCTGCTGCTGCTGCTGCTGCTACTGCTGCTGCTGCTGCTGATGATGATGAAGTGCAAATACGCCTGTAGTCCGCGCATTGGGGGATCGATAAAGGTCCCCTGCTGGCATAAAATAATGCGGAGCCCCCCACTACGGCGTGCTTCATAATCAAATCGCGGTTTTGGCACGTGAAACCCCAGGATTAGTAGACAATTCATAACTGTGGTTTCCAGAAATCCAGGTTACAGGAACGATACACTGGGGATTTTAGAGCACCATGCACATCTGTGTGAAAATGAAAGCGATAAATGATAAAGTTCTCAGCAAGGAATACTGCTAGAGGATCCAAAACAACATGCAAAACACTATCGGTCAAGATTTACGCATAAGCGAAACGGTTGTCAGTGAATTTTCACTCCTATTGCCATCCTGAATGGATAATCTTCGACGCCAGTTTTCGTGCTCATATTTCATAAGTGTTGCTAACAAATAACCTGCAGCGTTGGTGTCCAATCCATGCGACGTTCGCCAGAGGTTTCTGGTTTATAGTTTAGAGTGACTCTAAGTTCCATTTGTTGCCTCTTCCGTTCTAAAAGTGGATGCGATAAAAATAACATACACAGGCAAAGCTGCTGCAATTAAGTAACTTAACTTTTGAAAGCTCAAAGAAATAAAAGCCTCAGAAGCCAAGGAATCGTTCAGAAAAACCTGAGCTAATCTTCATCTTCTTCTAATCATCATTACGTATGCGAGAACAGCGCGTGCGTCACGAAGACAGCCAGCGTGCCCTCGCGCCATTGGCCCGCGCACTGCTGCCCGTGTTCCACGCTCGTCGGTGCCTGCAAAGCAACGCCTTTCGGTAAGGAACAACATTTTCCATTCGGAATTCTTTGGCGGTGGACCGACAGACTGCATGCCAGCAGCCTCAGCTGGATTATCGCGCGCCGGACTCACTTTTACGAGTATACCGCAGCGGAGAAGGCTTAATACTAATGTGCGCTATCAAAGCCTTTGTAAGTGAATGCAATGGGATTAAAGGTGGGTATCGACTTGCAAAGACCAACGCAACTAACAGAAAACCTTTCATTCGTTAAATTATCGATTATTTGCATTTCATGGAGTTATGTTCGCGAGCAAAGTAACTAAGCAGCACTGGGAATTTATGTACGTAAGCCTGGCAGGAAAAGTAAGCCATGTTATTTGAATATTTCCCTGTCAGTCGGATTTTGTGCGATTAGACGTGTCAAGCGGATCTAGCTCATTGCAACGAATTTGAAGTTCCAGCTGCGGAAACATCAGGAGTTTGTCAGCCCTATGTAGCAGTAAATTTACGAGCAGTTCCTTTCCATATTAACAGTATAGTGTAATAAAGCTGTACTAAACATGTGCTCGCATGGATCCGCTCGTAAGTGCAGTAATGTCATGGTTTTGGAGAGTTGGTAGACTACCTTTGGCCAGTGTAGCATATTATAGAAGCAAGCTCAGACAGACGAAGAACCTGATTGCTAATGTTGAAATACATCCTAGGTCTTTACGAGCCTAAGCCACGATAAGAGTATGAAGCACGCTGTGGTATTGATTTCCCCCACCTGTGCTTCTTTAACGTGCACGTAATGCACGGCACATGGATATTCTAGCATTTCGCCCTCATCAAAATGCCGCAGTTGTGGCGGATATTTGTTGCCGCGTCTTCGGGCTTAGCAGCGCAACGCCATATTCAGTACGCCGCCACAGCGGGTGTGAATTGGTAGTTCTCCATTTTTCCTCTTCTGATATGCAAGGTGTCCAAATTTCCCTTAGCCCAGTGGTTAAATAAAGCAGTGCCCCAATATGCATACGTTTGAGACATAACGGTGTTGTCAGCGCTTCACATGTAGGCAAGTATGAAAAGAACCGCGTGGTCAAGTGCCCGCAAGCCACCGACATTAGATTGGAAGGAAGTACGCTCTCTGCTTCACTCGGCAACCACGTGGTCAACGCGTAGGCAGCGATCATCCCGCGGAATACGGAGCGCAGCTCGCGATCAGCGAAAGCAAACGCAGACAGCTCGCCCCTCAAAGTCACCGTTGCCGTGTCAGACAATGAGGGGAGCTTTTCTTTTTTTTTTCAGATCCTTTCCCCCTACCGGAAATTATGCCCTTATTGCTAAGATAAACTTTCAGTAATTACACTTGTATATTTAACCAGGCAATAAGTAAGCTAAAATTATCCTGCTGCTGTAGGAGGAGGCTGAAAAGGAAGGAAGGAAAGCTAGGGAGGTCAACCAGACGCATACCCGGTTTGCTACCCTACACAGTGGAAGGGGTTTAAGGGAAGAAAGGAGAGGGAGGGAAGAAGGTACTATCAGTGTGAGTACATGCGGATGTCCATAACCTCACGCCTACTATCGGTAACTGAGGCCAGTCGATTTCATGAAACGTAGCAGTGCCTGCGTCACTTTGTAAGGCTGCGACGCATGGGGCCATGGCTGTAAGAGCACAGAAGAGGATATACCCCGCTGGTCGTGCAATCGTATATGGCACATTTTGTATTTTACAAGCTTGGCTAAGGCTGGCTTGGAGACCGTGTACTTTGAAGTCGGAATCCAGCGTGCGGGGGCGACTTCTATCATCAGAGACGCCCAAGCGATGCGTAATTGGGGCAATTGACGCTCAATCTGTCGTTCCTTCCCTTGGTGGCTAATAGGTGAAGCACGGGCGTCGGTTAACAAGCTTCCCTGCTTTACTGCACGAAATCGCTACCGAATAATTCTGATATTAAATGTGATCACGGTGAAATCATCATTCTTTTAATCAGATTGTCAGCATATCGATCGCCTAGCCGCAGTCAACACAAGGAAAGAAATTAGCAGGCAGGTGAGTAAACTCGTACCTCTGCTTGCACACTCTATAGGTATCACTTCGTAGTTACCATGATAACTAGCACAATTTCCCCTCTTCGAAAAACTACTTCCCCGCCGTATAGCATCAGGCTTACCGGAGAACTGCATTTGCAAAGAAATCTCACTAAGTAAAGCAATGAAAAGGGCTGCATGGGCACGTTAGTGGTCAGGAGCCCGTTCATGACTATGCAGCGATGAGTTTCATTCTGGCAAAAATTAGAAAACAAAAAAAAAGAAACAACAGGGACGCCGACGGATGAAGCGCAATAAACGATTGTCCTCCGTTCGTCTGCGTCCTTGTTCTTTTTTTTTTTGTGATATGAAAGATCTCATTATAGCGTCGTTAATGATGAAGCTGCTTGATTTCGTTTATCTTTGTGGTGACCATCCGCACGTATTTTTCATTCCTTTACTAAAAACGTTTTGGTGACTATATTGTAGCCCTAGTAAAATCAGAAGTCATTACAATATGCTTGTATTTATTTTCTTGAAAAGGATCATACATAGATTCTGGCCCTAAGTGGACTTCTTCAGTCTCATCAACAGCAGCCTGCCCATATATATATATATATATATATATATATATATATATATATATATATATATATATATATATATATATATATATATATTTGCACGCGACATTCCCTGCTGTGCTGCGCCAGGCTATAAGGTGCCTGGGTATGTGGTAAAGGTACCAGGCGGCAATAGAAACCCATGCATCGAAGACGATTTTTAGCGTACATATAACCCATTATTCATATTGTAAACCACACTTCAATTACTTCCTAATTAAGGTTACCATGAATGCTTCGTTTTCTGGGAAGTTCATTAGGAGTTTGCAGTGATCACCTGGAACGGAGAGTCCTCACGCCGGTCTCCTTCGCCTGCAAATCCGAAGTCAGAAACTCAGCGAGAGGTGGAAGGCCCAATTGCGCCTCCTGGCCTCGCACTGGAGCCGCGGCCGAAATTGCGAGAGCGCCAGTATCTACGGGGACGTCTGCAAGGAACCACAGCGAGTGGTGTCCAGGGAGGCGTCGAGTATGCTGCTCACGACTGTCGCGTCTGGAGTCGCCGCGAACTCCTGCTGTACAAGCGCTTGCAGGAGCACGATACACTCAAGTGTGCTTGACATACATCAAGCACTGCCGACACCGCAACTCAGGTACAATATATAAAGCTCGTATTCCTTGCCCTTCCTCGTAGCGTCAAAATGATGCCTCATCACCGTCGCTTTGATCAGGATTTTACAGCAATGGATGTTAGGGGGCTCTAACGACATTTCATCGGATACATTGCCGGATACAGTGCAGAAACTTCATTCGGCTTGCTCCGTTGCCTTGTGCGCGCCACTGCAAAGAATTGAGACGAGGCAAAAGCAATAACAGCGAAATAAAAAGCCATTTGAGCAGCAAACCTAAGTATGAATTTGGGAAAGCCTCAAGAGAAAGAAGGCGAATGAGACAAACGAGCTTGAACTTCAAACAGAGGATACTTATGTCGACTTAACGTTAGGAGGCTTTTGACCAATTGATCAAATATATAAAGGTAACAGCTCATTCTCCAGTCCTTTTAAAGCGTACTGCGAATACAGAACCCTAGCTGGGAAGTAATGGGAAGCTAACTGTACAGGTATGGCATGCACAACAGTGGTGTTACCAGGGTGCATGCGTCAAGCCAAGTGTGTCGCAGGCATGAGATAATTCCGGGTTTGCCAGGCGAAGGGGCACTGGACACTGTAAAGCATCGGATCGACTGCGCCGAAAAGACAAGTATGTAGAAATCACACTGTTTAGAAATTGACGATTGAACTTTGGGAAGCTTTGTAGATTTCATTAGAAACCCGTAGGGCTTTTAGAATTGCTTAATTACCGAACAAGAGGTACTCCCTAATGAAAACGTTCTCTAAAGACACACGTTACCACTTGGTGAGCGACTGCAATGAACGATGGGAAAACCTTGCGTTTACCTTCAAATGAGTAGCAGCTTTTACATAATTATATGTTAATCACGTTGTTTGGATAAATACTGCTTGCAAAACACGTGATAAGTAATGAGAAATCATTTAGGAATATTTGCGACAGAATAAAAAAAATATTACAATTTCGAGCACTGATTGATCCAAGTGTGCAATTTACACAATCCTTGAAATATTTCTCATCCTCAATCCTCTATATAAGACAGCACTCCTCATAATGAAAATCATGATGGAAGCTTTGAATGGGGGGATATTTTACCCTCTTCCGCCACCACGTCTTTTGAAAGTGTATATGACGCATATTTTGCCGTCACGTATGACTAAAGTACATATTTACTATCAAAAGGAATTAATGCGATCTTTTCAGTGACTCAGATGTCGGGGCAGCTTCCATGACTTACTGTGGTACTTAAATGTAGGCTGATAATTTTCTTTAAAAAGTAATGCAGGAAATTAAGGGGTGATCTTAGATTCGAGGGTGCGGTTTGGCCGCAACCACCAGACAGTGCGCACCTCCGAAAGACCAATACCACTAGGTGAAAGAGCATGTTCCTGCTTTCATAAGCAGACAAAGAGAAACGGGAACTTCCATAACGCCGTGATTATACAGGTGAAGGCGAAGGAGATAGCAAATTTTCGAAGCGTCCCTCAGAACAAGTTGAGACGTTCTGTCAACGGGAGACGTGCCTGTTAACTTTGACATGCCTACATCGCTTAGTGAGGTTGTAAACTGGGTCACGACGGCATGGTAGGAAGTTCAGGCTGATCCGGTCATGCGAGCACTCCAGGAACGCAACTGCTCGAACATGTTGAATTTTTTCCATTCGCTGCAGGATTAAGAATTTTTGTTTAGTTCCTAAGCATTCGAATTTCGAAGTTCAACCTAGAATACACGCTAGTCTAGAGTTGAATAAATACGGTAATTATTCAACACCAAAACTTCTACACCTCACTCTTTCTGCGGGCCTTTTATATGCGGCCGTTACTGCACAAGTAAAATGCTTTTTTTTTTCTATGGCAAGGTTGCATTTCGGTCAGCGCTCGAGGTGTTATCTCGCTTATTTGTTGCAAAATGCATGTTTGAACGACGTGTCCTTTTTGTTTTTATGGAGAGGTCAACATTACTTTTCCTTCTGTAGCATTTCCATGGGAAGCTCCCTGTCCATTAACGATTCTAGCATCGTGTGGGACTACATCAGGTAGGAACCATCAGGGATTTTATGGCGTCTTTTGTATACACAAAAAAGATGTCACTTCTGCTCTACAGTTTTCCAGTAATACGGTCTCCGTAGATGACCGCGTCAGTTTATGATGCCGAAAAATTATTCAGAGGTGTATAAACATCGATCAGTACCACTGCATTTCCTAGTGGTCACATGTGGAGACTATGCATGTTTCTTCTAAACTGAGTAACAACTTTCAAGCTCTACTTTTTAATTATTTTCCGGCACGGCTACTTCTAATCTGAGTCGGTATGTGTTATTATTAAAGCACGTACGTAGCACCCCTCAAAAAATTTTTAAAATCTTGTCTCCAAAATATTAACATTCGATCATACCCGGACCCGAAGCGAAAGCCTAGCCTGATAGACCGGGGCACGGGAAATGACCATGTCCCACGGCTACCTGGAATAAGGAGGACACCCACCTAGGGCGCAAACTGCGCTTGCTCATTGTAAAAGTTTATTCTCTCTCTCTCTTCCTCTGCGACGAAATTGCTTCGATGTTCAATCTCCCTTGAAAGACTTGGCTTGTTCTTCCGTCTTTTCGATTTTTGGAATCCTGCTCTTTACTTCCTTCTAAAATGATTGTTCATATTGAAGGTTTTATATTTGAACATGCCGCATAATTTGATTAATCGCTCTATGACCGTCAAGAAATTGCCTACTGCAAGCGGAAAATTACCCCCCAATATGAACAGCAGGCTGAAAATAATCACTGCAATCATTTCCTGAATATGCCTTTTTATCGCACCACTCGATTCAGCGATGCTCACTATACAAGAACATACGCTGCATTTCGCAGCAGCTCGCAGGCATTGGAGCAATACGGTACCACTCTTTCGAGCCGGTGCCGAGGACCGCCCGTGGGTTCAGCTCAGGTATTGCGTGGAAGAGGGTCTGGCCAAGGTTTCGAGCGCGTGTTTCGAGGTTCTACGCCGCGCCCAGCGCCCAATGGCTGTCACAAGGACGGCGAGGGTTTCCGGATCCATGGACCTCGCCCTCGACGCCCGCCTCGGCGCACTCGACGATGCTTCAGGTACCGTCAGCTTATTGCTAAACAACGTAGCAGGAGTACTATTGCTTTAAGCAGGCAATGTGGCTGGATTAGATATAAGCAGTAATGACACCTGGAAACATACCGTTGGTGTATTGCTTACCACATTGTAAAGAACAGTAAGAGGTACATTTTTATTTCACGCTCATAGGTTTCGTAGATATACGTACAGACCCTTACATCGTAGTATATATAATGACAGCCCAATTTACTGACGGGCCACAAAGACATGAATGAACCAGAAGATATAATAACGCCAGTACTCCCTCCATGCGAACAGTAACAGCAACAGCTTATAAAATATACTTCCTGGTGAGCTAGTCAGTTCATTTTTTAAAGATTTAAACTAGGCGCAAACAAGATACACGTAAATAATAATGATGAAGGTCAATGCCAGGTCCCGTCCATCTACCTTATGCATGGCTGCGACATCAACTAGGAAATAGACAAATACCACAAGAGCAAGTGGGATATATCAAGCAGAAAGGTAACCACACTTTCCGTCAGCATATTCTTGCATCATGGATGCAAGCAGAACAGCAGAACAAAAGCAAGTGAAGGCACAACTAAGAACCTGTTCGAGACAACAGCTGATGTATCGGTTTTGATCATGCTGCGGCAGCGACAGAGGTTCGTCTTGCAGAAGCCACACCCACTTCTGTATACCGACATCTGTGGGAACGGCGGGAGGGTTTAGGAACCAGAAAGGCTACAACAAAGACATTCAGGCAATAACCGAGGAGCGCATACGCCAACGGCTCCGTAACCTCTCCAAAGACGCTGAATTGTGGAATGTCATGACAACGCAAGGCAAAAGTCTAGTTGCTCTGTGAAGCTACTAGAATAACAAATCATCAGTTGCCGCCATTACGTCCTCGCTGATTGGGTGAAACTGCAATTGGGGAAAAAAAGCAGAAACTAAAATAGTCGCTTGCTTCCTAATTGTAGTGAAACGTCACCGTATTTTAGTGTCTAACAGTACATACGTCAAACATTTTCGTTTTAATTGACATGAAGCTATTAAAAAAGTCGCCGTTTTTCCCGAAGGCGACGCATATCTTTTGCGAGAGCAAATTAGTGGAGAGCTATTCGAAGTAAGGATAGTAGTTTATCGGCCGCATAAACTTATCAACACAGGCATACTAACTGAATTAACAAACACGGTGCCACGCTCGCACAAGCGAACATGAACACATTTCACTCGACGACAGTGGAAACTAGCAGTCAGAACGCTGAAGTAAGGAAGCGCGGCAGCAGCAGTGAGCTAATTCAAGTTCAATGTGCCTGTCGTATCAACGCGAACTAAGCCGCGAAAATAAAGCGCGCGGTGGACACTTTCCTTGTCGCAGAAGGCTTTCAAGATTCAGCGGCCCGGCTGGGCGCACGCGCCCGCCTGGGTACGTATTTACACGGCGCGACGGCGCATGCGCCCTGCCCTAGCGGATTAGTCGCAAAACGTTTTGGAAGGGACGCGCGCCAGACGTGCGTAAGACTGCAACTTCACTTTGAAACAGAAAAAAGCCAGGGCTCGGTCCAGACTGCACCGTGAACAAAATAGTTGCCACCTTGCATTGGTGGCTGTCAAATTTATCGATAAACCCTTGCGTTACATTTGGGTGACACTTCAAAAACACGTTGCTGACGCAGTCTTCTTGCAGCATCGGCCCACTGTTGCTGGTGGTGGCAGCGCGTGCCTGACTTCATGTACTATTTCAAGGCTTGGTAACGTTGGGTCGATACGAGATCGACAAGACGCTGACGCCGACGATTGGCCGACTATTAAGCACTGTGTCACTGAGACCAATTGATCGTAATAGGCCGACAACGACGGCACCGACAAAATCAGCGTGCCGACCGTGATAGCTTGACCGAAACCTACGTGATCAGCCGTCGAACCGACAACGCGACAGCTGAAGCTCATTCACTTGTAAATATAATTATTCGCGCTCAAAATGCGCCCACATGCCTTCGAAGTTCAAATGCATGAACGTCAGTCCTATCAAGCCGTGCACGTGAAGTTTGAGTCTATTAATAGAGACCTTTAGTTTAGGCGACGCAAGAACTAGGGGCGGCGGTACTGCGCATGCGCAGGCTCCTACGCCTGGGTCTGTGCATGCGCCGTACCGGCCCCCCTAATTCATGCGTGCGCAAGCCGTTTGCGTCCCCTAACCAAAACTCTCTCATGCTGATCCTGTTTAGCGAAGTTTAAGTTAGGCCTGACGCCTCTGAGTTCGTGCACCCGCTACCGATGGAGCTCGGCTTAAAAAGTAAGCAGTCGGGACGAAAGAAACCGCTCTTCTAGTTAGGTTGTGGCCCTATAGCGATTTGATAACTACTCTTCACTTCGCACGGCGCGTACACAATAAACGGCAAGCGGCGACACAGCGCTATGCGAACATCTTGTACTTAGGTCACCGTTCCCGAACGCTGCCGGTCGCATTCCCGTAAATGGCAGGTCTGTCTGTGTTGTTATGCTGACATTTCTTAATTAGAAAGAAGCCCTGTTTACCTCTCCGTCAAACAGGAAAGAAGAGACAGTGCATTCTGTACAGCAGCACAAACTCGCTCAACTGCCAACGGTGTCAGTGATGGCATCCGCGTTTTCGCGACAGAACTACACGGCCTATAAGTGAGGACTTATGCCGTGCATAGTTCTCTAATAATACTTTATAGCACGGATAAACTGTAAGTATGATCAAGTTAAACAAAAACGAGAATCAGTAGTAACAGCCCGTACTATATATATATATATATATATATATATATATATATATATATATATATATATATATATATATATATATATATATATATATATATATATCTGTGTGTGTGTGTGTGTGTGTGTGTGTGTGTGTGTGTGTGTGTGTGTGTGGATCACAGTTGCAGTTGTTTAAGGGAGTCGGCCGCTCATAATGACTCGTCTGTATGTTTTGCTACGTTGTGAGATTATTTCATATCAGCGATGCGCCGTTTCTACAATAACCGAAGCTAACAGCGATGTGAAGCTGTATAGGTAAACAAATGCACCGCTTTGGAGAATACCTCGTGGAAGGCTGCGCTCCAAGGCTTCTTGAACATGCGAAATGTTTAGTGAATGTGTAAAAGGAATACAAAAAGCGATGTGCAATCGCAGTCATCAGCGACAACGAACTCAAGCCAGCCGCGTCGGCGGACGGAACTCAGCGTGCCTTTATCGGCCGCGCTGTAACCACAACAACGCACAACGCCTTACTGCCCCGGAGAAAGCATTAATAATTAATCGTGATCCACGAAACGAACAACCGACGCACACTCAACATGGGCACAGGTACATAAATCAACCGGCGAAATCTTCGAAACCCTTACAAAACGTTTCCAGCGGCGTGCGTCAGAGCGCAGCACAGGAACATGAAAGAGGCGGATTGCTAATAGCTACAGCGGGGCGTGGCACATACGCATACGCCAGACGTTTGCGCGCATGCGCGGGTAAGTCCGGGTGCGAGAGAGGAAATGTGGGGGCTTTTGCTCCTTGAATATATGACTCTGCCTAGGCACTACGAAGGAGTTTCTTAGCGCGTGTTTTATGCGTTTGCCCCTATAGGCGTGCCGGCAGAAGTCGCGGGGCGCGGTAGTGCTGAACTTAGCGTCGCAAGTTGGCGGCTCGGCGTAATTATATTTATTCAATCGTGATTTTTTTACTAATTGAAACAACGTGTCATTATTTCGCATTATTGGCGCCGCCTCCAGGAGACCAAAGCGGCAACGGGGACACCAAAACTAGAACCCGGACTGGTCCGTGGATTGGGGCTCGCAGAGGCTTGCGCGTTTTATGATGTTTTATGCGAACACACCCTGGCACACTTCGGCCTCAGCGGCCCCGACCCACGGGCCGCCCTGCTTGCAGCTTTCATCCCCCACCCCCCCACTGCCCCTTGGGTGCCCCGGAGATCCTGCGCCCCCGGCTTTATTATAAGCTCATGCCTCCGTTTGCCGGTTGCATGTGCCCTCCTGGAGAAGTGCTTCTAAATAATCCAATCTATCGTCGCGACGAAAAAAGCGACCCGCGACATATAGAACATCAGTCTGAACCTTGCCCCTTCAGACAAACGTATACTACACGCGCTAAGAAACCTCCTCCGTAATGCCTAGGCAGAGTCACATATTCACGGAGCAAAGGTCCCCAGATTTTCTCTCTCGTACCCGCTCATACTCGGGCCTGCGCAGAAACGTCGAGCGCCGTGAGAAACACCCCACCCCTTTGTACCTACTAGCAATTGTAGAGATGCCGCCCGGGTCTCGCCCGGAGTAAAGCGATTTAGCGCCCTGAGAGTAGAACGCGCCCCCCTCCCTCTCCTCTCTCTGGAGCCTTGCGCGTGACATAAAACGGCGCGCTTCGTCCCCGCTTCCCTCCCGTGCGTGAGTGAGGTTAAGCTAGTGGTTAAGCCGCGATCGCCGCATCACCCTCTCAAGATTTGGCTTGCACATATTGCATACGGCGCACGGCGACGATTTTATCTCCCTTAGACTTTATACGAAACCTAACGGCGATGCCGACGGCGACGGCAGAAATGCGCCTATAGTGTCCATATAATTCCTATCGTATTACAAAAAGGTGGCATTGGTGAGAACTGAAAACCGCATATTTTTCGTACGCGGTCAACGAGCAAAGAACCTGCAATGCGTGCGTCCCACTAAATGCGACATGCGTCCTGAAATAAAGATGTCACACCACAATTTCTAGAACAAACTCTTCTTATCCATTTTTTTCGCTGCATTAGCATTTGCAATGCGTTAGCAAACCTCACATACATATCATGCCAAGATATTTGGTGAACTTGGAAGAGACGGCCCAATTGTGACCACAGTGGAAGTCAGCTCACTTCGGGCAAAGAATAAAAAAAAAGCTCATTGGGTAACAAAATGACAGTCAAACTAGATCAAATGCTAAAAAAAGAAAGAAAATGCTCGCCACGATCCGCACAGCCAGCAACACAACCTTCTTCTCATAAACAACTTCGTGATGCACGCAATGTCGCGCTCATGCGACAAAGTATCCACTGATTTTGAATGTCATATGAAGCGTTGCGTGGCTAAAACGAGTACATAAGAAGAAACGAAACGTCGACACAAGTATTTGTCTTTCATGTCTTCATGCGGTCCTTGTTCTTGCTGCGCTACACTTCATGCCATTGCATGATGACCAACCACCAATCTCACACAACCATCCTCATTGAGTGTTTGTAGCTGTTATATATATGCACTGACGCAACCACTTGCAAAGTGCGTGACCGTGGTGTAAAACCGCCTATAAATTACGAAGCACCTGTTGCAAGCGATGGCGCAGTGGTTTGAGCAAGCAGCATCCAGTGGCACATTGCCGTTAGGGCACGAGTTGAAAGGCCGGTGTGTGTGCGCTGGTGGACAAAATTCGTCTTCCCTCGTACGACGGTGAAGCATACTTGAAGGATGTGGTCGTCATTGTCGGTGTAAGAGTGCGTCGACACTAACGGAAAAAATGCGCGCCACGAAAACAGGCTAGCGGTAGCATTGTCCTGCCGCACAGCGAATGGGTGTCAGAGCTATTTGTTGCGGGATTCCGCTCACCACCGATCGGGGACACCGATGATGACCAGCCGATTGATTCGCATGGCCAAACGCAGCGAGGAACTACACCCCCCTGTATCAGCATCGCTCTCGGCCGCAGTGATTGCAGTTGATAGCGAATCGCTTCCTTACCACGGCGGCAAATACGCCCGCAAGTATGGCCATGCCAGCGCTGGCGCGTGCTGCCGCCTGCGGCATATCGCACGCGTTTTCCCCGCAAGTGAGGATATACTACGTTCCTCCTATTGAGCGCAAACGCCTAAGCGCGTCGATTTCAGTATAAAGTTTCATAGAATATTTACCTGTGCCCTGAGTGACTATGAGGGCTGCTATAGGGCGCTTCAGTCAGCATGGGGAATTATGGGAAGTACATGAATTTGCCTAAAGCTTTGTCGTCCTGCCTTCAAAAGGCTTCGGGGATTTTGTAAACTCATAATTTTCAACAAAGTCGTGTAATAAGTAATTAAAGAAACATTATTAAAATTTCCCGACGGCAGGATTCGAACACAGGACCTCTAGTAGAGAAGACCAATATTGAAACATTTACGTCACTGACGCATGCGCCGACAACAGCCGTATACCGCCCTTACAAATTTCTCGCGGGCAAGTCAGCGCGTTGAGACGCTTGGTGTGTTTCCATTTGGCCGCCTCGACAGGCTCAACCGCTGCAATTATTAGTGACTGCGTGTGTTTGCGGAGTCTTGGGCGCTAAGAAAAGTACTAATTGCTGTGAAATTTACAATGAAGACCGATAAAGCGTAATAAGCGAAGTCGCAAAGACGTCCGAAGCCACAAGCACGAAGATCAGACAAATCTATGCACTTCCCATCTTTCCCATGGCACCTGAACGACCGCAGCGCCACTTTTGCGCATGCTGAGAGCACCGACTGAGCATGCGCAAAGCTTTTAGTCGTCACCGTTAGAGTGCGCTGACAGTACCGAATACTACGGGCTCCCGTGTTCGCGCTCAATAAAGTCCGAGGACACCTAAGCTCTTTAATGATCGAGTTGTGAATGCGAAAGCATTAATGTCCGATTCAACGCCGCTGAACAGTCCTTCGAGTTATCAACTCCTCTTGGGCAAGCGAGCGCGTTGAGACGCTTGGCCTAGATAGCACAAGGCCGGTACACTTCGATCCGTCACATCATGCCACCTTGCCCGACAGCCATAAAATCTAATGAGTAAGACGCGGAGATTTTGACGTCACTGCTTTCGTCATGCTGGGCTCGGAAATTTCGATCCAAGTAGAAATGTTGTCAAAAAGCAGATTGTACAGGCCTGCTATCTAAGCCGTAGGTCCGAAACTTCCTATCGCCAATATTTTTTTTCTTTCTAATGCATTCTGATTTCTAATACTATAATCGCTTTATAGCGATTACCGAGGCGAAGTAGGAACACAGGTGAGAGCTTGCAGGTACAAAGAACGCGCGGATAATACGGGCGCGGATAATCCAGGGTGACGTGGAGTCGCTGCGATTCCCTCTCCTCTCACGCGACACCTGGTGCGCCAGCGCCACAGCACGCGTACCCTTTCACCCCCTTTGCTCTGTCGACGTGCGCATGTGACATGGCGTCGCAGCCAAAGGTAATTTAGGGGCTGTTTAGCGAACACCTGATTTTTCACTCAATGAGCCATTGCATGCTTTGTCATCAAAATGTCAAGATAAAACCTGAATGTAACGGCTGGGTAGACACGACAAAATCAATTTTCAGCTATCAACTACTGTCGAATGCAGTGAAACGTTCGTCGTTCTACCAGGCGTACGGTACGTCCACACGAGAGAAAAATGCAGGCACATTGACGAAGGCGGCGGCAGAGCGCGGCAGCATTGACGTGGACACAATTGCGGGGGTCTTTGCCGCCGCGGCAAGGAAGTGATTGGCTATCGTATCGAATCAGTGCTGCTGTGATCAGCAATGCTGTGAAGGGGGAGTATATTTCCTTGCAGCGTTCATTCACGTGAATGAT
Organism: Dermacentor variabilis; assembly: GCF_050947875.1. Lineage (NCBI taxonomy): Eukaryota > Metazoa > Arthropoda > Arachnida > Ixodida > Ixodidae > Dermacentor > Dermacentor variabilis. The sequence continues at coordinate 3,240,405 of NC_134568.1, forward strand.
AGGGCATCTCCTCATTGGTCTCCCCAAACTGCAGCGAGCGGCATGTCGCGAAAAAATAGCTCCGACTCCCATTTGCTCCGCGGTAGGGAAATGTTGCCGCTCGATTAAGATAAGGCGCCGCCTCTACCACTAATTGTTATGGGGCCTGTTTCAGAGCGGCAGATATAGAAACCGAACAAATGTACAAACTAAAAACCTAATACTCTTTAACAAACCTCAAATTGTACGGACTAAATGCAACAGGTGGCTTGCTATTGCGTTTGATTCCCTTCGCTTTCGATATACAGGGTGTTTCACGTAACTTGAACCAAGGCTTTAATGGAACTAATAGAAACTTTTCATCCTTTAAGTTATCGATTCATTGTATTGCATATCTTATGCTCGCGAGCGCTGGAAATTTATGTAGGTAAACATGACAGGAAAAGGAAACCATGCCGTTTGAATATTTGCCTGTCAGCGGCACTTTGCGAGATTGCATGTCAAGCAGATCTAGCTCATTGCGACGAATTCGAAGGTCCAGCTGCGGAAGCGTCAGGAGTTTGTTAGCTTTATGTAGCAGTTCGATTTACCAGTTCCTTTCCCTGCTAACAGTATAGTGTACGTATAGTATAGTATAGAATAGTATAGTAAAGTATAGTGTATAGTAGGCTGTGCTAAACATGTACTCGCATGGATCCGCTCGCAAGTGCAGTAATGTCACGGTTTTGGACAGTTAGTAGACTGCCTTTCGGCAGCATAGCCTATTGGAGAAGCAAGCTCAGACGGGCGACGTTGATTCGTAAATTTCAAATACATCCTGGGGTTTCACGAGCCAAAGCCCCGATAAGATTATAGGGCACGCCACGCTATTGATTTCCATCACCTGTGCTTCTCTAACATGCATGTAGTGCACGGTACACGGGTGTTCTTGCATTTCGCCCACATCAAAATGCCGCAGTCGTGGCCGGGTTTGCTGTGGCGTCCTCGGTCTTAGCAGCGCAACGCCATAGTCACTACGCCACAAGAGCGGGTGAAAATTGATCCATCTCCCTTTTTCCTGTTTTGATATGCAAGGTGTCGAAACTAGCCTTAGCCGAGCTGTTAAACAAAGAACTGTCCCAATATGCATACGTTTGAGACATAACGGTGTTGTCAGCGCATCACATGTAGGCAAATATGAAAAGAGCCGCGTGGTCAAGTGCCCGCAAGCCACTGACACCAGATTCGAAGGAACTAACTCCACTCCCTGTTTCACTCGGCAACCACCAGGTCAACGCGTAGGCAGCTCGCGATCAGCGGAAGCAAACACCGACAGCTCGCCGCTAACAGGCACGGTTGCCGTATTGAACAATGAGTGGAGATTTCCCTGCGGCGAGCGTCGGGCGTAGGCGGTGGCGTAACCGAGCGAACGAGCACTACGAAAGATGAAAGAGCGAACGCGGAGCGGGATATGAAAGAAGCGAGCCATGAAAGGCGGACACGAATGAGAGCGGGCCCTTCAGTAACGTGCGCGCGGGATACTGCGGTAATACGCGACAGCCCAACCGCTCGATGCGTGCTCGTAACTGCTCTCAGCCGCACCGCTCCTTTCGTACTATCCTCTGTTCGCGTCAGCTCGCGCTCACGCTCGTTTGGTTTGCTTGCTTTCGTCTCGTTCGCGCTTCTTTCGATTGTCATGGTTTGCGATTGTTTTCTGATCTGATTGTATGCGCGAAGCTCATTTTGAGCGGGAGCGTCTTAGGTGTCTTAGCTTTCTCCACAAGTTCTCAGGATTTCCTTGAGTCGCAGTGGAGTTTCCCTGAACTATACCATGTTTTTTTTTTCAACATAGTGAGCGAGTCTCTAAACGTATCGAGCAGTTCCATGTTACATCAAGAACACAGAATTTCCATTTCCCTTCCCAGGACAGATACTGCAAAGCAGCTTCATCACCTGGCACGCACGCTTTCTTTAGCAGAGCGGAACACCCCAAATATAGACGCCCTATAGGTCCCATGAACTGAACACTTCCCTCCAACTTGGACTTCCACCCGGGCTTAGACGACGTGAGGCGTCGCTTCTGTGCCAGCTGTGGTTGGCAGTGGCCTTCACGAATGCTTACACGGTGCATTTTCTATGGCCGACGTATAGGGTGCCTCGATGCCAGTGCATTGAGGCACCCTAGACCAACAGTGCTGCGTGCGACGTTACTGGCAGCGAAGAGAATATCCGAGCATTTATTTTGCCACTGTCCTCGATTTCAGTCGCAAAGACAAAGCTCCAACGCATTGCGACAATTAAGGTACGTCCACACCAGCGACAAAAACGCGCGCGACACCATGCACGCGGCAAGTGCTCGCGCGGCAGACGCGCGCGGGCACGTCCACAGTCGTGTTTTGCGGCACGCGGCAACGGTCGTGGAGTCCCGCGTTGTCTCGTTCCATTCGATACTTCTCGTGACAACGCGCTCTCCGTTCTGCCAATTTTGCGTTCCATCGGAAGTGTCTGTGTTTTTTTGCGCCGCTGCCGGCCACCCTCAGGCATGTCGGATACGGACGAGGAGCTACTGGTGACTGTCAACACTATAATACTTATTTGTTATTTACTTGTGCTTCGCCGACGTGCCAGAAAGCGAACGAGAAAGTTTTGGGTGCACTCTATATGGCAGTACAGGGACACTGAGGGCCAGGCGCATACTCTGCTTCCCCGCCTTCACCTTTACTCACCTGTCATGCAAAACTGCTGCCCAATAATGTGCCAGAGGTTGGCGCGAAGCTCCTTGTCCTTAAAATCGACGTTCGATTTGTCATGGAGGCATGCATATCCGCGAACGGTTTCCAAAAAACGCCTCGATTGCGTGGCGACTTCTTCGTCGACGTCTCGGTGGCGGTGTGGAAGGCTTAACAAAAACAGCCCCCTTGACTGGAAATGGCCTCTGAGGTTTTACGACGTGCCTGTCACTGTTGAATCTCGGAGCCCACTGATTATGGTTCTGTGCATATGCGACAGGTGGCGCCACAACAGCGCGGCTCGCTTTTTATTGGTGCTCGTTTTGCGTCTGCCGCGAAAAAATGGGTCTCGCACCCATTCGCGCGTTTGCCGCACGTTGCTGCCGCTTTTCGTGAATCTTGCCGCGCGCGTTTTTGAGGCTAGTGTGGAGGTACCTTTAGACCGTGGGCTGCCGTCCGTGTAGGCCTTACATCAATAGCGTCCCCATGTCTCGTTGGCCCGCAAGGCTGGGAAGGCGGTTTTGTGGTTGTTGAGGGCGACTGGCCTGTGTGAACGCTTTTGGCTTAGTGGTGCCCTTCGCGCGCGCGCGCAAATTCACCGTGTCTTTCCTTCCTCGCTCTCTCATCTTTCTATTCGCCCCCCTTTCTCCGTCACCAGCGTTTGGAAGCTAACCAGACGTTTCCCTAATTAACGCCCCTGCCTTCTCTCATTTTATTTCCTCCTGCTGCTCATCCAACGTTAATAACTGCTGTTTTCGGAAAACTGTTAAGGAATCAAATCGTCACTGGATCCTCAAGGTTGTTTAGCATCATATGACCTTCCGAGAAATGAATGCGATATTACAAAAATTCAAGCAACGTTATTCTGCGAGAGGTTCAGAACTAAACACAAAACAATGTCGGTCGCATATTTTACACACGTAATTTTAGCTGTCGTAAATACGTGTGCAATTATATGGCCCACCCGCTGTGGCACAGTGTCTGACAATGGTTGACAAGCTGGTCTTGATCTCTGTCTGTCAAATACCACGCGCACTCGAACGGAACCGGGCGCACAACCGAGAGTGGTGGTCATGTGAGCAATTCGCAAAGCTTGCATTAGCCGCCTGATTCACTAAATGTGCGTATGTTTGCTGCCATCCCTACAGAGACGAACACGCGAATAAATCTCAAGAAGATCCAATATTTATTGTTCCAACCAATCACGAAAATACATTTTGAGAGCACTGGTAAAGCCATCACAAGGCAGAGAACCCTTGAAGCAATATGATTATGATAATCATCCGCATTTATGGCGAGTTCGCACAAAGGGAGTCGGCCACAAAGCGCACGGCAGGAGGTAGCCTAAATGAGATGTGCGCTAAGAATAGAAACAAAACAAAAAAGGACATTTCATCGTTTTGTGCTTTTCCCAATCTGATGCCATTCGCGTTCAGTACTCGTGCTTGATATTATTCACGCGCAAGCTTCTTCACGCAAGTGGCCGCAGAACTTTCCTTGGCACAGCTGAACGGTTAATTCGAAGTAGATAATATATTTTACTTCCCGACACTCAGCACTCGCCGTCCCGACGCTGCGACCAGTGACAGCCGCGGGGAGGCCGCATTCCGGTCCCGATGCGAACGTTCGGTCTGCCGCTCGCTTCACAATTTCAACACCACCACACCTACAAAATCTCAGATCACGTGGCCACCATTTGTTCGAATTTTCATGAAACTTCCAGGTCTGTGCATGGGTGCCCTTGTGCTAATGGCACGTGCACTGTCAAGACTAGGACATTCAAATCACGTGACTACCTTTCTTTTATTTATTCCCAATGTTTCTGGCACGCGCAGGTTGGTGCGCGGGCACCCTCGAGCCATTGAGGCGTGTATTGCTGGCAGCACTTCGTGTTCGTCGGCGGCTGCGAGGCGACGCAGTTTGGTAAGCGATTCTTTGCGTTGAACATTATTTGCCCTTAGTCGGAGATAGTGTTTGTCAAGCAGGGTCGGCTCGGGTGTCATGTGCCAGACGCCGTCATTTTCCTCTGACCATTGCGAAAGTATACATCAGCTTAGCAGCCTCAAGACCAGGAAGAGCTATAAAACATTTAGCCATGGACGCATGGGGTACTAGAACTAAATGAGCCGACCCGCCGTGGTGATGTGGTGGCTTTGGCGTCGTCGTGCACTGAATGCGCGGTAAAGAAGCTCAGGTGGTCAAAATTAATCCGGAGTCCCCCACTAAGGCGCGTCTCATAATCGGATCGTGTTTTTGGTATACGCTAAACGCCATTATTTAGGTAAATGAGCATGGTAAGCTTTTTACCACTTTTTTTTTCTTTCGGAGACAGGAGAACTACTTGTGCGAAAGAGTGGGGCAAAATTTGTATCGCATCTTTCTTGAGCCGTCACTCCAACGAACGGACTACCGAGTTGTTTCGCTGCTGCCGAGATGCCCGGATGTTTTCTCTCGCGTGCTACATGGCTCGAGCACGCGCTGAGGATGCGGAGGCTCAACTTCGTCGTCGTCGTCGTCGATCGGATGGTGACGGCTCGCTGTGAACTCATCACTCCACATTTATGAGTTTGACGTCGAGGTTTGTTGCAATGACAATCGAAAGCACTTGCATCTTCCGAGAAAATGTATCCCTGCAGCCTAGTGCAGAACTTACCGCAGAACTTTGGCAGCGAACGAAACGTACAATAACGCGATGAATTTTGCAAAATGCTTAAACACAATTGCTTGAAGGAAGCACACGTGCCACTTTTCGTTCACCCAAACCACGTACCGCGTTTGCTTGTTCCCATAACTGCTGTTCTGCTCACTCAGTCACTTATACAGCATGTCTGAACTCTAGTCGCCGGGTCCACGCGACCATCTATACGAAACGAGTACCTCCTGCATCAGTTTCAGAAGCAGTCACGATAAAATATGGCTTCTAATTTACCGTACTATGATTGCTCCATTCTCTGACAGTTTCTTCCAGTGTGTCTGCTATATTCAACTGTAGCGCAGTGGACACGTGCCCGCCCAGTCCGCCGTCCACACAGAGATGACGAACGCAGCCACAGGGAGATGGCCAGACGTAGGGCGCGGCCGCAGGCTGAAGCTCACGTCGACAACCCGCAAGCGCAAGTATGTCCGCGTCCATCTGGAAGGAACCACATCGAGTGCTCTCAATCGAGGTGCTGAACTTCGTGCTTCCCATCGTTGCGTCTCGAGTCGCCGCACCTACGAGATGAGCTGGCGCTCAAGTCTTCCTGCTGGCCGCCAAGCACTACCGACGAGGCTACGCAGGTACGCTAATAGAGAGTTTCAGCAGTACCGTGTTACCGTACGGTAAGCACGATATACTGTACAGTATTGCAGTTCCGTACTAACCTACTGCGATGACCGAACACATTTAGCTGCGTGTTTCACTCGATGCCTACGGTAACGTGATAATGATGATAGTGGTTAATATTCAAGCCTTTCGGAATACAAGACTTATGTGATGAGTGTGAAATATTCATTTTGGTAAACTTGCTCATGCACGTATTACTCTTTACGGAAGTGCCGGGTTGCGGCAAACGTGGACGCCAGTCACAAAGGCGGTAGCCACATCTTGTGACACTTGGTCCAACAACAACGTATTACCGCACTTACCATACGGTAACTTGGCGCCGTTAAATCTCTTTAATACCGTGCCGGCTGCTGAAGGCACATGCGCGCACTTTGCGGTACGGAAAGACTTTTCGTACGGCATACTAGACGGTGAGGAGTGTATACCGCATGTATACGGTAACGTGCGCACTTTGTACTGTGAGCCGAGGCGGACCAAGCCAAACACAGTGAGAAACTGGCGTCGGCCACAAAGTCCACGCCGTTGGTCGGCGTTTGCCGTTGGGCGGCGTTTGCAGCGCAACACTCGCGCCATTTCTGGTAATATGTTGCAACCACACCAACCACCGCCGGCGCTTAGCTACGGGGAAAGCCGGATTACCGGAGATACGAGAGCCACGCGGGAGAAACAACATCAGGGGGCGCGCGAGCAAAGTTCCCCCACAGGGTTCGTCACCAAATAGAGTTCTGTGGGTGGTTAAGTATACGTATTTAAGTGCTTTGATGTCAGTAAGCCCTAACAAACACATGGTGGACGACCCCTCATGTTTCCACCCTGGGTATGAAGTCTTTGAAGGCCCTTTCAACACCGAATGCTTCTCTCAAGTTTTGGGAAACCAGGCATGTGCGGATCTAGATACACTGACATTAAAGTCCCCTGCTATAATCATTAGCATCTTATCAGCAGTATTATCATACTAGGGCAAGAGAGATCAAAGTGTACTAAGTTAAACTTCAGGAAATTAGTTGCCGATTTGGTGCTTGAGAGGCATGTGGGGTGATGTACAAGATTGCCAGGACATTTTCTTGCCCATTGTACTTATGTTCTGCAAGTCATATATCGCCAATCTGATCTGTAAAGGCACTGGGTTTCTCTACATTGGGTGGTATTTTAGCCCGATCGGTATCACAGCAAAAGGGTTCATTTTGAGGCTCTTGTAAGGGGATTAGCACATCTCTGGATGGGCATCATAGTGGTTGCAGTGTGCAGCTGTAGTTTCGCATTGTGTGACCCTGCACATGTGCTGTTGTCTCGCCAGCAAGAGCGACATTTCAAGGGCCTGATAGGAGACAGCAGCAGCACGTCAAAGAGGGGAACATAAGACTAAGAATGCTAATTGCATTAAAAGAAACAGAGTATACACAGTATGAATCCTACACGTTAACATGAATATTTTGCATGACTGGCTATAACAAAAATCTGGCGCCTGCATGCATCACGAAGATTATTCAGCAACACAAAAGAATACATGGTGGCAGCTAGCGATCAAACACTAGATCCCTCTATTTGCAAGGCTGAAATTGTGACACAACACCATGTCTGCGGCACGACAGCTGCAGTGGGTTCCTGCTTTGAGTTGAGACATGGGCAAAGGCTCCTGAACAAGAATGAGCCGTCATTCGGCTATTTTGTCGTTTCAAGCATAGAGGTCGTGTGATGACTGAGCACCTGGTCCGGAGCATGCCTATACATATTTTACCACTATGTCCCCGGCAGCAACACAGGTGTGATGATGATGATCATTGTGGCATTGCATTGCATGATCTACGGGAGGATCTAGTCTGCCTGATAATGATGATCATTGTGGCTTTGCATTGCATGATCTACGGGGGATCTAGTTTGCCTGCCACACCCATGGTCAATGCCCTACTAGAAGGCTGGATGGAGAAGGGTTGCCAGATGACCCGCCAAATAATTTCTAAAAGACCCTTTTTTAAATGAGAACCACTAGAAGCAGCCAAGCACAAGGGCACAAAGCCCATGAGAAAACCCAGTGTGTTTTTGGTGGTGCCAGTATTCGAACCCCGTGCCTACCCCGTATGAGGCTGATGGTCTGCCATAAGGCCATTACTGCAGTCACTGCCAAGTTGTGTTGCACCGCCCTAGCAAGCTATGATAACTAAGAAACTTTAAGGAAGCTAATGATGGCGCTATGGGCGATGGAACAGAAAGTGATTAACACGAAGATAATAAACTAAAGAAGGCAGCATGGATGAGAGAGCAAACATGGGTGAATTATGTTCTAGTTGGAATTAAGAGGAAGTGAATCATTGATATGAAGTTGCACTGCACAGTTTTAACAGGACACACACGAAAAAACGAAATCACTCACACACAATGATTAAGTTTCCTTCATGTTCTCTTAGATCTAGGCACGTCAATTAACTGCACATTTATGATCATTAAACAAGTACCCCACATGTAACTGTTTATTGAAGGAGTGGTTAGGCAGGTCATGTGCATGGAACAGGTAACCAGTATCTATTACAGTAGCAGAATGGGTGCCAATAGTTGGAAAACACAGTAGAGTGTAATAAATGGTTAGATGAGGTGGCACAATATTAGAAAATTCGGAGGCATGGTGTGAAGTCAGATGGCATCGGACAGGGTCATGAGGATTCCATTTCTTCATAAGTTAAGAGCAGGTCATAATGGGGATATAAAAAAATGCATTGCTTCACAAGGGTTGAGTTTTCATGCAGCAACTACCACAAGGTTGCCTAGCTGTCCTGGATAGTGCGTCGACAAAGTGAGCATTTGTCAACATATTCAACCCTTCTGCTGTTCCTTTATCCACTGGACCATGTGCATCACCTCGTTCCATAAGGCAACCTCTCACAAGCAGTGCTTTCTATTCATTCTGTCCTTTCTTTCGCTCCACTTCTTCAACATGTATTGTTCTTAATTTGACTCTTGGAAGCACACCCCGCCGTGGTTGCTCAGTGGCTGTGGTGTTGGGCTGCTGAGCACGAGGTCGCGGGATCGAATCCCGGCTACGGCGGCTGCATTTCGATGGGGGCGAAATGCGAAAACACCCGTGTACTTAGATTTAGGTGCACGTCGAACCCCAGGTGGTCAAAATTTCCGGAGTCCTCCACTACGGCGTACCTCATAGTCAGAAAGTGGTTTTGGCACGTAAAACCCCATAATTTAATTTTATTTTTGGAAGCAGCTTCTTTCCCCGGCACCTGACAAGCAGTGTATCAGTGGGTTCCAGTGGAATTTCGTGGTCATTTACTCTCAGCTAGATGCTGCATTATGAACTGTCATTCACTGAAGCAAGACTGGTATACACATATTTATATATGCACATTTATGAATAACTTGACATAAATGGGTCATATAAATGCCCATAAGCTATTACAGGAGCAAATAATTTGTAACAAAATACACTGGACAAAAGTATAATAAAAAACTATTTCCACTGCAAAGTTTCTACCAATAATTTTTATTTAAAAAAAAAGTACAACTTCTCAAGCAACACGCATGATATTTAGCTAAGAGAGAGAGAGACAAAAGGGGAGGAAAGACGGAGGTTAACCAGGGTAAGTACCGGCTAGCTACCCTGTACTGGGGAAAGGGGTAAAGGGAATAAAAGGTGAAAGAAGAAAAATAATTTTAGAAAAATTCACACAATAATGCAAAAGCTACATTCTAGCTACATTCTACAGCATTCAAAGATGGTCGCACAATTCACAAGCCTTTACAAACTTGAGCAGAGCCCTTAAGGCATTGAATGCCGAAACCCGTCTGGGCCAGTTTCGAACTTTTTCTTCTGTGAAGGGGCGATTGTCCAGCTTTTCTAGCGCAATGGCGAGCACTTTTCTGAACCCGATATTTAGCAAACATTTTCAAAATGACTCTGCAGGTCAATATGGAAGGTGTTGTATGAACCCCCAAACACGCTGAAATGCAGCTTGTTTCACTAGAAAATGTTTTGTTTACTCTAAATGCGGCAGTGAATGAGCAGGGGACTTAAATGAACGTAATGTTTAACTGTACATTTTGTCCAAAAGGCATTTTACATGAATGCCTTTATATTTTTGCAGAAAAGACTGCAACATTTTCTATTCCAGGCACATAATCAGTGAAAGATGTATAAACAGGTGTCACACTAACTGCTGCGATCAAGAATCATGTAATTATTGGATGGTGCCCAGCTACACAACAGTTTGGCTACTTCATTCTTTTAGAATGAAGAATGATTCATCACTCAATATCATGAAACATGAATCCATTAAGCTTATAATTTGTTAGCTCTGCATGGATAGTATGTTTTGGCAAAACAATGATAATAGATGCGATGCACAATAGGCAGCAAATTACATGAAAAGTTCAAGATATCAAGGTAGGAATGAGCTATAAATAACACGAGCACGTTACAAACTAGGCGTTCATTTGGAGCAGCATAAACAGAGGTGGTCCCGAACACCGCCTCATCTCACATCACAATCGCGATGGATACGGAAAACAACTGACACCTGCACGACTAACAAGAGATGTCGCTAAGCTGCAAAACGTAAGATTAGAGTCCCTAGCACGTCGTCTGTAAACCGGTCGCATTGGTGGACGACAGACGACGTTCTTTTTTGATCCCTTTCCGCGTAATCGTGTCGTCCAGCGAGGTACTTTCGCTCCTCGGGGGTTAATTTTTGTACTTGCAAGGTGCAGGTGCCTTGGCGTCCGGCAGTCTCAACTTTGGATATTTCATAGGGGCTTCGCGTTTGATTTTGGTCGGGTAACAAGCGGCAGAGTAGGCTGGTATCGCGATTCCCAGGCGCTTAGTCAGTTTTTCCATGACGTAGCCGCGCAGAATCAAGTCGGCCGACTTGTCGATCTTCGTCAGCAGCAGGTTGCAGATGACGATCTTGCCTTACGTCTTCCTGGTCAGAAGGGGCAGCGCGCAGCACGGCATGATCTGCAGCGTTGAGCTGAGGCACAGGATAAGGTCTGCGCCTCTGCAGTGCAGGTCGGCCGCTACGATCCCGTCCTCGGGCAGCTCGTGCTCCCTGTCCAGGATAGAATCGTGCAGGTGACCGCGACACATCCGACCGTTCTTCTTGGGCACGGCACACAACTCGCGGGTGGGCTTCTGGCCGACCGACTTGGTCGCCGTAGTCCTCACGAACTGCCGACCGCACTGGTTGCGTCGGTCTAGAAACATGTTTCCGTGCAGGTCCGTGAGGATGTCCGGCGGGAAGCCCGACTTCAGGTGCAGGCCGTCGACGTTCTGGAACCAGGGCCATGTGCGTCGAAGTCGGTACCACGTCGTCGAACGAAATGTTGACCTGCGGCATCTCACCCTGCTGCTCCAGAGTCCAGACTCCACGCGGACCGCGGAAGTCGGGGATCCCGGCCGAAGTGCTAATGCTGGCGCCTGTGATCACTACGATGTGCTTGGAGGCCTGCATCCAGTCAGCGAATCGCGCGATCTTGTCTTCGAGCAGTGACAGCTCGTCGAAATGCTTGGGCTGGCCGCAGATGCCTTTATTGTCGTATTCGGACAGCCTGCTAGCATAATCGCAAGACATGGCGAACTTTTTGCGGCAACTTGTTGTGGTTTTCGCTCACACTTCCATCAATGCCGCTGCTGCTTGCTTTATATACGATGAAGCGGCTTGCAGAAGCAGGCCGAGCTATTATGAAAGCCTCAAGATGTTGAACAACAAAATAAACGACTGCATGACGTCAACGTTGCACAGCTTTAAATTACAACAGAGCGTGAGGTAAGGAAACAGCAGTCACAGAGCACTAGGACACAACAAAAACAATCTAGCAACATCTTAAGTTTTGCTTCCGATTTCGTGGCAGCTGCAAGCAAATCGCACGGCCGCAGTTATTAGATAATGCACTAACTTGGCAGCACATTTGTTAGGCAACTCATGAAATTTGTTTTTGCCCTCTGATGCTTTAAGGGAAAAACAAGCATAAAAAATTGCATCCTCGTCTTTAGTTCGTGACGCGCCTCGTTTAATATCCTGCGTACGTTGTTTAACCATCAGGGTACTTTTAAAAGATTGTAAACATGTGCTTGCATCTTTTCTCATGCGACTTGCGTTTCGAACGTAAGCGCCAACACGCGCTTTCTTCGGGAGTGGCCCATCTACTATTCCCACGTGGAACAGCGAGCAACGCACAATTTCACTGATAGTTCACGCGGGCTCCAAATGACGGTTACCTTCCACATAAAATACACCTCAGAATGTTTCCTGCTCCTTTATGTCCCTTCCTGCCCCTTTATGACCTTTGTTTATTTCATATCTGCTGCTATCGTTAGGTACATTGTGCACATAATTTTGCACGAGGCCAGCAAGTTCAGCTGTGTCATGGATTGCCTAAAGCTTTCCATTGAACAATTTTATTTTGCTAACTATTTCGAGAGTGGGATTCATCTCCAACTGGGCAGGTTGTTGACAAAACATGATACTCTTGAAAACTGACAGTGAAATAATATTCTCAAGTTTTGTAACTCAACTTGCTTCATTGTGAAGAGATAAAGCAAAATACACAACATGATCAAATGTTGTAGTAAAAGCGTTGTATACGAATCTAGCAATGCGCATGTCTATAAAGTCGCAAAGTGAGAGCAAAGTAAAAAAAGAAGGAAAATCATCGCAAGAGCCTGAACGAAATTCTCATTGATTTTGACAAGATTTTTGTTCTATAAATAAGTCTACCACAGCTTTTTCATCTACCAGATGACCGTCAATCCAGTGGGTCGTAAAAGGCAGTTCAACATCAGTGAACCTCCGTCTTTTGATGCCAAAGCATCAACTGGTCGATTGAGTGAAAAAGCTGGCGTCTGTCGTGTGGACAAGCGAAGAACGGCACACAAGTTCCCATTGGCTGCAATGCCACGTCATGAGCGCGCCTCGACGAAGTAGAGCGGGCGAAAGGGAACACCTGCTGCTGCACTAGCGTGCCAGGTGTTGTGTGAGGGTAGAGGGCATCGCCCTCAAGTCTCGGAAGCCTGTTATCAACGCAAGCTCTCACCTGCGTTCTAACTGCTCCTTGGTACTCTTCATAAAGAAATTACTGTATTTCTAAACAGAGTACATTCGAAAGGAAAAACAGCGGTAGTGAGTTTCGAGCCTACTACACCTCGCTCAGAGGCCGAGTGTCTTACCCACAGGGCTAAACAAGCATGTCCTAGATAGCAGGCCTGTGCACTCTGCTTTATGATGTCCTGCTACTTGAACCGATATTTTAATTCCCAAGCCCCACGTGAAGAAAGCGGTGACATCAAAATCGCCGCAGATTACCAACGCCTCCTAGATATATCTAGGAGGCCTTGGGATTACTCAGGAGCACCCCCATGAATTTATATGGTAGTCGGACAAGGTAGCATGATGTCACAGATCGAAGTGCACCGGCCTTGTGCTCTCTAGCAGGCTTTGGCCAAGTGCCTCAACACACTCGCTCAGTGGCGTTCACTTGGACGTTAATGTTTTCGCGTTCAGAACTCATAAGTAGTGCTTATGTGTCGCTGGATTTTCTTTTCTTTCTTCGTTGCCTTGTTGGCAGTATAACTCAGCCACTCAAAATGGCTAGGACTACTGTTACATCTTCCGAATCCAGCAGTACTTGTGAAAAGCTGTAACCTTGTTTCTGAGCAATGGGTGCATTAGCTAAAAAGTGACATAAAAATACTCATAAGTTACCCACAGTTTTGAGGAGGGTTGGATAATGCAGCTGTTATGATCAAAATTCAACAAGCTCACCCTTTTCCTGTGAATAAGGCATCAGGGTTAGTGCACTTGCTATTATTGCACAAGCTTCTAGTAAACCAAACATAGGCAAGTTTTATAAAAAGGTAATTATTCAGAAAGTTGTTATGTGTTGGGTATCTGCGTAAGATTACGCAGGCCTTATTTTGCTGTTTAGTTTGCTACGATGCATTCATGTGTCCAACTAGGATTCAGCTTTCTCCGAACAACGCCAGAAGATTGCGGAATAGCCTTTTCAGCTGCAGAAATAATGAAGTTAGTAAACTTTTCAACAATTTCTTCAATGCTTAGGTCTGTTAAAATAAGCTCCTCCAGCCTGGCACTTTCTGTAAAAGCAGCCCAGCCTGCCATTTGTAACTTCCAGTGGCGTGGTATGTGGGATATAATGGGTAGTGTTGATGTGAGGTGGATTAAAGCAGGTAGACGATCACTGCCATATGGAGTCTCCAGTACGTCCCATTTAAAATCGGTAAAAATATCCTGAGAGGAAAATACTAAATCAAGGCAGCTAAAATTACGTGAACTCAGTGAAAAATGTGTTGGCGCACCTGAATTCAAAAGACAGATGTTGTTTGCCAAATAAAATATTCAATAAGTTGTCCTCTTTGGTCATTATTATCGCTGCCCCAAAGAGTGCAATGAGCATTAAGATCTCCAAATAAAACAAAAGGCTCCGGCAGCTGGCCAATTAAATTGTCCATATCTCGAGTTGTGAAATGGGTATGAGGAGGGATGTACAACGAACAGACGGTGATAGTCTTCAAAGATAAAACGGTGACAGCTACTGCCTCGAACGCAATATTTAGTGAAACGTTCCGTGTGGGGATGCCGCTTTGGACGATAATAAAGACACCTCCTGATAGACGACTGGAGTGCTCGCGGTCCTTTCTTATGACAGTAAAACCTTTAGGAAAATGTGTATGTTTGGGTCCTAGGTTCGTTTCTTGAAGGCAGAATGCTACTAGTGATAACATATTTATGTCTTTGATGTCACCTAGATTATGAATTAGGTCTCCACAATTCCATTGAATGATGAAAGCCATCTTATTGAAATCGAAAAAAGTTACTTATGTGTCTGAACTGACAAGTTGTAGGTGACATGTATTTAAAGTCTGACTACTCTTATGAAGGGCGGTAACCGTTCAGGTTACCTTTCCCTTTTTCAGAGGAGTTACAATGTGTTTCTCCTTCTGGGAGCGCTCCAAGGAGCGCGGGTCTTTTGGCGTCAATGACGCCGGGGTTTTCGGATCGAGCTCCATCGCCTTTTCCGAGGCACTGGATGATCGAGAGCCCGGCGCCGAGACGCGCGTCTCGGGCCGTGGGATGCTGTTCAACTTCGGGCCCTGCGGCACTGTAGTCTGCCGGGCCGCCTTCGTTCACGATGGAGCAGCACTGGCTGCAGCCACCAAGGGGGCAGTTGGAGTTTCTACAGAAGTACCGGACGTCCACCCTGTAGACTCCTGAAACCGGTGTAGCGCTGCCCCCTGCCGCGTCACACTGGCACAGCTTACTTGAGGTAACTGCCCTAGCCTTTTCCTCGCTTCATAGAATGAAATCTTTTCCTTTACAGTTATTGCGATTATTTCTTTTTCTCTTTTCCAGCAAGGAAAGCTCCGCGAGTAAGCTGGATGATTGCCTTCGCAATTGACACATTGTGCGGCAGCATTGCAGTTGTCAGATGGATGGTCGTTGGCACTACACTGTGCGCATGTTTCTTTGCCTCTGCATGATTGAGATGCATGCCCGAACCTCTGGCACTTGAAACAGCGCCTCGGGTTTAGTATGTACGGTCTGACGTTGATTTTCAAATATCCTGCGTCGAGTGAACTAGGGACAGTGCTACTACCAAATGCCAAAATCACATGTTTCGTCAGGATCTGTTTGTCATTTCGTCGTAGTGTGATTTTCCGAACCTTAATTACGTTTTGCCCCTGAAATCCTTCGAGGAGTTCTTCATCGCTGAGGTTCAGGAAGTCTTCTTCTGATATAACTCCCCTGCTAGTGTTGAGTGAGCGGTGTGGAGAGATTGTTACTTTGTTGTCACCAATATTGGTGAGTTTGGCGAGCTTTTCTAGTTGATCTTTCTGGGTCAGTTCAAGGAGGAGGTCACCGCTAGCCATGTTTGAGGCCTTATAACCAGGTCCAGTTGTGTTTGCTAGGCATTTCGAAACTATGACTGGTGAGTTTTCTAACGGTGGTGTTGCCTTCACTGTGAAGAACGTGGTATTTTGGAAATGTGTCTTCGCTTGGTTTTAAAAAGAATTGAAAAGTTGCTTCGGTGCGACCTCTTTTCAGAGGCCGATCTGAAAGTCGCGGGAACGCTTCTGCCATTGGATGGTTTCAAAATTCGGCGGCGGTGGTAGCCACCGACCACCGAGCCCAACAAGGGGACGTACAGGTTCCTAGAAACCTGCAGACGCCAGCTATACACCGCCACTATAACCTAATGTATATACCCAAGGTAGAATATATTACACACGGTTAACCCTTGCCGAAAGGAAATACGGAAGTAATAGGAAGTGAAGAAAAGACAGGAAAGATGGAAAAGTGGGAGAAAAACACGAAGATTGGTGAGGAGGACAGGAAAAGGCGATTGCCGATTTCCTCCAGGTGGGTCAGTCTGGAGGTACCGTCTGCGTGAAGCTGAGGCCAAAGAGAGGTGCTGCCTCCGCCGAGGGGCCGTAAATGTCAAAAACACCTGGCATCGGCTCAACCACCAGGATCCACTCTTCCCAGGACACGACTAAGCCGTGCACGGTTACACGCGGGAGGGTCCAACCCTCGTGTTCTCGGGTACGTGGTGTCGCAACACACCCAGCGCCTGTTGACGCGGACGCCCCTGCGGGGCCGAGTCATTGAGGCAGTATGTATTTGCCCGGTTCTAATACGACCCTGAACAAAATTCGTGCCTGCTTTCTATGCATCCAAAGTAGAAATCTAATGCACATTTGATTTCTCATCAAGAAAAATGGCCAAGGTCTAATATTTGTTGCAAAGTAGAGGCTGGTTTCCGATTATCAGCTTCGCCGCAATACAGCCATGCTATGCGGTAAAGCATACAAACGCCACGAACACGGTTTTGGTTTTGTATTCAATTACACCATACAGGCAACTTCCGATTAAATTTCCTTGAGAAAAAAAATGTACACGTTAGCGTCGGGTAAATATTGTAATTAGCTATTGTGAGCTATTGTTGCTGCTTAGAAATCTTCCTAGGCCAGACCAAAAATAGGTGTTTTCTATGAGAAATGCTGCGTCTTCAATGCATTTAGTTCCCTGAACTCCACCACGACATGCTGCCGCTAAAGACTTTACTATTGGTGTCACCATAGTTGTCACATGCTTGCATGCTGACTGGCCAAGTTAGAATTATCTGCCGAAGGCTAATTTCAGAATCTAGATAATGAAAATTTGGGCCCATAGATATGCATGGGTGTCAGCCGGGACCATAAGTCAGAATCGAAATAAACCAAAAATATAATTAACTGGAGTTGAAATAATAATATTCTTTCCTGTGATCATTGTCTCCGATCAATATTCCACCAACAAGAAGCGCGCGTAAAATGGCACGACATAAATAAAATTTTCTTTCGTAGCTTCATGTTACAGATAGGCGGCTACTGTGGCAAAAATTACGTGTTACTTTGAAAAACAATGTTAAAGATAGCAGTTCACCAGGCTAAACCTACAATTGTACCGGCCGACCAGAGTCACGGGCGCAACCAAAGCAAGTAAAACCTTAAAAAAATTTACAACACAGACTTCCTGCGAGAAAAACTGCGCGTCATGTTGCATAACCCATGTCACAAATATGTATACGTAACCAAAAGGTGTCAACATAAATTTGCTGTTGCGATATAGCACTATTATTAGAACGTACGTGCGTAATGGATCTCAGCGTCCGCAGCGAAATTACGTTGAACATGCCGCGAAGCGCGCCTCCGCCCCCAATCCAGATCGCTCGCAGCGCCCTCGCACAATTTTTCCACACTGAGCGCCTCAGCGGGAGAGCGCCGTTCGGTCCAATCTACTGTTGTCTAGTACAGTCTAATGTGTACAGATACCTTGCGGACGCCTTCGTGCTGTTGTGGCGTCCATCTGCTGCGAACATTTCACCTTCGTCAGGAGCTGCAATACGACGCATTTCGGTAAGTGGTTCTTTGCATTAAACACTATCTGCACTTAATCAAAAATACTGTTTGTCAAGCATGATCAGCTCCAGCGTCAGATGCTGGACGCTATCTTTTTTTCTGACCATTGTAACGGTACATCAGCTTGGGAGGCTTACGACCAGGCAGCTATAAAACATTTAGCTATGTACGCATTAAGTATTACGAGTACATGAGCCTACTCGCCGTGGTGGCGTAGTGGCTTTGACATTGCTCTCTTAAGCCGACCGCGACGGTAGCATTTCGAGGAGGGCGAAATGCAAAAACGCCCCTGTAGCGTGCATTGCGTGCACGGTAAAGAACCTCAGATCGCCGAAGGCAATCTGGAGTCTCCCACTATGCCTTGCCACATAATCAGATCGTGGTTTTGGCACACTAAATGCGAGTAATCCAGTAAATGAGCATGGGGTAACGTTTTTTTTTTCTCTCTTCCTTGCTTTCGGAGACAGGTGAACTACTTGAGAGATAGAGTGGAGGCGAATTGTGTCCCGCACCTTTCTTGAGCCGCGAGTCCAACGAACGTACTATGAGCTGTTTCGCTGCTGCCTAGATGCCCGGATGTTCTCTCCCGCGTGCTACCTGGCACGAGCGCGCCGAGCATGCGGAGTCTGAACTTCGTCGTCGTCAATTTACCGGTGACGGCTCGCCGTTAACTCGCAACTCCATGTGTCTAAGGTCGAGGTCACGGTGTAGGAGTATCATGAGAGGCGTGCCAACGGCGGTGTGCCTCGCCGTGCTGAGAGCACGTCGACGATTCGCGCATGTTTAGGCCATCCTCTGAGGGGCGGCGCTACATTTTCGGGGCCGCTAAAACCCCTTCGTAATTTGAAAGTAACGACACTCTCCCCCCTGCGGCGCTTTCCTCCTCGATTATCCACGCCCGCCGGCTCCGCGCGCTCCGCACGGTACGCTTTTTCTCCTGGGCTCTCGTGAACGGGCCGCAGCATTCTGTGGAGGCGCGTTATTTTCGGCCAGTTGCGCGTCCCAGTGGTGTTGAAAATTTTGAGAAATGCTGATAACAGCATCGGTAATGCTGAAGGCAACGTTTATGAGGAGGTTGATTTTTCCTGAAAGCCCTATGATCGTGGTATACTGATGTAAAAGGAGCTTTGAGGAGAGTTCTATACTCCAGACAGTTTTTCTGCCACATGACGAGATGCTTTAATTTGCGCATCTGATCTAGTATTGCTTGTGGTACATCCCTGTCCGTGTGGCTTATTAGGCAAAAGCCTTAGATCTTTAGCAAAGTTAATTAATGGTTGATTAGTGATTGTATTGAGATGGATCAAGGTGTATTATGGAGGATTCACGTGTATTGAGGATAATTAAGGTGGATTAAGGTCGATGAAGGTGAATTAAAGCGGATTAAGACGCATAAAGAATGATTGCGCTGAATTAGGGTGGATTAAGACCGATTAGGGTGGATTATGGTTAATGAAGTATTAAGGAGGATTAGGGTCTTATAAGGATGGTTAGGGTGTATAAAGGAGGATTAAGGCGCGTGAACAAGGATTAAGGAGGAGTGAGGTTAATGAAGAAGAATGAAGGTGGATTAGGGTGAAATACGTTGCACTGCTAAACATTATTACCTGTGCCATGCAGGAAGGAAACTCAGGAGAGGCCCTGAGGTCACTCTTTGCGAAGCTAAAGGTGAAGCCGGAAGTTGGCGTTGCTCATGGCGTTGCTCCGCCTATCGGGCCAGCTCTCCTCTCTTGTTTACTTCTCTCGAAACAATGCCGCGCTGCGCGCAACCGGGCTGCCCGGCCGCGCGCGCTCTGCAGCAATACTACTGGGCCTCTTCGATTTTCGGAATTCTGGCAGCCAGCTAGTTCCGGTTCTGACAGGAAGTCACATGGGCTGGGATCCCAAGACAACCCGAACCTGCCCGAAGTTTGCAAAATCGAACGCCGGTACAGCTGGCCAAATGTTACCAGCATGGCAGCTCCCGTCGAGGCCGGCGCGCGCTCGGCGTAGTAGGCCCATTTATGCGTTGCCAGCTTGAAAATATATTGTTGCATTCAGGGATACGATCACTTTCGCGCGATTTCGCGCGACTCGGCGCAGGACGCGTACTCGGTCAACCTCGCTTGCGCAGCGCAACAGATGGCCTCCGACGCGGCGGATGACAAGACGCGAAATCGTGATTGTATACTCGAAAGCGATAGCTGGAGGATACCTGCTCGCAGCGATCACGTCGACCACCGGCGACATTGATGAGTTGGCGTTGTGTCATCACAAGACATGAAAAAGCAGGTTATCGGGTACGTCTAGCTCATACGCATAAAAATTCGCGCCGACCTGCTTGGGCTTCGATTCCATAAAGTTTGTTGTGGCTGATGGTGTTTCTCATTTAAGGAGCTGGGGATGCGGCTGGCGCATGAAAATGCACGTCGCCTGTGACGAGCGAAACGTTTCACACGAAAAACAACATTGGTCGAAATCATGAGAGCAATAAGCCAATGTACGTGTGTCTAAATGTACCGAGTGCAATCAGTGTATTCTTAGATCAACGGCCTGCAGTTCGAACACATATCGGTTTCGTGCTGCCACAGCATACGACGGAGAGACGGAGCGAACACGGGCTAGCTGCAAAGCCTTCGCTAACTGCAGAGAAAGGAGATATACATACGCGAGATATGTGAAAAGGAACGCCACCAGAGAAAGACGAACCCAAAATGTACCGCAATCTGTGAATGAGCGTCTACAACTTGCGTGGAACACGATGCAGATAACATGCACGCATGATAGCGCGGCGCGCTGTTCACCGCCGCGAAGAAGCAATCAACTGGGGACACGCATACAAAAGCTTCAAACGGTTCACCACGGCTCGTATCACACCGCTTCGCGATGCGGAACAGTGCGTTAGCACCTAAAAGCATAACGCTAGAAGTAAGGAAATCCGAATATGACGGTAGACAGTTGGCTGAGCGAGGTAAATTTAAGTCCTCAAGCACCCGCGTTGCAATCCGTGAAGTCCCCGTAAAGATGGCGGCGAGCGCCCATCGCCTCTTTTAGTCGTCCGCTAGCCAGAGAACTTCCAGAGAGCAGCCAGACCAAAATCGTCCTAGCAGGTTCTGGCAGCCCGCGGGTAGCCAGAAGTGGAAAATCGAAAAAGCCCACTGAAGAATCGCGATGTCTCATTGCATTACCGTTGCCGAAGTCACGTTGAAAGAAGTTCTTAATGAACTTCGCAGATTGGGCCGTGAGGTCGAATCGGCTGCTTTTACCTGCTTTTATTAAAATAAACATGCCTTATAAGGTGCAGCGAACTGAACTGTTTGTTCTCGTCAAGCGCAGGTACGGGCCGCATGCTCAGTTGTTGCGTGTTTTTTTTTTTAAGAAGATCGCCTTTATCGCTGCCTTCTACTCGTTTTTCTCTGTCTGGGCTTCCTGGGGCTCTCAGACGGTCTTGCGAGCTAGACGTCTGGCAATACGAAAAGAACGTACGCATTCTCACTGCACTGCAAGTGCAGTGAGAATGCATACGTTCACACGTACACGTACACGTACACGTACGACACACCGACCTACTTGCGATCTATTTGCAGTTTGTGAGCACAAACGCATTCTCGCTTGAGGAATCGTCGTGCTTTATGGAACGAACTTCGCGTGGCCGCGCACCACTACGACAGCACGCCGGCGAGGAGGAAGAATGTCATTTCTGACTACGCGTTTAGATTTATTGGCTCCGGCCTGAGGTGTCTTCTTCCCACGGTAAGTGAAGCATCACGGAACCAAAGTTTTGCGATAGACAGCGCACGGTGCAGAACAGTACGCGCGTAGAACCGGCTTATATGCGACCATGGAACAGCCGTTTGATGTGTTCGCAGGCGTACGTTCTGTGGAGCCTTGCCGACTCTTGCAGCGCATCCACTAACCTTCACTTCCCAGCACTTCTCGCGCGCAAAGATAAGACACGCCTGCGGTAGGGAGGATTCATTCCTTAAGTCAAAGCAGCCGCTTCTTTCCGATCTTCCAGGATAAAGCGTCGGCTGGCAGGTGCGCTGTGCCGAGGGTACCAAAATGGTCTGTCAGCACGTGTATTGAGGTACACCTGCGCTGATGTGCATGAACCTCGAACGCGCTCTGCTTAAAGGACTTCCTGCTGTCGCGAGTACTGCGAGGAACAAGCAACAGTTAAGCAACATGTGTTTTAATATGCACAAAAGCAAGTTGCTACTGAACACGAACTATGAATTCATAACGTACGTCTACGTGCCGCAGATGCACCATATGCGCTGTCGAAAGCAGGAATCACTGACCTGCAAGGCGTTCATTGTACAGATTCTAAAACGCATCGGTTTCGGCCTGCGATGGCCCGTTAGCATGGTTCCGCCACAGAGGACAAAATTTACCGCGGATATTCCCTCGGATATTACCGCGCCATTGCCGTGGCGCGGTACATTTCGTACAGAGTTGCATGCGCATTAATTTCATGAACTTTAGTTCCTCCTATCCCACCTGGCCACGGCAACATCCGGGAGAGCACGGTCCGGATAACACAGCGCAACAAAACACGGAAACCAATGCAAACCTGCCCGCACGGCGCCTTTACCACGGTACGAATCCTTCGGAGCAACACGTGTGAGCGCACAGAACTATAAAAAAGCCGCCATAGTGGCCTGAAAGGCGTAACCGCTACAGCAAAGAAATAAAAAAAGCAGCAAAAGAAAGGAGAACCTACTACGTCATTTCCTCCACACTTTTCTCCTAGCGCGCGGAGGGGGTAGGGCTTCTCCTCAGTTTCCTTCCTCCATGTTCTTCGCTTTGTGCTGGTATACATGGAGGAAGGAAAGCTATAGGAAGGAGCATTACGTCACGCAGCCAGCCTTGGCAAGCAACGCTCCGTGAAGCCACAATGCTGGCCCAAGATATGACCTTTTGCTTCCAGATCACGGACCAAGCACCGTGATTTCTTAAAACATTTTGCTCCCAGTAGGTATGCCAGTAGTTTTTATTCAGTGCGCGTTTATTCGGCTGCCCTGCCGTGGCTCTCCCTGCAGAGTGAGAACACTAAAACCAGCCGCGCACTTTGACGCGCGATCATGTGTAGGGCCGACAGGCTTAGCTTCAATCACTTTGCGGTATGCTCCCTCATATCCTTTTCCTTCCTCCATGCTGGTATACGTGTGTTGCTTTTGCACGGTTTCTTGCAGTATGAATTGTTTTGTGCACCTGTTCACCCGTTTCTTTTTCCACGATGACAATCGAAACTATCGCGAACGAAAGCAACAAACCAATCCAAACAAACGCGAGCAGTGCGAGCTAGAGCTGACGCTAGCAGACGATAGTAGGAAACTGCGGGTCCGCATGACAGCAGTGCTCGCGTGCCCCTCAGTGAAGGGGCCGCTTTCATTGGTCTCCACCGTTCGCCGCTCGCGTCTTTCATCTACCGCTCCGCGTTCGCTCTTTCATCTTTCGTTGTGCTCGCTCGACGATGGCCCCTAGAGTTACAATATATGGCTCCCACATATATGGCGCCCTGTGGGAGCCATATACAGCAACTCTAATGGTAAAGTTGCTTGATAATTTGAAAGTAGCGAAACTCTCCTCGATTCTCCTCGCCCGCCGGCTGCGCACGGCACGCTTTTTCTCCTGCGCTCCCGCGGACGGTCCGCAGCATTCTATGGAGGCGTGTTATCTTGGGATAGTTCCGCGCCCCAGTGGTGTTGAAAATTTTGAGGAATGCTGATAAAAGCATAGATAATTCTGAAGGCAACGTTTATGAGGAGGCTGGTATTTTCTTAAAGTCGTATGAACGGGCTATACTGATGTAAAAGGAGCTTTGTGGCGAGTTATATATTCCAGACAATTTTTCTGCCACATGATGAGATGCTTTACTTTGTGCGTCTGATCTAGTATTGCTTGTGGCAAAACACTTTGTGCGTGGCTTATTAAGCGAAAGCCTCTCTGTTTCAAGGTCGCGTTGTGAGCTACAGAAAATATCACGTGACTGAAGGAAGGCCGGAAGCGAACCAGAGGATGTGCAGCCGTGTAGGAGAGATCATTACTGGTTAACGAAGGTCAGGAATGATTGATTAGTGATTGAATTAAGAAGGATTAAGGAGGATTAATGTGTATTACGGATAATTAAGGTGGATTTAAGTCGATGAAGGTGGATTAAAGTGAACGAAGGTGGATAAAGGTGCATTAGGGAAGATTAAGGTGGATTAGGGGGATTAAAGTGAACGAAGAAAGGGTAGGGTGAATTAAAGGGGAATTGGGTGGACAAAAGTCGATAAAGGTGAATCAGGGTGCATTAAGGAGAATTCTCGTGGATTAAGGTTGATTATGGAGGATTAAGGTGCATGAAGAAGGATT
This sequence comes from Dermacentor variabilis, assembly GCF_050947875.1. NCBI lineage: Eukaryota > Metazoa > Arthropoda > Arachnida > Ixodida > Ixodidae > Dermacentor > Dermacentor variabilis. The sequence goes on from NC_134568.1 coordinate 3,264,673, forward strand.
ACAGTAGATTAAAGTAGATGAAAGAGGATGAAGGTGTATTACGGTGAAGTAAAATGGATTAAGGTATATGGAGAATTCAGGTCGATTAAAGTGGATGAATGAATAGCATGGATTAAGTTTTATTACAGTAGACTTTACAACCTTAATCCTCCTTTATCAACCTTAATCCACCCTAATCTTCCTTAATACGTTTTCGTGCACCTTAGTTATCCTTAAAATACCTTAATCGGTCTTAACACTCCTTCATGAAGCCTAATTCACCTTAATTCTCCTACATGGATTTAATCCTCTTTCATACACCTTAATTCTTATTCATGCACCTTAATCCTTCTGAATACACCCTAATCCACCTCCATCAACCCTAATATATCATAATTGGTCTCAATCCTCCTTTATGAACCCTAATTTACCTTACTCTACCCTAATCAACCTCAATCATCCTGCACCCACCTCAATCCTACCTAATCCTTGTTCATGTACCCTAATCGGTCTTAATACTGCTTCATCAACCATAAATCATCATAATCCACCCTAATCCGCTTTAGTACTCCTTCATCCACCTTAATCCTCTTTCATACACCTATATCCTTATTCATACACTTTAATCCTCCTTAATACACTCTAATCCACCTTAATTTCATCACTAATAAAGCATTAGTTAACTTCGCTAATCATTCTCTTATACAGGGGTGGACATGCTTTGGGTCGCCTCTGGCCTTTCTTAGGCCACGTGATATTTTCTGTTCACAACGTCACTTTGAAGCATAGAGATCTAAAGGCTTTCGCCTTAAAACTAAAAAAAAATGTAATGTGGACTAGCTAGCGCTCGTCGCTTCCGCTCCTCACAGGTATACTTGCCACTAATTTTTCAGGGCTTGCATTCACTGTATCTGACTGACGCACAGATCGACATAAGCTAGAAATAATAGCTCCTCTCATCATCATAATCATCATCATCATCATCATCATCATCATTATCAGCCTGGTTAAGCCCACTGCAGGGCAAAGGCGTCTCCTATACTTCTCCAACTACCCCGGTCATCTGATGATTGTGGCCATGTTCTCCCTGCAAACTTCTTAGTGTCATCTGTCCACCCCTAAATTTCTGCCGTCCCCTGCTACTCTTCCATTCTCTTGGAATCCAGTCCGTAACCCTTAATGACCACCGGTTATCTTCCCTCCTAATTATATGCCCTGGCCATGCCCCCCATTTCTTTTTCTTTATTTCAACTAAGATGTCATTACCTCGCGTTTGTTCCCTCACCCAATCTGCTCTCTTCTTATCCCTTTACGTTACACCCATCATTCTTCTTTCCATAGCTCGTTGCGTCGTCTTCAATTCAATTAGAACCCTTTCCGTAAGCCTCCAGGTTTCTGCCTCGTAGGTGAGTACGGGTAAGACACAGCTGTTATACGTTTTTCTCTTGAGGGATAATGGCAACCTGCTGTTCATGATCTGAGAATGCCTGCCAATTGCACCCCAGCCCATTCTTATTCTTCTGATTATTTCAGTCTCATGATCTCGATCCGCGGTCACTATCTGCCCTAAGTAGATGTATTCCCTTACCACTTCTAGTGCCTCGCTACCTATCGTAAACTGCTGTTCTCTTCCGAGACTGTTAAACATTGCTTTAGTTTTCTGCAGATTAATTTTTAGACCCACCCTACTGCTTTGCCTGTCCATGTCAGTGAGCATGCATTGCAATTTGTCCCCTAAGTTACTAAGCAAGGCATTATCATAAGCGAATCGCAAGTTACTAAGGTATTCTCCATTAACTCTCGCGGCGATGAAAACAACACTGCTGCACGTTGGGATGCGGTCCTACACAGTCCCAACCTCTAAGAACAGTTATGGGCTGTCCAACGGGCCCGCGACGCGGCGGAGAGGCTCGGCCTCTCTGTCCCGACGTGGGAGCGGCCTCCTAAAGGACCCTAATAAAGTTTTTCATCCATCCATCCATCCATCTTATCCTTCATTCTTCCCAATCCAGGTTTCTGAATACTTCGTGTAAACACTCTGTGAATAGCATTGGAGAGATGGTATCTCCCTGCCTGACGCCCTTCTTTATTGGGTTTTTGTTGCTTTCTTTATGGAGGACTACGGTGGCTGTGGAGCCGCTATAGATATCTTACAGTATTTTTACATACGGCTCGTCTACACCCTGATTCCGTAATGCCTGCATGACTGCTGAGGTTTCGACGGAATCAAACGCTTTCTCGTAATCAATGAAAGTTACATATAAGGGTTGGTTATATTGCACACATTTCTCTATCACCTGATTGATAGTGTGAATATGGTCTTGTTGAGTATCATTTACGAAATCCTGCCTGGTCCTTTGGTTGACAGAATTCTAAGGTGTTTCTTATTCTATTTGCGATTACCTTAGTAAATACTTTGTAGACAACGGACAGTAAGCTGATCGGTCTATAATTTTTCAAGTTATTGGCGTCCCCTTATTTATGGATTAGGATTATGTTGGCGTTCTTCCAAGATTCCGGTACGCTCGAGGTCATGAGGCATTGCGTATACAGGGTAGCCAGCTTTTCTAGAACAATCTGCCCGCCATCCTTCAACAAATCTGTTGTAACCTGATCATCCCCAGCTGCCTTCCCCCTTTGCATAGCTCCGAAGGCTTTCTTCACTTCTTCCGGCGCTACTTGTGGGATGTCAAATTCCTCTAGACTATTCCCTCTTCCATTATCTTCGAGGGTGTCACTGGTACCCTATACTGGCACTGGTACTCCTCTATAAGCCGCTATATCCATTTTCAGTAAAACAGGCAGCGGATCCTCAAGATCGCAAAAAGTGCGATCGAGAGGCGGTATCTTCGCACATAATTGTTCACAGCGGAGAGCAGAATCTATAGTGCTGCGTTTCCGACTGAATAAAAACATTTGGCGATGTGCGAGGGGATGGAGCCGCGCTGCATATTAAGCATACTGAGGACAATCGCATGTTCATGCAACGTACAAATTGCCGCAATAAAAACGCCGTGGAGCAGGCCTGAAGAATGAAAAGAAAATGCAGCCTTACGGGATGGTCTCCTGCGAGCAATAAGAAAGATGCCTCAGCTCGCGAACAACGCTGTTCGTTGTCGGAACGAAGCTTTTTTCGGCCAATGTTATGCAGCCACTGCTTCCTGCGCAAGCGTTCACGCTTTCCTTGCGGTATCATAAAAACGGCATAACCATCTTCAGGCTTCTTGCTGCAGTTATATGCGCAACAGCACGGCATAGCGCTAGCACATAGAGCAGGAAACAAGCGTACCACGTTCGCTACGCCGACCAAAAGCGCCGAGCCAGCCCAGCCGAGAAAAATCGCGTGAACGGAAAAGAAAAACACAAGCAAAACGCAAGATCCGCGCCTTTCCAAGGGTAACGGCAGGGAGACCAGTCATCATGCAGAAAAACGGGGGGCGAAACTAGCTGCTGCGGGGGGGGGGGGGGGGGGGAGGGGGGACGCGCTGGAGGAGGCCAGGAGGTCGCGCTGCGGCGGCGGAGTTCAAAGAGTGGCGGTACTTTAAAATTATCAAGCGACTTTATCTAGTGGGTCCACACGAGCGCACCGTCGTTCGGAAACTGCTTGAAACGCATCCTAAACTGGTATCCTGGGATGAACGCCGTTTGCACACCTCTCATAATATTCCTACTTCGTGGTACATGTGCAGGTTTTAATGCGCAATCATTCTTTGTCGAGTATGCTAGCAAAATCTGTGCGTGACGCGGAAACTGTATTGCCCTGTTTCTGTACAAAAATGCGCTATTTGCAAAGGCATTAGGACTTTATAATTTCTTATTTTTTAATTTATACATACTGCAGGCCACATTCGGGTCCAAGCAGGAGTGAAGCACAAGAAAAGACGTAATACATGAACGGAACGTTAAGCGTATAAAAAATACTATGTCGCAGGGGAAAAAACACATAAACAGAAATTGTGAGTCGGGTACTCTTGCATAATGAACATGTTACATACCGAAGTTGATGTTGGCAATATTATTAATGAAGGATTCTGCCGGAGTAGACGAAAAGGTACTTCTGGTAGTTTATACAAGCAGGCAATGGCAGCTGGAAACAAAGAATACTTGGCGAGTTTGTGTGGCTTATGGTTTGTTTGGCCATTTTACTGTGACCCGTGTGAAGTGAATGTCTCGTGAGGTCAGGTATGTAGGCAGAGCGACTGATATTCAAGTGGCCATGATAGAGCTCATACATAAATTTAAACTCGATAGGGTTCTACGACGGGCTAGAAATTGTAGATTAGCTTCCATAATTAACTGGCTAACACTGCTCTATCTTGAATAATCTGAGAAGGCAAACCGAACCGCTAATCTTTGTATTCGTTCCAGTTTGTCAATTAAATATTTCTGATGTGGACTCCAAATTGTATCGGCATACTTTAAGATAGGTCTTACTAGACTTTTGTGAGCTTTCAATTTGACAGGCACTGTTGCTCCGCGCAGTTTTCTTTTCAATAGTGATAATTTACTCTGGGTTTTGCGACAAATTTCATTAATGTGCGGTTCCCAACTTAGGTTATTTGTCATTGTTACCCCTAGATATTTTATGCGCGAAGTTCTGGTCAGGAGGGTATTGTCTAATGTGCATGTAAAGCCATGCGGTTGTCCTCTGTTAGTGAATGAATGTACTTTGTTTTAGCACTGTTTAGTCTCATACCCCATATCTTGCACCACTGTTGAATAGAATGTAAAAAGTCATTTAACGTAAGTCGATCTTAACAGTTAAGCACTGACTTATATATGACGCAGTCGTCTGCGGACAATCGTGTATGTACGGACGGGTGAACACAGCATTGTATGTCATTGATATAAATTAAAAATAATATGGGCGCCAAATCCGATCCTTGCGGGACACCAGAATTAACACTCAATTCCTCAGAGGAGCAGGAATTCACAGTAACACTTTGTTTCCTATTAGTGAGGTAACATGAAATCCAGGATACAATATTTTTTAATACCGTAAGCATGGAGTTCGGTAATTAAGTCAGCGTGGGGAACAACATCAAAATCGTAAATATAGTGTAAATATATATTGACAGCTTTATAAATGATAAGGAACAATTGGAAAAAAATCATTATAAGGGAGAATACTCATATGATCAGTTTTATACATATCCATGGGGTACATAGGGCTCCACAGAATATGAATGGGCAAGCCTACTGTAGGGGTGGGCCAATTTCAATATAACGGTGGGCCAACTGAAATTTGGGATGGGTAAACTTAAATTTGGGGGTGGGCCAACCTAAATTTGGGGGTGGTCAAACTTGAAATGTGGGTGATGACACACTTGAATTTGGGGGTGGCCCAAGTGAAATCTGCGGGTGGGCCAACATGAAATTTAAGAGTAGGCCAACTTAAATTGGGGGTGGGCGAGTTTGGAACAGGGGGGTTGGCCAACTTGAAATTTGAGCGTGGACCCACTTGAAGTTTGGACGTGGACCACTTGAAATTTAGGCATGGGTTAACTTGAAAGTTGGCGATGGGCTAACTCAAATTCGGGGCTGGGCCTGCTGAAATGTGCGGGGTCGGCCTACTTGAAATTCTGGGCTGGGCCAACTTAAATTTGGGGGTGGGCCTGCTTGAAATTTGGGGGTAGGCCAACTTGAAATTTGCGGGTTGGCCGAACGAAATTTCGGGGTATGCTTACGCATACTTAGACAACTCCAGGGGAGTTTCTGCATAACTTGTTGGAATGGCAAGTGAAAGCAACTGAATGAGGTAATTCAGGAAACCTGCAATAACGCGACAACTTGTTCAACTGCTTGATCACAATTGTCTTAAGGGATTTTAATATTTTTAGCGCAATGTAACTAGCCCACCAGTCTGTTTTCTTGTCCGAAGGGGGCACTTATGCCCTTTTCATTCTCCAAATCACGGTGACATAACGGTTGTGGTGCTGCGCAGCCGATTTAGAGGTCGCGGGCGGTATATTTCCGGCTGCTGCGGCCGCATTTCAGTACGGATTAAATGCAAAATGGTAGTGTACAGTACATTGGGTGCATGTTAAAGAACTCCAGGTGGCAATCATTATTCCGCAGTCCCCTTATTTGTCATCCCATTAAGTCACGGTGTACACAACTGTTTTTATGCAGTTCTCTACAGCAATGGCCAGGGGAAAACAAATCCATTATGCTGTGGGTAAATTGGCGCCACTTCTAAATCTCTCGTTTACGCTCACGACCCTTTATATACCGCTGTGCATCACTACGGTGTGCCTCAGAATCATGTCGTGGCTTTCGCATATAAAATTCCATAATTTAAATTGATCTACATTTTAGTCTTCGTGGTAACAAGAAAATCTTACGCGGCTGGAATGCATTTTCTTAACTGTACCGCAGCGTCAGCCTTGCACAATTCTCATCTGCTTGCTTTTCGCAACATGACAACATTACAATTTGTGGTCAGGGTGCATGACTTGTCCATCTTTACAACAGTAACCATCCCGTGTTCTTTTACCTTGGCTACTGCGCCACATTAAGCTACATATAACTGGCCCAAACTGTAAAATATTTCACACCCTTAAAATGAAATGGTGTAAATTGGTCTATAACTCGCACCCTTAAACTTGCAAACAGTGTACGTTCATGAGTTAGATACAGATTTACAGTCTTAACTAGTTTTAAGGGTGTAAATTATTTAATAACCACGGGGCCTTAGATACGCCGAACGCCTGCTTGGATTCATACAGACCACATGCCTTATTATATAGAGAAAACACAGCGCCATATTGTACTCATTCATTGAAATATTAGCACCCAGGGAAACTGTGCACCTTTTTTCTGTTGCTGCTGCCATTGACAATTGACATACGTAGCCAAATAATTGATCACATTCACTTGTCTGCAGTGAGAAATTCATGGCAGGCGTTTGTCTATAGCGACATATCTCAAGAATGACTCTTTTGGATAGCAGAGGGGGAAGGTGTCGCGTTTGATTGTTGCCAGACTTGCTGTTCTGCGCAGTCAGTCACTTATACAGCACATGCGAACTCTAGTCGCTGGATCCACGCGACCATATAGACAAAATAAGTACCTCCCGCATCAGTTTTAGAAGCAGTCGCGAAAAAAACATGGCTTCTCATTTACACTGCCATGATTGCTCCATTCTCTCACAGTTTCTTCCAGTGTATCCGCTGTATTCACTGTAGCTCAGTGGTCACGTGCCAGACTGGTCCGCCATCAACACAGTGATGGATAACGCAGCCGGAGGCAGGCTACCAGAGGCAGAGCGCGGCGGCAGACTGAAGCTCACGTCGACAACCCGCAAGTATGTCCGCGTCCATCTGGAAGAGCCATATCGAATGCTCTCAATCAAGGTTCTGAACTTTCTGCTTCCAGCCGTTGGGTCAGGAGTCGGAGCACCTACGAGATGAGCTGGCGTTCAAGTGTTCCTGCTGGCAGCCAAGCACAGGCGACGCCGCTACGCAGGTACTCTACTGGTGCACGCTTCTTAACAATTGTACGAGATGTTGACATGACACCTTGCCATCGTCGTTACTGCCACCCTCAATATAATCAAAATTCTACATGAAAAGCTGTTAAGGTGTTTAATGGAGCTTTAATTGGAGGCTTTGTAAAATGCATTGAATAAATGCCCCACTCTGTTTGACCCCTCCCTTCACGTGTACCAACGCAAAGAGAGATGTCGCCAAAGCAAGATGAGCGAAACTAAAGCCTGTTTGCAAATCGAATGAAACTAAGAAATACGGAAAATGGCCAAAGAACGATAAGAAAAAAGATCAACAAGAGAAACAAGCTTTAACTTTAAAAATATACGGAAGTTTTTATTATCTTATCAGGAGAAGGCTTCACCACATGCGACTAAATATATTGCAAAGTTATTGCCTTAGGGGCAGTCCTATTTAAAGCTTACCACAAGTAGACTAGCAAGCCGCCAGTAATAGAAAACTAGCTACGCAGCTTGCTGTACCGGACAAATTGCGCACAGCCAAGGTGTCGATGCGCTGCGTGTGGGCTGCACGGAGCCAAGAGTCTCACGAATGAGAGACGATGCTCAGGTGGGCAGGCGTACGTGAAGTGGGCGCTTTGGAAGGCGGCGGTTACGCCGCAGAGGCGGGTGTGTATGCAAATCGCACTTTGAGTAGAGGTTAACAATTGAGGTTTCGGAACGCTGGCGGATTTCTTAAGGAAATCGTAACCCCTCAAGAATCCAATAATTGGGATTCCTCCGGAGCTTCTTAAAAACAGCGTCCCCTTTTGACTAGTATAGCGACCGCAATAAACAGCGGGAAAACGTCGATTTAATTGTGTCAACGTTAGACACTAGTACATAACTATATCGAAACCAATAGCATGGCCTCAGTGCGGAGAATTAGGCGCGCGATATGGGCCGAACAGCAAATGACGAAAATGTTCACCAAGAAACATACAGGAAACAGCGCAAACAGACGACCCCAAGAAGCGAGACACGTATACACCGAGTGCTTGTGTGTACGTGTCTCCTTTCTTGTGGTCGGCTGTTTGCGCTGTTACCCATATGTCTCAAGATGAACGAACTCGCTCAAAAAGAAGTATTGATGAATGTTCACCAAATTTCCTTCGTAACAACTGGTGCAGTTGATAGCTCCATGTGCGCACACTGATACCATTTTCTTTAATGTTTATGTCTAATCCTGAGTCCTATCACCAAAATCACTTCGTAAAACTTTGTGCTTAAAGGGAGACTGAAAGTAGTAAAACAGGTTGTTGGTGCCTCTTTCCTGTCTTCTTGTATGGTTCCTGTGTGCGTCTTTTTTGGCTGTTCTTTCTTTTTCTTAAAGGACACTGAAACGATTGCCACGTTTCCGTATAAACGTACTGAGTCGCTAGGATTGGACCTTCTGATCATTAAGTAACGCAATTAAGCGCTCCGCATAAAGCGTGTAATTTATTGTAAGGTTTTAAAGATGTCCATGGCTACCGATCGCCGTTGCACCGCTCCCCCGAGTTTTCAGCCGCCCGAGACTAAGTGGCGCGTGGTGGCTATACGGCGTCAGTAGAGCGTGCTATCCAACTGGCTGCTCAGAGCGCGTCATCGATACCTTTTCCAACTTTATGTTGTTCGTAATACTTGGAATGTTAGTTAATTTGTGTCTATTCCCTATTGCAAAAACCAGCGCCACTGGGACCCAGTGCGCCGGATTATGGGCCCAGTACAGCGCGCTGGACGCTGGGAAGGCGCTGGGAAGGCGCTGGGAAGGCGCTGGGAAGGCGCTGGGAAGGCGCTGGGAAGGCGCGGCGTACTGGGAGACACTGGCTACTCGTACGAAAAACAGCTCTAGCGCGTTAAAGATACGGTGCCTGGACACCGTATATATTTTTTTGAATGCAGAAAGCAAGAAAGAGCGCTTTAGTGCAATAAAAAAAAAAAAACATAAAACTGCTCCGACAAGGATTCGAACGTCCGACCTACAGATCCCAAGCCCGTCACTTTACCACTACGCCACGCCATCTTTTTTTTTTCTTTATTTCCAGCTTGGCTACAAGCCTCAAAAGTGTTTGTGATCATAGATCACACTCGTTTTATATGTGTCAAAGTATCAAGCATTGACACCACAGCTTCATCACAGTCATTCATCTTGTACACGTCACGTACCTTCACAACCATTTCCACAAAATATTCATACACAGTTCGGCCTTTAACATCGCAATGTCTATATGCCAACAGACTACGCCATACTGCGTGCAGTCCAAGTAAAAAGATCATATCCATCTGTTCAAAATCGCGTTCAGGCGGTAAAAAACGAATGCCATGTGGATTGAGGGGTAGGTCTATCTTTAACGTTCTCTGTAATATATCCCAAAAGAATATGGCATTATTACAATCGATGAAAACATGTTCAATCGTTTCAGCTTTGTTGCACAGAAAGCATCTGCTTCCCCATGGCACATAAATCCCTCTTTCCTCTAGCCACGTTTTAACAGGCAAGGTTCCCGTGTGAAGCTTGAAAAAGAATGTTTTAACGTTCGCCGGTATACACATATTTTTAACCCTTTTAAGTACGTCTTGCCCAGGCCCTTGTTGAAAAATTAACCGATATAATGGAACAGGGAACACACTTTCAATGAGATCCTTCAGAAGACGCTTTCTTTTTACATTGGAGAGGTACTCAAGGGAAAATCTCGCCCTAAGGAAACGATAGGACGTTACAACTTCACGCAAGAACCTTGAAATTGTGTAGTGAGGGCCAATGGCTGAAGAAACAAAAAAATCAGGCATAGAAACTGTTAACATGGTTTGAAAAAAAACAACACAGAAACGGGTCTCTTTCGTCCCTTATCAATATGAAACGTGATACAACTTGCTGAAGAAACAAGTGGCACACCGACAGACCACCTTTCTTTACTCGACGAAACAAATTCGTCCTTGATGTTCGCTCCCACGTAGAACACCAGATAAACGTGGCAAATATTCGGTGAAATTTTTGAATATGCTTACGTGTACAATACAGTGCCTGCAGAAGATACATAATTTTCGCAACGAGAAAAACGTTACAAACAGTGGCACGTGCAAAAATCGACAACTCACGTCCACCCCATGCTTCGGCCATCGCACGCATTTCATCCGTTTTTTCGAGCCAAAGTGACTCGTTCTCACGATACCCATCCAAAGGTACCCCCAGGTAAGTGCTAGGTGTCGTGAGCCACCGAATATTTTCAAAAACACCGGGCGTGGCATTCCAATGGCCATGCCAGAGACCGATACTCTTTTGCTTATTGATTTCACTGCCGCTTTTCTCGCAAAACCTTTCAGTAATTCTTAATAATGAGCTAACACTCTCCCTATCTGCAGCAAATAGGGCAACGTCATCGGCATAAGCTAGAACACGTACTTCACAGGACTGTATCTTAAACCCCCTGATTTCTGTACTATTAACTATTTTTCTACAAAGCGGCTCCAAAAATACAGCAAAAAGTAAAGGACTTAACGGACAACCCTGTCGAACGGAAGAGAGTACTTGTATGCGTTGTGATAGTTCACCATTAACAATTAAATTGGTACATGAGCTTTGATATGCCATTTTGATGCCTTTACACATGACGGAACCAAGCCCTACATAATCAATTAATAACAAGAGAACACTATGTGGTACCATATCAAAAGCCTTAGCTAGATCTATTTGCAGCATCGCTACCTTGAGGAGAGCGCTATCGCAATATTCTAAAATGCTTCTAGCTGTATGAATATTCGTAAATATTTTCCTACCTCTGATGCCGCATGTCTGATGCGGCCCAACTAACTTCTGTATAACTCCCTGCAGCCTTGCTGCAAGAACTTTCATGACAACCTTGTAGTCAACATTAGTCAACGTAATTGGCCTGTATCCCGTTACTTTACGTAGCATATATTTTTCTTTGCCTTTTGGGATTAGTACTGTGTGCGCACGATTGAACCATGGTGGTAAAGTCCCCCGCTCGAGTGCCTCTGAAAATACTTCATGCAATGCTGTTGCCATGTCCGTCTTGAACGCCTTGTAAAATGCCGCGGTAATCCCATCCGGACCAGGAGATTTGCCCGAGCTCAGTTCCTCAATAGCCCTCTCAATCTCTTCCATACTAATATTCATTTCTAATAAATTCGTTTCCTCTTTGCCTAGCGTCGGCATTTCTGCCAGAAAGTCATCCTCGTAGCCCGGCGCCTTTGGCTCACGACAAGCAAACAAATCTCTATAGTAACTTTCAAATGCCGTCATGATAATTTTCTGTTCTCTGAATATCCTACCATTATATTCTATTTCCAATATTTCATTTCCTCGAGCGTACGCCTTTTCATCTGACAAAGCTCGCCTTGTAGGTACTTCCCCCGCGAGATATTTTTCGGCTCGTGCTCGTATAATTGCACCTCTGTATTTATCCTCCTCTAAGCTTTCTAGTTTTCTTTTAATGACTTGTAGTTCTTGCGTCACCAAACCCGGATTAGCTGTTTCGATTCGCACCAAGTCTTCGAGCTCCTGCCGCAGCATCTGTTCATGTTTTTGAGCCTGATACTTCATATGCCCACCTCTTTCTATTGCGTTCAATTTTACCCTTTGTTTAAATAACTCCCATTTCTCTGCGGCACTGCGTAGTGTGTCATTAAAAAAATTATTTATTTCTTTTTTTGTTTCATCTATGAACACGTCATCCTTGATAAGCTTGGCATTCAATTTCCATCTTTCCCATTCAAGCTTCCTTTTTTGCTTTTGGCCGATCTCGAAGGTCACTAAACAATGATCACTGAAAGAAACAGCATCAACATCGTAGTTCTGACACAAAGGCGCAATTTCCGAACACACATACACTCGATCTAGTCGTGCATGGCTGGTGCCTTGAAAGTGTGTGAAATGCTGGCGACTTCCACCTCTTGCGAACTGTGCCACATCCTTTAAAGAGTATTTGCTCACGCATTCTTTAAGATACGCAGCACTTTCTTCATTTACACAAGCAGTGTTTGAACGGTCTTCCTGATTAAGGACACAATTGTAGTCACCCAACACAATCAAACACCTCTCACAATCAAAATACATACTCAATTCGCGAAAGAACAAAAATCTTTCATGCGGCTTTGTAGGTGCATAGACACAAATAATTCTAAATTTCGTTTCCCCGTAAGAAAGATCGCACAAAACAAAGCGTCCTTGCAAGCAACTTGTAACCGTTTCAACGACAATGCCAATTGAATTTTTAACAAACAACATACACCCGCCTGATGTTCCCACCGCATGGCTCACGCATACATTGTACCTCAAAGAAAATTTTGCTACCAAGCCTTCGGTCGCCTCCTCTCTGCTAACCTTCGTCTCCTGGACCGCAAGCAAATCTAGGTCTCTTTCTTGCATTATGCGTTTAACTTGATATTGCTTGCGACTAGCCCCTAGACCCCGTACATTGAGCGTACCGACGCGTAATGGTGCAGGTATACTAATCATGGTGATTGTAAGCGCGAACCACCAGTACAACGCTAACCGTGGCTATACCCTGCAGTGGAAATACCAGGGTATTACTTATCGCGTCCCTGACCCCGAACCGGCGGCGATGACGCCGACCGGACTTCAGGGACATATTTTTTACCCTTGGCGCCAGCAACGCGGTGCCACTGACGCTCCAGGCGTTTAACCTTGCGTTCGGTGCTGTCCTCCGTCAACTTCGGAATGCCTGTTCTGGGACGCTTCCCGCGTCCCGCGGTCGCCCCTGTAGCGTCTGCTTGATATTCGGCCGTAGTGATCTCGGTGCTGTCGCTCATGTCTTCCTCTTCACTTGCTTGACTTAAGGGCAGTGACTGTTGCGGGCAGCCTATTTCGGCACGTTCCTCAGTTGCCTTCGTCAAGTCCCGACTGTCAGGTGTCGTCCTTCCAGTTTTCTCAGCGTCAGTCTCCCGGGCCTTGTCTTCGCATTCCTTGGTGTTGCTGTTCGGGGCAGACCTTTCGGCCTCCTCCGCGTCCATTATGTTCTCTTGTACTTCTTCTGTTGGGAGAACGGTTTTAGTTACTCTGGCGTAGCTCCTTGCACAGTCATTACTTTCGTGTCCGAACGCCCGGCACACACCACAACGTGGCGTCTGGCAGTCCCGTCGAATGTGTCCTTGCCTGCGGCACCTCAAACATAGCGGGGACCGGCCCGGGGCCACAAGAAGGACGGTGCCACTTCCCAACTTGAAAAGATGAGGCAGGTCATCAAGCTCAACACCTTCCTTAAGTCTCATTCGCACGACTCTCGTCGTGGATGTCGCATGTTCAAAACCGGCGACGGACCAGTTGTCGTTCGACACGTCAAGGACGTCACCAAAGCTGCTCAACGCTTGCCGAAAGCTCTCACTTTGGACAGCAAAGTCGACCCAGTGCACTTTCACGGTGACGTCTTGTTGGACGGGGTCAATGACAGCGCAGAAGCCGCCCTTGACCTGAAGTCCACCCGTTTTCACCAGAGCGTCCTTGTCCGCCTTGCTGCGCAACTTGACTAGCCAGACATGATTCATCTGGTAGGCTCCAATACCCGTGATGTTCTTGATGATACCAGCGTCCTCCAATGGCTCGCGAAAATCTTCCAGCCGATATGGTCTTCTTGCCAGGTCCCCGTGCAAAAAAACGCACTGCTGCATGCTCTCGCCTGAAGGCAATGTTGGCAGCAACATCCTATAATGCGAGGGTGCAGAAGAAAACCTGTCACCGCGGCCAAAGGCGGCCGCCAAAGAACCTCGCACGGAGCGAGCCATCACGCGTCCTTCCTCCTCGAAAGCCGAACGCGGAGTTGACGCCACGCCATCAACGGGAAATACGCGGATAATTTGGCATGTCAAAGCCGAGAAGCAGTTTGTTCCGCAGAGCTACGTCTCGTACAGACATGGTTGATGCGCTATCGCCCAGCAACTAGAACTCACGCCTGTACCAGAAATAAAAAGTTGCTGTCCGTATTCAGCAGTATGCTTGGAAGTGCCACACCATCGATTTTCGCTTGCGATTGCTATTTTAATTTCGAAAAGAAGTCCTAAATGAACCGCCGACCCGGGATGGTGTATGGCCTGTTACTGCCGATTTCGATAGCCATTTCTTGTTCTTCACGCAAAGGATATGCACCGTTTCCTTAGTTCAGTGATGCCTTTCAGTCAACACGCATGTCTAGTCATAGATCTTCGTCAGAGAAGCGCGGGCTAGTGCTGGGAGCCTTCGGCGATAGCACACATACCTGTGTTTATGACGCGTCACATCTGCGGTCACCGCTTCTTGTGCTGGCACTGTAGACATGAAAAAATCGTTTATTTAAGAATATCGATGCGAAAGCTGAAATAAAGAGTGATTTATCCGTGTTAGATTTCTTGATTCCTCCGCCTAGACACGCCAAGAGGACGGACACGGCGGATTCGCTAGGCCTAAGCTTCGGTGGGGAGCGATCTCGGCGCGGGTAGTTAAATTAGCAATCGCAAGCGAAAATCGATGGTGTGGCACTTCCAAGCATACTGCTGAATACGGACAGCAACTTTTTATTTCTGGTACAGGCGTGAGTTCTAGTTGCTGGGCGATAGCGCATCAAGCACGTATGTACGAGACGTATCTCTGCGAAACAAACTGCTTCTCGGCTTTGACATGGCAAATTATCCGCGCATTTCCCGTTGATGGCGTGGCGTAGTGGTAAAATGACGGGCTTGGGAACTGTAGGTCGGACGTTCTAGTCCTTGTCGGAGCAGTTTTATTTTCTACGTTTATTTTTTCGTTTTTCTTTTCGTTTTTTTTATTGCACTAAAGCGCTCTTTCTTGCTTTCTGTATTCAAAAAAATATATACGGTGTCCAGGCACCGTATATTTAACGCGCTAGAGCTGTTTTTCGCACGAGTAGCCAGTGCCTCCCAGTACGCCGCGCCTTCCCAGCGCCCCAGCGTCCAGCGCGCTGTACTGGGCCCATAATCCGGCGCACTGGGTCCCAGTGGCGCTGGTTTTTGCAATAGGGTTGAAAAAAGAAAGTAACAGAAACAGAATGCACAAGAACAATTTCTCACAACTCAAGCATTTCTGGCGCACAGGAAGTGTCCTGCACTCGTGTTACAACGTGGCTCCGTGTTGACGTGAGCTGCGCGCTCTGTGTTCCGTCATGATCTGTCTTTTCGCTAGCACCATGGTTCGCCCTTGCTTCAAACGTAGCGATCGGCGGCATGTCTAAGCGGCTACATCGTGGCCTATCTGCAAGGCAATTAACATGCGAGCGGGGTGACTGTAGCCCTGGTTGTCGGCATCCTTTCGGCACCAGCATTTACGCGTTTGCAGCCGTCACTTCACGCCGAAGGACTACTAGCAAAATAGAGTTTAGCAAGTCCGGTATTCAGGTAAACGCTAGCGCTAGCGGACTGGGCCTGGGCGTTTCACGGAATGAGTGGAGGCACAAATGTGAAATGCCTACACAGTGCAGCCACCTGGTGGCACGGAGCTCAACCAAACAAGGAGCTAATAATAGCAATAACCAACTGTATTCTACTTTGCAGCTGGTGTAAACTTTTGGCAGGAGCGGAATCGTGAACACGTTGTTTTCCTAAATGTTAAAAACATGTTTTGCACTTAGTTACAACAATATTAGGTCTGCGTTTGCTGGTTAAGCTCTGCACCACCAGGTGGCTGGACCGTGCAGACCGACCAGGCCGCTCACATAGGTCTACGTTAAGGCTCCTTCATCACAGCGGTAGTAGTATCGAGGGACCCCGCAGGGGCGTCTGCATCAGCAGGCGTTTAGTGTGTTGCGAGGCCACGTACCCGAGCAGATGAGGATTGGACCCTTCAGCGTTTACCCGCACGTGGCTTAGCTGTGTCCGAGGAAAAGGGGATCCTGGGGGTATAGCTAATATGCCGGGTGTTTGGACCTTTACTGCCCATCGGCGGCGGCAACACGCCCCTTTGGCCTCGGCTTCACGCAGAGGCACCCCTGGACTGACCCACTCAGGGGAAATCGGTGGTTGCCTTTTCCTATCCTCCTCTCAAATCTTCGTCTTTCTCTCTTACTTGCCGTCTTTCCTGTCTCCTACTCACTTCTTTATTACTTCCGATCTTCCAGGCAGCAAGGGCCTTGTGTGGGATAGTCAACCTTGGTTATAATAGATTTGGTTATAGCAGAAACGTACAGTTGGCGTTCGCAGGATCTGTTTCTTACAAGTCCTGCAGTGTGCCGTTGTTGGGCTCCACAGTGGGTGGCTGGCGTTACTGCCGAAACCTGAAATACACTTATGGAGATTCCATTTCCAAAACTTCCTGATCGCCCTCAGAAACGAGGGCGCATCGAGGCAGTGTTAAGTTTTTTGGCAACCAGAAACAAAACTTCCCGCGGTTTCACGTGATACATACTGATCAACCAGAAAAGATGATGAGGATGATCGTACCATTAATTGTGTCGAAATGTATGGCACGCTCTTGGTGGAGGCTATAAAGTAACGAAGATGGCAAGTGGGATCTCGTCTTGGTATTCCCAGATAATAAACAACATGACAAGCTCCCTACCCTATTGTCATTCGGTGACATCCCAGTAACAATGTCACCCCACCGTACCATGAACACCACCCGTCGTGTTGCCTCCGATGAGGATCTAATGGAACTGACTGACACTGAATTATTAGAAGGCTGGAGGGAACAGAATGTCATTAAGGTTAAAAGAATTAAAATGAGGCGTGAGGGCAAACATCAAAACCAAGCACCTAATCCTTAATTTGGGTTCGAGCATACTGCCCTTGAGTATTGAGGCAGACTATGTCAAGATCTGGGTCAGGCCATACATTAAATCCTCTGCGATGCTTCCAATGCCATTGATTCGGCCATAGTTTGCAGAACTGCCGAGGCCAACAGACATGTGCTAAATGTAGCTGCCGTGAGCATTCATCCGAAACATGTAAAAACACTCCGCACTGTGTTGATTGCGATGGCGAACATGCCACGTACTCGAGGTCCTGCCCGTCCTGGAAGAGAGAAAAAGAAATTGTAACGTTCAACGTGAAAGAAAACATTTCCATTAAGGAAGAAAGAAGGCGGGTTTCATACTTCCCAAAGAACAGCTTTGCCGAAGTGACGCGTCAGGCGGCAGCGCCACAACGGCGCCCGACAGCTGTCAGGCCCACGCGCAGTGAGCCGCCAGCAACGCCATCTGCCCCCACGGCGGACGCAGCCAGCGCTGATCCGCCATCTATGAAGGAGCCATCAAGCTCCGGGCTGGTGGGATTCGAGGTCTCGTCCTACGAGGCGAGGCTTAAGCAGACAAACCGCTCGCATGAGCGCAAGACCAGTGCCTCTCAGGAGGCGATGGAAACAACACGGAGCATGACTGCGCACTCAGCGCTTAAGAGGAAGCTTTAGCTCGAGTGCTCCTATCTAAATACATGTAAAAGGAGACTTCGTTTTTCTCGGCAACCACTGCACCAAATTTGACGAGGTTTGTTGCATTTAAAAGACAAACTTAAAATCTAGTGACTGTTGGTTTCGAATTTTTGAGTTAGGTCGTCAATTTTTTATTAAAAATTGGCAAAATCGTACATTTTCAAAAAACGAAACTATCAAGTTTACAACTCTGTAACTCAACCACTAAAAATGATAATACAATTCTGTGAATCGCATCTAATAGTACGTCTAAAGCGGACAAAATTGATATGTTACGCATGAATATAAAAAAATTTAATCATGCGGAAATACAACTTTTGCAAAGCCATTGTAACCAACGTAACAAATTCACGTAAGATGTAAAATGACATATTGAATTTGTCCGCTTTGAATGATCTAATGGATGCCGTTTACAGAACTGCGATATCAGTTCTTGATGCAGAGCTATGAATTTGTAAACTTCGTGCTTCTATTTTTCTCAAACGGTCAAATATTTGAAAATCGTTTTAAGAAAATTCAAGTCCTAAATCGAAATTCCGCTTCCAACAGTCACTAGAATTTAACTTTCTCTTTCAAATGCAACAAATTTCATCAAAATTGGTCCAGGGGTTATCTCATAAAAACGTTCTTGCGTTTTACATGTATTTGAATAGGCCGCGTCGGAGTTGGGCCCGAGCTAAAGCTTCCTCTCAAGGAGCGGCCTAATTCCATCGGGCGCTCCAAAAAAGAAAAACCTCGCGTCATGGTGCCCGGAAAGGTACCCGTGAGCTAATGTCCGTTTCCTGAAGCCGCAACACAAACACTACTCTTACTATGGAGACACATATACTACAATGGAATGTAAGAGGACTCCTCTGTAAGCTTGACGATACCAGAGAACTGCTCAATAAATATAATCCAAAAGTGCTGTGTATTAGGGAAACGCATCTGAAACCAACCCGCACAAATTTTCTACTGTAATATGCCATCTTTCGCAAAGACCGTGATGTGGCTACTACCTCATCTGGTGGTGTAGCAATAATCGTGGACAAGTCCGTTGCGTGTCATCATTTGCCACTACGCACAGCCCTCGAGGGCCAGTTCGGACAATAATTTTTAATAGATTGGTCACTGTCAGCGCGTTATATGTTTCTCGAAATTTTAAGCTCACTAAGACACATCTTTATTGCCTTATTGACCAGCTGCCAGAGCTGTACTTGCTTGTTCGGGATCTTTACGCCTACAATACTTTGTGGGGAGACTCCCCGTGCGACGCGAGAGGTCGTCTCATAGAAAACTTCATTATAAATTCCGGTGCATGCCGCTTAAAGGGACACTAAAGCGAAACAATAAATCAGTTTAGACTAATGCACCATGGTTTGAGAACCCTGCAGGCAGTCATTTAAAAACATAGTTTGATTATTAGATGAGGATATGAAGGTCCAAGTATCAGTATTTGAATTTCGCACCGAAACCCTAGCGCCGGTACGTCAGCGTTATGTCAGGGATTCCAAAGTATGTTTTCGCATTTAGGCTGCATTGGCTGAATAAAGGTTCCTGAAACTTGCCATGTTTAATATTTGGTTCCTTTAGAACACAATGTAGTCAATCTGTACCGCTATATGTAATTAGTAGGCCCTAGAAGATGCCATCAAAATCCAAGACGTCACAGCCCCCATGTGCGGGAACCTAAGTAGGCGTCGCCACGCGTATTTTGTTCTTGCGCTTTTTCTGGTTTACCAAACGTCTTATCGTTGTAAGAGTGGTGTTCTTGGTGTTGTAGAAAGGTAATTTACTGATGCAGAAGAAATAATTTTTCACTTTAGTGTCCCTTTAAATAAGAAGGAGGCCACCTATGACAAGCTACAACATAATACATACTCCACCGTCTATTTATCGCTTGCATCGCCTACACTTTTTCCCGACATAGAAAGAAATGTTATTGAGAATCAATCAATTGGTCAATCAATCAATCAATTAATCAATCAATAACTGAATTAGTTCAGTGTCAAAGACACTTGGTGGGTACAGAAAAAAGCCATCTATCAGGCTTGACGAGCTCTGCACCCCCGAGTACTGGCAGACAAGGCGCGTAACAAATACAGCTCGCCAACAGAAATAAACCGAACGATGTACAGCAGTCAGGTGTATTTTTTGTACGGTTTGAAATTACCTTCTATTGTCATAAATACTAGTAAAAAGATCATAATAACGAATCATTGTGTACAAAAGAAATAATAAAATAAAAACGAACTACGCTTGAAACACACGATAGGTTCACATGACTACATGAAATGCTGCGTGAGATTACACATTATGTTGCGAAAGCAAAAAAGACTGAAAAATAGAACATCACAGCAAAGCAAGTAAGGCTATTAGGTGTGTCATTGTATTAAATTTGGAACTCTGAATTATTAAGCAGCGCAGCTATCTGCTATTTTAACATCTGGCAGCAACCATTCTCCAATAATGTTGAACACGATCGAGAAGTATGAGCATCCACGGCATGCCCCTAGATGGAAACTAGCCTTTGCTGATTAGGATCATTTTAAAGGATCAAGCTACTTAGCACGAGATTTTATAGAGAATTTTAGTATCGACGACGAAGTCGCATATTTTACAACTTGTATTATTGATGCTACAGAAAAGTTTATACCAGAAAGAAAAGGTCAGTCACGTAAAAGGCGTGTACCGTGGTGGAATGAAGAGTGTATAGAGGCGCCAAAGAAACAGAATAAGGCATGGGGAAAGCTGCGTCGATACACAAATGCAGAAAATCTTGTTTATTTCAAACACATCAAATCAAAGGGGAGGCGTACGCGGTGGCAGGCTAGGAGAGCCAGTTGGGAGAGGTTTGTCTCCAACGTAAATTCTTGCACGCAGGAGGCGAAAATTTGGAATGGCCTCAGGAGTTGAAGGAGCGGCAAATCCACCCGTTGCCCTTGGTCGATGACCAAGGGAGTAGCTTGGAAGATCAGACTGATGCCCTGGGAAAACACTTAGAGCGTGTATCAAGCTCCATACACAACTCAAAATCATTCCTTAAACACAAAGAACTAGCGGAACTTAAGCCACTGGTGCGTAAATGCCGACCAAATGGACCAAACAACCGTTCATTTAATAAGGCCGAGCTGAGAGCTGGCCTGTGCATGTGCAGGAGCTCTGCACCAGGAGCTGACCGAATCATGTATGACATGATTAAAAACCTCCACAGTGGCACAATAATAACACTTCTTGCACTTTCTATCTGGACGGCCGGATCCCTGCCATCCTTATGGAAGGAAGCTATTGTTATCCCAATTTTGAAACAGAATAAAAATCCATCCGACGTATCAAGTTATTGTCCGATAGCTCTCACAAGCTGCGTCTGTAAGGTTTTTGAAAATATGATAAATCGTCGCCTTTTACATTTCCTCGAATGTAACGATATACTTGACCCTTTTCAGTGCGGCTTTAGAGAGGATCAGTCTGCAACTGATCATCGCGTGCGCAATGAGGCAAATATCCGGGATGCGTTTGTTCATGAACAGTTTTTCTTATCGGTATTCCTCGATATGGAGAAGGTGCATGACACAACGTGACGTTTCGGGATCTTGCGAGACTTGTCGGGAATGGGAATCCGTAGAAATATGCTAAATATAATAGAAAGCTAGCTGTGAAATCGTACCTTCCGCGTGAAAATTGGCAACGTATTGTCGCGTCAATATATACGAGAAACTGGTATACCTTAGGGAGATGTGCTCAGCTGCACACTCTTTATCGTTAAGATGAACACATTCCGCGTCTTATTGCCACCAGCTACATTTTATTCCGTCTACGTAGACGACGTACAAATAGGTTTCAAATCATGTAACCTTGCAGTGTGCGAGGGACAAGTACAGCAGGGCTTGAACAGAATACCTAAGTGGCCAGGCAAAAACGGGTTTAAAGTTAACTCCCACAAGAGTCCATGTGTTTTTCTAACACAAAAAAGAAAAATATGGTTCCAGATCCAAGTTTAGAACTGTATGGAGAAGAAATACCTGTGCACAAAGAACGCAAGTTTTTAGGCACAATACTCGATGGCAAACTGACTTTCATACAACACATATATCAAGGCAAAATACTCGGAAGCAATGCACCTACTGAACATTTTATCACACACAACATGGGTCAGTGACCGAAAGTGTTTAATGAACCTCTACATGAGCTTCATTCGATCACGACCGGATTACGGTGCCGTGGCATATCACTCTGCCACGCCAAGTGCGTTATTGATGCTAGATCCCGTCCACAATCTAGGTATCCGCCTGGCCACTGGCGCCTTCAGAACAAGTCCTATTGAAAGTCTATATGTAGAATCAAATGAGTGGTCATTTAATCTGCAAAGAACATACACTAGCTTCACATACTTTCTAAATGTTTACTGCAATCGCGAACACTTTTGTTATACTACAGTTAACGATATATCGTACGCTACACTTTTTCACAATCGACCTTCTGTGACAGAGCCTTTCTTCCTGCGTGTGAGGGAACTGAGCGAAGAAATGGATGTCCAACTTCACGAACATCGCCGAATGTCTCCAGCCAAGCTGTTACCGCCTTGGGAGTGGCAGGTGGTACAATGTGACATACATTTTCTAGAAGTCTGAAAGCGTGCTCCACACGTCGAAATACGAATGTATTTCTTGGAGCTTCAGTCGATATACTCCTGCTCTCAATACTACACCGACGCGTCAAAGTCACATGCCGGTGTATGGTACGCAGAAATTGGTCCATCCTTCTGGGAGTCGAATATTTTACATCCAGAAATGAGTATATTTACGGCAGAGGCGTGCACAGTATTGTCCCCTGTTAAACAAATCAGGAAAGCAAAGACACAAAAACTTGTATTTACTCACCCGTTAAGTGTAGACCCCTAATGTCCTTCACTAAATACAAAAATCTTTTGCTTGCTTAATTATCTTTACTCGCTTCTCTGCACAATGTACATATATATATATATATATATATATATATATATATATATATATATATATATATATATATATATATATATATATATTGTTACGCATGAAGAAAACGAAGACCAGTGAACGTGCTTGCGGTCCCGAGTGGAAGAAGGAAGAAGAGAACGACGCTCAGTTGATAAACCAGCTGACCGCTCTTGCGCTCACCTTCGCGACCTAAAGTAAACGGTCCCCTTCATCCGTCAGGGTTACAAACGGTCTCCTTCGCGCGTAACAAAGTGGTGGAGGTGCGGGGTATCGCTCACAACAACGGAACCATCACTGCCGCAGCTTCGTCGAAGCCGTCGACTTGCCGGCCTCCCGCCATCAGCCGTGACCATCTTCGACATGCCAGAAGAAGGAGCCACTCCGAGGGCAGCGCCTAGCAGTCTGCTGCCGTACTACCGAGTTCCACCCACCTTCGGAGGCAAAGCGGGGGAAGATGCCGACGAGTGGCTCGTCCACTACAAACGAGTGAGCAAATCCAACGGGTGGGATGCAACCGCTCAGCTCACCAACGTGGTGTTCTCCCTGACCGATACCGCCCTCGTGTGGTATGAGAACCACGAGGACGCGCTTACGACGTGGGAACATTTTGTTGACGAGTTAAAGGCGTGTTTTGGGGACTCAGTCGCCAAAAAAAAGCGTGCGGAGCAGACACTGTCGCAACGGGCGCAGCTACCAGGTGAGACATGCACAATATACATCGAAGAAGTGTTAAAGCTGTGCAAGGTGGTCAATGCTCGCATGTCGGAAGAAGATAGAGTTGGGCATTTGCTGAAAGGAGTGGCTGAGGATGTGTACAATTTTCTAATTGGAAAGGAGAGCCTCCGTTCTGTGTCCGATGTCATACGGCACTGCAGAACTTTTGAAACGCTAAAGATGCGTCGGATTGCGCCAAAGTTTGGTCGGTTGGCAAACGTTACGACGGTTGCCAGTGTGGACACGAGTCCTTGCCTCGACCTTCCTTCGACCATCCGACAGATTGTCCGCGAGGAACTTTCCCGCCGCGAAGGGTTGTTGCATTCCACTGGTGACCACCATGGCGTGTACACGTCACGTGAGGCTATGACGGCGCCACATTCGGCCCCTTGGCAACCGATGGTTACCGCAGCGGCCGTGGAGTACAGCGCAGCCCCACAGTCGAGTATGACAACACGCCCGCCGACTCCGCGCTATGACCAACGCACTCAGCGCACGCCTTCTCGACGCCCGATGTATCGTCGTGACACTCGCCACGAACCAACCCACTACACGCGGGAAAATAATAATATCCGCTTCATCGACGAACGACCAAGGTTTAGACCTCTCCCGGTGTGTTATTCCTGTGGTGTCCCGGGTCATATATCGCGGTTTTGCAACCAGCGTATAACCACGTGGTATGGCCAGCCGTCAGAGTTTTTTCGGCCCTCCGAACGGCCACACGGTGCCCCGTGGCCAGCGCACGTATCGTCTGGCGACGAGTATTGGCCGAGCAGCTCCCGGAATCGCTCCCCAGCATCTGACAGAAGTTTGATACCCCGCACCTCCACCACTTTGTTACGCGCGAAGGAGACCGTTTGTAACCCTGACGGATGAAGGGGACCGTTTACTTTAGGTCGCGAAGGTGAGCGCAAGAGCGGTCAGCTGGTTTATCAACTGAGCGTCGTTCTCTTCTTCCTTCTTCCACTCGGGACCGCAAGCACGTTCACTGGTCTTCGTTTTCTTCATGCGTAACAATATATATATATATATATATAACCAGCAAATCACAATATGCTGGGTACCTGTACCTGGTCATAGAGGTATTTAGCGCAATATGCTTGCAGACGGAACCGCTGCATCAATGGTCACTAAAGCCTGCAACATCTCTGTAGCTTTCACTGCCATAGACTTGAAACATCTTTTGCTGAAAAAGCTTAGGAGCTATTGCAACGCTTATGGGACACTGAAACGTCCAATAAGCTGCATGTCACAAAAGCACAGTTAGGTAACTGGCCACCAGTATCGAAAATAAGACGAACCGAGTTTACCGCATGCTAACTGAGAATCGGCCACACATATGGTACGCACTCGTACTCTGTGACTGGTGATCAGCCACGTATACCTGTAGTAAATGTGGCGGGGCGCTGACGGTCCTGCACGTGTTGCTGGAATGTGTTGAATTAGAAGCTCTTAGGAAAAAACAGTTCCCTTTACCTCAGCATCAACAACTTCCATTACATCCAGCAGTGTTTGTTAGCAAGAACCCGCTCTTTGATGTTAAATCAACATTAACTTTTTTGAAGGATGCAAGTGTCCTGCAGGTTATACACCCAAGTGATCCGTACGGCAGCCTATTTTCAGAGGTTTCTGCTGCGATAATAGTATTAAAGCATGTGCCTCCCGGTTCTTTTGCTCAAGGGCCCGGAAACAGCTTTGGTACTACTTCCACATTTCTATATTTTTATCTCCTGATCACATTGCAAAGTTTATTTAAGGTCATAGAATACCTCACTTGTCATTCGCATCTTTCTGGAACATATATATTTCACGCACTTACACACTGACTGATTTTAGGCCCCTTTGGAGCCATGGTACATCCTAGACTTCATCAACCATTGTTAACTGACTGCATCATGTGTTTGGCGCTCTTTGGCCAGAACTGGCCCTTGCGTGATTAAAACCCAATAATCAATCAACCAATCAATCATCAATTGTACGGAGCGGCTTTAGCTTACTCTACCGACCATCCGTCATAACCGGAATACCGGACACGCTCGATGCTGCGACAGAATGCTCGCAAAGTAATGCACGCTGCTTCGATAGCTCTCGCGGGAAACCGATGACCAGGCCGTCGGCAGAGAGGTTGGAGAGACAGCGCGCTGGCTTCAAGACAACTGGAAGTAGATGACACGACGTCACATCACGACGCAAAGCCAGCGAAGGAGGAGCTTAGCCCCTGTCCCTCGGCGAACGAGTGGAGTATAAGCCTGGCTACAGGGAAGGGTAATTTGTAATCGCTAGCAGCTCTCTTACTATGAGGCGCTTCACTTAAATTGTGGCGCGAATGTTTAACTGTAACTGTACCCTACACGTCTACAAAGTTTGTGCGAACCGTTTGAGGGACCCTTAAAATCTATTTGACCTCTTTCACCAGCACATGTCAATACAGTGTATTTTTCAACAGTTATCAGTAGTCACGCAATAGCATCAATGGCTCGGGTTAATATCGCTTTAATTAGGTAATCACTCCCTTGTGAAATTACCTTTGCAGCAACAAGGTTGCAGTTCGGCGAGTCTTAGATGCATTATCTCGTTCATTTGCTTCAAAGTTTACCTTTAAAGGCTGGATTTATTCTTGGTGGGGTTGAGATTATAAAAATACGACTACTATAAAATACATTTGTAGCAAATTGTTTAATTGATGATTCTAGTGTCTGGCAGAACTGTAGAGTAGGCCCCACTGAGGGTTCTTCATTTCATAGAAAGAATAGGGCACTTCACCTCCAGAATTTTTGCCTTTGTGGTAACACGGTAATAATTGTTTGACTGTTGAAGTTAATGACAGAAATACATTTTCTGAGGCATGTGACTGTAACGATCAATGCCTTTCAACTGCTCAACGGCCTGCTGTGGATGCTATGCAATTTTTTTTTGTTCAGCATAAAGAACTTTCTGTGGATGTACTTGAATCCTCTTTTGGCAAAGGTTAATTCTGATCTCAGCAGTCTTGTCAATGCTAGATTTCGTAGTGCCAGGTGAATGTTTCAAGAACACCTTCGCTCGAAAAAATACCATTTAATGCAGATGCTTCGATGTTGTCTCATTTGAAAGAAGTTCCTCGCACTGCCAACTACAGGGGATTTAAACATTTAAACACTTCGCTATTTGCCGCCTTCTAGAAACAGCTGTTTCTGCACTGACGAGTTCCTTGTTTGAACATCTCACAAAATTTTCCTAGCCACTCTACAAACTCTGAGGAAGAATGTACAGTAAGCGGAATCCACCTCTTAAGTTACCATCTAGCGGGCTGAAACGAACAAGCGCAATTAAGTTCTGACGCCTCTGCACTGATTCTATCGCTTCAGCCATGATCACTAGGAGTGTACACTGGCTGTCCGAACAATTTGTCGCAATAACTTAGTGGCTATGGTGTTGCACTGCTTAGCTCAAGGTTACGGGTTTGATCCTGATTGTGACAGCCACATTCCGATGAGGGCGGAATGCAAGAAACATTCGTGTACTTTGCGTTGGGTGTGCGTTAAAAATCGCAGTTTGTCAGAACGATCGGGAGTCCTTCACTATGGCGTACGTCACAATATATATCGGTTTTGCCACGTTAAAACTGGTAGTTTAATAACTTCTCGAAAACAGATTAGAGCATATTTTTGTAAACCCATTTTTGAAATGGGATCCTTGTAATTATTGTAAATGTGACCCATTCTATTTGTATACAATACATTGTATTGTATTTGTATACTGTATTTGTATTTGTACTGCTGCCATGTGAGGGCCTTCAGGCACATTCAAGCTGTGTGTCGCAGCTTCTCGCCTGGAAGACCCCCAACAAGTTTGTTGGAAATAAAACATTTGATTTGATTTGAATTCCATTTCCCAACAGCTGGCTGGTCCTGGAGCAGCACAGCACTGCTGCTACTCCTAGTCGGCGCCAAGGACAGTCCGTCAGTTCAGCACAGGCGCAGACTGGGCGGAAATCTGGCCGAGGTTTGGATCATGAGGGCCGAGGTTCTTCGCCACGCAGGGGGACAATTTGCAGCCACGTGGACGCCGAGGGTTTCCGAATCATTCACCCTAGCACTCGTCGCCGAAGGCAGCCCACTGGACGACCCTTCAGGTATACCTACATCCTATCGCTGAAAAGGGGGAAATGCGGCAGGATAAGATGGAATAACAGTCGATTTAATCATAAATGTAGGAGACATAATGCTTGCGAAGCTGGCGGCCCTTTATACGGAATGTCTCACGACTTCAAGGGTACCAGAGAACTGGAAGAATGCCAACATTATACTAATGCACAAAAAGGGAGACGTTAAAAAATTGAACAAATATAGACCCATTAGGCTATTTCCAGTATTGTATAAAATATTCACCTAGATAATTCGCAATACAATAAGGGCAACACTTAAGTTCAGTCAACCAAGAGAACAGGCCGGCTTCAGGAAGGGATACTCCACAATGGATCACATCCCTGTCATCGAACAGGTAATCTGGAAATCTACAAAGTACAATCAGCCTCTCTATATAGCTTTCATAGATTACGAGAAGGCACTTGATTCTGTGGAGATCCCAGCAGTGCCAGCATAGAGGCATTAGTAATTAGTAATTGCGTAATCAATGAGTACAGGAGGCTTACGTACATATCGTGGAAAATGTCTAGAGATTCCAAAGCTCCCTTAATTCTCCCTAAGTAGAAAGATACCTGTCAAGAAAGGGGTCAGACAAGGAGACATAATCTCTCCAGTGCTATTCAGTGCATGCTTGGAAGAAGTATTCGAGCTGTTAAACTGAAAAGGCTTAGGAGTAAGCATCAACGGCGAATATCAGAGCAACCTTCGGTTTGCAGATGACATTGTCCTGTTCAGCAACACTGGGGACGAATTACAACAAAGGACTGAGGACCTTAATTGAGAGAGCGTATGGGTGCGGTTGAAGATTAATATGCAGAAAACAAAGATAATTATCAATAGTCTGGCAAGGGAAGAACAGTTCAGGATCGCCGGTCAGCGTCTAGAGTTTGAGAAGGGTACGTCTACGTAAGTCACTTACTCACAGGGGACCCTGATAACGTGAAGGAAATTTACAGAAGAATAAAAATTTGTTGGAGCCATACGTCAGACATTGTCATATCCTGACTGGAAGCTTACCACGCGCGCGAGCGAGGAACGTGGCCCGGATGCGTGCCCTCTCCTGTGGCGCGCGAGGCATATGGATCAGGCGAGAGAGGAGAGGCGTTCTTCTTGAGTGGCTGCTAGGGTGTCTCGATGTCCTCCTCGCCCGCCGCTCCGTACAGAGTGGAGACAACCGCGGCGCCTACTATGGCGATGCCACGCGAATCGCGTGCGCCGTAGAAGACGCCTTTGGCGGACGCCATAGGGACGCGTTGCCGGCGCTCATGTGTATTGTACGTGGTTTGGCACTACTTGAGTGGCTTTCCCCCAGCTTCACTGGTCTCTGGTGTTTGCGATAGCAGAGCCAGGCATATTTTTTATTTTTTTGTTCTTTTTGTTTTCTTTTGCGGGATGTGCAAAGCTTGGCTGAGTGCTACAGCTGTGCGTTTACATCTTGTAACCCAATCAATATGAAGTCACAAACGAATAATAGGGAGTTAATCCCCCAAAGTGGTTTTTATGCCTCTTGCGTTCATTTGTGTACGCCTGGTGGTTTGCGTTCCCTAACTTTGAGTCCATACTTTTAATCTCCCTAGTAATCCTGAGCATCGCTTATTTCATTTTGAAGCTATAACAATTTAGGATGGAAGGACCAATTTTTGAGAAGCATCGAATTTCACGCTTCATACGTCTTTCGTTTTCTGCCTGGCTGGCCTGGAAGTCGCGCGATCTTAAACAAAGGATGACTCGACGGCAGGAGACGAAGAGGAGCGTGGCTCATTCTTTAAGTTCATAAACTAAAGATCGAATTTGACGTTTTATGCTATGTTTATGTGACTTCTAAAAGGATTTTGTCAAGCCCAATAAGCTACTTGAACAATTATGGTTTTCATAATGAGATGGACGTAACGACAATGCATCTAGCCATTAGCGAAAATATAAACAAATTTAGCATGCATAAAGAAATGTGTAGAACGCGAGTGCCTTGTTCTTAATATAGTTTCTGCTTATTCTAGTTACGTTAATTTTGGACAGCAATAGACAAATTTTAGGGAAATGGCACTTGAGAAAATATTTTCCTAAAATAATAAAACACAACAAAACTAAAGCATTGCTTGCCTTGCAATATGTGTACCATGTGGAATAATAACCCTTTCATGGTCCCCATAATATGATGCTCAAAACTTGCACAAGAGGCCATATTTTTTCACTTTTGTAGGGCACTGAAGAATAACCGAATGGGACTCTGATCAAATAAACGAAACCAAAAGTAGGAGATACAACTTTTTACGATACATGATTTCACCCACTTAGTTTCATTATTGATTAAAATGAAGTTTGTCAGACGCATCTCCCCTTGTACTCTTATGTCAACCAAGGAAGAAAGAAACTTGCATTTTCAAACGCTGCCTTTATTGTAACCAGTAAAAACCGTTTTGCGAATTCACAGGGTCAGCCGATGACGCAACTTTTCTTCACCTTCAACGAAGTAAGCTTGTGGAGCATTGGTAGAACACCCGTCGAGGAGGCATTACATTCCTCGTTCGAAACCACGTAAATTCGTGATTTTTTTTTACTTTATTATGCTCTTTTCCGAGGCTTTGAACGTGATCTTACAAGCAGCCGTGATGTTGCAAGGATACGCAAGTGCCGTGCTGATAACTGAGCGGGACGCATATGCCACCCCTCCCCCGTTTGATTGCGCCCTTCGACACAGTCTTTCTCCTGTGAAAGAATTGCCTCTGCAGAGAATTCGGAGAGGGGCCATCACATTTACTTGGGGTCACTTCCTTGGGCTCGCCTTACCCTTACTTGGGTTCAATGCCCCTGGACAGAAAAAGACAGTCCTCGAAACTACACTTAGAGGTGTGAAGTTGAAAAGCAACCAGCCGGAAGATTGTGAACGATGAGCCATAGACAAGAGATTTTATAAGTCGTGTTTGCCCTATCTGCATGAAAGTGACTTGCGTGTTTATGTTTAATTTCGTTCCGACGTTATGCCAGCTCGCAATCGAATACGAATAATTAGCATACTATATCGAATCGAATATGAAATAATGATATGCGCAGGTATAGATTAGTAAGTTGGCTTATTTTAACATGTTGGAACATTGCAGTTACATTGTTATTCGTGAAAAAAATTAACTAGTAAGCCGCTATAATAAAAGATTGTGTATTAGCTTATTATTATCTTTTAACATTAGCTTAGATTGTGTTTGCTTTGGGAAATTGAGTAACTTCCGCTAGGTTTCTGTTCTCACCAACCTGTGCCTTATTATACCGCGTCGATTTCCTGGGAAATCACAGGTATTTGACCCTGTTGCACTCGTTACTCAGTGCGTTTGCTGTCAAGCAATAAGCTCAGGATTGAGGGTGAAGCCCTCGCTGCGGAGGATCTGGCTTTGCTGCACAGCTTCAGCGGCCAGGGGCTAAACATGTTTTACAGGCAAAATTTCGGCAGCAACATGAAATTATTTCAAAAGTCAGCACAAGATCAGACACACCTTCGTACATTATATAAAAATAAACGCTAATAACCACGTTTTCTCCCGCACAGTTATCAATATATTCGATTTGTCACGAATATTTGTATCCAATCGAACATAGAAAATTTTCGAATTCTTAGTTCTCGAATTCAAAATATAATATTCGATCAAATTCAAGATTTTCTAATATTTGTGAACACCTACTCCTTAGCGAAGGCTTGTAAGGCTTGTACAACCTTGAACTTCCCAGCAAGCATGCCTGGGAAGGAATGGGATGAAATCACTCGGAGAGAAATGATCTCCTTCGGAAGGAGTGCCATGGATGGGCAATTTACACATGTACTGCCACTTTTAAGAATATGCAAGCTCATCATCGCAATTCAATGCAATAGTATAAACCTTGAAAATTGGCTCCCATCCGTATTAAGCACAATCTAGTGCTAGCTGGGTATACATATTGCTTGTGTATTGACCTTATTTTACTGTTCCCGCATGTGGTCATTCACACGAAGTAGACTACCAGAGTGCCATTTGTATGCCCCGATTTCGTGATCACATGTTTTCTTGCGACGGTCTCAAGCATTTTTCACTCACTAAAGTGCGAAAAGTAAAGTAACAACCATAAAACTTCTTTTTTTTCCAACTTCGACAGAACACGGTAATCGCGACGGATGTTCAGCATCTCTGCTTCCATCAGAGAATTGCCTAGACTGGTCGCCATTTTAACATTCCTCAACGAAAGGCGATGTCGTCTGCACCGTCCGATGGAGAAAATAATGGCCACAAATATGGATATAGCGCCTACTCTAAGCAGCCGAATTTGCCCAACTGTCTATGTAACACGTTATTATGTTTCGCTTGGTTTTTATATGTTAAATGTTTGATAAATTCAAATAGATGCACTGTCGCAAGAAGAAGACACACGCGAATTGGCCACTCTGCAGCCGTTAGCGGGGCTGGAACTAGACACTCGGTGCGCATGAGCTAGACTCCTTGCTTTTCTTAGTTCGCCATTATCAGTACGCGTGATGTCACATTAACACGTCGGTAATGTCTTCACACCCATTTCACAAACACTTCACTACCACTGCTCGCAGTTGGCAACGCGAGGGAAATGCCCCAGCGACGGCGTTCCCGCCGGGGTCCTCGTCGTCTGTCAACCAGCCCTACTTACAGGGGAACACGACTGCACCAGGGGACTCGTCCTGTTTCGAATCGTGCAGCGCATGCGCACGAGAGTGTCGGTGACTCAAGGCGTGCGTTCCATCACCTTTCCGCTGGTCGCTGTCAACGGAGGGAACAGCCGGAACGTCCGCGAGTGATTGTGGTGCTGCCACCGGCAGGCACAACCACTGTAAAGTAAAAATGTTTACAAAGGTGCATTTGGTTTGTTTCTTTCTTTTAGTTAACAAGTTGGCAACCTTATGATGACATGCCCATAGCCGCGAAGAAGGGTGTTGAAATTAATGCTCTTAAGGAAGGGTGTTTGTTTGAAGTGGGAGAAATATTACAATAAAAATATTACTCAATATAAAAAGGATTGTGCACTAACCGTTGACAATGATTCCTAATTTAAGCAAATAGCCATACACTTCTATGAATCTAGGGCACTATAAGGCCAAGCTATTCCAAATTGTTCTTATTCCGTTTCTGCCATCAGCCCTTCAAGTTGATAAAAAAAAAATTCAGTGTTTGTCGCCCAATGTCCCGAAAACTGGGAAATCTCTCTATCTAATATGACGCGTACACACTGATTACGCATGATTGGCCGAACAAAAGAAAAAGCTTCACCGATGAGTACGGAACTCCGTAATGCGACATTTGAGCGCGACCCGCAATGCCGGGCCCACCCGCGGCGCAGTTGAAGCGTTAAGCTCTTTAGGTGTTTCGATTTTGCAATATATGGTAAAGAATGTTGAGAGAGACATGTATGTATGTACAGCTACAGAGCACTCTTTATTTTCCGCATTATTAGACGCCTTGCAGCGTGTTCGGCAGCTTGCTAAATTTCTGTGATTCGTAAATATTTCGTGAGCAAGAACTTGCGCCAGCACGCACCCGCTTGCTTCAATGGAAGGTGAAAGCCAATATTGGGAGGTTTCCTAAAGGGCCAGGGACAGAGGGCGCCTGTGTCAACACACATCGGTACAAAAGGGAAGAAAGGCGCCGAGTGACTGCGTATATAAATGCCCGTAAACGTATCGCGGGTATTATGGGTATTCAACCGAGTGCATCTGCGAATACGAAAACAGAGAAAAATTGTTGCAGAAACCATCGAAGATGATTGTAGATGTAACAGTCTTACGCGGGCCGCAGAAATCAAATGGACCACACTAGCAATACCTCCAAATTATACTGGTGATGTGGATAACGGTGTTTGATGATGGCGGCAGAAATTATCGTCGACATGTTTTGATAGGCGGCATGACAGCGTGACGACGGCGTGACTAAGATGGCGTAACGACAAGGGAATCAGAACACGCAGTAGCGTCGAGTGAATGACGACACCGTGACGACAGTGGCTTGACAACGGCTGCGCCACCTGCGCTTTTCTCTCCGCTCGTTCACTCAACGCAGGCCACTCTTCGGACAATTCACCTTAAGGTCATGTAGATCCCAAGCACTCTGCGAGTAGGTCTAAGCGAAGCCTTGGGGAGCCAGCAACGCGAAACAGCGCTTTCTGCAAGAGACGCGCGGCAGATTTCGGCGGCGAACGCTCCCTGCAACTGTAAGCTCAGGTGGCGGAGAAACAGACACTTGGACAGCTTCGAAGAAATATTTCTCGTCCCTGCCTTTTTCACAGGGTATCCTTTAGCAAAAACAACTCACCTAAACAGGACTCCTTTCAGAAGATTCGTATTACATCTCATCACCTCTTGATTGTCGGTTTAAAGTTTTCATTCCTTTCTTTCGCCCAAACATATTGTTCGAATCTTTTTCTGTGGACGTCTGTTTTACGGGTATCTTTTATTGTATAGAAAGCGTTACTTTCCTTGTTCTCCAAAATACCGAAGGTTTTTCCTAACTTTACGGGAAGGTGGGTTTTACGTGTTATCGTCAGCTCATGAAGGTCAATCTGCGCGACAGACGAAACCAGGGACCGCGCATCACGTGACTCGGTCACCGCTACGCGAGTACCCGTCGTTGGCACTGCGCGTGTCGACCGCAGTCGCGCCGACGGTAAAAAGCAGAGGCATTTTCGTTCTCGGGTTCAGCGTAGTTTGCCACCTGTCAAAGGTTCTGAAATCGAGAGGGCCACGGCAAGTTCGCGCGAGGCACCACTCTCTCCCCGCCGCTCCGTGTCCGACCGCGGTCTACGCAGACGTCTGCAGCCGTGGCGGTGAGCGCACTAGACGCATTGCACGTTAGCGCACGCCCTGTAAACCTGAAGCTAGTATTGTGAGGGGTTGCTGGAAGAAAAAAAAATGCTGCCTCTCCCGTAATCGACAGTACATGCAAACATGAAATGACTACCGGAAAAGCAGGTTGATTGGAGATAATACTAGCCATGAAACTTAAAATGGGTGTTGTGCATGTTCGCAACGGCACACCACACCGCACCACGCCATACTGTGCACTGATCCATATGGACGCAATAGTTTCCTGTCACAGACAGAACCTCATTGCAATTGAGTCTCGTCTTGGTGAAACAGCCATACGCAGTGCGCCGGACGCTACGAGCTTGGACGCTGCCCTGACGCTACCGGCGCGCCGGATGCGCCGCAGCCCTCACGGACGACTGGCGTTGAAAAGAGCACAGTCAACTCTGTCTCAACGCCAAAGATGACAGTCAAGTGTATAGTTCCCTGTATCTGCCTTTTGAATGTCGCCTCCTTTTGGAAATGACAGATAAAACTTCAGCGTACTAGTAGTTCCAGCACAATTCGTTGGCGCGCTAGTTGGTGCAAATTCATAATTTGTTTAGCGCAAAACAACGGACACAAGAGAGACGACCCCCCAGGACAAGGCACTACTCTCAACTGACATCATTTTATTGCGTCACTCCTTTATAGAGAGCAGAATATAGAAGAACATGCGCAGTGAGAACCATGCGCAGGAACCACCAAGATCCGATCACCAGAGCGCACTCATGAGACAGAATGCAAAAAACCACATTCTGCGCAGTACAAGGTTAAAGAAGGCACACTAATGCACTGCGAACGCAATGAATGTATGAAAAAACGTTCCAATAATTCTCGGGCAGTGGTATCACGGCGTGTTTTCAACATCGTAGTATCACGAAACATAACTTTGCAGTTGCATATTTTACAATGTTTAGCTAAATGGGAACCTGTGCCTGTCGGTATGGATCGCTCATGTTCTCTAAGGCTCTCGTTAACACCACGGCCTGACTGCCCTGCATACACTTTGCCACACGACAACGGGATCTCATATACCACACCGACGCTGCAATCTACAACCTTCGCGTGATTCTTCTTACAATCTGGTTTTGTACTTGTTTTTGAAATACGTCTGCACAACAGGCGTCAGTCTCTGAGCTATTGCTTCTGAAACTGAAAGGGAAGCGTCACAAAAGTAACTGTGTTACACAAAAGAAGAGGCCTGAAAGTGTGCCTATAGCCTTAGAGTGGCTTACAATATAAAGAATCTCACCACTAGATACCAAATCCCAGTAGTGTCTTCTACTTCTCAGAAAATGTCAATGTTGTGCAGCCGTATTTTAAAAAGAATAAAAAAAAAACAGATTGTAAGAAGAACCACGCGAAGGTGGTAGATTGCAGCGTCGATGTGGTATATAAGATTCCGTTGTCGTGTGGCAAAGTGTATGTAGGGCAGCCAGGCCGCTGTGTTAACGAGCGCCTTAGGGAACATGAGCGATCCATACTGACAGGCACAGGTTCCTATTTAGCTCAACATTGTAAAATATGCAACTGCAAAGCTATGTTTCGTAATACTACGATTTAGAAAAAGAGCCATGATACCACAGCCAGAGAATTATTGGACGCTTTTTTCATACAGTCATTGCGTTCGCAGTGCATTAGTGTGCCTTCTTTAACCTTGGACTATGCAGAATGTGTGGTTTTTTTTTTATTGTGTCACATGAGTGCGCTCTGGTGATCGGATGTTGGTGGTTCCTGCACATGGTGCTCACTGCGGATGTTCTTCCAGATTCTGCTCTCTATAAAGAAGTGACGCAATGAAATGATGTCAGTTGAGAGTAGCGCCTTGGCACGGTCGTCTCTCTTGTGTCCGTTGTTTTGCGCCAAACAAGCTAGAAGATATAGATTGAGTGACATTGTGAACAAAAATTTGGAAGAACTCGGAAGCACCATTTTTTGTAACTTGTTTGGGTAGTATCTAGAGTATATAATGCGCTCTTGACTGGTCCGGTTCGGCCCGGACACTTACACTCAGCTATGGATTCACACCAACAATCCCCCTCTTACTGCTTTCTTAAGTTGCATCCTCTATAACCTGCTAGTATTAAAGATCTGAGACGGGCTGCCAAAATTGCAACTGCTGCATACTATTGTGTGAACACAGAACTATCTACTTCCCATGACTTTACGAAACAACAAACACGGGTTGTGCTCAAAGAATTTATTACAATATCTACAAAACTGGTACTAGGTGCGCACACTTGTTGAGAAAGCACTCCAACAAATAAGCAACACGCGCAATAATTATTGGGAAAGTGTGGGCTTGCCATAGTATTAAGGATAATTTATAAATAAGTAGTAGTAATATTCATTTCCTGGCACAACAAAAATGTTCAAATACATGAAAGCATACACCTACTCCATGTGCCACATCTAACTAGCGGCAATATGTAAAAATACGCAACTGCCACATAGCTGGACAGAACCAAAGGAATGTTTGCCGTTTCTTGAAGAAAGTTACTCTTTTATATTTCGCCTAATTACATGCCATATTTGCGTGATTTTACCGCGGCACCCACTGTAACGTGGTGCAGTTGTATTTCCACCCATGTATATATATATATATATATATATATATATATATATATATATATATATATATATGTATACAAAAGCACACGGAGACGCACACAAGTGAGCTTAGCGTCTAGTCGCTATTGGAGTCCGACAAAATGTCCGTTTCGCTGTATACCGACCATAGACAATCATCTTCAGTTCCATTTAATGCATTATAACTGCCACACTTCTTGAAGGCTCGTGCAACCACCGTCTGTAGGAGGGCATTCCACACACGCAGAACCCACCTCGCAATGTCTTCGAGCGTCGCTTTCTGCAGACAACTTGTTCGATGGAAGTGTGGCTAGCTAGCTTGCATCGAGCGTTTTTTTTTTTAACTAAGAAATCGGTTTGATTTTTGATTCGGTGGAGAATTAGTTAAGATCATAACGTGCATGCAAATTTGAACACGCCTTTTATTGAAATATGGTGCACGTTAGAGTCGTGCAAACACAAAAAGTATATAACTATAATTAGAGAAAGAGTGTCAATTAGGAAATTATAGACCATCCTGGAAAATTACAGATGCAACCTTCTGCTGCTAATAATCTACAATGTACACTGTAAATAATGTACAACTGCGTAAATAAGGCACTCCGTGTACATATGAAGTGAAAGGTTTAAATTTAGGTTAAATGTGTAAAAAATGTCATATGTCTATGTGCACAAATGATGAATATATACCAAGAATGGACAAACAGAAGGTCAATGCTGCCTCAATGCTTTTCAAAACAAGCAACCAAAACATTGCATTGAACTATGGCACTCGATCTGCAGATTTGACCACTTCTGAATTCTGTCACGTTCTTTCAATTCCAGTCAACTAAACGCCGTGGTTGCTCAGTGGCTATGGTGTAGGGCTGCTGAGCACGAGGTCGCGGAATTGAATTCCGGCCACGGCGGCCGCATTTCGATCGGGGCGGAAACAATCGTGTCCTTAGATTTAGGTGCACGTTAAGGAACCCAGGTGGTCGAAATATCCGGAGTGCCTCCAGTACGAAGTGCCTCATAATAAGAAAGTTGTTTTGGCACCTTAAACCCCATAATTTTTTTTTAACTTCCAATGAACTGCAAGCAACAACTGCTGGCATGCACCGGCCAATAAGATCTGGTTCGAGCTCAACCTTCAAAGCGACAGAGCACGGGGTGTCGCAGATTAACCTCCTGTTTCCAAGAGGACCTGGTTTCAGTTTACTATTCAAATTATTTTAAGTATATCAAAATAAATACAGGCAGCGGAGTTATAAAGCTTTACAATGTCACTTTTTCTTAACACGTACGTTTGATGCTTAAGGAGCAGTGTATGAAAGACAATCTCATAGATGGCAACCTCGCTCGTGAAGCTTTTGTTTAGGGAAGGTTTCTTGAACTGCCACTTCGTAATTTATCATCTATACTCCCCTATACAATGGTACATAAACAATAAATAATCAAAATACATATTTACAAAAGTTCTAAAACCTGCCTAAACCTTAATTGGAACAAAGTTTATTGCAAGATCAATCAATGAATCAATCAACCAATTTTATTTACCAGAAACAAAAGGAACTGGAGGGACACCTGGGCAACAAGCTGTCGGAGCAGCTTGACGGAGGCCCAGGGTCCCTTACATGGCAGTAGCACTCACAAGATATATACACTGAAGTCTTTATACACAACAAACATTACACATCGTACGTATGCATAAAAATGACATTTTTCACTTGAATGCAATATACTAAAGTGTCACTATAAAGAAAGAAAGTAGTCACGCAAACCATATTTATTTTCCGTAGCTGTGTGCTTATATTTGTTTAGTACAGTCGGTATATTATGTGTTAAGGACTGTAGGCTGTAATTGTTTCCAAACCATGGTACCTTCCACACCTCAGGGTTTCGTGTCCTATGTTTCTTATGTGTGCAGAGTTCTAGCTGAGCAAGGGATGTAAAATAATTCTTAACATATTCGGATGAGAAGTAAATCG
This sequence comes from Dermacentor variabilis, assembly GCF_050947875.1. NCBI lineage: Eukaryota > Metazoa > Arthropoda > Arachnida > Ixodida > Ixodidae > Dermacentor > Dermacentor variabilis. The sequence continues at coordinate 3,303,694 of NC_134568.1, forward strand.
TTTCTAGCAATCTGTGTTCGTATAAGTTACCTACGCGGTTTTGTCTGTATTTGAGAAGTATATTATCTGTTGGTGAAAGCCGATTAACGTTCTCTATATACCGAGCGATTTTCTTTTGAAGTATTACCAGCTTTTGCAAGTTAGATTTAGATGTTGTAGCCCAGACAAGGTAAGAGTAATTTATATACGACAAGAGACCGTAGTGTATTTGAAGTTTTGCTCTCGTAGGTAGAAATGTGCGGCAACGTGCCATAGCACCGGTAACCGCAGAGAGTGCCGCAGAGATGTTTGATATGGGCATCCCAACGTAAATTAGAAGAAAAGTATACTCCAAGAATTTAAATTCTTCAACCAGTTCAATGCGTTGGCTCTGAAAATAAATAGCATGATTAATGTTATGTGGTTTATTTGTTGCGCGCAATATTAGAACTTTCGGTTTTTTTAATTTACTTTAAGCTTATTTGTCTGTGTCCAATCGGACAAACTTGCCATAATTTTATTACATTTTTGCACAAGTTCATTCGCATCAGGACCTGAGACACACAATGTGCAATCATCCGCGTACATAATGAACTGAACCTCACTGTTCATGGTTACGATATCATTTATAAAAACGTTAAACAAAAGTGGCCCAAGAATACTTCCTTGAGGCACGCCACATACAATACTTAAGAGGGACGAGTTCTGTTTATTAATGGAAACGCACTGGAGGTCGATGTTTCAGATATGATTTCAGTAATTCTAGCGGTTTCCCACGAATTCCATACAAACAAAGCTTCCGAATAAGGATCTCGTGATAGAGGCTGTCAAAAGCTTTACTAAAGTCTGTAAAAATGCCGACTGCGTAGTAGTTATTTTCAAAGCTCTGCAAAACGTATTCAACATAATGCTACATATTTCAACTCTGCTTGAAATGAGTGTCATGTGTCCTTGTTTGCACAGCCTTCGAGGGCGTTGAGCAGTGTTGCGTGCAACAGGTTTCACTGCAGGGCCTCAAGGGAAGCCCTGGCAGCTGCGACGAGTTATGTCCAATTACATAAGGGGCACACGAGAAGACGGCCCATGTAATCTTTACCACCTTTCAGTAAGTACTATATCACTGCCATAGCGGTAAGCCTATTTCTATTTCTGTTTGTGCTAGGGAAAGAATGTGGTGCTACGGAGAGAATAGGTTTAGAAATTAGAACAAGCAGTGTTCTTCCCTGCTGTTCGTTGCCGTTTGCAATACACAGGAATGATGTCCCGCCAGCCGACACAGTTTTTTTTTATCTCTCCAAGCGGAAAATTTTTTTCAGATCAAAGCACTTTATTTTTAACACAAAGTTGGGGGTCCTCCAGGGAAAAAGATGTCATAGACTTTTTACACGGAGCCTCAAACATAATTTCCCAGTCACAAGTACTATTGTACTCAACATAACGTGAACTGCACGTAATCTTGTGTCTGAAACAAATACAGCAGAACCTCATTTATACATTTTAAATAATATCGTGAGAAGAAACGCACTAACCGGGAAAACGTACAATCCGAAGTTAATAAAAAAATTGACTCAACTATTGCTGACATCTACGTAATGAGAAGCACCGCACATCCAACTGGTGGTGATCTTGCAGCACGAGACGCGTTTTGTTGTTTACCTATTGCGCGGTGTTTTAAGAGGGCGACGGGAAACCGAAACGAAATCGAGCTGGCGGGCGACGCTGGGTGCCGCAGAAGTTAAACGTGGTGCCCACATCATGCCGCCTGCAGCGGAGAATGGCGGCGCGTTTGGATTACCGCTCACTGTACTCAGTTCCATACATAGCAGTTTCGGTCAAGAAGTTCGGTCAAACAAAGTTATCACTCCGCGCATTACGTCTATGCTTTGCTAGGCGCCAACAGCGTTCGCTCGCTCGAGCATACACTTGGAGCTCCTCGCGACGGCTTGCAAACAAAAAAAAGGAACCCCGAAACGAACAACGAAAATGAAAATGATCTCAAAGAACGCATTTGTAGCCGTATGACATAGTGTATTTGTTTGTAAGGATTGGAACTTGTTCTGTTCAATACTGAACCTATATAAACAACAGTTGCGCACAATTGCGCTCAACAAACATTGAACTATATCCAAGTGCGAACGAAGCCACTGCAAGAAGTCTCCCTAGCATCCACAGCATTCACTGCTAAGTATAGAACGCAGTATAAAAGCGTGCAGTACATTAGCAATGGCACTACGCACCACGCGCTGCAAGAAAGGTGAAGATGCTTACCGCAATAGGTCTGGCGGCGGTAGCTGCGAATGCGGTGTGGGACGGCCCGGGCGGAGGTTTGCTGGTTCCGGAATAAGAAACTGTGCGCGCCGTCATTTTCACGTGAGACGGGCTATTGGGGGCGAGGAGTTACGGAGTCGCCATCTGTGGGAAGCGCCTCCCTTGCGTAATATGAGGGATCACGCGGCGCGCTCCTCATAGGTTTCGCTTAAGGCGCTCGATGAAAACACCACGCGGCAGCCCTCCTGGACATTTATGTAGGCACTCTCTAAACGAGGGAAGTTTTTTACTGTCAAAACATTAATATTGGGCAAACTTATAGCATAGAACCGTTTACAGACGCTATATCTTTACCGAATATATACAGTGAGAACCACTGCGCGCGGTCGCCGCGATGGAGTCTCCCGAACTGGCTTCTTGTGTGAAAGGTGGGCAAACGGCGAGAATAAATTATGTGAAATATGTTCCTCTAATGGGCTGTCTGTATAACCGAATGGGGCATATCAGAATGAAGCCTCAACACAGTGATTGCACGGGTTCGCAGCGATCGACTGCGCGTCTGCATGCACGTCCGCGCACAATGTTTTGCTTTCGCTGCGGGCGCGTTATCGTACCGTGCCGTGAGCTTTAGGCCGCACAATATGAGCGTTTAACAGTACATAGGCAACCATTGTTGCGTGGATGCTATCAGAGCTGCTCAAAAATAATTTCGTTATAGACACTTCGACGCCCACAGCGACTGTGATGTGCCGTCGCGACGATTCAAACTTTTTTTTCTTGTAAATTCTTGGACGTTTCAATATTATTTCTCAAGTTGCGTCGCACTGTATGTTCATCGGTCTTCTCAGCGTGAGATTTCCCGCTGCTCTTTCTTTTTTTCGTAATCCAGTACATTAATTCCTAACACAAACATGACCATGTGCCATGCCTTTTTCTAATGTGCTCCTTAGCGCTCCCTTTCCATTCCAGTGAACTTGCCAGAATCTAGCCTAAACAAGTTCGTAGACCAAATAAAGGGTCATGACATTAGCCGGGAAGCCGACGCGGGCGAGCGTCTCAGTGCGCGTTTTCTTCTACTCACCGAACATCGCAGTCCCGACGCCGTAGCAGAAATCTTCCTCGCTTCTATGCTTGCTGCATACCCGAGTTGTAGCCGATGGCTGTTTGCCGGTTCTAAGTTTCACGAGCCAAGCTTCACGCTGTTTCTTGTCCTGCGGCTGCGTGTGAATAAGGCTGACACCGGGCTCTGTTGCGTACATCCGGCGCTGCGGCACCGAACAGTAGCCTACCATGCTGCACGCTTCCGAAGGCAGCCGCTACCTATTATAATGCTTTCAAACGTTGTCAAGCACACACCCCAGGTGGAAAACCCTCACCACTTAATCAGAACCGCAGAGCAGGTGGCACATTGAACTTTCGTTTTCAGCTAGCTTCGGCGCTTCCGAAGCAGCCGACGCGGCCGCTGTGTCCACGTGATGCCTCATGCCACGTCACGCCGACGCTGGCGCGCACTCACTCACTGACTCACTCGCTCACTCACTCACTCACTCACTCACTCACTCACTCACTCACTCACTCACTCACTCACTCACTCACTCACTCACTCACTCACCTCGAAACAAGGCGCGTGGTGCGTTTCGTCGAAGGATTTGCAAATTGTGCAATGATTTTGCTCCAGAAAAATCACAAATTTTATCGCTGTGCGGTAGGAAGTGCAGGTGGTACACGTACAATAGAGGACGGGCTCAATTTACGAAGCTGTCGTTTCGCAATTGCACTTTGTCATGTACCGGCCGCGTTGGCTATTAATCTGCGCCACATTTGGATTGACTAAAATTTTGTCTTAGGAACAATTCTAAGGTAAAAGAATTTTTTAATTCAGGGCTGAGATTATTATTAACGCGTACGGCCAACATGTGCCGAAGAATGAATAAGCTAAAATAGATCCCATCAACAAAAAGCTTAAAAAATGTCAAATGTACTTCAGGATAGCTTTTCAGCATGCAGAGCAACAGTATCGGTGGATATACAATAATCACCATGCGAGCCATCTTGGACATGGCCGCCACTAAACGCTTTTTAATATTATTGAAGGCGTGCACAGAAAATCTGGCACAGTGCCTCTTGTAAACGATACACCTTGTGCTTTCCAATTTGTTTACAAGTTATTATATATATATATATATATATATATATATATATATATGTGTGTGTGTGTGTGTGTGTGTGTGTGTGTGTGTGTGTGTGTGTGTGTGTATGTGTGTGTGTGTGTGTGCTAAACGAACGGCTTCTGCGTTGAAGGATCTTCGCCTGCTTTTTTCCCAAAAGCTTAGTAGAAAATAAATGCATCGCAATCTAGCGCATCGATCTAGAACAACATTCGTATTTTGTGCGATTTTTGAAGCAGTAAACTTGATATACAACGGAACCGAAATAAGACAGTGGATAAATTGGCCAGACAGAAGGTCAGTGCTTGAAATCACCATGAATGCCCAGGCAGCGTGTCATAAAGGGAAACAGGTCACGGAATTGTTTTAGCCATGATAAAAATGTTTCAGCGTAGGCCGGCGATACATTATTTCAGTGCATGCCAGGTATATCGGATTACCTAGAAATGAGTAGGTCAGAGCTGCCGGCAATCACTCCGCCCGTGGACAACTTATCAAATGTGGTAGTAATTGAAGCCCGTCACATCCCATATGTTAGCACAGCATCCAGTAACGTACAAGCAGGAATGACATGAAGCGCAACAGGCTGCGCATCAAGCCTTCTTTGTTGAACGACAGAACTCGCAATTCACGCTAACTTTTTATCACGAAGGAACTTAAGAGGAATCAAAGCACCTTTCTTCTAAATATGTATGCAGTGTCACCGTGGCAAGAACGCGTCACTCGCGTTTGTGCGTGCGGTGTTTTTTTTTTTGTCCAGTTTTTCCAATCAGAAAAGTTCTCTAAGTTGGAGACATTGTAAAATATAATGGTCGATGTGAACGCCTGCTTGGCAATATACAGGGTACAATGATGCGTTAAGTCGGGTCTTGCACATCCGCGCTGGAGTTTGCGGTGACCCGTTCGGAATGATAAAAATCGTTGCGCGATTGCACGACACACCTAAGTCTGTTAGCCTCAGTATTGTCTTCCGCTCTTCTGTGGAGATGTGGTTCGATGGTCATATACGGCGATGCACCCATTGCTGTACGAAGTCAGTCCCTGTGAAAAATTGAATGCAGCAGCAGAACTCCCGTAACACGTCGATTTCAACACACAGGATTCGACAGGATATGCCGCTCCAATTCTGAGTGCTGCTGCGGAAATGAAATTGGAAAAGTTTACCACTTCCTTCTTGCGTGCCTATGAAGGCGCCGTAGAAAGCGCGGTAACCACAACATTACACATATCGGACAAGCGCTCCTTTAAAACAGGCAAGTTACTTAGGCCGTAGTCAGCGAGTAGTCCGCATCGAAAGACGGTCATATTTTAAAGGTCTTGTTAGCAGACACACCATCAGAGAAACTGTGATCTGTACTGCAGACTTGAAATGAGCTGTCTGCTTGGACCTACGGTGTATCTTACTACGTAGAAAAGTCTTTCACCAAAACAAATATATCAAGCGTTTGGGTAGCGGCGCGGACAGATCTTAGATTGAGAGTCAACATTCAAATGCGTCATCGTTATCATCCTTTGATTATCTTCAGTGTCTTACTTATGTTTTTAAGTATTTATGTTTCCGTAGTTTTAATTATTTATTCATTATATTTATTTTTTCTGCAGTATAATATATAGAAGTGAATGGCCGAGGTACGCTCCACCTTAATCTCTCCTCAGCAAACAATGTACGTACAATGTTCGTTTTAGTGTTGTATGCTAGCGAAATGACAGCGACTGGTTGATAGCGATGTTATCAACTTCATGTGAACATTGGTCGTATCACTCGTGTGCAAGGCTTGGTCCTGTATAAAGTGCACAGTATCCTTAGTTGGTGTTTCCTTGAGCGTGACTTTGTCTTTAAGTATTGTGCTTGTTGGCATCACCCAATCCTTTTTGTTATTATTGCCTTGTATTATTGCCTGGTACCTTTCTGTGCTTCATGTAACACTCACTCCTGCCAAGGGCCTTCGAACGTAGGCTGGCAGTATTACTGAAATAAAAATAAAATAAGAAATACAACAAAAAACAACAGCGAACCATGCAAATCTTTGATTAGAGTTAAGCCTTCCTGCAGAGGAAAGTAGCAACATAAATCGAAGGCAGTATAAAGCAATTCCAAAGAGACCCCATTACAAATGACAAAATAAAGTTATCAACTGCAGATTGAAAGACACATATGCAACTGATTGAAACAACAGAAACGGGTGAGGTATCCGATCCCGATGCAACAGATAAATTACACAACTGATTTGTTCTACAAAAACAATTATAATTTTTATAGCGGTGGTGTGTAGAACGTTTCATAAGCAGTTTACTTCTTCTATACTGTGACAGAATATTTCTTGAAAAAGGCTGCTTACACAGATGGCATGCACAGTGTGTACGAATATAATAAATGAAAATGGAACGAGTGCTGCCGTATGCTGAACTGATTCCAGACATTTAATGACAAACGTAGCACTGTGGATAACGCGACGCGTACTCACCTTAGCTACAGATAAGACCTTTTAGAAAGGGAAGGGGAGTAAGGCTGATTCCCTAAAAGACTGCCGCTGTAAGTCCCATTGTGTTTTATTCGCATTTCTCGTGACAAAATTACAATTTACGTGGCTCTCAGTGCAAATATTGGTGCACAATGCTTAATAATATTTGGCTATATACTGGTACCACTACGTGAAAACTGGCGTGTATAGCTAGAATGGTATATTAGTTTGGACCTTTCCTTTATGGTAGGCACCGCCATATTGCGTACGAGGTGGCGCCATCTGTAGGCAGTCAGCATGCTGGCATGGTTGAGCGCTCCAAGCTGTATGCCAGGTGGCTTTTGGTTGTTGTTTTCGCGCTCGCGCAGTCCATTTAGCATGACGTGGCGTCTTATAAGTGCGAAACGCTTCTTCGAGACGTACTGAAGTGGTTTAAGTCGGCGTGGGCGCAGTTTCAACTGGCGTTGAGGCGAACGCTGCACCTAGCGCGATGTGTGCGCGCGTGTTTCCGCCTACAGTCAGCCTCGGAGAAAAGTTGGGTATTTCAGAAAATTCGTTTCATGAATGTGACCGTACTGCAGCATTGTCACTGTCATTCCATGCTGTGGTACAGCAGCAGTGAGTAGTTACGAAACAAGACGATCCTAACAGCGTGGGTACCCTTCTGCTGCGGAATAGGTTGAGCTCTTGCAGTAAAATGGTTATCTGTAGATACGCTGCACGATTACCCCATTTGTTGCACGAGGTCTCCGCCCACGTATAAAAAGAGGTTTGGTTGCTGTCAACAGCATACCGTACAGTGCGAATTGTCGGGCTGTCGAACTACCAGCTGCGGTCTGCGCGAGCCTCCGAGGCAGTGGTACATGCTTGGTTATAAATCTTTTTGTGCTTGTTAACGCATCGTCCAAGCATGCGGCATGACCATGCGAGGTCTTACTGCAGGGTTCGCCAGTGTAGTTTTCCTTTTTGCTTTACAAAAGAAGAGATTGATGAGGAAGATGAGGATCTTTTCTTAGTCTTGTTCATCTCGTTCTCTACGACGCACTCACCTGTTTTACAGTATTTGTGTCCTGACGAACGGCCGTCGGATTCTTTCTATGTGCTCCCTTTCGCGTAGTACTGCTTTACAGAGCAAAAAGACGATGCCCAAGCACAAACCTTCTATGTGTCTCTCTAGTGCACAAACCGCAGTCATCGCTATGTTGTTCAACGCCATCGGAGTCATACACGAGGCTAACGTATATATATGTTTTTGTGAATTAAGGTCTACGATATTTGAAGCGAGTCAGAACGATGCCGGTGGTCGACGCAAGTATTTCATGCTGATTGGCGCTTAGATCTTTCAGGGTTACATTAGGTTGGCCGTACACGAGCACTTTTATGTTTTAGTTATTATGCCCAGCGTCCACATAGCGAGAAGATTTTCTATTTCAGGCTAGCAATTGAGAGATGCAGCGCTTCGTCGGATAAAAACCAATTGCCAAAATAGCTGATGATGCGCGTTGCATGCTTGCGCAGCCAAGATAATTTTTTTTTATTTATTTACGCTCAAAAAGCGGGCAAAGCTTTATAGATCGGAGTGGAGTAACAAAATAAAATAAAATCAAAATAATAAGAAATAAGAATACAAGGAACACCTGCAGGCACAGATGAGGATGCAATCTGAGAATACACGTATGACTATGCAAAGTCTGGCCTATTTTTAAAGAATAGTTATAGGATTATTTATTAATATTATTGATAATTACACACCATCGTTTATGGCTGCTCACCCCATTTTTTTTTAGTTTCAGTGAAGCATCAGTTTTTCTGTTCGAACGTAATTGTTACACATTTCAGGCATCAAGGTTGGCAAACCGCCAGTCGTTGTATAATCGCTGTCACCAGAGTAACATTTAGGCGGCAAAATACTCCGCCATAAAAATAGTCCTTCCATTGTATAGTTAAACATGATGCATTAATAATGGCTACTTCTGGAACTTCGAGAATACGCAGTATGAGCTTTGTATATATAACGCAGTGTAAGTATTGTGGGCCATTTCACAAATGCATATTTAAATACGTGATATCTAGGAGTCACTGGAATCATTAATAGGAGCAGGTTCCTGTTTTTAAGATATAATAAATAAAGATGCAACAAGAATAAATGAACAGGTGGCGCTGGACAAAAAAAAAAAAAAAGAAGAAGTCGCAAGATGACTGTAAGTCGGCCCGAGTGGTGCCGATATTCAAGAAAGGCCACCGTCAATTACTACAAAATTATCGCCAGATCTCCTTAACATCTTCGTGTAGTAAAATTATCGAACACGTAGTAGCTCGGAAATTAAATGAATTCTTAGAAGAACACTCACTTTTAACAGATTATCAACATGTATTTCGAAAAGGATTTTCTCCTACAACACCGTTGGTTACTAAAGTTCACACCTACGCAGCTTGTGTAGATACCAACAGTCAAATTGATGTAATATTTCTACATTACAGAAAAACATTCCATACCGTTAACCGCGACAAAACTAATTGTAAAACTTCGGTTGATTGGCATACACCAGAATTAATTTTTTTTTCTGGATTTCAGCCTATCTAAACAATCGCAACCAATAGGTTCAGGTGGAAAAACAACACTCTGGCTGCCTTGCGGTAAAGTCTGGCGTCCCGCGAAGTGCTTGACTCCCTACTTTTTTTTCTTTTTTGCTATATATTGTCACGTGGTAGTGAGGGTCGAGGACACAACAAAACTGTCAATGGCGAAACTAACTTTATTGGGCGAACCTGTGCCCACAAAAACAGGCTACACTCGAAGCTCAACGAAAGCAGCGAACACAGTCGGGGATCGTCGAAAATTTCATTAGCGGGTCAAGCGCATCGGCTTTTAAACATCAGTCGTCGAATGTTTCCGAGCAATCGATGGGATCCGCGTGTCTTCCACATAGTTTCACACTATTCGCGTCGTGCATAAATGCAATCAGGTTACACAAGGTTCGGTGACAGACAGCAGATAGAACCATCGATGACATTCCAGAAACTTCCGATACATGCAGGCGCGTCCTGCGCTGGGCGATAACATTTGTTAGGCGGTGACAAGCGGTCACACGGAAACGATAAAGAAGTACACGTGCCAATACCCCCCTCTTAAAAAGCATCGACCTGATGCTGCTAAGAAACAAAAGTAATAAACAAAAACACCCGTAGCCATAAAACAACAAAATAAGGAAGTTGGTCAGCGTGCGTAAAGGGCTTAAGACGCACCACGTGGACCACTTCAGATCGTGCGCGGCGCCGCTGTGAATGCGAAATACCCTCTGGTAGGACTTCACACTCTAGTTCGGCAATACGTCGGATGATCTTGCAGTGTCCGAAATAGCGTCGCAATAGTCTCTCATTGAGTCCTCGTCGGCGTATCAAGGTCCAAACCCAAACACGGACGCCGGGCTGTTACTCAACGTATTGTCGTCGGTGGTTGTAGTGTCGGCTGTCGGTACGCTGCGGGTTCTTGATCTGCAGGCTGGAGATAGGCGGCGACGTCAAGATTCTCTTCGTCGGTCACGTGCGGCACCATGGCGTCAATAGTCGTCGTCGGGCGTAAAGGCTCATATTTTGTCACCTCTCCGAACTCACGCTAACCAAACGATACAAATGCTCTGTTGCACACGATGCAGTGTTACTATTGTTCCAAAAGAACAACCATGTTCACGAATGTATCAGTCACCAGAAGGCGGCAGGCTGGCAGATTTGCACACCTAGTTTTGGAAATCCAACCTCTGAAATGCTTTCTTGTAATAGGATTCTCTCTCTCTCTCTCTCTCGGTTTCCTAAAAGCGTGCTAAGCGGACTTGGTTTGCGCTAATAGCGGATGCTCAATTCTTCTTCGCTTAATGCAAGCTACCACTTCTCTGACACAGACGTTCTTGTCCATTAAACAAACAAATTTCTATTGATATACACGTGACTGAAATACACATATTTTTCCCATGTAACAGAAGAACAATACATTTAAGGCTAAAGATGTGTAGGTGTGCTTGCGCGTGCGTGCGCAACGTCAAAGATTTCCCCTGTTGTCTGCTACAATTCGTCTGCCAAAATTGATAACGAGTGAAGGATGCCGGTAGTAGGTCAACCATATGTTGGCGGACAAATTCCAACAGCGCTTCTATAGTTCGATAGCGAATCACCACTTCAGAAGTTGCCAGAGGATCGCCCATGGATGACTGCGTTATCGAGAGAGCCTTGCCTATAGTCACAGGAACAATGAAGAGCTGCGCTTCATAGAGAACCCTGAGTCGAGCAGCGCCTCATTTATGACCACAATCATGTTAGCAAGCTGTTTGCACGCTAAAACACAGCCTTTCTCTCCCACGACCACTTCGAGCGAGTTTTCAGTGTCGTTGCAGGTGTCTTCTCTTATAAACGATGGAAAGTTAGCGAATAATTTTTTCAAAAGAAATTATTAGGAACGATTTAACGTGTTAAATGCTCCAGTAAATAAATTATAGCGTTGTATGTGCCAAAATCACTTTCTGATTATCAAGCACGCCTTAGTGGAGGACATCGGAAATTTCCATCACCTGGGTTTCTTCAACGTGCACCTAAATCTAAGTACACGGGTGTTTTCGCATTTCGCCCCCCTCGAAATGCGGCCGCTGTGGCCGGGGTACGATTCAGCGACTTCCTGCTCAGCAGCCCAACACCCTAGCCACTGAGCAACCACGGCGGGTGGCGAGCGTGTAGAATATAGAATAAAGGAGTACTGTGCAGAAGGTCAGTTCTATTTACTGTATTCGCGCAGTGTTAATAAAAGTCGGGCGAAAGTAACGTTAAAGGAATCGAGTTCGAGAAGAATCGAATAACTCTTGTGTAAAGTAATTGGTAATTGGAATAAATTATATTTTCGTAAGAAATTGTAATTGTAACTGTTTACTTTCTTTATGTAACGTGTTCAAGTCTTTTCACAATACACGGGAAAGCGTATTCGGCCGGGACATAATCGATCCTTCGTTATAGAGGTCATTTCACTGTAGGGGAGTTCGTTGAAGAGGAGTTTGACTGTTTAATTAGTTAGTCCTGCTTGTGTTAAACATAAATTTGAAAACATAAAGAAAAACAAGGACGCGGGACGAGCGGGATCTCAAGGCGCTAAAGCAATATTTCTCCATACTTAAAAAAAAGTTTATATTCTTGGGGGCATCGTTATGATTCGGCCTGTTTCCCTTTATGTATGTCGCTTGTTCCAAGTAAATGTCGTCAAGAACGAAAAAATAGTTTATTGCATTATGCGTGCGGTAATCAATGCCTGTTGATTGGCGTTCTTCACGCTAAGGTGAGGGGTATGTTTTCTTAGCTTTTTAGGAGTAAATAACTTATGAGTTTTAATGATTTAATGATCGAAGCGAGCGTATTGTGCACGTCATTATTATTTTAAACATGAGTGGTGGTTTGAGCTCTGCGTCGCAGTACAACGGCTCCTTTAGGCTACAGCAAAAGCGCCTGCTATCTTTATGATGATCAGTCCGACATGGTTTGTACACTTCCCGCGGCGAAGAATCAAAATGGGTTGGAGCGCACACGGCAGACATTACCAGGTGCTGACTGGAAGCTTACCATTATCCTTAAAACGAAGGTGTACAATCAGTGCATTCTACCGGTGGTACCGGTGCGATGAAACGAAGAATGCTAGGCATAACGTTAAGAGACAGAAAGAGAGCGATTTGGATCAGAGAGTAAACGGGTATAGCCGATATTCTAATTGACATTAAGAGAAAAAAATAGAGCAGGGCAGGTCATGTAATGGGCACGTTACATAACAGTTGGACCATTAGTGGTACAGAACGGGTACCAAGAGAAGGGAAAGGCAGTGGAGGACGGCAGGAGCCTGTGATGAGCGATGAAATTAGGAAATTCGCGGGCGCTAGTTGAAATTGGTTGGCGCAGGACAGAGATAATTCGAGATCGCAAGCAGAGGCCTTCGTCCTGTAGTGGACATAAAATAGGCTGATTTATCACCATGATGATGATGACTAAATGAATTTTAATTTTTGAACGTTGAATTGTTTCACCTAATAGATAAGGTTCAATGAAAAAATTGTGGACCATGTCGACAAAAAAAAAAAAAAAAGCCCGACTAACTCAAAGGGGCCCTGCGACGATTTTATACCGGTAAAGGTCTCGATCGCAACGCGTTTTTTTTCTCGATGTGAACGATCGATAGAGTTGCCCACTGCTTCTTGGAAAACTCGTTTCACTTTCGTGCTATTACCATTTTGTTTAAACAAGGATCAATCATTTTTTTACTTGTTGATTACTTGTGCCAACGAGAGATTTGCTGTGGAGGAGAAAGAGAAAGTTCACGCGCTGTTCCGCCGGGGCCAGTTGTACCCACGAGCGGTGCCATCAGGTTGAGAATGCCGAGGGATAAGAAGACAGCCCCGGTGCCTTCGGTCGCCTCGGTACCCAGCAATGGCCCATCGGGTCATACAATGGCCCATACCGAAGCCACCGGGGGGATGACTCGCGCGCGCTTGGCCAGGCTAAGGAAGGCCGGCATACTTCCGGAGAACTCGGCGTTCGTTCCAAAGCCAGCCATACCGAGGAGACGATGCGGTGTGGCCACGGCGAGGACGATGGGGAAGAAGAAAACTGGGGGCCCACCGACGGCTGCAGAAAGTGAGCTTCAGTACACGCCTCCGAGGCGATATCCAATTGTTGTGCCTCATGTTCCAAGAACGCCCAGGCGTCGTACTGTGGAACCATTGGGGACCTGCCTGTCCAGGCCGAAGGACGGCCAGGAATTCCAGAGCGACCGCGACATTGTGAGGCGTCGCTTATTCCTGTCGGACTAAGCGAAACGCTGCAGCACCGGCAACGGACTATTGGGTCGAGCTAACGCGCCAGTAAAATGATTTTGTCGAGTGCTTTCTGTGTTCTTTTTTCTTTAGTTAACGTCACCCAGACATTTGAACTGCATTTGAAACATTTGAAAGGCATTCTGCAATAAAGCCAGACTAGGTGTGTCCTTACGAATTGAGTTCATGAACAATTGTTGCCCCATCGGTAATTTTCTAACATTCGTACGCCATCGTGTGACGCGACTGCTCGACACCCTTTACCGACAGATGGCGCCAGCAATTTATGCCTAAATATGTTCTCTTTATGCCATATTTGCATTGTACAGGGTGGAGATAACCCTGCTGGCGCCGCCATATTTACTCACACGAGCTAAGTCACTCAGCTGCGCTGGTATTCGCAAACAGTCCTGCTCACGACGCGCTTGTAAGTGTTTTCACATGAGTCTTTTTACAGCGCCGGTCTTTAGGCAACCGTTCCTGCGGCGAGCGTCGGCGTTGTCCCTCTTAACCGAGCAAACGAACACAGCGAAGGATGAAAGCGAACGCGGCGCGCAGCGGGAGTCGAAAGACTGCGAAAGCGGAGAGAGCGCGAGGAGGAAAGCGGAGAAGGGAGGTACGGCGAATGCGGGGGAAGAAAAGCGCGGTGCCCCGCAAGACTGGCTCTGCGACGAGATGGCGCCGAGAGGCAAGCGTTGCATGAGCGGAGGTCTGTCTGTGGGGCTGCCATGGATCACGCCCACGCTGGAGTGACCTCTACCACGTGTCACCCACGCGCCGCCTCTGGCGATTTCCAGATTATAGGCAGTCTCGCCACACATCGCTCCGTTTGAAACGTGCCTCACGAAAGAGATTGTCCGCGCCCGCCAGTATACATATGGCGAATAGAAAACACGTATGCAGCGGCGCTCAAATTTTCTGTTAGGGAGGATCGTAATCGTGGGTGAATTCTTTTTTTTTTATTGGTATCGTGTCTGCACATCTCTTTGCACAATAGCCGTTAACTCTTCGATGGTGAAAGACGTGACTGGACGGAGCCGCGAGCAAGTCCTAAGTGGCCTATGTCAAACAATTAACTATTTCGTCTGCATATGTTGAAAACATCACCATTTTTTAGCGCTTGTTTGCTAGGCAAATGCTGCCACCACATGTATATGGAATTATTTTTTTTGCCGCTGTCTTTTGTTTAATACTTCACGCCTTCTTTGCTGTATTCAGCCGCTCGCGCGCTCCGGTAGTTTGACATGCGTTGCGCGTGCTCTTTCCGTTTATTTCGCTGGGAAACAGTGACGTCTACCTGGTGCGCAATCTTCGAGAGGGTAACTACGAGATGCTCGTCTGCTTATTGATCACAGGGGTGCTAATAAATGTGTTTGCAGTTCGGCGCTGGTATATAAAAACGATGGGGCCGCATACCAACGAAGCCAAAGTCCCTGCGTTTCCTTTTACATTCCCGTGAAAATTGATTACCCCCTTGTTGGCGATATGACAAAAAGTTAGTGCAAGTTTCTCACTCGTTTGATTTTTTCTGACGGGCGCACAGCCACCGAGATTTTTTTTTTTTTTGCGTGTGCTCACGCGCACACTTCACTTCCGCTACGTACGTGGGCGCCTGTTGCTCTGCTACAAAATCGTCGAGCAGCGATTCCTCCGTCTGCGAACAATATTCATTCTTGTTTATTTACTGGTTATTGCTATAGTTCTTTTACCCCATCGCATTCATAAATAAACCATGCATGTATACCTACAGAAAACATTTTTTTTGAAATTTTATTTCTTGTAAACAATTATATAAATCTCTTTTACTGCGATAGCTATTATATGTGGACACTCCAGGCGCATTTCCGCCGTTGGCATCGTCGTTATGTCCCGTATAAAGTGCAAGTGCGATAGCATCGTTACCCCGCGCCGTGTGCTGTGGGTGCGAGTGATAGCGCGGAAGAGTGAGTCGAGCATGGATGCTCGATCACGCGTGAGAGATAGAGGCGGGCAGGAAGCGCACCGGTCTTCTATTGCGCGCAATGCACCGGGAGCGGAGAGGGTGCGTCATACTGCGGCGCTTGCTGCTGCTGCCGCTCTTCCTCCCGCCAGTGTTTTGACAGCGAGTGTGCGCGGTCATCGAGTGAAATATGCTTGTTTGTCTCTGCGAATGCTTGTCAGTGTAGTTAATAAGCGAACGTTTACATGTTTGTACGGCTGATAAAACTACTATGCTTACTTCGTATAGCTGGGCAACATTTGATATCGCAGTCGACGCTTCGCCTTTCGGACAAAACTGTGGCTTTTTTTTGACATGTACCACACTAAAATTTTGTTAATCTGCGATAGCAAAGTTGACTGGGGGTCGCGCTTTCATTAAATAAGGCTAAATCGTTCAAAATACTGAAATTTTTTTAGGATATCTATGTGCACGTTTCTTAGCTTAGCTACAAAATTGTGTTGTGCCAGGTTTTGGCTGATGGCAAAGTAACTGCGACGTGAAAATGGCGCTTTCTTACTCCTGCAAACAAATGTGTAACGTAATTTGACTCTGTAAACACAGTTTGGTACAGTCAACAAACCTAATGAAGTATAAAACAGATTTATTTCTTATTGTGTAGTGCATTCGATAACGAAAAAGAAAAGATGCATAACGCGAAATAAGTAATGATGACAGAAGTGTATGCGTAGCCATGTTTCTTTAGCACAATATACCTAAACTGACGCACTATACAGCAGTACCCACAGTCACCCCAGCCTGGCGTGGCTTCCACAAAATTCGTTGCCAATGCCTAAGCTCTCACCGACTTGACAGCGAGTTTCAGCGTTGAAATGGCGCCTTCGTATTTAATTTTATTTGGCAAACTCAGAGCAACAGCAGGTGTCACGTAGTCATGACTGTGTACCACTTCAAAAGTTATTTCGAAAAATCAGGCTGCTCCTCCAGTCTCGGTCGGCAGCTTCTTCTACTTAAAGTACCTGATAGCTGCAGATGCTTCACGGAACAACTGAACAGCCACCTCTACTTTCATATTTGATGAGAGGTCGTTTGAACACGGAGGGTGCTTAGACTAGGAGCCACGTTTAGCTTTAAATTTACCAACATTTGAACGTACTCAATCGACACATCACTGGTCGCTATTTCGTCACTGAAGAGCATGGAATCTTTCCGCAAAAGCTGCCCTTAGAGATCTTTTTTGCGAAACATGGGGAGGATCGGCAATGAAAAGAAACAGTGATAGCATTGTCACATGGCGTGGGCTTTGCGCTGGTATTGACAAAGTAGCGGGAACTTGAAAAGCTATAGCTTCACAACATAGCGCGGATGGAACTCCCCAAGTCGAATGTCACGCAAAGAACGCGCAATAAAGTATCAGCGGAAACCTTTATTACATGAAAAACAAAGTGTCTCAACTTCTATCCTTTCACAAAAGCATCCGTGTAGTTATAATCAATTACCTGCTTCCAGCGCGTGTTTACGCCACCAACCATGACGACCACTATTTAGTACGCGGCTTGGTCAGTTTTAGGGAGTGTTGTCTTGCCAAGGAGCCGTCACCGCTGCCGTCTCGCTCGGCACTCTTACGAATTTTAGTTTTCATTCCGTTCAGGAATATGACGCAGTCATTTCCAATTACGTGCATCGCAGCCACTTTTCCATTTATTATGCTTATGATCTCACTCAAGACACCGGTCGACCCGCCGTGGTTGCTCAGTGGCTATGGTGTTGGGCTGCTGAGCACGAGGTCGCGGGATCGAATCCCGGCCACGGCGGCCGCATTTCGATGGGGGCGAAATGCGAAAACACCCGTGTGCTTAGATTTAGGTGCACGTTAAAGAACCCCAGGTGGTCAAAATTTCCGGAGTCCTCCACTACGGCGTGCCTCATAATCAGAAAGTGGTTTTG
Source organism: Dermacentor variabilis (assembly GCF_050947875.1). Taxonomy (NCBI): domain Eukaryota; kingdom Metazoa; phylum Arthropoda; class Arachnida; order Ixodida; family Ixodidae; genus Dermacentor; species Dermacentor variabilis. The sequence goes on from NC_134568.1 coordinate 3,321,293, forward strand.
GCACGTAAAACCCCAAATATTATTATTATTAAGACACCGGTCTTAAATGACCGGTGCTGTAATCGTATGTAAAGCGTTCTTCGTGACGGAAGAAGGTTATCTTGTTTTGATAGCAAGTCATATCCAGCAGAGCCACAGTCAAATTTGATTAGGAACGCTTTCTTCATATGGTTTCTACACGCCATGCATTACATTTCAGGCTCTGTCTTTCCAAGGCAGCCTTGTGTTGCCGATTGAAAAAGTGTACATTTTTCTTCAGCGCAGAAAGTTTTTTTTTTCTCAGCCCTTTTGTTTTTCTCGTAGGGATATTCAACTTCTTTTTTACTGACGTGTAGCTTTCATGTAATTCCATGCTTTCTCTTTTTATACCTTGCAGTGGATTTCGTACTTCACATAGAAAAATGGAGATGTTTTCATTGCATTCACGCTAGACTGTAGTTTCTTTCAAAGAGGACATACTATGTCGGCTGACATCTGCATGTCATGGTCAACTTCTGCAGTCATACTTGAGGAGGAGTTGGGGCTTTTCTTGACCGCGAGTCCACATACGACAGGCCTTCTCGTAGGGCTTTGTCTTCGCTTAGGCTGAGCTGAAATAAAGAAAAGAAAAGAATAACACACGCGGTTGTTTGGCCCTCACTGGAGATTACATGTGTAACACGCCACAGTACAGACATTACTCACGCCGAAACTCAAGCAGCTTGGGCAGGGCTGTGGCGGCGTCTATCCTATTTGTCTCGTAGTGTTGCTCTTCGATGTGGCGCTAAGCCTAAGTAAAGCAGCAAACGTGAGTATTGGCCTTTAGACTGATACAAGCAAATTCTTGTAAAAAAATACAACCTTTTAGTCCCAATGCCTAAAGGTAAGCTTTCGTAAAACTAATGCTAGGTTACCTATAGCGTTACACGTTTCCAAGCAATGCACGGGCAACAACGGAATCCATGCCAGAAAAGGCACGAAACAATTTGGTCTTCCAATGCTCCTTAACTCTACATATATCTTGGAACTCCGTGCTTTGGCCTTTAGCGACCGTCACAATAGCCACCACGATCGGGAATGAGTGCGATCGAAAGACCATCGGCTTACGACAGCCCACTACACACACACACTTCTTATCGCTTCTTTATTTCATTTATTAAGCACAAGTAATTTCCCCTATGTTGCCCTTGGTGTCAGTGTTTGTTGGCTTCTTAGGATATATATATATATATATATATATATATATATATGTCTAGAAAATCAGCTATGCAACGCGCAACACCGTGTGATCACAATGCTTCGCTTGGCACGAGCGCAACAGCCGCTCCCTTCGGACGAAGTCCCCATTTCGTTCTTCACTATCAAATAACGAGTACTTAAAGAAAAGAGCAATATAAAAGGAGAGACGATCAGTGTCATGCGCATATGCAAAGCAAGTGTGCTGCGTGACAATTCGTTGCTAATGTGAGAATAATGCAGGGCAAAGTATCCTCCTCGAACCTTAAAATGAGGGCGCTTTTCGCGTCGAACGCACAGATAGATAATAAAAAAAACCTTATGCTGTACAATACCCAGGCATCAGCGGCGCAAACATAAGCGTGGATTAGAGCATAACTTCTTATTGCCCACCACGCTTACCTCACAAGAAGTGCAGCACAAAGCTCTCTGCTTTATTTATTTCAAGTACTAGTCCCATAAAAGCATAATTGCTATGCAATAAATGGCGCGCGTGCCCATTTTGGCGAGTAGACGTGAAGCTGCATCCACGAAGCTCGTATTCATGCGGTAACTTGATCAAGCTTTCACGTAGCCTAAATTATCTCCTGAAAATATTGTGTCTCATTTACTTTCAATGTAACCTGCCATGTTTTGAAATTTTGACAACTCGATATTTTTTTGCAGTAAACTTAAATACTTTTCAGAGTATCTTCTAATCAGTACTTAAGATACGCCCTTCGTAACTGTCAGGTGCGGCATCAGCGCGGAACGACCTCGTCACGACGCATGCGCCGTGCGCTGATCGGCGGTTCTGGCCATTTCGTCTGCCTCCCAACCTCTCGTGGTGGCAGGCTCACTCGTTAAGCAAATAAAGAAAGAAAGAAAGAAAGAAAGAAGGTAAGAAAAGAAGAGAGAAAGAAACCTCTTTGAAGTATCGCCATTGTTTTTGAGTATTTATTATTCTATCGTCAAACGGACTTCTAAAATCGGTACTAACACTGCACTCAAATACATATTCTCGCATGGTGTTTACTAACTTATCCTTTACACATTTTCGAAGTGTTTTGTACAAACCTCATTACAATGGGACAAACATAGACAAAAACGAATGTGTAAAGGAGCCTCACTGTCAATCACTCAGAACTAACTGCATTAAGCTCATTGGACCGCTAATCTCGCGTTGTTCCACAGGGAAGTTTGTCCTTTTTTCCTGTGAAATAATCTCCTCTTTGAAATTGAGAAACACCAATTGTATTTAGAAATTCATTTCTAAGATGGAGTATTACTTCAATTAACAATCCTACATTACATGTATCATCATCATCATCATCATCATCATCATCATCATCATCATCATCATCATCATTTTTGTTCCTTGTAGAACAAAGGCCTCTCCCTGCGATCTGCGGCACCAGACGATACCGTGGGTAAATTCTAGTGAGCGGCCCAGGATTCGAATGGCTTGTATAGGGAGTGTTCCATTCATGTATAAACGACAAGCCGCCTGTGAGTCCGTAAGAACGAGGGCGCACCTTCCCTTCCTCTCGGCGTCGCGAACTGCGAGAGCGATCGCTGCTGCTTCGGCTGCTGCGCTGCATGTGGCGCGGATGGAGGCAGAGGCTACCAGGTTCCCCTGATTGACGACGGCGAGTGTGTATTTGGGCCCACGACGTGGCGACGAGGGATACGGGCTAGCGTCCGTGTAGTATGTACCTGGGTCTCTGAAACAACGTTTGTGCGACATTTACTTGGGACAAGCGACATACATAAAGGGAAACAGGCCGAATCATAACGACGCCTCGAAGAATATAACCTTTTTTTTCTAAGTATGGAAAAATATTGCTTTAGCGCCTTGAGATTCCGCTCATCGCGCGTCCTTGTTTTTCTTTGTTTTCAAATTTATGTTTACTACAAGCAGGCCTAACTAATTAAACAGTCAAACTCCGCTTCAACGAAGTCCCCTACAGTGAAATGTCCTCTATAACGAAGGATAGATTATGTCCCGGCCGAATTACTCTTTCCCATGTATTGTGAAAAGACTTGAACACGTTACATAAAAAAGTAAACAGTTACAATTACAATTTCTTACGAAAATATAAGTTCTTCCAATCACCAATTACTTTACACAAAAGGTCTTCAGCATCACTAATCAGTACTCGATTACTTTAACGTTACTTTCGCCCGGCTTTTATTAACATTGCGCGAATACAGTAAATAGAACTGACCTTGTGCACAGTACTCCTTTATCTCAATTCTACACCCTCGCCACCCGCCGTGGTTGCTCACTGGCTAGGGTGTTGGGCTGCTGAGCAAGAGGTCGCGGGATCGAATCCTCGCCACGGCGGCCGCATTTCGATGGGGGCGAAATGTGAAAACTCCCGTGTACTTAGATGCACGTTGAAGAACCCCAGGTGATCGAAATTTCTGGGGTCCTCCACTACGGCGTGCTTGATAATCAGAAAGTGGTTTTGGCACATACAACGCTATAATTTATTTACTGCAGCATTTAACACGTTCAATCGTCCCTAATAATTTCTTTTGAAAAATTTGTTCGGTAACTTTCTATCGTTTATTTGAGAAGACACCTGCAACGACACTGAAAACTCGCTCGAAGTGGTCGTGGGAGAGAAAGGCTGTGTTTTAGCGTGCAAACAGATTGCTCACATGATTGTGATCATAAATGAGGCGCTGCTCGAGTCAGGGTCCTCTATGAAGCACAGCTCTTCATTGTTCCTGTGACTATAGGCAAGGCTCTCTCGATAACGCAGTCATCCATAGGCGATTCCCTGGCATCAACTTCTGAAGTGGTGATTCGCTATCGAACTATAGAAGCGCTGTTCGAATTTATCCGCCAACATATGGTTGACGTACTACGGGCATCCTTCACTCGTTATCCATTTTGGCAGACTAATTGTAGCAGACAACAGGGAAAACTTTGAGGTTACGCACACACGCGCAAGCACACCTACACATCTTTAGCCTTAAATGTATTGTTCCTCTGTTACATGGGAAAAATATGTGTGTTTCAGTCACGTGTCTATCAATAGAAATTTGTTCGTTTAATGGACAAGAACGTCTGTGTCAGAGAAGTGGTAGCTTGCATTAAGCGAAGAAGAATTGAGCATCCGCTATTAGCGCAAACCAAGGCCGCTTAGCACGCTTTTAGGAAACCGAGAGAGAGAGAGAGAAAATCCTATTACAAGAAAGCATTTCAGAGGTTGGATTTCCAAAACTAGGTGTGCAAATCTGCCAGCCTGCCGCCTTCTGGTGACTGATACATTCGTGAACATGGTTGTTCTTTTGTAAAAATAGTAGCACTGCTTCGTGTGCAACAGAGCGTTTGTATTGTTTGGTTAGCGTGAGATCGGAGAGGAGACAAAATATGAGCCTTTACACCCGACGACGACTTTCGACGCCATGCTGCCGCATGTCACCGACGAAGAGAATCTTGACGTCGCCGCCTATCTCCAGCCTACCGATAAAGAACCAGCAGCGTACCGACAGCCGACACTACAACCACCCACGACACTACGTTGAGTAACAGCCCGGCGACCGTGTTTGGGCTTGGACCCCGATACGCCGACGAGGACTCAGTGAGAGACTATTGCCACGCTATTTCGGACACTACAAGATCATCCGACGTATTGGCGAACTAGAGTGTGAGGTCCTGCCAGACGGCATTTCGCATTCACAGCGGCGCCGCGCACGATCTGAAGTGGTCCACGTGGTGCGTCTTAAGCCCTTTACGCACGCTGACCAATTTCCTTATTTTGTTGTCTCGCCATTATTAGGATTTGCCTGTGACCTAAATTATCGGCTTATATTTCGGTATATGTGTATGCCAGTGCACCCTCTCAGACCCCATGGCTTGGCCTTCGGCGGCGCAAAAGACAGGGCGTAGCAGTATCCACTCGTTTTGAAAGGACTTCTCCGATGCCAGAGGCAGGCAGACGCGACAGTGAGCTGATGGGTGTGTCTGCGGGCTTACGCGACTCATGAATTCTTGATAAGCGATGAAACGTTTTTTTCTTCAAGCACGTTTTAAGTGGTGTCCAACTTCGCCGAACATATATCGTGGTCCTCGCCAAATTTATGGCCGAATCCGTAGGGGAGATTCCGAAACCACGATGTTAGAACCATTGAGAAATATTAGGTTGTGCTACCTGTCGCGATAAGCAAAACCTATCTACGGTGGATAATTCTCGCGTATTTTCAGGCATGTAGTTTCCTTTGGGCTGGAATTCTCCGACATAAGGTGGCCTCAAGCCTAAAGGGTTATCTGACTGAGCTAGCTTGGATGCTCGGTGGCCATATTCAGAAGTTCCAATGGTCGTTTTTTTTCATATCTGAAGGTGGCAAGCTCGAATTAACCTCATCTAGTACACTACATCTCCAGGCTTGGTGTGGCGGCTGACACCGGCAAAAGATTTCGAGAGCCAGGGGGGCTATACTAATACAGGAAGAGCCAAGTACGGAAGACCCACTGAGCTTCAACCAAAGGCACTCCCGCACCAGAACAGGAATTGGCCTGTCCGGTGCAGCATTCGGCGACTCCCCCTCAAATGACTCATTCGATCAACCAATGGCCTTGAGTCCCCAGCAGCTGCGGAGCAGCTGACCAAGGCGGCGGTCAGTCCTGTAACGCAGCTGAGGGTGCTAAGGATGTCTGGAACCGGACCGGCCGACGATGGAAACTGACCCTGGCAACATTTAACACGCGAACTCTCTCGAGTGAAGCTAGCTTAGCAGGACCCTTTGAGGAACTATCAAACAATGTTTCGGATATCACTGGGCTTAGGGAGCTTAGAAGAACTGGTGAGGCTTTCATAACCGTGCTGACACATTGTCACGTCTTCTGCTATAGAGGACTTCCAGATAAGAAGCACTAGGGAGTAGGATTCCTAATCCATAATGTCATAGCGGGTAATAATGAAGAATTCTACAGCATTAATGAGAGGGTAGCTGTAGTCGTAATAAAACGTAACAAGAGGTATAGATTACAGTTAGTACGAGGCTACGCTCCAACCTCCAGTCAGTATGATGATGAAGTAGATCAGTTTTATGAAGATGTAGACTTAGCGATGAGAAAAGTGCAAACTCAGTATATGGTAGTAAGGGGCGACTTGAATGGAAAAGTGGGGGAATAAGTAGGCTGGTGAACAAGAAATTAGCAACTACGGCATAGACTAGGAGCACTCGACGAGAGATGTTACTATAATTCGCGGAAAAGAATAAGCTGCTAATAATGAACACCTTTTTCTGGAAGCATAGGAAGAAAAAGCAGACATGGAAAAGCCATAATAATGAAACAAGAACTGATATTTATTTCATACTTTCTTCCGGTTCCAGCATAGTGTAGGATGTAGAAGTGTTAGGTACGTTAAAATGGGGGGGGGGGGCACAGATCATAAATGCAGTGGTCCTGGTGGACAAAGAGGCTAAGTGGCTTGAAGGGCAGTCATCTCGTCTCCCATATAATGTGTCTACCCGCCTACTTGCAGTGCAAGCAGTCACGAAGCCTCCGTAGCTAACACCTCGCCCCCCCCCCCCCCCTCCTACGCGCCTCAGCGCACCCCGCTGCAGCGAATGGGGGCGGTATGGCGGCCGGTGCCACCCTATTTAACTGGAAAAAGGAAGAGTTGAGGCGTAACGATGTATGTGTATACGTTACGATTCCACGTGGTGTTTCTTTTTAGCTGCACCAAATTGTTTAATATTGCCTGTGGCAGTTAGCACAATTTTACCGGTTGGTTCAAACTTGATGAGGCGGTCATTACTTCTACGAGAAATAAATATGATTAATTATTATTATTTTAATCAATTATTTTTACGGCACATACTTCAATCGACTATTTGTAGCTAGTGAATATGCAAGGCATCTCGACTAAGAACAAATTCTGAGGATGGCATCGGTTTCATACGTACTGTTGTTCCACTTACTTTTTTTGAAGATCTAATTCTTCCATTTATTTGTATTTTTTACATATATAAAGTAATATCACGAAACTGGCGCACAGGGGCGTAGCCAAGGAAGGAGTGGCTTATGGGGCTTCAGCCCCGCCACCCCTCTTCCCCCAAGTTTTTTCGTCCTGTCATGCGCCGCCGACCAAAACGACCCCGGCGCCGGAAATCATTCTGGATTTTGTCTAGAATGTATTTTTGACGCTCTAAAAGGCATTTTGGCACGAAGATTATGAACTCGGGCTGGATTTTGTAGCAACACCCATACACCTGCAGTCACATAACGCAAAGAGCCCCATCCCAGTACAAAGTTTCAATGCGTTTGGATGGCGAGCAGGCTCGTAGCGGCATCTCGCGTATGACGCGGAATCTACGGAGCGCATGGATTTCAATTCCGAAACTGTGGGTACAATGATCACGTAAACTTTTGATGCGAAAGGTGCATTGACATTTCCTTAGTCGTGCTTTAGATATTCCATTGCGAATCTTTGGGGGTTTAATATAGACATTTGACGCCAAAGGTGCATTGACTTTTCTAAAGTCGTACATCGAACCATACGAGACAAGCCAAATCAACACACCATCAGACAAGCTTACAAATCACGCAGCGAGGTCCGATGAGACGAACCGTTGTGATGGTTCATTTCTGCCGTCATGTCCCAGAAAAGGATATCAACATTTCTATCACCTTCGCCAAAGCATCCATGTCAAGACACTAAAGCCAGCAAAGGTAACTACGTTCTTATTTCTTTTTTCTTCTTTTACTTTTATTCGTGACGACCACATTGAGCCTCTTCAATTTTCTTGTTCTCACTAAACGCGGGATCTCAGAGCCAGCCAGTGGACATGCGTTTTCACTTTTTGCCCTGATAACCGCGCGGCGCACTTCGGCGCACTTCTGGTTGAGTGGATTTTGGCCTCACAGCGTTTTGGACCTTCTGGCTAGCAGACGACAAAAAGAAACAATGGTCTCTTGCCGCCATCACTGCAGGGACGCGACGTATTGCAACGCGTTCGCTTGAGCGTAACCTCTCCGGAAAGTTTTTGTCTCGCCGCTGTAGGATACCGAGCAATATGCGTATGGTTCTCTGTGGACCAAGCCTCCCACGTTTTCTTCGGTATTCTTTCGGTAGCCGCATTAGGCGCCGAAAGTAGGCATTGCATTGAGGCTAACATGCTTTCCTTTGCGTTCTTTCATTTCAGTGCCCCCGCCCCACAAAAGAAAAAAAAAGAGGTTGTTGTGGTGCAGCGAATTGTCGCATGTTGAAAGTTCGATTTTGTTACTTCTTCATTTGCGGAAACCAATGGGCCACGGGACTCTTAAGTTGCCGGATACTCTTGTTGTATTATATCGATAGCAATTATATGAACACTGAAGGCGCATTTCTGTCGTCGTCATCGCCCTCATGTTCCATATGAAGTCCAAGGGCGATAACAACGTCACCGCGCGCCGCATGCCTTATGTGCGAGTGAAAGCGTAAGGGGGCAATCAACAGTGCAATCACGACGTGCAAGCGGGCATGCCACGTGGTGTTTGGTATTTCGCAGGCATTATCAGTAAGCTGAAATACACTAATACTTAATCGATAGAAAGACAAAAACTGTTTATTTGGACCTTTCAGAAACCGCTCTGCAACTTTCTAATCGGAATTTTTTTTCGTAGCTTCGTTACTTCACAAGTTGGTTAAGCAATCTTGAGTGAAGATCTAATTAAGCAAAATATAAAAAATAGCGTGACACACTGGAATGAATTACCGCAATCTATACGGCGAAAAGAGGACGATAACGAGAGAAATTCGTGACAAACTCCTAGTACCAAATATACCCAAGAACATGCATCCAGGTTACAAGGACGGCAGACGCAAGAGTACAGCATAGAAAATTATCCGAAGCTTTGGGTCAGACGACAGAGCAACCTTCGTAGACGCGGCTGAATACCCAGACAGAAATAGCTATGTAGCAGTAATCGTAGATCACACCCAAAAACCCCTTACAAGCGTATCAGTTAATACCAAACATTCCGAGACCGCAGAGGAGGTAGCCATTGCCCTAGCATTGGTCTCCACGAATGCTTAGTACATCATTAGCGATTCTCAAGCGGCCATTAGAAATTATGCAAAAGGTAAGATCTCTCCTGAGGCATGGCACATCATCAGAGTCAATGAAGCAAAGTTCTCCAATGCAGAGAAGAACGGCAGGCAATTGCTCTGGTTCCCAGCGCATACGACTCCAGACATTCCCGCAGTCAACCCCAACGAGGTAGCACACCGCGAAGCTCGAGGTCTTACTCGCCGAGCTGGGCAAAGAGTGACTTCCATCGGTCAGGAGAACGCGGAGGAGGAAATCTGGAGAGAAAAAGATATATTAACAAGATTTAGCGATATCACCAAATTCTATCAAAATCGGAGGCGAGTAATACCACCGCCTCACACTAAACTGAACAGAGCTGAGTCCGTTACTTGGAGGCGACTACAAACAGAAACTTATACGAGTCCCGTGCAACTACAAACTTTCTACCCCGATATATACGAGAGCGATATGTGCAAGCTATGCAATTCTGTTAGTGCCACCCTTCAACACATGTTGTGGGGATGTGAAATATACCAAAATAAAATGGCAGTCTCCCCAGAAAATCTACGGGCGCGTAGGTCGGCTGTGCTGCTCAGCCCAGAACTCCCAGGCCAACTTTGGGCCGTCCAGCGAGTCAAGGAAGCCGCACGGGAGCAGCAGCTCCCAGTGGCCATCTAGGCGGCCCCAGGCCAGGGCCTTCAAATCGCCGGATTCCAAATAAAGTTATCACATCACACTGCATACAAAAGTGAGCAACTTGCATTTGGTCGCGTCGTCTTAGAATGCATAGGCATATTTTTAAACTCTCGCTAAAGTTAGCCGAGTCACCCTGAATATAGCGACTTTTGCTTAGATACGTAGATTTATTGGAGACCTATACGCGTATTGAAACATCTTGATGCGAGGTTTTGTGGGTACATGCCATGAACTTTGTTTCCAGTGGCACTTTTTTGCCCTTTATCAAGCTTTATCAGAGCATTTGTGTATTCCATTGTATCTTCCCATTTCTACTGTATTGACACGAGTACTTTCCTATCTTTATCAGGCGACCACGTTTCACCATATAACAAATGTTATCGCACAGCGCAGGACGCGCCTGCATGTATCTTGTGTAATCTGATTGTGTAATCTGATTGCATGTATGCGCGACGCGAATAGTGTAGAACTTTGTGGTCCCCGTGACTACTCTGGAACATTCGACGACTGATGTGTAAAAGCCGACGCGCTTGACCCACTGATGAGACTTTCGACGATTACAGAGTGTGTTCGCCGTATCGTTGTTCTTTGAGTGTAGCCTGTTTTAGAGGGCACAAGTTCGCCCAATAAAACGCTAGTTTCGTTAATCACAGTTTTGCTGCCTTCTTCACCGGTGCGGCTACGTGACATCTGGTGGAGGTGCTTTACGTTCATGTACCGGACGCCCCCAACAACCCGTAAAACAAGCCCGGATCGCAAAGACAACACCAACGTCGTCCCGGAACATCGACCAAGCCGCCGGTAACAGCAGCTGACCCCGGAACACGGACTTCTACCAGAAACGACCAAGAAGAAGCCCCAGTGGCAGCCGCAGCGGCCCGAATAGTTATGGAAGATGCAGCCAGGACGTGGTTCGAGAATCGAGAAGCCACCTTAACAACCTGGGACCTGTTCGGAACCGGCTTCCTGCAAACATTCACAAACGTCGTGCGTAAAGAGCGCGGCCAAGCGCTACTGAAAACCCGAGTACAACTTCCCAATGAGACCATAGCGACCTTCACGGAGGAGATGGCCCGTCTTTTCCGGCACGCCGACCCGGAAATGTCGGATGAGAAAAAAGTGCGCTTCCTGATGCGGGGCGTCAAAAAGAACTTTTAGCCGGACTGATTCGCAACCCGCCGAAGACCGTAGCTGACTTTTCCGCAGAGGCATCGACGATCAAGAAAACTCTGGAAATGCGCACCCGGCAATATGACCGCCAGGTGCTCACGCCGCAGTGCGCCATCCAAGGACTGGGTTCCGACGAACTTCAAGAGACAATCATGGCCATTGTGCGCGAAGAACTGCGCAAGGTCTTGCCTTCGTCGCAGCGTCAAGTCGCCTCGATCACCGACATCGTGAAAGATGAGGTTCAGCGATCGCTTGGAGTTGCTGAGGTGCAACCTAAATTACCGCACCCCCAGCCAGAAGCGACGACTTACGCCACCGTCGCACGCCGTGAAGGTCCCCCTCTTCGACCGCGCCAGGGCCCTGTAACGCCGCAGTTCCGTCCTCCGCCGCCGCAGCCACCAGCACCTCCCCCTCCCCCCCCCCCCCCCGCCGCCGCCCAGTGCGCCTACGCGAGGAAGACGGACATTTGGCGAGCCCCCGACCACCGCCCGCTTTGATATCACTGCGGAGAAACCGGTCATGTGTATCGCCGATGCCCATACCGCGACTTGGGACTGAGAGGGTACGCCGTCAACGCGTCGCGTCCACAGCATGGGGAGCGCCCACGTGACACCGCCGATTACCTAGCCGCCACTTAGTGGAACACTCGACGACCGTCCCGTTCGCCGTCACCAGACCGCTACTGGTCGCCACAACAACGACCATACACTGGCCCTGCCCGGGTCGGTCTGTCACCCCATATCCGGAAAACTAAAAGAAGCAACCGATTGAGGTGCGGTTCTTGCTGTTCGTCGAACTGACGAAGATCCTCCGCCGCCGACGAAGACGCCGAAGAGGCTACCTCGACGACATAACAACGACACGCTGCAGTCCCGACGAAGTCTGGAAGCAAAGAATACGCCAACGAAAGACGGCCTGACGACGCCACGTACCAGCCACAGCTCAATGCGATGCAGCCGTGATCCGACGCCAAGACCTAACTGTAACGCAAGACAAAGAACCACCGACTTCGACGTGCTTCTCGACTGCCACGCAGTCACCGCCTTAGTAGACACAGGAGCCGATTACTCCGTCCTGAGTGGACCCATCGCCGCCCAGTTGAAGAAAGTTAAGGCTGCATGAGAAGGTCCTTAAATTCGGACCACTGGAGCACACCTCAACACGCCGACTTGAATCTGTACGGCAAGAATTACCGTTCATGACCGGACTTACCTTGCGACCTTCGTTATCCTCCAACAGTGTTGACGAGACGTCATTCTCGGCATGGACTTCCCGAACCAATACGGCGCAATCATCTACCTCAAATCAAAGTCGATAACGCTGTCGGAAGATCGAGCGATACCACCGGAGAGCTCTCGTAGTCACCATGCCTATAGCGTTCTCGAAAATCAAGTAAGCATCCCGCTCCGCTCCAGCATTATCATTTCCATCGGCACCAAACACCTGCCAACGTAGAAGGCGTCATTGAAGGTGACAAACGTCTACTGCTAGATCGTGAAATTTGTGTTCGAAAAGGGATCGCTTGACTGCATGGAGGAAAAACGAAAGTTTTGCTGACAAAGTTCAGCCAGGGGTTCAAGCACGTCAAGAGAGGCACGACAATTGCGTACATCGAGGAAATTGTGGAAACCAGCAATGCGTTTATCCTCTCGGATTCTGCCACATCTACCCTGACGACCATAGTTCCCGAACCAGACTTCGACATAAATCCAAGTCTGCCCATGAGTAAGCAGCAACAGATCAGAAGTCTTCTCCGACGATACAAAGAGTGTTTTTCGACGTCACCGAGGATTCGACAAACATCAGTCGCAAAGCATCGCATAATAATGGAAGAGTACGCTCGACCACTTCGCCAGAGCCCTTACCGAGTTTCGACGCGAGAACGTGACGCTATTAGGCAACAAGTCGACAACATCATCAACTACATCATCGACATCATCCAGCCGTCGAAAAGCCCGTGAGCATCTCCTGTAGTCTTTGGTCTTTGTGAAGAAAAAGAGGCAACCCTACGTTTCTGCGTCAATTATCGTCGACTGAACAAGATCCCTAAGAAGGGCGTATACCCCTTCCCACGGATAGACGAAGCATTTGATCGGCTCTGCAACGCTAAATACTTCTCATCACTGGACCTCAACTCTGGCTACTGGCAAATAGAAGTCGACGAGAGAGATCGCGAAAAGACCGTCTTCATCACGCCAGACAGCCACTACGAGATCAAGGTCATGCCATTCGGAATGTGCTCGGCGCCTGCAACGTTCCTGCGCGTCATCGACACGGTGTTAGCAGGATTGAAGTGGCAGACGTGTCTTGTTTATTTGGATGACGTCGTTGTCTTGGCTGGAAATTTCGAAGATCACCTTAGGCGACTTGCGAGAGTATTAGAGGCCATCAAGGCATCAGGGCTTACTCTGAAGCCGGAAAAGGGCCGCTTCGCTTACGATGAGCTTCTGTTCCTACGCCACGTCATCAGTAAATCTGGAGTCCGCCCCGTCCCGCAGAAGACAGCTACCTTAGCAAAGTACCCGCAGTCCATCGACAAGAAGGCAGTGCGTAGATTTCTTGGCACGTGTGCTTACTAAGGCGCGTTGTCAAGGTCTTTTCACGCGTCGCGGAGCCGCTAACACATCTAGCGAAATGTGATGTCGAGTTCAAGTGGGAGACCCCGCAGGTCTACGCATTTCAAGAACTCAAACGACGCATGCAGTGGCCTCCGGCACTTGCGCACTTTGACGAGGACGCCGATACCGGGATCAACACTGACGCCAGTATCCTAGGCCTCAGTGCCGCCTTAGTCCAGAGGAAAGACGGACTTGAACGGCGTTTCGGTTGGCGTGTAGCACCCCGTGCAAAAAGGATGCTCGACCAGCACGAAGGGTGAATTCCCAATTTTTTGTGGTTGTCTCGAGGAGTTGCCGGTCTGGCTGGCATCCCGCAGTGCTTACAGGCCCCATTGTGTGTGTGCGACTTTAGAGGAACCCTCTCTTTGAATTGTCAAGCTCTACAGGACAACATCCGCGAACCAACTTCGCCTACAAGAAAGGCAAAGCGTCTACTATCCTGGACCTGCGGGTTGCCACCTGCAGAGGCGCGCTCGTGAAGACGCCAAGTGAGAGAGCGCATCAGCCGCCCATCCACAACTAGACGCCCTTTCAGCGAAGCAACGTCGCCTAGAAGAAAGGAAAAGCGTCTACTATCCTGGACCTGTGGGTTCCCACCTGAAGAGGCGCGCTCGTGAAAGACCTCCGGATGAGTGGGGGCCGTCGCCAAGCACCGCGGAACTCAGTGCATATCAGGTGACGTTGACGTGCGCAAGATCCCGCCTACGACATTAGTGGGCCTATTTAAAAGGCGCCGCAATGTACTTCATAACATAATTCTCTTCTTATCTTTCACCAACCAGTGATTAAACCGTGCAAGTTTCGCACTAGAAGTCGTCTCGTGCTTGCCTGGTCGCCATGGTCTACCGGATGCCTGCAGCCCGCCGACAACGCCACGTTACGCAATAGTAACGTCGGCCGAGCTTCGATAAACAGGCGTCGCGATTCGTCGACAGCGGTGAGGTACGCTACACTAGGATACGCAACACATGCATCATCTTCGTTTACAGTAATTGAGGTTGCTTGTTGCGGTGGAAGTTTGTTCAGGTAGATGGTCACATCGAAGTCGTAGTCTGCTCTTACATATTGCGTCGAGCAAACGGATGCTTTCATTCTACACGCCTACTCTATTTCTACGCGTTGTCGGCGGTGCATACCAGATGCGGGCCTTAAGACAGCTAGTAAGACAGTATTATACCCAAGCGAACTTTGTGAAGTTGGGAGCGGTGCGGCGGTTGCACAATACACAGCTCGTTACCTGTTTGGGCCTCAGTTTAGCCTTAACCCTGCAACCGCGTCGCATGTGTTGTAGACAGCCCAGACACAGCAATAATAAAGTTGTGTGTTTTAAGAAAAGTTTAAGCAAACGAGACAGCTGTTTCTCACTGAAAACTTGGGCTTTAAATTGAGCAGCTCCGCATGTGGAGCGCTTGCCAAATTTTGTACCCGATAGGTATTAGGGCAGGTTAAACACCGCTTTTGGCCGCTTGACTCGCTGGCATCATGACGGGCAGATAATACGAGAGACACGGAGAGGTATGAATTTATGAGCAACTTTTTGTTTATTAGATGCGCCGGTAACAAACGGTAGATGTGGCTATGACCGGCGAAGAATAGGAGGGTTGAAAGACAGACGGAGAGGAGGGGAGGAAGGGGGCTGACGTCGGAAAGGAAAACCCTGAGGGGGGGGAGCTTGTGCACCCCTACCCCTGCAGTTTCGGAGTCCCTGCCGTCGACAGTGATCCTGAGATGGGTTCTGCTGGAAATTTTGTCTGTTGCTATTGCAAGACACAGTATCAATTTTGACAGGTGAACTTGTTTACCTTTTACGCTCATCGCTCAGCGCAGGACGCGCCTGCATGTATGGGAAGCATGGGAAGTTTCTGGAAAGTTCTCGATGCCTTTATCTGCTGGCTGTTGTCGCCGAACCTTGTGCAATCTCATTGCAGGTATGCGCGACGCGAATGGTGTAGAACTATCTGGAAGACATGCGGGCACCAGCGATTACTCTGGAACGTTCGACTGCTCATGTATAAAAGCTGACGCGCTTTACCCTCTGATCAGATTTCCGACGATCGCCGACTGTCTTCGCCGCTGTCGTTGTTCCTTGAGTGTAGCCTATTTTTGAGGGCAAGGGTTGGTCCAATAAAACGCTAGTTTCGTTACTCCCAGCTTCGCTGCTTTCTTCGCCGTCACTACCACGTCCCAATATATTAATAGCTGAACAGCCTGAAAAAAAAAACATTTTGTTGCACCGTCTATTTTTTTTTTGCGTGCTTCTTCGCAGGGCAGTGGGAATCTCTCATTAGCCGCCCAAGTACAGAAGCTCGACGTGGTACCGCAGGGCAGAGGCGCATTTCGCGATACTTTACCGTTTTCTTTCTCTTCGTTCTCGCACATTCATTTGCCCAGCGTGTCGGCGGGAGTCGTGTATTTTGGCAATAATCGCCATAGTCGTGCGCTGCGACACTTAAAGGCAACCACTGATATAAGCCCTAGCGTCACATACACTTGCCGAGTGACAAATCTTTGATTGAGCCTGCCTGCCTCGTACGAGCAGTGCGGATTATTATAACTAAGGGTCCAGAGCTATAAAATTATAAACGAGTGAGAATTGATCGCCGTAGTTTGACTCAAAAAGCCGAACCTGCTGTCTAGCAAAACGCGCCGTTCTGTCAAAGCTCTGTACGCAAACATTTCTAGTCATCGAAACTATATTCACTGATTATTTTAGCTATAAACTGGCTATTAGTAAAACTGCAGTCATTATTATCCTGAACATTTTATTGATTTGTATATTATAAGGATTCCTTTATTGCATATATGGGCCCCAATTTTAATGCGCCTTAGACGATAGCGAAGTCATCCAACCATGCCTTTACTCCCCAATCCATAAAACTGTTCCTTACTTTTCTGGTGATGGCCCCAGACAAAAGTTCTGGGTAGCGTAGCGTCGACGTTGACTGCTTCTCGGTTGCCGCCTGTGCCGCTTTTGACGCCGCCATCTTTCCGAGAATCGAGGGTGCACTATTCGGGCGCTGTAAAGAGGATGGCCAGCGCCCTCTTCAACCTGATCACGTCGCATGGCCAAGTTTGCTAATGACTCAGCCGCAGCCGCAATTGTCCAGCACAGCAGATTCGAAATGCGTCACTGTCGGCTCTACAACGGTGCAGCCATGTTGGGCAGCTACACATGCAGCGACAGTGGTTTAGGCTCCACTAGTGTCCAGTGCCACGCCAAGCTCGGGAGTAAGAGCTGGAAAGGCGGCCTTGAAGATCTTGCTGCCACGAAACACTGCAGCAGAGAGGACGGGGAACCGAGAAAGAATACGTCGTTGTTATATATTCCTTCAAGTTTGCACTTCTCGGATTCCAAGGAAACTTTCGACCTGGCTGGCCTGCTCGGGCTGCTCTTGCTTTTCCGCCTCGTGCGGCGCGTGAGTCATGGCACGCTGAGCCTTCTTCACCACGATGACGGACATCACAGTAGGCATCTCGTCAACGGTTCGAAATGGGCCAGGACCAGTGCCGTCTGCTGCGTCGCGAGTAGCGTTGCATAGTGGGCTCATCAGGCTCGAAGCGGCACTCGCGGTCATCTGGCGCTTGTAGTCGACGCCTTCTGGAGTAGCCTTCCAGTCTGAGCCTTCGCCTTCCTTTCCAGCACCAGGTAGCTTACCGGGAAGCTGAATCGTCGCCTTTCGCGCTGGGTGTCCCGAAAAGCACCCTCGTGCACGTGACTGCAGGAGGTGGGCGTCAAGAGCAGCCCGACTGTTGCCAACGGGACGAAACTTCAACAGCAATGCGCACCGTCCTCCTCGCCTTGAAGTCGCTTGCGCGGCTGCGTGATGGGCACGCCTTGTCGCCTTATCAAACTGGCGTAAGTGCGGTGGTAAATCACGTTCGCAGCTCCAAACTAGACAGCCGTGATATGTGCTGCGCGTGCTTTGGGGTCGGAATGTTCCCGTGCTGTCCTGAAAGCGATGCCGTCCGTTTCCACTGACAACTTTCCAGCAGTGCCGAACTGGGCCCGGCATGAGCCATCGCACGTAGCACGTTCTCGTCGTGTTCTGTGCCAACTCCGGAATCAAGGACTTCGTAGTCGCGCTAATCGCAGAGTGGCAGCAGAACCTGAGCTTCACCTTTGCATCGGCGTTGCCTACCAATTCTAGAGGTGGAGCGTCGCGTCCACTATACTCGCAGTGAAGCCAGTGAAAAAGGTATTCCACTGCGCCGTGGTAGCCAAGTGCTTGTCTCTTGGAAACCGTGTCAAGTCTGACGCTTCGGGGCGTAGGGACGGTGGCGAGGATCAGTAGAAATGAAGGAGACCCAGAATTTGGAGCGAGCTTGGAAAACTACGACGGCTCTGGCACATTGCTGTGGGACGGCTTGCCTCCGTAGACGCCCAGTCGGCGGTGAAAGAGTGGCAAGGCGACAGGAAACAGCTTTAAGAGGGACGCCTCGGCGGAAACACTCGCATATCCGTTGATGTGGCATTGCTTGTCGCTCCGGGTGCGTGGTCAGCCGATCAATAGCCTGGCAGAGGCGGGCCGGATCTTCGCACCTCGTCTTCGGGACGGCAGCTAGGTGAAGGGCAGGCTGACTCCGGCGGGTCCCTGAGTGCGCTCTCGTTCTAAAGCTGCGTGTCCTTGTGGAATGACTCGTGGCAGCGTCCGGTGGATGGACTGTTGACGCGATTAACACGACGCACGCGGAGGAAACGTCGTCATCTCTCCTCAGTCCGAGTGTCACCTACATGCGCTGATGTGGATTTCTGTCCGTTGGTCACTGGAAGAAATTCCGGTAAATTACAAGAAACGCGAATTTTAAATCAGTTTCTCGGCTAAAGTGACAATTATCTGCCCGTTATCGAATATGGCTGTCGGATTTGCAACGGAAAAAATCCTTTCTGCTAGATAAAGTCGCAGAGATAAAAAAATAGGGTTGAAAAACAGCTTATTTAGAACTATCCTTTCATAAAGCACACGATTTCCTCCATGGAAAAAAGTCTGCAACGCTATTTTATATGATTTATTTTACAAGTTTGACATTAATCTGACATCTACATGTTATTTCAAGTTTTCTCTCCAACTACCCGTTTAACCACCGGCTGCTTGGCCACTTCCCAGTAGTGGGTACGCGTCATATTATAAGAAGCAAGCAAGCAGTAGTGGATGTCAGCGCACATTTTTAGGCTGCTCGGTGACTTCCCCCTGATAAGAGGGTACAAACATACCCAATACGGAAAAGAGGTGTTAACTCGCTAAGAAACAATTTGTCTTTAAAAAACAAAGCGCAGATGGATAGGTCCGCTTACACAGGTTCTGCGTCGGCTACTGTTGCCTCGTCACTTTAGTGCTATGGCTATAGTAAGGGTCCCCCTTACTATTTGGTAGAGGTGGCGGCAGCCTGACCGTAGTCGACGTCTTACTGGAGTGCCGGGAAGCAGAAGCACAACGGAAAAAGCACTTTCCTCTAGCATAAAAACTACATATTTCCTTGCATGGCACATTATTTCTAGGCCCAGAAGCTTTCTTTGAGACCAAAGTAGTGCTTAACTGTTTCAAATAATGTTGTTCCACACGTTATTAGCCCGATAGATTCGTAGCAGTCCCTCTATGTAGAGGATATTGCTGTGAGCGTATTGTTTTGTAGAGCATGTGCCTTCACACCCTTGTGTCCCCATGAGGCTAGTGCTACTGGAAGCGACACAATTGCTTGTATTATCTCTTTCTAGAATATATTTATGGTCAGCGATCACAGTACTGCTTCTTTACATTGTTTTATTACTTGTACATTTTACGAGAGGGAATATTATAGGCCTCTATAAAGCCTCGTTACAACGCACGCTTGTCATTCACCGTGTCATCGACTTCCCCAATCCATTTCATGACGCTCTTTTGTCAATCCTGGCCCATTGCGCGATAAAACCCCATTCATAATTATCACGTTACACCTCTAGCAGCCTGTACTGCCCATCTGCACATAGAAATTATGTACATTTCCGAGTTTATTGTTCTCTCTGCCTGTTCGCATGACGCCATCCTCAGGTGGGACTGGCTATGCCGTCGTAACGCCGTCATCAACTGCGCGTGCACCGAAGTTGAGTTTTCACCGCTCTATGATGCACCCTCCCACAAAGATCTTGATCGGCCGCCTAATGTGGTCATGCTTGAGGACGCCAGCATTCCTCCTCTTTCTTATGCCTGTCATTCCGCGTGTCCCAGTTTTCTGCGGTGCCGTCACCGACGCTACGGTCTTCTCAACACCGTCCGATGTCTTAATCAGTCGCAAATTCGTTCCATTGCCTTTTGCAGTATTGGACATCGCCATTGGCCTCAGCAACATTTTTGTGTACAATCCCCTTTCTGCGTCTGTTACGTAGTTTGTCGGCGAATGTGTCGGCCGCGTGGAACACCTTGACTCGTCGTTATTTGTTAGCGTGCCAGAGAAGTCTTACCATATCGACTCCAACGAATTACATGCTCATTCCACGCTATCAGAGTCGTCGAGTGACATGTTCCCGAGTGCAGTCGCCGATACACTGACCCTTGCCGAACACTCCAAGAAGTGCACAGAACCGAACAAACACCGGAGGTAGACAAGCGGCTCCTCAGGCTCTGGGAGGCTAGACGCGGGCTCACCAAGAGATGGAAAAGACAAAAGCTAAACAAGAAGCTAAAGGAGAAGATAGCGGACATCACTAGGCAGACGGAGGAGTACGCAACGTAGCTGGCCAGACAGGGGTGGCAACAGTTTAGCAACTCGCTGAACGGGACCCTAAGTACGGCCAAAACGTGGCGCATCCTCAAGGCCCTAATGGACCCTAGCAAGAACAAGTCCGAAAGCGGCAAGTCGGTCCAAAGACTGGTCCACCAGTACGAAGGTTCCGAAGAGCAGCTCCTGAAAGAAGTCCGAGAGAAATGCTACGAGAAAGACCAAATCGAAGGTTACAAAGGAGATTATCTCGGTGATGAAAACCCGAACATGGACCGACCCATCACGAGAGAGGAGGTCACCGAAGCCGTGAGAGCGGCCACGAAGAATACAGCGGCGGGAGCGGACAAGATTAGAAACTCGCTCATAAGAAACCTAAGCGACGAGGCAATCGATCAGCTGACGTCATACCTCAACACGCTCTGGCAAGAGCGGAAGGTACCGGCGGAATGGAAACACGCCGTCGTGGTCATGATACCCAAGCCGGGCAAGAAACTACAGATCGAGAATCTCAGGCCGATCTCGCTCACGTCGTGCTTGGGAAAACTGCGTGAGATAATAGTCACCAGAAGGATCCAGCAGCACCTGGAGAACGGGAGGTGGTACCCTGACAGCATGTATGGCTTCAGGGCCAACCTTTCGACGCAGGACGTCCTCCTACAACTCAAAGAGGAGGTATTCGACACAATGCCCAAGGCGGGTGAAAACCTTGTGATGGCGCTCGACTTCAAAGGCACCTTCGACAACGTCAACCACGCGGCCATAATGGAGGGCCTCAGCCACACCAACTGCGGAAGGAAAGTACACGACTACGTCAAGGACTTCCTAACCCACAGAACGGCAACGGTAGGGCTGGGGGAGTTGAGAAGCGACACCTTCTCCACACCGTGTAAAGGCACACCCCAAGGCTCCGTGATACCGCCCGTGCTATTTAATGTGGCAATGATCGGCCTTGCAAAACAACTCGACGAGATCCAGGGCATCCAACACGCGATGTACGCGGACGACGTCACGGTTTGGGTCACGCAAGGTTCACTGGGTGAAAAACAAGAGAAGCTACAAGAGGCTGCGCACTGTGTCGGAAAGTACACCAGAGAGAGGGGACTGGTATGCTCCACAGAAAAATCCAAACTACGGAGAGTAGGTAGACACCCCACCCAAGCAACACTGGAAGTAACGCTTGACGGTCAAGACATCCCGGAAAAGAACATCATCAGAATCCTGGGCATGTGGCTACAGGGCAGCAGAAAATGCAGCCACACCATCAGCCTGCTGAGCAAAGTGACGGAGCAGGTGGGCCGGATGATCAACAGGGTCTCCCAAAATATATACGGCATGAAAGAGGAAGACACACTCAAACTCGTCGGCAGCCTGGTCGTAAGCCGAGTCATCTACTCGCTACCGTACCACGCGATGACCAAAGGATAGAGGGAACAGGCGGACACGATACTCAGGAAAGCATACAAGACACTTCTCCATCTGCAAAAAAACACGTAAAACGAAAAACTGCTCCAACTGGGCATAAGCAACACTTTCAGCGAAGTGGCGGAAGCACTGCTCGAAACGCAAAAAACCAGACTCAAAAGCTCCCCTGCAGGGAGAGCGCTCCTGACTAGGCTGGGACGGGACACGAGTGGACACGTTGATAGATACGCAGACGTGCCCGACTGCTTAAGAAAAACAATAAGCGTTAGGCCAGTACCTAAGAACATGGACCCCAACCTCCACGAGAGCAGAAGGCAGGCGCGAGCCGAATACGTGGAAAAGACTCTAGCGCTACTAGACAGCACGGTATACACGGATGCTGCCACGTACCCGCGAGAAGGGAAGCTAACGGCCACGGCAGTGGTAGTGGACGGCGACGGGAATCTGATCACATGTGCGACGGCAAAGGCAGCCGGCACAGCGGAGGCCGAAGAAATTGCCGTGGCGCTGGCGGCAGTAGAAGGATATAGGACAGGCAGGCCTCTAAACATCTTAACAGACTCGAAGGAAGCGTGCAGAAATTACACGAGGGGCAGGATTAGCAAAGCCGCCCTCAGAAATCTTGGCGGAGCCAACTTCGCCGAGAGGAAAGAGAGGAACGCCTAGCTCGAGAGACCACGTTCCGAGCAGAGCAGTAGCACGCCCCGGAGTATCACCCACACGCTTGTGAAGGAGGATACACAGAAATTTCAAACTTATACAGAGGGACGAGAGCCAAATATCCCCCACCACACAAAGCTCTAACGAAGGAGGAAGCAACGAGTTGGCGCAGATTGCAGACAAACTCCTTCCCAAATTTATACATCCTAAACAAAATGTAGCCAAGACAAGAACAGGGACACCTGCCCATGGTGCGGGGCCACACCCACACTATATCATGTCACATGGGAATGTAAACACAATCAATCATTCCACCAACACAATAACCCGAGTGCGGAGCAATGGGAGAGTCGGCTTACCAGCTGCGAGCTCACGGCCCCAAAGGCCTTACTGCAGCACGCTAGTGAGGTAGCTAGGCTCAGTGGAGCCCTGGAATAGGGGCCCACGCTTGCCGGAAGAGGCTCCAAGTCGCCGGCGCCCAAGAAGACGACGGAGACCTCGAGACACTAAATCCTTGAAGGAACCAAATAAAGTTTTTATCTCTATCTCTTTCTCTCAGCTTCTGCACCACTTTAGAAATGCGTTCGATGTTTCTCAGCCGCAAATGGGCCGCACGTCGGAAGTGCAGGGCTAAACTGACGCCAATTTAAACCAGCCGTTGCGTGGAAGACCGTACCGGGACTCTGCCGAAGAGCGTGACGTCATTAGCGACCAAGTCGAAGAATGCTACCACGTGGCATTATTCAACCTCCCAACAGTCGCTGGGCATCTCTCGTCGTTCTCGTTCTCAAGAAGGACGGGTCTATGTGTGTTTGCGTTGACTACCATCTATTAAATAAGTTAACGCGTAAAGACATCTATCCTTTACCACGCATCGACGACATCCTTGACAGCTTTCAAGGAGAATTCCTTCCGTCCCTAGACTTGCGTTCTGGCTAATGGCAGGTCCTGATGTCTGAAGCCGATCGCCAGAAAACTGCATTTATTACGCCTGACGGCCTATGTGAATTCAATGTGATGCCCTTTGGACTTTGCAAAGCGCCTGTCAGGATTGAACAACTCATGGACCATATGTTGCATGCCCTGAAGTAATCTATTTGTCTATGTTACCTCGACGATGTCGTAGTTTTCTCTTCTGATTTTCCTCCCCACCTACTTCACCTTAGGTATGTTTTGACCTGCCTAATTAACCAACGCTGGCCTGCAAATCAACCTTAAAAGTGCCTCTTTACCGCGCGAGAGCTGACCATCTTGGGCGACATGGTGTCCAAACACGGCGTTATACCAGGCCCGGCGAAAGTTCGTGCAGTCGCTGAGTTCCCGAAGCCTACTACCATGTGATTTCGCATCGATCATGCCGCTCTTGATCCAGCTCCTACGCGGTGGTGCGAATGTCTCCTTCTGATCCCCTACACGCAACATCGCGTTTGTTACGCTGCGTCGTCTTACCTCTCCCGCTAGTTTTTGCCATTTTGACCCGACAGCTGTAACTGAAGTACACAGAGATGCCAGCGGAGTCTTGGCGCTGTCCTCACGCAACTAAATCCCGGCTACTTCGAATACGTTGTCGCGTATGCAAGTCGCATGCTGACAAAAGCATAAGCCAATTACAGCATGACTGAATAAAGTACATGGCTCTTATATGCGCACTTCGCAAGTTTCTCCACACTTATATGGTCGCCCATTCGACCTTGTAACGGATCATCATGCGCTTTGTTGGCTCGCCACGTGGAAAGATCCATCTGGCCGCCTTGCGCACTAGGAACTCCGAATCCAGGAGCTCGATATTCTCGTCATCGACCGCTGCGGACGAAAGCACCCTGACGCAGATACCCTGTGCCGTCCACCTCTTCCTCCCGACTCGGCATGCAGAACCACTTGCGCACACTCCATGTCATCTCTCCACCTTGATTCAATTTGCACCGAACAACGCCATGACCCGTGGATCGCTTCTCTCTGCCGATCTCTCTGGATCATCGACCATCCCTGCATCCCGATCCATTCGACGCCAAGCTGCTCATTTCGCCATTCGTAATCGGCTGCTCCACCGACACAGCTACGCTCCCGAAGGCCGTAGACATTCCGCTCAGCTTAATATAACAAATCTGTGCCTCTTTTCGTGACGATCCACAATGTGGCCAGGCCGGAGTATTTAAGACATAGGAACGTATTCGCCTTCGGTACTACCGGCGTGGAATGTACGCTTTCGTAGGAAAATTTATTCAATGTTGTCCTGACTGTCAACGTCGCAAATCGCCACCTTTACGCGCCTCTGGCGCCTTGCTGCCACTTCTGCGCCCTGCCAAACACTTCGATCGCGTCGGTATTGACCTCCACGACCCTCTTCCAATGACACCGAATGGCAATTGGTGGATCACATTTCCTGTGGACCATTTGACAAGCTACGTCGAAACTGCAGCTTCACTAAATATTACAGCGCAGGATGTAGCCCCTTTTGTCCTATGTCGCTTCATCCTTCGACATGGCGCACCTAGACAAATCCCTAGTGATAGAGGTCGGGCCTTCCTCTCCGTAGTCGTCGAAACTCAGCTTTCGGAACTCCACATCATCTATTGAACGAGCACGGCATACCATCCGCAGACTAACAGGTAGCAAGAGACCTTGTTTTCTGCAGAAACACGTAAAAAGTATAACTGTTACATCTCAATACGGCGATGAGCATTCCTTGGACGTTTCTCACGAAGCCGTTCTTTTATGAACGGGCGCCCAGTGGGCAACGAGGCTCGACATAGAGTGTGACGCGCAAACATAGCAGCTCACTTCGAGCTGACAACTGGCGTCTTCCGTGGAGGCGGTAATTACCGCGAACCCTGGTCTACCGGAACCTGACCCTGACAAGCTGAATTATTTGATGAAAGGGCCCAGCGTCGAAGGCTACCGTCAGACCATCGTCCACACGAGTTTCCCGGATTGTGACGTGGTTGCCTAATATGCGGCGCGAGGGTGCAACATAGGCGGATCCGGCGGAACGGTGCGTAAACATGGGAGGGATATTTAGACCGATCAGACAATTGTGATTGACCGAGATACAGTCATCATGTTCTCTAGTATAGTCTTCTAGGAAAGACGACTGTTTTAAAAGCAGGGACCTTTGGTGTGTGAGATGTACTGACGTGTTTTGGTGGGAATTGAAACGTTGAATATGCTCCTACATTGAGTGGGCTTCCATATCTGAAGCCAGTGTCAGGTAAAATAAAGCCTTTTTCCTTCAGTCCTACTAATGGACGTACTCATCCCTGTACTGGGTGCATTCATGGCCTAAACGCTACCCCGAGCCGCAACAAACTGATTGGCAGCGGTGAGATCAAGAAGGTACTCCTCACGATCTGGGATCGGCCTACCTGGGAACGTGGCTCCGGGAGACATGACTTTCGCAAGCTCGACGTAAACTGCCGACGGAAGAGCGACTTCTGTGTATCCAGGGTCAGCAGAGTTCGTCTTCGTGGCTCACGGAGGCACAATTGTCGCAGTAACGGCTTGAAAGTTTGGATGAGTCGAGAAAACTTGAAGGAAGAGCAGAAGAAGGCAGTAATCATGATCTGGAATAGACAGACCTGGGAACGTGGCTCCGGGAGACACGACCTTCGCCAGCACGATGTTGGGTGAGTTCTAGAGCGACTATGTTTTTCCGGAGGATAAGTACAGGTTTCTACCGGGCAATTAGCTCTGATTGATCGCCACCGGGTGTGTGGTTGATACAGGGGAAGTTGTAGTCGGCTCTGGGAAAAGCATAGATATTACAGTGTTAAAGAAAGAGGCGCTGCTGCGTTTGGCAGCAAAGCTTGATATGGAGATGAACCATATCTGTGCTGCCCGCAACTGCGCATATCACTGCAGCCAGATATAGGTAGTTTTGTCTGACCGAAAACACAGAAGCATCTCATTAGCAAAATCTGGACTTTATGTATCTCAATTATTCTTGAAACCAACAATGGTGGGATAACCGGCAATTCGAAGTATCATTCGCAAGGCTGCCCCCCCCCCCCCCCCCCCGTTGCCGTACTCCACCACTTATCTTTTGTTTGCACAGATGTGGTCGGGTTTTATCCCCTTTATGCTACCTCTGCAATGTGCCGGAATCCATCGATCACTTTTTATTATTGCGTCGGCAGTTTTCTATTAATTGAAAACGATGTTTGAAAATTCCGCTTCGAAATCTAGGACCGCCTTCATGCAGTACTGTTATACTTTCACTTAGATCAACAGTATTAGGATAAATCCACAGGAACTCTTCCCCAGCCATTTAAAATTTGCTCTGTGACACAAAAAGAATGCCTTATTAATATTTTCCATTTTGCATGATTGATTTATTTCTCCTTCAATAAATTATAAATTTAGAATATTCAACAATAAAAACACAAATTCACAGTTAGAACATTATTAATGTTATTATTCAATATTTTAGTTGCCCATTTTAAGTCTGTCCTTTAGTTGGTGTCTTATTATTAACTTCATGTTACTATTTCTATCTAGGCAACGCTGACTACCTTATTATACACTAATTGGTTTCGACTGTTCTCGGTTTATTTCTCATCATGCATAATTCATTTATTTTCTTTCTTTATTACTTATTTATTTATTAAATAATTTACTTCATTTTTCCATCATATTACCATCCGTATCGCAACCTATCTTCCACAGTGAGTTTGTGCCATGAATTGATACTTCATCATCATTATCTTAAGTTGAGGAAGTCCGAAATTCGCATTGCGATTGACGAAGTTGGTTTCGAGGAGGACGAGCTCGCGGATGCCCGAGTAGATATATGTCGGGAGAGGAAAGAAACGGAGCAAAATAAGGATCACGAGAAGGAAGAGAAGGATCTTGAGTGGAAAGAAAGGCAAAGGCAGGTAGAAATTGAGCTCGAGAAAATAAAACTATCAGTCCAAGCACTCCGTACAGATGGTTAACCAGCGAGGCTGAAACGGGCGGCCCCGGTGGTTATCACTGGGTAAATCCCAACAACTCATTAAAGTATCTCTCAATTATTGGTTACGTCTTTGTGTTTCTTAAATAGGTTACACACACGTTCGGCTGCGATGGAGAGAACGACGTCAGTGGCGATATATGCCCGCAGTCCGCCGGTGCCACTTGCGTTCGGTCTCGAGTTTGCTCGGTGGCTTGGTAAGCGGCATCCGCCGGGCATTGCCGCTTGAGATTACTCAAAATTAAATTGCTTCAAAATTAAATCTGTCCATCGCGTAAGACGATGAACGGCTCATATCCCCTTAGGCAATGGCGCATACCCCTGTGCACTCGGTCCCCCATACGACGACGACGACGAGCGCAGGAGCAGTGGCACGAGCTCGTTCGCGCGGTGGCGCCGAGGGGCGCTGTTATGATCGGCCGTTCGCCCCGCGGCACCCCTCGGTCACGGCTCGCACGATTATGGCGAAAGGGCCGACGACCCCGTCGGCATGGTTCTCGGCATGGATGAGTCATGGCCAGCGCGGGATGCCTTGTTCATGAAAGGTTTCAGCGACTAGCAATGATATGGCTGTCACCTGTCAGCAGCACAAACTGACGTGTCCAAGACAGAGATGCGCTTAGTATAACCCGCTTAGTATGACCCGGCCCGCTCAGTATAACCCGCTTAGTATGACATTCTCATTGAGCGAGTCAACGTCGGCGAAAAGGGCAGCCAACCTCCAGATTGGTGGAACCTGATGTAATCGACCGCCTGGTATCGGATTGGAAGAAGTGACTAAACAAAGATCACACACGGCATAAAAGGAGCTACGGACGACGGGAGTGATCGGCGACTACCACTTTATCATCAACTTTTTGTATTTCTGTGCATTTGTCTGTTTTACTTTGCATTTTCTTGTACTTATGTAAATATATACGTGCTTGTCCAATGTCCTGAATATCGCACCCAGCCTAACGTTCATCTCAATTCCTCCACGAGAAAAGTGAACCTACGTCTTCGAACCCCGAGTCGCAATAACGCTAACGAGCCAGCTGTGGAAGAAGACGACGACGCTCGTGCCATTGCTGATGATGATAGTTTTTTTCTACACGCGGACACGACCATGGGGAAAGTGGCCGTTACCAGCTTCGCTGTAAACACGAGAACAAGCGAGATTCGCTCGAGATGCGGATGCGGCGTCGTGGCAAACGGAAAGCATCAAAATGACGAGCTTGAGTCAGCCGTACAATATAGGCAATGGTATCGCCCTCTACCTGAATAATTTTTAACGCCTTTGTGAGAAGCAATCATTTCACCAAGACACATGACCGAAGAGGTTGCTTGCGCTGCTTCTGAGAGAAATCTCGCAAGTCGTAGCCCGACTGAGCGTAGCTGAGGCAGGCGTGTACAGTTTAGTGAAGTCGAGTTTACTAGCCAAGTACGAGCTTTCCACGTAGGAATTCCGAAGGAGATTTCGGCTGGAAAAAAGGAAGCAGAAAGAAAGTAGGTTTGCTGAGTTTGCGTGTAGCCTGAAGGATAATCTTTCAAAGTTGGTGAAACGAGCAGGGGCAGATAACGTCAGTAAGCTGTCGTATTTATTCTGCTTAGAGCAGCTTTATGAGAGCATGGCGGATAACGTGCGCCTTTTGGGTTAAGGACAGGCAGCAAGGTGTGTCTGTGAAGAGCTCAACACAGCTGGCCGATGAGTATGTGTCAAGCCGTGGCTTCAGGCCACTGCACAGTAGCGCACAGTACTATCAAAAGCCCTCCCTACGGCCAAATCCTTACCCTCAAGGGCAGCAAATAAAACATAGAACGAGAGAATGCTAGTTGCTGTTGGGCGCGCACTGAAGGCATAGCGGAAGCACCCGAATTGGATAGAAAGCAACCTGGAAATCGTTCGGAAGAGTTCGAATCGGGAGTTCTGTTGGCAGGTTATAACTGTAAGGAGACGGGTGACTTCGCCCAAAACTACCCAAGTGAAAGGCCAGTATTCGCTTGCATAACCAATCATGCGAGTAACGTGAACCTTCTGAAGCCATACATGTTGGATGTAATGGTAAGGACCCACTGGTGTAGGGTACTCAGGGAATCCATGGCCACCATGCATGTCGTCCATCCTAAGTACGAGAAAAGAGAAGACTACGTGGGCGGAATACGCGTGGATAAGAGTGTCCGTTAGCGAAGACCTAATGTGCCTACCTAAAGCAAAGGTACAGATTGAGGGACCTTCCGGAGCCATCGAGTTAGGGGCAGCAGTCTCTACCATTCTACCGCAAGGCTGCCCTTACCTTTTATCGAAGAGCTCAGAGTCGCTACTGAATAAATGTGGGTGCACATTCGGTGAAGCTCAGGTCATGGCTTTGGCGAAGTCCAAAACACGCCAACTAGCTTAGCAGATAACTTACGACGATTAACAAAGTTAAAAAAAAAAACAAAACAAAAGACGACGAAACAGCTAGCTCCCGAAACGTAGTCAAGTCGGAGGAGGAAATCTTTCTGATTTCCCCGAGAGAAATTCAGGAAGAGTGTCAGGCTCTGGAGCCGCCAATGAAAAAAAAAAGGCACTGGGACATGAGCACCAGAAAGCGTGCTAAGGGAAAGAGACGTCGCAGAGTCAGGAATGCGGCACAGCATGAATTACTGTTTGACCACAAATCTTATTACGCAGTCTTCAAAGCGCACTAAAGTAGCTACTTAGTGAACCAGAGCTATAGATACAGTGAATGGTCAGCTAAGGATGACAATTTAAAGATATTAACTCTACCATGATAGTTTTAAGTGCACGGAGTCGATCATTTACTTCCAAGGCTCATAGCTTCTGTTCATGGGCCGGTATGTTGTTTAGGATCCTGTTTGCAGCGATTTGTATATTTCTTTCTCTTCCTAGTGTCTGCGGAGAAAGCATATGCGTGGGTAACAAAAAATTCCTGAAATAAGCACACCTGAACATACACACCTCCGGTGCTGCTTTTTATTTTCGAACGGAGCAAGCAGTTGGTATGCATGCAAGTAAGCAGTCTGAACCCGAACAACATAATTATATATATATATAAAAGCTGAGGGCAAGCTTTTGCACTTACGCGAGAGAAACAGGTTACAGATGCCAAAGCACACACATGCATAGAGTTAAACTTCGAAGAACTCCTTGTTGCTTCTTCAATATTGAAGACAACTACTATATATAACAGACTCAGGACTCTTATTCACGAAATGTTTTTACGCTATAAGATTTTCTAAACACACTGTCAAACCAAAGGCGACGTTGGACACATTTTTAGCAATGGGAGCTGGCCAACCAAAAACCAACTCTTTACGAATGAAAAGCTTGGTGAATTCGTTCCCCATAGCCGCCCATGGATTTAAATAATGTACCGGCGACAGTGCTGGTGGGCGATGGATGCGCTAACTACTGCTCCAACGCACAGGTCTGGACACAGTTCCTCTTTACACACAGCAGTCGATGGAGATGCCTTATTCATGAATCTCTTTTGAAAGTTCCTTTCCCAAAGTGATTTTGAGCGAAGGCTAGCTCTTCATTCCTGCCTTCAAGAAGGCTAGCTGATCTGCGCTTCGACAGATGATGCTCGCGTAAATTACTGCTTCTACGCAGAGCTTTGCCGCAAAAGCGTATTTCCAACATTTGTCGCGTTGGTGACATTCCCGAATAAAACCAAGCAAGACATGCACTGAGAGTGTGTCATTGGGCATAGAATTACTTGAGCGGATGATTCTGTATTGCACTGATGACAGCGTTAAAGCAAAACCATAACTATAGAGTTTCATTGGATATGTAAATGTGGTCATGGAACCGAAAAGAGATCTGCAATAAAGCGAGGCTATAGGCGCTTCGTGAACGAGTGTCGTATAGGTGACGGCACTCAAGCGTATTGAGTTCTCGAAAAATTGTTGCACACTGATTAACTTTATAAAAGACGTTCACCTTTGAGTGACGCGACTGCTGCGCAGCCGCTACCAGCCGGTGGCGCTAGCGATTTATGCTCGAAATTCCTCGTCTTGAGCGGTAAGCAAAGGGGCCATATCGAGCTGCTCTTTATTTTCTACATGTTAGCTTCCTAATATATTCTTTTTATTTTTCAAGGACGCGTGATCACCATCCGTTAACGTTCTTGTTTTGCTGCCAATAAAAGCATTTATAACACAGAAAATTGGCCATTCGGGTGGATCAAGCACTAAACAACGTAACCTATAAAAATATATCGGAGCAAGTACAACTCAAGTTGGCCTCTTGATCGTGCGGAGTCAAGCCACTAAATTTAATTGCTATGGCGCTAACGCTTTGCGCAATCCACTCGGTAGTACTTTAATTAGGAACTGACAAACTGTGATTGTCTCTAGTTGAGGGAAGAAGGCACGTGAAATAATTAAAAGTCCCAAACACTAAATGCAATATCAGCAAAAGCCACTTCGAGGAAGGTTCGCTGAAAAAGCGTATCACACAGGAAACGTTTGTGAATGAGCACAACGATAGCACGCATGTGCGCATTCGTGCCCATTCGAATTTTCGTTTGCTGTTTCTTTTTCGCCAGAATATATATGGCTATGGTGTTGGGCTGTTGAGCACGAGGTTGCGGGATCGAATCCCGGCCACGGCGGCCGCATTTCGATGGGGGCGAAATGCGAAAACACCCGTGTGCTTAGATTTAGGTGTACGTTAAAGAACCCCAGGTGGTCAAAATTTCCGGAGTCCTCCACTACGGCGTGCCTCATAATCAGAAAGTGGTTTTGGCACGTAAAACCCGAAGTATTATTATTATTAAAATATATGGCTGGTGCTTTCTTCAGATGAAGTTTAGTTGTAACTCAGCGCTAGTCCTACTGTGTGTCTTTTTCGGCCTCGTCTCATCATGCTGCTTCAATATACCTTCAACAATCCGGGACCGATCAGCGTTTTACATACACCTTGCCTAAGCTGAATCAACCTTAACTATACGGGCAGAAAAGCGCATCCCCGTGCAGCACTCGCTCAACCAGACCGCGTAGCAATGACACGAGCATGACAGGCGAATTACCGCACGACAGGCTGATTACTTGTTGTTGTCCTTCTGGTCGTCCATACGCATTGTACATTGTTGCATATTAGCCAAGGCCAGAATTTTTCGACTCGGAAGATGTAGATATACATGCGCTGTGTCTGATCATCTTCGTATCTGTTGCAATAGGTTGAGCAGCGAGTGGTGATGTCGTGATTTTGGCGTGAGTACTTCAAGACTGTCGCGACAAATTTTCCAACGGATTTGAAACGTCCATTGAAAATAGGCAGGCAGACAAGCAGTGAACTTTATTCACGTCCTGAGGAGCGACTCCAAGACCCCCTTACGAGGGAGGAGCCGTCGCGGGCCGCTCCCACGTTGGGACGGGCAGGCCGTGTCTGACAGCCGCGCCGCGGGCCCTCTGGAGATGAATGGCGAGGTTGGAGCTCTTGAGCGCCTCCTCCCACTTTTCTTTCGTGGTGAGGTGATTGTGGGGTCCCATAACGAGGGACACCTCCGGAGCATGTGTTCTAAAGTGCAGAAGGGATCTCCACAATCCGGACAATCTGGCTCGAATGAGTCCGCGTACCTGCTGACCCTGGCTAGGCTAGGATAGGACCCGGTCTGCAGCGTGCGAAGGGTGGAAGACTGAGACCTGGAGGGCTTGGCCTTGGGCGGGGGATAGGCCCTCCTGCCGAGGTGATAGTGCTTTATAATCTCGTTGAACATGTAGAGCGAGTCCTTGTGAAACCCACCGTCCGCGACCTTGCCCGCCGGCGGCGTTTCCCCGGCGCGGTAGATGAGTTCGCGCGCGCGGGCGTGAACCAACTCGTTGGCGTTGCGAACGACGAGGGCGACCCGAGGCCCCATGTGGGCCGGGAACCAAGTGATGACGTGGGGGGTGACGCGCCTGCCGCAAAGCAGGGCGGCCGCCTCCCTCGAGACCGAACCCGTGGGGAAGCCTCTGACCGCCGCCTGGAAATCCGTGTAGACCTGCGGTCTGCTCCCCTCCCGGAGGGTGAGGGCCACCGTGATCTGTTCCTCCAGTGCTGGGGACGAGCTCCGCACCGGCGCGGCGTCAAGGAGGTTCCCCCTGTGATCTACCACGGCCGCTACGAGCGGGTAGGACGAACCGTATTGGGCGGCGTCGACGAACGCGAACTATCGTGGATCACCGGCGACGGATCCAAGAAGTGCTGCCACCCTGGCCCGGCGTCTGCCTGCAGTGTGTTGCGGATGACCATATATATATATATATATATATATATATATATATTCACGAAATACATATTCCTGCGAATATACTTGGTTTGTAAGATTCTCGCATATACTCGGCGTATATTTGCCTCGTGCGTGTTGTGTGGCACACTTTGTTCAGATTGGCTTCCTTTTAGAGCACAGATCTTACGCACACGTTCTTGGCTTTTCACTTAATGGAGTATTGTAATCTGCGGACACTTTCTTTAGGTCTACTGTCGAATAAACAAATGCATTTAGTCGTCACTCAGTAATCACAATGGGCTGAACACAACTCGCCCAGAAATCAAGCAAATTCGGTTTCTAACGGGTGACTCACTATAGTGAGGGGGCCCATCACTATAGCCATGACAGCAAAGTGACGAGATAACAGTAGCCGATGTAAGGGGACGATGTAACCTGTGTAAGCGGACCTATCCACCTGCGCTTTGTTTTTAAAGACAGCGTGTTTCTTTGCGAGTTACCACCACTTTTCCGTATTGGGTATGTTTCTACCATCTTATCATGGGCCGATCCCAGAGATTGTGCAGCAGAAAAATGTGGGCTGATCTGCGCTACTGCTTGTTTGCTTCTTAAAATATGACGTGTGCCCACTACGGGGGATTGGCAAGGCAACCGGTGGTCAAACGGGCAATAGGAAAGAAAACTTGCTTGAGAACAAAACTCGCTTTATTAGAACAAAAAGAATACATTATAAAATCTCTTGATGACAGGAATTTAGCATTAGGAGTATATGTAGATTTTTCGAAGGCTTTTGACCACCTGAACCACAAGTTACTTTTAAAAAAGCTTCAAGTATATGGCTTTAGAGGAACGTCATTGATGCTTTTGAGCAGCTATCTCGGAAGTCGACAACAGTATGTTGAAATAAATGGTCACCGATCCAATGTTAAAGCTCTCACTTCCGGCGTACCGCAAGGCAGCATTATGGGCCCGTTTCTTTTTAACATATACGTGAATGACATAACACAAATAGACAGAGAAACAAAAATGGTCATATATGCTGATGACACCAGCTTATTCTTTTCAGCCTCGTCTGCCTCGAACGTGGTCATGAAAGCAAATACAGCACTTAGGCAGCTTGAGAAGTGGACAAAATATAACGCTCTAAAAATTAACACTTCCAAAACAAAGGCCATTATTTACCGTCCAAAAAACAAGGATGTTCATATTAACGATGATATCATTCTTAATAATTTTAAAATAGAGATAGTAAATTCCTTTAAAGTACTAGGTGTACTTTTCAATGAGAAAATGACGTGGGATGACCACACAAATTACGTAGCATCTAAACTGTCACGTGTCATCGGATCGATTTACACTCATAAGGACATCCTCCCTATAAAAGTGAAATTGCTCCTTCACAATTCATTGTTCTGTTCGCATCTAAATTACTGTCATTTCGTCTGGGGGGAAACATCCTTCGCGAATTTACGAAAATTACACGTTCAGCAGAAAAGAATGCTCAGAATAATATACAATGTAGCATATGACCACCCATCTAAACCGCTCTTTATGAAAGACAACATAATGCCGATTCATGATCTGTACGCATACCTTCTAATCACTAAATACATTACCGAGGTCAAAAATAACGTCTCGTTCATTGCACAACTGGCATCACTGCAGATAAGAAATTTCGCTTACGCAACTAGAAACACCGATATTTGGCACATACATTCATTCAGAACAGGTTACGGACAACATATGCTCAGAAACACTCTTCCACATCTCTTAAACCTGTGCCAACATTACAATTTAAATATCCAACGCACCCGGTCAAAAGATTTGCGTCATTTTGTTTCACTTATAAGTGGAAGGGCAGCACTTTCTGTTTGAAATATACGATATGATA
The DNA here is from genome assembly GCF_050947875.1 of Dermacentor variabilis. Lineage (NCBI taxonomy): Eukaryota > Metazoa > Arthropoda > Arachnida > Ixodida > Ixodidae > Dermacentor > Dermacentor variabilis. The sequence continues at coordinate 3,356,819 of NC_134568.1, forward strand.
TTATGCACATCGCTTTGTTTTTTTGGAATTGTACATTTTTGTAAAAATTGTCATTTGTGATATTGTGATATCGTGATATTTTGTCTGTACTCACATGCTTGTACTGTTTGCCTTTTCTTTCTAAACATCATGTATTGTATCGGGGAGGCGAGAGCCCGTCAAGCTGGATATCTAGCTTTTTCTCTCCCCCTCCCTCATCCTTGGGATGGAAAATAAAGGCATTATTATTATTATTATTATTAAATAACAAGCATAGGTCGGATTAAAATTAATATTGTACAAGAAATAATACAAACTAGCGTTGCAGACATTTTTTTTCCTCGCAGGAAATCGTGTGCTTTATGAAAGGATAGTTCTCACGAAGGTTGTTTTTCATCGCTATTTTTCTCTCTGTGCGACTTTACCGAGCAGAATTTTTTTCTTTGCAAATTCGGCAGTCATTTTTTATAACAGGAATACATTCGTCACTTTAGCCGAGAAACTGTGATTTAAAATGCCAGTCTTTTTTTTTTGCAATTTACCGGAATTTCTTCCGATGGCGAACTGAAAGGAATCAGCGAATGTACGTGACACTCGGACTGAGGAGAGACGACGACGTTTCCTCCGCGTGCCTCGTGTTCATCGCGTATACAGTCCATCTACCGGACGCTGCCACGAGCCACTCCGCAAGGACACGCAGCTTTCGAACGAGAGCGCACTCAAGGACCCACCGGACTCGGCGTGCCCTTCCCCTAGCTGCTGTCCCGAAGATGAGGTGCGAAGATCCGGCCCGCCTCTGCCAGGCTATTGATCGGCTGCCCATGCATCAGGAGTGCCAAGCAATGCCACATCAACGGATATGCGAGCGTCGCCGGCGACGTGTCCCTGTTAAAGCTGTTTCATGTCGCCTTGCCACTCTTGCACCGTCCACTGGGCATCTACCGAGGCAAGCCGTCCCACAGCAATGTGCAAGACCGGCTCTCGTTTCTCAAGTTCGCTCCAGATGGTGGGGCGCCTTCACTTCTACCGACCATCGCCACTGTCGCTACGCCCTGAGTCTTCGCCGACCTGACACGTTTTCCAAGAGACAAGCACCTGGTGACCACGGCGCAGTGGAATACCTTTTTCACTGGCTTCACTGCGAGCATAGTGGACGCGACGCTCAACCTCTAGAATTGGTAGGCAACGCCGATGCAAAGGTGAAGCTCAGATTCTGCTGCCACTCTGCTATTAGCGCGACTACAAAGTCCTTGATTCCGGAGTTGGCACAGAACACGACGAGAAGGTGCTACGTGCGATGCCTCATGCCTAGCCCAGTTCGGCACTGCTGGAAGGTTGTCAGTGGAAACGGAGGGCATCGCTTTCAGGACAGCACGGGAACATTCCAACTCCAAAGCACGCGCAGCACATATCACGTCTGTCTAGTCTGGAGCTGCGAACGTGATTTACCCCCGCACTTACGCCAGTTTGATAAGGCGACAAGGCGTGCCCATCACGCAGCCGCGCAAGCGACTTCAAGGCGAGGAGGACGGAGCGCATTGCTGTTAAAGTTTCGTCCCGTTGGCAACAGTGGGGCTGCTCATGACGCCCGCCTCCTGCAGCCAAGTACACGAGGGTGCTTTTCGGGACACCCAACGGGAAAGGCGACGATTCTGCTTTGGGGTAAGCCACGTGGCGCTGGAAAGCAAGGCGATGACTCCGACAGGAACACTACTCCACAAGGCGTCGACTACAAGCGCCCGATGAATGCGAGTGCCGCTTCGAGCCTGATGAACCCGCCATACAACGCCACTTGCAGCGCAGCAGACGGCACTGGTCCTAGCGCACTTCGAACCATCGACGAGATCTCATCTTCTGCGATGCCCGCCGTCGGGGAGAAGCAGGCTCAGCGTGCCGTGATTTGCGCACTGCACGAGGCGGAAAAGCAAGAGCAGCACGAGCAGGCCAGCCAGGTCGAAAGCTTCCTTGGAATCCGAGAAGTGCAAACTTGAAGGAATATATAACAACGACGTATTTCTTCTTGGCTCCCTCTCCTCACTGCTGCGCGCTGTTTCGTTGCAGCTAGATCTTCAAGGCCGGCTTTGCACCTCTTACTCCCTAGCTTGGCGTGGCACTGGCCATTCTCTTTACAGCGCCCGAACAGCGCAGCCTTTATTCCCGGGAAGACGGTGTCGTCAAAAGCGGCACAGGCGGCAACCGCGCTACACAGAACATACGTCTCGTGCCATCACCGGAAACGACAGGACCATTTTTTGTGAATTGTGAAGTAATTGCGTAGGTGGGCGACTTCGCTATGGTATAAGTGGTATTAAATGTCGGGCTCATGATGTACGCGCTAAACGCATTTTTATGTTATGCCGTTCAATAAAAGGTTTAAGATGATGAGTACAGCTTTACTAATAGAAGCTTTACACCTAAAACAATCACTGAATGTAGTTTCGATTACTAGTAAAGTTTCTGCACAAAGATTTGACAGAAAAGCGTTTTTTTTTCTAGACAGCAGATTCGGCTTTTCGAGTCAAACTCGGGCGATAAGTGCTCGGTGGTTTATAATTTTATCTGTACACCACTAGATATATTAAATAGAATCCACGCTGCTCTTGAGAGGCAGGCAGCATCAAACCTACGAAAGATTTTACACTCCGCAAGTCTATGTGCCTCTAGGAATTGCATCAGGGGTGGTCTTAAGTATCGTAGCGCCTGACTATGGCGATTATTGCTGAATGCCATGCCTGCCACCGACACGCTGGGCAAACGGATGCGCGAGAAAGTAGAAATCTGTGAGGTTTTCAACTGTATTCAAACAGTTGATTTAATATTTATTAACTTTTATTTATTATTTATAATTTATTAAGAAAATAACAGTTTTTTTACACCCCTATCCATGGCCGATCCCCCAGAGTGAGTTGCGGCATTTCGCTAGGGAACAAAAGGGAGGTATAGCGACATGCATCTCTGCCCTGCCGTGCCATGTTGAGCTTCTATAACCCGGTACTTGGGAGTCTAATGAGAGGTTTCTGCTTCGCTGCGAAGAAGCACGCGAAAAAAAGGACCATGCAACAAGATGGCTTTTAGCAGCTTGTGTAGCTGTTCTGAGTCGAGCCTTCGTCGTGCGGTGTCACACAGGGGGGCAGGTTCCTGAGCTCACCACCAGAGGGCGCGCCGAGCGTAGGAGCGACCATAGAGTTAATATAACCAACTCTAGAAGAAAAGCTAGCCCGAAAAAGTGGGAACTGCTAGAGCGTCCACCGTGTTGCTACTGGACAGTCTGGCCAGCGGAGTTACTACTGAAAGAGCTGTAAACAAGTACAGGTCACCTGATGTTTTGCCATTTAAAAATGCACACCTTAAGTCTTTATGAAGGTTAATAAAGGGAAAATCAGAGATCCACCCGTTCGTAGCAATTGCTACAAAGGAAACCCATGCGGGTTCCTCGAAAGAAAAGCCTCGCACTTGAAGAAAAATTCGTCCTGGGTCCGGGACTCGAACCCGGGACGACCGCCTTTCCGGGGCAGCCGCTCTACCATGTGAGCTAACTAAGTGTCTAGCAGATGGCAGGGCGAAGTCGCATTTGTCCACAACTCGAAGCAATGGCAAGAGTTTGAGGTGATCTGACCGCAGCTTCGAGCTCCTAACTCATAACCTCGTCGAGTGACACTGCTGCAACAGGCGTGACCGCTGAAAACAGCATAGCGCCGGAAACTTCAACAGGACCATCCTTCGGTTGCATAAGTGCCACCTGCACAGCCAACATCGACCACACCCACACCATCGCGTAACATAGAATAAAGAACCAACTTATAAAGCCCACACCACACGGCTGCCTTGGCTCGTAACCTTGGCTCGTAGCAACAAGGCGGCGCTCTTGCGGTTCCTCATTTCAATGCATTGGGCCCTATGGGTAGCTTGTCCTCTAGAGTCAGTATAGTAACTCTATGAGGAGCGATAAAACCCCTAAATGATCTAACAGTAACGACGTCTCCACTCTCCTCCTCCTACGCCGGCGCTTCTTCTCTCGGCTCCTACCTGACCCCGACGGTGGCGGCAGCTCGGCCGGGTGCAGCTAGCCGACGACAGCTGCGTTCGCCGCTTCGGCGCGCAGTGCACAGCGCGCCTGAAGGATTTACTTGTTGCGTTTATGACAGGAGAGCTTCATAAATCAGTTACTCCAATAACTGCTGGGATCCACGCTGCACTGCTTTATCGAAGCTCCTTCCACTGCGATCACTTCGATTGTAGTGTCAACGGTGGAGGTGGTGTGCGCAAGCGAGCTAAAGAAATGTTTTTTTCTCGAACGGCACTTATGATCAGCTTCATTTGAACTTGAACGCAGCCAGGAGGAATTGGAGCAACATACGCTTTGTATGTGGACGCTTACCTTTTACTTTTTTAAGAGACAGACGTCTGGTCTAGGCTTTATGTGAACAGACGGTGGTGTAGTAATTCCAAAATATGTTCTGTCAAAGGCGCGTTTGCTCGTACTTCAAAAAGGCTTGGTAATGCATCTGGCCTTAATTTTTTGATGCCGTACTTACTAGAAATTTGACTTTGAAATTGGTCTTCGGTGAAGTGATCCTAAGGTGAATAAACTAAGATTTATCACAAATTTTTGAGAAATTATACAAGGCACGTAAGAAAAATATACACCGTGACATTTCACAAGTAATTTCGAAAATAAAAGCTTTTGATATGTCAGCCCGCCGTGTGCGCGGCCACAAAATATTATCAACGTCGAACGTTAAAAATGCTCTGGGTCATTGCGCAACCCTTCGTAAGAGGTTTCTTTTACCCGACCTATCCGCGTTAAATATGTTTGAACCAGCTTAGATTTGCATGACATCTTTGAACCCAATATTTTTCGGTTGTATTTAACGGAAGTTAGCATGCTGATTTATTATGTGCGCAGATATGGCGTACTCAAGATATAGCTGCCACTTAGGCAAAGTAACTGCCGACTTTGGTAACAACTCTGCAAATACAATATACGCGCAGCAATGCGCGCTACAGAAAAGCTAGACCTGCACTGCGAATAGCATAAACAGCGGGGTCTCAAACGACGAGAACCGCCGTTTTAGTCTCAACTTCGGCAGCGCGCTGTCCAACTCAGAAAAAAAAAAAACGTCTAGCAATACGCGACACTTCAGTACTCAATACGCGTCACTGAACGGCGGGGCCAAACTGACATATGAAGCGCCACTTTCGTGTCTGAGCCCAGCAACGGTTTCAACTACAACGAAACGAATGCGCCAGGCAATGTGCGCAACATTATAATGAAGCCTGCCGAACCAGAAGCGTGACGGGCGAGACTCAGACAACATGAAGCACGGCTTTCGTAGTAGCGAGAGCACGTCTCCAACTACAACAATGCCGGACGTTATTTAGTGCGAACAAAGACTGCAGACGCTCGCGCTTCTCACCAAATCGTCCGAAAAATTACGAGTGACTTCTGATGAGCGGCCACTTTCCTCACAAAGGCGCTGGTTCCGCGCATTTTCAAAGTTTGTCCGGCCGATCCTGCGCAGCCATACCTCTCGGCGAGCCGCGTTGCTTTTTCTGGACGGAATAACAAAAAAGTCTTTTCCATTAGCCGCGTCGGTTGTTGCACTCATAAGCACAACGCGGGCTTGGCAACGCTGCAGTACGTAAACGGCGCCAGCGCTAGCGAAACGCTTCCCGCGAAAACTCCGCCGCCAGAAACCAGCTGAAGTGCGATTCCCATATCCCGGAATGGCGCCGGCGTCTGCTACTGACCACAAAAGTGCGTGACCACGGCGCTTCGGCCAACAGGAGGGTCGACTCTCCGGAGGCGCGGCAGGCGAGTGAGAAAGCGGCAAAGTTCAGAGGAAGTCGTTACTTTTTTTATTTAGGGGTTTTAAAGGGCGATGAAGAACCTCGATAGTTTGAAAGTACCGCCACTCTTTGAACTCTGCCGCCGCCGCGCTACATCCTCGCCTCCTCCTCGCCCCTTGCCCGCCTCCTCCACGGGAACAGGTTTTGCGCCCGTTTTCATGCACGGCTATTGGTTTCCCTGCCGTTGCCCTTGAAAACGCGCGGCTCTTTAGCTTTACTTATGTTTTTCTTTTTCGGTGCATGGCACCATTTTTCTCCAGCGGCTTTGTGTTGGCGCTATGCCGTGTGGTAGCGCATATAGCTGCAGCAGGAAATCAGAAGATGGTTATGCAGTATTAATGACACCACAAGGAAAGCATGACGGCTTGCGCGAGAAGCAGTGGCTGACCAACAATGGCCGAAATAACTTTCTTCCGACAAAGAGACAAAGGCCTTGTTCACGAGGTACGGCGCCTTTGTTATAGTTCGCATCAAAGCATCCCTTAAGGTTGCATTTTTTTTTAAACACTTCCGCTTTATTCATCATCGTTTTTGCTTCATAATTTGTGTGTTGCGTAAAAATGGGGTTTTCCCCAGTATGCTGAATATTCTGCTTGGACTCCATCACCTCGGATGTAAACGGTTATGCAGTTGGAAATGCAGCAGCATTGGTTCTGCTTTCCCCTGTGATCGAATATGCGCGAAAGTACAGCCTCTCGATCGCACTTTTCGTGATTGTTAGGATCCTTTACCTGTTTGACTGAAAATCGAAAAAGCGGCTTGTAAAGGAGCTTTCTTTCATGCTTACTTCAATGTGTGCTTCAGTCACTTAGTTACAATGACTGCAAGCCCTGAAAAAATTATTGGCAAGAATACCCATGGTATTGCGGATGATGGGCGCTAGCTAGTCCACATTCCGTTTTTTTTTTTTCAGTCGTTGAATTCGCTTTGAATTGGGCTGTCATGCACGAATGAGTGGGACACGATTATTATTTGGTTTTCTGACGGATACAGGCAATCTGCAGGGGGTGTTCACATGATCATGCAAGCTTGCTCGCACTAAAATTGCGCAGCCGTCTTATTCAGTTTAGAGACCGCAGCGCAAAGGCTACTTGCACACTGAGGAGACAATCTCATTGAAGGACCATGCACTCGCTACTAATTCATTTTAAGGCATGCTGAAATAATACCTGCGGTGCACGTGCGCGCACAGGTAAGAAAAAAATTCAAGGGGCTTTAATTATCCCTACGTGGATGAACGCGAAAGCATTACACGACCATCGAGCGATGCCAATGCACTTCCAGTTGTCTTCAGTTAATTTCGCCTTAACACGAAAGGTTATAGGCTCGAGTGTCTTAATTAACTATACTTTATTTAGATGTGCCTTAACTAACACGTTCTTCATTACCACCGAAAGTCTAGGATTCGACTCCCAACAAAGGTCGTGTATTTGAATGCTTTAATTAAGTCTGCCTTAATTAATTGTGCCTTATTAACAACAAACTGGTTAGGTTAGACTCCCGCTAATGGTCGTGGGTTCGAGTGCATAATCAGCTATATCTTAATTAGACCTGAGTTAATTAGCCTCACCTTAATTTACTCTGTCATGATTAATTTTACCTGAATTTACTTTGCCCTAATCGACGTCATCAACTGCCTCGATTGGCTCATTTGACTTTTTGGACCATCGAGGTCACGCCAGCGGCGACAACACCGGATTGTCCGCCTCATGAGCAAAATAATGCTTTCGCATTAAAGCCAAACACAGAGTGATGTGCCACAGTGAATGCAAGATCAGATCCACAATGTAATGTTTCTTAGCACGTGACAGAAAAAATGTCTTGAGTATAGAATTAGCCTCAGAGCTCATTTCATGTCAGTGTGCCCCATTTATACAGATTTAGGAGAAGACAAACCTCCTCGTAAACATCACCTTCAGCATTTTAATGGCTGTTATCACCATTTTTCAAAATTTTCTACACCATTGAGGCGCGCAACTGGCCCAAAATCATTCGCCTGCATGGAATGCTTCGACCCGTCCGCGGGCGCCAAGGAGAAAAAGCGTGGCGTGCGCAGAGCGCGCAGCCGGAGCGCGACGAGATCGAAGAGGAAAGCGCCGTGGGCAGGCGAGTGTAGCTGCTTTCAAATTATTAAGGGGCTTTAAGGAGCGGAGCCCCGCTAGGATGAGAGCGGATCACTCAGAGGGCGCGATTTGGAAGGGGGAGGATAGGGGTATAGAAGCAGGTGTTTCGCCGGTGAGCGCCCTTTTGGCCCATGAATTCCGCTCGGCACGAGCGGCAGCGGAAGCTCGTACGAGAATGGCAGCGTGGCGTCGTGCAAATCCCGAGCTTCAAAAGCGAGAAGCGCAATCCAAGCGCCGGTGGAGGCAAGCCAGCCCCCACTTTCAAGAGAAGGCAACTCAAGCCAAGCACCAGCAGAGGCAAGCTAACCCCCAACTTCCAGAGTAGGGGGCCGAGCAGAGACGTCGACGCAGAGAGATTACTTCCTCGGAGGGTGCCGATGGACGGATAAAGAGGGAATTCCTCGACCGTGAGTGTGGCCACAGCTGCTGGGTGTGTGAGAGACTGTGCTTTGATCACAACCTCACGCAACTGAAGAGTGTGCGCAATCCGGAATCTAAGCTCGAATCTAGCAAAACGACGACAACGAGACAAAAGGCTTCCGTGAAAATCGCTCTGAACACGAGTTCGAACTTGAGAAAGCGACCACCAGCTTCGTTCTTTTGACAGCTTTCACAGCGTGGAACTTGAAAAACTTTTTTTCAAGTTCTTCAGCTATTACCATATTGATGCTGTGTCTTACAATAGCCCCAGACAAAAATTCCTGCGGAACCCATCTCACGATTACTGTCGACGGCAGGGACTCCGGGACTACACGGGTAGAGGCGGGCGAGCTCCCCCAATCCTCCCAGAGTTTTCCTTCCCGGGGTCAGCCCCGTGCCCCCCCCCCCCCCTCCGTCTTTCTTTCAACCCTGCTATCCCTCGCCGATCATAGCCACGTCTAATGCTTGTTGCCGGTACGTCTAATAAATAAAAAAGTTGGCCATAAATTCATCCCTCTCTGTGTCTATCGTCTTGTCTGCCCCTCATGATGCAACCGGGTCAAATGGCCAAAAGCCGTGTTTAGTTTACCCTCATACATTTCGGGTACAAAATTTGGCAAGTGCGCCGCTTGCAGGAGCTGTCCAATTTAAAGCCCAAGTTTTCAGTGAGGAGCAGCTGTCGTTTGCTTAAACTTTTCTTCAAACAACTTTCTTATTGCTGCGTCTGGGCTGTCGAGAACATATGCGATATGGTTGCAGGGTTAACGCTAAACTGAGGCCCAAACAAGTAACGAGCCGAGTATTGTGCAACCACCACACCACTACACAAATTTTGCTTGGGTATAATACTGTCTTACAAGGTGTTTTAAGGTCCTTATCTGACATGTACCGCCGACGACACCTGCAAATAAATAAAGTAGACATGTAGATTGAAAGCATCCGTTTGCTCCACGCAATATATAACACCAGATTGCGGCTTCGATACGACCGTCTACCTGATCAAACTTTCACCGCAACTAACAATTTCAATTAGTGTAAACGAACATGATGTCGCGACAATTATCTTCATTCGTTTAGTTTATTCGCACTCTTTTGTGATTGCGAACACACACACACTATATATATATATATATATATATATATATATATATATATATATATATATATATATATATATATATATATATATACATATATACGCATGTTGTGCTCCGTGAAGCACGGGACATGTCAATCACATCACGATTAAGTCAACAGATGGAGGTGGCTGGGTGCTTCTTGAAGTCCCCTCCCGTGTCCAATTCTTGATTCATCGCGGAGAAATGGGAGCTCTCGTCGCCTCGATGATAGGCACGTAGTATGGCAGCTCCCGTCGCCTCGATGGTAAGCACGTCGTATGGCACAACAGTGGCTAGATGAAAACAGTGGGCTCCTTTGGTTATCGGTCCCTGCCAGTCTCGGACTGCCTCGGACTGTTATGTCGCATTCAATTCTTCTTGGAAAGCACCGGAAGCACCACCCACTGTACTCTTTAAAAAGAATGCACCCTTTGGGGCTTAGCTTGTCCCACAGCAATAATCGTCATCTGCTTTGCTCCCGTGATGAGGTAGCCATTACTTCTACGAGAAGTCAAAATGCTTAATTGAATAATTACTAACATTACGTTTATAATTTATAAATAATTACATTAGGGTCCATATTTCAATCTACGAATTGTAGTTAGTGGGTTTGCAAGCTACATCGTCTTAGAACAAATTAGCAGGACTGTGCCAGTTTCGAGATATAATTGTCAAAGTGTCCAACGATATGCCGCGGCATTCCAGTTATACTTTTGTGCTTCAATGCATAAAGCAGCGTGTTCTTTAAAAAAAAATTATGAGCCATTCCACTCTGTGAAGGTGGTTGACCAGGGAAGCTGTTTAGCACACGACACGGAGGTGACGCATAATTTTGAACAAAGGGACGAACTAATTTATTGTCTTGATGGGTGGTCATCATGACGAAAGGTACGCACAATAATTCATTATCTTGATAGGTGTTCATTACTTCCCTCGCAACTTCAATTACATTCTTTCCATGATCAGCATCCCTCTCGTGCCGGCCAATCTTCAACATGGCAACTAATAACGTAAAACGCATAGTCAGCGAGGCTGAGACAATTTCATGGGTGGCGCCAACGGAAAAGTAACCTGCTATGAGTAATTACCTGAGAGGAATAAACGAAACCAGGAATGAAACAATTTATGATAACTCAAAGGCAAGCTCTTTACTTTTCAATGTGAGTTCAGGGTGCCTTAAAACGCATGCTTATAAAGCGAGGTACACCAAGGAAGAACAACCATTTACTTGCTGCGGTAAAGCTGAGAAAAAGATGGAGCATGTCTTAGTAGAATGTAAAGATCTCTGCCCAGCTGTCGGTCCAGGTTACTCTGGCCTCCTTGAAGCCATTGGGTTCAGCAATAGCAGAGGGAAAATAAACATGTCCACAATAGAGATTAGTAAGAGGCGATTGTAAGTTTGTAGACAGAAAACTAGGCAGACTACAAACAATGGAGGCATACAAAAAAATTCCCAATTGTGGTTCAGAAAATATGAGGCTGGGAATTTTTCTTTTTAAAATAAATAATGGGGTTTTACGCGCCAAAACCACTTTCTGATTATGAGGCACACCGTAGTGGAGGACTCCGGAAATTTCGACCACTTGGGGTTCTTTAACGTGCACCTATGTACACGGGTATTTTCGCATTTCGTACCCATCGAAATGCGGCCGCCGTGGCCGGAATTCGATCCCGCGATCTCGTGCTCAACAGCCCAAGACCACAGCCACTGAGCAACCACGACGGGTCAATATTTTCTTTTTCTTCTAAAGATAGGTAAGACATGAGGCAAAATAATAACAACAGATTAGTGCCGCAACCAACCAACCCGTTTCAAAGAGGACGTTCATGGCATCCATCCATTCGTGCATCCGATAGGGTGACTCACTGTAGAGTAGTATGTTCACTGTCTTAGTAATCAATTATTCCTTAACAAAATTGCTGGCCATACAAAATTCCATATTCTATAACTCGCAATATGCTATCCTTCACTAGATTATACGTTTTTCTGAGTAACCAGTCTTTCTAAATTAGTGTCTTGGAATTAGTCTGATATGTTATCATTTGAGCGATTACCACTTTCCCTTGTCTCACTTTGTTTTTGAAACATTCGCTCCCCTCGTGATTTTAACCGTCTTCGAATTGAAAAATACCCCTCAGTGAACAAGTGCAATGGTTTGTGAAGCAAGAAAGCAAACTATACCACTCGTCTGACTATGTACTCACTGCTTTTTCTGAGTATCGACAACATCTCTTATGTCTTGTGCGTAGCGAAATATACCTGGCGAAATTAAATTGCCAGGCATTTTTCTCTTCAGATGACTCGCCTGGTGCGCTTTGTTTTTTCTGTAATGAGGACGAAACAATTTATCATTTCTTGTCGCCTCACCACCTCACAGCTGTGGTGAAGTGGTTTCGCATTAAAGATAATATACTAAACGAGCTGACTGAAGAAAATTCGCCTGCATCCAACAACGTCCTTTTACCCCTTTACATCAATGCGAAAATGAATGCTTACATTAAAGCGCGGTCATGCGGATTCGTCATTTTTTGGTTACTTGATAACAAATATCATGGACAACTCAACCATCGACGTAAAAGGAAGGCACAAGGTCTTTTTGAAGAACTGCAGATGTTAGCCTAGCCAAATGCCTGACATGCTGCTACCCCCGATGATTAGGGTGTTAGCTGAGCTATTAAGGCTATAGAAGAATAGACGCAGAAAGTAAAGAAAAATCAGCAGTAAAAACGAAATCCAGAACTGGGAAATTCTCATTAATGAAAAAAATGAAGACGAAGTATAAAAATTACATATTCTGTAATTTAACGGTTACGAGAACAGACAAAATCCTGCAGGACGTGGTTAGCGTTACGTAAAAAAAGTAAATCCTACGCTTTTCCCGCGTGAAACTCATAAGAGGTGCTTCCACATGGCGCAACAAAATATCGCATTTTAAGATGTGTTATTCTTAGGACGTTCTCAGATGCCATGAAAAAGCGTGCAGCTCGACGAAGACGTGAACGAAGAGCGGCTGTCGCGGCGTCGCACGTGCCTCGCCCCCTGTTTGACTTGTGCCAGGCCGAACAGCAACGAAGTCATTCGAACACTTCTCTCTTTTTTTGTCCATATCTGGCGAGCAGCACGTGAAAGCGTTCCACGCGGGGCCCCTTCCTGTTCAACTGTCTGTGAGTGTGGCTCTTCTCCTATCTTCGTCCATTCGCTTCAAGCCGAGCGTTTCGTGATGATCCGATGATCATTCCGAGTTGCCGTCTTTCTGCTGTGACAAACCATCTGCAAGAGCCTTCAGCTGTGCATCGGCAACTGAAGCAGAACAGCCGTGCTAGAAGTCAGCTTTCTACAGGCAGTAGCAGAAAGACCAGATAAAGACTGGATCCCGGCGAGATGCGAGTCATGTGTAACTGCTGGAATATCCTACGGCATTGGCCGCCCACGAACCAGCTCGGCAACGGATGCAACACTGAGAAAGAATTCCAGTTGCCTTTTACAAGAACCGCGGACACTCGCGTTTGCCATGTGACGCGGCACCTTTTGGCATGCAACTACCTCTTCTGGAAGTTTGGTCTCCAGCTCGAGGTGGACCAAGATGACGATGAAGGAAATGTGCAGCTAGTGAGTGTTTCAAGAAAGCGCTTCGGAGCTAAAGAAAACGGACTGAGCGAAGTGGAAAGGGGCTCCACCATGTGTTTCTTGAATAGTGAACATGTAGCATAGATGCATTGTTATCGTCTATATAGACTACATCGCTGCCGTTGCACTCCATCATGCACTTATTAATATTGCTGCACAGAATTAAGAGGGCAAGCTTTAGAAGGTAGTCAACTGCTGAGAATTTAGACGTACAGCACGTTTGCGACCTAGAATAACGCCCCTGAGACAGATAAAAATCAGAGGACCTTGAATACGTGTCACAGGGTTTACGTGGAATTGCGGTCAGTTGTGACTTTATCAATACGAGGTACAACTCTCACCAGTCGAGACATTGCACACTTGGAGACGAGTAAGAGTTACTCATTGATGCTGGAACACAGGCGCGCCTCGATATTTCTTGCATCTTCACTTGTGGTTCCATTGCATTAGAAGAAGTATGCGCAAAATACATGGCAAAGAACTCTCCTCTACGGAGTCCGACCCTCACAGAGTTTCACCGTGTCGACAGGAACGCTTTAACGTGGTGGCAACCATCTCGGCCACAGATATCTCTTCAAGACCTGGTCGCTGAATAGCACCTCGACATAGCGGGGTACAATTGTGAACGTGACATAATCAGTTACTGAGATTGTGCTAAAAGAGCCATACATGTGGGCATACTTTTTGGTCTTTTTATATACAGCAGCAGATTTGTGGTCGCTTGCCTTGTAATCGCTAAGTTTATTTGTTTCTTATAGTTTCAACCAAAGCATGAACTTTCGTATATTCATTAGCGCACTAATAAAGATGCTGTAGTGGATTATTTTATTAAATCTGTAATGTAATGATGATAATATGTCTAAACCTTTGGTACCTGAATCACATATGCACTATTACATCGCATGTACAGGACGTCCCAACTGTCATGCACCAAGGTTTAAAATTTTGCAAATGCCTCGTAGTTGGATAGAACAAATGTAATGTCTTCCGTTGGCTTGGAGATGCACAGATGATTTTTTGCGCTCTGACTAATTACATAACTAGTCTTAATGATTAAACTTCTCAAATATTGTAGTTAGATGAATTCATTCCAAGTGGATCCGCCTTGCGAGCTCCCCTGCTATAATGTGTAAATTGCAATTTGGGCCATAAGGTAATTAGAGAAAAAATTAGTGATTATGCATTTCAATGTTTTGTGCAAGTAATGTCTGCCTCTTTGAGTAGACCAGCTCATGAACTATAATTGTGTTAGCTGCGACAGGCAATATTTAAAAAAAATTGAAAGCATTTGCTGAAACACCCGGTATCTGGGCTCTTCGTGGCGTTCAATAAAACAACCAAATCCACAAACTTTCTTAGCAGTTATTAGGTATGCTCTCCAGTTCCATATATATACGGCGTACTGGACCTGCCCCCTGCGCGCGATAAAGCACATTCATTCATTGCGTGGTAGCTAGATAGAACACTGGGGTCCAAATTCACAAAACTGTTCGAAAGTGTATTTTGCCATCGACCGATGAACTTCGCTTAACATATGTCAAGAATGAGAATTGGCTAGCATTTGCTCTTACGAACAGTATGAGCGTATGAACTTTTTGTGAATACGTCCCTTGAACTTTCTCGTTTTGTGTAAGCGGTAAACAGAAGGAAGTGAGATCACGTAATATATAGAATGGGGTATGATTAAGCCGTGCTTTCCTCGTAGGCTGTACCTATTACCTGTTTCTGCAGCAAACGAGGTTCTCTTGCTGACATAGTTAGGGCTTTGGGTGGCCGGCTTTCGATTTCCATCATTGCCTCAGGCTATAATTTATTACAGCTTGTGTTACCAAGAAACGAGGATCAGTGCTCAGCAGAGCTTTCCTACAGCATTCGCAAGATTAATACTGATCGTCTGTTGCATGTTGGACGAGCACATCGGTGCCCCTGTGTACACGAGGTCACCGATGCCGTAGCAGTTCAATCTCGTGATTTTAGTCATGCGTCGCTTTGTTGACAAAATCTTTAAAATAATTAGGCGCCGATGTTCTTTCTTCACTCACGTGTAGGTATACTGTATTTATTGTATGGTCCTCTTGCAGTCCTCTGTGAGGGGTAGGAATTATGCACTCAGACAGCACAAAACATCCTAAGGAGGTTGTCAGATGATCAAAACGTCGTCGTCGGGGAGGGGACGTATACAGAATAGTTATGAATAAAATAGTAATTATAACAGAATAGAAAAGAATTACTAATTAGAAGTTCTTTCTTCACTCACGTGCAGGTAGACTGCTGGGCCCGCTTCCACATCCCCGTGAGCGGCGACGAATAAGTCCTCCACACAACACAAAGCATCCTTGTCAGATAATCAAACCGTCCTGGCCTGGTAGGGGTCGTATTAAAGAAGTCCCGACACGGCAATTATCGCGAATGGCTAATTCTACGCACTTGAGTTGGAAACAGGCAGCATCCAGTATCGCCTTGCTTTGGACCTCTTCAAGATACAAATGTTTGGACGACGGTGGGATCGAAGAACTTGCAGTGGAGACCAATGTTCCAGTTATTCGCCCATCGTCGCTTCTTTTTCTGTATTGTATTGTCTTCTTTCAGATAAATAAAATAAACAGTAGGCAAATATAAGTCTTTCGCCGTTGATAGACTATTAGCACAGGACTGAAATCATTAAAAATATATTTTTCAAGAAAAATGACCCCTTCGGATGGTACAAGAACTGTACGGTCGTTTTCTCGCATAAGACCATGTTTTCTTCAATGTTCGCATGAACTTAGCGCACGTTTATATATCCCCGCCGTATCTGCAGCCCCATTTTTCACGACATATGCAGGCGAAAAAATACTATTAGACCGTATGTAATTCCACCTGTGTTCGCATTAAGCATGCAACAATATGCATGAGTAAATGGGTAACACTTCTTTGATTCTCGGCTGTAGGAGGTCCCAGTGCAAAATATAGTCGTAGCATTCGACAAATACATGTTCCAGCTGTACAGGATTTCTGCAGAACATGTCATTTCTCGCCCGTGGTACAAACAATCCTCGTTGTTGAAGCCATTTTTAGTGAGATTAGAGTGAGTGTACACTTTATTTAAACATGCTTTGACAATTGGTTTGAGACCAAGTCCTTACAAACTTGAGAGAGAGAGATAGAGAGAGAGAGAGAGAGAGAGAGAGAGAGAGAGAGAGAGAGAGAGAGAGAGAGAGAGAGAGAGAGAGAACAACTTTATTAAAAATGCTGCAGAATCGGTTAGGCTCCCTCCACGCAGGGAGGACAAGCTTTTACCGCGACGCGGCCACTACGTCAGTCTCGTGCGTTGTGCTCCTCGAGGTCTTGGTTCCTCGCTACTTCCAAACTTGAAAAAACTTTGCCCTGGGCCTCGACACTATATTGTACGGTAGCATGCAGACATTTCTTGTGCCAAAGCCAACAACCTCTTTGGGAAGTTTGGAGTGTACGCCACGTTCAGTACTATGTAAAAATCGACAGTCAGCGTTTCGTAGACTAACGTCGGACGGCCGGAATAAAGGTTCTTCCTTTGCCGTCATATCACCATCGTCACTGTCATCGTGGTCTCACTTCTGTTGCCATAAGCCCGCAAGCACCAGACTCGTAACTGGTGGGGCAAGAAGTTGGTCCTCCCGATAATGTTTCTTGCATACAACATAAAAAGAAGCCCCGTCCAACTTATCCGGCTTTGCGTTTTCCTTCTGCTGGCGACGTCGGTACATGATACATTCCACAACAACATACGCACGTATTCTCAAGGAACGCGTTTATGAAGTTTCTAATTTCCATCGCGCATCTGAAATGCTGTGTGGTGGGGTAGCTGAGAGCAACATCGTCGCGTTCGACAGTTCAAAGTTCACTGTGTTCCGGGACAAAGCTAAAGGCTCGTTGCCGTTCCCAGTCACGTACTTGTAGTTTTAAAGCGAATAGCTGTCTTTGGCTCTTTCGGCTGTTTTCGCGGTTGGTGGCCGGTGGTCGGACTCAGTAAGGAAAGTGTTCGTTTGTTTCCTCTCTCACTCGTTCGTTCCCTCGCTCTTTCTTTCGTACTTTTGTTCGCTCTCTCAATTTTTCGTTCATTCGTTCGTTCGTTCGTTCGTTCATGCTACTAGCTTGCATTGACAATCATCGTGGATAGTTTTCTGGGCTATTTCTTACTTATTTGTCAATGCTTTTTCCTATTGGACGGTCGCCTTCGCTAATATGTCAAACGTCACTATTAACTGGCATCTGCTCTGACAAACGCTTCTAGCATAAGATGATTCTTGTAAATGCGGACCTTCATGAAGTTCAACCACTCTGATCGCCAGCTTTGAATGCAGGGTAAGTCTACCTTCGACAATTTGCTTTTAACAGTATAGCATGGAGCGGGAGAATGGTGTTCTTATTGTTGGTATACCTCTACTGTGTTATTTTCGCCGGTTGCTAAAAAATCTGTAGAAATCGAGTGCCATGGCGCTCCCACGTGACCGGCTGATCCAATTTGTGACCGAAGTTAAAGTAGGAGCACACACAAGATGAGGCTCTACCGCGAAGTGAAGCGCCTCCAAGAGATTCGCGATCGCCAGCAAGTGCTGGTACGACTGTCCTTTCGCGTCTATCGAGCCGTCAAAAGTGTGGCCCACATGGGTTGCGTCTTGGTTTCCTATGGCTTCCACACGCACGGGGACGCGCACGAGCGCCTCTCGTTCAGGTGTGCCTGGTTGCCTGGAAATCTCGATGCCGCGACGCGGGTATGCGATTGATGCGAAGGTTCTTGTGCGTGTGGGTTCGGACCGTTGTGTGCGTCTAATAGGCAACGTGATTTTCTGTTTCTTGGGAAACAAAGCAAACTGTCATCAAATGATCGCGGCAGCATTTCGCCGTGAAAACGTAGCTTTGTTTCTTTTCTAGGCGAAAAGCTACCACGATTGTTTTCGTACAGCCAAGCGTGGGTCTCCAGCCTACGCAATCTTCACTTTCAGTTTTGCGACCACGAAAACAAGGTGTGGGTGGTGGAATAGAACAAAATAGTGTTAGTTGACAAGCGAATAGACCCGCCAAGACAGACCCTATCTATCTATTCTATCTACAGAGTCTAACTGCACCGAGAACGCCTGTATATTTGGCTTTTCTGTTTTTTATCTCCTACTAACTCAGCCTTCAGTATAGTCCTGGCATCAAAATGCAGCGCTGGGGTACGATGACAGATTTCTGGACATTTACTGCTACCACATGGGGTGTGTCACATGACACAATGGAAAATTTAAATGTACCATTATGACCTAAATAAACCTTCAAGGGCTAAGTGGTGGAGTCTCAGATAAAACCAGGTACATTATCAGGTGCGTCCATGACAAACGAGGTGTTTGTAGAAATAAAACAAAAACAAAATTACTATACGGTTTTACGTGCCAAAACCACTTTTTGATTAAGAGGCACGCCGTAGTGGGGGACTCCGGAAATTTTGACCACCAGGGGTTCTTTAGCGTGCACCTAAATCTAAGTACACAGGCGTTTTTGCATTTCGGCCCCATCGAAATGCTACCGCCATGGCCAGGATTTGATCCCGCGCCCTCCTTGCGTAGCAGCCCAACACCATAGCCACTAAGCAACCACGGCGGGTCAAAAAAAAGAAAAAAGAAAGAAGGAAATATTACAGAATGTAATAATTAAAAAAATCACGTTGTTGTTCGCAATGAAACTCCAGGTGGCTTGTTATGTCTCCTTCACATGTGCAGTGAAAGTTAACTACATTTTTATGCCTAAGGAGAGGCTTCCGAAGGGAAAGAAGGCTAACCGTATCGTGATGCGAATTTTCTAACAGAGAGATTTGTGCCACTTTACGTAGCCACTGAAACGGCGGCTACTTGCACCAATCCTTGCACCAATGAAACGAAAAAAAAACAGCAACAAGGTAATGGAGCGTTTGCCAACAGAGAGAATTGAGTTAATATTTTGGGTCTTTGCAGCGTGTTGCCAAAAATATTACAGGGATTTCGTCCGACCCATTGAAAGATCACAAAGATTGGACGACCAGATATGGATAACCGTGATAAGGTGCTCTCTACGACGGCAAGTCAAGCATGGCTCGTATGTGCGAGCATGCGGTGTCACCAGACAATAGTGCAGTGGATGCTTTTTATGTGTTTGCATCAGTAGCATCGAGACAAAAGCAGCGTGCAAACTGCAGTGTTCCGAGTTTCTAAAATGACACATTGGAACCTTCACGCGTCTCTTAGGGAACCCATAACACCTGCAGAATCTCTTAAAAGGCCCTACTCCTGGCTCCATTGCAAATTTTGGTTACACATTGAAAGTTGTGAAATTGCGTCTGAGTAGCATATTACCGCAATAATATTTCTAATCGGCTCGATATTGGTGGAGATAGAAGAAATCAACTTTGCTTCTACCATGAGGTGCGTCACTGTCAACGGAGACACTCTCTCCCTGTGCCTCGACTGTCATCCGCAAGCGGTGTTCCTTTCCTGCCTACTACCATACTGGAGCCATGGACCCAGAGGATGTTTCTTCGGCGAGCCCGGTTCCATCTTAAGTCCCTAGAAAAGTTTTTTAGAGCGCAGCTCTTTGGCGTCCGTTCCTGGGTTTCGCGTCGTCGTCGGCGTTGTCGTCGGCCTCGTAACCAGCTCCGCCCCCCTTTCATCCCCCCAGCGCTAGCAGCGACCGACTGATACCGCTGGATGCCGCTGACGCCGCTAGAGAGTCAAGATAACGTGACTGCATAGAACACCGTCGCCGCCATGCAGAAAGAGGAGGAAAGGGTCCCCCCCCCCCTTGTTCTTGTGTGGCGGATAGGGTGCTCTTCAGTTGCCGACGCGCCGGTTATTTCACGTAGGCCCCGGCACGTCGACGAATACGTGACCACCTTCCCACGGCTAGACCTGGTTCTTAGCGCTGCGGAAGCGAGGGTATCATATTGTTTGTGTCGGCATCGGCGGCGTTGTCCCTGAAACCAACTCCGCAGCTGGGGTTGACTCAATATCGGCGTCAGCGGCATCAGTCAGTCGCTGCTATCTCTTCCCTCCTCCCTTTATCGTGTTGTCCGCTTGCTGCGCGCGCTTCTGCCCCCATCGTTTGCCGCTGGGTGTACACGCCGCCCCCCTCCCCCCTCTTCCTGCGAGTCTCCGGTTGTCAAAGCGCCGGCTCGAACTTAATTCCTTTCTTCGCTCCTCCTCCAATGCAACCCCTGTGCGGTGGCAATCAGAGAGCCAGATCGGTGGCGGCGGATCTGTATATGTGCACCGCCCGAGCCGAAATTGCCGCTGCCGTTCGCCCTGTGCGGTGGCAATCAGAGAGCCAGATCGGTGGCGGCGGATCTGTATATGTGCACCGCCCGAGCCGAAATTGCCGCTGCCGTTCGCCACTGCGAAATTATCTGCCAGTTCTTTCTGAGCCATGAGCGAGACGACCGATGGAAGTCCTCCGTCTGCTGCTGCTGCTGCTGCTGCTAAAGGAGCTGCCAGAGCAGAGGCCCAGCGCCGTCGCCGTCAGAATCCAGAGGTGCGTGCCGCCGAAGCAGAAGCTTACCGTCGCCGCCGTCGAGATGATCCAGGAGTACGGGAAATATAAAAAAAAATTCTGTGATAGCGCATACATGTGTTGCTCGATTTCTTTGCCTCAATCTATCGAAAAGGTGAAACAGCTTATTTGCTGCGCTCAAATTTCGCATTAGGAAGTAACGTAATCGTCGGTAATTTTTTTGGAAAAGCTCATAAAGGCACTTTAGTTCCATCGTTTTTCTTTTTTTTTCTTCGGCGCGGTGTATTATAGCGGTGGCGTTACGGCTACCGCGCGGACTTAGGTCACGCGTCATGGCGAGTGGCGCAGGTTGCAATGCGTTTTGCGTAACGGCATTTGTGCGTATGACCTTGGCTGTGGTTGATAGGGCACATTTCTCTCTCTCTCTCTCTCTCTCTCAAGAGAGAGAGAGAGAGAGAGAGAGAGAAGGCGTGGCGTGGCTTTTGGTTGGAAATTTCAGTGGTTTTCTGGCGGGCGCGCAGGACTGATATACCTTGCAGGCAGGACCGTCAGCGCGTGATGTATACGTTGCACTCGTCTGCTTAAAATTTTCAAACCTGTTAAGATGGCCTTTAAGAAACCCCCGAAATTTTAATCTGCACTATTGAAGACATCTAGCTACTACACTTACGAAACCTTTATTTAGAGTTCGCCAGTGACTATGTTTTATACCTTTGATCAGAATTTGCTCAGATTACTGCTCAGACTTCTGCTCAAATATTTGCAAAACAATTAACGCAATGTTTTTTCGTCGCCTGTGTTAAGTTGGGGGGACGCGTATTTTTTTTATTTCTTTCTTTTTTTTCACACTCACCAAGTCTGCATGCGCTATTACTTCCGCTGTGCGCTTGCTTGGTTCACATAGGGAGCCGGTCTCTCAGAAGCGGGCATGCATGCGTTCTGTATGGAACACAGCAGGCGTAGATAGCCGTATGCTAGCTGGAGTCTACTTTCTACGTAAACCCAGCGAGGATGAAGAATACAGAATACGCACAAGATATGAAGTGGAAAGGAAATCTGTGAGCGAACACCCCCTCATTTTATGTGCCATACATTCTTTGATGTAAGAGTTTGAGTTTACAGGCTCTCATACTTAGTCATTACCAGACATTTATTCATCCTGTATGCCTATGATTAAGCGCCTGAAGAACAATATACGTGCGCTTTCCAAGGATTCATTAAAAGCAGCACTTGTCGACCTATGGAATCTCGTTTGCCGTCTCCAGACTTTATAGTTTTTACTAAATTCATTGTTCCTTGTCTGTCGTACTATAAAAGTGTCGCAATGATTTATTTCTGCGTTTAACGTTGAAATCGCTATTTTCATTCCTCAGGTGGCTGCTGTACCACCCTTCCCGAACATCGGGGCATACATTGCCACCGGGTCATCATCGATACATCCCTGCCACGCAAATGCTTCTCATAACGTCGTGGAGAATGCTGGTGAGTTACACGTTTGTGCTTAATGCGAAAAAAAAACTGGTGGATGTTGCCTGCTTACTAAAGCACTACCCCAATTTCCTTCGTGCGCATACCACCACCTGCCTGCTTTTCCAACGCAGCCTTGAGGCACCCGTTCCTGCGTTGGGCGTCGTCGTGCCTCGGCATCCCTCGTCCTACCTCGGCGTAACGGAGAGAACGAGCAAAGCGAAGGACGAAGGAGCAAACGCGGAGCGCAGCTGGGGGTGAAAGACTGCGACATGAAAGCATGAACACGGGAACGCGCGCCTCGCTCGCAGCGCATTCTATAGCGGCCGCAGTGCAGGCGAAGTAGCGCATGCGCAGTTCGCCCGTGGCCCGCGCATGCACTTTGCTTCCATATAAGGTATCGGCCGCATAAGGCCGTATGTCTTGGTCGCCACCGTAGAGCGAGCCTCGTGCGACACTCCGCTTTCCTCCTCACCGTTTTGCCATACTCTCCTCCTCCGCTTTCCTTTGGATGCTTCCCCTGCACCCTACACCTAAGTAAGCCTCCTCTGGCTCTCTTCGCTATCGCAGTCTTTCATCGCCCACTGTGCTCCGCGTTCGCTCTTTCATCCTTCCCAGTGCTCGTTCACTCGGTTACGCCGTTGGACGCCGACGCTCAGAGCAGGAGAGGGCGCCTAAGTGTTGTGCCCTGAAAAAAATTCGTTTTGTTTGGCCGATAATGTACCTCTTGTGCGTACACGACACCTTGACGTGGCGAGTTGTTGCTGTTTTATGACGTCACGTGACAGACAAGCTCAGTGGACACAACCGGAAATTATTTTTACGAATAGCGGAGGAGTATTGGCGACAAACCTGTAGATTTTTTTTTCATGTTATTCAGCCTAATTATGCACAATCAGTGAGTACAGGTAATTTTGGGACAGGGATATTTTGCGGTTTCGTGACGTCACTTGATCAGACAAGCGAAATTTGACCAGTTGCACAGGACTAACGGCGGAAATGAAATAGAGACAGATTGGGATAGCTTTACGTTACAGCGCCCATGTTGTCCGACCGGTGTTTTCTTTCCTAACTCCTTTCTTTCTGTCTTTATTTCTCCCTTTCAGTCATTCTTTGTTTTCTTGACACGTACGTGTAGTTAGCAGTTAGTAAATGGGTCCGTCTGGTTTGGTGGTTCTTGAAACTCACGATCAAGCACGACACGACAAAACGTAAAAAAAAAAGTTGTTCCCTGTGATGTACCCAAAAATCTTGCGGCTACCAGTGTCAAGCTATTTGGCGACGATGAACGGTGACAATCGTCCATAGGGATCATCGTATGTACCATATACATATATCTGCATTAATAACAGTTGTGGGGCCCGCAACGTGCGTTGTGGCATGCTCTTATAAGCGTCCACAGGCGTTCGCATAGCGGTGCACGTGCTCTTGGCAGTTCTTGATGGTTCGTGTTGCAAATGAGCAATAAAAATGCGCCAGGAAGTAAATGCAAGATCAGCAAAGGCCTCCTTGCATTGCGCTCGCTAAAGAGGCGTCTCGTGGCCGTAGTGCTTCC
Organism: Dermacentor variabilis; assembly: GCF_050947875.1. Classification (NCBI taxonomy): domain Eukaryota; kingdom Metazoa; phylum Arthropoda; class Arachnida; order Ixodida; family Ixodidae; genus Dermacentor; species Dermacentor variabilis. Next base: position 3,380,438 of record NC_134568.1, read on the forward strand.
AAGTGCGTCGGCCTTACTACTTCGCATAGCGCGAGTGCAAACAAGGTGTGAGATATCCTTTAACCTTCTCCAGTGTTTCTCTATGGTATCAGGGGAGTTCTCGTGGACCAGACCGTGAGTCAGCATTACGACAGTCTATGAACACGCCGTGGACTTGACAGTTCATAAGACCCGCTGTTGTGTCTTAGCGGTGTTGCGCTGCTAAGGACGAAGTCGCGGCATCAAATCCGGGCCGAGGAGGCCGCATTTAGGTGAGGGCCAAGTGCAAAGTGGCTGCAGAGTTCTATGGAGATTTATACAGTAAAAGTAGCACCCACGACGAAAATGGAAGAGAGAATAGTCAGAGGAATTTGAAATCCCACCAGTAACGCCGGAAGAAGTAAAGAAAGCCTTGGGAGCTATGCAAAAGGGGAAGGCAGCTGGGGAGGATCAGGTAACGGCAGATTTGTTGAAGGATGGTGGGCAGATTGTTCTAGAAAAACTGGACACCCTGTATACGCAATGCCTCATGACCTCGAGCGTACCCGAATCTTGGAAGAACGCTAACATAATCCTAATCCACAAGAAAAGGGACGCTAAAGACTTGAAAAATTATAGACCGATCAGCTTACTGTCCGTTGCCTACAAAGTATTTAGAAAGGTAATCGCAAATAGAATCAGGAACACCTTAGTTCTGTCAACCAAAGGACCAAGCATGTTTCCGTAAAGGCTGCTCAACAATAGACCATATTCACACTGTCAATCAGGTGATAGAAGAATATGCGGGAGATAACCAACCCTTCTATATAGCTTTCATTGATTACGATAAAGCGTTTCATTCAGTCGAAATCAGAGCAGTCACGCAGGCGTTACGGAATCAGGGTGCGACGAGCCGTATGTAAAAATATTGAAAGATATATATAGCGGCTGCACAGCCACAGTAGACCTCCATAAAGAAAGCAACAAAATCCCAATAAAGAAGGGCGTCCGGCAGGGAGACACGAACTCTCCAACCCTATTCACAGCATGTTTACAGGAGGTATTGAGAAACCTGGATTGGGAAGAATTGGGGATAGGAGTTTGCGGGGAATACCTTAGGAAGTTGCGATTCGCTGATGATATTGCCTTGCTTAGTAACTCAGGGGACCAATTGCAATGCATGCTCACTGACCTGGAGAGGCAAAGCTGAAGGTTGGGTCTAAAAATTAATCTGCAGAAAGCTAAAGTAATGTTTAACAGTCTTGGAAGAGAACAGCAGTTTACGATAGTTAGCGAGGCACTGGATGTGGTAAGGGAATACATCTACTTAGGGCAGGTAGTGACCGCAGATCCGGATCATGAGACTGAAATAATCAGAAGAATAAGAATGGTCTGCGGTGCGTTTGGCAGGAATTCTCAGATTATGAACAGCAGGTTGTCAGTATCCCTCAAGAGAAAAATATATAACAGCTGTGTCTTACCAGTACTCACGTACGGGGCAGAAACCTGGAGGCTTACGAAAAGGGTTCTACTGAAATTGATAACGACGCAACGAGCTATCGAAAGAAGAATGATGGGTGTAACGTTAAGGGATAAGAAAAGAGCAGATTGGGTGAGTGAACAAACGCGAGTTAATGACAGCTTATTTGAAATCAAGAAAAAGAAATGGGGTGCATGGCCAGGACATTTAATGAGGAGGGAAGATAACCAATGGTCATTAAAGGTTACGAACTGGATTCCAAGGGAAGGGAAGCGTGGCAGGGGGCGGCAGAAAGTTAGGTGGGCGGATGAGATTAAGAAGTTTGCAGGGACAACATGGCCTCAATTAGTACAGGACCGGATGAGGAGGAGTAGATTTTATTGAAGAGAAAGGAGGAGAGGTCGGCCTGGAGAATGTGTCTCTAGCCTGCTACTCCTCACTGGGGAAAGGGGAAGTGGGAAATACAGGGAAAGGTAGGAGGCGGGTGATTATGCTTGGTACAATGAGACACTGTATGCACGTTGTCCAATATGCGGATGCGCACTGCAGACGCAATACACGCAAGAGTAATCTTGTCCACGCAAACAGTAATCTTAATTGTCACAAAAGGTTATTGCGCAAAGGTAGTTGGAGAAGTATGGGAGAGACGCGGTATGGGAGAAGCCTTTGCCCTGCAGTGGGCGTAACCAGGCTGCTACTGCTGCTGCTGCTGATGATGATGATGAGGATGATGATGAAGTGCAAATACGCCTGTAGTCCGCGCATTGGGGGATCGATAAAGGTCCCCTGCTGGTATAAAACAATACGAAGCCCCCCACTACGGTGTGCTTCATAATCAAATCGCGGTTTTGGCACGTGAAACCCCAGGATTAGTACACAATTCGTAACTGTTGCTTCCAGAAATCCAGGTTACAGGAACGATACCTTGGGGATTTTAGAGTACCATGCGCATGCGTGTGAAAATGAAAGCGATATATGATAAAGTTCTCAGTAAGGAATACTCCTAGGGGATCCAAAACAACATGCAAAGCACTATCGGTCAAGATTTACGCATAACCGAAATGGTTGTCAGTGAATTTTTACTCCTATTGCCATCCTGAATGGATGATCTTCGACGTCAGTTTTCATGCTCATATTTCATAAGTGTTGCTAACAAATACCCTGCAGCGTTGGTGTCGAATCCATGCGACGTTCGCCAGAGATTTCGGGTTTATAGTTTAGAGTGATTCCAAGTTCCATTTGTTGCCTCTTCCGTTCTAAAAGTGGATGCGATAAAAATAACATACACAGGCAAAGCTGCTGCCATTGAGTAACTTAACTTTAGAAAACTCAAAGAAATAAAAGCCTCAGAAGCCTAGGAATCGTTCAGAAAAACCTGAGGTAATCTTCATCTTTTTCTAATCATCATTACGTATGCGAGAACAGCGCGAGCGTCACGAAGACAGCGAGCATGCCCTCGCGCCATTGGCCCGTGCACTGCTGCCCGTGTTCCACGCTCGTCGGTGCCTGCAAAGCAACGCCTTTCGGTGAGAAACAACATTTTCCATTCGGAATTCTTTGGCGGTGGACCGACAGACTGTATGCCAGCAGCCTCAGCTGGATTATCGCGCGCCGGACTCACTTTTACAAGTATACCGCAGCGGAGAAGGCTTAATACTAGTGTGCGCTATTAAAGCCTTTGTAAGTGAACGCAGTGGGATAAAGGCTGGGTATCGACTTGCAAAGACCAACGCAACTAACGGAAAACCTTTCGTTCGTTAAATTATCGATTATTTGCATTTCATGGAGTTATGTTCGCGAGCAAAGTAAATAAGCAGCACTGGGAATTTATGTACGTAAACCTGGCAGGAAAAGTAAGCCATGTTATTTGAATATTTCCCTGTCAGTCGGATTTTGCGCGATTAGACGTGTCAAGCGGACCTAGCTCATTGCGACGAATTTGAAGTTCCAGCTGCGGAAACATCAGGAGTTTGTTAGCCTTATGTAGCAGTAAATGTACGAGCAGTTCCTTTCCCTATTAACAGTATAGTGTAATAAAGCTGTTCTAAACATGTGCTCGCATGGAGCCGCTCGTAAGAGCAGTAATGTCGTGGTTTTGGAGAGTTGGTAGACTGCCTTTGGTCAGTATAGCATATTATAGAAGCAAGATCAGACAGACGAAGAACCTGATTGCTAATGTTGAAATACATCCTAGGGCTTTACGAGCCAAAGCCACGATAAGAGTATGAAGCACGCTATTGTATTGATTTCCCCCACCTGTGCTTCTTTAACCTGCATGTCATGCACGGAACATGGGTTTTCTAGAATTTCGCCCTCATCAAAATGCCGCAGTTGTGGCGGGGATTTGTTGCCGCGTCTTCGGGCTTAGCAACGCAACGCCATAGTCAGTACGCCACCACAGCGGGTGTGAATTGGTAGTTCTCCATTTTTCCTCTTCTGATATGCAAGGTGTCCAAGCTTCCCTTAGCCGAGCGGTTAAATAAAGCCAGTGCCCCGATATGCATACGTTTGAGACATAACGGTGTTGTCAGCGCTTCACATGTAGGGAAGTATGAAAAGAACCGTGTGGTCAAGTGCCCGCAAGCCACCGACATTAGATTGGAAGGAAGTACGCTCTCTGCTTCACTCGGCAACCACGTGGTCAACGCGTAGGCAGCGATCGCCCGCGGATTACGGAGCGCAGCTCGCGATCAGCGGAAGCAAGCGCAGACAGCTCGCCCCTCAAAGTCACCGTTGCCGTGTCAGACAATGAGCGGAGCTTTTCTTTTTTTTTGAGATCCTTTGCCCCTACGGGAAATTATGCCCTTATTGCTACGATAAACTTTCAGTAATTACTCTTGTATATTTAACCAGGCAATAAGTAAGCTACAATGATCCCGCTGCTGTAGGAGGAGGATGAAAAGGAAGGAAGGAAAGGTAGGGGAGGTCAACCAGACGCATACCCGGTTTGCTACCCTACACAGCGGAAGGGGTTCAAGGGAAGAAACGAGAGGGAGGGAAGAAGGTACTATCAGTGTGAGTACATGCGGATGTCCATAACTTCACGCCTACAATCGGTAACTGAGGCCAGTCGCTTCCATGACACGTAGCAGTGCCTGCATCACTTTGTAAGCCTGCGACGCATGGGGCCATGGCTGTAAGAGCACAGAAGAGGATATACCCCGCTGGTCGTGCAATCGTATATGGCACATTTTGTATTTTACAAGCTTGGCTAAGGCTGGGTTGGAGACCCTGTACTTTGAAGTCGGAATCCAACGTACGGGGGCGACTTCTATCCTCAGAGACGCCCAAGCGATGCGTAATTGGGCCAATTGACGCTCAATCTGTCGTTCCTTCCCTTGGTGGCTAGTAGTTGAAGCGCGGGCGTCGGTTCACAAGCTTCCCTGCTTTTCTACACGAAATCGCTACCGAATAATCCTGATATTAAAAGTGATCACGGTGAAAGCGTCATTTTTTTAATCAGATTGTCAGCACATCGATCGCCTAGCCGCAGTCAACACCAGGAAAGCAATTAGCAGGCAGGTGAGTAAACTCGTACCTCAGCTTGCATACACTATAGGTATCACTGCGTACTTACCATGATAACTAGCACAAGTTCCCCTCTTCGAAATACCTCCCTTACCGGAGAACTGAAGGCTTACCGGAGAACTGCATTTGCAAAGAAATCTGACTAAGTAAAGCAATGAAAAGGGCTGCATGGGCACGTTAGTGATCAGGGGCCCGTTCATGATTATGCAGCGATGAGTTTTATTCTGGCAAAAATTAGAAAAGAAAAAGAAAAAGAAACAACAGGGACGCCGACGGATGAAGCGCAATAAGCGATTGTAGTCCGTTCGTCTGCGTCCTTGTTCGCTTTTTTTGTGAAATGAAAGATCTCATTATAGGGTCGTTAATGATGAAGCTGCTTGATTTCATTTATCTTTGTGGTGACGATCCTTACGTATTTTTCATTCCTTTACTAAAAACGTTTTGCTGAATATATTTAAAATCAGAAGTCATTGCAATATGCTTGTGTTTATTTTCTTGAAAAGGACCATACTTAGATTCTGGCTCAAAGTGGACTTCCTCAGTCTCATCAACAGCAGCCTGCCCATATATATATAAATATATATATATATATTTGCACGCGACATCCCCTGCAGTGCTGCGCCAGGCTATGAGGTGCCTGGGTATGTGGTAAAAAGTACCAGGCGGCAATAGATACCCATGCATCGAAGACGATTTTAAGCGTACATATAACCCATTATTCATATTGTAAACCCTACTTCAATTACTTCCTAATTAAGGTCACCATTACTGCTTCGTTTTCTAGGAAGTTCATCAGGAGTTTGCAGTGATCACCTGGAACGGAGAGTCCTCACGCCTGTCTCCTCCGCCTGCAAGTCCGAAGTCGGAAACTCACCGAGAGATGGAAGACCCAAGGCGCCTCCTGGCCTCGCACTGGAGCCGCGGCCGAAATTCCGAGAGCGCCACTACCTACGGGGACGTCTGGAAGGAACCACAGCCAGTCATGTCCAGAGAGGCGTCGAGTATGCTGCTCACGGCTGTCGCGTCTGGAGTCGCCGCGGACTCCAGCTGTACAAGCGCTTGCAGGAGCACAATCCACTCAAGTGTCCTTCACATCGACCAAGCACTGCCACACCACAACCCAGGTACGCCCTATATTTAGCTCGTATTCCTTGCCCTTCCTCGTAGCGTCAAAATGATGCCTCATCACCGTCGCTTTAATCAGGATTTTACAGCAATGGATGTTAGGGGGCTCTAACGACATTTCATTGGATACATTGCCGGATACAGTGCAGAAACTTCATTCGGCTTGCTCCGTTGCCTTGTGCGCGCCACTGCAAGGAATTGAGATGAGGCAAAAGCAATAACAGCGAAACAAAAAGCCATTTCAGCAGCAAACCTAAGTAAGAATCTGGGAAAGCCTCAGGAGAAAGAAAGCGAATGAGACAAAAGAGCTTGAACTTCAAAAAGAGGATACTTATGTCGACTTAATGTTAGGACGCTTTCGTCCAATTGATCAAATATATAAAAGTGGCAGCTCATTGTCCAGTTCTTTCAAAGCCTACTGCGAATACAGAACCCTAGCTGGGAAGAAATGGGAAGCTAACTGTACAGGTATGGAATGCACAACACTGGTGTTACCAGGGTGCATGCGTCAAGCCAAGCGTGTCGCAGGCATGAGATAATTCCGGGTTTGGCAGGCGAAGGGGCACTGGACTCTGTAAAGCATCGGATCGACTGCGCTGAAAGGACAAGTATGTAGAAATCCCGTAGCCCCTCTAGAATTCCTTAACTCAGGAACTGATACTCCATAAAGAAAATGTACTCCGAAGGAACACCTTACAAATTGGTTAATGCAATGAACGCGGGAAAACATTGTGTTTAGTTTGAAAGGAGTAGCAGCTTTTACATAAATATATGATAATACCGCTGTTTCGATAAATGCTGATGATAAAGTACGTGGCAGGTAAGGAGAAGCAATTTATGCATATTTAACGTAGAAAAAGTAATTCCGACGGCTGATTGATCCAAGTGTGCAATTTGCACAATCTTTGAAACATTTGTGATTCTCAGCTCTTTATGAGGCAACAATCTTTATAATTAAATTCGTCCCATGGAACCTTCGAAGGAGGGGGGGGGGGGGGTTCTTTCACCCTCTTCCGCCAGCATGTGTCTTGAAAGAGTCTATGACGCGTATCTTGCCGCCACGTCTGACTAGAGTGCATTTTTACTCTCGAAAGCAGTTATGCGATGCCATCAATGACCCAGATGTCGGTATCGCTTCCATGACTTACTGTCTTACTTGAATGTAGGCTGATACTTTTGTTTAAAAAGCAATGCAGGAAATCAAGGGGCTGGTTTTGATTCGAACGTGCGGTTTGGCTAAAACCGCCAGACACTGTGAACCTCAGAAAGACCAATACCACTTGGTGAAAGAATATGTTCTTGATTTCATAAGCACACACAGAATATCGCAACTTCCGTAGGGCTGTTATTATACAGGCGAAGGCGAAGGAGATCGCAAGCTCACGCAGCGTCGCTCAGAACAAGTTGAGACGTTCTGTCAACGTGAGACGTGCCTGTCAACTTTGACATGCTCACTTCGCTTAGTGAGGTAGTGAACTGGGTCATGGTGGCGTAGCATGACGTTCTAGCTAATGTGATCATGTGAGAAACGCAATGTTGAATTTTTTTCTTCGGTGTAGAATTAAGAATGTTTGTTTAGTTTCTGGGATTTCGAATTCAGCAGTTCGACCTAGAATTTACGTTAGTCTAAAGCCGAATAAATACGGTAATTTTTCATTGGGAAAACTGCACCTCACTTTTTCTGACGGCGTCTTTAAATGGTGGCCTTCACTGCAATGCGAAAATGCTTTGCATTTCAATGTCAAGGTTGCGTTTCAGTCAACGTTCGAGGTGTCATCACGCTTATTTGTTCTTAAATACATGTGTGAACGACGTTTTTTTGTTGTTGTTGTTTTCATGCAAAGGCTGACATTGACTTTTCCTACTGTAACATGTTTAATGTCTTTCAGAGGGAAGCGCCTTGTCTTTTGATGATTCTAACATCATGCGGGACTACATGAGGTAGGAACCCTCAGGACTATTATGCCGTCTTCTATATGCAAGAAATAGAGGTCACTTCGCCAGCAGTTGTATAGTAATGCGCTTTCGATAGATTGACTGTCTCAGTTTATGATGCTGACAAATTATTCTGAGGTCTACGACCATCGATCACTACCACTGAGTTCTGATTATGTACCTCTGATGACGTACCATGATGAAGTACCACTGAGTCTGATGTGCAGGCTACGCACGTTTCTGTTAAGCTGAACAACTTTCAAGCAATACTTTTTAATTATTTTCTGGCAACGGCTACTTCTTTTCTTATGAGTCGGTTTGTGTTATTATTAGAACGCGCAGCACTCCTTAAAATTTCAAAAATATATTGTCTCCAAAAGGCTAACCTGTGATCATACCCGGACCCGAAGAGACAGCGTAGCCTGATCGCATAAGCACGGGAGATGGCTACGGCCCGCGGCTACCTGCAATAAGAAAACCACCTAGGCCGCAAACTGCGCTTGCTCATTATAAAAGTTTATGATAATCAGCCTCTTTGTCTCTCTTTCTCTCTCTGTCATGAATGTACTTCAATGTACACTCTCCCTCGAAAACTGTGGCTTGTTCCTCGGGTGTTTTCTACGTTTTGGAATCCTGCTCTTTACTGCCTTCTAGAATGATGGTTTATATTGAAGGTTCTGTATTTCAAGATATCGAGTAACATTATTAATTCATCTAGGACCGCAATGAAACTGCTTACTTCCCCCAAAACGAACAGCAGGCGCGCAATTACTGCAGTTGTGTCCTGAATATTTTTTTTATCGAGCCACTTTGTTCAGCCATGATAAGTATACAAGAACATACGCTACACTTCGCAGCAGCTCGCAGGGGTTGGAGCAATACGGTACTCCTCTTCCCAACCGGTGCCGAGGACCGCCCATGGGTTCAGCTCAGGTATTGCGTGGAAGAGGGTCTGGCCAAGGTTTGGAGCGCGTGTTTCGAGGTTCTACGCCGCGCCCAGCGTCCAATGGCTGTCACAAGGACGGCGAGGGTTTCTGGACCCATGGACCCTGCACTCGACACCCGCCTCAGCACACCTCGACAATGCTTCAGGTACCGACAGCTTATTGGTAAAGCAACTTGGCATGCGTGCTATTGATGTAAGCAAGCACTGTGGCTGGTTTAGATATGAGCAGTAATACGACACGTGGAATTGATGCATTGCGTACCACATTGTAATGCAAAGTGAGATATTCATTCTTTTTATTTCACGCTGATAGGTTTGGTGCAAATACGTACGGACGCTTTCATTGTACTATAATGACAACCCAATTTAGTGACGGGCCACGAAAACATCAAGCAACGAGAAGTTATGATGGCGACAGCTAATCTCCGAGGGCCGTTGAAGTGTGCGCTTAAATTCCTCTCATGGTCGGGAACCAACAGAAATTTAGAAGTTAATCTTTCCTCAAAATAAAATGAAATTCGAAGTGCAATTGGCATGGTTGCAAACAGTGACAGCAACAGTTCATAAAATGTACTTCCAGGTGAGCTTGTCAGCTTATTTTTTTAGATTTCATCATTATCATCATCATCATCATCACCAGCCTGGTTACGCCCACTGCAGGGCAAAGGCCTCTCCCATATTTCTCCAACAACCTCGGTCATTTACTAATTGTGGCCATGTCGTCCCTGCAAACTTTTTAATCACATCCGCCCGCCTAACTTGCTGCCGCCCCCTGCTACGTTCCCTTCCCTTGGAATCCAGTCCGTAACCCTTAGTGACCATCGGTTATCTTCCCTCCTAATTACATCTTCTGCCCATGCTCATTTCTTTTTCTTGATTTCCACTAAGAAGTCATTAACTCGTGTTTGTTCCCTCACCCAATCTGCTCTTTGCTTATCCCTTAACGCTACACCCATCATTCTTCTTTCGATAGCTCGTTGCGTCGTAATCAATTTCAGTAGAACCCTTATCGTAAGCCTGCAGGTTTCTGCACCGTACGTGAGTACTGGTAAGACACAGCTGTTATATACCTTTCTCTTGAGGGATACTGACAACCTGCTGTTCATGATCTGAGAATTCCTGCCAAACGCACCCCAGCCCATTCTTATTCTTCTGATTATTTCAGTCTCATGATCCGGATCTGCGGTCACTACCTGCCCTAAGTAGATGTATTCCCTTACCACATTCAGTGCCTCCCTACCTATCGTAAACTGCTGTTCTCTTCCGAGACGGTTAAACATTACTTTATCTTTCTGCAGACTAATATTTAGACCCACTCTTCTGCTTTGCCTCTCCAGGTCAGTGAGCATGCATTGCAAATGGTCCCCTGAGTTACTAAGCAAGGCAATATCATTAGCGAATCGCAAGTTACTAAGGTATTCCCCGTCAACTTTTATCCCCAATTCTTCCCAATCCAGGTCTCTGAATACCTCATGTAAACACGCTGTGAATAGCATTGGAGAGATCATATCTCCCTGCCTGACGCCTTTCTTTATTGGGATTTTGTTGCTTTCTTTATGGAGGACTACGGTGGCAGTGCAGCCGCTATAGATATCTTACAGTATTTTTACATACGGCTCGTCTACACCCTGATTCCGTAATGCCTCCATGACTGCTGAGGTTTCGACAGAATCAAATGCTTTCTCGTAATCAATGAAAGTTATATATAAGGGTCGGTTATATTCCGTACATTTCTCTATCACGTGATTGATAGTGTGAATATGGTCTATTGTTGAATAGCCCTTACGGTATCCTGCCTGGTCCTTTGCTTGACAGAAGTCTAAGGTGTTCCTGATTCTATTTGCGATTACCTTAGTAAATACTTTGTAGGCAACGGTGAGTAAGCTGATCGGTCTATAATTTTTCAAGTCTTTGGCGTCCCCTTTCTTATGGATTAGGATTATGTTAGCGTTCTTCCAAGATTCCGGTACGCTCGAGGTCATGAGGCATTGCGTATACAGGGTGGCCAGTTTCTCTAGAACAATCTGCCCACCATCCTTCAACATATCTGCTGTTACCTGATCATCCCCAGCTGCCTTCCCCCTTTGCATACCTCCCAAGGCTTTCTTTACTTCTTCCGGCGTTACCTGTGGGATTTCGAATTCCTCTAGACTATTCTCTTTTCCATTGTCGTCGTGGGTGCCACTGGTACTGTATAAATCTCCATAGAACTCCTCAGCCACTTGAACTATCTCATCCATATTAGTAATGATATGGCCGGCTTTGTCTCTTAACGCGTACGTCTGATTCTTGCCAATTCCTAGTTTCTTCTTCACGGCTTTTAGGCTTCCTCCGTTCCTGAGAGTATGTTCATTTCTATCTATATTATGCTCCCTTATGTCAGCTGTCTTACGCTTCTTGATTATGATTAACTTGGAAAGTTCTGCCAGTTATATTCTAGCTGTAGTGTTAGAGGCTTTCATGCATTGGCGTTTCTTGATCAGATCTTTCGTCTCCTGCGATAGCTTACTGGTATCCTGTCTAATGGAGTTACCACCGACTTCTATTGCACACCCCATAATGATGCCCACAAGATTGTCGTTCATGGCTTCAACACTACGGTCCTCTTGCGGAGTTAAAGCCGAACACCTGTTCTGTAGCTTGATGAGTAATTCCTCTATTTTCCCTCTTACCGCTAACTCATTGATCGACTTCTTATGTACCAGTTTCTTCCCTTCCTTCCTCAGGTCTAGGCTGATTCGACTTCTTACCATCCTATGGTCACTGCAGTGCACCTTGCTGAGCACGTCCACATCTTATATGATGTCAGGGTTAGCGCAGAGTATGAGGTCTATTTCATTTCTAGTCTTGCCGTTTGGGCTCCTCCACGTCCACTTTCGGCTATCCCGCTTGCGGAAGAAGGTATTCATTATCCGCATACTATTCTGTTCCGCAATCTCTACTAAAAACTCTCCTCTGCTATTCCTAGTGCATATGCCACATTCCCCCACTGTCTTGTCTCCAGTCTGCTTATTGCCTACCTTGGCAATGAAGTCGCCCATCAGTATAGTGTATTTTATTTTCACTCTACCCGTCGCCGATTCCACGTCTTCATAGAAGCTTTCGACTTCCTGGTCATCATGACTGGATGTAGGGGCGTAGACCTGTACAACCTTCATTTTGTACCTCTTATTCACAGCAAGACCTGCCACCCTCTCGGTAATGCTGTAGAATTCCTGTATGTTACCGGCTATATTCCTGTTAATCAGGAATCCCACTCCTAGTTCTCGTCTCTCCGCTAAGCCCCGGTAGCACAGGACGTGCCCGCTTTTTAGCACTGTATATGCTTGTTTTGGCCTCTTAACTTGACTGAGCCCTATTATATCTCATTTACTGCCCTCTAATTCCTCCAATAGCACTGCTAGACTCGCCTCACTAGATAACGTTCTAGCACTAAACGTTGTCAGGTTCAAATTCCAATGGCGGCCTATCCGGAGCCAGGGATTCTTAGCACCCTCTGCTGCGTCGCAGGTCTGACAGCCGCCGTGGTCACTTGCTTCGCAGCTGCTGGGGACTGGGGGCCGGCGTTTGATTGTTGTCTTCATATAGAAGGTTTGTGGCCATGTACTGCACCAGGGTGGCCTGCTCTGGTGAGGGAGTGCGTTAGCGGTTCTGGTCACCGGGATCAGGCCACACTCCAGGCCTGTTTATGCAATTTTATCAACACGCAGATTTTTTTTTGATCCGGTGGAAAATGGCGCGGCACCGGGATTCGAACCACGGACCTCTTGCACGCGAGGCGGGTGTTCTGATTTTTAGATTTCAGCTAAGCGCAAACAAGTAGCGGGCAAATAATAAAGATGAAGATAAATGAACCTGTCTTACCCACCTACGTTGTGCATGACAGTGATATCAACATAGAATTATGTAGATACCACAAGAGCAAGTTGAATATATCAAGCGGTAAAGTCACCGTACTTTGCTCTAGTATATTCTCGCATGATGGCTGCAAGCAGAAAAGCCAAACAAAAGCAAGCGATAGCACAGCTAAGAACCTGGTCGAGGCAAGAGCTTATGTATCGCTTTTGATCAAGTTCTGGCAGTTACAAAAGTTCGCCTTGCAGAAACCACACCTACTCGTGCATACCGACATTCATAGGAAGGTCAAAATGGTTTAGGAACGAGAAAGGCTACAACAAAGACATACAGGCACAGACCGAGGAGCGCATAATCCAACCGGCCCGTTACCTGGGCAAGGACGCTGAATTGTGGAATGCCATGACAATACAAACAAAAGTTTTGCTGCTCTGCGAAGCTATTATAATCCTATTACGCATAACAAATCGTCAGTTGCCGCCATTACTTGCTCGCAGATTGGGCAAAAGTGCGCTTGCACAAAAAACGCAGCAATATAACGTAGTCACTTTCTTCTTAATTGTACTCAAACACGACTGTATTTTAGCATATTACAGTACATGCTTGAAATTTTTCTCCTTTTAACTAACATCTAGCCATTAAAAGAATGTCTGATATAGGTGAGAACAGAAAACTGCATATTTTTCGCGTGCTGTCAAGGAGCAAAGAGCCTGCAGTAGATAAGTCCTGATAAATGTGACATGCGTCCTGGAATAGAGATGTCCCACCACGCACAATATCAGCAATAAACTCGTTTTATTAATTTTTTTCTCTGAGTTAGCAAAGTTCATACACCTCAGAAACGCATCATGCCAAGACGGCCCACTTGTAACCAATATAGAAGCCAGCTCCCTTTCGGACACACAATTAAAAAGTAGCTCATAAGGTAACACAATGACAGTCAAACAAGATAAAATGCTTCAGAAAGCTATAAAGAAGCTCGCCACGATCGGCAGAACCAGCAACAGAACCTTCTTTTCAAAAACAACTTAGCGATGCAAGCAATGTCATCCTTATCCGATAAAGGATCGACAGACTGGGAACGACATGGTGTGTTGCGGGGTAAGAACAAGGACACAAGAAGAAACAAAATGCCTACACAAGTGTGTGTGTCTGTGTATGGTGTCCTCATGTGGTCCTTTTTCTTGCTGCTCTACACTTCATGTCATTGCATCATCTACCAACAAGCCCACGTGACCATCCTCATTCAACGTTGTGTAGTTTTTATATAGATGCACTGACGCAACCACTTGCAAACTATGTGTCTGCGGTGTCAAATCCCATATAAACTGCCAAGCACAAAAGTTGCAAGATGGCGCAGTGGTTAGAGCGAGCAGCGTCCTGTGGCACATTGCCGTTAGGGGCACGAGTTGACATGCCGGTGGCTGTGCGCTGGTGGACAACATTCATCTTCGCACTTACGAGGTTGACGCAGACTGCAAGGGTGCGGCCGTCATCGTGGGGGTAAAGGTACGCGATGGTGTGACGTCATGCGTGCGATGTAATAATTCCTTTACGCTGCATTGACTGAGCATGCGCAAACATTTTGCAGCCACCGTTACACTGCGCTCGTAGTACCGAATGCCACGGGATTTCGTGTCCATGCTAAGGAAATCAGACGACACCTAAGCTCTTAGGAGTTGTGAATGCGAAAGCATTAATGTCCAATTGAACGCCGCTTTGCAGTCCTTCCAGTTACCAACTCCTCGCGGGCAAGCGAACGCGTCGAGACCCTTGGCCAACGCCTCCTAGATAGCACAAGATCGGTGTGGTATTATTCACATTACGCGTCATTCACATTCACATTACCAATTGAGCTACCGCGGCGCCGTTTTCGCATCTACTTACTTGGGTATTTATGTTTTACTACGAGAACCCTGGTAGCGTTAGCCAGCGCCACCACTCACAAACCTGGCGGAGGATGTAGAACATCCTTTCTGCCGCAGGCGTCACGAGTGCGTGATTTTTTTTTGGGGGGGGGGATGGAGGGGAGGGGTCAAGCCGACTGGTCAATAAACCCACACATGCTACCTGAAGGCGTCAGCGTTGCCGGATTCGACACCCTCACTATGTAATAAACGAGAAGAAAGAAGGTTAAGCGAGAGGCCTGAATTTTATTAATCATATGACAAGAAACCAATGACAATAACAATAATATAATATACCTAATAATAACATTAATAACCAATAACAATAAGATTATTCATCCTAACCAGCATTGTTTCAGAAATGGTCTGTCTCCTGTTTCTCAATTTGTCGAACTTTTTCAGGACCTCGAAAAGAGAAATAATGACCACAGCCAAAGAGATATAATTATTCCCCACCACTCGAAGGCTTTTGATCGCGTTTCAAAGGCCATTAAATTGCTCTTTAAGCTTAACTGCATAATTGGGGATAGTTAGATGGATAGGCGGCTACTTGTCTGAGCGGCGGCATTTTGTACAGTATAAGGACCACGCTTCTGACACCGTCTCGCTTGTTTCTGACGTTTCGGAAGGTTACAGGGCTGGCACCATTTTTATTCCTCTTATCTATATAAATGACATAGGACACCACGTCGATGTCAACATACGTTTGTTCGCAGACCGGACTGCGTACTCTTACAGCAAATAAACTTTCCAGCAGACCAGGCAAGGTTGAACAAGGCGCCCAACAACGTCGTGCAGTGGTGCAACATCTGGCGAATGGCTATAAGTTCCGAAAAAAAAGAAAACTGTGTCAATGTCAGCTACAAAATGAAATCAAAGCGTAACTGCTCTTAT
Source organism: Dermacentor variabilis (assembly GCF_050947875.1). Lineage (NCBI taxonomy): Eukaryota > Metazoa > Arthropoda > Arachnida > Ixodida > Ixodidae > Dermacentor > Dermacentor variabilis. The sequence goes on from NC_134568.1 coordinate 3,396,066, forward strand.
TGCTGCGGCAACGAATTTGTTCTTGAAACCGTAAGGGAGCAGAAATACCTCGGCATAACTATCTCACAAGACCTCGGTTCATGTACTCATGTGCAGTATATCACCAAAAAAGCAATCAGCAGGCTATTGCTTTATAAGCATGCCCTACGATATTGCACCCACGAGACCAAACTGCTCGCTTCAAAGGTTCTTATCCACCCAATCCTAGAATATGCGAACATCGCCTGGTATCCGTTTCTCTAAAAAGATACGATCATGCTTGAGTCGGTGCAACGGAAAGCGGTTCGCCTTATCGACAACAGGTATCGGCGCACCGACGCCCCCCCATCCCCGCCCCCCAGAACTGCTTTCACGCGCTGGCCTTGCCACCGTATCCAGCCGCGCGACCCTCAATGGACTGAAGCTTCTATATTCATTAGTTCATAATGTGCTTGAGATAAATCCTACCACTTGTGTCAATTTCAGTCGTTCCAGGGAAACCCGACACCAACGTGAATTCACGCTTGAGGAATACTCTTGCGTTAACAACGTATTTCAGTACTCTCTTTCCCCCGAGCGGTGCACAGTTGGAACGCACTGAATAGCGTTGTAACGTCGCAGCATACGCTGGAAAGCTTCGTTCAGCTCGCAGGGGAGTCGGTGCTGTCTACAAGCCAAACTTCATGCCCTCTCTGAATTCGTCTTCACGGCTATTTTGTGCTTTCCTTTCTTGATTTTAAGCCAGTAACAAAGTGTCTTTGATTTGTCTTCGTTTTACACTTATTTTGTAAAAACAAAATCACACTGATTTTTTTTTCTGATGTGCATGTAGAGCATCGCACGCGTAATGCGGAGACGTGGGATCGTTTCCCACCTGCGGCAAGTTGTTTTTACGTCCACTTTCATTTTCATTAATTCATCATTTCTTTATTTCAATTAGTAAGTACAAGAAAATTCTCATATGTTTTCCTTGGTTTTCTTTGTTTGTTGGCTTCTTATTATTAATAAATATGGGGCCCCTTTGTTAACCGCTTTCTTCTCGCTTATAACTGCGAAGAGGAACCTAAGAACGCAGGTATTTCGGAGCACACTATTATAAGGTAATGTGAAGTAAATGATTTACCTAGACGTTTCATGTTGGTGTAATCTCTGTGGAGCTGAAGGGAAACAGTGCATTTTACCCGGAAGGCTTAGAAGGCTATAGCTTTACTAATGCATGTACATAGGGTGGGCCAGTATGCGAATACAGATAGTTTGTGCGTAATAGTTTATTCGTATTCAAAAATGAAGTGTTGGTTATTTTTGAATATCAGAATCAACCAGATATTTCACGACAACCGCCTGTTTAAGATCGGGTTACTGTTCTCCACCTGCTGAACAAGGTGTCGCAAATATAAGCATCAGAAGTAAAACAGCGACAAAGTTTTGAAGCAATGCGGAAACAAGATGGGTAGTGCACGCCTTGTTTTCTGCTTTGCGTCGGAAGTATGGCGATCGTTAACACACCTGGGGTTCGATCTTGTGCACATACATAGGTACCCAAGAATGGATGGACGTGGATATTTCCGTCGCTGTAGCACCATTGGGTGTAGTGCAAGATATGATGCGAAATGCGTGAACACGACGACGGACAAAGAGGGAAGCACACACACACCGGGGCCGCTTCACATCAGAACTGCTCAAGCAACTCGCCCAGCTATCCATGCTGACGTGGTAGTGCGACGCACGCGTACAGCGGGGGTGGCGGGTTCAGCTCTCACCCTGAGTTGTTTTTCCCTGCATTTGTCTTTAGCTTCTAATGACACCTCAACCTCAACTAAAAACTGCAAATGATTTCCTCCATGCCTTTTTTTTATTTTCTTCATTATCGGTTGGCTTAATATGGTTCTGACTAACAAATATGTGCGAACGTTCTTACAGAAACAGCGCCCTTAACAAAACCGGGCCACTCGGTTCTCCTTCGTTTCGTCACATGGATGACAACCCGGTGTTGTTGCTTCTGTGCTACCAATTAGACTTTCTTGCAGTCTAGTCACTTAATTGTTTTATCTTTTACTTTACAACCAGTGATTTTTTTCCTTGTAATAGCCCTTTATTGTGTCTAGGGCAAAAAAAAATTAACTTTTTCTTTTCCTTTTCCATAACTTCCCATACTTTTTCAACAAATATTTTTTTTCCGTTTTTTAGAAAGTTGATCATACAGCATCCTGTCATTCTCGGAAAGCTTGTTTGCCACCAGTCTAACGGTGTCAAGCGGCTATATTTGTGCAGTTTTTATGACTGTTGTAGGGACCTTTTGTTTAAGATCTATCCAGTTCAAGTTGGTTCCTAAATATATCGAAATAACTATTCCTGCTATAAATAAGTGCGTCTGCATTTGTCTATTCGATTCGATATTTGATATTGACTATTCGTATTAAAAAGAACACACCCATCGCAGATTTCCTAGCATGAAAATGCACTTAGTCTGCATATTATCCCTAAACGTCTTGTGCTTCTCCACGTTCATAGTAGCAGAACTAGATTCTGCGGTACGCGCTTGGCCGCTTATTGTTAACCCGGCGATGACAATTACCCGAGCTTTGTCAAATACAATATCTGCGCTACTGATCCACTTGAAAGCCGCCGAAAGCCGTGAGAAACGGAAGCGATTTGTTCAGTCGCACGTGGACGAGCTCAGCCGTTCCGACATTTACGCCTTTTTTACGTAGTCGATATGCCTTATATTCATCTGCCGTATTCTAAATCTGAACATAAAATTAATTCAATTTGGTTTAGGTAAATTAGCTCTCTGACACGCGCTTGCGCACGTGTGGCAATTGAATGAATGTAGTGACACCGCTGAGCCCGCAGCGTTTAAACGTGTTCAAATGGGCTTTGTAAATAATAAACAAACTTCAATTTTGTGAGCACACTGTGAAGGCTACGTAGACCACTGTGTTGTGAAACACAATCACAATGTAAAGGCTACCAATGTGATGTAAATCATTGGTTCACCGTAGTCACGGTGCTTATGCGTCGTGCAGCGAGTTTCTTCCACTTACTATATGTAGCTTTTGAACGTTAAACTGCGTTCTAGATGATCATTTTCAAGGAACCTGTCTAACTTATAAGCCATTAAAATATCGCGAATTGTTCCTTTAAGTCACTATAAAAAAACGCTGATTGCTAAATAGAAAACTTTGCCGTAAAGAGACAAAAAGGTCACTAAATCTAGCGACAATATTCCTAATATGGCCACACTGAATAAGTACCGGTAAATTATAGAATCAAATCTGATTTTGTGTTTTCAAAGATGGTTAGGCTAGACAGCCCCAACAAACACGGGATGATGTAAGAGGTGGTAGATGAAACGTGTTTTGGACTGCCCAGCAACAGCTTTTTGAGCAATGCGTCTTGGCAAAGCACGCCCTGCAGGCGTCTCCTACAGCAAAGCACGGTAACCCTTATCTACTTAGTGCGGCCGGCCGAAGATCATCTCCTAGAGCACGTGGCGATGGCGCCTGAAAGACAATCGTAGAAAGACAATCCTAGCTGCCCAAGGAGGGGATACGTGATAAAGAAATCGTGCCTATGTGGGCGCAATTCTGATATAAAACTTGGCATAAGCTGTTATTCTGTTGGATTTGTCAGTGTACAGCCGACAGTGGTCCACTTTCACAAGTGTGTGTATAGGAGGGGCATGCCTCCCCCTTCCCCCTCACACACACCGGCAGATACGCCTGACATGCATGGTGTGACGAACGCACATGCCAATATAAACACATCTCACTCGATGACCACGAACACTCGCTTTCACAACGCGGGCGCAATAAAGAGCCCTGGCAGCCAGCAACTAGCTTCATCACGAGAACACATTTCAGGGCCAAATAAATGAAAGCAGTCTTGGAAAGCACTGGGAACCTCAATTGCAGTATTGAAATTCTTAGTATGAGAGACCAAGTAGCCCGAGTTAATGTCTAGGTCAAGTCTTCAAAGACAACTGCAGCCTTGTAGAGGGGGAGAAATTTACCAGCTGGAACCGTGAAGACCCGGTGTGCTATATACGTAACCTAACGGTGAAGAGTGCGCTGAAGATACAATGTGACCGGGATTCCGCGTGCAGCTGGTGAAGAGAGCAGACCCCCAATATCAGGGCTCCAAGCGGCTTTCTGTAGACTCGAGTCATCTTGGTCGGGACTCCAGGCGTCGCATTTCGGGGTTTCAAAAGTGTGTGTGTGGGGTGGGGGGTGGCGGGTGGCGGGCAAAGGGCCTACTTTGCCCCCCCCCCCCCCCCAGTTCTGAGAGTTGCGGGGGGCGTGGGGGCAAGAGTCCCCGTTCTGCCTCCCCCGGTGGATATGTTAAACTTGCTACTGCACCGAAATACAAAGAAATCGACAGGACCGGATGAGTCATCAAACTTGTCTTTAAAGAGGTAGGCTGAATGGATTGCGAAGTTCTTCATTATTATCTTCACGAAGTCTCTACGGTCAGGTACACTTCATGAAGAAAGGAAAATGAGTTAAGTGATACCCGTATTTAAAGATGGGCACACCATATCTACAACCAATTACTGGCCCATTGCAGTAACGTCAAGCTATTGCAAAATGTTAGAACATATTGTTTCTAAGCACATTCGACTGTATACATTCGACTGTATACATTTGACTGTATTTCGGGTTCTTTTTCCTACTTACCCTCGCACGGGAGCCGCTGCCGCAGATGGATGCTTTGAGCATCCCCTTTGGAACGGGGCGGTGGGTTGCACCACCAAGGTCTTCTTAACATAATGCCTAATTTCCTACTTGTCCTCAAAAAAAAGGAAAAAAGGCGCACACACGAAGGCTTCCCACCAACAAACTTTCTAACTCTCTATTGTGAACTTTCTTTTTGTAGGCCAGCGTTGTTTGTGGTTTCCCTTCTTCCACCAATCTTACAATCACCTGTTACTAATCTCTGCTATGCACATGTTCCCTTTCCCCTTGCTCTAGTTTAACCCAAAGGCTTCAAGGAGGCCAGAGTTACCTAAATCGACCGCTGTGCAGGTATCTTCACATTCTAATAAAACATGGTTAATCGTTTATCCAAGCACAAGCTTCCTCCTTGTTGTATCTCGCTTTATAAGTGCGTGTTCTAAGGCATCCTGATGTTGCTCGAAAAGTAAACACCTTCCTTTTGAGTTACCATCAATTGTTTCTTTCCTGATTTAGTTTTGTCCTCTTAAGTAGTCACACATAGCAAATTTCATTTCCATTATTGCTACCCATGAGATTATATCAGCCTCTCTGGCTTTCCGCTTGCCGCTGTTTGTTGCCATCTTGCTCACTCTACAGGCCGCATACTTGCATGTAAGCTTCCTAGTTCTTTTCCTTCACTGTGAATCGATGGTTTTCCTGTACAGATACTTGAACACCCTCCCAGCCCATTTACTTTCTTCCATATTCCTCAGTCATTCTTCATACTCAATTTTACTGCGAGGTTCTCTCACTTAAAGGCTTGCCCAGCCCGTATCACCCTGCCCAGCTTCATTTCTAGTCTCCGTGAGCGCCCAATGCGAGGCGTCCCACTGACCTTTGGTTGCCATCGAGTCCTTACTGTATCCATGATTTCAAGCAAACAACCGCATTTCCAAAAGTAAGTCGTGGAACCATTACACCTTTCCACATACCCTGGAGCACCTCGTACCCATTGTATCCCCATAGCGCTCTGCGCTTCCATTATGGCTGCATTTCTCTTCCCCTTTACTGTTATTGTTTTTTCCTGTGTTTCCATATATCTGTTGCCTTCGTTTATTCATATACCAAGATATTTATATTCTTTTACGCGAGGTATTTCCGGGCCCTGTATTTACACTGTCTGTTCGCTGTTTGCATTGCACACCATAACACCTGATTTTTTGCCGCTAGATTTGAGGCTCAAATTCTCGCCTTCGTGTCCACAGACGTTGCATATCACTTTGCTGGTTGGCAAGCAACACAATTGCGTCCGCATAATACAATCCTGGAGGCTGCTGCTCTACTATGGTACCCGTTTCTTTGTATGAGAGATTAAACCTGATATTGCTTCCCTCTTGCCCCCTTTCCATCCTTACCATGTACATCATAAAGAACAGCGGGGATGGAAAGCATCCCTGTCTCAGTGCCTTGTTAATACCAGCTTGCTCCTCGCACCTCATTCTTTTCCTTTCAACGCAAACTGTATTTTCAAGGTAAACATCTCATTGAACGCCTGCATACAGTCGTTGCCTATGCCTTCCACTTCCATAATATCCCACAATAGGTAGCGGTGTACATTGTCGTACGCTCCGGTAATGTCTAAAAGAGCCACATATGGCAGCCTCCTTTCTTCTCTGGACATTTTAATACGCTGAGTAAGGACTACGCGGATGCACGGAGGCGATCGCCATCTGCTGGTGGCGCTTAAGGAATCCAGCGGCGCACGCCTCCCGAGATTTGCCTGAGCACACGAGAAACCCATTGGAAGAGAGAGCTATGCAGCTTTCGCGGTGAAAACTGAATAAATTTGAAAGAACAAGAGTTGTCGGTAGTCAGTGTGTTTTACGTACAATTATTTTAAGTGCGTTTCATTTTGTGCTTGTAAATATATAAAGTTTTTTTCGTGTTCATATTACTCTGTTGATCCTAAACTATCTCTACTTGGAAAGTTGTATAGTGATTGTTGAATTTAATGCACGTATGTTTGCAATGTATGCTATGTATGTCTAATCCACGCTATTGATATGTGTGTATACTATCTGTATGTTATATGCTACCGCACTGTTGAGCAATGTATGGGTGACAGGGCCTTAGTCAGGCAGACAATGTACTGCCTTTAGCCTTGCCATCCAAGACCTTCACTGTGTCTAAATCAATGCTGAATAAAAAAAAAAAGTTTCAAACCTGCGACCATACGTTCAGAAGCCGAGCGTCTTACCCACTGAGTTCAATCGGCGCCTCTTGGAATGCAGAGCTGTACACTCTGCTTTATGCCAGCATGCGAATTGGAACCAAATTTCTATTTCCACGCCTGGGTGACGAAAGCAGTGACGTCAAAATCACCCTGACTGACTCGGATGCATCCCCATTAGATTCTATGGTAGTCGGGTAAGGCAGCATGACGTCAGAGATCGAAGTGAACCGGCCTTGTGCTATCTAGGAGGCGTTGGCCAAGCGTCTCAACGCGCTCGCTTGCCCGCGAGCGCGTCTCGAAGGACCACTCAGCGGCGTTCAAGTGAACATTAATGCTTTCGCATTCAGAATTCATAAGAAGTGCTTATTGATCGATAGATTTATTTCTCTCAAAACAAAGTACAGAAATGAGAGAGGACGGAAGGGAAAAAGCTGCCGAATGCAGCTTGAGGTCCCCCTACGCCCCACAGAGCAGCAGTGTGGTGGGAAACAAAGGCAACGCGACAGTTTGCAAAGTATACACAGACACCGAATTCAAAATCACAATAGCCATAATCTAATGCATAATTGTAATTTTACACGTAATCTATTACATTGTCATGATTTTACACAAAAACGCAATTACACAATTTCTTTGCCAATTCCCATAACACAATTCCAACGCCAGCGTAGACAAAAATATAAATAAATAGAATTTATTCAAACCCCCAACAGTTACACAGGTGAGCCCTTCGGTAGAAGGCTCGAAAAGATCTATCAATTCCATGAAGGTTTGTGTAGAAAGCAACCTAAGAGAAAAACGATTATCTACGAGAACATTTAGGTACTTAGGCAGATTGTACGATAAAGATTGTGTGCGGTATTTGCTGCGACTTAACGGCAGGGTCCGTGATATAGAATGACGTACATCATATGTCGGTTCATGAAGTACTAGCTGAAACACTGTTAGCATAAGGTTATTGTTCGTTGCTACAGCAGTTTAGTAAAGGCAAAGTAGTTTGAACATATACAAGGTAGTGTTGTAATCGCACCGATGGCACGAGTTGTTGGGAACTCGGCGCTGACGCCCGTTGTTGCACCTGGGTCGCAAGCCCCAAGGGTAGCGTTGGCCTGGCGGCCTGGGGTACAACTGGAAGCATCCGAAGGTCCCGGCAAAGCATGAGTCGACTGGTAACAACAAAACAACAGTTGGCGGTCAGGTTGACCGAAGTAGAGAGACGGGAGAGCACGTTACTCAACAGAAGAAATCGGAGCCCTCCCTGGCGTCCGGGGGCAGCTGCTTTTATACTCTCGCAGTTGAGGGCAAGAAGGAACCCCTCTATAGACGAGCACGTGACGGTGCCGCTCGGGCCCAATGGGATAAGGTGGCGCAGCGTCGTGTCGGCGCCACTCGGACCCCCCTTGCTTCACAGTTGTTGGGAGCTCCTCTCCCCGGCTGCCGCGCTTCGACAAGCGTGGGCACAATGGGAAGAGAAGGAGGAGCAGCCGTCGTGTCGGCGCCGCTCGGACCCCCTTGCTTCACAGTTGTTGGGAGCTCCTCTCCCCGGGTGCCGCGCTTCGACAAGCGTGGGCACAATGGGAAGAGAAGGAGGAGCAGCCGTCGTGTCGGCGCCGCTCGGACCCCCTTGCTTCACAGTTGTTGGGAGCTCCTCTCCCCGGCTGCCGCGCTTCGACAAGCGTGGGCACCAATATGCACATACACTCACACACGCACATGAAGACACGTGGCATTGGAACATGCCTGGACGCGCTTGGCAGGGAGGCGTAGCGGCGGCGCCGAACGGGCTAAAATGTCTGCCGCTTTGAACGAAGCCCTGGCGTCTGTTGTATCCTCGCCGGCTTTACCGCGCGTCGTAGGCGAAACGTAACAGACCGCCCCGCCGGGGGAAGGAGATCCCGATGGTCAGGGGACTGCATCCGCTGTCCGGAGGGATGTCGCTCGATGATGCTCATAACCGAAGTCGGGCGTCCCTCGACGTTTCTTGAGCGCAGCGCACACAGAAGGCCTCGTTCTCTCGTTCAGGTTCGCACGGGACACTGCAAAGTGACTTCGGGAGAGTTCACATTTTTGTTCTCGTTCCCGGCAAGCGTTAGAACTACGCTGAAACTCAACCGCTCAGTCAGCAAGCACGGCACAACCCTCACTAAGCCCTGCCAGGCTCTTTCCCCTTTTATACCACTGCCTAGGTCCTTACAGTAGTCTAGCAGCACTCAGAACGCGTCCACAAATTGGAAAATTGCACTAGAAAGCATATCATCACTTTGAAACACTAAACAAAAGCAATATGTTAAAAATCCTGCCTCAGGAAGAAAAACATCAGTAACAAACAATTTTGAGGCTGATTCCTACGTTAGGGGCTTCGACTTAAGCCATCGGCGTTACCGTTGAGACTCCCCTTTTTGTAACGCACCTCAAAGGAATATTGTTGCAAAGCGAGGCTCCAGCGCAGGAGGCGGCCATTTTTGGGAGAGATGGTCTGCAGCCATTGGAGAGGGCAGTGATCCGTCTCAATGATAAACCTCGAGCCGGCTAGATAGCATGACAATTTCTGAACGGCCCACACGAGACACGCACACTATTTCTCGGTGGCGCTGTACGCCTGCTCACGACTGGTCAGCTTACGACTAGCATACAGGACGGGGTGTTCTACTTCTCCATTTTCCCGTTGGCACAGTACAACGCCCATGCCTCGCTCACTAGCATCGCACTGAACAACGAACCCTTTTGTATAGTCTGGCGATCGTAGCACAGGCTGGCTTGTTAGGGCACTCTTTAGGGCGCTAAAAGCTCTTTCCTTTGTCTCGTCCCAGACGACTGTTGGGGGCTCTGGTTTTCTTAGAGCATCCGTCAGGGGAGCCGCGATATCAGAGTACCTGGGGATGTACCTCTGATAGTAGCCGGCGACACCTAAGAACGACCGAATATCGGTCTTCGTGCGCGGTTGCGGGAAGTCTCGCACAGCGGCCACCTTTATTTCAGAGGGGCGGCGACGACCCCGACCAATCACGTGACTGAGGTAGACAACCTCGGCCTGTGCTAACTGGCACTTAGGAGCCTTGACTGTCAAGCCCGCTTCGCGCAGGCGGGTTAGCACTGCCCGCAAGTGTGCCATATGCTCAGACCAGGATGCGGAGAATATCGCTACGTCGTCTAGATACGGTAAAGCGAATTCTTGCTGTCCCCGCAACACTTTATCCATGAGGCTTGAAAAACAGTATGGCGCGTTCTTCAAACCAAAACTCAACACTTTAGGACGGAATGTTCCCATTGGTGAAATGAACGCCGCATACCTACTAGCCTCTTCTGTAAGTGGAACCTGCCAATAACCCCTGACAAGATCTAGGGTGGAAATAAACTGAGCGCTACTAACTTTCTCAAGGCGCTCCTCGATGTTAGGGATCGGATAAATTTGATCCTTAGTGATGGAATTAAGCCTGCGGTAGTCGACGCAAGGACGAGGTTCCTTGCCCGGTACCTCAACTAAAATCAAAGGGGAGGTATAATCACTCTCACCTGCCTCAATAACACCGAGCTGTAGCATTTTCTTTACCTCAGCCTCCATAATATCGCTCTGGCGGGGTGACACCCGATACGCCTTGGATCGTACTGGCTCTGGGGAGGTAAGTTCTATATCATGAGTAAGGACAGAAGTCCTACCAGGCCTCTCAGAGAACAGACCTTGAAACTCTTGTAAGAGCTGGCGTAGTTCGGTTTTCTGCTCAGGCGACAGCGATGCTCCACTGACTAAGTCACTAATGACCTGATCGGTGTCTTTCCTGTTCGTCACTGAGCTTAGTCCCGGAAGCTCGACCGGAAGCTCTTCAGGAACGTTTACCATCATGCACACTACTGCTTCCCTTTGTCTATAAGGTTTGAGCAGATTACAGTGGTAAACTTGCTGTGCTTTCCGCTTTCCTGGCAGACTCACCACGTAGTTAACGTCCGACAGTTTCTGAACAATTCGTGCTGGGCCCTCCCACTGCACGTCTAGTTTGTTGTTTAGCGATGTGCGCAATATCATGACCTCATCGCCCACCTCAAAACAACGGGCCCTGGCGGTCCGATCATAATAAACCTTGGCCCTCTGCTGGGCCTTTGCCATTGCTTCACCTGACAACTCCTGTGCCCTTCTTAAGCGTTCGAGGAGCTTAAGCACGTACTCCACCACGACTGGGTCGTCGCCCCTGCCTTCCCACGATTCTCGAAGCATGCGAAGCGGGGACCGAAGCGAGCGACCGTACACCAGCTCAGCTGGCGAAAACCCCGTAGCCGCATGCGGCGCGGTCCGTAATGCAAACATCACCCCAGGCAGACACAGCTCCCAGTCAGTTTGATGTTCAAAACATAATGCTCTCAACACGTGCTTCATGACGGAGTGGAGCTTCTCAACGGAGTTCGACTGTGGGTGGTACACTGAGCTGTGTAACAGCTTTACCCCACACCTTTCGAGAAAAGTTGTCGTCAAAGCGCTAGTAAACATTGTGCCCTGATCTGATTGGATTTCCGCAGGAAAACCAACTCGCGCAAATATGGACAGTAGTGCATTGACTATCTCAACTGAGCTGAGTTCTTTAAGCGGCACTGCTTCAGGGAACTTTGTCGCTGGGCAGATCACAGTCAAAATGTGTCTGTACCCCGTGGCTGTTACCGGCAGAGGTCCCACTGTATCAATAACGAGCCGCCTAAAAGGCTACGTAATGATAGGTACCAATCTCAACGGCGCCCTCGATTTGTCCCCTGGTTTGCCCACCCGCTGACAGGTGTCACATGTCCTCACGAAATGGTCTGCGTCCCGAAAACACCCTGGCCAATAGTACTCTTGCTAGAGACGGTCCTTAGTTTTCTTAACTCCTAGGTGTCCGGACCACGAACCCCCGTGCGACAAGCGCAACAGGTCCTGACGATAGCATTGAGGCACGATCAGCTGATCGAACTCCACTCCTCTGCGGTCTAGATACTTCCGGTACAGGACTCCACCTCTTTCCACAAAGCGAGCATTTTTCTTGGCGATACCTTCCTTGATAATGCAGCGTATGTTTTCTAGGCTGCCATCCTTCTTTTGCTCGGCTATCAAAGCCGACCGGCTGACTTTTAGCAACCTATTAAGTCCGTCTGACGTAGGCGCGATGAGCAAATCTGCAGATAGCTCTTCTAACTTTCCCGCATCGGCAATTTCCTCTCCGGTATCTGGTGCCTTTAACGTTACAGACTCAAGTTTATTCAGTTCGGGCGTGCTCTGAATATCGGCTTGCTGCGCCTCTGACCCTTTTTCATTGTTTGATAACGTCGGCCCCGCAACTACCGCCTTTGCAGCGAGCTCCCGAACCTTCGATCTGGTTAATGCCTGAACGCTAGCCTCACCAAACAAAAGCCCCTTCTCGCGCAGGAGGTGATCGGACCTGTTCGAAAATAGGTACGGGTACTGGGGGGGGCAGCATAGATGACACTGCGGCCTCCGTCTCAAGCGCTCCGAATGGTCCTTCAATAAGCACTTTTGCTACGGGCAGACACACGCTATGAGCTTCCACGGCTTGCTTGATCCATGCACACTCGCCCGTGAACATATCGGGTTCTACGTAAGAGGGGTGAACTACATCCATTGTAGCTGCGGAATCACGAAGCACTCGGCACTCTTTCCCGTTCACGAGGAGGTCTCGCATGTAAGGCTCGAGAAGCTTCATGTTCTCGTCAGTGCTGCATAATGACAAAAACACAACTTTTGTTTTTGTTTCCGGACACTGCGCCGAAAAGTGACCCGGCTTCTGGCACGTATAACAAACGCGCGCTTGCCTCGTCTCGAACCGCTTTCTGCGTTCGGCTTCGGCTGCCGCCGTCTCCATAGGTTCGGTCGCACTGCTTTCACTCGCATCCGCACTACGCGTGTCCCCCTTTAATCTCATGGGCGTGAACTTCGGCCTCTCAAACTTCGAGCCAAATTCACCCTTTTGACCGTCCTTAGCTCCGCGAGCCCGACGCGTCACAAACTCCTCGGCTAGCTCAGCGGCTTTAGCCACCGTACAAACGTCTGGCCTATCCAAGACCCAGTACCGCACGTTCTCAGGTAACCGACTATAAAACTGTTCTAGCCCGAAACACTGCAGAACTTTCTCGTGGTCACCAAACGCTTTCTCTTCTTTGAGCCACTCCTGCATGTTTGACATAAGCCTGTACGCAAACTCCGTATATGACTCACTTTTGCCTTTCTTATTTTCCCGAAACTTCCGACGGAAAGCCTCCGCTGACAGCCTGTACTTTTTTAGCAGACTCGATTTCACTTTGTCGAAATCCTCTGCCTCCTCTCTATCCAAGCGAGCGACTAGGTCGGCCGCCTCGCCGGGTAACAAAGTGAGCAAGCGCTGTGGCCACGTTTCCCTTAAGAACCCCTGCTTCTCGCACGTTCGCTCAAAGTTAACCAGGAACAAACCAATGTCCTCTCCAAGCTTAAACGGCCGCATCAGGTCAGTCATATTGAACAATACGCGTTCTCCTGCACCGTGTGCCTGACTTCCATTACGAGCGCGTTCCATCTCTACCTCAAGACGCTTCATTTCCAAAGCGTGTTGACGGTCGCGCTCTTGTTGCTCTCGCTCTTTCTGTTCTTTAATTTCGCGCTCCTGTCTTTTTGACCTCTCCTCAATAGTCTCAAGGCATTCCGACAGCTCGTCATCCTCAGCCTCTAACTCAAGAATAGCCTTTAGCAGTTCTGGTTTTCTGAGTTTGTCCGAGACATCCAGACCCAACTCTCTTGCAAGCTCCAACAATTTAGGTTTGCGCAACGACTTCAAATCCATGGCTGCTCGGAATGCTGCTTTCTCTACTGCCTATTATTGTCTTGCCGCAAACTAACCCGGCAGCAACGACAACCACAATTACCAGCTCTGTTTCTGACACTAACAAAAGCCTGGCAAAGCTCAGAAGAAGAAAGTCCCGCACTCACCAAACCTCGCAGCCAAGAATTCAGCGCAGTCGTTCCGCTGCAGGCAACCAGTCATCACACAGGGCTCGTTGCACTGCTCCCGGATCGTCGAAGAGCTGCTCAGCATACAGTCAACTGCATCTCTTCGCTGCTGGCCTCCGTTGTCGCGATCTCACCGCTGGCAGACAGTTGTTGTAATCGCACCGATGGCACGAGTTGTTGGGAACTCGGCGCTGACGCCCGTTGTTGCACCTGGGTCGCAAGCCCCAAGGGTAGCGTTGGCCTGGCGGCCTGGGGTACAACTGGAAGCATCCGAAGGTCCCGGCAAAGCATGAGTCGACTGGTAACAACAAAACAACTTGTTTATTCTAACATCGCAAAGAGTTGGCGGTCAGGTTGACCGAAGTAGAGACACGGGAGAGGACGTTACTCAACAGAAGAAATCGGAGCCCTCCCTGGCGTCCGGGGGCAGCTGCTTTTATACTCTCGCAGTTGAGGGCAAGAAGGAACCCCTCTATAGACGAGCACGTGACGGTGCCGCTCGGCAACAATGGGATAAGGTGGCGCAGCGTCGTGTCGGCGCCACTCGGACCCCCCTTGCTTCACAGTTGTTGGGAGCTCCTCTCCCCGGCTGCCGCGCTTCGACAAGCGTGGGCACAATGGGAAGAGAAGGAGGAGCAGCCGTCGTGTCGGCGCCGCTCGGACCCCCTTGCTTCACAGTTGTTGGGAGCTCCTCTCCCCGGCTGCCGCGCTTCGACAAGCGTGGGCACAATGGGAAGAGAAGGAGGAGCAGCCGTCGTGTCGGCGCCGCTCGGACCCCCTTGCTTCACAGTTGTTGGGAGCTCCTCTCCCCGGCTGCCGCGCTTCGACAAGCGTGGGCACAATGGGAAGAGAAGGAGGAGCAGCCGTCGTGTCGGCGCCGCTCGGACCCCCTTGCTTCACAGTTGTTGGGAGCTCCTCTCCCCGGCTGCCGCGCTTCGACAAGCGTGGGCACCATTATGCACATACACTCACACACGCACATGAAGACACGTGGCATTGGAACATGCCTGGACGCGCTTGGCAGGGAGGCGTAGCGGCGGCGCCGAACGGGCCAAAATGTCTGCCGCTTTGAACGAAGCCCTGGCGTCTGTTGTATCCTCGCCGGCTTTACCGCGCGTCGTAGGCGAAACGTAACATTAGTTATTCTTAAAATACTGAACTGTCTAAAATATCCTCTGGGGTCAGCATTCCACGGTAAATTAGCTATCAGTCTCATCACACGCTGCTGTGCAATAAGAAGGCGCTGTTAACTGCGCTGTGTCGTCGTACCCGCAACTGTGTGACAATAAGCAATCGCTGACGCTATAAATGAATTATAAATCATGAGTTTAACCTGTGAGTGAGGGGTTAACCTATGTTTACACGCAATTTAACCTGTTCATTTTAGCACGAATATTTTCAATTTGTAGTTCCCAATGAGTGTCTCAGAGAATACAACACCAAGAGATTTTATACTGGGTACAATATCAATCTTGTCATTACCTAATAATAGTTCGATATCACCACTTACTACTTTATTTTTTGTCCTGTATATCAAAGCCTTTGTTTTGTTCGTATTAACTTTAAGACAATTTTTATTACACCAGTGACGCAAATGTTCCAAAAATTGGTTGCCACGGAGGGATAACTCAGCTAGTGTGTTTCCTGTGGCAAGCATTGTAATATCATAAGCGTAAGCTACGAGATGAACCGGAAATGGGGCATGAAAAATGTCATTTATATACACTACAAACAACAAAGGCCCTAAAATGCATCCCTGTGGTACAGCAGATAACATTGGCTCAATATATGATGAGGTTTCATTTAAACACACCATTTGTTTACGGTACTTTAGGTAAGACTATTAAAGCAAGACTGATGCCCGTAATGCCATAGTGACTGAGTTTCTGCGATAATAGAAAGTGGTCAATTAGATAAAATGCTTTGGATAAGTCTATGTATATCCCGAGAACATGAAGCTTTTCTTCAAAGGCGGAAATCATAATTAATTTTTGTTTAGTCACTGCCATCTCAGTCGATCTCTGTTTTCTAAATCCAAACTGGTAGTCAGAAAGAACAGTATGGCTTACTTAGAAAGTTAGTCAACCGGCAATGAATAATTTTTTTCTAATGCTTTAAACAGTACTGGGAGAATCGGTATTGGTCTGTAATTGGAAAAGTCAGAAACAGAACCCACTTTTACGTATGGACACAAACTTTGCGATTTGCATTTGCTTTAGGAAGACGTCGGTACTTAAAGAAAGGTTATAAATGTAAACTGGTGTCGGGGCTAATAAGACTATTACAAATTTAAATGGTTAGCTTTGAAAATCATATTTATCCTTAGATTTAGTCGTCTGGAGGTTGGAAAACACTAATATTATTTCTGATTCACTAGTTGGAAACATAAATAAGGTTTCGTGAAAGCTTGGTGGCGCACAGGCATAAACGACAAGGACACCTGGTGCGACACACAGGGATTCTGTAACATTGATGAAAAACCTATTAAACTGGTTGGAAAGTTCCTTTCCGCACAGAACTTTGCCTTCTTTTTCAATAGAAGCAATAGGATGGCGTGACCGGAAGTTAAGCAAGCGATTTAATTGGTCCCATTAGTCTCGGGCACTGTTTCTCGAAGCGGGGTCGAAAAGATTGCTAAAGTGTTCCAATTTCGCCCTCTTCAGTTTTCGGTTTAACTGATTACAGTATTTGTATATGCGTCTAATTTTGCAGGGTCTCGAGATTTAATGAACTTTGTAAATAACTTGTCTTTTAATATAATTTGAAGAATTATTTCTGCTGTTATCCATGGTTCTCTATTCTTGCATTTTCTTGCGTGCCTCAGACTTATTTGTGCCCTCTGATTTATTTTAGCGCTCTTTTGGTCAAGTATGAGCGATCAAATATTCAGCAGTCGATGTTTCGGGTGCCTTGATCTCGTCGCCATGCGATCAATCTTGAAAGCGCCAGCATTATTACCTTCAAGGTACAAATAGTCAGCATAGGAATGTAAACCTGTTAGGCTGTGGCAGTAGACGCTGACCTTGGCGTACGCCCTGCCCATCTTTTGTGGAGGGTCAAGTGCTTCTCGTTTTCTTATAAAGGGCTAAAATTTCGGGGTGCTACTGTCATCACCGTCCGGCTTCATACGCCGGCTTCAAGTAATTGGCGTCGCATAAAAAATGTATATATATATATATATATATATATATATATATATATATATATGTAGCGCGTGCTTGAAGTACTATTTTATGCTCGCTCATGCTTGCAGTACGGATGCATACGCTAACGCGTCTGAAATAACATGTTTTTTTCATAACCATTGTTCTACATTTTGTTTTTGCTTAAAATGTTTCGGTATTGGAATCTTGTCGTATCAACAAGTGGCCGAAATTAATCACGTCGTAGGTGTTGATTTATGCAGTATGAGCGATATTCTGCGTGACTATTCGACTCTTTTAAATTCTAGTATTACAGTCGTTCCACCTTTGTGTTTCGTTTGTCTTCAGAGATGCCCCTTGAACGTCATTGCCACTGCTCACAGTTTCCTTCCACAAACATATCCCGGGAGGATGCGCCCGAAATCCACCTGCGCCCAGCGATCGTCAACGCCACAGCCTGCCAGCAGACCACAGCTGCTGTAGGATGCTCTGCCTTGTATCCCGGGCTACCACTGCCACGCATGCGTACAAGTGCGTTCGTCGTGCGTGGCACGTGGTCCTTTTTGGTGTTGCTGCTCGTCGCGACAGGCTGGAGCATCCGCTACGTCGCTGATTGGCGCAACTGCTGGACAGGGAGGCACGGCCAGGTTGGGCAGAGCCGAGCCCGGTGCCAACTGGTCATCGATGGCAACAGGCAGAATTAGACTGGAAATTAAACTGCCTGGGCGTCGTCAACGGCTCCCCACTGTGCTTTCGAGGGGCTGCCACCGACGATGTGGTGATGAAAACTGCCCTTACTTGAAGAATTGAATGCGTGTGTTTTATGTAACGGGCATCGCAGCTTAATGAGGCAGGTTCGAGTCGCGTGGCAAAGTGATGGTGGGACAGGGAATTTACTTATAATTTGCGTTCTTTGTTTTCATAATCATTAAAGTTTCATGTACTAATTATAGACAATAAAGTCGATGATTATGTGTAGTGACATCAGATCTGCTACTAGACAGTAAGAGCTGTATTGTAAGCAGCCTTAAGCAAAGTTGGCAACTTTTCGTCCGTTCAGCGTCATTGATTCGTCTTCTGGAGAAACATTGTCCGGTGAGAGAGGCAATAAATACCACAAATGTTTAGTTGGTAAGCACGAGAACTTCTACAACCGGAACTTCTACCGGAAGTTAAGCAAGCGATTTAATTGGTCCCATTAGTCTCGGGCACTGTTTCTCGAAGCGGGGTCGAAAAGATTGCTAAAGTGTTCCAATTTCGCCCTCTTCAGTTTTCGGTTTAACTGATTACAGTATTTGTATATGCGTCTAATTTTGCAGGGTCTCGAGATTTAATGAACTTTGTAAATAACTTGTCTTTTAATATAATTTGAAGAATTATTTCTGCTGTTATCCATGGTTCTCTATTCTTGCATTTTCTTGCGTGCCTCAGACTTATTTGTGCCCTCTGATTTATTTTAGCGCTCTTTTGGTCAAGTATGAGCGATCAAATATTCAGCAGTCGATGTTTCGGGTGCCTTGATCTCGTCGCCATGCGATCAATCTTGAAAGCGCCAGCATTATTACCTTCAAGGTACAAATAGTCAGCATAGGAATGTAAACCTGTTAGGCTGTGGCAGTAGACGCTGACCTTGGCGTACGCCCTGCCCATCTTTTGTGGAGGGTCAAGTGCTTCTCGTTTTCTTATAAAGGGCTAAAATTTCGGGGTGCTACTGTCATCACCGTCCGGCTTCATACGCCGGCTTCAAGTAATTGGCGTCGCATAAAAAATGCATATATATATATATATATATATATATATATATATATATATATATATATATATATATATATATATATATATATATATATATATATATATATATGTAGCGCGTGCTTGAAGTACTATTTTATGCTCGCTCATGCTTGCAGTACGGATGCATACGCTAACGCGTCTGAAATAACATGTTTTTTTCATAACCATTGTTCTACATTTTGTTTTTGCTTAAAATGTTTCGGTATTGGAATCTTGTCGTATCAACAAGTGGCCGAAATTAATCACGTCGTAGGTGTTGATTTATGCAGTATGAGCGATATTCTGCGTGACTATTCGACTCTTTTAAATTCTAGTATTACAGTCGTTCCACCTTTGTGTTTCGTTTGTCTTCAGAGATGCCCCTTGAACGTCATTGCCACTGCTCACAGTTTCCTTCCACAAACATATCCCGGGAGGATGCGCCCGAAATCCACCTGCGCCCAGCGATCGTCAACGCCACAGCCTGCCAGCAGACCACAGCTGCTGTAGGATGCTCTGCCTTGTATCCCGGGCTACCACTGCCACGCATGCGTACAAGTGCGTTCGTCGTGCGTGGCACGTGGTCCTTTTTGGTGTTGCTGCTCGTCGCGACAGGCTGGAGCATCCGCTACGTCGCTGATTGGCGCAACTGCTGGACAGGGAGGCACGGCCAGGTTGGGCAGAGCCGAGCCCGGTGCCAACTGGTCATCGATGGCAACAGGCAGAATTAGACTGGAAATTAAACTGCCTGGGCGTCGTCAACGGCTCCCCACTGTGCTTTCGAGGGGCTGCCACCGACGATGTGGTGATGAAAACTGCCCTTACTTGAAGAATTGAATGCGTGTGTTTTATGTAACGGGCATCGCAGCTTAATGAGGCAGGTTCGAGTCGCGTGGCAAAGTGATGGTGGGACAGGGAATTTACTTATAATTTGCGTTCTTTGTTTTCATAATCATTAAAGTTTCATGTACTAATTATAGACAATAAAGTCGATGATTATGTGTAGTGACATCAGATCTGCTACTAGACAGTAAGAGCTGTATTGTAAGCAGCCTTAAGCAAAGTTGGCAACTTTTCGTCCGTTCAGCGTCATTGATTCGTCTTCTGGAGAAACATTGTCCGGTGAGAGAGGCAATAAATACCACAAATGTTTAGTTGGTAAGCACGAGAACTTCTACAAAAAACCATGTGAGCCGAAAAGTGCAAAATAACTGGAGGGAGAAGATTCACCTTCTAATTATTAGGATGTGGCGCAATTCGTGACATGTGGCTGATGGAAATTTTCTGAAGGGCCCTGTTGCAAATTCAAATATTGACCACACAAGTGAAACTTCGCGCTCGAGCCAGTGTTTCTCTTACCCCGTGCCTTCTACTGTGGCGCTATAAGTATGACAACGACCTCGTGCTGTTCATCTTTAATGTCGGCACTTGCCTGTCGCCGCACTTTCATCAATGGATGAACATCAGACGTTGATGTACTTATAAAGCGCCTGCCCCTTCGTGAGTTGTGCGTATGTCAGTAAACGGCTATCGCGCATTTTTTCAGAGATTAACCACGCGGCCTTCTTTTACGTGCACCGACACGAGCGTGTCGGCATTTTGTTCCCATCGATATGCGGCCGTCTTTGCACTCGCGACCTCGAGCTCATCAGTGCAACGTCATAGCCTCTGCGTCACTGCGGACGTGGCATACGAGCAGTGGACATCCTTAAATGCGTTGAAATGCCCGTCGTACACCTCTGTACATCCATCTCTCACCACCATTATTCTCTCAGCATATATGACCTAGTGACGTTGCTACGTAGTATCCAGCCCCGATTTGGCAATTGGATTTTGGCGTAACTTAATTAAGAACAATGTGTAGTGCATGAACATAGACATGGCACCGGAATACAGTTGCGACCTCAGCTTCGCCTTGTAAACATTGCGTGAGGTTAAGCGCTGCATGGGATAAAATAAACCGTCAAATGCTTTGTCAACAGCACCTTTAATTTCATGTCTAAAGAAACAAAAATAATAATATAAACAAATAAACAACACTTTCTCGTACCGCCGTTGCACGAATAACATTTAGGCGCTCACTACGCATCGCGAGTTGGATTTGGACAGAGTTTTGCTAGCCACTGGTAGGGGGCGTCTCGCTGGCGAACACAGTAGGAACGTAACAACAAATCATTATTCAATGGTCTACTGTAGCTAAAGTGGCATCAACCTAAGGCCCCCCCTGCCCTCCACCTGGGGTATACGTAACGGGTCGCTTCGCACCCCTTGGAAGGAGCCTTCCGTGTAAGGCGTGCTGGTGAAGCGTAGGACAAATGATCAGGGGTGGCCGAAATCAAACTACAAAAACGAATAATGTTTCAACCTTAAAAAAGATATCCTACAACGTGATTCGTACCCGCAATGACGAGCCCGACGCCGCTTTGCGGCGCCATGAAATCAGAAGGCGAATTTTGCTGTTACACGAGTTCTGCATCGGCTGTTAGTACCCTTCAAAATACGTATAGTTGGCTATAGTCAGGGGCTCCCTCACTATGGTCAGTTGTGAAAATTTAAGCCACTAAAGTTTAAACCTGTGTGTTGCGATCTGCAATTTTTTTTCTTTGTCTGCTTCCCCAGGTTTTTGTCAATGCGGTATATGTATAGCCTAGGGTCGCTGAGCGCGTTAGCGAACACATGGAGTGTGCTCTGGCGCTGTAGGCTCGCAGGGGCGTGAGCCTCGACCTCATACCCTGACACAGACGACTACCTGTTGCCACTAAGCTTTCGTTTTTACTCCTTTATTCAGAACAAACCCAATGAGTGGAAATATATTCTTTGTGAGGTTACTTTTATGTCAAACCATAATTTGTGTTCCTTTTCAATTTGCGATTATTTTAGTCATGAGCTGTGAACCGTAAATGTCGCACATTTTTCTTTAGATCATACTTGTTTGTATACTCCATGTCGACTGCCATTTATGAGGCATTGTAAACTTAATGTTCACAAACTATGTCTTGTATTTCCTACTTATTTAATGGCCCTTGCCGGTGAATGAAACGGTACGAGTTCGCACTTTTCCTTCATACTCATTCACGTGAACGTATTTTTTGTGCTACTTTCTGTTGCTAGTATGTCTAGCGCAAAAGCCCATCAAAATCATTTGCTTGAGTTTATACAGCTCGTTGCAGCTGTTTGCAGCAGTTGGGATAAATGATAAAGCTATCTTATTGATACTTCACACCGTGTTCTAAATCATGAAGGGTAATCAAGGAGAAAGTGCAGCGCTTTTTTGTGGAGATTAAATGCTGTAGCAACCAAGAATCAGTGCCAACCTATTTCCACTCATGTGTATAGAGGTATAAATTTGCAGCTGCTTATTTTAACTTTATGAAATATGTTGTATTATGGTATGTAATGGAAGCTGATGCTGTACGCACAGTTACGAGACCAACGCAGATTATCCATATTGTGCGGTGTCTTAAGGGAACACGAAAGCAAAACAGCATATCAGTTTAAACAGGTAAATTATTGTTTGCCGCTAATCTCCTATAATATGTTGATTTTTAGAAAACAAAATGAAGGTCAAAGCTAAATTTTGTTTAAAATTTCGTGCCGAAACCACAACGCCGGTCGCCGAGGAAATGCACGGAGTTGGACTGGGAATCAAGGAATTTCGCGTGAAAAGCAGGACACTCTGTCCACCACCGCACATAGGAGACGCGTTGCAGCTCTTCCGATATTGGTACCTGCACACATATTCAGTCCTGAAACTTGCGTGTCCTTTTCTTCCAACTTCCGCGCGGCCCGAGCCCAGCGAAGCTCTCGATAATACGCAAGTTGGCCACGAGTGGACAGAAACACGAGATGGCCGGATACATAAACTTGCGATTCATAATTTCATGGCCACAGTAGTAATGCATACCTGAGAACTTCAGTGGGACGCCGCCCCTGCTAAGTAATAAATGTACGGACAGGCAAAACTACCCTGTAATGTGATTATTATATTCCATCTACTTGTCATACATAAGAAAAAAATTTTTTTCATCGATAAAATGCTTCATTTAATTAAAAAAAATATTGCATCGGATAGCATCGTGCGTCTTGCATCGCAGAAGTTGCGTTCATTACTCATGTCTGCGATAAGCTATGCAATTATTAGAGCAGGCTTATGTTTGAGAGCGCTGCCATCCCCGGCTCGCGAATGCGTTGTGTCTTGGAACCTTCTTTAGTTTTGCGGGGTTTCTTCTTGTCCGAAAAAAAAGGACCACAAAGGACCTACGTTGTTTCAAATGCTCCTATAGGTAATTTCACGAAAGAATCCACAACTTTTGCGTTGAGCCTTTGTATTCTAGGTAAGTAATCAAAAGTTACCTAAATAAGCCTAAAAAGATAATTCCTCCCATGTAGAAATAAAAAAAAAGAATAATCATGACTAGCATGGTCAGTCCCATCGTCACACAGCGAGTGCCTTTTGCCTAAAACTCTCCGTTGTGTTATTATTTTAATTCTTAGCTTCATTTAGTTCGCGCAGTCAGTATGCCACGCAGTAGCAGTCTTTAGATTGTTGTGATTTTCTCAACCACGAGACAAGAGTGACAACTAGGCAGTAGAATGGGTATTCATAAAAGTATTTAATGCTGGTATATTGGAAAGTACTGCCCTGCCAATATGATCATCAAGAGCAATAAAATAGAAAGCTGAGATAATGTCTGTCAGAATCCTGTTAGTGTATACATCGGTCTCCTTTTCGAGCGCTACCGTAGCTGTGCATGGCTGTCACTGCAGCTGAGCGCATGCGCAACCAGCGTGCCATGTTTGAGAGGTAATCTGCCGCGTGTGCAAAAGTTGGGCTTGCGGTGATGGCGTGGTATCGTGTGTGCTGTCTTGCCGCGAGTTTAGCAGTAGAGACTGCGTAATCTCGAATCTCGGGAGACGCGTTGCAGCCAGAGGCAGACGAGACGAAGCATTCGCTCGCTGCTCCCGCTGCCTTTCGTGATAACGTCTACCCACTGTGGACGACACTATCAGCCGCCTGGACAGAGTGGATGCGAAATTGCGGCTCGCTTTGCTTTGCATAGTCGACGTGGCATGAAACCGTATATTTCGTCACCCGCTCTCAAGTTAAGAATATTGAACTTTTTCTACTTGAAATTTGCTTTTCCTGATTGCCCAATGTTTTTGAAAATTTTTCTGCCCGTTGCGCGAAAAAAAAAGACCATCAGCGACTGTACTTAATTGCATAAAAGTCTAGTTTAACGTGCACCTAAATCTAAGCACACGGGTGTTTTCGTATTTCGCCCCCATCGAAATGCGGCCGCCGTGGCCGGGATTCGATCCCGCGACCTCGTGCTCAGCAGCCCAACACCATAGCCACTGAGCAACCACGGCGGGTAAAGGAAACGTAGTCAAGTCGGAGGAGGAAATCTTTCTGATTTCCCCGACAGAAATTCAGGAAGAGTGTCAGGCTCTGGAGCCGCCAATAAAAAAAAAAAGAAGGCACTCGGACATGAGCACCAGAAATCGTGCTAAGGGAAAGAGACGCCGCAGAGTCAGGAACGCGGCAGAGAATGAGTTACTGTTTGTCCACAAAGCTTATTACGCAGTCTTCAAAGCGCGCTAAAGTAGCTACTTAGTGAACCAGAGCTATAGAGACAGTGAATGGTCAGCTAAGGATGACAATTTAAAGATCTTAACTCTACCATGATAGTTTTAAGTGCACGGAGTCGATCATTTACTTCCAAGGCTCATAGCTTCTGTTCAATGGCCGGTATGTTGTTTAGGATCCTGTTTGCAGCGATTTGTATATTTCTTTCTCTTCCTAGTGTCTGCGGAGAAAGCATATGCATGGGTAACGAAATATTCCTGAAATAAGCACACCTGAACATGCACACCTCCGGTGCTGCTTTTTATTTTCGAACAGAGCAAGCAGTTGGTATGCGTGCAAGTAAGCAATGTGAACCAGAACAACATAA
The DNA here is from genome assembly GCF_050947875.1 of Dermacentor variabilis. Classification (NCBI taxonomy): domain Eukaryota; kingdom Metazoa; phylum Arthropoda; class Arachnida; order Ixodida; family Ixodidae; genus Dermacentor; species Dermacentor variabilis. Next base: position 3,420,761 of record NC_134568.1, read on the forward strand.
TTGTATTGCAATTAGAATTGCACTTACGCGAGAGAAACAGGCTACAGATGCCAAAGCACACACATGCGTGTGCTTTGGTATATATATATATATATATATATATATATATATATATATATATATATATATATATATATATATATATATAAGCTGAGGGCAAGCTTTTGCACGTACGCGAGAGAAACAAGTTACAGATGCCAAAGCACACACATGCATAGAGTTTAACTTCGAAGAACTCCTAGTTGCTTCTTCAATATTGAAGACGACTTCTATAGATAACAGACTCAGGACTCTTATTCACGAAATGTTTTTACGCTATAAGGTTTTCTAAACGCACTGTCAAACCAAAGGCGACGTTGGACACATTTTTAGCAAAGGGAGCTGGCCAACCAAAAACCAACTCTTTACGAATGAAAAGCTTGGTGAATTCGTTCCCCATAGCCGCCCAAGCATTTAAATAACGTACCGGCGACAGTGCTGGTGGGCGATGGATGCGCTAACTACTGCTCCAACGCACAGGGCTGGGCACAGTTCCTCTTTACACACAGCATTCGATGGAGATGCTTTATTCATGAATCTCTTTTGAAAGTCCCTTTCCCACAGTGATATTGAGCAAAGGCTAGCTCTTCATTCCTGTCTTCAAGAAGGCTAGCTGATCTGCGCTTCGACAGATGATGCTCGCGTAAATTACTGCTTCTACGCAGAGCTTTGCCGCAAAAGCGTTTTTCAAACATTTGTCGCGTTGGTGACATTCCCGAATAAAACCAAGCAAGACATGCACTGAGAGTGTGTCATTGGGTATAGAATTACTTGAGCGGATGATTCTGTATTGCACTGATGACAGCGTTAAATCAAAACCATAACTATAGAGTTTCATCGGATATGTAAAAGTGGTCGTGGAACCGAAAAGAGATCTGCAATAAAGCGAGACTATAGGCGCTTCGTGAACGACTGTCGTATAGGTGACGACACTCAAGCGTATTGAGTCCTCGAGAAATTGTTTCCCATTGATTAACTTTATAAAAGACGTTCACCGTTCAGTGACGCGACTGCTGCGCACCCGCTACCAGCCAATGGCGCTTGCGATTTGTGCCCGAAATTCCTTGTCTTGAGCGGTAAGCAAAGGTGCGATATCGAGTTGCTCTTTATTTTCTACATATTAGCTGCTTAATATATTCTTTTTTATGAAGTACGCATGATCACCATCCGTTAACGTTCTCGTTTCCCTGCCAATAAAAGCATCTATAACACAGAAAATTGGTCATTCGGGTGGATCAAGCACTAAACAACGTAACCTATAAAAAATATATCAGAGCAAGTACAACTCAAGTTGGCCTCTTGATCGTGCGGAGTCAAGCCACTAAATTTAATTGCTATGCCACTAACGCTTTGCGCAATCCACTCGGTAGTACTTTAATTAGGAACTGACAAACTGTGATTGTCTCTAGTTGAGGGAAGAAGGCACGTGAAATAATTAAAAGTCCCGAACACTAAATGCAATATCAGCAAAAGCCACTTCAAGGAAGGTTCCCTGAAAAAGCGTATCACACAGGAAACGTTTGTGAATGAGCACAACGATAGCATGTATGTGCGCATTCGTGCCCATTCGAATTGTCGTTTGCTGTTTCTTTTTCGCCAGAAAATATATGGCTATGGTGTTGGGCTGCTGAGCACGAGGTCGCGGGATCGAATCCCGGCCACGGTGGCCGCATTTCGATGGGGGCGAAATGCGAAAACACCAGTGTGCTTAGATTTAGGTGTACGTTAAAGAACCCCAGGTGGTCAAAATTTCCGGAGTCCTCCACTACGGCGTGCCTCATAATCAGAAAGTGGTTTTGGCACGTAAAACCCCAAGTATTATTATTATTATAATATATGGCTGGTGCTTTCTTCAGATAAAGTTTAGTTGTAACTCAGCGCTAGTCCTATTGTGTGTCCTTTTCGGCCTCGTCTCATCATGCTGCTTCAATATACCTTCAACAATCCGGGACCGATCAGCGTTTTACATATACCTTGCCTAAGCGGAGTCAACCTTAACTATACGGGCAGAAAAGCCCAACCCCGTGCAGCACTCGCTCAACCAGACCGCGTAGCAATGACACGAGCATGACAGGCGAATTACCGCACGACAGGCTAATTACTTGTTGTTGTCCTTCTGGTCGTCCATACGCATTGTACATTGTTGTATATTAGCCAAGGCCAGAATTTTTCGACGCGGAAGATGTAGATATACATGCGCTGTGTCTGATCATCTTCGTGTCTGTTGCAATAGGTTCAGCAGCGAGTGGTAATGGCGTGATTTTGGCGTGAGTACTTCAAGACTGTCGCGGAAAATTTTCCAACGGATTTGAAATATACAATGAAAGTTGAGCACGCAGACAAGCAGTGAACTTTATTCACGTCCTGAGGAGCGACTTCAAAACCCCCTTACGAGGGAGGAGCCGTCGCGGGCCGCTCCCACTTCGGGACGGGCTGGCCGTGCCTGACCGCCGCGCCGCGGGCCCTCTGGTGAATGGCGAGCTGAATGGCGAGGTTGGAGCTCTGGAGCGCCTCCTCCCACTCTTCTTTCGTGGTGAGGTGAATGTGGGGTCCCATAACGAGGGACACCTCCGGAGCATGTGTTCTAAAGTGCGGAAGGGATCTCCACAATCCGTACAATCTGGCTCGAACGAGTCCGTGTACCTGCTCACCCTGGCTAGGCTAGGATAGGACCCGGTCTGCAGCATGCGAAGGGTGGAAGACTGAGACCTGGAGGGCTTGGCGTTGGGCGGGGGATTGGCCCTCCTGCCGAGGTGATAGTGCCTTATAATCTGGTTGAACATGTAGAGCGAGTCCTTGTGAAGCCCACCGTCCGCGACCTCGCCCGCGAGCGGCGTTTCCCCGGCGCGGTAGATGAGTTCGCGCGCGCGGGCGTGAACCAACTCGTTGGCGTTGCGAACGACGAGGGCGACCCGAGGCCCCATGTGGGCCGGGAACCAAGTGATGACGTGGGGGGTGACGCGCCTGCCGCAAAGCAGGGCGGCCGCCTCCCTCGAGACCGAACCCGTGGGGAAGCCTCTGACCGCCGCCTGGAAATCCGTGTAAACCTGCGGTCTGCTCCCCTCCCGGAGGGTGAGGGCCACCGCGATCTGTTCCTCCAGTGCTGGGGACGAGCCCCGCAGCGGCGCGGCGTGTAGGAGGTTGCCCCTGTGATCTACCACGGCCGCTACGAGCGGGTAGGACGAACCGTATTGGGCGGCGTCGGCGAACGCGACCTATCGTGGATCACCGGTGACGGATCCAAGAAGTGCTGCCGCCCTAGCCCGGCGTCTGCCTACAGTATATATATATATATATATATATATATATATATATATATATATATATATATATTCACGAAATACATATTCCTGCGAATATACTTGGTTTGTAAGATTCTCGCATATACTCGGCGTATATTTGCCCTGTGCGTGTGATGTGGCACACTTTGTGCAGATTGGTTGCCTTTTAGAGCGCAGATCTTAGGCACCCGTTTTTGGGTTTTCACTTAATTGAGTATTGTAATCTGCGGACACTTTCTTTAGGTCTACTGCCGAATAAACAAATGTATTTAGTCGTCACTGAATAATGACAATGGGCTGAACACAAGTCGCCCAGAAATCAAGCAAATTCGATTTCTAACGCTTGACTAACTATAGTGATGGGGCCCATCACTATAGCCATGACAGCAAAATGACGAGATGACAGTAGCCGATGTAAGGGGACGATGTAACCTGTGTAAGCGTACTTATCCACCTGCGCTATGTTTTTAAAGACAGCGTGTTTCTTTGCGAGTTACCACCACTTTTCCGTATTGGGTATGTTTCTACCATCTCATCATGGGCCGATCCCAGAGATTGTGCAGCAGAAAAATGTGGGCTGATATGCGCTACTGCTTGTTTGCTTCTTAAAATATGACGCTTGCCCACTACGGGGAACTGGCAAGGCAACTGGTGGTCAAACGGGCAATAGGATAGAAAACTTGAAATAACAAGCATAGGTCGGAATAAAATTAATATTGTAAAAGAAATAATACAAACTAGCGTTGCAGACATTTTTTTCCTTGCAGGAAATCGTGTGCTTTATGAAAGGATAGTTCTAACGAAGTTGTTTTTCATCGCTATTTTTATCTCTCTGCGACTTTACCTAGCAGAATTTTTTTTCTTTGCAAATTCGGCTGTCATTTTTGATAACAGGAAGACATTCGTCACTTTAGCCGAGAAACTGTGATTTAAAATGCCAGTTTTTTTTGTAATTTACCAGAATTTCTTCCAATGGCGAACTGAAAGGAATCACCCCATGTACGTGACACTCGGACTGAGGAGAGACGACGACGTTTCCTCCGCGTGCCTCGTGTTCATCGCGTAAACATTCCATCCACCGGACGCTGCCACGAGTCCCTCCGCAAGGACACGCAGCTTTCGAACGAGAGCGCACTCAAGGACCCTCCGGACTCGGCGTGCCCTTCACCTAGCTGCTGTCCCGAAGACGAGGTGCGAAGATCCGGCCCGCCTCTGCCAGGCTATTGATCGGCTGCCCATGCATCAGGAGTGCCAAGCAATGCCACATCAACGGATATGCGAGCGTCGCCGCCGACGTGTCCCTGTTAAAGCTGTTTCCTGTCGCCTTGCCACTCTTGCACCGTCCACTGGGCATCTACCGAGGCAAGCCGTCCCACAGCAATGTGCAAGACCGGCTGTGGTTTCTCAAGTTCGTTCCAGATGGTGGGGCGCCTTCACTTCTACCGACCATCGCCACTGTCGCTGCGCCCTGAGTCGTCGCCGACCTGACACGTTTTCCAAGAGACAAGCACCTGGTGACCACGGCGCAGTGGAATACCTTTTTCACTGGCTTCACTGCGGGCATAGGGGACGCGACGCTCCATCTCTAGAATTGCTAGGCAACGCCGATGCAAAGGTGAAGCTCAGATTCTGCTGCCAATCTGCTATTAGCGCGACTACAAAGTCCTTGATTCCGGAGTTGGCACAGAACACGACGAGAAGGTGCTACGTGCGATGCCTCATGCCTGGCCCAGTTCGGCACTGCTGGAAGGTTGTCAGTGGAAACGGAGGGCATCGCTTTCAGGACAGCACGGGAACATTCCAACTCCAAAGCACGCGCAGCACATATCACGTCTGTCTAGTCTGGAGCTGCGAACGTGATTTACCACCGCACTTACGCCAGTTTGATAAGGCGACAAGGCGTGCCCATCACGCAGCGGCGCAAGCGACTTCAAGGCGAGGAGGACGGTGCGCATTGCTGTTGAAGTTTCGTCCCGTTGGCAACAGTGGGGCTGCTCATGACGCCCACCTCCTGCAGTCACGTGCACGAGGGTGCTTTTCGGGACACCCAACGGGAAAGGCGACGATTCGGCTTTGCGGTAAGCCACGTGGCGCTGGAAAGCAAGGCGAAGACTCCGACAGGAACACTACTCCACAAGGCGTCGACTACAAGCGCCCGATGAATGCGAGTGCCGCTTCGAGCCTGATGAACCCGCCATACAACACCACTTGCAACGCAGCAGACGGCACTGGTCCTAGCGCACTTCGAACCATCGACGAGATCTCATCTTCTGGGATGCCCGCCGTCGGGGAGAAGCAGGCTCGGCGTGCCGTGATTTGCGCACTGCACGAGGCGGAAAAGCAAGAGCAGCACGAGCAGGCCAGCCAGGTCGAAAGCTTCCTTGGAATCCGAGAAGTGCAAACTTGAAGGAATATATAACAACGACGTATTTCTTCTTGGCTCCCTCTCCTCACTGCTGCGCGCTGTTTCGTAGCAGCAAAATTTTCAAGGCCGGCTTTGCACCTCTTGCTCCCTAGCTTGGCGTGGCACTGGCCATCCTATTTACAGCGTCCAAACAGCGCAGCCTTTGTTCCCGGGAAGACGGTGTCGTCAAAAGCGGCTCAGGCGGCAACCGCGCTACACAGAACATACGTCTCGTGTCATCACCAGAAACGACAGGAACATTTTTGTGAATTGTGAAGTAATTGCGTAGGTGGGCGACTTCGCTATCGTCTAAGTGGTATTAAATGTCGGGCTCATGATGTACGCGCTAAACGCATTTTTATGTTATGCCGTTCAATAAAAGGTTTAAGATGATGAGTACAGCTTTACTAATAGAAGCTTTACACCTAAAACAATCACCGAATGTAGTTTCGAATACTAGTAAAGTTTCTGCACAAAGATTTGACAGAAAAGCGTTTTTTTTTCTAAACAGCAGGTTCGGCTTTTCCAGTCAAACTAGGGCGATAGGTGCTCGGTGGTTTATAATTTTATCTGTACACCACTAGACATATTAAATAGAATCCACGCTACTCGTGTGAGGCAGGCAGCATCAAACCTACGAAAGATTTTACACTCCGCAAGTCTATGTGCCTCTAGGAATTGCATCAGTGGTGGTCTTTAAGTATCGTAGCGCCTAACTATGGCGATTATTGCTGAATGCCATGCCTGCCACCGACACGCTGGGCAAAGGGATGCGCGAGAAAGTAGAAAGCTGTGAGGTTTTCAACTGTATTCAAAAAGTTGATTTAATATTTATTAACATTTATTCATTCTTTATTAATTTATTAAGAAAACGATAATAGTTTTTTTACACCCCTATTCATGGCCGATCCCCCAGAGTGAGTTGCGGCATTTCACTAGGGAACAAAAGGGAGGTATAGCAACATGCATCTCTGCCCTTCGGTGCCATGTTGAGCTTCTATAACCCGGTACTTGGGAGGCTAATGAGAGGTTTCTGCTTCTCTGCGAAGAGACACGCGAAAAAAAGGACCATGCAAGAAAATGGCTTTTAGCAGCTTGCGTAGCTCTTCTGAGTCGAGCCTTCGGTCTGCGATGTCACACAGGGGGGCAGGTTCCGGAGCTCACCACCAGAGGGCGCGCCGAGCGTAGGAGCGACCATAGAGTGAATATAACCAACTCTAGAAGAAAAGCTGGCCCGAAAAAGTGGGAACTCCTAGAGCGCCCACCGTGTTGCTACTGGTCAGTGTGGCCAGCGGAGTTACTACTGAAAGAGCTGAAAACAAGTACAGGTCACCTGATGTTTTGCCATTTAAAAACGCACACCTGAAGCCTTTATGAAGGTTAATAAAGGGAAAATCAGAGATCCACCCGTTCGTAGCAATCGCTACAAAGGAAACTCATGCGGGTTCTGCGAAAGAAAAGCCTCGCACTTAAGAAAAATTCGTCCTGGTCCGGGACTCGAACCCGGGACGACCGCCTTTCCGGGGCAGCCGCTCTACCATGTGAGCTAACTAAGTGGCTAGCAGATGGCAGGGCGAAGTCGCATTTGTCGACAACTCGAAGCAATGGCAAGAGTTTGAGGTGATCTGACCGCAGCTTCGAGCTCCTAACTCATAACCTCGTCGAGTGACACTGCTGCAACAGGCGTGGCCGCTGAAAACAGCATAGCACTGGAAACTTCAACAGGATCATCCTTCGGTTGCAGAACTGCCACCTGCACGGCCAACATCGACCACACCCACACCATCGCGCAACATAGAATAAAGAACCAACTTATAAAGCCCACACCACACGGCTGCATGCACATCACCACACTACAAGCGAGACGCCATGCTGCTACGCTGCTACAGTTGCCAGATTAAAACTGACAACTGTCACCAAGTCTAGCAAGCGTCTCAGGAGCTGGCAACCTTGGCGCGTAGCAACATGGCGGCGCTCTTGCGGTTCCTCATTTCAATGCATGGGCCCTATGGGTAGCTTGTCGTCTAGAGTCAGTATAGAAACTCTATGAGGAGCGATAAAACCCCTAAATGATCTAACAGTAACGACGTCTCCATTCTCCTCCTCCTAGGCCAGCGCTTCTCTCGGCTCCTACCTGGCCCCGACGGTGGCGGCACCTCGGCCGGGTGCAGCTAGCAGACGCTCCCTGCGTTCGCCGCTTTGGCGCGCAGTGCACAGCGCGCCTGAAGGATTTACTTGTTGCGTTTATGAAAGGAGAGGTTCATAAATTGCTCCAATAACTGCTGGGATCCACGCTGCACTGCTTTATCGAAGCTCCATCCACTGCGATCACTTCGATTGTAGCGTCAACGGTGGAGGTGGTGTGCGCAAGCGAGCTAAAGGAATGTTTTTTTCTCGAACGGCACTTATGATCAGCTTCATTTGAACTTGAACGCTGCCAGGAAGAATTGGAGCAACATACGCTTTGTATGTGGACGCTTACCTTTTACTTTTTTAAGAGACAGACGTCTGGTCTAGGCTTTATGTGAACAGACGGTGGTGTAGTACTTCCATAATATGTTCTGTCAGAGGCGTGTTTGCTCGTACTAAAAAAGGCTTGGTAATGCATCTGGCCTTATTTTCTTGATGCTGTACTTACCAGAAATTTGGCTTTGAAATTGGTCATCGGCGAAGTGATCCTAAGGTGAATAAACTAAGATTTATCACAAATTTTTGAGAAATGGTACAAGGCACGTAAGAAAAATATACACCGTGACATTTCACAAGTAATTTGGAAAATAAAAACTTTTGATATGTCAGCCCGCCGTGGGAGGGGGGGGGTGCGCGGCCACAAAATATTATCAACGTCGAACGTTAAAAAAGGTCTCGGTCATTGCGCAACCCTTCGTAAGAGGTTTCTTTTACCCGACCTATCCGCGTTAAATATGTTTGAACGAGCTTAGATTTGCATGCCATCTTTGAATCCAATATTTTTCGGTTGTATTTAACGGAAGTCTGCATGCTGATTTATTATGTGCGCAGAAATGGCGTACTCAAGATATAGCTGCCACTTAGACACAGTAACTGCCGACTTTGGTAACAACTCCGCAAATACAATATACGCGCAGCAATGCGCGCTACAGAAAAGCTAGACCTGCACTGCGAATAGCATGAACAGCGGGGTCTCAAACGACGAGAACCGCCGTTTTAGTCTCAAGTTCGGCAGCGCGGTGTCCAACTCAGAAAAAAAAAAATACGTCTAGCAATACGCGACACTTCAGTACTCAATACGCGTCACTGAACGGCGGGGCCAAACTGACATATGAAGCCCAGCAACGGTTTCAACTACAACGAAACGAATGCGCCAGGCAATGTGGGCAACATCATAATGAAGCCTGCCGAACCAGAAGCGTGACGTGCGAGACTCAGACAGCATGAAGCACGGCTTTCGTAGTAGCCACAGGACGTCTCCAACTACAACAATTCCGAACGTTATTTAGTGCGAACAAAGACTGCAGACGCTCGCGCTTCTCACCAAATCGTGCGAAAAATTACGAATGACTTCTGATGAACGGCCACTTTCCTCACAAAGGCGCCGGTTCCGCGCATTTTCAAAGTTTGTCCGGCCGATCCTGCGCAGCCAAATCTCTCGGCGAGCCGCGTTGCTTTTTCCGGATGGAATAACAAAAAGTCTTTTCCGTTAGCCGCGTCGGTTGTTGCACTCATAAGGACAACGCAGGCTAGGCAACGCTGCAGTACGTAAACGGCGCCAGCGCTAGCGAAACGCTTCCCGCGAAACCTCCGCCTCCAGAAACCAGCTGAAGTGCGATTCCCATACCACGGAATGGCGCCGGCGTCTGCTGCGGACGAAAAAAGCGTGTGACCACGGCGCTTCGACCAACAGGAGGGTCGACTCTCCGGAGGCGCGGCAGGCGAGAGAGAAAGCGGCAAAGTTCAGAGGAAGTCGTTACTTCTTTATCTAGGGGTTTTAAAGGGCGATAAAGAACCTCGATAGTTTGAAAGTACCGCCACTCTTTGAACTCTGCCGCCGCCGCGCTACATCCTGGCCTCCTCCTCGCCCCTTGCCCGCCACCTCCACGGGAACCGGTTTTGCGCCCGTTTTCATGCACGGCTATTGGTTTCCCTGCCGTTGCCCTTGAAAACGCGCGGCTCTTTAGCTTTACTTATGTTTTTTTTTCCTTTTCGGTGACTGGCACCATTTTTCTCCAGCGGTTTTGTGTTGGCGCTATGCCGTGTGGTAGCGCATATAGCTGCAGCAGGAAATCGGATGATGGTTATGCAGTGTTTAAGACACCACAAGGAAAGAATGACGGCTTGCGCGAGAAGCAGTGGCTGCATAACATTGGCCGAAATAACTTTCTTCCGACAAAGAACAGCCTTGTTTGCGAGGTACGGCGCCTTTGTTATTGTTCGCATCAAAGCATCCCCTAAGGTTGCATTTCTTTAAACTCTTCCGCCTTATTCATCATCGTTTTTGCTTGATAATTTGTGTGTTGCATAAAAATGGGGTTGTCCCTAGTATGCTGAATATTCTGCTTGGACTCCATCATCTCGGATGTAAACGGTTATGTAGTTGGAAATGCAGCAGCATTGGTTCTGCTTTCCCCTGTGATCGATTATGCGCGAAGGTATAGCCTCTCGATCGCACTTTTCGTGATTGTTAGGATCCTTTGCCTGTTTGACTGAAAATCGAAAAAGCGGCTTGTAAAGGAGCTTTCTTTCAAGCTTACTTCAATGTGTGCTTCAGTCACTTAGTTACAATGAATGCAGGCCCTGAAAAAATTAATGGCAAGAATACCCATGGTATTGCGGATGATGGGCGCTAGCTAGTCCACATTCCGTTCTTTCAGTTGTTGAATTCGCTTTGAATTGGGCTGTCATGCACGAATGAGTGGGACACGATTATTGTTTGGTTTTCTGACGGATACAGCCAATCTGCAGGGGGTGTTCACATTATCATGCAAGCTTGCTCGCACTAAAATTGCGCAACCGTCTTATTCAGTTTAGAGACCACAGCGCGAAAGCTACTTGCACACTGAGGAGACAATCGCATTGAAGGACGATGCACTCGCTACTAATTCATTTTAAGGCATGCTGAAATAATACCTGTGGTGCGCATGCGCACACAAGTAAGACAAAAATTGAAGGGGCATTAATTATCCCTACGTGGATGAACGCGAAAGCATTACACGACCATCGAGCGATGCCTATGCACTTCCAGTTGTCTTCAGTTAATTTCGCCTTAACACGAAAGGTTACGGGCTCGAGTGTCTTAATTAACTATACTTTATTTAGATGTTCCTTAACTAACACGTTCTTTATTACCACCGAAAGTCTAGGATTCCACTCCCAACAAAAGTCGTGTATTTGAATGCTTTAAGTCTGCCTTAATTAATTTTGCCTTATTAACAACAAACTGGTTAGGGTAGACTCCCACCAATGGTCGTGGGTTCGAGTTCATAATTAAATAGATCTTAATTAGACCTTATTATATTAGCCTCACCTTAATTTACTGTACCATGATTAATTTTACCTGAATTTACTTTTCCCTAATCGACGTCATCAACTGCCTCGATTGGCTCATTCGACTTTTTGGACCATCGAGGTCAGGCCAGCGCGACAACACCGGATTTTCCGCCTCATGAGCAAAATAATGCTTTCGCATTAAAGCCAAACACAGAGTGATGTGCCACAGTCAATACAACATCAGATCCACAAGGTAATGCTTCTTAGCACGTGGCAGAAAAAATGTCTTCAGTATAGAACTAGCCTCAGAGCTCATTTCACGTCAGTATGCCACATTTATACAGACTTCAGAAGAAACAAACCACCTGGTAAACATCACCTTCAGCATTTTAATGGCTGTTATCACCATTTTTCAAAATTTTCTACACCATTGAGGCGCGCAACTGGCCGAAAATCATTCACCTGCATGGAATGCTGTGACCCGTCCGCGGGCGCCAAGGAGAAAAAGCGTGGCGTGCGCAGAGCGCGCAGCCGGCGCGCGACTAGATCGAGGAGGAAAGCGCCGTGGGCATGCGAGTGTAGCTACTTTCAAATTATTAAGGGGCTTTAAGGAGCGGAGCCCCGCTAAGATGAGAGCGGACCACTGAGAGGGCGCGCCGTGGAAGGGGGAGGATAGGGGTATAGAAGCAGGTGTTTCGCCGGTGCGCGCCCTTTTGGCCCATGAATTCAGCTCGGCACGAGTGGCAGCGGAAGCTCGTACGAGAATGGCAGCGCGGCGTCGTGCAAATCCCGAGCTTCAAGAGCGAGAAGCGCAATCCAAGCGCCGGTGGAGGCAAGCCAACCCCCACTTTCAAGAGGAGGCAACTCAAGCCAAGCACCAGCAGAGGCAAGCCAAGCCCCAACTTCCAGAGTAGGAGGTCGAGCAGAGACGTCGACGCAGAGAGACTACTTCCTCGGAGGGTGCCGATGGACGGATAAAGAGGGAATTCCTCGACCGTAAGTGTGGCCACAGCTGCTGGGTGTGTGAGAGACTGTGCTTTGATCACAACCTCACGCAACTGAAGAATGTGCGCAATCCGGAATCGACGCTCGAATCTAGCAAAACGACGACAACGAGACAAAAGGCTTCCATGAAAATCGCTCTGAACACGATTTCGAACTTGAGAAAATGACCACCAGCTTCGCTGTTTTGACAGCTTTCACAGGGTGAAACTTTTTTTCAAGTTCTTCAGCTATTAGCAAATTGATGCTGTGTCTTACAATAGCCCCAGACAAAAATTCCTGCGGAACCCATCTCACGATTACTGTCGACGGCAGGGACTCCGGGACTGCACGGGTAGAGGCGGGCGAGCTCCCCCAATCCCCCCGGAGTTTTCCTTACCGGGGTCAGTCCCCTGCCCCCTCCCCTCCCTCGTCCATCTCTCTTTCAACCCTGCTATCCCTCGCCGGTCATAGCCACGTCTAATGCTTGTTGCCGGTATGTCTAATAAATAAAAAAGTTGGCCATAAATTCATCCCTCTCTGTGTCTATCGTCATGTCCGCCCCTCATGATGCAACCGGGTCAAATGGCAAAAAGCCGTGTTTAGTTTACCCTCATACATTTCGGGTACAAAATTTGGCAAATGCACCACTTGCCGGAGCTGTCTAATTTAAAGCCCAAGTTTTCAGTGAGGAGCAGCTGTCGTTTGCTTAAACTTTTCTTCAAACAACTTTCTTATTGCTGCGTCTGGGCTGTCGAGAACATATGCGATATGGTTGCAGGGTTAACGGTAAACTGAGGCCCAAACAAGTAACGAGCCCAGTATTGTGCAGCCACCACACCACTACACAAATTTTGCTTGGGTATAATACTGTCTTACAAGGTCTTTTAAGGCCCGTATCTGGCATGTACCGCCGACGACACCTGCAAATAGATAGATTAGACATGTACATTGAAAACATCCGTTTGCTCCACGCAATATATAACACCAGACTGCGGCTTCGATACGACCGTCTACCTGATCAAACTTCCACCGCAACTAACAATTTCAATAAGTGTAAACGCGGGACATGTCAATCACATCACGATTAAGTCAACAGATGGAGGTGGCTGGGTGCTTCTTGAAGTCCCCTCCCGTGTCTAATTCTTGATTCATCGCGGAGAAATGGGAGCTCTCGTCGCCTCGATGATAGGCACGTAGTATGGCAGCTCCCGTCTCCTCGATGGTAAGCACGTCGTATGGCACAACAGTGGCTAGATGAAACAAGTGGACTCCTTTGGTTATCGGTCCCTGCCAGTCCCGGACTGCCTCGGACAGTTATGTCGCATTAAATTCTACTTGGAAAGCACCGGAAGCACCACCCACTATACTCTTTAAAAAGAATGCACCCTTTGGGGCTTAGCTTGTCCCACAGCAATAATCGTCATCTGCTTTGCTTCCGTGATGAGGTAGCCATTACTTCTACGAGAAGTCAAAATGCTTAAATGAATAATTACTATCATTACGTTTAGAATTTATAAATAATTACATTAGGGTGCATATTTCAATCTACGAATTGTAGTTAGTGGGTTTGCAAGCTATATCGACTTAGAACAAATTAGCAGGACTGTGCCAGTTTCGAGATATAATTGTCAAAGTGTCCAACGAAATGCCGGGGCACTCCAGTTATACTTTTGTGCTTCAATGCATAAAGCAGCGTGTTCTTTAAAAAAATCATCAGCCATTCCACTTTGTGAAGGTGGTTGACCAGCGAAGCTGTTTAGCACACGACACGGAGGTGACGCATAATTTTGAACAAAGGTACGAACTCATTTATTGTCTTGATGGGTGGTCATCTTGACGAAAGGTACGCACAATAATTGATTATCTTGATAGGTGTTCATTACTTCACTCGCAACTGCAATTACATTCTTTGATGATGTCATATCGAGGCATGTGCGCTGGGTGGTCGGTTGGACCGAACCGATGTGGCATCGCAAGGGATGTGCCTGCAACAGGGAAGGCGTAAACCACTCCATTTTCGGTACCGACACGTCCTCATTGAAACCATCGACAACAACAAGAGTGGTCGTGTCATTGAAGCTCTAGATCATGCAAAGTGAGTAGCCGTGAACCTTACGCAACAATGAGTTTGGTTGGTAATAACTTTACGGCGCTGCACTCATCTCTTCCGTTTCCTTTTCTAAAATCACTTCACACACTTAGAGCTTTCGCCGACGCGGCCTTAGGTCTCCCACGTGGGGGCGTCGATGTGTTGCCTCGCCGCCGCCTCGCGGGCCTGCTGGACGGCCCAGAGTTTCTCGCCGAGGCTGGGGCTGCGCAAGGCAGCGGCCCACTGCGGCGGAAGGGTTTCGGAGTTAGCACCGTGCGGGTTGTTGTTACAGTCCCAGATCACGTGAGTTAAAGTGGCTATATCAGTGTGGCAGACATTGCATATATTTGTCGGGTATGTGCCGGGTTAGGGTACGTGAGCGACTGCAGTGGTCTGAGAGCCACCGCCTGCGCCCTGTCCAGCTTGTCGCTGGGCGCAGGGAAGATTCGGCTGGCCAGACAGAGGGCCTTGGTAATTTCGTTGTAGGGGGTCATGCAGTCTTTGGTGCTGTCTCATGGATGACGGTCGCCGGCGCCCTCCACGAGCTCGCGTGCCTTGGCGTGTGCCGTCTCGTTTCAGTTGCGATGTGTCTCTGATATTTCTCCCATGTGCGCCCGGGAACAACTGGATTCTGGTTTGAAAATCTACCTCCCGCTGGACTTGTCAATTGCTCAGGACTCGGGCCGCTCTCCGTGAGCTCCATCCCTTGGCGAAGTTTCCGACCGCTTGTCGCGAGTCGCAGAGAACCGTGGTGCACGTAGGAATCATGAGGGCGAGTGCCACCGCCGCTTCCTCCGCTTCTTCTGCGCGCTCGCACGTTACACTTGCCGTTATGCGCGTTTTCCCACTCGAATCGACGACCGCAATCACAAATCGCGAGCGTTCTCCGTATTCCGCCGCGTCAACTAACCATGTCCCCGTTTCGTCTCCGTGGTTGTGTAGGAGAGCTCTGGCCCTGGTCACTGCTCTTCACCCGTTGTGTTCCGGGTGGACGTTCCGTGGAATCGGGTCGACTCTTGGCGTTTGTCTGATCGCGTCCGGAACGGCGACTTTCTGGCCTTGTTGTGCGTGGTAACGGATGTGCAGACTTTCCATGATCTGACGTCCCGCTCTCGTTCCCGCCAATCTTTCTAGTGAAGTGCGTTGAGCCTCGGCGATTTCGCTAAACGTGTTGTGAAGCCCGAGCTGCAGCAAGCGGTGCGTGCTGGTGGACTCGGGTAGACCGATTGCTATCTTGTATGCCCTGCAGACGAGGACGTTTATCTTGGCTTCTTCTCCCTTGTACCAGTTGTGGAATGCCGCGACGTACGCAATATGGCACATGACGAAAGAGTGTATGAGTAGTGTGAGACTCGCCTCCCTCATTCCGTTTATTCTGCTGGTGACCCTCTTGAGGATTTTCATGGCGTTAGCCGTCTTGTCCTTTAATTTAGTAATTGTTTCGCCGTTGACACCGTTGGCCTCGATTATCATGCCTATATAGGACCTTAATTATCTGCACTATCGAGATGGTTGCTCCGTTTCTCGTACGTAGTTTGATCTCTTTTTATTCTCGCTTGGCCGTCGCCTGGTCTACCACCCCTCTGTGTGAGGCGGTAGAGTATGAGTTCCGACTTTTTCGGGACAATGAGTCATCGCATTTTTTGCTTACTTACGGGGCATGAGCCATTGTTCACGGGGGTACGAGCCACTGATGATGACAGTTTTCGACATGCTGTTTTGTATGTCATATGCGTGAATAGAAAGAATTTAAGCACTGTCGGCTTTATTTTGCTGACTGCTTGTAGCCTCTGCCTTACGGGGCTATGAGTCATTGTATTTTTTGCTTGCTTACGGGAGTATGAATGCTTACGGGGGTATGAGCCATTGATGATGATAGTTTTTGTTCACGGAGAACAAAATTGCACGGAACACTAGCCATATACAGCTTCGCTGTAAGAAGTAAGTAAAACAATGGTCCACTTTTACAGCAAGTTTTACAGTCCATATCGTGAAACAGGTGACATCGTCAGATGTTTTCTCTCCAGATTCGTTCTTATTTTCTTTAATAACACGGGCTATGGGGAACCAACGGGCAAGGTATTTTTGAAGGCAAGGTCTTCTTCGCCGACCTCACAAGGATTTGGCATATTTGAGATCAGTGTATCTTGTAACTGCTTCTAGAAAGAAACGGCTGGTCAGGTGACTTCTATAGGCCACATGAACATGACAATGGTATTAAAAGATAGGTCGCCATGCGGAGATTGTGTAGGAACTACCACCAACTGAGTATATAATTTAAAAAAGGCCGCAGTTTCATCCAAAAGGCGAAGAATCAACTGTGATAGGAAATTATTATACAGCCATATGCAGTAAGGATAGTAGATATATCGGAAGCATAAATATATAAACTTACGCTTACTAACTAAATGCACAACCCTTGTGTCAAGCGCGCACCAGCAAAAAAGAAGACATCTGATTCGATGACTACCAACGCTCGACGTCAAAATGCTGGCGTGAGAAAGAGCAGCAGCAGCAGTGAATGCCTCTCATTGTAGCCTCTAGCTGCCTATCGCATCAGCGCGAACTGAGCGATGAGAACACAGCACACACGAGGCCATCAGCCCTCGGCATGCCTAGAATTTTTACCCATCCCAGATGACTTGCAAGGTAGGGCCCACGCCGCAATTCTCAGCCGCACCATACGTAGCTGAGCATTCCTCCATTAAATTTGTCCGGAAGCAATCGCACGGCGATTATTTTCTTCATAAGTTATGCTGACGATGCATTTCATTCATTGCTTCGTCCATTTTTTTTTCATAACGGTGGCCGCATTTCGATGGAGGCGAAGTGCCAAAACACCTGTGCACTTAGATTTAGGTCAAGTTACAGAACCCCAGGTGGTCCAAATTATTCTGTAGCCCCTGACTACGCTGTGCCTCATAATCAGATTTCAGTTTTTGGCACGTAAAACGGCAGAATTTAATTAATTAACTTGCTGGGTTGATTTGTTTGTGTGCCTTCGTTCTCCATTCCTTTCGTGCGATGACGTATACATATGTTTTCGTGCAATGAACAGCGACTTGTTAGCGCTGTGTAGCGTCTGCTTCTTTCGCCGTCTGTGTGCTTTTTGCGCTACTATGTGCATAATGCCATACCAACTAGCCCACCAGTCTGTCCTTTTGTTCTCGAGGGGTTCTCGTGATGTTTGTGGCGGACGGATGTGTTTTTCCAGGGCTCCGTGGCGGCGACGAATATAATTTTTTTTTGCTTGCTTTGAGCTTGCTTCTGTGTTTAATTCTGCTGTTCTTTTAGCCTATGAATTGTAGGTTGGAAGCGACAACTCTATCCGTTACTATGTTTGTTTTCCTTTTTTTTTTCGTGTCTCCGTGTGTTTTCAGGTATGTATGGTTTTTTGGGATAATTCGTGCCCCGTGTTTCAATACGTGCCACCATGACGTTAAGACGCTATGTTGTTTTAGCCTTTAAGTAGTAAATTGGGAGTGGCAAGGCTATAAGATATTAGCGGTTTTAGTGTGTGCGTATTTGTATCAGGAATCCCAAATATTGATTTTGTAAGTCTCAGAGCGTGGCCACGTGTTTGAACACGCGCAACCATGTGTCATACCTGAAGTCTGTTCAGTATTTATTGCTTTTAATACATTGCAGATGAACAATCTGTGACATTTTAAAGATAAAGGCTCTATAATTAAGAAAGAAACATTAAGAAACTGCAACACATTGCAGGAAAGGCGCGAACGCGTGCAGCGTCGGTGCGGGGGGTCCCTCAAGGTAGACGTGGCGGAGGATGAGATACGAGAGGAAATCGAGTCGATCTGCAGACACTGTGACGTCGATGCGAGACTAAAGAAAAGGAAGGATGTCCAGGGTGAGCTCGTGAAACGGGTCAAACAGGTAAAGAAAGGAGCTCATTATGAAGCGAGAGGCACGGATGGCGGAGGCAGTAGAAGAGAGACTTCGGGAGCAGCCGAGGAGAAACTTAACAGTGCCGCCATCACAAGCGAAAATGGTAGTGACGATGAAATGCCATGTCCCGGCGTGACAGTATCGGGCACGCCAATGAAACTCGTGGAATGCGTCGTGGAGCGTGCAGTTTGGGCAGCTGGAAAGAGGTTTACCGACCTTGAAGCGGCCACGAAAGAAAAGCAGCAACGCAGGGGTCAATGCGCTTTGGTGAAGTTCCAATCGCGTGGAAAATGATGACAAAGGGAAGCATGGAGAGGCCTTGGCAGCAGGAGAGAGTGAAAAGGGGATTGTTGCCCTTGACTTAAATCTGACTAGGCGCTAAGAGGCGATTGTGGAGAGGGTAAAGGTGACAAAAGAGTCGCGGTAGGAACGTTTCCAGGGCAGACATTGGGTTTTGTCATTGAATAAGCTATAGTGATAGTGAACGCGGATAGAGAACAGGGAAGCAACTTTGTGGTAGTAGCTGGTGGGCTAAATGACGTGCTAAATAGAAGAGGGACATGTCTAGCTTAGTGTTCGGCGAAAGGGCTAGACGATACACGTTAGATGTCCGCTCGGGTCCAGATTGTTGTCTGCAGGGTGCCGGAGGTGCCTTTACGTGACAGTAACCTACAAAGAGCTGTTGCGGCCGCTAATGGAGACATATGGAGAATGAGCCGAGAGAAAGGTTTCGAGATTGTGGTAGGAAACAGTGAAGTCAGAAGGTATGATTGTTTTCAACGAGACGGTTAAACTTCAATAACAGGATTGGACAAGAAGTGGGATGGGGACTTGCTGGTCGCGCAGTTGCTTCTTTTTTTTTTGAGGGCCCACGGGCGCTCAGAAGGCCAGGGTAGGTAGCAATGAAGAAGGAGGTGCCCTAGGGGAACCTCAGACTATTATCACTAGCACCACCGTCAATAACAAATATACGAGCAAAAAGAAGAACGAAGAGAGCTTGCCGTGCAATAGGCTACATAAACACCTGCAGAGTGGCAGAAGAAAGAAAAACGTTGTTAGAGACTGAGGAGCAATTAAATAGAGGACAAATATGTTTGTATGCAGTTACAGAAACACACCTTAGAAACTTACAAGAGCCACCAGTGATTGAGAATTATGTTTGGGAAGGATGCAGCAGAACTAAATCCGAAAGAAAGGGAGGTACAGTCGGAATGCTCATACATAAAGTAGCCAAATGGGAAAGAGTAAATTGAAAGTGTCAAGAGCATCTTTGTTTATTAGGCACAGTGAGTAGAAAGAAAACCTGGCTTGGCGTAACGTATTTGTGGACGGGTAAAATGCAATAAAAAATCAAGAGTCAGTAAAAACCCTACGCGCTGATATTAAGGGTTTAAAATTATTTGATCAGTTGGCGTGAATGCCCACATACAGGATCCACATGGTTATGCCGACAACAACAGGACATTAATGCTAGATCTGTATGAGCTACATAATATCGTTGTACCGAATACGGGTCCTAAGTGTAATGGCCAGATCACGCGGAAAGTTGGAAATAGGCAATCGACCATTGATTATTTATCTGATGACAGAAGGAATTCATGATAAGTTGAGAGACCCATTAGAAAAAGGACACAGCGCAAAATAAAGAAAAGACAAGGACGGGAGAGAGCGACATGCCCACAACACTGTCTTACAACAGTTTATTCATGAAGCCCTGAAAGAATAAATATATAGGGTGCTACCATGCGCAATATTTGAATGATCGGCAAAAAAACTCGGAACACAATTTGTAATGATGATACTGGTAGCCACGTACCTACAGAGCACACGGAATGCCCTCAGAAGGTCATGTTTGCATTCTATGCGAAAAAGTTTTGATGCTCAGGTTGACCGCGTGTTGTCTTCCGGATACACGAAGGCTCTAGTATCAGCTGTCGCGGAAAAGCTTTTCAAGCAAATCAAGCATGGCGAAGCTGATCGAGCACCACGTCCGCCAGTGGAACAGAGAAGCTTGCAATACTTCAGCATATACATGATGTGTCCCACAAACTGGAGAGGGTAGGGCAACGCACTGATGTTGCGGTGATTTTTCTCGCTCCTGAAAAACTATCAAAGCTTTGCAAGTTTGCTTCACAAGCCAGGCGTAGCCATTGTACTGTGAGACACAGGAATGATTTGGTGCCCTGCATCATTGGCCTGGTTTATATGATTTCTCTCTCTTGTGGAAAAACGTACGTGGGAGAGAGAGGAAGGTGCCTAAATGACCGCCTCATGGAGCACCATAACAATGTGTACAACACGGTACAGGGCCATCTGGGTATTCATTGCCGCGAACATTGCCGGAACACGCGACCCGCGGCAATGAATGCAATGAATGCCTGCCTTACTTTGAAAATAAAGTGAAGTGCTGGATAAACATGAAATCATTAAGGCAGATTCCATTAGAAGTTTGATAGCTCGTGCGTATGAATGGGTTTGAATGGTAAGCGTTTCGTGTGTTCTTTAGGTACGTGGCTATCATTATGAGCATTGCAGATTATGTTCCAGAATGTTTGCCTATCATTCACATATTGCGCATAGTAGGGCCCTATATATTTATTCCTTCATGGCTTCATGAATAAATTCCTACAAGTCAGCCCTGTGTGCCTGCCAATCTCTCGTGTCCTTGTCTTTCTTGCGCTGTGTCCTTTTTCCAATGAATCACCAAGACCAAGCTTCCAAGCAGACTTTAGAGAATTGGTCATTGACGATAAAAGGTATAGCAGCTGAGGGAGTGACCATAAACGCATCATTTTGAAAACTGCATATGTAACTGGCAAAGAGAGCAAGGAGCGAAGAATTGACAGCGCCATTCTTCCAAGTAAGGAAGAATTGTACTAAGGAAGTAAGGAAGAATGCCAAGTAAGGATGCTCTGTTGAAAGCAGTATGAAAAACCTTAAGAGATAGACGAATACCAGACAGTTGGGGACAAGATCGAATGAATTTAATTTATAAGGGTAAGGGAGACAAATATAGAATTCAATCATATAGACCGTTGACCATTACATCGCTAATATGAATTTAAAAATGCAGGTGATTAAAGCTGAAAACATATGCAGATAATAATGGCATATTTGAAGCATTTCAGAATGGCTTCATAATCGGCAGGCGTCTGGATAACAACTTATTTGTTCTTACTCACTGTGCTGAAATATCGAGAGACGAAAGGAGACTGCGGTATGCGGCTTTTTTAGAAATTACCGGATTGTATGACAACGCAGACAGCAACAAGATTTAGGCAACGACTTTATACAGATTTTACTGTATACAGCTTTTTACTGTAACGCAAAATACCGTTTGCGATGAATTGGAGGAGCTGAGGAGCGAGAGAAACTTGATATCAGCAAGGCACTGAGGCAGGAGTGCCTTTTATCCCCACTGCTGTTTATGATGTACATGGTGATAATGGAAAGGGCTCTAGAGGAAAGTAATATCGGGTTCAATCTGTCATACAAACAGGCCAGCACAGTAGCGGAGCAGCAGCCTCCAGGTTTGTTTTATGTAGACGACGTTGTGTTGCTCCCTATCAACAATGTGACATTCAACATCTTGCTAATATCTGTGTAGAGAAAAGTGAGAATATAGAATTAAAATTAAACGTGAAAAATCAGATTTTGTGATATTTAGTGAGAACAATGAACATACAGTATCTGACATAATATTTCTGCGGAAATGCACAATGTGGAGAGAAGTAATTAATTAAGGGAATTTAGACATCCACTCAATCGTAGCACTTGCTACACAGGAAACTTATGCGGGTTTGTCGAAAGAAAAGCATCGCAGATGAAGAAAAATTCGTCCTGATCCTGGTCCGGGACAGTGTCTATACAGAGCCAGGAAGCACCTCAGGTAAAATAATGATACCTTAGTATATGGATAAACGAATGCAATAGGTATATGAAAACACAGGATAGGCAATAGCAGGAAGGCGGAAGAGAAATGCGGCCATAATGAAACACAGAGCGCTATAGGGGCACAATACGCACGAGGTACTCCGGGGTATGTGGAAAGGTGTAATGGTTGCAGGAGTTACATTTGGAAATGTGGGTGTTTGCTTGAAGTCAGTGGTTCAATCAGGACTCGATGCAACCAAAGGTCACTGGGATGCTTCGCATTGAGCGCTCGCGGGAAGACTACAAATGAAGCTGTGCAGGGTGATATGGGCTGGACAAGTCTTGAAGTGAGGGAAGCTCAGAGTAAAATGAATTTCGAAGAATGACTGAGGATTACAGAAGAGAGTAAATTGGTCGCGAACAGGAAAAACATCTGCTGACAGCGGAGGAAAAGAACTAGAAAGCTTACCAGCATATATGCGAACGGTATTGTAAGCAACATGCAACTATGAACGCAAAACGCATAGTCAGAGAGGCTGAGACAACTTCATGGGTGGCGCCAACGGAAAAGTAACCTGCTATGAGTAATAATTACTTGAGAGGAATAAACCAAACCAGGAATGAAACAATTTATCATAACTCAAAGGCAAGCTCTTTACTTTTCAATGTGAGATCAGGGTGCCTTAAAATGCATACTTATAAAGCGAGGTACACCAAGGAAGAACAACCATTTACTTGTTGCGGTAAAGCTTAGAAAAAGATGGAACATGTCTTATTAGAATGTAAATATCTCTGCCCAGCTGTCGGTCTAGGTTACTCTGGCCTCCTTGAAGCCATTGGGTTCAGCAATAGCAGGAGGAAAATAAACATGTCCGCAATAGAGTTTAGTAAGAGGCGATTGTAAATTTGTTGCCAGAAAAGTAGCCAGACTACAAACAATGGAGGCATACAAAAAAAATTCCCAGTTGTGGTTCAGAAAATATGAGGCTGGGAATTTTTCTTTTTTAAATAAATAGTGGGGTTTTACGTGCCAAAACCACTTTCTGATTATGAGGCACACCGTAGTGGAGGACTCCGGAAATTTAGACCACTTGGGGTTCTTTAACGTGCACCTACGTACACGGGTATTTTCGCATTTCGTACCCATCGAAATGCGGCCGCCGTGGCCGGAATTCGATCCCGAGATCTCGTGCTCAACAGCCCTAGACCACAGCCACTGAGCAGCCACGACGGGTAACTATTTTCTTTTTCTTCTAAAGATAGGTAAGACATGAGGCAAAATAATAACAACAGATTAGTGCCGCAACCAACTACCCCGTTTCAAAGAGGACGTTCATGGCATCCATCCATTCGTGCATCCGATAGGGTGACTCACTGTAGAGTAGTATGTTAACTGTCTTAGTAATCAATTATTGCTTAACAAAATTGCTGACCAAATGAAAATCCATATTCTATAACTCGCAATATGCTATCCTTCACTAGATTATACGTTTTTCTGACTTAGCAGTCTTTCTAAATCAGTGTCTTGGAATTAGTCTGATATGTTACCATTTGAGCGGTTTCCACTTTCCCTTGTCTCACTTTGTTCTTGAAACATTCGCTCCCTTCGTGATTTTAACCGCCTTCGTATTGAAAAATTCCCCTTTGAGAACAAGTGCAATGGTTTGTGAAGCAAGAAAGCAAACTATACCACTCGTCTGACTATGTACTCACTGCTTCTTCTGAGTATCGCCAACATCTCTTATGTCTTGTGCGTAGCGAAATATACCTCGCGAAATTCAATTGCCAGGCACTTTTGTCTTCAGATGTCTCGTCTGGTGCACTTTGTTTTTTCTGTAATGAGGACGAAACAATTTATCAATTCTTGTTGCCTCACCACCTCACAGCTGTGGTGAAGTGGTTTCGCATTAAATATAATTTACTAAACGAGCTGACTGAAGAAAATTCGCCTGCATCCAACAACGTCCTTTTACCGCTTTACATCAATGCGAAAATGAATGCTTACATTAAAGCGCGGTCAAGCGGATTCGTCATTTTTTGGTTACTTGATAACAAATATCATGGACAACTCAACCATCGACATAAAAGGAAGGCGCAAAGTCTTTTTGAGAACTGCAGATGTTAGCCCAGCCAAATGCCTGACATGCTGCTACCCCCGATGATTAGGGTGTTAGCTGAGCTCTTAAGGCTATAGAAGAATAGACGCAGAAAGTAAAGAAAAATCAGCAGTAAAAACGAAATCCAGAACTGGGAAATGCTCATTAATGAAAAAAAGAAATGAAGACGAAGTATAAAAATTACATATTCTGTAATTTAACGGTTACGAGAACAGACAAAATCCTGCAGGACGTGGTTAGCGTTACGTAAAAAAAGTAAATCCTACACTTTTCCCGCGTGAAACTCATAAGAGGCGCTTCCACATGGTGCAAGAAAATATCGCATTTTAAGATGTGTTATCCCTAGGACGTTCTCAGATGCCATGAAAAAGCGTGCAGCTCGACGAAGACGTGAACGAAGAGCGGCTGTCGCGGCGTCGCACGTGCCATGCCCCCTGTTTGACTTGTGCCAGGCCGAACAGCAACGAAGCCATTCGAACAC
Source organism: Dermacentor variabilis (assembly GCF_050947875.1). Classification (NCBI taxonomy): domain Eukaryota; kingdom Metazoa; phylum Arthropoda; class Arachnida; order Ixodida; family Ixodidae; genus Dermacentor; species Dermacentor variabilis. The sequence continues at coordinate 3,445,401 of NC_134568.1, forward strand.
TTCTCTCTTTTTTTGTCCATTTCTGGCGAGCAGCACGTGAGAGCGTTCCACGCTGGGCCCCTTCCTGTTCAACTGTCTGTGAGTGTGGCTCTTCTTCTATCTTCGTCCATTCGCTTCAAGCCGAGCGTTTCGTGATGATCCGATGATCATTCCGAGTTGCCGTCTTTCTACTGTGACAAACCATCTGCAAGAGCCTGCAGCTGTGCATCGGCAACTGAAGCAGAACAGCCGTGTTAGAAGTCAGCTTTCTACAGGCAGTAGCAGAAATACCAGATAAAGACTGGATCCCGGCGAGATGCGAGTCATGTGTAACTGCTGGAATATCCTACGGCATTGGCCGCCCACGAACCAGCTCGGCAACGGATGCAACAGTGAGAAAGAATTCCAGTTGCCTTTATCAAGAACCGCGGACACTCGCGTTTGCCATGTGACGCGGCACCTTTTGGCATGCAACTACCTCTTCTGGAAGTTTGGTCTCCAGCTCGAGGTGGACCAAGATGACGATGAAGGAAATGTGCAGCTAGTGAGTGTTTCGAGAAAGCGCTTCGCAGCTAAAGGAAACGGACTGAGCGAAGTGGAAAGGGGCTCCACCATGTGTTTCTTGAATAGTGAACATGTAGCATAGATGCATTGTTATCGTCTATATAGACTACATCGCTGCCGTTGCACTCCATCATGCACTTATTAATATAACTGCACAGAATTAAGAGGGCAAGTGTTAGAAGGTAGTCAACTGCTGAGAATTTAGACGTACAGCACGTTTGCGACCTAGCATAACGCCCCTGAGACAGATAAAAAACAGAGGACCTTGAATACGTGTTACACGGTTTACGTGGAATTGCGGTCAGTCGTGACTTTATCAATACAAGGTACAACTCTCACCAGTCGAGACATTGGACACTTGGAGACGAGTAAGAGTTACTCATTGATGCTGAAACACAGGCGCGCCTCGATATTTCTTGCATCTTCACTTGCGGTTCCATTGCATTAGAAGAAGTATGCGCAAAATACATGGCAAAGAACTCTGCTCTACGGAGTCCGAACCTCACAGAGTTTCACCGTGTCGACAGGAACGCTTTAACGTGGTGGCAACCATCTCGGCCACAGACATCCCTTCACGACTTGGTCGCTGAATGGCACCTCGACATAGCGGGGTACAATTGTGAACGTGACATAATCAGTAACTGAGATTGTGCTAAAAGAGCCATACATGTGGGCATACTTTTTGGTCTTTTTATATACAGCAGCAGATTTGTGGTCGCTTGCCTTGTAATCAGTTTATTTGTTTCTGATAGTTTCAACCAAACCATGAACTTTCGTATCTTCATTAGCGCACTAATGTAGATGCTGTAGTGGATTATTTTAATAAATGTGTAATGTAATGATGATAATATGTCTAAACCTTTGGTACCTGAATCACATATGCACTATTACATCGCATGTACAGGGCGTCCCAACTGTCATGCACCAAGGTTTAAAATTTTGCAAATGCCTTGTAGTTGGATAGAACAAATGTAATGTTGTCTTCCGTTGGCTTGGAGATGCACAGATTATTTTTTGCGCTCTGACTAATTACATAACTAGTCTTAATGATTAAACTTCTCAAATACTGTAGTTAGATGAATTCATTCCAAGTGGATGCGCCTTGCGAGCTCCCCTGCTATAATGTGTAAATTGCAATTTGGGCCATAAGGTAATTAGAGAAAAAATTAGTGATTATGCATTTCAATGTTTTGTGCAAGTAATGTCTGCCTCTTTGAGTAGACCAGCTCATGAACTATAATTGTCTTAGCTGCGACAGGCAATATTTAAAAAACATTGAAAGCATTTGCTGAAACACCCGGTATCTGGGCTCTTAGTGGCGTTCAATAAAACAACCAAATCCACAAACCTTCTTAGCAGTTATTAGGTATGTTCTCCAGTTCCATATATATACGGCTTTCTTGACCTGCCCCCTGCGCGCGATAAAGCACATTCATTTATTGCGTGGTAGCTAGGTAGAACACTGGGGTCCAAATTCACAAAACTGTTCGTAAGTGTAGTTTGCCATTGGCCAATGACCTTCGCTTAAAATATGTCAAGAATGAGAATTGGCTAGCATTTGCTCTTACGAACAGTATCAGCGTACGAACTTTTTGTGAATACGTCCCTTGAACTTTCTCGTTTTGTGTAAGCGGTAAACAGAAGGAAGTGACATCACGTAAGATAAGTATGATTAAGCCATGCTTTCCTCGTAGACTGTACCTATTACCTGTTTCTGCAGCAAACGAGGTTCTCTTGCTGACATAGTTAGGGCTTTGGGTGGCCGGCTTTCGATTTCCATCATTGCCTCAGGCTGTAATTTATTACATCTTGTGTTACCAAGAACAGAGGATTGGGGCTCAGCAGAGCTTTCCTACAGCATTCGCAAGATTAATACTAATCGTCTGTTGCATGTTGGACGAGCACATCGGTGCCCCTGTGTACACGATGTCACCGATGCCGCAGCATTTCAATCTCGTGATTTTGGTCATGCGGCGCTTTGTTGAGAAAATGTTTAAAATAATTAGGCGCCGATGTTCTTTCTTCACTCACTGTATTGTATGGTCGTCTTGCAGTCCTCTGTGAGGGGTAGGATTTATGCACTCAGACAACACAAAACATCCTAAGGAGGTTGTCAGATGATCAAAACGTCGTTGTCGGGGAGGGGACGTATACAGAATAATTATGAATAAAATAGTAATTATAACAGAATAGAAAAGAATTACTAATTAGAAGTTCTTTCTTCACTCACGTGCAGGTAGACTGCTGGGCCCGCTTCCACACCTCCATGAGCGGCGACGAATAAGTCATCCAGACAACACAAAGCATACTTAATTTTCAGATGATCAAATCGTCCTGGCCTGGTAGGGGTCGTATTAAAGAAGTCCCGACACGGCAATTATCGCGAATGGCTAATTCTACGCACTTGAGTTGTAAACAGGCAGCATCCAGTATCGCCTTGCTTTGGACCTCTTCAAGAAACAAATGTTTGGACGATGGTGGGATCGAAGAACTTGCACTGGAGACGAATGTTCTAGTTATTCGCCCATCGTCGCTTCTTTTTCTGTATTTTATTGTCTTCTTTCACATAAATAAAACAAACAGTAAGCGAATATAAGTCTTTCGCCATTCATAGAATATTAGCACAGGACTGACTTCATTGAAAATATATTCTTCAAGAAAAATGACCGCTTCGGATGGTACAAGAACTGTACGGTCGTTTTCTCGCATAAAACCATGTTTTCATCAACGTTCCCATAGACTTAGCGCACGTTTATATATCCCCGCCGTATCTGCAGCCCCATTTTTCACGACATATGCAGGCGAAAAAAACACTATTAGACCGTATTACATTCCACCTGTGTTCGCATTAAGCATGCAACAATATGCATGGGCAAATGGGTAACACTTCTTTGATTGTCGGCTGTAGGAGGTCCCAGTGCAAAGTATAGTCGCAGCATTCGACAAGTAGGTGTTCCAGCTGTACAGGATTTCTGCAGAACATGTCATTTCTCGCCCGTGGTACAAACAATCCTCGTTGTTGAAGCCATTTTTAGTGAGATTAGAGTGAGTGTACACTTTCTTGAAACATGCTTTGACAATTGGTTTGAGACCAAGTTTTTACAAACTTCAGAGAGAGAGAGAGAGAGAGAGAGAACAACTTTATTAAAAATGCTGCAGAATCGGTTAGGCTCCCTCCACGCAGGGAGGACAAGCTTTTACCGCGACGCGGCCACTACGTCAGTCTAGTGCGTTGTTTTCCTCGAGGTCTTGGTTCTTCCCTGCTTCCAAACTTGAAAAAACTTTGCCCTGGCCCTCGACACTATATTGTACGGTAGCATGCAGATATTTTTTGTGCCAAAGCCAACAACCTCTTTGGGAAGTTTGGAGTGTACGTCACGTTCAGTACTACGTAAAAATCGACAGTCAGCGTTTCGTAGACTAACGTCGGACGGCCGGAATAAAGGTCTTTCCTTTGCCGTCATATCACCATCGTCACCGTCATCGTGGTCTCACTCCTGTCGCCATAAGACCGCAAGCACCAGACTCGTAACTGGTGGTGCTACACAAAGAAGTTGGTCCTCCCGATAGTGCTCCTTGCAAACAACATAAAAAGAAGGCCCGTCCAACGTATCAGGCTTTGCGTTTTCTTCTGCTGGCGACGTCGGTACATGATACATTCCACAACAACATGCGCACGTATTCTCAAGGAACGCGTTTATGAAGTTTCTAATTGCCATCGCGCATCTGAAATGCTGTGTGGTGGGATAGCTGAGAGCAACGTCGTCGCGTTCGACAGTTCAAAGTTCACTGTGTTCCGGGACAAAGCTAAAGGCTCGTTGCCGTTCCTAGTCACGTACTTGTAGTTTTAAAGCGAATAGCTGTCTTTGGCTCTTTCGGCTGTTTTCGTGGTTGGTGGCCGGTGGTCGGACTGAGTAAGGAAAGTGTTCGTTTGTTTCCTCTCTCACTCGCTCCTTCCCTCGCTCTTTCTTTCGTACTTTTGTTCGCTCTCTCAATCGTTCGTTCGTTCGTTCGTTCGTTCGTTCGTTCGTTCGTTCGTTCGTTCGTTCGTTCGTTCGTTCGTTCGTTCGTTCGTTCGTTGTTCGTTCGTTCGTTCTTTCGTTCATGCTACTAGCTTGCATTGACAATCATCGTGGATGGTTTTCTGGGCTATTTTTTACTTATTTGTAAATGCTTTTTCCTATGGGACGGTCGCCTTCGCTAATATGTCAAACGTCACTATTAACTGGCATCTGCTCTGACAAACGCTTCTAGCATAAGATGATTCTTGTAAATGCGGACCTTCATGAAGTTCAATCACTCTGATCGCCAGCTTTGAATGCAAGGTAAGTCTACCTTCGACAATTTGCTTTTAACAGTATAGCATGGAGCGGCAGAATGGTGTTCTTATTGTTGGTATACCACTACTGTGTTATTTCCCACGGTTCTTAAAAAATCTGTAGAAATCGAGTGCCGTGGCGCTCTCACGTGACCGGCTGATCCAATTTGTGACCGAAGGTAAAGTAGGAGCAGACAAACAAGATGAGGCTCTACCGCGAAGTGAAGCGCCTCCAAGAGATTCGCGATCGCCAGCAAGTGCTGGTACGACTGCCCTATCGCGTCTATCGAGCCGTCAAAAGTGTGGCGCACATGGGTTGCGTCTTGGCTTCCTATGGCTGCCACATACACGGGGACGCGCACGAGCGCCTCTCATTCAAGTGTGCCTGGTTGCCTGGAAATCTCGATGCCGCGACGCGGGTATGCGATTGATGCGAAGGTTCTTGTGCGTGTGGGCGCGGGCGGTTGTGTGCGTCTAATAGGCAACGTGATTTTCTGTTTCTTTGGGAACAAAGCAAACTGTCATCAAATGATCGTGGCAGAATTTCGCCGTGAAAACGTAGCTTTGTTTCTTTTCTAGGCGAAAAGCTACCAAGATTGTTTTCGTACAACCAGGTGTGGGTCTCCAGCCTACGCAATCTTCGCTTTCAGTTTTGCGACCACGAAAACAAGGCGTGGGTGGTGGAATAGAACAAAATAGTGTTAGTTGACAAGCAAATAGACCAGCCAAGACAGAACCTATCTATCTATTCTATCTACAGAGCCTAACTGCACCGAGAACGCCTGTATATTTGGCTTTTCTGTTTTTTATCTCCTGCTAACTCAGCCTTCAGTATAGTTCTGGCATCAAAATGCAGCGCTGGCGTACGATGAGAGATTTCCGGACATTTACTGCGACCACGTGGGGTGTGTCACATGACACAGTGGAAAATTTAAATGTACCATTATGACCTAAATAAACCTTCAAGGGCTAAGTGGTGGAGTTTCAGATAAAACCAGGTACATTATCAGGTGCGTCCATGACAAACGAGGTGTTTGTAGAAATAAAAAAAACAAAATTACTATATGGTTTTAGCTGCCAAAACCACTTTTTGATTAAGAGGCACGCCGTAGTGGGGGACTCCGGAAATTTCGACCACCAGGGGTTCTTTAGCGTGCACCTAAATCTAAGTACACAGGCGTTTTTGCATTTCGCCCCCATCGAAATGCTACCGCCATGGCCAGGATTTGATCCCGCGCCCTCATGCGTAGCAGCCCAACACCATAGCCACTAAGCAACCACGGCGGGTCAAAAAAAAAAGAAAAAAAGAAAGAAGGAAATATTACGGAATGTGATAATTAAAAAAAAGAAAAAATCACGTTGTTGTTGGCAATGAAACTCCAGGTGGCTTGCTATGTCTCCTTCACATGTGCAGTGAAAGTTAACTACATATTAATGCCTAAGGAGAGGCCTCCGAAAGGAAAAAAGGCTGAGCGCATCGTGATGCCAATTTTTTAACAGAGAGATTAGTGCCATTTTACGTAGCCGCTGAAACGGTGGCCACTTGCACCAATCCTTGCACCAATGAAACGAAAAAAAAAACAGTAACAAGGAAACGGAGCGTTTGCCAACCGAGAGAATTGAGTTAATATTTTGGGCCTTTGCAGCGTGTTGCCAAAAATATTACAGGCATTTCGTCCGACCCATTGAAAGATCACAGAGATTGGACAACCAGATATGGATAACCGTGATAAGGTGCTCTCTACATATCTTGGTGGGGCACGCCACGGGAAGTCAAGCATGGCTCGTATGTGCGAGCATGCGGTGTCACCAGACAATAGTGCAGTGGATGCTTTTTATGTGTTTGCATCAGTAGCATTGAGACAACAGCAGCGTGCAAACTGCAGTGTTCCGAGGCTCTAAAATGACACATTGGAACCTTCACGCGTCTCTTAGGGAACCCCTAACACCTGCAGAATCTCTTAAAAGGCCCTACTCCTGGCTCCATTGCAAATTTTGGTTACACATTGAAAGTTGTGAAATTGCGTCTGAGCAGAATATTACCGTAATAATTTTTTTAATCGGCTCGACATTGGTGGAGATAGAAGAAATCAACCTTGCTTCTACCATGAGGAGCGTCACTGTCAACGAAGACACCCTCTCCCTGTGCCTCGACTGTCATCCGCAAGCGGTGTTCCTTCCCTGCCTTCTACCATACTGGAGCCGAGGACCCAGAGGATGTTTCTTCGGTGAGCCCGGTTCCATCTTAAGTCCCTAGATTGTTTTTTCTTTTTGAACAGCTCATAAAGGCACATTAGTTCCATCGTTTTTCTTTTTTTTTCTTCGGCGCGGTGTATTATAGCGGTGGCGTTACGGCTTCCGTGCGGAATTAGGTCACGGGTCATGGCGAGTGGCGTAGGTTGCAATGCGTTTTGTGTAACGGCATTTGTGCGTGTGACCTTGGCTGTGGTTGATAGGGGACATTTCTCGAGAGAGAGAGAGAGAGAGAGCGTGGCGTGGCTTTTGGTTGGAAATTTCAGTGGTTTTCTGGCGGGCGCGCAGAACTGCTGTACCTTGCAGGCACGACCGTGAGCGCGGGATGTACACGTTGCACTTGTCTGCTTAAAATTTCCAAACCTGTTGAGATGGCCTTTAAGAAACCCCCGAAAGTTTAATATGCACTATTGAAGACATCTAGCTACTACACGTACGAAACCTTTATTTAGAGTTCGCCAGTGACTATGTTTTATTCCTTTGATCAGAATTTGCTGAGATTTACTGCTCAAATATTTGCGAAACAATTAACGCAATGTTTTCTCGTCTCCTGAGTTAAGTTGGGGGCACGCGTACTTTTTTATTTCTTTCTTTTTTTCGCACTCACCAAGTGTGCATGCGCTATTACTTCCACTGTGTGCTTGTGTGTTTCACGTAGGGAGCCGGTCTCTCAGAAGCGGGCATGCATACGTTCTGTATAGAGCACAGCAGGCGTTGATAGCCGTACGCTAGCTGGAGTCTACTTTCTACGTAAACTCAGTGAGGATGAAGAATACAGAATACGCACAAGATATGAAGTGGAAAGGAAATCTATGAGCGAACACCCCCTCATTTTATGAGCCATACATTCTTTGATGTAAGAGTTTGAGTTTACAGACTCTCATACTTAGTCATTACCAGACGTTTAGTCATCGTGTATGCCCATAATTAAGCGCCTGAAGAACAATATACGTGCGCTTTCCAAGGATTTATTAAAAGCGGCACTTGTCGGCCTATGGAGTCTCGTTTGCCGTCTCCAGACTTTATAGTTTTTACTGTCTTCATTGATCCTTGTTTGTAGTGCTATAAAAAAGTGTTGCAATAATTTATTTCTGCTTTTAACGTTGAATTCGCTATTTTCATTCCTCAGGTGACTGCTGTGCCACCCTTCCCGTACATCGGGGCATACATTTCCACCGGGTCATCATCGATACATCCCTACCACGCAAATGTTTCTCATAACGTCGTGGAGAATGCTGGTGAGTTACACGTTTGCGCTTAATGCGAAAAAAAAACTGGTGGATGTTGCCTGCTTACTAAAGCACTACCCCAATTTCGTCCGTGCGCATACCACCATTTGCCTGCTTTTAGAGCGCCGCTATGAGGCGCCCGTTCCTGCGTTGGGCGTCGTCGTGCCTCGGCATCCCTCGTCCTACCTCGGCGTAACGGAGAGAACGAGCCAAGCGAAGGACGAAGGAGCGAACGCGGAGCGCAGCGGGGGGTGAAAGACTGCGAGGAAGCCACCTTGAAGTATCACCAGATGGCGCTCACTACCTTATGTGCATCCGTGGCAGCGGCGGCGCCGTCCAGATAAAAAAAGAAGCAGAAAACTCGCCTTCGCGCATGGCGTTCGCGGCAAGCGTTTCCCGCGAAACATTACGGCTGCATATTCTGCAGTTGCTGGGAAGTGGCAACTGTGTGGCCGGTCTATATATAGCTCCGCGCGTCGCGGATCTGCCAGTCGGTGTGGTGATCGGTGCGATGCATCAATATATCGCGACATCAAAACACGTATGGAGCTGCGAACAAGTTTCGCATTGGGCAGTATCGTAATCGTCGGTGAAATTTTTTGCTTCAATCAACACAGACGACAATATCTGGCTTCAATCTTTACTTTGCTAAATGTACTGTGCATATTCAGTCAATGTGATATGCACGCTGCAGTATGCTGCACATTTGAACTTGTAGTAGAGCATTTTGAGTGGTCTCTTGAAAGAGGCAGAAGATAATGGTGGCACCGTAAATACGCCACTAAATAATCACAAAGAAAAACCCCATAGTCCAGAACCTCTTATTTCTTCTCAATGCGCAAATAACGCTCCTCTGATTGGCATATACCACTAAATTTCCGACAAAGCGAACCTTTTAGTCACATGGAACTTGGAGTGCCCTTTTTTCAGCCTATACGACTGTATCGTTGTTAAAACAAATGAAATTCGTGACATGAAAACACATTTTGGACATGTGAAAGATACTTGAAGTAATAATGCCGCGTGATATACTTTTTACGTCTTATATCACCGTTCTCAAGGATTATCTGAGCAAATTTATGCGGGCCTAACGTATATTTTTTCATGCCGTCATTGCAATTTCTCGGCGCGTCTTCAATTTTACGCTTTCAGTTTCTTGATGAACATCCCCTGTCGTATACGCTGGTTATGTTTAAGTTTGTGCGTCAAGTGCAATTAGCGGCCAGCCCAGAGTGACTACAGTTCTTATTCGACAAGCGCCGACAGTCTGGTACCCTTGTCGAGGAAGCACTGTTTCAGTTTCATCGCGCAAGTTCGCCCTGTAATTCGTTAGTTATATTGTTTATTCACTATTTTTGCCAGTGCTTGCGCCTATTCCACCTCGCTAAAGTGTGACAATCTCGGAGCACTAAACTTATTGCTGCAGTCGATGCACAGAGTTTCTCACGTCATAGAACCTGTGTCAAAATTTCGCCTCAATGATACTGCCAACTGCATGATGTAAACTGATACGTCCCTGTCTTTAGGGACAATGCTATCCTCGGTACCAATGTACTTGTCGCATCGAGCCGTGTAATGAGGCGGAACTTTCGAGGAAGATGCCATCGCACGCTTGCATGGCGCAGACTCAGGCCAGCCAGCAGTGCCGATCATTGTTGAGGTCAGGGTTCCAGCGCGACGCACATGGTATCTTCACGCGCTTAAACGCTGAGCACCGAAAGCACGACTATACGGTGTAACATTCGGCGGCCAAGTGGCTATCGGCCATCGCCAATGCATCACCAAAGAGAATGTTCTGACAGTAATGGTAGGCAGCCATTCAGGTCATCAATCTTGTTTCGCCTATTTTGCTTACTATCGAGTGTGATTTTCTTGAATTAATCTTGTATACGACGCTTCTTTCATAATGCACTTTATATCTTTAATTGCAGACCTTCCCAACCACACAAACGTCCTGTTGTATTGTTCTCTACTTTGTCGCTCCACAAACACATGCATACATCATATTTGAATGGCGCCTGGACATCCCCAGTTGAAAGAAAGAAAACACTGCGACCTGGCCTAGATCCATAGAGGTGGTGGAAATCCATGGTTGTGTGATGATTCATGATGACCTCTTAATTCATCTCAAACACCGTCATAAATTTTGTATGGTAACTTCAGAGAAAATGTAAACAAGGAATCGACGCCGGTCAGTGCTGACAATGTGCACTAACTATGAATTGAAGGCTCACACTCGTTTCTAAGTGCACTTTTCCAAGCTGCGGACGAAATACATTCCTATTTGACGTGATCTGGACTCATTGATGTTATTATTGATTGTTGCGCAGCATCTGATCGCCGCAACCACGCTCTAGCACTTCGTACAACTGTGCTTTTCTTGGCTTCCTCAACGATAGTCGAGGCATTGGCGAGGGCCTCGATCATCGCAAATTTCATGCCAGGGAGTAATGTGTAGGATGGAGTATTTGTAGCTTCCTTCTTCCCAAGTTCGCGTGCCGGGTGGCGCCTGTGGTTTAACGGATGTTCCAACACCACACGTACCAGCCTTCGGCAAGACGCTACAGTAATCCAGGACTGTTTTTTATCGAATACGTCGATGTTTTTAATATTTATCTTGAACGTTGTAGAGAGAAGCTCACATAAAGTTTTGATCGACTTACCAACGTAAGGCAATGTTGCGACAGAAAAGCGGAATCTCAGGAATTTTAGAGCGCCTATAGAGAAGAAAAATATGAAAGAAACTACACACGCCACAAACACTGCCAAAGACATTTAATTGAAATGTGATCTTACATACTGACCAATAGTGAACGCTGTAATTAGAAACTGCACATAGTTATAAAATTTTCAAGCCGCAAGTGCATCAGGGTTGTTTTTTTCTGTTTTCTTCAAAAAATTATGAAAACATAAACCTCGAGGCTCCGCGATCGCCAACAATATGTAGACACCACACACTAAACAGAGAAAACTACATTGATACATAATATTAGTCGTAAGCAAAGTAAACAGAAGGAAGATAGTCGCAAGTGCAAAGCACAGCACGAAAGTTTGAAACTGCTCGAGGTAATTTGACGAGTTGCAACGGTTGCAAAACGCGCACCATCCCCGAGGCAGAGGTCATTATGGCTTCGCGCATGCAGCCCTGTACGCCGTGTAGTCGGCTTCGTAAGCCCTGGTGGAAGCATCTGTAGGTGTCTTGTATAAGCACTCTGGTGGCTTACTCTGGTGGCCAGTCTAGAAGCTTGCCCTTCCACCTCAACCGGTAGGGATTTGGGTCGCCTTGTAGATGGACCTGGTGCGTTCTGATTGTTTCTGATTTGAGTTGACGATAATGGATAAACTGAATGAATTTTTAATAGTTCAACGCAAGAGCCTGCTGCTGAATAAGCTCGACAAAACTGCTGAAAACTCCCGCTTTGTTGAGTGTGAGATAGGGCTCAGTGTTTAGTATGCGCACTCCGATTAGTTTGCTAGTAACTCCTTCAATGAGCTAATCATGAACCAGAGCATCTTGAGCATCACTGCAATTACTGGGCTCGCTCCTAGGTGTAACGCCTTAGAAAAATAATTTTCCCATTAAGCTAGTCCCCTGGTACCATATGACACGGCCGACACATTGCTGAAAAACTTAACGGTCATGTCAAGCGTGCCCTTCTTTGCATGTACCGTTTGATATACTCGTGCTCACGCGCTCTCCACACCAACGCACCATAAATCTCCCGCTATATGCTGTGCAGGCCTACGTTGTCTTCACTTGCGCCTAGCTTATTATATGGTCTCACCATGAAGCGGCGCGAAGGTTCTCGCACCATCTACTCAAGGATGCATAAATCACCGACCGACGTCAATCAGTTCACAAGATAATCATCAAAGGAATGAAGCAGGGGTGTGAAGACATTTGAATGAAGTGTTCTAGGTTCAACAGGGGGACCAACCGACTGATCAACCGGAAGGAGGTGCTTTTTTACATTTTGGTTATTGCCCTGTACAAGCCATAAGAAGGCAAGTTTGAGCAGACGTGTAGGCGAGCAGTTAGGAACTTTATTTTCTATGTGCTGGCAGTGTGGAACATTATTCAATGTGGAGACATTTGGCCACATAATGTAAAACTATTTCATTGAGATGTTATTGCATATTACTGACATCAAATTTACGTAACCGCTGACTGATACATTACGTGGAGACCCGCAACGTTCTTTGAACCACCCAATGAAATGATCTCCTCATTTATAAGAGGTTACTATTGTTTGCTTTCGGAACAAATGGCTTTTGAAGCCTATCTTAAGAGGTTTTCCTTGTCCAATTGGCTGACAAGAGGCGAGAAGTGTGCAGAAGTGGAGAGTGTGTCGGTGGGACCGAGCTAGGGAAGTGAAAGTAGATAACAGGGTGATCAGAAGGGTTCCAGCGTCTCTGGTTCGTCCGCTTGCCCATTGCTTAGTTTGCGTTCTTTCGTCGAAAATCACGGTGTTATGCGACAGGGAGTTAACAATGTCGTTAGGAGGGATCGCCAGCGAAGTAGAATTCGCAGAGCGATCTCTTATACGTGACGTAAAGGCTCGGCCGCGTTATACTGCCAAGAATAAGTATTTATTATAAGAAAACATACATTCTCGTCAGCAGCTGCGAGTAACCAGCGCCTGAGCGACCGGTTGGGAGCCATATATTATTTCTTTCGAAAAGGCGTGGTCTCCATTTATTAAAAAATTAACTGATGATTGCGATACTCCCTAGTGCTAATTTTGAGCGCAGCTGCTTAAGTGTTTTGAATTCGGGATATATTGTGACAAATAATTCGATTCTGAACGACAGGGTCCTCTTGGCCGCGGCGCGGAGCCTCTGCACGGGCAGCTCGTGTAGCAGTAGCGGCAGACGAAGCATTTCGACCGGTTGCGTCGTTCATTGTTCAGAAAGAAAGCAGGAACATGGGAACGCGCCTCCCTCGCAGCGCATTCTATAGCGGCGGCAGTGCAGGCGATGTAGCGCATGCGATGTTCGCCCGTGGCCCGCGCATGCGCTTTGCTTCCATATAAGGTATCGGCCGCATAAGGCCGCATGTCTTGGTCGCCACCGTAGAGCGAGCCTCGTGCGACACTCCGCTTTCATCCTCACCGTTTCGCCATACTCTCCTCCTCCGCTTTCCTTTGGATGCTTCCCCTGCACCCTACTCCTGAGTAAGCCTCCTCTGGCTCTCTTCGCTATCGCAGTCTTTCATCGCCCACTGTGCTCCGCGTTCGCTCTTTCATCCTTCCCAGTGTTCGTTCGCTCGGTTACGCCGAGGGACGCCGACGCTCAGCGCAGGAAAGGGCGCCTAAGTGTTGTGCCCTGAAAAAAATTCGTTTTGTTTGGCCGATAATGTACCTTATGTGCGTACACGTCACCTTGACGTGGTGAGTTGTTGCTGTTTTGTGACGTCGCGTGGCAGACAAGCTCAGTGGACACAACGGGAAATTATTTTTACAAATAGCGGAGGAATATTGGCGACAAACCTGTAGATTTCTTTTGCATTTTATTCAGCCTAATTATGCACAATCAGTGAGCACAGGTAATTTTGGGACAGGGATATTTTTCGGTTTTGTGACGCCGCTTGGTCAGACAAGCGAAATTTGACCAGTTGCGCAGGACTAACGGCGGAAATGAAGTAGAGACAGATTGGGATAGCTTTACGTTACAGCGCCCATGTTGTCCGACCGGTGTTTTCTTTCCTTCTTTCTTTCTTTCTGTCTTTATTTCTTCCTTTCAGTCGTTCGTTGTTTTCTTGACACGTACATGTAGTTAGCAGTTAGTAAATGGGTCCGTCTGGTTTGGTGGTTCGTCAAACTCACGATCAAGCACGACACGACAAAACGTAAAAAAAAAGTTGTTCCCTGTGATGTACCCAACAATCTTGCGGCTGGTAGTTTCAAGCTATTTGGCGACGATGAACGGTGACAATCGTCCATAGGGATCATCGTATGTACCATATACATATATCTGCATTATTAACAGTCGTGGGGCCCGAAACGTGTGTTGTGGCACGCTCTTATAAGCGTCAGCAGGCGTTCGCATAGCGGTGCACGTGCTCTTGGCAGTTCTTGATGGTTCGTGTTGCAAATGAGCAATAAAAATGCGCCAGGAAGTAAATGCAAGATCAGCAAAAGCCTCCTTGCATGGCGCTCGCTAAAGAGGCGTCTCGTGGCCGTAGTGCTTCCAAGTGCGTCGGCCTTACTACTTCGCATAGCGCGAGTGCAAACAAGGTGTGAGATATCCTTTAACCTTCTCCAGTGTTTCTGTATGGTAGCAGGGGAGTTCTCGTGGACCTCACCGTGAGTCAGCATTACGACAGTCTATGAACACGCCGTGGACTTGACAGTTCATAACACCCGCTGTTGTGTCTTAGCGGTGTTGCGCTGCTAAGCACAAAGTCGCGGCATCAAGTCCGGGCCGCGGAGGCCGCATTTAGATGAGGGCCAAGTGCAGAGTGGCTGAAGAGTTCTATAGAGATTTATACAGTACCAGTAGCATCCACGACAAAAATGGAAGAGAGAACAATCTAGAGGAATTTGAAATCCCACCAGCAACGCCGGAAGAAGTATAGAAAGCCTTGGGAGCTATGCAAAAGGGGAAGGCAGCTGGGGAGGATCAGGTAACGGCAGATTTGTTGAAGGATGGTGGGCAGATTGTTCAAGAAAAACTGGCCACCCTGTATACGCAATGCCTCATGACTTCGGGCGTACCGGAATCTTGGAAGAACGGCAACATAATCCTAATCTATAAGAAAGGGGACGCTAAAGACTTGAAAAATTATAGACCGATCAGCTTACTGTCCGTTTCCTACAAAGTATTTACTAAGGTAATCGCAAATAGAATCAGGAACACCTTAGACTTCTGTCAATCAAAGGACCAGGCAGGATTCCGTAAAGGCTACTCAACAATAGACCATATTCACACTATCACTCGGGTGATAGAGAAATGTGCGGAATATAACCAACCTTTCTATATAGCTTTCATTGATTACGATGAAGCGTTTGATTCAGTCGAAATCAGAGCAGTCACGCAGGCGTTACGGAATCAGGGTGTCGACGAGCCGTATGTAAAAATATTGAAAGATATCTATAGCGGCTGCACAGCCACCGTAGTCCTCCATAAAGCAAGCAACAAAATCCCAATAAAGAAGGGCGTCCGGCAGGGAGACACGATCTCTCCAATCCTATTCACAGTATGTTTACAGGATGTATTCAGAGACCTGGATTGGGAAGAATTGGGCATAAGAATTAATGAAGAATACCATCGTACTTGCGATTCGCTGATGATATTGCCTTGCTTAGTAACTCGGGGTACCAATTTCAATGCATGCTCACTGACCTGGAGAGGCAAAGCAGAAGGGTGGGTCTAAAAATTAATCTGCAGAAAGCTAAAGTAATGTCTAACAGTCTCGGAAGGGAACAGCAGTTTACGATAGGTAGCGAGGCACTGGATGTGGTAAGGGAATACATCTACTTAGGGCACGTAGTGACAGCGGATCCGGATCATGAGACGGAAATAATCAGAAGAATAAGAATGGGCTGGGGTGCGCTTGGCAGGCATTCTCAGATCATGAACAGCAGGTTGCCATTATCCCTTAAGAGAAAAATGTATAACAACTGTGTGTTACCATTACTCACATATGGGGCAGAAACCTGGAGGTTTACGAAAAGGGTTCTACTGAAATTGATAACGACGCAATGAGCTATCGAAAGAAGAATGATGGGTGTAACGCTAAGGGATAAGAAAAGAGCAGATTTGGTGCGGGAACAAACGCGAGTTAATGACAGCTTAGCTAAAATCAAGAAAAAGAAATGTGCATGGCCAGGACATGTAATGAGGAGGGAAGTTAACCAATGGTCATTAAAGGTTACGGACTGGATTCCAAGTGAAGGGAAGCGTAGCAGGGGCGGCAGAAAGTTAGGTGGGCGGATGAGATTAAGAAGTTTGCAGGGACAACATGGCCACAATTAGTACAGGACCGGAGAAGGAGGAGTAGATTTTATTGAAGAGAAAGGAGGAGAGGTCGGCCTGGAGAACGTGTCTCTAGCCTGCTACTCCTCACTGGGGAAAGGGGAAGTGGGAAATACAGGGAAAGCTAGGTGGCGGGTGACTATGCTATGGTACAATGAGACACTGTATGCACGTTGTCCAATATGCGGACGCGCACTGCAGGTGCAATACACGCAAGAGTAATCTTGTCCACGCAAAAAGTAATCTTAAGTGGCACAAAAAGTTATTGCGCAAAGGTAGTTGGAGAAGTATGGGAGAGACACGGTATGGGAGAAGCCTTTGCCCTGCAGTGGGCGTAACCAGGCTGCTACTGTTGCTGCTACTGCTGCTGCTGCTGCTGCTGATGATGATGATGATGAAGTGCAAATACGCCTGTAGTCCGCGCATTGGGGGATCGATAAAGGTCCCCTGTTGGTATAAAACAATACGGAGCCCCGCGCTACCGTGTGCTTCATAATCAAATCGCGGTTTTGGCACGTGAAACCCCAGGATTAGTACACAATTCATAACTGTTGCTTCCAGAAATCCAGGTTACAGGAACGATACCTTGAGTATTTTAGAGTACCATGCGCATGCGTGTGAAAATGAAAGCGATATATGATAAAGTTCTCAGTAAGGAATACTCCTAGGGGATACAAAACAACGTGCAAAGCACTATCGGTCAAGATTTACGCATAACCGAAACGGTTGTCAGTGAATTTTCACTCCTATTGCCATCCTGAATGGGTAATCTTCGACGCCAGTTTTCGTGCTCATATTTCATAAGTGTTGCTAACAAATACCCTGCAGCGTTGGTGTCGAATCCATGCGACGTTCGCCAGAGGTTTCGGGTTTATAGTTTAGAGTGATTCTGAGTTCCATTTGTTGCCTCTTCCGTTCTAAAAGTAGATGCGATAAAAATAACATACACAGGCAAAGCTGCTGCAATTAAGTAACTTAACTATAGAAAGCTTAAAGAAATAAAAGCCTCGAAAGCCTAGGAATCGTTCAGAAAAACCTGAGCTAATCTTCATCATTGTCTAATCATCATTACGTATGCGAGAACAGCGCGAGCGTCACGAAGACAGCGAGCGTGCCCTCGCGCCATTGGCCCGCGCACTGCCGCCCGTGTTCCACGCTCGTCGGTGCCTGCAAAGCAACGCCTTTCGGCAAGGAACAACATTTTCCATTCGGAATTATTTGGCGGTGGACCGACAGACTGTATGCCAGCAGCCTCAGCAGGATTATCGCGCGCCGGACTCATTTTTACGAGTATACCGCTGCGGAGAAGGCTTAACACTAATGCGCGCTATTAAAGCCTTCGTAAGTGAACGCAATGGGATTAAAGCTGGGTATCGACTTGCAAAGACTAACGCAACTAACAGAAAACCTTTCATTCTTTAAATTATCGATTATTTGCATTTCATGGAGTTATGTTCGCGAGCAAAGTAAATAAGCAGCACTGGGAATTTATGTACGTAAGCCTGGCAGGAAAAGTAAGCCATGTTATTTGAATATTTCCCTGTCAGTCGGATTTTGCGCGATTAGACGTGTCAAGCGGATCTAGCTCATTGCGACGAATTTGAAGTTCCAGCTGCGGAAACATCAGGAGTTTGTTAGCCTAATGTAGCAGTAAATTTACGAGCAGTTCCTTTCCCTATTAACAGTATAGTGTAATAAAGCAGTACTAAACATGTGCTCGCATGGATCCGCTCGTAAGTACAGTAATGTCATGGTTTTGGAAAGTTGGTAGACTACCTTTGGCCAGTATAGCATATTATAGAAGTAAGCTCAGACAGACGAAGAACCTGATTGCTAATGTTGAAATACATCCTAGGGCTTTACGAGCCAAAGCCACGATAAGAGTATGAAGCACGCTATGGTATTGATTTCCCCCACCTGTGCTTCTTTAACCTGCATGTGTTCTAGCATTTCGCCCTCATCAAAATGCCGCAGTTGTGGCGGGGATTTGTTGCCGCGTCTTCGGGCTTAGCAGCGCAACGCCATAGTCAGTACGCCACCACAGCGGGTGTGAATTGGTAGTTCTCCATTTTTCCTCTTCTGATATGCAAGGTGTCCAAGCTTCCCTTAGCCGAGCGGTTAAATAAAGCAGTGCCCCAATATGCATACGTTTGAGACATAACGGTGTTGTCAGCGCTTCACATGTAGGGAAGTATGAAAAGAACCGCGTGGTCAAGTGCCCGCAAGCCACCGACATTAGATTGGAAGGAAGTACGCTCTCTGCTTCACTCGGCAACCACGTGGTCAACGCGTAGGCAGCGATCATCCCGCGGAATACGGAGCGCAGCTCGCGATCAGCGAAAGCAAACGCAGACAGCTCGCCCCTCAAAGTCACCGTTGCCGTGTCAGGCAATGAGGGGAGCTTTTCTTTTTTTTCAGATCCTTTCCCCCTACCGGAAATTATGCCCTTATTGCTAAGATAAACTTTCAGTAATTACACTTGTATATTTAACCAGGCAATAACTAAGCTAAAATTATCCCGCTGCTGTAGGAGGAGGATGAAAAGGAAGGAAGGAAAGGTAGGGAGGTCAACCAGACGCATACTCGGTTTGCTACCCTACACAGGGGAAGGGATTCAAGGGAAGGAAGGAGAGGAAGGGAAGAAGGTACTATCAGTGTGAGTACATGCGGATGTCCATAACTTCACGCCTACAATCGGTAACTGAGGCCTGTCGCTTTCATGAAACGTAGCAGTGCCTGCGTCACTTTGTAAGCCTGCGACGCATGGGGCCATGGCTGTAAGAGCACAGAAGAGGATATACCCCGCTGGTCGTGCACTCGTATATGGCACATTTTGTATTTTGCAAGCTTGGCTAAGGCTGGGTTGGAGACCGTGAACATTGAAGTCGGAATAAAACGTACGGCGGCGACTTCTATCCTCAGAGACGCCCAAGCGATGCGTAATTGGGCCAATTGACGCTCAATCCGTCGTTCCTTCCCTTGGTGGCTAGTAGGTGAAGCGCGGGCGTCGGTTCACATGCTTCCCTACTTTTCTGCACGAAATCGCTACCGAATAATTACGATATTAAAAGTGATTACGGTGAAAGCGTCATTCTTTTACTCAGATTGTAAGCATATCGATCGCCTAGCCGCAGTCAACACCAGGAAAGCAATTAGCAGGCAGGTGTGTAAACTCGTACCTCAGCTTGCACACACTATAGGTATCACTGCGTACTTACCATGATAACTAGTACAATTGCCCCTCTTCAAAAAACTACCTCCCTGCCGTATAGCATCAGGCTTAACGGATAACTGCATTTGGAAAGAAATCTCACTA
Organism: Dermacentor variabilis; assembly: GCF_050947875.1. Taxonomy (NCBI): domain Eukaryota; kingdom Metazoa; phylum Arthropoda; class Arachnida; order Ixodida; family Ixodidae; genus Dermacentor; species Dermacentor variabilis. The sequence continues at coordinate 3,465,037 of NC_134568.1, forward strand.
AGTAAAGCAATGAAAAGGGCTGCATGGGCACGTTAGTGATCAGGGGCCCGTTCATGATTATGCAGCGATGAGTTTCATTCTGGCAAAAATTAGAAAACAAAAAGAAAAAGAAACAGCAGAGACGCCGACGGATGAAGCGCAATAAACGATTGTCCTCCGTTCGTCTGCGTCGTTGTTCTTTTTTTTTTTTGTGTGTGAAATGAAAGAGCTCGTTATAGCGTCGTTAATGATGAAGCTGCTTGATTTCGTTTATCTTTGTGGTGACCAGCCGTACGTATTTTTCATTCCTTTACTAAAAACGTTTTGCTGAATATATTATAGCCCTAGTAAAATCAGAAGTCATTAGAGTATGCTTGTGATTATTGTCTTGAAAAGGACCATACTTAGATTCTGGCCCAAAGTGGACTTCTTCTTCTTCAGTCTCATCAACAGCAGGCTGCCCATATATATATATATATATATATATATATATATATATATATATATATATATATATATATATATTTGCACGCGACATTCCCTGCTGTGCTGCACCAGGCTATAAGGGGCCTGGGTATGTGGTAAAGGTACCAGGCGGCAATAGATATCCATGCTTCGAAGACGATGTTTAGCCTACATAGAACCCATTATTCATATTGTAAACAAACTTCCATTACTTCCTAATTACTTCCATGACTGCTTCGTTCTCTAGGAAGTTCATCAGGAGTTTGCAGTAATCACCTGGAACGGAGAGTCCTCACGCCGGTCTCCTCCGCCTGCAAGTCCGAAGTCAGAAACTCACCGAGAGGTGGAAGGCTCAAGGCGCTTCCTGGCCTCGCACTGGAGCCGCGGCCGAAATTCCGAGAGCGCCAGTATCTACGGGGACGTCTGCAAGGAACCACAGCGAGTGATATCCAGAGAAGCCTCGAGTATGCTGCACACAACTGTCGCGTCTGGAGTCGCCGCGGACTCCAGCTGTACAAGCGCTTGCTGGAGCACAATCCACTCAAGTGTCCTTTACATCGACCAAGCACTGCCACACCACAACCCAGGTACGTCCTATATTTAGCTCGTATTCCTTGCCCTTCCTCGTAGCGTCAAAATGATGCCTCATCACTGTGGCTTTAATCAGGATTTTACAGCAATGGATGTTAGGGTGCTCTAACGACATTTCATCGGATACATTGCCGGATACAGTGCAGAAACTTCATTCGGCTTGCTCCGTTGCCTTGTGCACGCCGCTGCAAAGAATTGAGATGAGGCAAAAGCAATAACAGCGAAATAAAAAGCCATTTGAGAAGCAAACCTAAGTATGAATCTGGGAAAGCCTCAAGAGAAAGAAGGCGAATGAGACAAACGAGCTTGAACTTCAAACAGAGGATACTTATGTCGACTTAACGTTAGGAGGCTTTCGACCAATTCATCAAATATATAAAATATATAAAAGTAACAGCTCCAGTCCTTTCAAAGCCTACTGCGAATACAGAAACCTAGCTGGGAAGTAATGGGAAGCTAACTGTACAGGTATGGCATGTACCGCAGTGGTGTTACCAGGGTGCATGCGTCAAGCCAACCGTGTCGCAGGCATGAGATAATTCCGGGTTTGCCAGGCGAAGGGGGCACTGGACTCTGTAAAGCATCGGATCGACTGCGCCGAAAAGACAAGTATGTAGAAATCCCGTAGCCCCTCTAGAATTCCTTAATTAAGGAACTGATACTCCATAAAGAAAATGTACTCCCAAGGAACACCTTACAAATTGGTGAGTGACTGCAATGAACGCTGGGAAAACATTGTGTTTAGTTTGGAATGAGTAGCAGCTTTTACATAAATATATGATAATCCCGCTGTTTGCATAAATGCTGATGATAAAGTACGTGGCTGGTGAGGAGCAGCAATTTATGGATATTTAGCGCAGAAAAAGTAATTTCGATGGCTGATTGATCCAAGTGTGCAATTTGCACAATCTTTGAAATATTTGTGATTCTCAGCTCTTTATGAGGCAACAATCTTTATAATTAAAATCGTCCCATGGAAGCTTCGAAGGGGGGGGGGGGTCTTTCACCCTCTTCCGCCAGCACGTCTCTTGAAAGTGTATATGACGCATATCTTGCCGCCACGTCTGACTAGAGTGCATTTTTACGCTCGAAAGCAGTTATGCGATGCCATCAATGACCCAGATGGCGGTATCGCTTCCATGACGTACTGTCTTACTTGAATGGAGGCTGATACTTTTGTTTAAAAACCAATGCAGGAAATCAAGGGGCTGGTTTTGATTCGAACGTGCGGTTTGGCCGCAACCGCCGGACACTGTGGACCTCAGAAAGACCAATACCACTAGGTGAAAGAACATGTTCTTGATTTCATAAGCACACACAGAATGTCGCAACTTCCGGAGGGCTGTTGTTATACAGGCGAAGGAGACCGCAAGCTCACGTAGCGTCGCTCAGAACAAGTTGAGACGTTCTGTCAACGTGAGACGTGCCTGTCAACTTTGACATGCTCACTTCGCTTAGTGAGGTAGTGAACTGGGTCATGGTGGCATAGCATGACGTTCTGGCTAATGTGATCGTGTGAGAAACGCAGAAATGTGAGATCCCGAATATGTTGAATTTTTTCCTTCGGTGTAGAATTAAGAATGTTTGTTTAGTTTCTGGGATTTCGAATTGAGCAGTTCCACCTAGAATTTACGTTAGTCTAGAGCCAAGTAAATACAGTAATTTTTCATTGGGAAAACTACACCTCACTTTTTCTGACGGCGTCTTTAAATGTGGCCTTCACTGCAATGCGAAAATGCTTTGCATTTCAATGTCAAGGTTGCGTTTCAGTCAACGTTCGGGGTGTCATCACGCTTATTTGTTCTTAAATACATGTGTGAACGACATGCTTTTTTGTTGTCGTTGTTTTCATGCAAAGGCTGACATTAACTTTTCCTACTGTAACATGTTTAATCTCTTTCAGAGGGAAGCGCCTTCTCTTTTGATGATTCTAACATCATGCGCGACTACATGAGGTAGGAACCATCAGGACTATTATGGCGTCTCCTATATGCAAGAAATAGAGGTCACTTCGCCTGCAGTTGTCTAGTAATGCGCTTTCGATAGATTGACTGTCTTAGTTTATAATGCTGACAAAGTATTGTGAGGTCTATGACCATCGATCACTACCACTGAATTCTGATGAAGTACCTCTGACGACGTACCATGATGATGTACCACTGAGCGTGATCTGCAGGCTACGCACGTTTCTGTTAAGCTGAACAACTTTCAAGCAATACTTTTTAATTATTTTCTGGCAACGGCTACTTCTTTTCTTCTTAGTCGGTTTTTGTTATTATTAGAATGCGTAGCACCCCTTAAAATTTCAAAAATCTATTGTCTCCAAAAGGTTAACGTGTGATCATACCCGGACCCGAAGAGGCAGCGTAGCCTGATCGAATAAGCACGGGAGATGGCTACGGCCCGCGGCTACCTGCAATAAGAACACCCACCTAGGCCGCAAACTGGGCTTGCTCATTATAAAAGTTTATCATATTCGGTCTCTCTCTCTCTCTGTCATGAATGTGCTTCGATGTTCAATCTCCATCGAAAGCTGTGGTTTGTTCCTCGAGTGTTTTCTTTGTTTTGGGATCCTGCTCTTTACTGCCTTCTAGAACGATGGTTTATATTGAAGGTTCTGTATTTCAAGATATTGTATTTCAAAATAATAATGAGTAATAATAAGTAATAATAATAAGTAATAATGTATTTCAAAACTTTATTAATTCATCAAGGACCGCAATGAAACTGCTTACTCCCCCAAAAACGAACAGCAGGCGCGCAATCACTGCAGTTGTGTCCTGAATATTTATTTTTATAGAGCCAGTTTGTTCAGCCATAATAAGTATACAAGAACATACGCTACACTTCGCAGCAGCTCGCAGGGGTTGGAGCAATACGGTACTCCTCTTCCCAACCGGTGCCGAGGACCGCCCATGGGTTCAGCTCAGGTATTGCGTGGAAGAGGGTCTGGCCAAGGTTTGGAGCGCGTGTTTCGAGGTTCTACGCCGCGCCCAGCGTCCAATGGCTGTCACAAGGACGGCGAGGGCTTCTGGATCCATGGACCTTGCACTCGACACCCGCCTCAGCACACCTCGACAATGCTTCAGGTACCGACAGCTTATTGGTAAAGCAACTTGGTATGCGTGCTATTCATGTAAGCAGGCCCTGTGGCTGGATTAGATATGAGCAGTAATATGACACGTGGAATTGATGCATTGCGTACCACATTGTAATGCAAAGTGAGATATTCATTCTTTTTTATTTCACGCTCATAGGTTTGGTACAAATACGTACGGACCCTTTCATTGTACTATAATGACAACCCAATTTAATGACGGGCCACGAAGACATCAATGAACGGGAAGTTATAATGGCGACAGCTAATCTCCGAGGGCCGTTGAAGTGTGCGCTTAAATTCCTCTCATGGTCGGGAACCAACAGAAATTTAGAAGAAGTTAATCTTTCCTCAAAATGAAATGAAATTCGAAGTGCAATTGGCATGGTTGCAAACAGTGACATCAACAGTTCATAAAATGTACTTCCAGGTGAGCAAGTCACATTATATTTTTAGATTTCATCATCATCATCATTATCATCATCATCATCATCATCATCATCTGTCTGGTTGCGCCCACTGCAGGGCAAAGGCCTCTCCCATATTTCTCCAACAACCCCGGTCATTTACTAATTGTGGCCATGTCGTCCCTGCCAACTTCTTAAGAGGTAGCTTTAGCTCGGGTGCTCTTATCTAAATACATGTAAAAGGAGAATTCGTTTTTCTCGGCAACCACTGCACCAAATTTGACGAGGTTTGTTGCATTTCAAAGACAAACCTAAAATCTAGTGACTGTTAGTTTCGAATTTTTCAGTTAAGTCGTCAATTTTTTATCATAAATTGGCAAAAATCGAAAATTTTCAAAAAATGAAACTATCAAGTTTACAACTCTGTAACTCAACCACTAAAAATGATAATACAATTCTGTGAATTGCATCTAATGGTACATCTAAAGCGGACAAAATTTATATGTTACACATGAATATAAAAAAATGTAATCATAGGAAAATACAACTTTTGCAAAACCGTTGTAACCAACGTAACAAATTCACGTAATATGTAAAATTACATATTGAATTTGTCCGCTTTGAATGATCTAATGGATGCCGTTTACAGAATCGCGATATCAGTTCTTGATGCAGAGCTATGAATTTGTAAGCTTCGTGCTTCTATTTTTTTCGAACGGTCAAATATTTGAAAATCATTTTAAGAAAATTCAAGCCCTAAATCGAAATTTGGCTTCCAACAGTCACTAGAATTTAACATTCTCTTTCAAATGCAACAAATTTAATCAAAATCTGTCCAGGGGTTATCTCATAAAAACGTTTTTGCGTTTTACATGTATTTGAATAGGCCGCGTCGGAGTTGGGCCCGAGCTAAAGCTTCCTCTTAATTTCATCCGCCCGCCTAACTTTCTGCCGCCCCCTGCTACGCTTCCCTTCCCTTGGAATCCAGTCCGTAACCCTTAATGACCATCGGTTATCGTCCCTCCTCATTACATGTCCTGCCCGTGCCCATTTCTTTTTCTTGATTCCCACTAAGATGTCATTAACTCGCGTTTGTTTCCTCACCCAATCTGCTCTTTTCTTATCCCTTAACGTTACACCCATCATTCTTCTTTCCATGACTCGTTGCGTCGTCCTCAATTTAAGTAGAACCCTTTTCGTAAGCCTCCAGGTTTCTGCCCCGTAGGTGAGTATTAGTCAGGCACAGCTATTATACAGTTTTCTCTTAAGGGATAATGGCAACCTGCTGTTCATGATCTGAGAATGCCTGCGAAACGCAACCCAGCCCATTCTTATTCTTCTGATTATTTCCGTGTCATGATCCAGATCCGCCGTTACTACGTGCCCTAAGTACATGTATTCCCTTACCACTTCCAATTCCTCGCTACCTATTGTAAAGTGCTGCTCTCTTCCGAGACTGTTAAACATTACTTTAGTTTTCTGCAGATTAATTTTTAGACCCACTCTTCTGCTTTGCCTCTCCAGGTCAGTGAGCATGCATTGCAATTGGTCCCCTGAGTTACTAAGCAAGGCAATATCATCAGCGAATCGCAAGTTACTAAGGTATTCCCCGTCAACTTTTATACCCAATTCTTCCCAATCCAGGTCTCTGAATACCTCGTGTAAACACGCTGTGAATAGTATTGAAGAAATGGTATCTCCCTGCCTGACGCCTTTCTTTATTGGGATTTTGTTGCTTTCTTTATGGAGGACTACGGTGGCTGTGCAGCCGCTACAGATATCTTTCAGTGTTTTTACATACGGCTCGTCTACACCCTGATTCCGAAATGCCTCCATGACTGCTGAGGTTTCGACAGAATCAAATGCTTTCTCGTAATCAATGAAAGCTATATATCAGGGTTGGTTATATTCCTTACATTTCTCTATCACCTGATTGATAGTGTGAATATGGTCTATTGTTGAGTAGCCTTTACGGAATCCTGCCTGGTCCTGTGCTTGACAGAAGTCTAAGGTGTTCCTGACTCTATTTGCGATTACCTTAGTAAATACTTTGTAGGCAACCGAGAGTAAGCGGATCGGTCTATAATTTTTCAAGTCTTTGGTGTCCCCTTTCTTATGGATTAGGATTATGTTAGCGTTCTTCCAAGATTCCGGTACGCTCGAGGTCATGAGGCATTGCGTATACAGGGTGGCCAGTTTCTCTAGAACAATCTGCCCACCATCCTTCAACAAATCTGCTGTTACCTGATCACCCCCAGCTGCCTTCCCCCTTTGCATAGCTCCCAAGGCTTTCTTTACTTCTTCCGGCATTACCTGTGGGATCTCGAATTCCTCTAGACTATACTCTCTTCCATTGTCGTCGTGGGTGCCAAGGGTACTGTATAAATCTCTATAGAACTCCTCAGCCACTTGAACTATCTCATCCATATTAGTAATGATATGGCCGGCTTTGTCTCTTAACGTGTACATCTGATTCTTGCCAATTCCTAGTTTCTTCTTCACGGCTTTTAGGCTTCCTCCGTTCCTGAGAGCATGTTCAATTCTATCCATATTATGCTTCCGTATGTCAGCTGTCTTACGCTTGTTGATTGTGATTAACTTGGAAAGTTCTGCCAGTTCTATTCTAGCTGTAGGGTTAGAGGCTTTCATACATTGGTGTTTTTTATCAGATCTTTCGTCTCCTGCGATAGCTTGCTGGTATCCTGTCTAACGGAGTTACCAGCGACTTCTATTGCACACCCCTTAATGATGCCACAAGATTGTCGTTCATTGCTTCAACACTACGGTCCTCTTCCTGAGTTAAAGCCGAACACCGGTTCTGTAGCTTGATCTGAAATTCCTCTATTTTCCCTCTTACCGCTAACTCATTAATCGACTTTTTATGTACCAGTTTCTTCCGTTCCTTCCTCAGGTCTAAGCTAATTCGACTTCTTACCATCCTATGGTCACTGCAGCGCACCTTGTTGAGCACGTCCACATCTTGAATGATGCCAGGGTTAGCGCAGAGTATGAGGTCTATTTCATTTCTCGTCTTGCCGTTTGGGCTCTTCCACGTCCACTTTCGTCTATCCCGCTTGCGGAAGAAGGTATTCATTATCCGTATAGTATTTCTGTTCCGCAAACTCTACTAATAACTCTCCTCTGCTATTCCTAGTGCCTATGCCATATGGCCCCACTGTCTCCAGTCTGCTTATTGCCTACCTTGGCATTGAAGTCGCCCATCAGTACAGTGTATTTTGTTTTCACTCTACCCATCGCCGATTTCACGTCTTCATAGAAGCTTTCGACTTCCTGGTCATCATGACTGGATGTAGGGGCGTAGACCTGTACAACCTTCATTGTGTACCTCTTATTAGGTTTCACAACAAGACCTGCCACCCTCTCGTTAACGCTATAGAATTGCTGTATGTTACCAGCTATTTCCTTATTAATCAGGAATCCAACTCCTAGTTCTCGTCTCTCCGCTAAGCCCCGGTAGCACAGTACGTGCCCGCTTTTTAGCACTGTATATGCTTGTTTTGTCCTCTTAACTTCACTGAGCCGTATTGTATTCCCATTTACTGCCCTCTAATTCCTCCAATAGCACTGCTCGACTCGCCTCACTAGATAACGTTCTAGCATTAAACGTTGCCAGGTTCAGATTCCAATGGCGGCCTATCCGGAGCCAGGGATTCTTAGCACCCTCTGCTGCGTCGCAGGTCTGACCGCCGCCGTGGTCACTTGCTTCGCAGCTGGTGGGGACAGAGGGCCGGGGTTCGATTGTTGTGTTCATATAGGAGGTTTGTGGCCAAGTACTGCACCACGGTGGCCAATCCTGCTCTGGTGACGGAGTGCGTTACCGGTTCTGGTCACCGGGATCAGGCCACACTCCAGACCTGTTTATGCAATTTTATCAACACGCAGATTTTTTTTAATCCGGTGGAAAATTGCGCGGCACCGGGATTCGAACGACGGACCTCTTGGGCGCGAGGCGGGTGTTCTACCTCTACGCTACCGCTGCACGCGATGGCGTAGATATTTGGGTTTCAGCTAAGCGCAAACAAGTAGCGGGCAAATAATAAAGATGAAGATAAATGAACCTGTCTTACCCACCTACGTTCTGCATGACAGCGATATCAACATACAGTTATGTAGATACCACAAGAGCAAGTTGAATATATCAAGCGGCAAGGTCACCGCACTTTGCTCTAGTATATTCTCGCATCATGGCTGCAAGCAGAAAAGCCAAACAAAAGCAAGCGATGGCACAGCTAAGAACCTGGTCGAGGCAAGAGCTTATGTATCGCTTTTATCAAGTTCTGGCAGTTACAAAAGTTCGCCTTGCAGAAACCACACCTACTCATGCATACCGACATTCATAGGAAGGGCAAAAGGGTTTAGGCACGAGAAAGGCTACAACAAAGACATACAGGCAGAGACCGAGGAGCGCATACGCCAACCGCCCCGTTACCTCTGCAAGGACGCTGAATTGCGGAATGCCATGACAATACAAACAAAAGTTTTGCTGCTCTGCGAAGCTATTATAATCCTACTACGCATAACAAATCGTCAGTTGCCGCCATTACTTGCTCGCAGATTGGGCAAAACTGCACTTGCACAAAAAATGCAGCAATATAACAGTCACTTTCTTCTTAATTGTACTCAAACATGACTGTATTTTAGCATCTTACAGTACATACGTGAAACTTTTTTTCCTTTGAACTAACATCTAGCCATTAAAAGAATGTCTGATATTGGTGAGAACAGAAAACTGCATATTTTTTGCGTGCTGTCAAGGAGCAAAGAACCTGCAGTGGATGAGTCCTGATAAATGTGACATGCGCCCTGGAATAGAGATGTCACACCACGCACAATATCAGCAATGAACTCGTTTTGCTAATTTTTTTCGCAGACTTAGCAAAGTTCATACACCTCAGAAACGCATCATGCCAATACGGCCCACTTGTAACCAATATAGACGCCAGCTCCCTTTCGGAGACACAATTAAAATGTAGCTCATTAGGTAACACAATGACAGTCAAACAAGATAAAATGCTTCAGAAAGCAATAAAGAAGCTCGCCACGATCGGCAGAACCAGCAACAGAACCTTCTTTTCAAAAACAATTTTGTGATGCAAGCAATGGCGTGCTTATCCGACAAAGGATCGACTGACTGGGAACGACATGATGTGTTGCGGGGTAAGAACAAGGACACAAGAAGAAACAAAATGCCTACACAAGTGTGTGTGTCTGTGTATGGTGTCCTCATGTGGTCCTTTTTCTTGCTGCTCTACACTTCATGCCATTACATGATCTACCAACAAGCCCACGTGACCATCCTCATTCAACGTTGTGTAGTTTTTATATAGATGCACTGACGCAACCACTTGCAACCTATGTGTATGCGGTGTGAAATCCCATATGAACTGCCAAGCACAAAAGTTGCAAGATGGCGCAGTGCTTAGAACGAGCAGCGTCCAGTGGCACATTGCCGTTAGGGGCACGAGTTGACATGCCGGTGGCTGTGCGCTGGTGGACAAAATTCATTTCGCACTTACGAGTTCGACGCAGACTGCAAGGGTGCGGCCGTCATCGTGGGTGTAAAGGTACGCGATGGCGTGACGTCATGCGCGCGATGTAATAATTCCTTTACGCTGCATTGTCTGAGCATGCGCAAAACTTTTGCAGCCACCGTTACACTGCACTCATAGTACCGAATGCCACGGGATTTCGTGTCCATGCTAAGGAAATCCGACGACACCTAAGCTCTTAGGAGTTGTGAATGCGAAGCTATTAATGTCCAATTGAACGCTGCTTTGCAGTCCTTCCAGTTACCAACGCCTCCTAGATAGCACAAGATCGCTGTGGTATTATTCACATTACGCGTCATTCAAATTCACATTACCAATTGAGCTACCCCGGCGCCGTTTTCGAATCTACTTACTTCGGTATATATGTTTTACTACGAGAACCCTGGGAGCGCTAGCCAGCGCCACCACTCACAAACCTGGCGGAGGATGTAGAACATCCTATCTGCAGAGGCGTCACGAGAACGTGATTTTCTTTGGGGGGGGGGGATGGAGGGGAGGGGTCAAGCCGACTGGTCAATAAACCTACACATGCTACCTGAAGGCGTCAGCGTTGCCGGATTCGACACCCTCGCTATGTAATAAACGAGAAGGAGGTTAAGCGAGAGGCCTGAATTTTATTAATCATATGACAAGAAACCAATGACAATAACAATAATATAATATACCTAATAATAACATTAATCACCAATAACAATAAGATTATTCATCATAACCAGCATGGTTTCATGAATGGTCTGTCTCCTGTTTCTCAATTTGTCGAACTTTTTCAGGACCTCGCAAAGAGAATTAATGACCACAGCCAAAGAGATATATTTTTCCCCACTACTCGAAGGCTTTTGATCGCGTTTCAAAGGCCATTAAATATCTCTTTTAGCTTAACTGCGTACTTGGGGATAGTTAGATGGATAGGCGGCTACTTGTCTGAGCGCCGGCATTTCGTACAGTATAAGGACCACGCTTCTTACACCGTCTCGCTTGTTTCTGGCGTTTCGCAAGGTTCAGGGCTGGCACCATTTTTATTCCTCTTATCTACATAAATGACATAGGACACCACGTCGATGTCAACATACGTTTGTTCGCAGACCTGACTGCGTACTCTTACAGCAAATAAACTTTCCAGCAGACCAGGCAAGGTTAAACAAGGCGCCCAACAACGTCGTGCAGTGGTGCAACATCTGGCGAATGGCTATAAGTTCAGAAAAAAGACTGTGTCAATGTCAGCTACAAAATGAAATCAAGGCGTAACTGCTCTTATTGCTGCGGCAACGAATTTGTTCTTGAAACCGTAAGGGAGGAGAAATACCTCGGCACAACTATCTCACAAGACCTCGGTTCATGTACTCATGTGCAGTATATCACCAAGAAAGCAATCAGCAGGCTATTGTTTATAAGCGTGCCCTGCGATATTGCACCCACGAGACCAAACTGCTCGCTTAAGAGGTTCTTATCCAGCCAATCCAAGAATATGCGAACATCGTCTGGTATCCGTTTCTCTAAAAAGATATGATCATGCTTGAGTCGGTGCAACGGAAAGCGGTTCGCCTTATCGACAACAGGTATCGGCGCACCGACTCCCCCCTGTTGTGCCATTACCACAAGCCCGGATTCCGAATCTGCAAGATGGAGAATTTTCCTGCGAGCGCCCTTTGGACAAACCCGGGGCTGCGCCGAAAGGCACAGCGCCCTAATTCTCCCTTGACAAGTCAAGATGCTGAGCCGTCAGGCAGTGGTGTCCTCCGGAGAAGCATCGGCGGGCAACATGTTCAAACGTGTCGCCAAGTGCCAGACAGCCCGGCGCCGTACCTCCCCTTCCCTGGAGGTCACCGCGCCCGCCAACTTTGAACGGGGTGGCCAGCGTGGTCGCTGGTTGGACCCCTCCGACGACCGTCGAGTGCTCACTTTGTATTGGGCCGTTTGAGTGACAATGGTTTCTGGGGGCTTATAAGCCGCGGCGCGCCGCCTGGAAAACCGGATCCGCCGACCCACCGGGAGCAGAGTGCCGCTCTCGACTGGAGTGAGATGTGTCACGCGTTTTCGCCGGACGTCGCCGTGCGGGAACAGTCGCGTTTGCTGTGAGCTCTCGGCCCCAGTGCCGATCCCTTCATGTCCTGTATAATGACCTGTATATAGTGTATAAAGTCCCTTTTGTTATTCTCACCGACGCCAGACTCGGAGTCTTCGCTACCAACGCTCTGTCACGAAACGGGTGACGAGCGCTACGGGACCACCTCAAAGTCGTAACAGTGGATGGCAGCTACGGGATTGACCGGCATCAGCTACCTCGGCGCGGTGAGTGCCTGAAGTTTACCTCAAACACCAGACTTTCTCTGACACAGGTTATAGTAGCTTAGGGAAGGATTTGGTGTTGCATTGTGTTAACCTTGTGTGTTTCAAGCCTAGTGGGAGTGTTTTGAAAACCAGGGGATGCTGAGGGGGTAAACAGGGCAGTGTGTGAAATACTTGCATATGTCTTACTAGTAGTATTATAGTAGCGTAGGGCAGGTATATTCAAAAAGGGTAAACAGCAGGAGGACAGTGTGCACGATGGAGAAGTACAAGGTCAAAGAACTTCTCCAAATTTGTGAGGAGTTGGGCATTGAGTTGGGCTCAACCAAAAGAAAGAATGCGATTCTTGAGGTCATGAGGACTGGGGATGTAACGGCTGAGGAAGCCGAAGAGGCCTGGGCGGATATCAATGAACGTCGGGAGCGGCAGGCAGAAAAGGAACGTCGCGAGGAGGAAAAGAGGGAGAAGGTACGTTGCGAGGAGGAAAGGAAAGAAAAGGAACGTCGCGAGGAGGAAAAGAGGGAGAAGGAACGTTGCGAGGAGGAAAGGAAAGAAAAGGAACGTCGGGAGTGGCAGGCAGAAAAGGAACGTCGGGAGTTGCAGGCAGAAAGGGAACGTCGCGAGCACGAGCTTAAAATGAAAGAGTTGGAGACTCGAAATAGCTCGCCGGCGCCTAGTCTCACTGCTAACGTTCCAAGAATACGCGATCAACTTCCACCCTTTGTCGTCGGAGAGGATATTGCCAAATACCTCGTGAAATTTGAGCACGTGTGCGAACGGAACAGCATTGAGCGATCCCTCTGGGCACAGAATCTGTTAGCCTTGCTTCCTGGGGAGGCATCAGACGTAATAACTTGCTTATCGAAAGAGGCGTTTGAGAGCTACAGTGATGTGAAGGAAGCGCTACTGCGGAAGTACAAATTGTCGCCCGAAGCTTTCCGGCAGAGGTTCCGGTATGCAAAAAAGGGCAAGGAGTCGAATGTTGACTTCGCGTTTCGTCTAAAAGCCGATCTGGTGGAATGGCTGAAGGGCGAAGAGGTTTACGACGACCGCGACAAAATCGTCGAATGCATCGCGTTGGAGCAGTTCTACCGTTGCATTGATGAGGATGTCAGGCTCTGGCTGCAAGATAGGCTAAAAGAGGTTAAGCTAAACAAGGCAGCAGAGTTAGCGGAAGAGTATTACACCCGCCGCAGCTTGCACAGCAAGGCAGTGCGCGTAGAAAAAGCAGATAGGAGAGATGGGTTTTCCGGGAAGCCCGACGAACGGAAGCAAATCACGCGTCGCGAGTTTCGGAAAGACGAGTCCCTTACCAAAGAAACTGTAAGGGAAGGACAGAATACGTCTCAGAATGCTAACGATGGTCCCAAGCAGCGAAACGATACGACGCGTTCTTTTGAAAAACGGAAGCCGTTAACTTGCTACAATTGCAAAAAGCAAGGGCACATCGCTGCGAGCTGCCCAGAGAAAATTGCTTTTGCAACAATACGGGAAACTAACAAAAACATACGACTCTTGGAGCCATATATGCGGGAAATTAAGGTAAACGGCAAGAAGTGCCGAGCACTTCGGGACTCTGCAGCAACTATGGACGTTGTTCACCCGTCTTTCGTCTCCTCGAGTGATCTTACGGGAGAGTGCGCTAGGATACGGCAAGTGGCCGAGGAGGAGAGTGTCTGTTTACCGATCGCAACGGTTATCATTGAAGGAGAGTTTGGGAAACTTAACACCGAAGCCGCTGTGTCAGCCGCCCTCCCGGAGCACTTTTCCTACCTCTTCTCAAATAACACGGAGCAGCTGCTGAAGGATCAGGGCAAATCATTCTTTGCCGACGTGGCGTACATGGCGCTCACGCGATCCAAAGCGCTCCCGCTGTCGAGGGAACTTGACTTTGCGTCGGTGAGCGAAAGGCGGTGCGGCACACGGACTGATCAAGGTAACTTGAGTGGCGAGCAGTCACGGGAGAGGCAGAGCTCGGAGGCTGGCCTAGGCGAGCGGGTCCTGGAAGTGAGTGGGAGTGACGCGTGCAGTGCTAGCCGCGATATAGACGCGACGCCGCATTTAGGCGACGCGGGCTCCACACTCGCTCCGGTTTCCGCCAGCTGGCAGGAGCAGGCGGCAGTTGAAAGAGAAACTCTGATTCGCGAGCAACAGGAAGACTGTTCACTAGCCGATCTGAGGAAGAGCGTCAAACGGGGAGTGAAAAAAAAGTGGGTTTCATTTGGCAAGGAATCTGGCTTATTGTACCGCCGCTACACGGATAAGCAGGGTCGCAAATATAAGCAGCTTCGGATTCCGCGAAAATATCGCCGGGAAAAATGAATGACCTCATTTGCATCCTCAGTAGTATGTTTTCGGTCCAAGTGATTTCAAGGGGACCATTCTATTTGTCATTGTTATTGCTGATTATTAATTGTTCCTGATCTTTTGGTGTGTTGTTCATTTGAAAAAGGGTTGTTTGAGCCTTGTATACTAGATCGTACACCTGCCTCTTGTTGCAGCGGGAGCAAAAAGGGGGATAGCAATTCAGTTAGGTTGATTTGTATTATAGCCTTGTCTGGTATTTGACGGGAGACAGAGGGCACTTGTTCGTGTTGGGTGTTGCCTTTTGCCGGTCGGTTTTGCAAGCTGCAGAACGACCAACCGGGACCAGTGGCGAGAAGCAAGGGCTTAGGAACGACCCGAGCGGAGCTGGTTGAGGTGCCTTGGCGACAACGCGGTGAGCCGAGCTCCTGTCCTGGCGAGTGGGACCTGGGCACGTGAAGTGACCTGACGTCCCGACACTGGACGTAAACTTGGACGAGCCTGACGAACGTGCGCGCCTGGCATCCGAGCCACGTGGAGGCAGCTCGTCTTCCCGGCGCCTTATCTGAGGGCGGGGATGCTGTTGTGCCATTACCACAAGCCCGGATTCCGAATCTGCAAGATGGAGAATTTTCCTGCGAGCGCCCTTTGGACAAACCCGGGGCTGCGCCGAAAGGCACAGCGCCCTAATTCTCCCTTGACAAGTCAAGATGCTGAGCCGTCAGGCAGTGGTGTCCTCCGGAGAAGCATCGGCGGGCAACATGTTCAAACGTCTCGCCAAGTGCCAGACAGCCCGGCGCCGTACCTCCCCTTTCCTGGAGGTCACCGCGCCCGCCAACTTTGAACGGGGTGGCCAGCGTGGTCGCTGGTTGGACCCCTCCGACGACCGTCGAGTGCTCACTTTGTATTGGGCCGTTTGAGTGACAATGGTTTCTGGGGGCTTATAAGCCGCGGCGCGCCGCCTGGAAAACCGGATCCGCCGACCCACCGGGAGCAGAGTGCCGCTCTCGACTGGAGTGAGATGTGTCACGCGTTTTCGCCGGACGTCGCCGTGCGGGAACAGTCGCGTTTGCTGTGAGCTCTCGGCCCCAGTGCCGAGATCTTCATTTCCTGTATAATGACCTGTATATAGTGTATAAAGTCCCTTTTGTTATTCTCACCGACGCCTGACTCGGAGTCTTCGCTACCAACGCTCTGTCACGAAACGGGTGACGAGCGCTACGGGACCACCTCAAAGTCGTAACACCTCCCCCCCCCCCCCGGAACTGCTTTCACGCGCTGGCCTTGCCACCCTATTCAACCGCGCGACCCTCCATAGACTGAAGTTTCTATATTCATTAGTTCATAATGTGCTGAAGATAAATCCTACCACTTGTGTCAATTTCAGTCGTTCCAGGGAAACACGACACCAACGTGAATTCGCGCTTGAAGAATACTCTTGCGTTAACAACGTATTTCAGTACTCTCTTTCCCCCGAGCGGTGCACAGTTGGAACGCACTGAATAGCGTTGTAACGTCGCAGGATACGCTGGAAAGCTTCGTTCAGCTCGCAGGGGAGTCGGTGCTGTCTACAACCCATACTTCATGCCCTCTCTGAATTCGTCTTCACAGCTATTTTGTGCTTTCCTTTCTTGATTTTAAGCCAGTAAAAAAGTTTCCTTGATATGTCTTCGTTTTACACCTATTTTGTAAAAACAAAATCACCCAGATTTTTTTTCCGATGTGCATGTAGAGCATCGCACGCGTAATGCGGAGACGTGCGGCAAGTTGTTTTTCCATCCACTTTCATTTCCATTAATTCATCATTTCTTTATTTCAATTAGTAACTACAAGTAAATTCTCATATGTTTTCCTTGGTTTTCTTTGTTTGTTGGCTTCTTATTATTCAAAAAATCGGGTCCCTTTGTTAACCCCTTTCTTCTCGCTTATAACTGCGAAGAGGAATCTAAGAACGCAGGTATTTCGGAGCGCACTATTATAAGGTAATGTGAAGTAAATGATTTACCTAGACGTTTCATCTTGGTGTAATCTCTCTGGAGCTGAAGGGAAACAGTGCATTTTACCAGGAAGGCTTAGAAGGCTATAGATTTACTAATGCATTTACATAGGGTGGGCCAATATTCGAATACTAATAGTTTGTGCGTAATAGTTTATTCCTATTCAAAAATGAACTATTCGGTATTTTCGAATATCAGAATCAACCAGATATTTCGCAACAGCGGCCTGTTTAAGATAGGGTTACTGTTCTCCACCTGCTGAACAAGGTGTCGCAAGCTATAAGTGTCAGAAGTAAAACAGCGACAATGTTTAGAAGCAATGCAGAAACAAGATGAGTAGTGCACGCCTTGTTTTCTGTTTTGCGTCGGAAGTATGGCGATCGTTAACACACCTGGGGTTCGATCTCGTGCACATACCTAGGTACCCAAGAATGGATGGACGTGGAAACTTCCGTCGCTGTAGCACCATTGGGTGTAGTGCAAGATATGATGCGAAAGGCGCAAACACGACGACGGACAAAGAGAGAAACACACACACACAGGGGCCGCTTCACATCAGAACTGCTCAAGCAACACGCCCAGCTATCCATGCTGACGTGGTAGTGCGACGCGGGCGTACAGCGGGGCTGGCGGGTTCAGCTCTCACCCTGAGTTGTTTTTCCCTGCATTTGTCTTTAGCTTCTAATGACACCTCAACCTCAATTAAAAACTGCAAATGGTTTCCTTCATGCCTTTTTTAATTTTCTTCATTATCTGTTGGTTCAATATGGTTCTCACTAACAAATATCTGCGTACGTTCTTACAGAAACAGCGCCCTTATAAAACTGTGCCCCTCGGTTCTCCTTCGTTTCGTCCCATGGATGACAACTCGGTGTTGTTGCTTCTGTGCTACCAATTAGACTTTCTTGCAGTCTAGTCACTTAGTTGTTTTATCTCTTACTTTACAACCAGTGATTTTTTTCCTTGTAACATGCCCTTTATTGTGTCTAGGGCAAAAAAAAATTTACTTTTTCTTTTCCTTTTCCATAACTTGTCATATTTTTTCAACAAATATTTATTTTCCGTTTTTTTGAAAGTTGCTCACACAGCATCCTGTCATTCTCGGAAAGCTTGTTTGCCACCAGTCTAACGGTGTCAAGCGGCTATATCTGTGCAGTTTTTATGACTGTTGTAGGGACCTTTTGTTTAAAATGGTCCTGATTGTCCGTAATAGTTGACTCTCTATCCACTACAAGTCGGTTCCTAAACATACCGAAATAACTATTGCTGCTATAAATAAGTGCGTCTGCATTTGTCTATTCGATTCGATATTTGGTACTCACTATTCGTATTCGAAAAAGTCGTTGTTCGATCGCCTACCTCTAATATTTGCATAACGTGTTTATGACAGCTTAAAATCTTCATTACCTTCAGATTGGAAGTTTCCAAATACAGGAATATTAAAAAGAACACAACCAACCTAGATTTCCTAGCATGAAAATGCACTTAGTCTGCATATTATCCCTAAACGTCTTATGCTTCTCCACGTTCATAGTAGCAGAACTAGATTCTGCGGTACGCGCTTGGCCGCTAGTTGTTAACCCGACGATGACAATTCCCCGAGCTTTGTGCAGGTCAAATACAATATCTGCGCTACTGATCTACTTGAAAGCCGCCGAAAGCCGTGAGAAACGGAAGCGATTTGTTCAGCCGCGCGTGGACGAGCTCAGCTGTACACTGTGAAGGCTATGTAGACCACTGTGTTGTGAAACACAATCGCGATGTGAAGGCTACCAATGTGATGTAAATCATTAGTTCACCGTAGTCACGGAGCTTACGCGTCGTACAGCGAGTTTCTTCCACTTACAATATGTAGCTTTTGAACGTTAAGCTGCGTTCTAGATGATCATTTTCAAGGAACCTGTCTAACTCACAAGCCATTAAAATATCGCGAATTGTTCCTTTAAGTCACTATAAGATAACGCTGATTGCTAAATAAAAAAGTTTGCCGTAAAGATACAAAAAGGTCACTAAATCTAGCGACAATATCACTAATATGGCCACACTGAATAAGTACCGGTAAATTATAGAAGCAAATCTGATTTTGTGTTTTCAAAAATGGTTAGGCTAGACAGCCCCAACAAACACGGGATGATGTAAGAGGTGGTAGATTAAACGTGTTTTGGACTGCCCAGCAACAGCTTTTTGAGCAATGCGTCTTCGCAAAGCACGCCCTGCAGGCGTCTCCTACAGCAAAGCACGGTAACCCTTATCTGCTTAGTGCGGCCGGCCGAAGATCATCTCCTACAGCACGTGGCGATGGCGCCTGAAAGACAATCGTAGAAAGACAATCCTAGCTGCCCAAGCAGCGGATACGTGACAAAGAAATCGTGCCTATGTGGGCGCAATTCTGATAGCAAACATGGCATCAGCTGTTATTCTGTTACATTTGTCAGTGTACAGCCAACAGTGTCCACTTAAACAAGTGTGTGTATAGGAGGGGCATGCCCCCCCCCTCCCCCTCACGCACACCGGCAGATACGCCTATGACATGCATGGTGTGACGCACGCACATGCCAATATAAAAACATCTCACTCGATGACCACGAACACTCGCTTTCACAACGCGGGCGCAATAAAGAGCGCTGGCAGCCAGCAACTAGCTTCATCGCGAGAACACATTTCACGGCCCAATAAATGAAAGCAGTCTTCGAAAGTACTGGGAACATCAATTGCGGTATTGAGATTTTTAGTATGAGAGACCAAGTAGCCCGAGTTAAACCTAGGTCAAGTCTTCAAAGACAACTGCAGCCTTGTAGAGGTGGAGAAATTTACCAGCTGGAACCGACAAGACCCTGTGTGCTATATACGTAACGTAACGGTGATGAGTGCGCTGAAGATACAATGTGACCGGGACTCCGCGTGCAGCTGGTGAAGAGACCAGACCCCCATTATCAGGGCTCCAAGCGGCTTTCTGTAGACTCGAGTGATCTTAGTCGGGACTCCAGGCGTCACATTTCGGGGTTTCAACAGTGTGGGTGTTGGGTGGGGGGGGGGGCAAATGGCCTACTTTGCCCCCCCCCATTTCTGAGAGTTGCGGGGGGCGGGGGGGGAGAAGTGTCCCCGCCCTGTCTCCCCCGGTGGATATGTCAAACTTGCTGCTGCACCTAAATACAAAGAAATCGACAGGACCGGATGAGTCATCAAACTTGTCTTTAAAGAGGTAGACTGAATGGATTGCGAAGTTCTTCATTATTATCTTCACGAAGTCTCTACGGTCAGGTACACTTCATGAAGAATGGAAAGTGATTTAAGTGATACCCGTATTTAAAGACGGGCACACCACATCTACAACCAATTACTGGCCCATTGCACTAACGTCAAGCTGTTGCAAAGTGTTAGAACATATTGTTTCTAAGCATATTCGACTGTATTTGTCACAGAACAATATTCTTAGCAACTGTGAACATAGGTTTCGCGAGGGCTTCTCAACCGCAAAACAATGACTAGAAAGTGTTCACAATTTCAGTAAAGTTATCGATGGCAAGGTACAAATCGACGTGATCTACCTTGACTTCAAAAAGGCCTTTGATGAGGCTAATCATAGAAAACTGTTAATTAAATCAAAGGCTATTTTAGGAGATACAGGTGTAATCAAATGGGTGGAGGATTTTCTTAATAATCGCGCCCAGTTCGTCAGTATTGAAGAAAATAGGTCAACAATCTTTGACGTTAAGCCAGGGGTGCCTCAGAATTCAGGTCTTGGGCCTGTGTTGTTCCTGGTATGCATTAACGATCTAATCGAAGAATCGGCCACAGTTACAGCGAGACTATTCGCCGACGACTGGGTCACATATAGATAAGTGAAATGTATTAGTGACCAGATGCCCTTAAATTACTACTTAGGCAAAGTACACCAATGGTGCGACACGTGGCAGATGTCCCTTAGCCCAGTGAAGACAGCACGTATGACAATAACACACAAACATGAATCTCTGTCATTCACAGACACTCGAGAAGGTGAGCCACTTCATGAACCGAGTATAAGTACCTCATATTTTTAACCTATCGCTGCCAACTGGAATCTTTCCTAGAAAAATGCAACACGCGAAAGTTACAGTCCTATTTAAATCCGGTGACAAAAATAAGCTGTCAAATTACAGGCCAGTATCAGTACTGCCTGTCCTATCCAAGGGACTAGAAAAAGTTATTTGTAAAAGACTAAAGCCATTTTGTGATAAACATTCCATCATATCAAATAAACAATTTGGGTTCCGTGTGGGAATGTCAACTGAATTGGCTCTGCTAACCCAAAAAGAGTGCATTTTAAATGGTTTTGAACATAAAGAACTAACGCTAGGAATTTTCGTAGACTACTCGAAAGCATTTGATAGGCTAAATCATCAGACTTTGCTTACTAAACTAGAACATTATGTGTTTCGGGGCATTTCTCTCAAACTATTACAATCCTATCTTAATCACAGAAAACAACTAGTTTCGATTTCATCAGAAGATTCACGTCTCCAGGAAATTACACAGGGCGTTCCCCAAGGAAGTATACTAGGGCCAGTATTGTTTAATATATATGTTAACGACATTGTCAACATTTCTAATGACGCTAACTTCATCATTTATGCAGACGACACCAGCCTATTCTTTCAGTCTCGCAATATCAGCGATCTCTCGTTGTTGGCAAATACCACGCTAGAACATTTGGCCGAATGGAGCAAGGTTAACGCTCTCAAATTAAATACAAGAAAAACAAAAGCTGTTATTTTTGCACCTCCACAAAAACATCTGAGTGAAGACATACTGTTGCAGGTTGGCTCTGATATAATTGAAGTTGTTCCTAACGTTAAAACTTTGGGTGTTATATTTAATCAAAAACTAACGTGGAATGAACATGTGGAACTTATTGCATCCCGTTTAGCCAAAGCTTGCGGCGTGCTTTGTAGACTCCGTGAGACGATACCATCTAAAGTTAAGCTGATTCTTTATAACGCACTATTCTCATCTCATTTAATGTATTGCCACCTTGTGTGGGGTACCACGTCAAAAGAAAACATCAATAAATTATTACTACTCCAAAAAAAGGCTGTTCGTCATATTGCAAACGCGCCATTCGACGCACATACATGTGAATTATTTTCAAAGTATAATATCATTTGTCTAGTAAGTTTATATAACATTAACCTTGCCCTAAAATACCAGAGCTACTTTAAGTATAATAACGAAGCGTTCTTGCGGTTGTGCAACCTAATAGAACCAATAGATATATCGTATAACATTAGGGACAGAAAGAGATGGCAGCTACCACTTTCCCGTACTAATTATGGATCAAATCGGCTATCCAGTCGCGTCCCATCCTTATTAAATAAACTTCATGAAAACGGTATAGAGATAACTGACACTACTAGGAAAACATTACGAGACTTCCTAATTCAAACTGAGTAATTATTTTTTTTAACGTTACTTTGGCTAGGGGAAGTCACTACTTGGCTCCTTTAAATTAGGTAGTTTTTCATTTTGATGGCATTTTCGCATATAGGATGTAACCTGCAAGAAATTTACGCACATCTTCATTTGCTATCTATGTTTCTGCATGTCAAGAAAACGTTCTATGATGAATTTTACAGCAGTTGAAAATAAATATGTATTTCTGTTATATAGTGTATATTCAAATATGTCATTTGTACTGTATCATCTTGTATCACTGATTGTACATTTAGCCTCACAAGTTTTTCACTTATGCATTTGTGCATTGCACACACTAAAGTGTACAAACATTATTCTGTCCTCGTTGTCATAGATAGGGGCAAGAACCTTGTCAAGCTGCAAAAAAGCAGCTTTTAGTTCTTGTCCTAGTGTTCATTTTTTGTAAATGAATGAATGCTAAATAAAGATTGATTGATTGATTGATTGATTGATTGATTGAGTTTAGTAAACTCTGACCTTACTCGGACACCACATATTAAAAAATTCGTAGGGAAAGCCAACATGAGATTAGGTTATATTCAACATATCCCTAAACTCGCTTCTTGGGCAGCGAAACTGACTGATTATAAAGTGCTCGTGCGCCCAACATTAGAATATGCATGTGAAGTGTGGTATCCATATTTGAAATATTCAGTGTCAGAACTGGAGCAGGTCCTAAGACTTGCATTGAGGTTTATTTATTCCCGATACCATCGACAAGACGCCGTCACACCTTATGTGAGGGCGAACCTTCCCCTACTTCATGTCAGGAGTAAGGAAAAACGGCTTAGCCTTTTTTATTTGATTATTGATGGTCTGGTTACTTGTTGATAAGTCTCACTACATAAATGAATCTAAGACGCGCATATTACGAAACATAGTAGACGCGTTGAGGAAAATGGATTTCACAGAATGCTACAAATACTCATTTTTACTTTCGACAGCACGTGATTGGAATTGCCTCCCTGCAGACATAGTGAATGCAAGGACTCGTGAGCAGTTTTCTGCACTTGTGTCCGAATATTCTGAACAATAGGGAATATATCACTCTAATACTCTATTGTACTGTTCCGGTCACTGCTTGCTGTATGTTGTTGTATTGTTACCACTGCTGTCTTGGTCCTAATGTGGACCAACAATATCTGTAAACAAATAAAAAAGAATCGGCGGCTCTGAGACCAATTTGCTCCACGATATAGGAAAATGTTGCCGCTCGGCCATTTTGTCTGCGCCGTTTCTACCTCCTGCGGCATGACGCGCGCATTCTTACTCGCTAGTGTGGATGTACCGAAAAGAGCCAAAGTGAAGAGGCTGTGGCCGTAGCAAAAATAAAAAATAAAAAAAATAGAAACGTTAGTTTAACATAGCAGAGCCGTTGAACGGGATTTTGTCTTAATGCATGACGGTGGTCGAACAAGCGCACGTAGGCAGTGCCACTTTATTTCAGCATTTATGCTCACTTTTGCTCTCACCTGTACTTTGGCATATAGAGTGTCACAACAATCATGCAGCTCGTTTTTTTAAAGTAAGACGAGCCGTTCTGTGCGAAGATCAAGTGTATATTGTTCACAGAGGAGTATAGTAGCTGCCAGTTTTGCTTCTTGATGTCATTATTTATTCATCATCATCATCATAGCCTAGTTACGCCCACTGCAGGCAAAGGCCTCGCCCATACTTCTCCAACTACCCCGGTCATGTACTAATTGTGGCCATGTTGTCCCTGCAAACATCTTAATTTCATCCGCCCACCTAACCTTCTGCCGCCCCCTGCTACGCTTCCATTCCCTTGGAATCCAGTCCGTAACCCTTAATGACCATCGGTTATCTTCCCTCCTCATTACATGTCCTGCCCATGCCCATTTCTTTTTCTTGATTTCAACTAAGATGTCGTTTACCCGCGTTTGTTGCCTCACCCAATCTGCTCTTTTCTTATCCCTTAACGTTACACCCATCATTCTTCTTTCCATAGCTCGTTGCGTCGTCCTCAATTTCAGCAGAACCCTTTTCGTAAGCCTCCAGGTTTCTGCCCCATATGTGAGTACTGGTAACACACAGCTGTTATACACTTTCCTTTTGAGGGATAGTGGCAACCTGCTGTTCATGATTTGAGAATGCCTGTCAAACGCACCCCAGCCCATTCTTATTCTTCTGGTTATGTCAGTCTCATGATCCGGATCCGTGGTCACTACCTGCCCTAAGTAGATGTATTCCCTTACCACTTCCAGTGCTTCGCTACCTATCGTAAACTGCTGTTCTCTTCCGAGACTGTTAAACAATACTTTAGTTTTCTGCAAATTAATTTTCAGACCCACCCTTCTGCTTTGCCTCTCCAGGTCAGTGAGCATGCATTGCAATTGGTCTCCTGAGTTACTAAGCAAGGCAATATCATCAGCGAATTGCAAGTTGCTAAGGTATTCTCCATCAACTTTTATCCCCAATTCTTCCCACTCCAGGCCTCTGAATACCTCCGGTAAACATGCTGTGAATAGCATTGGAGATATCGTATCTCCCTGTCTGACGCCTTTCTTTATAGGGATTTTGTTACTTTCTTTGTGGAGGACTACGGTGGCTGTGGAGTCGCTATAGATATCTTCCAGTATTTTTACATATGGCTCATCTACACCCTGATCCTGTAATGCCTCCATGACTGCTGAGGTTTCGACTGAATCAAACGCTTTCTCGTAATCAATGAAAGCTATATATAAGGGTTGGTTATATTCTGCACATTTCTCTATCACTTGATTGACAGTGTGAATATGGTCTATTGTTGAGTAGCCTTTACGGAATCCTGCGTGGTCCTTTGGTTGACAGAAGTCTAAGGTGTTCCTGATTCTATTTGCGATTACCTTAGTAAATACTTTGTAGGCAACGGACAGTAAGCTGATCGGTCTATAATTTTTCAAGTCTTTGGCGTCCCCTTTCTTATGGATTAGGATTATGTTAGCGTTCTTCCAAGATTCCAGTACGCTCGAGGTTATGAGGCATTGCGTATACAGGGTGGTCAGTTTCTCTAGAACAATCTGACCACCATCCTTCAACAAATCTGCTGTTACCTGATCCTCCCCAGCTGCCTTCCCCCTTTGCATAGCTCCTGAGGCTTTCTTTACTTCTTCTGGCGTTACCTGTGGGATTTCGAATTCCTCTAGGCTATTCTCTCTTCCACTATCGTCGGGGGTACCACTGGTACTGTATAAATCTCTATAGAACTCCTCAGCCACTTGAACTATCTCATCCATATTGGTAACGATATTGCCGGCTTTGTCTCTTAACGCACACGTCTGATTCTTGCCTATTCCTAGTTTCTTCTTCACTGTTTTTAGGCTTCCTCCGTTCCTGAGAGCCTGTTCAATTCTATCCATATTATAGTTTCTGATGTCCGCTGTCTTACGCTTGTTGATTAACTTAGAAAGTTCTGCCAGTTCTATTCTAGCTGTAGAGTTAGAGGCTTTCATACATTGGCGTTTCTTGATCAGATCTTTCGTCTCCTGCGATAGCTTACTGGTTTCCTGTATAACGGCTTTACCACCGACTTCTATTGCGCATTCCTTAATGATGCCCATGAGATAGTCGTGCATTGCTGCAACACTAAGGTCCTCTTCCCGAGTTAAAGCCGAGTACCTGTTCTGTAGCTTGATCCGGAATTCCTCTAGTTTCCCTCTTACCGCTAACTCATTGATTGGCTTCTTGTGTACCAGTTTCTTCCGTTCCCTCCTCAAGTCTAGGCTAATTCGAGTTCTTACCATTCTATGGTTGCTGCAGCGTACCTTGCCGAGCACGTCTACATCTTGTATGATGCCAGGGTTCGCGCAGAGTATGAAGTCGATTTCATTTCAAGTCTCACCATTCGGGCTCCTCCACGTCCACTTTCGACTAACCCGCTTGCAGAAAAAGGTGTTCATTATCCGCATATTATTCTGTTCTGCAAACTCTACTAATAATTCTCTGCTATTCCTAGAGCCTATGCCATATTCCCCCACTGACTTGTCTCCAGCCTGCTTCTTGCCTACCCTGGCATTGAAGTCGCCCATCAGTATAGTGTATTTTGTTTTGACTGTACCCATCGCCGATTCCACGTCTTCATAAAAGCTTTCGACTTCCTGGTCATCATGACTGCATGTAGGGGCATAGACTTGTACCACCTTCAATTTGTACCTCTTATTAAGCTTCACAACAAGACCTGCCACCCTCTCGTTAATGCTATAGAATTCCTGTATGTTACCAGCTATTTCCTTATTAATCAGGAATCCGACTCCTAGTTCTCGTCTCTCTGCTAAGCCCCGGTAACACAGTACATGCCTGCTTTTTAGCACTGTATATGCTTCTTTTGTCCTCCTAACCTCACTGAGCCCTATTATATACCATTTACTACCCTCTAATTCCTCCAATAACACTGCTAGACTCGCCTCGCTAGATAGCGTTCTAACGTTAAACGTTGCCAGGTTCAGATTCCAATGGCGGCCCGTCCGGAGCCAGGTATTCTTAGCACCCTCTGCAGCGTCACAGATCTGACCGCCGCCGTGGTCAGTTGCTTCGCGGCTGCTGGGGACTCAGGGCCGCGGTTTGATTGTTGTATTCATATAGGAGGTTGTGGCCCAGTACTGCTCCAGGGTGGCCAATCCTGCTCTGGTGAGAGAGTGCGTTACCGGTTCTGGTCACCGGGATCAGGCCGCACTCCAGGCCTGTTTGTGCAATTTTCTCAACACACGCTTTTTTTGTATTTTCCGGTGGAGAATTGCGCTGCACCGGGATTTGAATCACGGTCCTTTTGCACTGGAGACGGATACTCTACCGTCCCCGCAGGAGTTAAATTAAAAATTGGAGAATGGGGTTTTGCGTGACAAAACCACTTTCTGATTATGCACGCCTTAGTGGAGGACTCCGAAAATTTCGACCACCTGGGGCTCTTTAACGTGCACCAAATTCTAAGTACACGGGTGTTTTCGCATTTCGCCCCCATCGAAATGCGGCCGCCGTGGCCGGGGTCCGATCCCGCGACCTCGTGCTCAGCAGTCTAACACCATGACCACTGAGCAACCACGGCGGGTCCCGCAGGAGTTGTACGCCTCATTTAACCTACAGTGGTGCCCAATTTGATCAGTCAATGTGGGCCAATCTGAGCTCGGTTATACCGCATGGATGGCACTCGGCTAGAGAACCTGGTATTTATGACCTGCACATGTGTGGCCACACATAATTGAGGATATATAATTTTTTCTTTTAGGAGGGTTTCCGTACAGTGATAGAATGAAGGAAAAGACATTAAAAAAAAGAGAAAAAGGGGAAAAAAAAGGAACATAACTTGTGATTTGAACTCGTGATCCTTCAATGTTGCCCGGAAAGGTAGCTCAGTCGGTTGGTTCGTCAAGCCAGCGGTTACTTTCAAGCGCCACAGCTCCTGCTCCGAGCCTCATACTTATGTGGAAAGGGGCTGGTGTTGTCCGCTTAACTTATTCTGAGTGGTTGGAAGGCATAATTTCTTGGAAAAATGGCCGCCAGAGGAGCAGCGTGAACTCGAGCGGCTTTAGAGACTAGGAAAACTGCCTTAAAATATTTAGACTTGGGGGGAAGCTTCGTTAACAAACTATAACACGGCAATCAGCACTCGAATATAATTATAACCCTAATAATAATTGTAAATATTCATCTCATCTATAGGATCTAAAGCGCGCGCTGTTTCTTGCCTCTGCGTGTAGTAGTTAAGAGAGGGAGTTTAAGGGCGGAGAAGAGGGAAGGAAAAGAAAGCAAACTTGCAGCGCCGTGGTTTTAAGGCGCAACCGTGGTAGAGAAACGGAAAGGCGATATAAGCATGCGTGGCCATGATACGCACAAGACAAACTGCCTTACAATATTTAGACTTGAGGGGAAGCTTCGTTAACAAACTATAACACGGCAATCAGCACTCGAATACGACGAGAGAAATTATTGAGACGTGGAAAATTCCCTTGAAATAAATCTGGTTTGCGAGACAAATCCTTGTATGTATTGAATCTCTTAAAAGATGAGGGGGGAAATATGCGCTCACCGAGAGGGCATCGTCAGCACGAGACCACCACCAGGCTCCTTACGGGGATGTGGAGAGCTTCGCGGCCGGAACGAAGCCTCCCCTCTCCGCCGGCCAGGCGTGGAAAACGCGCTTTCCGATCGCTCAAGGTTGCGCAGGAATAGTATAGCTCTAGCGTCTGGGAAAAGCTTTAACAGGTGCGAGGACGGCACGCATAGCGTGGGAAGCTAGCCGCCGGAATAGCTATCTTCGAGAGCTATTCTATATTATATTATACTTCGAGAGCTATGACTGATGCTTTTCTATATATATGTATTCATCTCATCTATGCGATCGCATGCGCGCGCTGTTTCTTTGTCTCTGCGTGTAGTAGTTAAGAGAGCCAGTTTAAGGGCGGAGAAGAGGGAAGGAAAAGAAAGCAAACTTGCAGCGCCGTGGTTTTAAGGCGCAACCGTGGTAGAGAAACCGAAAGGCGATATAAGCATGCGTGGCCATGATACGCACACGACAAACTGCCTTACAATATTTAGACTTGAGGGGAAGCTTCGTTAACAAACTATAACACGGCAATCAGCACTCGAATATAATTATAACCCTAATAATAATTGTAAATATTCATCTCATCTATAGGATCTAAAGCGCGCGCTGTTTCTTGCCTCTGCGTGTAGTAGTTAAGAGAGACAGTTTAAGGGCGGAGAAGAGGGAAGGAAAGGAAAGCAAACTTGCAGCGCCGTGGTTTTAAAGCGCAACCGTGGTAGAGAAACGGAAAGGCGATATAAGCATGCGTGGCCATGATACGCACACGACAAACTGCCTTACAATATTTATACTTGAGGGGAAGCTTCGTTAACAAACTATAACACGGCAATCAGCACTCGAATACGACGAGAGAAATTATTGAGACGTGGAAAATTCCCTTGAAATAAATCTGGTTTGCGAGACAAATGCTTGTATGTATTGAATCTCTTAAAAGATGAGGGGGGAAATATGCGCTCACCGAGAGGGCATCGTCAGCACGTGACCACCACCAGGCTCCTTACGGGGATGTGGAGAGCTTCGCGGCCGGAACGAAGCCTCCCCTCTCCGCCGGCCAGGCGTGGAAAACGCGCTTTCCGATCGCTGAAGGTTGCGCAGGAATAGTATAGCTCTAGCGTCTAGGAAAAGCTTTAACAGGTGCGAGGACGGCACGCATAGCGCGGGAAGCTAGCCGCCGGAATAGCTATCTTCGAGAGCTATTCTATATTATATTATACTTCGAGAGCTATGACTGATGCTTTTCTATATATATGTATTCATCTCATCTATGCGATCGCATGCGCGTGCTGTTTTTTGTCTCTGCGTGTAGTAGTTAAGAGAGCCAGTTTAAGGGCGGAGAAGAGGGAAGGAAAAGAAAGCAAACTTGCAGCGCCGTGGTTTTAAGGCGCAACCGTGGTAGAGAAACGGAAAGGCGATATAAGCATGCGTGGCCATGATACGCACACGACAAACTGCCTTACAATATTTAGACTTGAGGGGAAGCTTCGTTAACAAACTATAACACAGCAATCAGCAGTCGAATATAATTATAACCCTAATAATAATTGTAAATATTCATCTCATCTATAGGATCTAAAGCGCGCGCTGTTTCTTGCCTCTGCGTGTAGTAGTTAAGAGAGCCAGTTTAAGGGCGGAGAAGAGGGAAGGAAAGGAAAGCAAACTTGCAGCGCCGTGGTTTTAAGGCGCAACCGTGGTAGAGAAACGGAAAGGCGATATAAGCATGCGTGGCCATGATACGCACACGACAAACTGCCTTACAATATTTAGACTTGGAGGAAGCTTCGTTAACAAACTATAACACGGCAATCAGCACTCGAATACGACGAGAGAAATTATTGAGACGTGGAAAATTCCCTTGAAATAAATCTGGTTTGCGAGACAAATGCTTGTATGTATTGAATCTATCAAAAGATGAGGGGGGAAATATGCGCTCACCGAGAGGGCATCGTCAGCACGAGACCACCACCAGGCTCCTTACGGGGATGTGGAGAGCTTCGCGGCCGGAACGAAGCCTCCCCTCTCCGCCGGCCAGGCGTGGAAAACGCGCTTTCCGATCGCTCAAGGTTGCGCAGGAATAGTATAGCTCTAGCGTCTAGGAAAAGCTTTAACAGGTGCGAGGACGGCACGCATAGCGCGGGAAGCTAGCCGCCGGAATAGCTATCTTCGAGAGCTATTCTATATTATATTATATTATACTTCGAGAGCTATGACTGATGCTTTTCTATATACATGTATTCCTCTCATCTATGCGATCGCATGCGCGTGCTGTTTCTTTGTCTCTGCGTGTAGTAGTTAAGAGAGCCAGTTTAAGGGCGGAGAAGAGGGAAGGAAAGGAAAGCAAACGTGCAGCGCCGTGGTTTTAAAGCGCAACCGTGGTAGAGAAACGGAAAGGCGATATAAGCATGCGTGGCCATGATACGCACACGACAAACTGCCTTACAATATTTAGACTTGAGGGGAAGCTTCGTTAACAAACTATAACACGGCAATCAGCACTCGAATATAATTATAACCCTAATAATAATTGTAAATATTCATCTCATCTATAGGATCTAAAGCGCGCGCTGTTTCTTGCCTCTGCGTGTAGTAGTTAAGAGAGCCAGTTTAAGGGCGGAGAAGAGGGAAGGAAAGGAAAGCAAACTTGCAGCGCCGTGGTTTTAAAGCGCAACCGTGGTAGAGAAACGGAAAGGCGATATAAGCATGCGTGGCCATGATACGCACACGACAAACTGCCTTACAATATTTAGACTTGAGGGGAAGCTTCGTTAACAAACTATAACACGGCAATCAGCACTCGAATACGACGAGAGAAATTATTGAGACGTGGAAAATTCCCTTGAAATAAATCTGGTTTGCGAGACAAATGCTTGTATGTATTGAATCTCTTAAAAGATGAGGGGGGAAATATGCGCTCACCGAGAGGGCATCGTCAGCACGAGACCACCACCAGGCTCTTCATGGGGATGTGGAGAGCTTCGCGGCCGCAACGAAGCCTCCCCTCTCCGCCGGCCAGGCGTGGAAAACGCGCTTTCCGATCGCTCAAGGTTGCGCAGGAATAGTATAGCTCTAGCGTCTAGGAAAAGCTTTAACAGGTGCGAGGACGGCACGCATAGCGCGGGAAGCTAGCCGCCGGAATAGCTATCTTCGAGGGCTATTCTATATTATATTATATTATACTTCGAGAGCTATGACTGATGCTTTTCTATATATATGTATTCCTCTCATCTATGCGATCGCATGCGCGTGCTGTTTCTTTGTCTCTGCGTGTAGTAGTTAAGAGAGCCAGTTTAAGGGCGGAGAAGAGGGAAGGAAAGGAAAGCAAACTTGCAGCGCGGTGGTTTTAAAGCGCAACCGTGGTAGAGAAACGGAAAGGCGATATAAGCATGCGTGGCCATGATACGCACACGACAAACTGCCTTACAATATTTAGACTTGAGGGGAAGCTTCGTTAACAAACTATAACACGGCAATCAGCACACGAATATAATTATAACCCTAATAATGATTGTAAATATTCATCTCATCTATAGGATCTAAAGCGCGCGCTGTTTCTTGCCTCTGCGTGTAGTAGTTAAGAGAGCCAGTTTAAGGGCGGAGAAGAGGGAAGGAAAGGAAAGCAAATTTGCAGCGCAGTGGTTTTAAAGCGCAACCGTGGTAGAGAAACGGAAAGGCGATATAAGCATGCGTGGCCATGATACGCACACGACAAACTGCCTTACAATATTTAGACTTGAGGGGAAGCTTCGTTAACAAACTATAACACGGCAATCAGCACCCGAATACGACGGGAGAAATTATTGAGACGTGGAAAATTCCCTTGAAATAAATTTGGTTTGCGAGACAAATGCTTGTATGTATTGAATCGCTTAAAAGATGAGGGGGGAAATATGCGCTCACCGAGAGGGCATCGTAAGCACGAGACCACCACCAGGCTCCTTACGGGGATGTGGAGAGCTTCGAGGCCGGAACGAAGCCTCCCCTCTCCGCCGGCCAGGCGTGGAAAACGCGCTTTCCGATCGCTCAAGGTTGCGCAGGAATAGTATAGCTCTAGCGTCTAGGAAAAGCTTTAACAGGTGCGAGGACGGCACGCATAGCGTGGGAAGCTAGCCGCCGGAATAGCTATCTTCGAGAGCTATTCTATATTATATTATATTATACTTCGAGAGCTATGACTGATGCTTTTCTATATATATGTATTCATCTCATCTATGCGATCGCATGCGCGTGCTGTTTCTTTGTCTCTGCGTGTAGTAGTTAAGAGAGCCAGTTTAAGGGCGGAGAAGAGGGAAGGAAAGGAAAGCAAACTTGCAGCGCCGTGGTTTTAAAGCGCAATCGTGGTAGAGAAACGGAAAGGCGATATAAGCATGCGTGGCCATGATACGCAAACGCAAACTGCCTTACAATATTTAGACTTGAGGGGAAGCTTCGTTAACAAACTATAACACGGCAATCAGCACTCGAATATAATTATAACCCTAATAATAATTGTAAATATTCATCTCATCTATAGGATCTAAAGCGCGCTGTTTCTTGCCTCTGCGTGTAGTAGTTAAGAAAGCCAGTTTAAGGGCGGAGAAGAGGGAAGGAAAGGAAAGCAAACTTGCAGCGCCATGGTTTTAAAGCGCAACCGTGGTAGAGAAACGGAAAGGCGATATAAGCATGCGTGGCCATGATACGCACACGACAAACTGCCTTACAATATTTAGAGTTGAGGGGAAGCTTCGTTAACAAACTATAACACGGCAATCAGCACTCGAATACGACGAGAGAAATTATTGAGACGTGGAAAATTCCCTTGAAATAAATCTGCTTTGCGAGACAAATGCTTGTATGTATTGAATCTCTTAAAAGATGAGGGGGAAAATATGCGCTCACCGAGAGGGCATCGTCAGCACGAGCCACCACCAGGCTCCTTACGGGGATGTGGAGAGCTTCGCGGCCGGAACGAAGCCTCCCCTCTCCGCCGGCCAGGCGTGGAAAACACGCTTTCCGATCGCTCAAGGTTGCGCAGGAATAGTATAGCTCTAGCGTCTAGGAAAAGCTTTAACAGGTGCGAGGACGGCACGCATAGCGTGGGAAGCTAGCCGCCGGAATAGCTATCTTCGAGAGCTATTCTATATTATATTATATTATACTTCGAGAGCTATGACTGATGCTTTTCTATATATATGTATGCATCTCATCTATGCGATCGCATGCGCGTGCTGTTTCTTTGTCTCTGCGTGTAGTAGTTAAGAGAGCCAGTTTAAGGGCAGAGAAGAGGGAAGGAAAGGAACGCAAACTTGCAGCGCCATGGTTTTAAAGCGCAACCGTGGTAGAGAAACGGAAAGGCGATATAAGCATGCGTGGCCATGATACGCACACGACAAACTGCCTTACAATATTTAGACTCGAGGGGAAGCTTCGTTAACAAACTATAACACGGCAATCAGCACTCGAATATAATTATAACCCTAATAATAATTGTAAATATTCATCTCATCTATAGGATCTAAAGCGCGCGCTGTTTCTTGCCTCGGTGTGTAGTAGTTAAGAGAGCCAGTTTAAGGGCGGAGAAGAAGGAAGGAAAGGAAAGGAAACTTGCAGCGCCGTGGTTTTAAAGCGCAACCGTGGTAGTGAAACGGAAAGCCGATATAAGCATGCGGGGCCATGATACGCACACGACAAACTGCCTTACAATATTTAGACTTGAGGGGAAGCTTCGTTAACAAACTATAACACTGCAATCAACACTCGAATACGACGAGAGAAATTATTGAGACGTGGAAAATTCCCTTGAAATAAATCTGGTTTGCGAGACAAATGCTTGTATGTATTGAATCTCTTAAAAGATGAGGGGGGAAATATGCGCTCACTGAGAGGGCATCGTCAGCACGAGACCACCACAAGGCTCCTTACGGGGATGTGGAGAGCTTCGCGGCCAGAACGAAGCCTCCCCTCTCCGCCGGCCAGGCGTGGAAAACGCGCTTTCCGATCGCTCAAGATTGCGCAGGAATAGTATAGCTCTAGCGTGTAGGAAAAGCTTTAACAGGTGCGAGGACGGCACGCATAGCGTGGGAAGCTAGCCGCCGGAATAGCTATCTTCGAGAGCTCCAGTAAGGCTTTTGTATTTTGTAAAATATGATGTAAATAAAGAATGAATGAATGAATGAATGAATGAATGAATGAATTATATTATATTATACTTCGAGAGCTATGACTGATGCTTTTCTATATATATGTATTCATCTAATCTATAGGATCTAAAGCGCCCGCTGTTTCTTGCCTCTTCGTGTAGTAGTTAAGAAAGCCAGTTTAAGGGCGGAGAAGAGGGAAGGAAAGGAAAGCAAACTTGCAGCGCCGTGGTTTTAAAGCGCAACCGTGGTAGAGAAACGGAAAGGCGATATAGGCATGCGTGGCCATGATACGCACACGACAAACTGCCTTACAATATTTAGACTTGAGGGGAAGCTTCGTTAACAAACTATAACACGGCACTCAGCACTGGAATACGACGAGAGAAATTATTGAGACGTGGAAAATTCCCTTGAAATAAATCTGGTTTGCGAGACAAATGCTTGTATGTATTGAATCTCTTAAAAGATGAGGGGGAAAATATGCGCTCACCGAGAGGGCATCGTCAGCACGAGACCACCACCAGGCTCCTTACGGGGATGTGGAGAGCTTCGCGGCCGGAACGAAGCCTCCCCTCTCCGCCGGCCAGGCGTGGAAAACGCGCTTTCCGATCGCTCAAGGGTGCGCAGGAATAGTATAGCTCTAGCGTCTAGGAAAAGCTTTAACAGGTGCGAGGACGGCAGGCATAGCGTGGGAAGCTAGCCGCCGGAATAGCTATCTTCGAGAGCTATTCTATATTATATTATATTATACTTCGAGAGCTATGACTGATGCTTTTCTATATATATGTATTCATCTCATCTATGCGATCGCATGCGCGTGCTGTTTCTTTGTCTCTGCGTGTAGTAGTTAAGAGAGCCAGTTTAAGGGCGGAGAAGAGGAAAGGAAAGGAAAGCAAATTTGGAGCGCCGTGGTTTCAAAGCGCAACCGTGGTAGAGAAACGGAAAGGCGATATAAGCATGCGTGGCCATGATACGCACACGACAAAGTGCCTTACAATATTTAGACTTGAGGGGAAGCTTCGTTAACAAACTATAACACGGCAATACAGCACTCGAATATAATTATAACCCTAATAATAATTGTAAATATTCATCTCATCTATAGGATCTAAAGCGCGCGCTGTTTCTTGCCTCTGCGTGTAGTAGTTAAGAGAGCCAGTTTAAGGGCGGAGAAGAGGGAAGGAAAGGAAAGCAAACTTGCAGCGCCGTGGTTTTAAAGCGCAACCGTGGTAGAGAAACGGAAAGGCGATATAAGCATGCGTGGATATGATACGCACACGACAAACTGCCTTACAATATTTAGACTTGAGGGGAAGCTTCGTTAACAAACTATAACACGGCAATCAGCACTCGAATATAATTATAACCCTAATAATAATTGTAAATATTCATCTCATCTATAGGATCTAAAGCGCGCGCTGTTTCTTGCCTCTGCGTGTAGTAGTTAAGAGAGCCAGTTTAAGGGCGGAGAAGAGGGAAGGAAAAGAAAGCAAACTTGCAGCGCCGTGGTTTTAAAGCGCAACCGTGGTAGAGAAACGGAAAGGCGATATAAGCATGCGTGGCCATGATACGCACACGACAAACAGCCTTACAATATTTAGACTTGAGGGGAAGCTTCGTTAACAAACTATAACACGGCAATCAGCACTCGAATATAATTATAACCCTAATAATAATTGTAAATATTCATCTCATCTATAGGATCTAAAGCGCGCGCTGTTTCTTGCCTCTGCGTGTAGTAGTTAAGAGAGCCAGTTTAAGGGCGGAGAAGAGGGAAGGAAAGGAAAGCAAACTTACAGCGCCGTGTTTTAAAGCGCAACCGTGGTAGAGAAACGGAAAGGCGATATAAGCATGCGTGGCCATGATACGCACACGACAAACTGCCTTACAATATTTAGACTTGAGGGGAAGCTTCGTTAACAAACTATAACACGGCAATCAGCACTCGAATACGACGAGAGAAATTATTGAGACGTGGAAAATTCCCTTGAAATAAATCTGGTTTGCGAGACAAATGCTTGTATGTATTGAATCTCTTAAAAGATGAAGGGGGAAATATGCGCTCACTGAGAGGGCATCGTCAGCACGAGACCACCACCAGGCTCCTTACGGGGATGTGGAGAGCTTCGCGGCCAGAACGAAGCCTCCCCACTCCGCCGGCCAGGCGTGGAAAACGCGCTTTCCGATCGCTCAAGGTTGCGCAGGAATAGTATAGCTCTAGCGTGTAGGAAAAGCTTTAACAGGTGCGAGGACGGCACGCATAGCGTGGGAAGCTAGCCGCCGGAATAGCTATCTTCGAGAGCTATTCTATATTATATTATATTATACTTCGAGAGCTATGACTGATGCTTTTCTATATATATGTATTCATCTAATCTATAGGATCTAAAGCGCGCGCTGTTTCTTGCCTCTGCGTGTAGTAGTTAAGAGAGCCAGTTAAAGGGCGGAGAAGAGGGAAGGAAAAGAAAGCAAACTTGGAGCGCCGTGGTTTTAAGGCGCAACCGTGGTAGAGAAACGGAAAGGCGATATAAGCATGCGTGGCCATGATACGCACACGGCAAACTGCCTTACAATATTTAGGCTTGAGGGGAAGCTTCGTTAACAAACTATAACACGGCAATCAGCACTCGAATACGACGAGAGAAATTATTGAGACGTGGAAAATTCCCTTGAAATAAATCTGGTTTGCGAGACAAATGCTTGTATGTATTGAATCTCTTAAAAGATGAGGGGGGAAATATGCGCTCACTGAGAGGGCATCGTCAGCACGAGACCACCACCAGGGTCCTTACGGGGATGTGGAGAGCTTCGCGGCCGGAACGAAGCCTGCCCTCTCCGCCGGCCAGGCGTGGAAAACGCGCTTTCCGATCGCTCAAGGTTGCGCAGGAATAGTATAGCTCTAGCGTCTAGGAAAAGCTTTAACACGTGCGAGGACGGCACGCATAGCGTGGGAAGCTAGCCGCCGGAA
The DNA here is from genome assembly GCF_050947875.1 of Dermacentor variabilis. Classification (NCBI taxonomy): domain Eukaryota; kingdom Metazoa; phylum Arthropoda; class Arachnida; order Ixodida; family Ixodidae; genus Dermacentor; species Dermacentor variabilis. The sequence goes on from NC_134568.1 coordinate 3,502,308, forward strand.
TAGCTATCTTCGAGAGCTATTCTATATTATATTATACTTCGAGAGCTATGACTGATGCTTTTCTATATATATGTATTCATCTCATCTATGCGATCGCATGCGCGTGCTGTTTCTTTGTCTCTGCGTGTAGTAGTTAAGAGAGCCAGTTTAAGGGCGGAGAAGAGGGAAGGAAAAGAAAGCAAACTTGCAGCGCCGTGGTTTTAAGGCGCAACCGTGGTAGAGAAACGGAAAGGCGATATAAGCATGCGTGGCCATGATACGCACACGAAAAACTGCCTTACAATATTTAGACTTGAGGGGAAGCTTCGTTAACAAACTATAACACGGCAATCAGCACTCGAATATAATTATAACCCTAATAATAATTGTAAATATTCATCTCATCTATAGGATCTAAAGCGCGCTCTGTTTCTTGCCCCTGCGTGTAGTAGTTAAGAGAGCCAGTTTAAGGGTGGAGAAGAGGGAAGGAAAGGAAAGCAAACTTGCAGCGCCGTGGTTTTAAAGCGCAACCGTGGTAGAGAAACGGAAAGGCGATATAAGCATGCGTGGCCATGATACGCACACGACAAACTGCCTTACAATATTTAGACTTGAGGGGAAGATTCGTTAACAAACTATAACACGGCAATCAGCACTCGAATACGACGAGAGAAATTATTGAGACGTGGAAAATTCCCTTGAAATAAATCTGGTTTGCGAGACAAATGCTTGTATGTATTGAATCTCTTAAAAGATGAGGGGGGAAATATACGCTCACCGAGAGGGCATCGTCAGCACGAGACCACCACCAGGCTCCTTACGGGGATTCTTCAAATACTGCTGTGAATGGCTTGCTGTAAATGAATAATTTTAGGAAAGTGAAAGAAACATAAATCTGGAACGTTTTCAACCAGACACTTTTTTGCCCGTTTATTTGTTCCGGCTGATAAAGAAAGCTCGCGGAAAATGAAAAAAAAATGACAACCATTCCACTCCTTGAAGATGGAATGGCACCGAAAGCACTTTGCTTTTCGTTTGGGAGCTTAAATTGTTTCTCAGCTTTCGCCACAGAGTGCAATGGTTGCCCGGGCTCGCGATTGTCGTTTTGATTCAGCATCGCGGGAACATTCTTCGTCGGTGGTTGCTTTGCACCGGCGCCGTTTACATTCTCGTGCTGTTCCCTCCGGCGCTCCTCGTACGCATGCTGTTCTTCGGGTGTACGGACTATAGATGTCCGTCCCATTGATAACGCGGCTCTTTTTAGTGACGATACCTCCTGCTTATATACTGCGAGAACATTGATCTCACGTTATTTTCCACAGCGAGCGTTTCATCTGTTCCGCATTTTGTAATATGCGCCGTCGCACTGCACCCTTACGTGATCGCACACAAAGCAAACAATGAAACCCACTATGTATGGGCTTGCTCATCATCATCATCATCATCATCATCATCATCACCCTAGTTACGCCCACTGCAGGGCAAAGGCCTCTCCCATATTTCTCCAACTACCCCGGTCATGTACTAATTGTGGCCATGTTGTCCCAGCAAACATCTTAATTTCATCCGCCCACCTAACTTTCTGCCGCCCCCTGGTACGCTTCCCTTCCCTTGGAATCCAGTCCGTAACCCTTAATGACCATCGGTTATCTTCCCTCCTCATTACATGTCCTGCCCATGCCAATTTCTTTTTCTTGATTTCAACTAAGATGTCGTTTACCCGCGTTTGTTGCCTCACCCAATCTGCTCTTTTCTTATCCCTTAACGTTACACCCATCATTCTTCTTTCCATAGCTCGTTGCGTCGTCCTCAATTTCAGCAGAACCCTTTTCGTAAGCCTCCAGGTTTCTGCCTCATATGTGAGTACTGGTAACACACAGCTGTTATACACTTTCCTTTTGAGGGATAGTGGCAACCTGCTGTTCATGATTTGAGAATGCCTGCCAAACGCACCCCAGCCCATTCTTATTCTTCTGGTTATTTCAGTCTCATGATCCGGATCCGTGGTCACTACCTGCCCTAAGTAGATGTATTCCCTTACCACTTCCAGTGCTTCGCTACCTATCGTAAACTGCTGTTCTCTTCCGAGACTGTTAAACAATACTTTAGTTTTCTGCAAATTAATTTTCAGACCCACCCTTCTGCTTTGCCTCTCCAGGTCAGTGAGCATGCATTGCAATTGGTCTCCTGAGTTACTAAGTTACTATTTATTACATTGTCATGATTTTTACACAATTAACGCAATTACACAATTTCTTCGCCAATTCCCATTACAGAATTCTTACGCCAACGTAGACAAAAATACAAATAAATAGAATTTATTCAAGTCCCCCAACAGTTACACAGGTGAGCCCTTCGGTAGAAGGCTCGAAAAGATCTATCAATTTCATGAAGGTTTGTGTAGAAAGCAACCTAAGAGAAAAACGATTATCTTCGAGAACATTTAGGTACCTAGGCAGATTGTACGATAAAGATTGCGTGCGGTATTTGCTGCGACTTAACGGTAGGTTCCGCGATACAGAGTGACGTACATCATATGTAGGTTCATGACGTACTAGCTGAAACATTGTTAGCATAACGTTATTGTTCGTAGCTACAGCAGTTTTGTAAAGGCAAAGCAGTTTGAACATATACAAGGTAGTTATTCTTAAAATACTGAACTGCCTGAAATATTCTCTGGGGTCAGCATTCCACGGTAAATTAGCTATCAGTCTCATCACACGTTGTTGTGCAATAAGAAGGCGCTGTTAATTGCGCTGTGTCGTCGTACCCGCAACTGTGTGACAATAAGCAATCCTGACGCTATAAATGAATTATAAATGATGAGTTTAACCTGTGAGGGAGCGGTTAACCTATGTTTACATAGCACGCAATTTAACCTGTTCATTTTAGCACGAATATTTTCAATTTGTAGGTCCCAATTGAGTGTCTCAGAGAATACGACAGCAAGAGATTTTATACTCGGTACAATATCAATCTTGTCATTACCTAATAATAGTTGGATATCACCACTTACTACTTTATTTTTTGTCTTGTATATCACAGCCTTTGTTTTGTTCGTATTAACTTTAAGACAATTTTTATTACACCAGCGACGCAAATGTTCCAAAAATTGGTTGCCACGGAGGGATAACTCAGCTAGTGTGTTTCCTGTGGCAAGAATTGTAATATCATTAGCGTAAGCTACGAGATGAACCGGAAAGGGGGTATGAAAAATGTCATTTATATACACTACAAACAACAAAGGCCCTAAAATGCATCCCTTTGGTACAGCAGATAACATTCGCTCAACATATGATGAGGTTTCATTTAAACACACCATTTGTTTACGGTACTTTAGGTAAGACTGTATTAAAGCAAGACTGATGCCCGTAATGCCATAGTGACTGAGTTTCTGAGATAATAGAAAGTGGTCAATTAGATCAAATGCTTTGGATAAGTCCATGTATATCCCGAGAACATGAAGCTTTTCTTCAAAGGCGGGAATTATAATTTATTTTTGTTTAGTCACTGCCATCTCAGTCGATCTGTTTTCTAAATCCAAACTGGTAGTCAGAAAGAACAGTATGGCTTACTTAGAAAGTTAGTCAACTGGCAATGAATAATTTTCCTCTAATGCTTTAAACAGCACTGGGAGAATCAGTATTGGTCTGTAATTGGAAAAGTCAGAAAAAGAACCACTTTTACGTATGGACACAAACTTTGCGATTTGCATTTGTTTTAGGAAGACGTCGGTACTTGAACAAAGGTTATAAATGTACACTGGTGTCGGGGCTAATAAGTCTATTACAAATTTAAATGGTTAGCTTTGAAAATCATATTTATCCTTAGATTTACTCGACCGGAGGTTGGAAAACACTAATATTATTTCTGATTCAGTAGTTGGAAACATAAATAAGGTTTCGTGAAAGCTTGGTGCCGCGCAGACATAACCGACAGGGGCACCTGGTGCGACCCACCAGGATTTTGTAACATTGATGAAAAACCTATTAAACTGGTTGGAAAGTTCCTTTACGCACATAACTTCGCCTTCTTTTTCAATGGAAGCAATAGGATGGCGTGACCGGAAGTTAAGCAAGCGATTTAATTGGTCCCATTAGTCTCGGGCACTGTTTCTCGAAGCGCGGTCGAAAAGATTGCTAAAGTATTCCAATTTCGCCCTCTTCAGTTTTCGGTTTAACTGATTACAGTATTTTTTATATGCGTCTAATTTTGCAGGGTCTCGAGATTTAATGAACTGCGTAAATAACTTGTCTTTTAATTTAATTTTAAGAATTATTTCTGCTGTTATCCATGGTTTTATATTTTTGCATTATCTTGCGTGCCTCAGACTTATTTGTGTACTCTGCTTTATTTTTAGCGCTCTTTTGGTCAAGTTTGAGCGATCAAATATTCAGCAGTCGATGTTTCGGGTGCCTTGATCTCATCGCCATGCGATCAATCTTGAAACCCACAGCATTATTACCCTCAAGGTACAAATAGTCAGCATAGGAATGTAAACCTGTTAGACTTTGGCAGTAGACGCTGACCTTGGCGTACGCCCTGCCCATCTATTGTGGAGTGACAACTGCTTCTCGTTTTCTTACAAAGGGCTGAAATTTCGGGGTGCTACTGTCATCACCGTCCGGCTTGATACGCTGGCTTCAAGTAATTGGCGTCGCATAAAAATGCATATATATATAATATAGCGCGTGCTTGAAGTACTATTTTATGCTCGCTCATGCTTGCAGTACGGATGCAAACGCTAACGCGTCTGAAATAACATGTTTTTTCATAACCATTGTTCCATATTTTGTTCTGCTTAAAGTGTTGCGGTATTGGAATCTTGTCGTATCAACAAGTGACCGAAATTAACCACGTCGTAGGTGTTGATTTACGCAGCATGAGCGATATTCTGCGTGACTATTCAACTCTTTTAAATTCTAGTATTACAGTAGTTCCACCTTTGTGTTTCATTTGTCCTCAGAGATGCCCCTTGAATGTCATTGCCACTGCTCGCAGTTGCCTTCCACAAACATATCCCGGGAGGATGCGCCCGAAATCCACCTGCGCCCAGCGATCGTCAACGCCACAGCCTGCCAGCAGACCACAGCTGCTGTAGGATGCTCTGCCCTGTAACCCGGGCTACCACTGCCACGCATGCGTACAAGTGCGTTCGTCGTGCGTGGCACGTGGTCCTTTTAGGTGTTGCTGTTCGTCGCGACAGGCTGGAGCATCCGCTACGTCCCTGATTGGCGAAACTGCTGGACAGGGAGGCACGGCCACACGGCCAGGTTGGGCAGTGCCGAGCCCGGTGCCAACTGGTCATCGATGGCAACAGGCAGAATTACGCTGGAAGTTAAACTGCCTGGGTGTCGTCAACGGCTCGCCACTGTGCTTTCGAGGGGCTGCCACCGACGATGTCGTGAAGAAAATTGCCCTGTACTTGAAGAATTGAATGCGTGTGTTTTATGTAATGTGCATCGCAGCTTAATGAGGCAGGTTCGGGTCGCGTGGGAAAGTGATGGTGGGACAGGGAATTTACTTATAATTTGCGTTATTTGTTTTCTTAAACCTTAAAGTTTCATGTAGTATTTATAGACAATAAAGTCGGTGATGATTTGTAGTGACATCAGATCTGCTACTAGACAGTAGGAGCTGTATTGTAAGCAGCCTTAATCAAAGTTGGCAACTTTTCGTCCGTTCAGTGTCATTGATTCGTCTTCTGGAGGAACATTGTCCGGTGAGAGAGGCAATAGATACCACAAATGTTTAGTTGGTAAGCACGATAGCTTCCACAAAAAACCATGTGAGCCGAAAAGTGCAAAATAACTGGAGGGAGAAGATTCGCCTTCTACTTATTAGGATGTGGCGCAATTCGTGACATGTGGTCGGTGGAAATTTTCTGAAGGGCCCTGTTGCAAATTGTAATATTCACCACACAAGTGAAACTTCGCGCTCGAGCCGGCGTTTCTCTAACCCCGTGCCTTCTACTGTGGCGCTATAAGTCTGACAACGACCTCGTGCTGTTCATATTTAATGTCGGCACTTGCCTGTCGCCGCACTTTCATCAATGGATGAACGTCCGACGTTGATGAACTTATAAAGCGCCTGGCCCTTCGTGAGTTGTGCCTATGTCAGTCAACGGGTATCGCGCGTTTTTTCAGAGAGGTTAACCACGTGGCCTTCTTTTACGTGCACCGACACGAGCGTGTAGGCATTTTGTTCCCATCGAAATGCGGCCGTCTTTGCACTCGCAACGTCGAGCTCATCGGTGGAACGTCATAGCCACTGCGTCACTCACTCATTAGGCGCTCACTGCGCATCGCGAGTTGGATTTGGACAGAGTTTTGCTAGTCACTGGTAGGGGGCGTCTCGCTGGCGAACACAGTAAGAGCGTAACAAATCATTACTGAATGGTCTGCGGTAGCTAAAGTGGCATCAACCTAAGGCCCTCACTGCCCTCCACCTGGGGTAAACGCAACGGGTCGCTTCGCTCCCCTTGGAAGGAGCCTTCCGTGTAAGGCGTGCTGGTGAAGCATAGGACAAATGATCAGGGGCGGCCGAAATCAAACTACAAAAAAGTATAATGTTGCAACTTTAAAAAGATATCCTACAACGCGATTCGAACCCACAATGACGAGCCCGACGCCGCTTTGCGGCGCCATGAAATCAGAAGGCGAATTTTGCGGTTACACGAGTTCCGCATCGGCTGTTAGTACCCTTCAAAATAGGTATAGTTGGCTATAGTCAGGGGCTCCCTAACTATGGTCATTTGCGAACATTTAAGCCACTAAAGTTTAAACCTGTGTGTTGCGATCTGCAAATTTTTTTCTTTGTCTGCTTCCCCTGGTTTTGGTCTATGTGGTATATCTATAGCCTAGGGTCGCTGAGCGCGTTAGCGAACACATCGAGTGTGCTCTGGCGCTGTAGGCTCGCAGGGGCGTGAGCCTCGACCTCATACCTTGACACAGAAGACTACCTGTTGCCACTAACCTTTCGTTTTTACTCCTTTGTTCAGAACGAGCACAATAAGTGGAAATATATTCTTTGTGAGGTTACTTCTATGTCAAACCATAATTTGTGTTCCTTTCCGATTTGCGATTATTTTACTCATGAGCTGTGAACAGAAAATATCGCACATATTTTTTTGATCATGTTTTTTTGTATACTCCATGTCGGCTGCCATTTATAAGGCATTCTATACTTAATGTTCACAAACTGTGTTTTGTATTTCCTACTTATTTAATGGCCCTTGCCGGTGAATGAAACGGTACGAGTTCGCACTTTTTCTTCGTACTCTTTCATGTGATCGTCTTTTTTTTGTGCTACTTTTTGTTGCTAGTATGTCTAGCACAAGAGCCCATCAAATTCATTTGCTTGAGTTTATAAAGCTCGTTGCAGCTGTTTGCAGCAGTTGGGATAAATGATTAAGCTAGCTTATTGATACTTCAGACCGTGTTCAATAATCATGAAGGGTAATCAAGGAGAAAGTGCAGCGCTGTTTTGTGGAGATTAAATGCTGTAGCAACCAAGAATCAGTGCCAACCTATTTCCACTCATGTGTATATGGGTATAAATTTGCAGCTGCTTATTTTAACTTTATGAAATATGTTGTATTAGGGTATGTAATGGAAGCTGATGCTGTTCATACAGTTACAAGACCAACGCAGGTTATCGATATTGTGCGGTGTCATAAAGGAACACGAAAGCAAAGCAGCATATCAGCTTAAACAGGTAAATTATTGTTTGGAAACTCTATTGTCGCTACTCTCGTATAATATGTTGATTATTAGAAAACAAAATGAAGGTCCAAGCTAAATTTTGTTTAAAATTTCGTGCCGAAACCACAACGCCGGTACGTCAGCGTGCCATGACAGATTTCAGTGTTTTTTCGTATTTGAATTACACTGGTGCTGTAAATGTTCCCGAATATTGCCATGTTCACTCCTTGGCTCCTTTGGAACACAGCACAGTCCATTTTTTGTCGATAAACAGATAACGAGGACTTAGCAGGTGCTGTCAAAACCAATGACACTACAGCGAGCTGGTGCGGGCATTTCAAGGTGACGTGGCCAGCCGCATTTTATTTTTTCCACTTTTACTGGCATACTAATCGTTTTCTCGCGGTGAGAGCGCTGTTTATCATGTTGTAGAAGGGTCCTCAGGAATTCCATAACATGGTGCCATCTTGATGCCATGGTGATCGTTTCGTTACTGTGCTATATACCAGAATGTGCGGGACATGACGTTCTTTTATGAAACACGCAGGTCATCACATTACTGTTTATAACATGCGTGTCTTTTATAACGTGATTGGAATGAGACAAATGACATGGTGCATACATGGTAAAGCCGTTGTGGTCGCTTCATCAACATGGTACATACAAGAATGTGGATGCATGCATCACAAGCATGCGTTAATGCTTGAGATGTCGTGATGTGATTTTCATGACATATGTCATGAACAGCATGACTCGTATGTCGTGTTCATGGCATGAATAAAGTAAATGACAAGATGTCACATGTATGTTTAGCTGGGATATCATGTGCATGACATAAAAATATGTCATATGCCATGACAAGTACCCCATTTACTCGTATAAAACCAACACCGCTTGGTTACCTTTCGGCTAATGTTGCCTAACTGTCGGCTAGTGTGTCCTAGTGCTAGGAAACGTTGGCGAACTTTTAGTTTGCACTGACTGGATAACGTTCGCTAACTGCCAGTAAGTGTTGGGTAGTGCTAGGTAACGGTCACTAGTACTGGCTATTGTAGGTTAGCTCTTGGCTAGTATTGACTAATGTCTGCTAATGGCGGCTAACTATTCCCTAATAATGGCTAACTTTCGATAGTGGTGGCAAATGTTGGCTAGCATCGAATAATCTTGGCTAACTGTCAGTGTTGACCACTGCTGGCTAATGTTGGCTAGCCCTGGGCAATGTTGGTTTACTGTCCGCTAGTGTTGGCTATCCGCTCTTATAAAATCTGATAAATATTGCATGTATACTGCTATGACTCTGCCTATGACTCCGTGCGTGTGCACGCACGTACGCACACGTACACACACGCGCAGACAGATGCACACAAGTGCCACACACGCGCGCGCGCAGACCCACGTACGGGCACACGCACACACGCACGCCACACGCAAATGCACAAGAACCCTCGGAAGAAACAGCAAGATCGTGCATATACATTGATCTTCGTGGAACACAATAAGTACACAGAAAATAAAATGGGACGTCGGTGACGTAAACAGCATCGGATAATACCACGAGCGTGTGACTATTTACAAGAAATAAGCGAGAAGACGCTGTGTCGTGACGAGGACGTGACGAAGCGTTTCACGGTTATGTTAAACCGACACGGAAAAGGTTTTGCCTCCCATTGCTATGGCAACCGGCGGTTCATGGGACATTCGAAATGAATGAACCGCACGAACGTCAGTGACAGGAAGGCGTCCACGTTTCACGTTAACCGGACGTTTGGTCTGACGCGCCAATTTAGACACGCACTCGCTTGTCATTGAAAATTAGGATCTAACGTTTCTTTTTCAATCTTTTTTTGTGGCTGCGTGGCTTCTTCAAGGCATGTGTAAGGCTCGTCGTATCATAGAAGATTTTGTTGTTTCACCACGTGTTGAGTGGTGATGCCCATGTCTTGAACTGCTGTGTGCGTCGTACGAGCATTGTTGAAGCGTATCCGGAAGAACTGTTGTTGAGCTTCGTCATTGAGCAGCTACGAGATGGAACGAGTCATTGCCTAGACGGTAAGATATGTGTTATCTCTTCTAACGACGCACTAGTTTTAAAGAGAGAACATCTACGAATGAAAATGATGGGACTTTGCGCATATCAAATGATACATGGTTGGAATGCAGCAGGATTGTCAGAGCCAGCTGTGCAAATACGGAAGCAATACATATAGAAATGGTACATTGAAATATTTCCTACTTGTATGTATGCTTGTAGGTAAAGGCAGGGGCAGGTAAAGGCTCATAAAAAATGTTTTCCAGAACACCGGTAAAGACTATGTTTGCCTTTTGTGTGATCTTAGTACATGTTTTTATCGTGGCTACCGCCTTAAACATTTTGGTTGCTTCATTTTACTACTTGCTGCATCCCCAACTCGCGGCCAGAACGCCATGCTCTGACTACCCAGGAGCCTTGCATCGTTCAAACCCCAGCAGTTATCGCTGCAATCGTGAAGTTCCGTGTTTTGTAATGTGCTTCCTTTGCGTATATCGATAGTTCAATTTCCACAGAACAATTCCATTTGACCTCTTTGAAAGTTAAAAAGAGCACGTAGTTCCCAATGGTACAGGTTGTAAGCCGTCTTATGCGCGGTATCAGCCTGGAAAAACAGAAATGTAGAATAAACAAGAAAGGTGTCCTCATCACCCAGACTATATATGCAGGTTTTTGGTGATGACCGAATGTGTTGCTGGTTTAGTGCACGCGGTATCTTGTGCAGAATAAACAGTGGACCAATAAGAAGAGAATGCGACATTAAAAAAAAAAACGTTTTTTTTAAAGAAAGGGCGCAAATGTACGGTGTTGCTATTTGCTGCTTGGAGGGTCAAAATGTCTGGCTCCTAGGTGACAAGCACATTGTCCTGCTTATTTTGCCTCTCATTCGGTTCTTGGGGAAGGTATGTTGTAGCGACAATGGATTTCAAGTCACTGCAGCCAACAGCTTCCTGCCACCGTTACTGAACATTTAACGCGTTTTGCTTAACCCTATCCAACGCACGTACGGACTTTGCGCGGTGCGCTGAGGGCCTCACGGGATTGTTTACATGTTTGTTTTTGCATTTATTACGTGTTATCTCGCTATATTTATTCCAAGCCTTAGTCGATTCTATGCATGCGCAAATCAAAAGGATGCCAGCGCCAATACATTCATTCCAAACGTAGCTGGTTTATTTCAAACTTCAGTGAGTTTAATTCATGCACAGCGTCCTCCAAGGGCCCTCGAATTTAAAGCCAAGGAAGAATATTTAATAAGCTGGTGGCTGATACCTTTCTTCAACATAAAGTACCAAGATGGGGGACAAATAGCTGTCCCCACACCTGAGTTCTCATTTTTCATTTTGTTTTTGTATGGTAGGTACGGAAAACGTTAATCCGCGCAAACAATGGTCAGCGAATGTCAGCACCAGATTGTTATAAGTGGTGACGTCTTGAAATGTTCTCGTGGTAGTGTTGTGGTAATGGTGACCTCCTGAATTCGAAGAAGCGGGTTATCACTGAATAAATGATACCCTCTAATCATAAAGTATCTAGATGGTAGGAAAATATAAAAAAAGCAAGATTGGTACGACACAAATGATAGCTGCAGAATGTTATGTCGCTCTTCATACAAGCAAGCCTGGATTTATCGCCACGTGGCAGCAGGGAATTGCGATACTAATTCAGCAATAATTACTAGGAAGCCATACACTAGAAGCACTGGTGAATAAGAAACATGTAGGGCACCACTAGCCCTATATACGGACGTTGACATGGCAGTAAATGTAAAAGTTAATGACTTATTAGCTGATTATGTCGCTATCTGGAAGCGCAACGACGCCAGTGATCACAAATTCACTGTGGGAACTTCGCAAATATTTAAGCATAGTGTCGTCATGGATATGAAGTCAGACGTCAAAAAGTGATTTAAATGTCATTATTAGGCACTCATAAGCTTTAATCGCTAGTGAGTACCATTCAATTTATCCATTACTTCAGTGGTCCTCCAATCGAACAGGTCATCATTATTATCAAAGTATCATTTACTTGAACAATAACTGATCAATATAACCCACGGATGAGATGCAGTGTATGGTGATCACTGCAGTCATTATGCGCACTTCAGCCTTCGGATCATGGGTATTAAATTAAATGTCATAAACATGGGATTTGACTATGTCACCCAGGGATTACGCATACTTCACTAGTGATTAGGGTGATTTTTACCTTCTTTAGTGTGACAGTTATAACTTCCATTACGCACGTAGTCACTGAATTCAATCAAACTAAATAAATGAGAAAATCCAGGATAACTTTGTGGCTACCAATTATTTGAAACGCGGGGACGTCATTACTGAACGCTAGTAATGGGTTCAGTAAATGTTCACGTAGTTACGAAGCCATGTGCCATGGATATGAAAAGAAAAGCGATCCAAATGATCCTGAAATTATTGCTAAGGGGTAGTACTATGTAGACAGTACTATTCTCGGATCTATTTGTTCAAGTGATGACACGCACACGCACACACACACACACACACACACACACACATATATATATATATATATATATATATATATATATATATGTATACATGCCGGGTGTTTCAGCCAACACTTTCAAAAATCCCTAAAGATGGGTTTTTCGAAAAAAAAATGGAATTCTCTCAAGGAGTAAGTTGTGGCGGTGGACATCAGTAAATGTGACAAAGATGCGCATTGCATAGTTCATTAAGCAAATTGTCTAAATATTTTTAATTATCGACGTTCCCGGCTATTGCCAATAGCCAGTTTGTAGGCACGGAGACGACGATGCTATATCGGTTTTTCAAGTAAACAAAGAGTCATTCTTTGAAGTCCTGCAGACCGATAAAATGTGCTGTCTTCTTCCGCACGAAACCAAAACTCGGCGCACGAAGAGCGCGGGAAATGTAGCACAAACTCAACGTCCCCTCATGACGTGTTGAAATGTCTACGGCGCCCAGTTCGTAATGTCTTCGATTTCATTTCATTTCATTTTATTACCTTAAAGACCCCATTCGGAGTATTACAGAAGGGGTGGTTAACATGTGGACACAAGAAAAGGCAGATGTTACATTGAAATACAAGTTGGAACAGTTTCTAGAAATTGTGAATGACATGCGATGGCAGCAAAATTGAAGGGTAGGTCGTTCTAGTCCTTGGCAGCTCGAGGAAAAAATGATGATTGAAAAGTAACAGCTTGTGTTCTAGGACGGGAAACTTGGAGTTGATGGCTGGTGCACTGTGACATGCCTCAAGATGATGGCATGACGTAAGGTGGGCGGCTTGGTGAGCTGTAAAAAAAAATTTGTGATAAAGAGAGAGCGTGGCGATGCGACGACGAAAAGCAAGCTAGATTGTGCCTTTAATTGTGAAATGCTGATGTTATACGAATATGAAGAATGGATGAATGTAGGCGCACGATTCTGGAATAGAGTGCATTGATGATATATGTTTGATGAGGGTTCCAGATGGCGGCGGCATATTCCTGTTTTGGTCTGACAAATGATTTTTATGCGAGTAGTTTGACGTGCTGTGGAGAATGACGAAGGTGACGCCTCATGAACCCAAGGGTCTTGTTCGCTTACGAAATTACGTTAGGCCATTTCGGTTCAAGGCCATTTGCCGACGGTTGCACCAGTCCTGCACGTTATTAAGGTCATTCTGGATAGATGCTTGGTCAGAGATATTACCCACAGTACGATAAATCACGCAGTCGTCAGCGAACATGCGAATAGGACAAGATACATGCAGCGGAAGATCGTTAATGCATAGTAGCAAAAGAAGTGGTCCTAAGACTGAGCCTTGAGGGACACCTGAAGTGTCAGGGAGGGGTTCGGAGGAGAAGTTATTGGCAAGGACGTACTGGGAATGATTTGTAAGGAATTCTTTTGTCCATTGTATTACGTGAGGATGCATGTACAATCTGGACAATTTTATTACCAAGCGGTGATATGCCCTAGGGCGTCTCAACAGCTCAGCGTTGTTTCTTTTTCGTTTTTCTTTTTTGTCACTGGGTGCAAGAAAGCGGCTAGTCATCGCCAACTACGCGCCCGCCCGTTTTAAGACCCATAATAGCCTCCGAGATAGGGGAAATAGCACGTACATTTGAAATTGGCCGCCGCACTCACAGCAACACGTCAACAGAGGGCGCTGCGTTTGCTCAAGGGTTCCTGTTCCTCAAGCACTGAGTTTCATTTTGATGCGGGAAGAAGCCCCTAGTTTTCTGTTTGCTGCAAGGCTTAAAACAACGACTATAGTTCTTTGTTTTAAATACTGATGTGACATCGGTTCCTCTGCAAACTCGCCATTCACAATAAGCCCTAACTTCATCAATTTTAATTACCCAGTCAACTATAACTAGTACTTCCTTGACACTGCCTGACATGCGCCACAGCTAACACTGTCCTTCTGAAGCTGTTTTAGTTTTTCTAGAATAGTCTTTTTAATATATATATATATATATATATATATATATATATATATATATATATATATATATATATATATATAGTTATGGCTGAGGAGAAATGCAGAAGTTAAATGAAGAATGAAGTTAAATGGAGTTAAATGAAGAAAAAGAGTACGACGTACGTTGGGCGGGGGGGGGGGAATAAGCAAGGGATATTTGACTGACGTTTCGGCTGGTGAACCGGCCGCAACGTCAGTAAATGTACTGTGTTTATTCAACGAACGTCCTACTCTTTTCCTTGATATATATATATATATATATATATATATATATGCCTTGAGCATGTACTTGCGAGGCGGATGAAGTTGTTAGAAGTTCGCCGTAAACAATTTCTTAAGGGGAAGTTCCTGTGGAGCTCTGCAACGCCGGGTTCACTGCGTATGCAGCCGCTTGAAGATGCTCGTCACAAGCAGCTTGACCTGGCTTGTTGTTGTTACAGTGCGGTGCGTGTCGAACTGGGATGGTCTGGTTCGACCCTTCTGTCAGACCATTAGCTTGTGGGTAGTACGCGGGCACGAAATGGTGGTCAACTCTATAGCTAGTCGTAGATAAGTGCGGAGCTCGTGGCTGCGGAATGTGGTCGACCTGTGGGAGATGAGCTTCTTAGCGAGTTCATGTCCCAATTCGAAGCCGTCCTGTAGGAACATTATGACACATCTGGCGGCAAGCGAAGCCACGTCAGCGATCTTTATGAGCTTTCACAAGCAGCGTGCAGTGACTATAATATATTGGTTACACTCTGCAGGCGTTGGAAAAGGCCTAATGTGATCTATTCTCACAGTAGGGAAAATTGTCTCTGGAATCAAAGTGGGTGTTACGAATCCAGGTTGACAACTAGGACGCCAAATGTGTTGTTGACACACCTTACAGCTTGCGACACAAGAGTGCACATTCCTGTCCGTCCTCGGCCACAAAAAGCCCTCTTGTGTGTTGCGCAAGCTAGCTCGATAGCTGAAGTGGCCTCCTTCGCGTGTATCGTGGATGGCGCGCGAAATATGTGAACGTAAAGAGGTGATGAACAAAATGTGAAGTTCGTCGTGCTTATTGACCCAATGACGACGATACAACGCATCTTCGCGTAAAGGAAACCAGGCATTGCTCTCTGTATCTGCGAGGCAATCCATATTGAACACCAAATCTTTGTCGGCGCGCTGTGCACTCGAAACTTCTTGCTGGGAGAACGTGATCCAGTCATCTCGATTCTGTGGGAGCCTTCCGCAGGCGGGTTTTGTGGCAGAGCATCTGCAACCTGGTTTCTGTGCTCCTGCACCATGACGGATGTCGTAAGCATAATCGTGTAGGCAAACGACCCACCCTGCAAGCTCTTGTTTGAGGTGCTGTTTAACAAACATTGATGTAAGAGCGCAGTTATCCGTTACAACGGTGGATTGTCGGTCAAACAGGTAGTGACGTAACCTCTCGTCTACACTCCAATCGACAGCCACGCATTCCAGTTCGTTAAAAAGCGGTAATGGCGCTACACGTCCGCAAGTTTGCGGTTAGCGTTCGCGAAGGCGTGCTCACGTCGATCCGGTTCACGCTGAATCAAAACTACCCGTACACCGACATGACTTGTGCGCCTATGTCTTTGAATCTTAAATGGCACGAAACGGGACTACGTCGCAGCTGGTGCTTCAGGGTCCGGAAGGCGGCGTACTTCAGTGGTCCCTATTGAAATCGAGCTCCCGCTTGATGTAGGCCTGTGAGCGGAGCAGCAGTTTACACAAAGTTAGGGACAAACTCGCGCAAATACGACGGGATTCCGAGAAATACCTGCAGCTTTTTAATACAGGTTGACAGAGCATAGTTAGCTACGGTAGTTATTCTTTCAGCAGGGGTCTGGATGCCGTCCTGACATATGGTATAAGCGAGATACGACATAGTAATCAACCCGAACTGGCATTTCCGGAGTCATGTGCCTGGAATTTGATATAGGAGGCCGTTCTTGAAACATAAATTAATTACTCGTCGCCACGCCCAAGAGCAAATGCTATAGTGCTCTGTTTCGCAATATTCAGGGCTAATTTGGTGGGCTTCCGTGAACGGAAGTCAGCCGTGAACGAAAGTGGATGTATGCGAACGTGAACGTGTATGCGAACGTGAACGTGTATGCGAACGTGAACGTGTATGCGAACGTGAACGAAAGTGGTTGTATGTACTTTAACGAAGAACTGTTTGTTACAATGCGCCCATAATATTTTCAGAACACCAAGTTTGCAAGGGTTGCTGAAACGTGTCGGTCGTTTAGCAGCCTATACTACCTTATCATATATTGTCTTGTATAACTTTTTGCTTAACTGTACAATAACTTGCATTCTATGTTGTTTTTTCAGGGGAAAAGGTTTTCTGCTAAAGTGGAAGAACTATCCAATTTGGCAAAACACGTTTGAACCGAAGAGTAATCTCAACTCAGCGTGCCTTCGCTTTTACCACTTTCCCCCACGACCTGCAGCAGACAGGTTGGAAGCTGCCTCTGCGAGGTTTGTCTGTGCTCTACAAAGGAAGTTGGCGAGCTCAAGAAATGCCCGTGTCCAGGAATTCTGGACATTCTCCTTCGGAACTTCACGGCAATGCAGAAGTGTAACTTAATGGGCATTTTTTTTTTCAAATATATATTTGAGAAAATCGGCCGAAGGTCAAAAAGTTTCAACTGACTACAACAATAGGGTAGTCCTTTCTAAAAACATATGCATTTTGACACTTAGTCGGAACATTGGTGGTGCGTTAAAGCAGTCAAAGCAGGTCAGACAGGGGCGGTGAAGTCGCACGACCGGAGGACATCGTTTTGCACCCTCCCGGCATGCCTGCGTATGCGTACGCGTGTACGCGTGGGCGCGTGTGAACGTGTACATGTGCCAACGTGTGTGTCATATCATAAGAAGCCAACAAGCAGTGACACCAAGGACAACATAGGGGAAATTACTTGTGCTTAATAAAGGAAATAAAGAAACGATAAGTTAATTTCAATGAAAGACGAAGAAAAAACAACTTGTCCCAGGTGGGGAACGACCCCACAACCTTCGCATCAACTTTCACTTCCATTTATTTATCGTTTCTTTATTTCACTTTGAAGCACAAGTAATTTCCCCTGTGTTATCCTTGGTGTCTTTGTTTGTTGGCTTCTTATGATAGGACAAATTAAAATGGGGCCGCTCGGTTAACTCCCTATCTTCTCATTTATTACATAACGAGGGTCTCGAATCCGGCAACCTTGATGCCTTCAGGTAGCATGTTTGAGTTTATTGACCGGTTGCCTTCTTCCAAAAAGTTCACGCTCTCGTGACGCCTGCGGCAGAAAGGATGTTCCACATCCACCGCCAAGGTGTGTGAGTGGTGGCGCTGGATAACACTCCCAGGGTTCTACTAGAAAACCTAAAATTCATACACTTTGATTTCCATTATTTATCGTTTCTTTATTTCATTTATTAAGCACAAGTAATATCCCCTATGTTGTGCTTGGTGTCAGTGTTTGTTGGCTTCTTATGACTAATAAAAATCGGGCCCCTCGGTTAATCCCCTTTCTTAACGTGTGTGTTAGTGTTTCAGCATGCACGCACACGCACAAATATGTGCCTGTGCGTGTGTGCGCATGGATGTATGTGCGTGCGTACGAGGGAGAGAGAGTGCGTGTACGTGCGAGAGAGCGAGAGTGCGTGTGTGAGGCAGGTAGACTACTTCGGCCACTGTGTCGGCGTTAGATAGATAGATAGATAGATAGATAGATAGATAGATAGATAGATAGATAGATAGATAGATAGATAGATAGATAGATAGATAGACAGACAGACAGACAGACAGACAGACAGACAGACAGACAGACAGACAGACAGACAGACAGATAGATAGATAGATAGATAGATAGATAGATAGATAGATAGATAGATAGATAGATAGATAGATAGATAGATAGATAGTAAGGCTCGAAATGGCTGAAGTATAGAAATATAATGCTATTTGCTTTAATAACAGCTGTCTGGTGGAAAGGGGAAACATTGGATAATTTTTCAGTAATTCGTAACAGACAGAGTAGTGCGAACCCGACTATATTTGGGTTGGAACGGAAAATATCAAAATTTTAGGATGAGTGCTTTGCGGCAAAAAGATTGATTGTCTAAGGTGAATTATAATAAATTCGTAGGTTTTACCAGCAAAGACCACAATATAAATATGAGTCACGTCGTAGTGAGGGGCTCCCAACGAATTTTGACTAGCTGGGGTTTGTGTCAACTTTCACACAACGCACGACACGCTAGCATTCTTGTATTTCGCCACCATCGAAATGCGGCCGCCTCGGCCGGCATTCCATCTCGCCCTCGGGCTTAGCAGCGCTACGCCAAAATCAATGCATTAGCATCGCTAGAACTATGAGGTGTGAAAACCGGCCTCTCCACTGTAAGCCTTCATTCGAAAACATTTTAGTAACATTTTAGTAGCTGGCTTTTAGTAGCTTATTAGTAAACGTTTTAGTAGCTGGCTAATGCCGCGTCTAAGTAATGATGTAGTTGTGCAGTGGCTCGAAGAACAAGTTTGAACGATTTTCCAAGAAACAGCAATATTTATTGCACAGCAGAACGGCAGCCATGCTGTTGCGATCGCAACGTATGTTTATTGACCTCTCATCGCCTCTTAGCCACAGCCTTAGTGAAGCACATGACTATTTTTGCAATATGGACAGATCTCTGAAACGAATGTTTACTACCCAACTGAACTCCGAGGCTGATTGTAGGTTCAAAGAAACAAGCAGGCATCACGCAGTGTGCTCCATCCGCCTCTTGCACCGGAGGCGGAAACAGCGGCAACATCGAGTTGAATATTTCCAGTACGTCTCAAAGAATCGTTTCCAGCGTGAAAGGCGTCTCGCCGAACTAATCCAACGCTACAGCACATAAAAAAGCCACCAGCAACTACCGCCGAGCGCACACCTGGCATTCAACACCACGAGTTCGTCCAAGTGAGCATGGCGACGAAACAAGCCTACTCGCAGATGGCGCCACTGCCTGCTCGTTATGTCTTAGGCTCCTCTGGCCTTCTTGAAGCCCTTGGGTTCAACAGTAGCTGTGGGAAAGTAAACATGCCCGCAAGAGAGATGAGTAGGAGGTGGCTGGAAGTCGGATGGCAGAAAAACAAGGAGACCACAAACAGCGAAGGCGTTCAAATACAAAGTTCGAAGTACTTGTTCAGAAAGTTTGATGCTGGGAATTCTTTGTGCTCTTTTTTTGTTCTGAAGTTCGGCTGGCGCCCACGGCGGCTGCATTTCGAAACGAGAGAAATGCGAACACACCCGTCTACTAAGATTTAGGAGCACGTTAAAGAACCCTAGGTGGTCGAAATTTCCGTAGACCTCCACTACGGCGTGCTTCATAATCAGAAAGTGGTTTTGGCACGTAAAACCCCATAATTTAATTTAAGTTCGGTTGGACATTAGTCAAAATAATAACAAGAGCTTGGTGGCGTGACCCACCGCCCCTATTCAAAAGGGGCGCTCATAGCATCTATCCTTGATAGCTTGATAGCATCCATCCTATGCGGCTCTTTTGAAAAATAACTGTCTATAGCTGTCGTGCTTCGTTGCACACTCTGGCTGAATCATCACGCACAGCCTCGATGGTGAAAGAACAAGCTTTGGCTTTCCAGTTTGCACATCCTTCTACATGTAACGAGAAATGTTGTGCATGTAGGTGATAGCGGCGTCCCTTCGATGTTCGTGAGGTGGCTCGTGTAAGCCTTGCTATTTTCCTTCGCAGGAACACTTCAATAAGCTTTTCAGCAACCCGCCCTTGCGCATGGATCGTGTAGCCTGCTTCCGTGGGGTGCCACGATTGCTGCTGGATAATTTTCGTCACTTTCTACCAGCAGCGTTTTTGAGTGATTTGTTAAAACACAACTTACAAAGGCTACGCTTGACAAGCTTGGACAACACAGAGTGGAATGACCCAAGCGGTTTATTGCTATAGATACGTGGTAATACAGGTACACCGAGCAAGGGCTATCGCAACACCTGAATAACTTCTGATCCAAACATGCTGTTTCGCCATCGTCGGGAAACTCAGGTGGCAAGCATCAAGATGACAGATAGGCAGATGAGTCAAGGAACACACACATCGATGTAACACACATCGTCGAAGAGTGAGTTTCAATGCACTAGTAAACACGCGATTGTTCAACGCTGTTTGATGGATGTCCTATTTTCCACAAGTCTCACCAATGCATGGTACGCGCGAGTTTTTGCATTTCTCCCCATCGAAATGTGGGCACCGCAGCCGGAATTTCACCGGGCTTAGGAACACAACGCCAACCCTACTACACTACAGCGGCGGGTACATGTTGTGACGTTAGTGAAAGCGCATGCGTATATTTTATTCTTCAATACACTAGAGTTAACGATGCCTCTTAGAAAGGTCAAGGAGAAACCGTCACATGGTAAATGTTAGAGCGAATACATTATTGTAGCTGCTTGAACAACTATAACAATTCTTCTTTACGTATGGGGCTTAAATGACGCCGCATATGCTTTGCACCGTTTGCCTCGCAGTGGATGTGGCGTCTAACATATATAACCACTCCGCCACCCCATATTCGATTTTCTTCGATCAAATAGTTGTGAACAACCGAATGTATTGCGGTGCCTTCAAAGTCATCTCTTTAGGATTCGTATTGCACTGCATATATGTTCCCTAAGCCTATCGTTGGCACACTGGCCAGTCTGCTAAACATAACGTTGACCGCATGACAGTGGAGTTTGGTAGACAACTTTTTCCGCTCATTCCATAAACTTGACCTTGTGTTTCTTATACACCGTTTCAACGGGCGAGAGGGAAAGTGCTTGCAACAAGCGCATGGCGAGCATTTCCTTCATTCTTAGTTGTGCGAGCCCGCGCGCTGCTGCTCGAATATGTCGTCATCGCGTGGTTTAAAACAATTTTGAGATGCTTCGCCTCTTTCTGCGAAATCACTGCGCGGCGTCACCTTACACATGGTAGTCGGGGAAGCAGTGTGTAGTTTTGGAGTTTTGCATAAGGAGATATAGAAATTAGAAAACCTTGACTGCGCAAATATGCAACGCACATCACCAGACCGTGTTCTGTCGTGAAATATTTTAGCTGCAATGGTTTCCATTCAACTGAGACAACAGGCGTCTTTGAAATACCAGATGGAATTGAAAACTTTGGCACTACCTGATTGCGTGGCACTGGAAGGGAACCACAAAAGTGTTCTTGTATGGCCCACCAAATGCAATCCTCAAACATTTGAGCACCAATCGTTGGAGTATTTGTGTCCTGTCACCGGTGTCCTTCTCACGCATTTCAAGTCTGCGAAGAGATGTCTACGTTCAATCTCCTGTATGAGGTCGTGACGAGGCAGAACACAAGAGATTACTTTGGCTTGTAAACTAAATATAATAGCTGTGCGCCTCAGTGCTACGTTCTTGTACTGCAAAGCACTAGTGTGACACAGAAACCGCATAAAAAGAATGCCATGACCATTTATAAAGAGACAATCTCCGGAAAACAGGGGGAGATTGTCGTTGGGGACGGGCCCAAACAAGACAGTAAAACAACTGTTTTCTTGGCCTTGCGGTTTGTACGCCGAGCCGTTATTGCGAACCAGAATTACATTATTTGTTTGCGTATGCCGCACCTACGAGTGAGTCGAGTAAGCAACGGGTCAGACGCGCAGTGTGTCTAGGAATAAGTTTGAACGATATTCAAAGTAAACAACACAATTTATTCCGAAGTAGAATGACGACCACGCTGCTGCGTTCGTCAAGTATGTTTCTGAACTTCCCATCGCCGCTAAACCACAGCCTAATGAAGTACACGGCGATTGTCGCAATAAGGACAGGTCTGTGAAACAAATGTTTACTACACAACTGAAGTTCTAGGCTACAACTCCAAGGCTACAACATTTTCCACACATTCCATAAACTCAAGACCAGGAAGTCGGGACATGTCGCTTAGTTCGCAGCTCTCACAGGACGTGGCGTACGGACCTACAAGATTAAAAATTCGCGTAATGGCAGACGCAGTTTACTGGACGAAAACGGAACACTCATAATAAAAGAAAGTTCCAGTTCCGCCATAAATGCGAAGCATGGATTGCGATAGCAAATTAGCAGACAGCCATAAGAAGTAAGGATAGCACTTTTATGGGCCGTATCAACTTGTATATTCGCTTTCCTGCATAAATTGACAAGCATGGTGTCCCGCGCGCACAGCAAGCATGAATGCATCGCACTCGATGAATGCGTATACTCGTGGTCGAAACGCTGGCGTGAGCACGCCGCGGTGCAATGCGAAGGGACCATCTTGCGGTGTAATCGCTTCAACACAAAATCAGCGCCGAGAACACACAGTACGCTCAAAGCTACATGCCAAACACGCACCTAGACTCTGTCGAAACGCATATCGCTTTCAATATACGGCCGCGCGACCGTGCGCAGCCGCCACATATTCAATTGCAAGCAGGATAGAACGCCGCCGCCTCCCCACCCCCCTCCTCCCGGGGCCTAACCACCCACGCCTCTAAGACGAGAAGCCGGCTAGTCCACTGCAAATCAGAAGTTTCGCTGCCATTGATAGGCGCTTATAGGCTCAGGTGCGCCTTCAAGAAAGCCGCTTGGGTGATCTCGAAAAAGCGTCCTGCCCCCACCCTGATTTGACATTTAGTCTGATTTAGGCTCAGGTTAAAGCGCCATACACCGAATACACACGAACAGACAGACAGATCATACAAACCTATGTGCTACCCATAATTCCCATAAATTGCTGAATAACCGCAGCGCCAGACTTTTCCTCTCCCAATTGCAGGGGAAGTCTGTATGAAGTCTTTTCATTACAGCGCCCGCGTCCGCGCGCCTACGCGTTTTCGCGCGTTTAATACAAAAATAAATTTCTTGCATTACCAGGAAGCGAAAACGACGGTATTTCTGCGGTAATCTTCGGAGGAAAGTGGTGGTGGTTGCAGGGCCTTGTCCTATGCATACCTGATGCTGACGGCGCAGCTGCGCTCAGACAATCGTGTCGACATTGATGCCCAGGACACGAGAAACACTCGCGTTAAAACTCCGGAACTGTGACGACGCTAACGTTAGCGTTAGCTAGGGTTAGCGGTGCTAGCCCACGTCCTTAGAGTGACCTAAAGCGCCATCCGTTATTTTGTCCGATCGGATTGTCGCGCGGCTTCACCAGGCGTCTTTTAAGAGCAAATATTCGTATTCTTTAAGAAGCAAATAGCTCGTATTCTGAAAATCTGATTTCCAAAGAATAACGCAAGCGTTCGAAATGATGGTGACGGGCGCATGTTTCTGGCTATGCGGGCGCGGTATTGGGGTGCGTAATCTCGGTTGGCCTCAGTTTACGAGTCTATTTCCGTATTTACGTGCAAGTGCCTGGTCGTGTTATGTTCACTGCCCCGCACATCGATTTGTTTTTTTTTTCTTTTTTGCATAGCGGACGTGTTTAAGACTAGTACCTTTTCTGAGGGCTTGGTAAATGACGAGAGTAAAAAAAAAATCATCTGCGACTGGTGAATGCTCCAAGACCTGCTTCACTAAAGGGCTGCTAGTAAGGCGTATTAACTTGAACAACCTAGAATATTTCCGTTCTTTTCGCAAGCTCGCAATAAACAAGGTCTCCGAAGTCATTTATTTCCTTATTCACAGGGCACGTTATGCCGCGCCCTTGCCTTTGAACTAAGGATTACTGAAATCGTAATAAAACCGAATGTAGACCAATGTACACAACCAATGTAAGCTCGCGAAAATCACCATGTTTGGTGAGTGGCTATAATGTTCTTTTTATTTGCATAAGTTCGTGGGTTGAAACCCGGCTATTACGATAGTTTTTTTTTCAACTATAAACTATAACAACTTGTACCTTTACTTTGTAGTGAACGTTAAGAAACCCTAGATGAAGATTATTCTGTATACCCTGGCCTACGGCATACCATATTGCCCCCTGTTCAGATTCCCGTCGTTTAGATCAGTCAACGAAAAGTACCGATATTTTACGCAGACCAATACTAGTCAAGCAATTGTTTCTCCTAATGTCCATTATTTTTTTTAGCCCCCCCCCCCCCCCCATCTCGCATTCTGGGAAATACTGAGCATGATCAGGTACCTAATACGGGTGGGGCTACTGTCGCACCGGGTCTAAATCGTTTAACCAGCTTGAACTGAAAGTTTTCGTGTTTTCATTTTTTTTCCAATAACACGCATGCTAAACTACTACAGCACGAGCTGTGTGCAATGGCAATTACAGAATGAACTGTTGAAGTGGTTTGGCTCATTTAGCCTAAGCTTACGTCCTTAGTGTCTAGGCTACATGAAATCCAAATTAATGGTTATTCAAATAGCTAAGACACGCCGTTCACCGCTCTGTACTTAGCCCTGTTTCTTGGAGTGCAAGAGACGCCTCTATTAACGTCAGAAACACTAAGGAGTCAAAGCAGCTTGCAGCGATATCAATCGTTCTAATCGATACATGTCGATACAGAGAAACCAGCCTGGCGGAAACAATGCAGGCACACCACTTGCTTCAGTTTTCGTTATACCGGTATCAGCAAAGGCGCGGTCCCACCATGGCAGCAGTAGCGCATGCTTACTAAGAACTTTTGACAACTTCGGCGGAGCAGCGGCCTCACTTCATCGTGCGCACTGGCGTAGTATATACGTGCACCCTCATCGCGGAGCAATTACTCATCTGCAGCATCTCTGAGCCTGACGGGGGGCCGCGCAACGGAGCTGCACGAATCGCAATCAAAGCGGGAGAGCTGTTTACAATCCGTGCCGTGCGCATAGACCATCGTCTACAGCAGTTATTTGCGTATGCGGTGGTGGGTCTGTCTGTCGCTTCAAGACCCATCGCGCTAGTGTCCCTGTATCTGCTCCCGCAGGGCGCAGAGTTGCGCATAGGTGCGCTTTATGTTCCTGCTCTGCAGTGAAGCCACTCCTCGCCCACGCAAAGAGGCAAATGCCGCGCGGTGTTCCATTTGGTTTTCTGTCTGCTTGGTCACGAGCTACATACGGCGATTGTTCGCAAGTGCCGAGCAAGATGACACCTTTTAATTCAGCCTACTCTGGAACGATTGGCCTAGCCGGAAAGGTGCCAACCTCCGGAAATTTTAGTTTGTATGTACATATATACACGCACTTATACAAACACAGGTACGAACGTACATATCGAACGTACAACTTTGGTTGGCAGCAGCGGCTGTGGCAACAAGTTTCAGCCGCTAAGCCCACGCATTTCGCTACGCAGGCGCCGAGGCAGTGCTTTCAGCGGTCACCATTCCAAGCCGTCGGTATCATCCCTTGAGGACGACAGATCCGCACGTGCATCTGGTTGCAGTGAAGAGTGGAAGTGGGCCCTGACGTGGCGCTGCCATCGACGCTGCCATCGACGCTACTTAAGCGGGACCGCAGTCATCGCTCTGCCATTTGGTTGGCAGCAGCGTCTGCGGCAACAAACTTCTGATGCTAAGCCCACGCATTTCACTAGGCAGGTTAGTTTAGATTAAATTGAATCTTTCCACCCAATTAATATTGCCACACCTGCTGCTGCCAACCTGGTGTATCTTTGTGAGCGATGGTTACGAATGCAGAATCGTCTCGCGAGGTTGACGTACTTCAACGAGATGCGCCAAAGCCTAGAGATGTTTAACTCCCTGTACGAAAAAATGTGAACAAGATCAGGAAGCGCTAGCATTGGACAACAAAGCTTTAAAGCAAGGAAACGAGCACTTAGCCAAAAGGCTTGCTGATTCGGAGCAGTAGTCTCGAATCAACAACGTCGAGATTAAGGGTATACCATGCACGCAAGGGGAGGACTGCAATGCCATTTTGCAAAAAAATTGGAGACAAGATTGGCTGTCCAGTGACTTCTGCAGATATTGACGTCTTTCACCGGGTACCTCCCAAGAAAGACAAAAACATAATAGCCCTTATTTTGCCTGAGAACTAAGAAGGCTGATTTTATCAGCAAAGCTAGAAAGGCTAGATTAACTACGCCAGGCCTTGATCTCCCTCAGACCCCAGCCACTCCAGTCTATATCAATGAACACTTGACGGCCGACAATAAGCGTCTTTTTGCCCAGGCACTGGCTCTGAAGAAAGAAAAGAAAAGGAAGTTTCTTTGGAGTGATGGTTGCCGCATTAAGGCGAGGGAAACGGAAGTTAACCGGGTGTGTGTCATTGGAAGCGCAAGGGACCTGTCTGAAATTTGCTAGCTGGGACTAACCATGCTTCACTTGGCCTAATAATGGGCTATGTTCCATCCGAAATAAAACCATTAGTGTCAGTTAAAAAGCCGGAACTCACGTTTTTTCATCAAAATGTTCGATCACTTCCAAATAAAATAGACGACTTGACCTTGCTAATCGACACTTTCGGAGTACCGTTTACGGCAATAATGTTAACTGAAACTTGGTTGACGCCCACATCGCACATGTTTCAGCCTCCTGGCTATCAATCGTATTTCCGAAGTCGTCAGGTTAAGCGTGGGGGCGGTGTCGCGCTTTTGCTCAGGGACGATATTGTGGCCAAGCCCGTAGATGAATACACTGATATAACTTCCGACTACGAGGTGTTAAGAATGCAGAGTCATAGCAATCTGTTTTCCGTTGTGTACAGACCACCATTAGGTGAAGCAACCCGATTTCTTGTGTCTCTTGAAAAACTTTACTGTTATACGTTAGAAGAGAAGAAGAATCTGATCTTAGGCGGTGATGTCAATATAAACATGCTTTCGTCTTCGCCGCTACAAAAAGATTTTCAATCTCATATCACTACCTATGGTTTTTCAAACACAATATCTACTGCAACGCGCGTGACTATTGAAGGTGCATCCCTATTAGATGTATTCATTTCAAACATTATTATTGATTCATTAGAGGCCAAAGTTGTGTACACTGATATCAGTGATCATCTGGGCATTATATTACTGGTAAATAGAATTCACTGCATTGCTAGTAAAACTAAAAAACCAGTCTTTATTCAATACATTACTTCATCAAATCTTGAAGCATTTCGCCAAGCTATTACTCGAGTAGCTTGGAACAGCGTTTATCGAGCAGAAGATGGTGACAAGGCGTATACTGCTTTTATGAGCACTTTCAAAACTGTTTACCATGAACACTCCCCCATGAAAAAAATGACACGGCCATCCAAAGCACGAAAACCTTGGCTAACACCTGAGCTTCTCGGTATGCTTAAACACAAACACGCCATGTATGCTCGATTTGTGAAATCTAGAGATGCTGCCCTGCTCAGAGAGTTTAAGAAATACAGAAATAATCTCACAAATCAGCTTAGGACTGCTAAGGAAGCTTATTACGTGGAAATTTTTAGTGACCCAGCCAATCAAAAAAGTGATGTTCTATGGCGCAAATTGAATTCTTTGCTGAAGCCCAGTTTAATTTCAGTTATTCCAGATGTTGTGTGTCATAACGGGCAGAAACTTTCCGGAAATGCTATATCAAACGCGTTTAACGAAATCTTCACATTAAAACCACAGTTGAATGACGTTGATGGCCTCAACAACTATACTCAGTTCCTGCCTGTAAACGCGTTTAGTAAGACTCTATTTCTTGTCCCAACTTGCCCCTCAGAAGTCGTTTCTTGCATCAGTGATATACGTAACAGCCGGTCCCTGGATGCCGATGGCATCCAGATTCGCCCCATAAAGTATGTCCTTCATATTATATGCCCTGTTCTTACCCATATTTATAACTTAATATTAACTACAGGTATATTTCCAAAACAAAGACAGACTTCACGCGTTGTTCCAGTCTTCAAGCATGGTGATAAGGGGGCACTAATCAACTATCGACCCATTTCGATAATTCCAGTGCTTTCGAAAGGTATTGAGAAATTAATGCATATAAGATTGCTATCATTTTTTAATCACCATAATTTGTTGAAATAGTGTCAACATGGCTTTAGGAAGCATCGCTCTACCGAAACAGCCCTCTTGACTCAAAAAAACATAATTATAGATGCATTCAGTCGCAACCAAATCGCATTAGGCATTTCGTCGATTTTTCCAAGGCATTTGATTTAATTGATCATACCATCCTTCTTAGTAAATTAGAATACTATGGTGTGCATGGAAGAGCGCATGCGCTTTTAGAATCCTATCTTTCAAACAGGGCACAATTCGTAGATAGAAACAATGAAACATCTGCAAGGAAGCCGGTCGTTGTTGGTGTGCCACAGGGAAGCATTCTAGGGCCACTCTTATTTTTGATTTACACAAATGATATTGTACACTGCACAGACAACGCAACATTCGTCTCATATGCTGATGACACAACAGTTTTTATTATAGGGAACTTCGAAACAGTGATTGAAGCGATAGCTAACAAAACGCTGTCTAACCTAGATGCCTGGGCCCCGGTGAATTCTTTAAAAATAAGCCCTTCAAGAACACAAGTTATTTTGTACACCCCTAAAGGAAAAACGCTGACAAAGGAGTTGAATTTATTTTTGGGCCCCCAGCAGTTAGAGTTGGTGGATTCTGTTAAAACCTTGGAATACATTTTTCAAAGCACCTTGCATGGAATGTACATGTCGAAAACCTCCATTCAAAAATGTCGTCTGCCATTGGTGTCCTTGCACGTACGCGATGTATTCTTCCTACAAAGATGAAGATTATTATCTACAATGCGTTAGTATCCTCTATCTTGCAGTACTGCAGCATAGTGGGGTGTACTACTGGCGTAACAAATTTGCGCAAGCTGTATTTGCTGCAGAAAAGAGCCATACGACTTATTGCTGCTGTACATTATGCTTCTTCTACAAAACTTCTTTTTACAAAGTATGAAATTCTTCCATTGTTCGGTTTATATAATTATAGGCTGATGCTGTGTTATAAAGTTTTTGTTAAGTATGGTACCAATACCATAATTAATCTTGCTAAGTTAAAAGCAAGCACAAGTGTTCGTTCTACCAGGCACAAAGAAATGTGGACTGTACCCACCCCTAGAACTTCTTATGATGAACAATCTTTGAACTATAAGCTACCTTCCCTTCAGAACCTATTAAACCATGGAGATTTTGATCCTTCGTGTAATCAAAATTCTCTCATTAAGCGTTTCGCCCAGTCCATTATCTTCAGGAATAGTATACCCTTTCGAATTCTTTTCCCTCTACTTGTCCATCGCTGTTTTTCATGTTCACGCCATTTAAAGCATATGCAATTGGGTTGTATTGTTTTCGCGCTTTGTTACAAAACTTTTTTTGTTGCTCGATGTTATATAATATTCGTTGATTTATTTGAACTCTTTGTGCATGACTGACCGTCATCCAGCTGTTTTGCCGACTGTAAAGGGGCCGGGACCTCGTCAAGCTGCTCATGATTTCAGTCGCGTACTCCTCCTACTCCAAGGAAATAAAGCTGATTCATTGATTGATATAAGGACTAGGACCCCCTCGATCACTCGATAGAAAGTCCTGACTCGAACTGCTCAAAAGTTCGCGTGCACACGCGCATTACTTTGTAACAAAATGTGGTGCAATGTTGTTCATCGTGCATATGAAGTTTTCTCGCGGAGGCCGGAAGACAAGAAATGTTTTAAACAGTGTTTAGAGAAAACTTCGCACACGTGTGGTGGACAATTATGTGAGCACATTTTTGCTGCTCAAACCAGACGAGTAATGACCGTCGCAAAGAGAACTATCGTGCCTGCAGTTATGTCAGTGACCGTTAACCGTGACCGCTCTTCATCGCTAACCGTCGTTCGCAGCAGCTGCACGTTTTCGATATATGCGGTGCAGGCATGTAGATTTCAACTCATTTCAAATGTTCACATGCGCACGCTTCATGCAAGCCTTACTTTGGTGATTCACACGGCAAACTTAACAGCTGCTTCGTAGCAGCAAATCTGCCGGTGGAAAAAATTCAAGATGCACGAGCTTGTAGATCAAATTTATTTCGTACAAGGGAATGCATGAGCAATGGCTGTGGTAGCAGGCGATGAGTGCTGGTTCTTGGAGCCTTCGGGGGCAGAGTTCAATGCGGTTACTTTATTGTTATTTTTATTGCACTACTCACATAAGATGACAAACTTGCAAAATATTTATTCACACATTGCAGACTGTAATATTACAACACATTTTCTTTACCTCTTCGTACTACTGAGGTTATTTTACTATAACACAGCGCTTATGAAAGATACAAAAATAATTTTGCATTCCTCACGTCGACTAAGGCTGATCGAACAAGCAACGTAATAATATGCAGGCGGAAAATGCTGAAGCTAACACAGCTGTCTCATCAGCGGGAGCGCACGGTGTTTTCGCTTACTATAAAACAATGAACAGCAGCACACCAATCGACCTTACGTGAAAAATCAGAACGCCGACAAAAAATTAAAAAAGAACAATAGAGAAAAAACAGGGTGCAGCGGGCAAATTGTATCTGCTAGTAATTACTCTGTTTTGAACACACTGTTCTAGAGCCGCATAGTCAGAATAGTCGTTCAAGCAACACAGCGTATTGGGCGAGTTGGCAAGTTAACATTCTTGCCGTTTATGAGCAGCGCGACACAGACGTGTCGTTAGTTCTTTGTCCCGCGTCTGTGTTGCTCTGCACATATACACCAAAAATTGCACAAGTCAACAACCTCTCATGCCAGGCGTACGCATTTCAGCGTGTAATGAAGTGCTACCCGAGATAAATGCTGCTTTAGTGTACACAAGCCAAACTCATCTCTGTAAACAAGGCAAATGTAGCTCGCATATCCTGGTACCTTTAGGAGCCGGCCCGTATCCTTTGTGCGCACGGCGTCGCGTAGAAAGCTATGCCACCTTCCGTGCGGTTTGGTACAGTGCACCCCGTCATACTGAAGTACAAGTGTCAAAATGTTGTGTTTCGTATCACTTCAGCAAATTCATTACCTTAATATCGTCGAGTACAGTACCTGCAACCCAGAGTCGATCGGTGCAATGCATGCTCTACGGTCCGCTGATTGCAATTTCGATGAGACTAACGGAAACGAGTCGGCGTCGCGCCCGTAAAGTTCGTTTCACAGCGGCGCAGTTGAACATTTGACGTCATTTTGCACCACATGATAGCGCTCGGCGAATAGCGGTGCGAGTGGCACCGGAAAAGTTATGCACAACTCTGCTCCCTGCGGGAGCATATTGTAACGTTTGGAGTGGGGTATGAAATAGATGGTAGCTGGCCCATGCCTTCGTCCAACTTATCCACGCTGAGGACGTTGTTGAAGGGAAGCACTGCTTCACATTGAGAACGAGGAATACGGGATTTATTTACAGTATGTACATGAGAACGTTACAGTTCATGAGTCTAACATGACTGAAAGAGGAATTCACTATCAGCAGCCGCACAACAGCTGCTTATAAACACTCTGTCCTTCCTAGATCCCTAGGGGGGGAAAACGGCCGTCCAACCTGTTACCGATTCGGAGCGTTCAAAGTCATCGTTGCCGACCCGCATTTTGAGGGGGGGGGGGGTTTACACACACACTTCCGCACAGGTTTCACTGACCATGCCGAGGTGAGTGGGTTCTCGCTGACACGGTGCAGACTCCTCTTAACCCCGAGCTGACCTCGCACAGTGGCCGCCGCGGCTGTCCATTGTCTGGCGTCTTCGAAGGCCCGTGAGAAGGAACCGCAAAGCATCGCCTTCCAAAAATTCCCCCTGCTTCAATCGAACCGTGAAGGCGTTGGCGATTCCGCTAACAATACTTGGTCCGCCGACCGCGTTTGCTCATACCGGCGCCGAGGGGGTGTTGACGCGGCACATCGTCGTCCCTACAAAACGAGTCACCGCAGTAGGTGAGGAAGCATTCCAAGGTCTTTTCTGGGAAGCTCGCCACCTCCACAGCTGCAGCTGGGTGGGAAAATTTTGTAGGTCGCTACCCTTGCAGGCCGTTCGTAACAATATAGAGGAACACTACATCGTGCCTCTACCCACCATATCAACCTTAGGAGTAAACCTTAGTCAAAATGGCGTTCGTAATGCAATGGTAAAACCCGCGGAGCTTGGCTACGTAATAGTGCGCAGCTGTCGCTTTAAAATCAACGCCTCTTTAAATCTTCGGCGCCAAACCGTCCTATCCAATAACTCTCGCATTGAAACGGAAGCCCCCATTGAGTTTCGTTACTCTTCACAGAAGCAACGGCGTAGCTGTTATATATACACAAGCCGACAGCGACGGCGGTGAAATTTTTTCTTAAAATTCGCCACACATTTACGCAAATAAGTTTTTTTTTGGGGGGGGGAACGATAATCGCCACGCATGCCACGTCCTATCGGCTCCTAAACTTCCACCATTTCTTCACCTGATTAGATAAAGTCATAAGCGTGAGACACACCACCAACCACCACGAAAGTTCGGTTGGGAGGCTAATAGAGCTATTCATTTTAAAAGCTACTCGCATTCACAATTGATCATTCACATGGAATTAACCATCTTGTGGGATAAAGCAAAATATAGGCGATAAAAACGATAAGGTACGCGTCCCTCGCCACGTTCAAGTTGCACCCTCACCGCCCGTACATCGGCCGGCCGCATGCTGCACGTTACACTGTCAGCGCTTGAAACACCTGTTGCACCACGGCGCGAGGCAAGTTTCCTTTCACCTTGACAGAAACAGGTATGCTTCCTGCGCGCACTAGTGGCGACTTTTTCCTATCCCCTTAATCACTATGATTAGCAATATCTAGGTGTTGTTACTATCATTAGTAGTAGGAGTGCCTTCGCGGCAACTCTTGAAACGTCATTGCCGACCATTGCGCAATTCTGCCAACCACATACATACGCACTACTGAAGGAGACATTGCAGCGGCACTTGGTTTCGCTTATGCAAACAACAGGTCTTCCCTCTCAAATTATTCCAAGGAGAACGTCCTTCAACAACGTGCGAATGCTGAGGCAAGCAATGTTTTGAGAAAATGTTAGGAGTTGAAAACCTTCGCTCGAAATAGACGAACAAGATGGAAGACCAGTAGCTTTCCTCTCATGTGACTAGCGACCATGTTCAGAGAGCTTTCTTCCTTTTTTTTTTTTGCAAGAGCGACAGAGATATGAGATGTCACATCGCGTAAAGAGATGCGAAAAAATGGTGGGCTGAGATTGTTTATAAGAGTAATGACGCACATGGAATGGCTTCGTTTCTCTCAATCGAAGATCTTAGAGTGATTTAATGATCACTAGACACTGTTAGCCTTTGGTCACTAGCTAATAGAAGTAACGTCTTCTTCTAGGTAATCGGTACCTTCCAATCGAACACGTTGTGATGAAAACCAATCAGTATTCACAATGTGAATTATTGAGCAAATAACTAAGGAACCACACGTTAGGGCTAATAGGAGTATAGTAACTAATGACCACTAGTTACTGACATACAATGCTAAGCTGTCCCTGTCTTACACACTATATAGTGATGAATATCAAATGAAATATAATAAAGCGAGTAATTCGGTTATGGTTACTGGGAACTGGTATGATTAAGACAAGAGTGATAATGAATCATTGATGTTCTGGTACAATTGTAGCTTTCATTCGTAAAGTCTCCACTGATATCAATGAAACAGTGATTAAATGAACATTTCCTTCCTTACCGCTGCTGACCGATTACTTCTGGTCATTAGTGATCTCTAGTGATACGCTCAGGACGGTTAACTCTCACACTTTCATATAGCTCAGCCTAATGGATACCAAATGAGAAGCCATACAAACTATGATTCATTTATATTAACTAGGAGATGTAACGTTCACTCACTAGTGCTAAAACATCGCTTTGTTTAGTATGAAAATGGCAGCCTTCATTCGCGCGCGTCTACAGTGGTATCAATCAAAAGGCGATTACATTGGAATTTATTTGTTACCATTGCTAACTGATTACGCCCATTTATTAGTAATCAGTAGTGATTCGGTAGGTTGGATGTTGTCGTGTTTTGTACATTGTAGCGTCATGGATATCAAATGAAATCTCACATAAATTTTGATTGAATGATCACTAGGAGATGGTAAGCTTGAGTCACTAGAGGTCCCGAATCACTTTGTCTAGCATCAAGGCGGTAGCTTTCACTCGAGCGCTTGCAGTCATGCAGTCATTAAATCAGTATTTGTGGCTATCATTTCTAATTGGCGATACCGATTCATTGGTGATCAATAATGATAAATTCATATGCGTGTGGTCATACATTTAAGCAACATATCACCGCATATATCAAGTGAAAAGTAATAAGAATGATGATTCAGATATGATAATAAGAAATTAAGGATTGAGCCAACGGTGATCAGGAATCGCTTTCTTTAGTAGGACAGTGGTAGTCTTCATTTCCTCATTATCACTTCTAAAGTGACATTATCAAATTCCTTTTTCTGACTATATAGCAGACAGTGTCCAAATACTGCTGATGACTTGCAATTACGCTCATATCACTGTACACCAGTATTTAAAAATATGAACTTTACAGATACCGAGTGAAACTTCTCTTAACGAGCGATTCAATTAGGTAACGAGTAACTGAAACGTTTGAGTCACTAGGGATTACAAATGTGAAGAGTGTGGTGGGAATAGTGGAGAATGAGCTTAATCATCATTACGTGCTCCGTTAAGAAGATAAGCAACAGGGTGATCTCTTAAATGACACTATGATTGATTGACTGATTCACATACGTAAAAATTTTGAATGCAATCACCGCAATGCGCCGGGGTAACACAACGGGCAGCATTTTTGGAAATAATACTTCAACAGCTTTCAGTTAACAACACCGAGAGGTTGCGCCTTTCTAATAACGTGCGTGATTACGGTACTGATTACCAACTTTCCTCCTGCTTGATAGCAGTGTCTTAATCCGGACCAACACACTGCTATGAAGTAGCGAAAACTGCAAACAACCCAATAGGACAAGCAGCGGGCCCATGCGACAGTCACCACCGGGACGTTCGGTTCTTTGCTCGAAATTTCGTTCTGCTATGGCCTCCAAAAGAACGCGTTGGCCTGTGCAAGAAACTGTTTTTCAAACAGCGCGCTCTTACGAAGGCTGCGCTACGTTAACTATGAAGTCGCCCCCGTCGATGCTATCAAGTTGCCTTCCAATTAGGTCACAAACCGGTGCCGTCCATGTATCATCTCCGAGGTGGTATAAGGTGAAACAGGCCTATGGAACATATTTGCAGTGTAACACGTAAGCTCAAAGGAGGGCTTTCACGGCACCTCAATAGATTTGGTTGTTCTACACCATCGAGTATGTGGTGGTGGAGTCTTTGTACATGTTAGACACCATATTCACTCCTAGGTAAACGAGTCCTTCAAGTGCACAACTGATGATTATAAGCTTCCGTTTAGCAAAAAATAGTTGCTGTTTCGCCCGCTAGGCGAAGCATCGATTGCGATCTCAAATTAGTAGACAGTTAAACGAAGTAAGGATAGTAGTTTTATTGGCCTATATACTTCTAAACATTCACTGATTAAATTAGCAAGCATGATGTCACAAAATGCACTTGCAAACTTTGACACATCTTATTCGTTGACCGCGAACAATCGCTGGCACGAGCAAGCGCGGCAGCAGCAACGAGCGAGAAGACCTTCGTGCCGTCTATCGCTGCAAAGCAAGCGGCGGCGAGAACACAGTACGCGCTAAGGTGTGAGCCGTCTGCAGATCGCTTTCAGGATCCGGAGCGCGCGACCGCGCATCGCCGCGCAAAACACGCAGTTGCTGGCGGAGTAGAAGCTCCCTTCCCCTCCCGCGCAGCCTCACCACTTTCCTCCCTTTCGCGCGAGATTGAGCTGCGATCGTCGGCTCCCCTTGCGCCCGGTTGCGAAATACACAATTCCTGACTCTATTTGTCTTGATGGGCACCACCTATTTATCCAAGAAATGCGTAGATGTTCGAATTCTGCCAATTAAAATATAAATGACTCGGTGAAATTTATACGTATTTAAAGTTCAAGGGAAAAAATCAATTTCAATTTTAACATTCTGATTAGCTTCGTTTGATGGAATTATATCTCGGATCGGCAGATTTAGTGGTTCTATTTGCCACTGTATAAAAGCGATCTGTGGATCGTGAGATCGTGGCGAGTGAGCAAGTGAAATGAGTTTGATTCAGTAATAAAAGCATAATCAGATGGTCTAAGCGAAAAGTGGCAAAGTTCTAAAGATATTTGTACTGTTATTATGCGGAAGCCACCGCGTAACGTTGAGTTAACGGGATTATATAATTTTACTTACGTGGCTCTAACCTCCTTTTCTTTACCTGTCACGTTCATCATAAAATACAGATGCGATGGATGGTTGGAGGGATGGATGCAAAACTTTTATTAAGGTCCTGGGAGTGGCCCGCAGCGCGCTGAGTCGCATACAGAGGCGATTACGGGAAACCATGGCGCCGACCTTTCTAAATGTCAACCGTCACGCCGCAAGTTTGGGCCTGCTATGCATTGTATACTTTATTCTTTTGGCATATTTCGTTTAGTAGCATTGTCTTGAATTTCCCCGCAGAGCCAGACGCTAAGCTGACGGAGCAGCTGGTGTGCACGAGAGAAAAGAACGTATGACGTCAAAGCAAAGCATCAGCTCTCGACACAGCCGGCTGCCGTACGGAGGCTGCCCGACGACCGATTACCGACGGCAATGTAAAATCCCCAAATAGCTCGCTGGAGAAATTCCTACATTAAACTATACAGGGTACCACCATCGAAAACCCCTGGCGCTGCTGTAAACAGTGGAAGGTGCTTGCCGTAGTGTTTACAGCGACGCAAAATTTACCATATCACAAAGATAATCCCAGCGACAGCTCTTAGCTTAAAAGATAGGCTCTTAGACAAATAGTAATTACCAATGCTTATAATACTAACCGTTATTAATGGTGCTACCAGAGTTCTGCTTTGGCAACATTTATTCTTTTCTGTATATTTTGTTATTTTATCTATTCAAGTAATGCTGGCCCCCTTAGTAGAGGGGAATAGCAATACAAGTAAAAAAGAAAGAAGCAGCCCAGTAAACTTAACCGTGGGAAGGCATAACTATTATTCTATGCACAATATCACTCGCGTGCTTCTAAAAACTGTGAAAAATTTCAAAGTGACTCTTCATAGACAGATCAAGGCCTCTCAGTCCCACAACAGACAATTTCAGAGAAAAATAAACTGCTTGATGTTATTTCGCCCAAGGAAAGACTTCAGTTTGACGCTATGTCATCTTTTAGCTGTAAAAATTCCTGAATAACGCTAGGTAAGCATCAGTTGATAGAAAGCAAGATGAGCGAATAAAGGAGTGTAGTATATTCATGGAGTCAACGTGTGCCAAGTTTACCAAGAGACGCTTCAAAAAGCCTTTTTTTATTATAAACCAGCGGCAGAATAAAAAAGAATGTTAAACAAATTCTGTATTCCTTCTCAGAACCTAAATATAGGCGATATCACCAGAACTCACCTTCTAACTATATCTTCAGTGGGGTAAGGCGGCAATGTAACCTAGTAATCCTAAGCTCTATTTTTCTTGATGGGCACCATCTATTTATCCAAGAAAGGCATAGATGTTCGAATTCTGTCAATGAAAATATTGTAGGATCTTTGAGCGACAAAAGCCAACAGAGCGCGTGATGGTCTGTGATTACTGAGAAGGGTTTGCCATATAGATATGGGCGGAACATTGAAACAGCCCAGATTAGAGCAAGACATTCGCGCTCGGTAATCGAATAGCCGCGCTCTGCAGTTCTCAGGAGCAAGCTAGCCTTGGCTATAACGCAGTCGTGTGCGTGCTAGAATTGCGATAAGACGGTGCGGATCCCAGAATGACTGGCATCGGTTCGGACCTCTGTTGGTGCGGACGGGTCAAAGTGGGCCAAGACCGGTGGATTGGTGAGAATCGTGATAAGGCGTGAAAATACGGCAGCCTCAGGGGAACCCCACGTAAAAGGCACGTCGTTCTTCAGAAGTTCAGTGAGTGGTTGAGCGACTCCTGCGAAATCCTTCACGAACCAACAGAAATAAGAACAGAGTCCCAGAAAATTCCGGACGTCTTTGACAGACTGAGGTACAGGAAAAGCTGTTACTGCGCGAACCTTCTCCGGGTCGGGTTGTACTCCGGAAGCAACTACGAGATGGCCTAGCACTGTAATCTGTCGGCGCCCGAAGTGGCACTTCGATTACACTAATTGGAGCCCAGCCTTTCGGAAGACGTCAAGGATAGCTGCGACGCGCTCAAGGTGCGTCTCAAATGTAGGAGAAAACACAAGGATGTCGTCGAAGTAAGAAAGGCAAATTGACCATTTTAAACCTTGCAGCAGGGAGTCCATCATCCATTCGAAGGTAATGGGGGCATTAATTGCATAAACCGAACGGCATAACCTTGAATTGATAGAGGCCATCTATAGTGACGAAAGCGGTCTTTTCTTTGTCTTGCTCATCCACGGAAATCTGCCAATAACCAGATCGAAGTTCGATGGACGAAAAGAATTTGGTGCCGTGAAGACAATCAAGAGATTCGTCGATTCATGGTAAAAGGTAAACGTCATCTTTAGTAATTCGTTTAGGTGGCGGTAATCAACGCAGAAATGCCATGTGCTATCTTTCTTTTTGACGAGCACGACCAGCGACGCCCAAGGACTCGACGAGGGCTCAACAATGCCTCTGGCGAGCATCTTGTTTACTTCCTGCTGAATAACTTGCCGCACTGCTGTTGACACGCGATACGGTCGGCGGTGAATGGGAACAGCATCACCAGTGTTCATCCGATGCCTAACAAGGGGCGTCTGACCAAATGATCGATTGTCAGTATCAAATGTGTCGCGGTAGGAAAGCGAAAGGCGATATAGGTCGGCTGCTGGGTCAGGTGCGAGGTCCAGAGCGACTATGGGACGTAATGGGCCGTCGAGGATCAAGGCATCCTGTAGGTAATCAGGAGGATCTGGAGACGTGTCGGCTGCAAAACAGTGACGTGGTCGTCTGTCACTGACCGGAGCGTGGCCACCGCTATCCTTCAGGTAACACTTGCTTCGTCAAGCCAAAATTGATAACGGGGAGAGACATCCGATAAACGGCAAGGCTTACGACGGGGTGTGGCAGAGATGTCGCGCGCCAGAAGGACATAACGAATAGGTGCGAGGACATAGTCGCCATTAGGCACGGTTGCCGTTGAGGCAAATTCGACGAAGGATAGAGCTTTTGGAGGCAAGCGAACAAAGGCTGTAGTGCAGAGGGTGTTCGGTTGTTCGGGGCGAACGTCTGAAAGAAGAGGAAGCTCGACGCACAGCGTACCGGTGGAAGAGTCGATGAGGGCAGAATGCGTCGTCATAAAGTCGAGCCCGAAGATTAGGGCATGAGGGCACTGGTCAGCACGGTGAACAGGACTGGAACTTGGCACCCAGCAATTCCTATGCGAGCAGTGCGCATACCCCTGACGGCAACAGTGGCGCCATTGGTGACGCGTACGGCTCGAGTGATGGCAGGCGTAAGAACGTTTTTGAGGCGACGACATAGGTTAGCGCTTATTATGGATACTTGGGCTCCAGTATCAATTACTGCCGTCAAAGGAACACGAAGTGTAGTTCAAATTATGTTCGTGTTGGGGAGGAGCGTCAACTGAGAATTCGGACAGGACGAACGTGATGCAGCACAACCTCCAAGAGCTGCATGGCCTAGTTTTCCGTCCATCGGTTTGGCGAATAAAAGGGGCGAGGTTGGGGCGACGTGGAGCGACGGCGTGGAGGCGACGGCGATCGCACGGAGGAGCGGCTGTCAGGGGCATCAGAAGTAGGGTACAGACGGCGAGGTGAATAACGGCGAGCGTCGGCGTATGGGCGAGGAGCAGGGAATGAGCTCAAGTACGCCGGCATCCAGGCGGTGCGGCAGTGGCGGGATACATACCGGAAGCAGATCGGTTTGTCGTCTGGGGTTCGCCATTTAGCAGATTTGCGTGGTCGGGGAGCGAAATACTGGTCATGACAGGTTCTGGACATGGGAAAGGGTTGCAAATCATGTCCGGAGACTGAGCAGGCGGTAGGGAGGGCAAGGTTTGCAATTTCTTGCCACGAAACTGCTTGAATAACGAAAATAGTGGGGGCGGCTTCGTCAAAGGTACCGTCAGGGGGTCGTGGATGAAGGGGGGCCGGAGTAGCCGCATCAGTGTCACGACAAACGATACGTGTGATGTTCTCCTGAAATGGTCGTGCGGCGGTAAGATCGGAGCAAGATGACGTGGCAGGGGTGTTTGCGAGCCGGGAAAGCTGTGGGACGACGCGGCAGCTTTTGGCTACCTCGATGCGGCGGCATTCTTTGACGATGGCGCCCACGGGGGAAACGTCGTGCTAGACGAGCAAATTGAAGGCGTCGACGGCGATGCCTTTCAGGATATGGCCCACCTTGTCCACCTCGGTCATGTGCACGTTGACTCTCCGGCAAAGCGCGAGCCCTTCGTGTATGTAGGAGACAAACAATTCGGTCGACTACTGGACATGGGTGGCGAGCTCTTTTCGCGCAGCCTGTTGGCGACATGGTAGGTTGCCAAATAGGTCGCGCAGCCGCTATTTGAAAATGTCTCAGCAGGAGAGCTCGAACTCATGGGTGCGAAACAAGACACGCGGTGTCCCGTCCAGACAAAAGATCACATTGGCAAGCATGATGGTAGGGCCCAGTTGTGGCTTTGGCTAACACGCTCATGCATGCTGGGCCATTCGTAGACGTCAACGTCATTTTGGGCGGAGAATGTCCCAGGATCACGGAAACTAGAAACCGTAACGTACGTTGTGGTTGGCGCCGCAGGTGTAGGCGGCGACAGGGTGATTCCATCGGAAGCCGTGGCTTAGAAGGCGGCGGTGCGGCCGCTTCGGAGCTCCGTGGCGAGGGCGGGGAACATTCCAGCTTCACCACAATGTTACGCGAAGGACTAGTCAGTAAGACGCGAAAGTATTTACAGGTTATATTTACAAAAGCGGTTGCAGTTCTGACCGGTTAGATTCACAGCGCGAGCCCAGTTCATTCTTCCTCCTCTTTTCTCGAGTGATGGTGCCCACGGACCTCGTTCAATCAAATACCACACGTGTGCAGCAATATCAATGACTCGGTGGAGTCTATACGTACATGAATTTCAGGGAAAAAATCATCAATTCCAATTTTATCATTTTGAATTATTCGTTTGATGGAATTATATCTCGCATAGGCAGATTTAGTGGTTCTATTTGCGGCTGTATAAAGGCGATGTGTGGATCGTGAGATCGTGGCGAGTGAGCAAGTAAAAATGAGTTTGGTTCCGTAATAAAAGTGTAATTAGATTATCTGAGCGAAAAGTTACAAAGTTCTAAAGATATTTGTACAATTATTATGCGGAAGCATAATAATTGAGTCGCATACAGAGGCGATTAGAGGAAACCTTGGCGCCAACGTTTCTAAATGTCAGCCGTCACGCCGCAAGTTAGGGCCTGCTATGCGTTGTATACTTTATTTTTTGGCATATTTCGTTTAGTAGCGTTGTCTTGAATTTCGCCGCAGAGCCAGATGCTAAGCTGACGGAGCAGCTGGTGTGCACGAGAGAAAAGAACGTATGACGTCAAAGCAAAGCATCAGCTCTCGACACAGCCGGCTGCCGTACGGAGGCTGCCCGACGACCGATTACTGACGCCAATGCAAAATGCCCAAAGAGCTCGCTGGAGAAATTCCTACATTAAACTATACGGGGTACCACCATCGAAAACCCCTGGCGCTGCTGTAAACAGTGGAAGGTGCTTGCCGTAGTGTTTACAGCTACGCAAGATTTACGATATCGCAAAAATGATCGCAACGACAGCTTTTTGCTTAAAAGATTGGCTCTTAGACAAATGGTAATTACCAAGGCTTTTAGCACTAACCGTTATTAATGGTGCCACCAAAGATCTGCTTTGCCGACATTTATTCTTTTCTGCATATGTCATTATTTTATTTGTTGGAGTACTGCTGGCCCCATGAGTGAAGGGGAATCGCGATACAAGTACAAAAGAAAGGAGCAGTTCAGTAAACTTGACCATGGGAAGGCATAACTATTATGCTACGCACAATATCACTCCGTGTCTCTAAAAATGT
Source organism: Dermacentor variabilis (assembly GCF_050947875.1). Lineage (NCBI taxonomy): Eukaryota > Metazoa > Arthropoda > Arachnida > Ixodida > Ixodidae > Dermacentor > Dermacentor variabilis. Next base: position 3,544,527 of record NC_134568.1, read on the forward strand.
GAAAAATTTCAAAGTGACTCTTCATAGACAGACCCAGGCCTCTCGGTCCCACAATAGAGAATTTCAGGGGAAAATAAACTGTTTGATGTTGTTATTGCGCCCAAATAAAGACCTTAGTTTGGGGCTTCGGCATCTTTTAGGCTGGGTAAGCATGAGTTGACAGACAGCAAGATGAGCCAGTAATGGAGTGTAGTATTAGCGTCGATTCAACGTGTCGCCTAGTGGGACAGGGACAAATTCAAGAAATTCATGGGACGCGACGGTTATAAATCCAGATCGGTACAATGGCAGACAAAATGAGCCTATTTGTACCGATGTTGATTCATGAACGGCACTCTGCTTATACTATGTGTCCAGCTAATGCGCGCCAAACAGTGTAAATAGTAGGGCTACGAGTAGCGACGATGGGCCAAACGACATTCTGAGAGCAATCGTCTGGCGCACAGTGGTGAATTTTTTCTGCTATCATTGATTAGCCCATTAGTCGAAATTGTTTGCTTATATATGTAAATACTATGAGAAAGCTGAAGCAGGGAAGCCGAAGACGAGGAAGCGGGAGTAAACGCGCGTTCTTGGCAATACGTTTCAACCCATCCAGCGTGGCCAGTCCCCTTTGTGGACACGAGCCATGTTTTGAGGCAACAACAACAATGCCCCGCAGTGAGTATGCGCCACCACCAGAGGGCAGACCAAACCAAACCAAACAGGCATTCTCGCGGATGACCTGCTGTCTGTGAAGTAAAGCTCTGCTCACCTATCGTCTACTCTTCATCGACTGAGGAACCTAGAGGTGAGCATCCTACCACGAGCCGCGCAGAGGTCAAGGTGCCCTCAACAATGGAACCAGTCTCAGCGGCTCAGCGATGTGGAGATGAGCCTTCTGTGCGGACACTATCCTGCACTTTTAAACAGCACAATGAGCTTTTCACTGACGGCACTGCTTAATTGCCCGGAACTCGGTTCCTTCGCCATGAATTTCCTACGGATGGCCAATCGCTGGTTTGCGTGCCGTTAAGGCGATACGCTGAATGGGGGCCTGCAATTATAAGCGAACAAGTGCATGAAATGCTAGCAGCAGGCATTATAAGGTCGTCTCTAAGTCCTTGCGCCGTACCTGTTGAACTCGTTCAGAAAAAAAGAACGGTACTCTCCGATTTGGTGTTGATTATGGAGCACGGAACAAGTGTACGATACCCGAATCTTACGCACTGCCCAGTATCGAAGACGCAATCGACACAATACGAAAGATCAGATATTTTTCGTCTGTCTATCTGCGTGCCAGATATTGGCAGATAAATGTCGCAGAAGAGAACAAGTTCGGAAAAGCCATCCGGACTCTTCGCGAGTGTACTAATTTAGTCGTATGCCTTTCGGGTTCCGCGGGGCTCCAAGCACTTTTCAACACGCAGTGAAGACCGTGCTAGGTCCGCTAAAGGATCTAGCCTGCATCGTATACCTTGACGATATTCTAGCCATGGGTACAACAAACGAAGAACATCTGCACAAGCTAGACGCTGTTCTAGAAACGCTCTACGATTCTTGCTTCAGCTAAACTGCGAGAAATGTGAATTTGGACTTGCGCCTATCTGTTACTTGGTTTACAACATTTCCGAGCATGGCGTCCACCAACTCCGCGAGAGAAAAGCCGTAGCGATAAACCCGACAACATGAGTGAAACAAATACTGTCCTTTTTAGGGATCGTTTCTGACTTATGAAAGTTTGTTTCACATTTTGCATCAATGGCAGCTCTCCTAACAGACCTGCTAAATAGCATCTTTTGGCCTGCTCGAATTGTCGGCACTCTTTAATGATCGCATCAACTGTAAAGCAGCTCATTCACATGAGCACTTTAAACGCGTCCTCAGCGATGCCCTTAAGCACGTGCCCGACCTTCTCACCTTCTCTCATGTCGTGATCGGGTTTACGACAAAGTGCCAGCACGTCCTGGATGTACGAGACATAAACAGTGGTCGAACAAGGAATAGCTGCTGCAGTCAACGTTTCGACTAAAAAAAATTCGCTTCCTGAGGACGGCAACTGCCCTCATGAAGAAAAACGCCCTTTCAAAACGTTGGCTTCAGCGACAGTCCTGGTTCACCCATTATTCACCACGATAGAAAATTCGCTTTACGCCTCCCACTTCTGTACAGTGGAACAGAAAAAAATGTAAAGTAGCAGAAAAATATGAACAGAAAACAGAACTTTTTTCTGTACCTCAAAATGGATAATTGTTTTACACATACGTTTTCTGTAAAATAAAACAAAACATTAAATAATTAAGAGAAAAACTTTAAACAGAAAACAGAACTTTTCCTGTAATACGAAACAGATAAGTGTCTTTACACACAAACTTTCTCTTAATGTAAAACAGAGAGAACTTGTTAAATAACAGAAAAAGAAAATACAAAACAGATATTTACAGAAATTTTCTGGCAAGGCGGCTGGCAGAAAACTTGTTTTTTAGTGAAAATTTATTTTTACAGTTTACGTTGGGCGCAACATATCTGAGCCTCGCTGACCAACCACCGTTGCAGGAGTGGCTTGGCGGTGATTTAATTTTTCAGCACTGTGCTTTAACAAAACCGCCTAAAACATTGCGCATTGTCGGCTTCATTTTGCAGCGAAGCTGTCTATCGCTAGGATCTGGGATTTCACGGCGTCCGCACAGAAAAACTCTCCCTTGAAACTCTCCCTTAAAAAGTGAGAATGAAAGAGACAACAAAAAAAGCAAACGCGTAACGCCGCTCGCGTTGGAGCTCGGTTTAACGGCCACCTGTGCCTAAAACAGCGCTCCGACGCAGCTACGTCTCTGTGCATATACGACGTAGTGCGTAGGTACTGTGCGCCTGATCAGGCGGCCAAGGGAAATTTTCGGTACTATTGCGCTCCGCCGTTGCTATGGCAAGACCACGCGTCATCCGTACGCCTGAAGAGCAGCGTATTTACTAGGAGCGACAGCGAGAGCACCGGCGGGAGAGAGACCATCGAGGTCGTGCCAACCCACCGGCCCGAGAAGAGCATGCCCGCAATGTGGTACGTAAGAGACGAGCAATAGCTGAAGACGCATATCGCGATGCCAAGAATGCCGCAAAGAGACGTTCACGCAACGAGGGCACAGTGCCGGGATTGGACGGTGCCTACGCATGGTTCCGAAGAGACTTTCTCGATCGCAGCTTCGGATCAAGCCGCCGCGTATGTGGTCGCTTATGGTTGGATAACAACCTCTCGGAAATCTACGGCATACGGTCGTAAGAGCGATGGCTGAAGCTGACGTGTGCTTTCCCAACGAGAACGTTGGGGAGTTTAGAGCACTGCTAAAGGGTAACGTGCCTCGGTTCAGTACAACGCGTGCATAGTGGCTCTGTTAAAGGGTGCGGTTCCACGTTTCTCAATGACGAACTGACATGTGCACCGGCATGTGTCGGCGCATTTTCCTAAGCTCAACCCCGATCGGATCAACATCGCACGTCATCAGCCTTCACAGAGTGGAATGGCTCATGAATTTTTGATAAGGCACTAGAATTTGCTGCTTCAAGCGCGATTGACGCAGGCACTGTTTAATACCGGCGCGCTCGGCAACAGCTACATGTGCTACATCTTTGAGTAAGCAGAGCAGATGTGTTAGCCTGCGTTCTGTTGAAATAGGGGACTGCAACAGCGGCGGGCCTTGGCCCATGCGACCATCGCTCTCTTCTCTTCGCAAAACCGACAAATACCACCCTCTCAAGAATTAAGCGGAGGAGTTATAAAGATCCCGCGTTTCGGAGGTGCCGTGATTGAAGCAGGGAGCGGCAGCAATGTTGGACCATGGCTGGGCCTTGCTTCTGGCGCTCGCTGTATGCGCATGCTACAGCCTGGCCCAATGGGTGATCAGGTAACGCATTTTCTACTTTGTGTTTCCACGCATCCGCATTGATGGTCGTCTTGCGATCAGGCATTACTTACAGCACAGCCCCAAGTCAGGCGAGCGTCGAACATACCGTAGTTTTCAACGTACCCGCGGCCCTTCACAAAAAAGCTCTTTCTACTTTAACACACCATTTCACTACAGCAAAACTGGGCAAGGATAATGTAACGATTTTATCGCAATTCTTTTCGTTTCCGCTCGCCGGCAGTGGCCCGAGTAGCACGGCGCGCCGCCATCCGGGATCGGAACGATCTGCTGGTTATGCTCGAGCAGTTGGCGGTAAGAATGGCATAGAATATAGCGAAAGGGATAGCAACATTATACAGGTCTTGAGAAAATGCAGAACGACGTGGTACTTACGTATAAATGCTTGAAAATGGACAGTTTTAGAATAGCGTTTGCAACAACACGTAAACGCACTATATAGGTACTTAAGAAAATAGCGTTGTTTTCACTGCGCATGCTCCCAACATTGTGGTGTTGCGGTGGTTTACCTGCGCTATGTTCCCATATGTTATATGGCGAGTGTAACGTTCGTAATAGAGAGTGTTAGCATAGCATAAAGCGCTTGCGGCAGCGGTAGCGTGCGACGCAACGCTAACGGTAAGAAAGGCTGCACTGCATGGCACATACTACTCTTTTAAATTTGCGGAACAAAGCAAAACGCTAATGGATAGATGAATGTTATGAGCGTCCCCTTGGGAACGCCCCGTTCCAAAGGGGACGCTCATAACATTCTTCAGACAAGGCTGGGTTGCGTCACCAAGTTCTTGCTATTATACTCCCTCATGTCCTACATAGAATAAAAAGAAAAAGAGAGAAAAAAAAAACGCGCGATGAATTCCGATAACTAAATTTTCTGACCCCCTATTGTGAACTTTGTTTTTGCACGTCCCTGTTTTTTGTCGTTTCCGTACTTTTCTTCCACTAATCTTCCAAACGCCTCTTACTAATCACTATTGCGGACATGTTTACTTTCCCCCTGCTCCCGCTGAACCAAAGGACTTCAAGGAGTCCAGTGGTGCCTAAGTGGACCGCAGGGCAGATATTTTCACATTATAATAAAACATGCTCCATCGTTACCTCTAGCTTTACCGCAGCAAGCACATGCTTCTTCGTTCTGATATCTCGCTTTATAGGTGTGTGTTCGAAGTCATCCTGATCTCGCTTCGAAAAGTAATGAGCTTCCCTTTGAGTTATCATAAATTGTTTTTTTCCTGATTTCGTTTTTTCCTCTTAAGTAGTTACTCATGACAGGTTTCTTTTGTCATTTCCGCCACCCATGCGCTTATTTCTGTCTCTCTGACTTTCCGCTTGACGTTCTTTGTTGCTGTGTTGCTCACCCTACAGGCCGCATACTTGTTGGTAAGCTTCCTCGTTCTTTCCCTCCACTGTGAATCAATGTTTTTTCTGTACAAATACTACAACACTCTCCGAGCCCATTTACTTTCTTCCATATTCCTCAGTCGTTCTTCATAATCAATTTTACTGTGAGCTTCCCCCACTTCAAAACTAGTCCTGCCCATATCACCCTGCAAAGCTTCGTTTGTAGTCTTCCCGTGAGCGCCCAATGCGAGGCATCCCACTCACCTCTGGGTGCCATCGAGTCCTGATTGTACCTCTGATTTAAAGCAAACAACTGCATTTTCAAAAGTAACTCCTGGAACCATTACACCTTTCGACATACCCCGAAGCACCTCGTACCTATTGTATCCCCATAGCGCTCTGTGCTTCATTATGGCTGCATTTCACTTATCCTTTATTATTATTGTTTTTTCCTGTGTTTCCATATATCTATTGCCTTCGTTCATCCATATACCAAGGTTCTCACATTCTCTTACCCGAGGTATTTCCAGGCCCTGTATTGCCACTGTCTGTTCACTGTTTTCATTGAATACCATAACATCTGATTTTCTAACGCTAAATTTCAGATCTAAATTCTCGCCCTCCTGTCTACAGACATTAGCCAGACGTTGGAAATCACTTTGCTTGTTAGCTAGCAACACAATGTCGTCCGCATAAAATAAAGCGGGAAGCTGCTGCTCTGCTACTGTACCGACCTGTTTATATGAGAGATTAAACCCGATATTACTTCCCTCTAGCGCCCTCTCCATCCTCACCATGTACATCCTAAATAGCAGTGGGGATAAATTAAAGCATATACGGTACCATCTAGATGCAAAAACGCAAAGTATTGACAAGGCAAATCCACACGATATGTCGAGCTAATCCAACGCCGAATCTGCCTCACTAAGTCGAGCGAATGATTGAACGACAAGCTTTGGCGCCATCTCAACGCAGCTACAGGAAACATGAGCAAGCATGAGTAAACTCTCTCGCTAAGCCTACTGCTATACGCTAATTGAAAACCTATCTCGAAAACAACGCCCATTTGTCACCAGCACACCGTTGTGGAAGCATAATTACACAAATTGAAAGCAAATAGCCGCCAATAGTGAGGAACGAATGAGCCGAAAAGGGCTCGGAGTGACGCCACGTTGCCCCTACGTAAGGCTCCCCTTGCGTGCGTCAGCTTGGAACGCTAAATCGCAAAACACTAAAATTGCCGCGCGTATGGCCGCTCGAGGTCCTGTGCGTGTATTCGCGGGCTTCTTTGACGCTCGGACAAACACTTTTGTGTGGCAGGTATTGAACAACATATCGGGAGTTTTTCATGTTGCTTACAATTTTCTCATTTACATTTTTCATCTAGTTAAAATAATTGAGACGTTGATTAATTAAGGCTGATTATCTAGTTAGGCGGGATGTAAAAAGTAATCTGAGTTTCTCCAAGCGACGGCAAACAACATTGCTTTGGTTCTGTCCAGCTACGATAGCATTTGCATATCTTTAAAGTTTGGCTCAAGTGAAACACCCTGTATGTATATACAGAGTGTTTCAGCTAAATCGGGTTAAACTTTGAAAACCGCCCAAGTGAGTGACGAGAATGCAACCAACTTAGTAATGTTCACTTTCCTTTTGACCAACTAAATGCTGTATCCTTCAGTGTGACTTGAAGTAATTAATTCAGAATAGGTAATTAGCCAACCTCTAAAGTCTCGATTTTTAAACGCCAAACCTGCAATGAACAAGTTGTTTAGCCTGTTCGAAAAAAAAAAACATCCAAATGATTTCTTTCCGCGCTGATAGCTGCTGTGGTTTCAACTTTTGAGGGCTACAAAGAAAGCACGCGATATTTGAAAGAAAAATAATAACATGGCCCAACGCGCTCGCGCGCAGCGACATTCGTGCAAACATTCTACCAACGAAGGATTGATGCTGCACGCACACGGAAGGCATAACTAATCGGCATCAGAAAAATTAATAGGCGATGGCCACACTCATCATGTTGGATATCTTCCATCCGCCTCAAAAACTTCCTCACCTTTAAGAACGTCAACAGCAGAAAAAAAAAAGAACACTGGCAGAGCTTCAAGAATAACCATGCATTATTTATCACGTGTCACCTCTTCGCGCTATAGCACAAATACTCAAGCTAAGGATTGGCTGTGCGAACACCCGCCGTTGATGCTTAGTGGCTGTGGTGTTGGGGTGGCAAGCATGAGGTCGCGGGTTGGAATCCCGCGCACTGCGGCTGTGTTTCGATAGGGGAGAAATACTAAAACATCGGTGTACTGAGATTCAGGTGCACGCTGAGGAACCCCCGGTGGTCGAAATTATTCCAGAGACCCTCGCTACGGCAGGCCTCATAACCAAATCGTGGTTTCGGCACGTTGAACCCCGTAATTTAATTTATTTTAGCTGCGTGAATTTGCGCGAAAGTTAGTCCGACAAGGACGCGTGCATGACGACGGTCCCATTGTGTACATCGTGCTGTGGCTGAGAGACACTTCAGCCCGTGATATTCACAGGCGTATCTAACGGGGAATAAAGGGGGCACTTGCCCCTTATGTCAGAAGGGGAGGGGCAAGGTATACCATTTGCCCCTTCCTACTTTTGAAAGCGGGGATTGGCACTTCCAGCTGCCCGCTAGAAAGTCCAACAAAAGAACAGCTGAAGTTGAATTTCCTTTGTTAATAGAGCGACAACATAATTAATGCTTTTCTTGACTACGCATACCCTGCTTGGACAGCGAGGATTGTCTTATGTGCCTTGTGGGGATTCCATGTAGCGGACCACGCACGGGATTGAATATAAACGTTCGCATTGCGTAGAACGCCTGGCGCTGGGCGGTTCCCGCCCTATCAAGCTGTCAATTTGCGCAACTTCCATCATGTCCAGTTTTGGGGCGACTGCTAAAACAGCATTCCAAACCATAATAAGCTTGCTACATTTCTTGTGCGGGTGAGGCGGGGGTCCGGATAAGGTATCATAATCTGCCGCGCCCAACGACTGGTGTGCCTTACAGTATGAGATCGTTGGATTAATAAATACTGGAACTATTTATACTATGTCTAGAGATAGCCTGCATAGCGTTGAATTCTGAGTAGCTTATCACAGTCAAAAATCTAATCAAGCCTCTTACCGGTATAACTGTCGAATTTCAGTGTGTAATCACGAATTCTCGGAGAGAGGCTCGTGAAAATGACCATGGTCAAACGCGCAGAGCCATTTCAATACCAACTGAACACAGACTTGAATTTTATATAAAGGGCATGTGTCACTTCTGACCTTGACCTTGTCGCTTCTGACGCCGTTTCTAAATATGAGCGACACTATTACTTGTTTCCCAACAGGAGGAAAAATAGTCCATATTTCGTATTTTGAAAAAAAAGGAAACATAAGGGCCACTTTTTAGAGATGTGTATCGATATTTTCACTATGTAGGTTGCTTGTGTGCTCTAAAAACTGTCTGTTTCTCTCAATTTTTTAAGGGTTATACTTGGTTTTCCCCTGGTATCTTCGGTAAAATATGCGGGGCACGGTGTTTATATTTATTCGAAGTACGAAAAAGTGTTTCGAGCGATGAACCACATACGTTTATTCTGTGTAGGTTGATTACAGCCTTTGTAGAAAGTTACTAATTGAAGCCTTCCAGGGTGTCATACATGCGGCTAATCTGAATTTTTCCCAGACTCCTGAAACAACAGCAGGAAACACGGACGGGAACGGCCGTGCAAATAGAAAAACTTTAAGGGCAATGCGTTGCGAAACTTTCACCTTCCTGTTTTGAACGCAAGTGTCGCAGATAATTACTAAACCCTCTTTTTTCATGTATTTCCGTGCATATTACCAGATTCGTAGTTCGCTTCTCCAGTGTCCTCGGTGAGCTAAGCAAGGCACCTCGTTTTTATCTGGGGAAAATCAGGGGCAAGGTACGGCCATTGCGTAGGCAATGTTCCAAATGGGCGGGTTAAATGCGCATTTTCTAGTAGAACACGTATTCAAGTGATACACACGTTATTGTTCTGTTTTACGAGCGGCGTAAGACTTAGATGGCGGCGCTGGCATAATTACAGCTACAACTGAGGACACATTTTGTGCACATAAGCGTAAAAATACAAGTTCATGTGTGTTTGTAAATAATCTAATATTTGGGGTTTTACGTGCCAAAACCACTTTCTGATTATGAGGCACGCCGTAGTGGAGGACTCCGGAAATTTTGACCACCCGGGGTTCTTTAGCGTGCACCTAAATCTAAGCACACGGGTGTTTTCGCATTTCGCCCCCATCGAAATGCGGCCGCCGTGGCCGGGATTCGATCCCGCGACCTCGTGCTCAGCAGCCCAACACCATAGCCACTGAGCAACCACGGCGGGTGTGTTTGTAAATACGTGTTGATCAGATGCAGTGTTAAAATAATTGTAAGCAACTGTTTGAAAGTACCACGCTGCCACTTTTAGTTAAATTTGCCAATGTGTCAAGGTGACTCTGCGTTTCATATATTTTATACTTTGAAAGAATAGCCAGCATTTCAGGTGCAATGTGTAGCGTGGTTCTAACGTTTCTGGCTTATTTAGAAGAGTTACGAATAGTTATTGAACCATCATCTTTTTATTCTTACTTTTTCATGCGTTATATATTAGTTTCGCCTAGTGTCCTCATTGAACGAAAGGAGGCAGTTTCGTTATGTTTGGTGACTGTAAGGACAAATTAATGGGTGATGTGGAGGTGAAGTTCAAAATATATAGGTAATTGGGGCTTTCGCAATAAACTGCGTATGCAAGCACTCTAGAGTGCATGGTCATGTCTAACGAGCGGGGAAGAATTGAGTCCGCTGCCTGAGCAGACCTACAATACCCGTCAAGGCCAAATTTAGCGAGAAATGGTGGTGTGCACTGTGGAAATTATCTGTGTGAAGTTAAATGCGGTGGGATCGAACATAGCCTTCGTAAACAATTTCTTATTCAAGTGTTAGAGCTTTTGATATGACCGCTATTAGCTATGCTTCCCAGAGTACGGACGTAGCTGTAGTTTACAACAGGTTTACATTTTGTGGAAAGGGGACAGGGGACATGGTAACTGCAATGTGGGCCAGAATTTTACGTTCGAGCTCTGGTTAGAAGCGTTCCAACTGATTACAAAGTAGTCCTTTTTCTTTTTCTGGCGCCATCACACGTTGCGACGTGGTTTCAGAAGCGGAAGTGAGGGCAGAGATTGTAAGACTCAGAACGACGTCGGCTCCGGGCCCTGACGGGGTAACGAACAAAATGCTCAGGAACTTAGACGATGATTCCATTAGTTATCTAACGAAGTACATGCAGGAATGTTGGGATAAAGGCGAGCTCCCACAACAGTGGAAGACGGCAAGCATTATTTTAATCCTGAAACCCGGGAAGCCTCCGCAATTGGAAAACTTACGGCCAATTTGTTTAACTTCATGCGTGGGGAAATTGATGGAGCACGTCGTCCAGACCAGACTGATGAGCTTCATGGAGCAGGGCGATCTGTGGCCACATGAGATGGTCGGGTTCCGACCTCACTTGTGTATGCAGGACGTCATGCTCCAAATCAAACATGATATAATAGACTCAAGGTCTAAAGATGCAAAAGCAATTCTGGAACTGGACCTGACGAAGGCTTTTGACAACGTAAAGCATGAGGCGGTCCTGGAAGGGCTGAACAAGATTAATGTAGGTACCAGGATATATCGATACGTCAGGGACTTACTGACGGGAAGAACTGCCTGCATGAGGTTCCAAACGCTGGAATCCCCCACAATTGAGCTAGGGAGTAAGGGTGCGCCCCAGGGATCAGTGCTGTCTCCCGTACTGTTCAACGTGGCTATGAGAGAACTCCCCGAGCAATTGACAAAGCTCGAGGGATTAAAATTTAGTATATATGGCGGATGATATCACCCTCTGGGTCAACCGGGGAAGTGATTGAGCCGTCGAAAGCCTGCTCCAGGCCGCCACCGACATCACAGTCGATTACGCGGCCGAAAGAGGCCTAGAATGCTCGCCGCAGAAATCAGAATTGTTTATATACAATCCGAGACACTTAAGGTGCAAGGCACCGTCGGAGATCAAAATTAAAGTGGCGGGTAAAGAGGTACCAATAGTCGAGCAAATTAGAATCTTGGGCCTGATTCTCCAGTCACACGGCCACAATGGCGAGACCGTCAAGAGGCTGCAAATTCACGCAATACAGACCTTGAGCCTAATTAGGCGGGTGGCCAGCAAAGGCCGAAGGCTAAAGGAGAAAAATTTGATTAATCTAATACAGGCGTACATATTAAGCCGGGCGAGCTATGCAACGCCATATCTCGATTTGAAAGTGGTGGAAAGAGAAAAGATTGATTCTCTAATGAGTACATGCATAAAAGAAGTGCTGGGACTGCCCATGTGCACATCCACAGGAAGACTGATGGCTCTAGGAGTGCACAACACATGGGCAGAACTGGCGGAAGTGGTGCGAACCTCTCACATTGAGAGACTTAGCACCACGAGGACAGGAAGAGCCATATTGGCCAAAGTTGGAATAAATCCGGACAGAGGCCCCACCCAAAAGGTGGAAGTAGATAGGGAAGTGAGAAAAAATCTGATTATCCCCCCCCCCCCCTGCCAAGAAACATGCACCCGGAACAAAGCAAAGACAGGAGGCATAAACGAGCCGCAGCATTAAAAATTAGATTCGATAAAATTTCGGAACATGAGGTGGCCTATGTTGACGCGGCGGGAGGTAGCGGCAGTTTTACTGTGGCACCGGCCGTCAGCGGCCGGGGTATTCCCGTGACCACTGTCACTTTGCGCGGGCGCAACATAGAAGTTGCCGAGTTAGTTGCGATCGCATTAGCTTGCGCTGGAACGGACGCGAAATTTGTGATCAGTGACAGCAAAACTGCGATACAAAATTTTAGCAAGGGAAGGATCTCGCCCTGAGCGGCCAGAATCCTAGGCCACAGAAAGTTAGATAGAAAAATTCAAATAATTTGGACTCCGGCCCACGAAGCCGCCCCCGGCAACGAGGCGGCCCACGAGCTGGCTCGAGATCTCTACCGCCGAGCCGCCACGGGGCCCCTCGATGACCGAGGGATCGGAGAGCGCATGCTAAAATATGGGGAGATCACGCCGCATTATAGATTGGCTCGTAGACTGGTATCCCCGCCAGACCCAAAATTAAACAACGGACAAGCAGTGCGTGTGGACGACTACAAACTTATACGTATCTGCACCCGGCTATGGCGAACCACATGATCCCGGAGGCCAGGAGCGATAGATGTAATCTTTGTGGGGCGAGAGGGACCCTCGACCACATAATATGGGAATGTCCGTACTCTCCCGGGGGAACACACAAAATAGGTAGTAGAGACACCTGGGAGACCCTGCTGCGCAGCTCGGACTCTGAGCTCCAGCTCCGGCTCGTCCAACTGGCTGAAGAGGCTGCGGGGACCCAAGACCTCCCAGCCTGCATCTGAGGCGGCGGCACCTGCCCCCTGAGCTGCGTGTCGGGGGGTGGGTACAGACTACCGTATCCACTGGACAATAAAGTTTATTCTATCTTCAGCGAAATTGGACATCAAATGCATGCGGCTTTTACCCTTACGTCCGCTCTCATTCTGTATTCTGTGGAAAGAGAGAAATAAAGATTATTATAAATCAAGCGCGAATTGGGGAAGCGTACTTCATGCATGTATACTGTGAAGTGATTTTTAAAGAGAAATGGAAGAGATGAGTGCTGTGCCGTAACTGTCTCTCACAGGAGGACACCTCAACAGCACTGCACGGGGAAGGGGTATAGGGAGAAAAAGATGAAGGAGATACAGACCGCAAGTAAAAAGGAGAGAGAGACCGGAATAGTAAAAAAAGGACAATGAAGCTAAGCGTTTGCGGGGCCTACAGCCGCGCTCTGAGGTGTGTTGCTTCACAGAATTCCATCAATGCCTAAAATGCACGCTTGGTGATGGAACTGTGAGCATTGGGGAAGAGTAGGCGCTGCAGGGTGGTGGACGGCAGGCCACATCGGCGGTAGGAGGCGTGGAGTGTCTCGACGGCGTGGAGACACTGGGACATCTTCTGCTTCACTGCCCGGCCTTCGGGACCAAGATGGAGGCTCTGTACGCCTCCTACCGCCAATGTGGCTTGCCATCCACCACCCTGCTGTGCCTACTCTTTCCCAATGCTCACAGCTCCTTCACCAAGCGTGCATTTTCGGCACTGATGGAATTCATGTCAACTCAAGCGCATGCGTCAGCCAGACTTATATCTCTCTACAGAAAAAAGAAACAAAGTTTTCGAATGGCAAGATAGGCTCACATCCTTTCGTCACTTGTGCGCGCCGCTTCATCACATGATCTCATTCTCTGTATACTTATTCACAAAAATTAAGCCAGTCGTTAGTCTGCGCTCGCATCGTCCACTTCCTTTTGTCCTCCCGGATTGCGCTTCCCATCTGTAGAAACATGTTTTGATTACTTTTGGGGCATATAAAAGGCATGTTACGAAAAATATGTAGGTAAACTTCAAAGACAGGGGACTAATTATGACATTTGTAGAAATTACGCATGCAAGCGATCCGGAGCTTTATAAATCTGTTTTGCGAACAAAAAATTCATCCCGTTGCCGTGGAAGATCTGTCAACTCAAGAGATGCCAAACCTAGCGGAGGGAGGAAGGCTGGAACGGAGGACACCATGCTAAATGTTATGGTGAAGTAACATGCGTATTGATGAATTACTGGATTTTTAAAAATTCCGAACAAGAAGTACTCTAAATCTTCACATGCGGCCACATTTTCAAACAGTCACGCATATAACGGCAGCGTTTTAAAGTATGCGACATAATTACTAGAAGCTGAAACCTTTATTGCAACTGGTCGATAGAAACAGCTACGCTGGAAATCGGGTTGTAAATCTCGAAAGTTGCGGAGATCTGCTGTATTTTTTGGAGCGATGCTGTTAGCTTCTAGTTGTTCGGCATTTTTCACGTCATCGTCCGTGGGCAAAAATATGGGCGTTCCCGGAAGTGATCCTCGCCGGAGGTGAGGCAGGCTTTGAGCACTCCCCAAATGAAGCGAAAAGGACATCATCATCATCATCATCATCATCATAATCATCATCATCAACAACAACCACCTATTTTATGTCCACTGCAGGACGACGGCCTCTCCCTTGGATCTCTAATTACCCCTGTCCTGCGCCATGGGATTCCAACTGGCACCCACAAATTCCCTGATTTCATCGCTCCTCCGAGTATTCTGTCATCCTCGACTTCGTTTCCCTTCCCTTGGTACCCATTACTTAACCCTAATGGTCCAGCTGTTATCTAACCTGCGCATTAAATCACCTGCCGAGCTGCATTTCTTTCTCTTAATGTAAATTAGAATATTGGCTATAACCGTTTGCTCTCTGATCCAAACCGCTTTATTTCTGTCTCTTAACGTTATGCCTAGCATCTTTTGTTCTATCGCTCTTTGCGCGCTCCTTAACTTGGTCTCAAGGTTCTTTGTCGATCTCCAAGACTCTGCCCCATATGTTAACACCGGTAAAATGCACTGATTGTACACCTTCTTTTCACTGATAATGGTAAACTTCCAGTCAGGAGCTGACAATGTCTGCCGTATGCGATCCAACCCATTTTTATTCTTGTATTAATTTCCTTCTCATGATAAGGGCTCCCTGTGATTAGTTGACCTAGGTAAACGTACTCCTTCACACAGTCTAGAGGCTGACTGGCGTCCTCAACTATTGTTCCCTTGCCCGGCTATTCATCATTATCTTTGTCTTCTGCACATTATTCTTCAACCCCACTCTTACACGCTCTGTTATTAAGGTCCTCAATCATTTGTTGTAACTTGTCTCCAGTGTTGCTGAACAGAACAATGTCATCTGCAAACCCAAGGTTGCTGAGATAGTCGCCGTAGATCCTTAATCCTAAGCCTCCCCAGTTTAATAGCTTGAATACTTTTTCCAAGCACGCAGTCAATAGCATGGGAGAGATTGTGTCACCCTGTCTGACCCCTTTGTTTATAGGTATCTTCCTCCTTTTCTTGTGTAGAAGTAAGGTAGCTGTGGAATCTCTGTAGATATTTCCCAAGGTATTTACGTAAGCAGCCCTGTACTCCTTGATTACGTAATGCCTCCATCACTGCTGGTATCTCTACTGAATCAAATGTATTTTTGTAATCTATGAAAGCCATATAGAGAGGCTTATTGTACTCTGCGGATTTCTCGATTACCTGATTAATGACATGGATATGATACATTGCAGAGTATCCCTTCCTGAAGCCAGCTTGTTCCCTTGGTTGACTACAGTCGAGTGTTGCCCTTATTCTACTGGAGATTATTTTGGTGAATATTTTGTATGATACTAGGAGTAAGCTAATGGGCCTATAATTCTTCAATTCTTTAACGCCTCCTTTTTTGTGGATTAGTATAATGTTTGCATTATTCCAGTTTTCTGGGACACTTGCAGCGATAGACACTTCGTATATAGAGCCGCCAGTTTTCCAAGCATTATGTCTCCTCCATCTTAGATTAAATGGACTGTTATTCCATCTTCTCCTGCCACTCTTCCTCGTTTCATGTCGTGCGAGGCCCTTTTGACCTCATCGCTAGTTATAGGAGGAGTTTCTGTATCCTGTTCATTACTGTTTCTAGTGGAGGTATCTTGACTCCTCTGGGTGTTGTGCAGGTCAGCATAGAATTTTTACGCTGTTTTTACTATACATTCGAGATTGCTGATTATATTACCCTGCTTATCTTGCAGTGCATACATATTGGTTTGTCCTATGCCAAGTTTCCTTCTCACTGATTTCAGGCTGCGTGCGTTTTTACACCTTCTTCAGTGTTTCTCATGTTATAGTTTCGAATGTCCCTTATTTTCGCCTTGTTGATGAGTTGTGACAGTTCCGCGAATTCTCTCTTATCTCTTGAGTTCGACAGCATCATTCTTTGTCGGTTCGTTATTAGGTTGTTTGTTACTTGGGAGAGCTTGCCTACTGGTTGCCTTGGTGTCTTGCCTCCCACCTCGATTGCTGCCTTTGAAGCCAGCCTAGTTAGGTTTAATTCGTTACATCTATGTCATACTTATCTCTCTGTTCTAAGGCTGTATAGTGGTTTGCAAGTACCAGCCTGAATTCGTCTCCGTTTACCCTTACTGCCTCTAGGTTGACCTGTTTCTTCTTGAGCAATGTTACTCATTCTCGCTTCAAATTGAGGTGAATCCTAGCCCTCACTAGCCTATGATCACGGCACTTTATCGTACCTATCACTTCTAGATACTGCACTCTATATGCTGGGATCGGCAGAAAGTGTGAACTCAATTTCATTTTTTGTTTCACCATTAGGGCTTTACCAGGTCCACTTTATGTTGCTACGCTTCCTGAAAAGGGTGTTCATTATTCGAAGCTTGTTCCTTTCTGCGAGTTCTACTAGCATCTCTCCTCTGGCGTTCCTAGAGTCCACGCCGTAGTTGCCAATTGCTTGTTCACCAGCCTGCTCTTTCCCTACTTTTGCATTGAAGTCGCCCATTACTACAGTATACTGAGTTCGCACTTTTCTCATCGCTAATTCAATATCTTTATAAAACTGATCTACTTCCTCCTCATCGTGACTTGATGCTGGAGCGTAGGCTTGTACTACCTTTAATCTATATCTCTTATTTAGTTTGATTTCTACTGCTACCCTCTCATTCATGCTGTAGAATTCGCCAATGTTGCCCGCTATATCATTATGGATTAGGAATCCCACCCCGTATTGCTTCTTATCTGGGAGACCACTATAGCAGAGGAGATGGCCATTATTCAGCAATGTAAAGCCTCACCAGTTCTTTTAATCTCACTAAGGCCGATGTTATCCCAATCAATGTCTGATAGTTCCTCAAACAGCGCTGCTAACCTTACCTCACTCGACAGAGTTCGGCTGTTAAAGGTTGACAGGCTCAGTTTCTATTGGCGGCCTGTCCGGACCCAGAGATTCTTAGCGCCCTCTGTTGCGTTACAGGTCTCTCACCGCCGCCTTAGTCAGGTGTTCCGTAGCTACTGGGTACTGAAGGTCATGGGTTAATTGTAGTAATCATCAGGAAGGTAGCGGCAGAATACTGCACGTGGGAGGCCAATTCTTATTCTTGTGAGGGAGTGTCTTTGTACGAGCCAAGTGGGCCTTTCTAATTTGGTTGTACCTGGATATGTATAGCCCCACTCGCTCTCGGCATCTTTGGCCGGTGTTAGCCGTCACTCCAAGCCTGCAAATGTGCACTAGAAGAGGTGAAATTCGATCTCACTATCGTCAGGAAAAAAATAAACTTATCGAAGGATTCGAACTTCCGACTGTGGTAATCGAGCATTCAACTTAGCTCAGCCAGTTAAACCCGTAGGCGGCGAGGCTACCTTATCGCCAACAAGTAAAGCCCAGAGTGCTCTACATGTCTAAAAACTTCTTTCATTTATCCACGATAGATGGGTAACTCAATATAGAACAATTTCTAAGCGGTTCTGGTCATGTAGTTCCGGAATTTTCGCGTGCACAGGCGGCCGTGAACTGGGCTAGGCAAACTATACAGGCCTTGTGACGGTGTCGGACAGCACTTAAAACGAGTAGGGGGCAACGTAATGGTGGAAGTGGTCGCTTCTCTCACCCGAAATGCGACGAGACACTGAGTATTTCCATCTTGTGCTGCGTCCACAGGTCAACTGGTCGAGAGTGGATTGGCTGCACTGTCTTATACACATACGTATATATATACGCGGAAACTTTCGCTTCCGAACGAATTGGAAGACTTCGCCACCGGGTGCTCTGCGGCACCGGGGCCCATACCGCTACTGTAGTTTAAAATAATAATAACGTGCACGATGCGATCACAAAAAGGGGGCCTTCTCTGTAGGCACGTACCGGCAGCGCGCTTCGGAACTTTCTGCAACCCGTTTCGTCAATTTTACGTGCCTAAAAATTTCTTTGATTTATCGGCAATAGATGGGATTAGCTGATCATGCTAGGAGAATGCCAGCAAACTTGAGAGTAGGAAAAAATCGAGTGGCAGACATAGACAAAGAGACAGGAAGGTGGCTGGTCAGCCACCTTCCTGTGGCTGACCAGCCACCTTCCTGTCTCTTTGTCTATGTCTGCCACTCGATTTTTTCCTACTCTCAAGTTTGCTGGCATTCTCCTAGCATAACCATGTACCAACTAGCCCAACAGGCCACTCTCATGAACTCATTAGCTGATCGCGATGGATAATTCAATATAGAACAATTTCTAAGCGGTTCTGGCTCTGTAGTTCCGGAATTCTCGCGTGCCGAGGCGGCCGTGAACATGGCTAGGCAAACTATACAGACGTTCTGACGGCCTCGGACAGCACATTCATTTTAATTAGGCGTACAACATACAGAATAGCATTCGTTTAAATAAAGAACAAGCGCAAAAGCATCCGAACAACGCTGACGATAAAACAATGCGGAGCACGTAGCGCTCCCCGCATACGTTTCACGGTGAAGATTAGTATTGCGCAAATAGGCGGAGCGACGGCAACTTGCAACGTGGTAGTGACGTTACTAGCCTTTCATATATAAGAGAACCAGCCTAGCAACTGATCTAGTTATTGTTGTTGCACCGCTATGGGTAAGCAACAGATATGACTCCCTAGGAGCAGCGTCAATACGAGGCGTGCTGTAAAAATTAGAATTAGTCCCATTACTACCATTACTCTAAATAACCATTAGTGCCATTACTTTAAAGCAATAAAGCATTGCATACCTCCTTTAGCGGTTGTGGCGGTGGTTTTCCATAGCTTCGCCGGACATCGGCTTTCGCAGGGCCGGGAGGGTGTCAATTCTTTTTTTGTGTGAATATTGCAAGAAATTTATGTTGATTGTAGTTCGTTGCATTTAATCTCCACAATACTATTATCTAAACTAGCGATACATTTATGCTGTGGAGTTAAACACCAAATACAATTATTTGTTTAATTATCAAAATTGTTTGTAGCAAATGTGAATTTTTTATGTGCGCTGTACTGCTGCTATTGGGAGGGATCCAGGACCCCCTTAGGTCACTCATTACTTTTATCTTCTGTATAATATTGGATTTTATAAATGTGCACAAAGTAAGGGCAAATTCAGATCATTTTTGTGGCCCTCATGGCCCACCATGTGTGATTGATAAATAAGTATATGGCTGTTAAATATAAATATACCTGACAGAAGCATTTCCAGGCTCTTCCACTTATCGTAATAGGAATTCACAATATATATATATATATATATATATATATATATATATATATATATATATATACAGAGAGAGAGAGAGAGAGAGTCAGATCATCCACGGTTTCCCCCCCCCCCCCTTCCAGAAATAGTTGGTACGCCACTGCTGCTATTGGAGTGTCCTGCTTACATTGCACAGCGCACGTCTCTAGTGAGGGACCATCACCTACTTGGCCTGCGGTGTACGACACCCGACGAACGTTTGTGCCTAGGAGGTTAAAGAAACATTGCTGGACCTCAAGTCGCCTATACCGGTCTCTGGGCTCGGGTGAAGCCGGTGGCGGCGATCTTGCGGGGGGCAAGAAGAGGCCTCCCAAGAGCTTCGAAGCGCGGTTAGCCGACCATTCCAGCGGTTTCTCAAGCGACGCTTGTATTGCCTCACTCGAGTCGGCGTCGGTGTTGGTGTACAAACGTCCTCCAATGTTATCGAGAATGCACGCCAGCATTCGCGTCACACTCGCAATCTGATTAGATGACGCTCTTTCGGTACTGAACCCGTGGCGACATTCGGGTTATTAGACATACATGCAGGCGCGTCTTGAGCTAAGCGATAACTTTGGAATAGTAGTTAGACGCCAAAGAAAGCTCACCGAAAAAATAAAAAATAATGTGCAGTTGCCTTGAATATTGGCTGAAACATAGTGCTCGTGGTGAAAAGGGCCCCGGTGACTGCACAGCGGCGCCGACACACCAAAAATGAAAGGGCTAAACACCTTCCAATTACTGGTATTTATCAAACCAGCGTTCCGTGTATCAATGTAGCCCTGTAGTCCAGGGGCCAGTTCCACCACGGGCTCTGTGTACGAGTTCATATTTCACGTGACCATCCGTATGTCAGCATTAATTGTCACAGCATCACCGTAATTACTTCGTTAGGTCTTAACATTAAAAGGTCAAAACATATGCAGCAAAACCCTCATCCTAATTCTAACGTCCATGGCCGCGGTGCTCCATATGTTACAAAGTACTGAAAATGTAGCCAATGCGTTCCCCCAGGCAGCCGTTTTCATTCCCAATGACGCCAAGAAACCGAGCCTGATGCCAGCAACACTCAGAAATCTAATCGGGAGCGCGCACAATATTCTCACGCACCTTGCGTGATGTACCGTAGCGCTGAGGTGCTTCTAGTATAATGTAGCAAAGTCGATTGTAAAGGCAGAAGTGCACGCATGGGCACACGCGCTTAAGTTCGTGAACTTGATTTGCGCCAGGAAAACCTGTCCAAGCTTTCACACCTGCTTTATAGGAAGCCTACTGCGCCAAATGAAACAATTCAACCCGTACAAATATTGGTGACATCGTTTTATCATTCCATTGTCCAGACTGGTAACTTCTAGATATATGGTGTATGTTGAGAAGCTGCGTGCGTAATTAAGGAATGTACGTTAGTTACCTTTTTAATAATTGATCTTAGGTGGCTAAAGCAAATGAGTAGTTCGGAGCCCGTCGTCGAGATGATCTAGCCGAGCGAAGACATTTTATTAAACATACTTGTGTAAGAGCTATTCGAACAAATATTTTGCAATTAAACGCGCTCTGAAAGCGCAACTGACAGAGAAAAAGGACGTCTGTAAGCTCGACCTGATAGCACTTAGCCTTTGCGATATTGTCATCAATAGTATGGTTCCGTGAGCGTGTTCCTTGCGTCCAGTCCGGTTTTCATTTTTATTCGCGCTGTTTTTATTCGAAGGCAAGCACGTTAAAGTTTTAATGTCAATATAGGAGGGAACTTGTGCCGCCGAAAGTTTGCTTGGTCGCCGAAGCGATGCATGACGCAATGATAGTGCAGATTTAGCGCGTCGCTGGCATCAAGACAATGTGCCGCCGCTGAGGCAAGGAAGAAAACGAAGGTTAACAGCCAGGTAGCTGGTTACGGAGTCGTGCCGATGTGATGGTGCTATCGTTACAAAATCTAGGGCGGCGATATTGACGGCTCAGGCGCTTTATTTGCCTTGATTTCGCTGTCAGAAAGAGAATGCTATGAAGGCAGGGTCATTCGTTCTTGTCTCGTAGATTTAAACATAGATAATTTCTTTCTCTATGATTTATATATGGGATTAAAAAATTATATCCCCTTCGTCCCCGAGAGTAGGTGATAGCAGGAAAATGGCTCGGTCGCTCGCTCGCTCACACATACATACACACACACGCACGCACGCCCGCACGCAAACACACACATATAGATCGGACACATCTTCGTCCGCATACACATTTACTCGTGCTTACGCATGCACACACGCACAAAAATGTACGCACGCACGCACACGGAAATGCACGCCCAAACAAACGCACGTATGCTCGCACGCGCATATACGCACTCATGCGCACGTAGTTTCAAATACGTAGACAGAAACACGCGCGCATGCAGAAATGCAAGTAAACATCCACGCACGCTCAAGGCGTGCACATGCATATTCACAACCTATCTTTCCCTGCTGTCTCACAAACGTGGCCGTGCAAACAGACTGAATGACATTCCCTCTAATTACCGTTCAAAACTCCAGCTGCAATAAATCCCTTTATCGGCCCTCTGCCTTGTAACATAACCGCCCATACCTCACCAAAACACTGCTTTAACGCGCCACCAGTTTTTCAATTAAGTGCTGTACAGGCTCAATCACACCGGTGACTTGAAGAGGTCGCGCGATCGTTTGCGACGCGCGACGCGCGAAAAGCGACTCAACGCGACGGATGCTCACACCGGCAAGCCCGGCTGAACGCGACCGGCAAGTCGCATTCCCAGAGGTTATTGTTCACAGCGAGAACTCTATAGAGATCTACGCAGTTTGCGCGCTCTTCGCTGGTTTGGCGCCTCGGCAACAGCCATGGATCTGGATTCGAGCAAAGAGGAAGACTTCGTCACTGTGGTGACGTGCTCTGTCCTGGTGTCAGCTGTGGCAGCGCGGAAGCTTCCGAAGAAATAAATGACGCTACTGCGTGCGCCCGTGCCTCCATTCGTGATAAGTGGCTGGCCGTGCTAGCCGCCTCCTGCCTTAACTCCGCTCAGATGACGAGGAGTACCATGGAAAGTAAGCTATAATTTCTAGTTCGCTTGCGTCGGAAACGGTGCATACTTTTTCGGCATTTTTGCTGCTGTTTAGCTTCTTGCGAACGCTACCGCGTACATGTGACACGTTGCTGGAACAGCTGCACCCGAGCATCACGAGGCAAGACACCAATCACACGCCTGTAATCTGTCATGGTGGCGTGGACTTTATAATTACATTCCTGTAGTCTGCAATGGTGGCGTGGACTTTGTATTTTATGCGACGCAGGAGGACGCCGGATGAAAACACACGCTAACATAACTTTCCTCGCAACACTGATTGGTTTTGCAGTTTTGCGACCAAGATCGCGTGACTGAAAGATCGTGCGAGTGAAAGGTCGAACAGCGAGCGACTGACCCAAAATATTCGCTTTTTGAAAAAAAAAACACCATTTGCTACTGGTCGGTTTGCGACCAGCTAGATCGCGCGACCACTGAGTCGTCGGTGTGAATGAGCCTTCAATGCATATGTTCTTAGAAGGGACTACCCTCTTGCTGCAGTCAGTTAAAACTTGTTGATACTTGTCCGAAAAATTGAAATAAAATTTTATAAAATTTTGCCAATTCAGTTACGCATGAGCTCTGCCTTGAAGTTCCATAGAATGGGAAGGTGCAATCTTCAGAATTCCCGAGTATGTCCATGCTACAAGGCACGATAGCCTTTTTTTTGACGTAGCACAAAGACATGCGCATGCTTGTTATTTTGTCCAAGGAATAAAATTAGAGTATAAAGGTGACTTAGCTAATGAGCAACGCACTGCTACTTTTCAGGGAGGGAAAATAGCAAGTATAGTATGTGAAGAGCACCGCAATAAGGGTAAGCATTCGTGGCAGAATGCCATGGATCAGGACCTGACACTGACCCTAACTTTCTAACCTAAATCGGGACATCCACGTGTAGAGACTCTACCCCTGATCTCATCTTTGTCAAGGACATGACTGAGGCCAAATGGAATAGCTTGGCTATGAACCTTGGTAGTGACCATTATACTTGTGAGGCCCAATTTGCTACCACGGGTAAAAAACCGCGAATTCTCGTACGCGGACTGGGATAAATTCCGCAAGCTTCGGGAGGAGAGGTCTCCCTTAGATTCCCAACCTACCACAGAGCAATAGATGGTTCGGGTACAAGTGAATGTTCGGCGCGCATCCTCTATAGTCTGCACCGACCTTCCTGTTGAGAAAATGGACAGCAGGTTATCCCATCTGTTCCAGGCCAAACAGTCTATTCTCAACAGAGGGAAGTGTCAACAAATTAATTGTAGGCTACGCAAAAAGACATCTGAGATTAACAAACACATCGAGAAGCATTGTATAACCCTCTCTAAACAGCAGTGTTACGAGGTTCGCAATTCGATAGACGGCGAAATGCATAATGGTAAAACTTGGAACTTGCTTAAGCATCTGCTTAACGAGACCAATACTAAGTCTAATCAGAGGCATGTCATTGGTAGAACCATACATGAGGCCGTACGAATGGCCTCTGAGGATGAGTTAATCCACACGCTTGCTGACAAATATCTCCAAGTCGGCTCAGGGCGGTCTCCTGTAAATCTCGATTACCAGGGCCACGCCCAATTGCTACCTGGATGCGGAGTTTGGCGTTGAGGAGATTCGTGGGGCTCTACCTGGACTCAATGGTAGATCCGCACCAGGGCCGGATGGCATCTGCAAAAAGACCTTGGGAAATCTGGATGGTAAATGAATCGTATACCTCACAGAGGAAATTAGTGAAATTTGGAGAAATGGAACCATCCATTGCCTTGGAAGACTGCTCTCGCAGTACTCATCCCCAAACCTGGCGAGACACCTAGCATTGACAACTTCAGGCCCATCTCGCTTACATCCTGTGTGGGTAAGGTAGCGGAGCACGCAGTCCTGAATCGACTCTCCCGGTTCTTAGAGAATAACGATATTTACCCACATAGTATTATAGGATTCAGAGCAGGCTATCCACACAGTTTACCATGAAGCTAATTAAGCATAAAATCATAGACAACAACTCTAGCGACACTGGGGCCGTTTTGGGACTTGATTTTGAGAAAGCCTTCGTCAACGTTCTACATTCGCATATCCTAGCCTCGATATCTCGGGTCAATCTGGGTGAGAGATTTTACAACTTTGTTAGATCGTTCCTCTCGGATAGGAAGGCTACTATCCGGGTGGCGGATCTCGAATCACAACTGCTGGAACTTGGCCAGAGGGGCCTCCCACGGGGGTCAGTCATTTCCCCCTCTTTGTGCAATATAGCCATGATCGACCTTAACAGAGAGCTTTTCGTGATTAAAGGCATCAAACACGCTATGTATGCTGACGTTATTACTATTTGGTACACAGGAGGCAATGATGCTCAGGTTGAGGGAGCCTTACAGGAGGCCATAGACACTATCGAAACCTACCTCGAGCCCATGGGTCCGAGATTCTCCCCCTTGAAGTCGGAACTCTTACTGTATAGTCCCAAGAAACGCGGTCCAAGACCCAAGGGGTGGACATCGTTAGAAGACAGAGACATTAGCCTATATACAAGAAATGGTTTCCGCATACGCAGAGTCGATTCAATCAAGGTCTTGGGCATGACTGTTGAGTCAGGGGGCACAAATGGCAAGACTATAGGCAAGCTAATCGCTAAAACTGAAAGGGCCGTTCATTTAGTTCGGAGGGCATCAAATAGGCATCATGACTCAAGAAAAATAACCTCATTCGACTAAAGCATTAATGCATGCCTTCGTTCTGTGCCACTTTACATACGTGGCAGCCATGAATCGATGGAAACGGGCAGAGTGGGATAAACAGAATCCACAGCTTAGGAATATTGCTAAGCGGGTTCTCGGGTTACCCGTATACACTTGTACAGCGCGCTTAATGCAGCTTGGCATTCATAATACTCTGGAAGCGATTGCAGAGGCCCAGGAGTGCGCACACCTAACTGGTCTCACTACAACGAATCCAGGGAGATCCATCTTGCAGGAACTCGGATATCACTCCGGTAGAGTAGCGGACGAGTTCCCTGACGTTCCTCCGTCGATTCGTGAGAATATTACGGTCGCGCCCATACCTAGGAACATGCACCCCGATCATAATCGCGGTAGGAGGAGGGCAAGGGCCGCCAATCTCCTTAGGCAAATACACAGTGATCAGCAACAGGTCAGCCTTGTGGATGCCGCTTCTGGTAAGGGACGTCGGGCGTTCACCATCGTCACTGTCGATAGTCGGCAAGGAATCACCAATGCTGCGTCGGTTCGGATGAGGGACTCCGAAATTGTTCAACAAATGGCTATTGCACTAGCCCTGCTGGATAGCTTACGGGATGTCCTCTAAGTGATTCAAGGTCTGCCGCCAGAGCATTTCGAAAAGGCACTGTTTCCAAACAGGCCCTCAGACTTCTTGGGGGCAAGGCAATCCCGCACCACTTCATTTATTGGTTTCCCGCACACCAGAGTCCAATATAGGGTGTTCCTCCCAACCGCAGCGAGTCGTCTCACGGGGCTGCGCGTGAACTTGCCCACCGCGCTATCCTCGACGAATCGGAAGCCGACTCCACAGAGAACAGGGACACGCCCTCCACTTACAACGAGATTACTAAACACTACTATCTCAGCCGTAGAACCTACTTCGTTCCTCATCCGCGGCTCAATAGACCTCAAGCATTAACACTCTGTCTACTACAAATGAATACATTATCCCAATCCGTCGCTCTTACATAAAATCTATCCGGATACTTACACCAATGGTACTTGCCGCGATTGTGGAGAAACAGCCACGTTGGAAGACATGCTCTGGCGGTGTGCCAGGTCACGCTCTATCATCGATAACAGCTCGGCCAGATGGGAGGCGGTTCTCCGCAGCCCTCTTCTGGCTGACCAACTCTGGGCTGTGCAGCAGGCCCCCGATGCGGACGCGAGGCTCGGCGTCCCGGTTCCCACGTGGGAGCGGCCCGCTTCGTGAAGACTCACGACCTGCAGGACTTCAATAAAGTTTTAAGATACCATACCACGAAAACACTAAAGCTTGAGTTTCGTGTTGCTGCCGTCTGGGGAGAGAACGTGGAACTAAGTCCTATGTAGCTCGAAGAAGATATCACGGAGCACGGTATTGAACCGCTGCCAGCATGACGCGGGACGATAGGCGCGTGCAATCCAACCACTCGACCACACCTGCCATCGTTTCTGCAGTGATAAGCTTGGGCTTACCAAGAGGCCACGTGAATTTGCACGACTGTGTTTCAAAAATCGCTTTTTTGGAATAGTGTTACGCCGCGTGTACAGAGTCTAGATAGGCATCAATCGGAAGCTGTCTCCGGAATACGTACACTGTAGCGGCTATCACGATAGAAACCGTTGTTTTATCCCAGCGGCTGTGTTTGTCTCGAAAATCGAGTACAAGTTTTCGTCGTTTCCATAGGCTTCCATTGCTGAAACCTTAACTGCTTTGGGAACAAAATTCTGCATTTCCACAGTATGATCACTGCATTTGCCTCATGTGGATTATTTTCAAGAACATGTCCGTCACCTGTACTTTTCTATAATCGACCTGTACTTTTAACGATTCTCAAAAAATTCGCCCGTTCTATTGAAAACGTGCTAGCTTCGTGTCGCGGCCGTTTGGGGCGCTAGTTAGTACGTGTCCAGAAAAGCTGTATATGGCCAGTTTTGTCGGCCGTACCCACTCGTAAACACTCGCTGGCTAACTAAATTAACCAGCATGTCATCACGCACAAGTAAGTGCCTGAGACACCACTCGGGCACCGCGGACACTCGCTGACAAAACGCTGCACTCTAAGAAGTAAAGGAGGAAATGGGGTATTGAGGTTACTCCTTTAGGGGAGCAACTGATCTGCCACAACCATTCCTCCCTTTAGGGGGTAAGTGCGAGGGGATGAACTGTTACTCCCCATGCAGTTACTCCTCCGAGGACTAACAGTTGCTCTTTTCCGATGCACCTCAAGAGAGTAACGGTCATTATTTCCGATGCTCCGCAAAGGTGGAATTAATAAAATTAGGCATTTATACACTAATAAAAAAGATTACTGAGCGGGAAGAAAAAAAAAAGGTGCCCGAAAGTAGGATTCGAACTCACGTCCTCGCGCCCACAAGTCAGCTACTCTAACCACTGCGCCACGGCAGATTGCTTGACGGGGTAGGAAATTGAGACATGTTAAGCATTGGCATGCAGGTGCGGCAGTGTAAAAGCGACTCGGCATTTTGTGTATGCTGTGCGGGGAGAGTGTAACGTTGAGTGTACCTGCAGCCATAAGCGAGTGCGAAAAGAAATCTGCCCGAGTATTCTTAGGGTGCTTTAAACTTAGGCACTACACGATGTAAACGTGCATATGCGAGCTCAAACGGGGCACCTAAGACGACAGAGACGGACAATTGCTCTGTCGCTTGGTATGTCCCGTTTGAGCTACACGCCACTTCGGTTAAGTTCGTAATCTCCTTGGAGCGGAATGAACTTAGGTACTATTGACCAGCACAATCTGGCAGTCTATCAATGACTTGCGCGTTTAATGTGTATCGCTCACTTATGGTGTGCCCACGAAGGGCATGGCTCTTCACATTCCAACTTTAAATTTCACTCAATTTTCTCGCGAAGAGGCAAAGTGCTGCTTTGCATGTAGTTCAATAGACAGCGCACTAACTTCGAACTATTCACGATTTATAGACAATACAGTTTTTGCCGCATCACTCCACGACACGGACGAAAACAGCGGAGCGCATGGGGAGTAACTGTTGCCGTTCGTCCTCCCGTTGCTCTCTTTCTGACCAGGGACTAAACACTTACTCTCCAAAATTTGCACACGACACGCACATCCATGCAGTTACTCCCTTGAGGGACGAAAGCGCCCTTTTTAGGACGAACTGCCCAGTTACTCCCGTTTTCCCCGGAATTCTTCTTAGAGTGTGGCGTGAGGAACAGCGACAGCAGTAGCGAGGGAATTGCCCTTCGTGCTCTCTCGCTTGAAGGAGAAATAAACGGCTAAAAAAAAGCAAACAAAGCCATCAGCCATCGGCTCGCCTCGGCTTTGTGCCTAACGTAAATCGTTTCCAAGACGGGGCCCGCACTTGCAAATTCAGCCGCCATGGAAGACGGCGCACTTCCTCCCTTGCGCACGCGAGATCGAGCCCCCATCCTTCTCAGCTCACGTTTGCACGCTTTCCCTGGAACGCACGGTACACGGTACGCGCCCGCGATGTTATCGCCCTTGGGCTCCATAGGGAACATCATAACAGTGGCGACGGTGAGGCCGACTTCACTTCAGTTCACTTTATTTCCTTAAAGACCCCACAAGGGGGGTGCTACATAAGGGGTGGGTTGTACAGAGATGTTACTAAAGCGACAGGTTGTTAACAAGACAGGTACATGGATACAGTTTGAAGAAAACGGGATGGTCAGGTGATTGAAACGATGTCGTGGGGAAGGCCATTCCATTCTGAAACTGCGCGGCAAAAAATTATGCAGAAAAAGTTGTGGTGCCAGAACGGGGTCGGGTGACTTGAAGTGGATGGCCCGTGCGGGGGGAAGTGCGCGCGGCGGGAGTGATTTAAGGTGAATGGCTGAAAGAACTGTGATAAAACTTGTGGTAAAATGATAATGTGGCGATTCTGCGGCGAGACGAAAGAGTGGGCAGACCAGATTCATTTTTAAGGGTGACACGCTGATATCGTTTGAATAAGAGTGAATGAAGCGAGCAGCACGATTTTGCACCGATTCGATAGCGTTGATCAAATAAACTTGGTGAGGGCTCCAGAGTGGTGATGCGTACTCAAGTTTGGGCCGAATTAGCGATTGGTAAGCCAAAAGTCTTACATGGTGGGGTGAGTGACGCAGATGATGTTTAAGAAATTCTAATGATTGGTTAGCCGATGAAATGATATTCGCGACATGGGTGCGCCCCGAAAGATCAGGGGTTAGTGTTACACCAAGGTATTTATAGGATTCACTTGTTTCAACTGGTATGTTGGCGATTTCATAAGGAAATTGGAGCGGGTTTTGCGGCGGTAAAAGGAAATTAATTTACTTTTGTTAGGGTTAAGGGTCATTAGCCAACGGTTACACCAGTCGAACACTTTATTGAGATCATTCTATAGGGCTATTTGGTCAGATATGTTAGTTATTTTGCGGTAGATAACACAGTCGTCAGCAAACATGCGGATTTTACATGATAAATTGTTAGTTAGGCAAGTCGTTGATATATATTCGAAATAAAAGTGGGCCGAGGACAGATCCCTGCGGCACGGCATGCCGAACGGTCTAGGGAGCGAGTTAGACTTGACATTGTTAAGGGAAAAAAACTGAGAGCGGTTAGTCAGAAATTGGGCGATCCAGTTTAGAACGTCGGGTGGCAGATTTAGTTAGGAGAGCTTCATTAGTAGACGCTTGTGTGGTACTTTATCAAAAGCTATGGTGAAGTCAAGAAAAATAGCATCTGTTTGTAGGTTAGTGTCGAGGTTAGCAAGCAAGTAGTGAAGAAAAAGGGCTAGTTGGGATTCGCATGAGAGGCCTTTGGGAAATCCATGTTGAGAGGGATTAAAACAGCTGTCAGAATCAAGGAACTGCATTATCTGAGAGTATATGATATGTTCCATGACTTTGCAACACACACTGGTTAGAGTTATGAGGAGGTAATTTAACGGACAGTCTCTGTTGCCTGCTTTGTGAACTGGAATGTCATTCCAACACTTCCAGTCCTAAGGGAGAATTCCTGAGGAGAGTGACTGGGAAAACAGCGATAGTAAAAAATCGGCAGATATGTGCTTAGTGTTTTTGAGAGCTTGAAATTTATTTAGTCCGTACCAGTAGAAGATGACAACTTCATTTTTTCAATTAAGGACAGGATACCAAAGAAACTAATGCTTATGGGTGGCATTTCAGGTAAACTAACAGAAAGCAGTTCTGTTTCAGTAGGGTTAGGTTCATTCGTAAAGACAGAAGAACAGCCTATATTAAATATATTGGCACTTTCTGAACAACTTGCTTCTAGACCAGATTGATTAGTAAGGATGACAGGAGGGGTGTCATGTGGGTTTAGAATTTGCCAGAAACGTTTGGGTGAATCTGCAAGGATTTTTGGTAGCTGAGTGTGAAAGAATGAGTACTTAGCGTTGTGCATTTCTGTTAAATATGCTTTTTCTGCAATGCTGTATTTGTCCAATACGTAAACACTGTTTCTAGTCTTGACGATACGAAAAAGGCGTTTTTTTCTTGTTTTCAAATGATTTTAATGACGTAGTAAACCAAGGTTCTTTTTTGCGGGTGGAACGGAAAGTTACCTTAGGGATGAATTCATCAGCTAACCAGTTGATTTTGAAGAGTAACCAGTTTTCGTTAATAGGTCGCTTGCAAAAACAGTCTTGAAACGACGGAAAAAAGGCATCAAGTTCATTAATGATCGCTCCATAGTTCTCCTTGTCGTATAGTCGAATTGTCCTGCTGCAAGCTTGACGTATTTCGGGAACAAAGGCAAAATTAGCGTGAATTACTTCGTGGTCACTTATTTCATTTAGAAATGTCAAAGAAGACAGGCTGCCTGGATTTGTTGTTAAGATTATGTCAAGAATATTGGCGGCATCAGAAGTGACTCGTGTAGGTTGGGATATCAGCTGAGTAAGATTAAAGTTTAGGCAGACGTCAAAAAATCCGTTAGCTTCTTTCGCATTGGGTGCTGACGAGGTTAGGGTCATCCAATCGTTATTCGGAAAGTTAGTCTCCAAAGAGAACGACGCGGGCATTTGGGTATTTGGTCGAATCTTTAGGTAAAATACTATTAAGTTCGCGTGAGAAATCTGGACTGTATCTAAGAGGACTGTAGCAAACACCTAAGAGCACCGACTGGTGTGCGGAACGACAGATCAACCATAATATTTCAAGGTCGGAGGATATTTTGATAGCAGAGCAAGAAAGTTGTTTGTTTGTAGCAATGAGAACGCCCCCACCACGTGTGCTGGGACGACCCTTTCTAAAAGGATTAAAGTTAGGCAAGTCGGATGAAACTTCGCCGTCGGTGACGTCAGAAGTCAACCAAGTTTCAGTTAGTATAAGTAAATTGCTACTGGATGAAGATACAAGGCTCGACACGCGGTCGCGTTTAGAAAGAAAGCTGCGAATGTTTCTGAAAACAATCGAAAAAGAGAGATTAGCTTTGTGACCAAGAACGGAACCATTTAATGATCTGGCGTGGGAAGGGGCTAGCTACGATTTTTCTTCAACAGTTTCGGTTGTATCGTCGAATACGTAGCGTTTGGAGCCCATAAATACTGTTTTACATCGTAAAAGAAAAGGACCAGATTTTTCATTAGCAAAGGCGAGAACGTGCTTCCGGGCGTTCCGAACGTGAGGCGAGAAATCTTCGCCAATGCTAAAATCTGAATTTTTGAGTTGAGGAGCATTAGCAAGAACAGTTTCCTTGGTTTTGAAAGAGTTAAATTTTACTATTATGGGTCGGCACCGGTCTCGCAAGTGGCGACCAAGACGGTGGACACGCTCTACTACCTTTGATTCAATGGATACATTGAAATGGTCCCTGCAAAACGCAGCGATTAGCTCCTCAGACTGAGCATTGGTCTCGGATTGCGTGTCGTCCGCTATGCCGTAAAACAAGTTGTTTCGTCCGGAGCGGTTCTCCATGTCGTCCAGCCGAGTCTCCAATACAGAGACCTGTCGAGCAGTCCGGGAGGTGGGGGTTGCAACGGTGTCTAATTCCGTTCGGAGCGTTTGAAGCTGGTGGTAGCGCGATTCGAAACTGTCGATTCCTTTGCCTAGTTCGGAAATGGTTTTATCGGTGCTTGAGAGCTGGCTTTTTAGGTTCTGGACGTCACCAATGAGCTTGGATTGACCGGAAGACAAGCCTTTTAGTTAATTTAGTATTTCATTTAGGGTGGGGGGTCCTGCGTTAGTTTCAATGTCTCCGGACAACATAAGTAGCAAATAACAAACAATGTTAATACAATGAGACATGATGCAAACACAGCACTGAGGGCTCGGTAGCAGAATAAGGCATCGGTTGCTCGATTTTTTTGCGAAAAGGCGATACTGGTTACTGACCTGCATGGTGAACAGAAGTGGGTTAACCCGTGTCGTGGCACAGCTACCGAGGCCACACAGCGCGCCCGGCTGGCGGGGATGATTTATATACACAGTGCGCCTGATGAAGTCGATGACGGTGTGGCCTTGAATTCCCTTTCGAGCGCCCAGTTTCCAGGTTCGAGCGTCGCAGAAACTACTGTGGCCAACGGTGGAAGTAGGCGCCAGTTGTCCACGGTGACGAGGCTCGCCGGGAAAGGGCAGTTCACGTGGATGGCTGATACAGGGCCCAGAAGAACGGGGAACAGCACGCAGGAGATAGCGCAAACGAAATCCTGCATGCTGAACAGCAGTGGGTTAAACCGTGTTGTGGCACAGTCACCGAGCCCACCGAGCAGACGGCTTAAATGCGCCTGGAGTGTCCATATAATCACTATCGCAATAAAAGGGCACTTCGCATTCCGCATTCCGCCCAGCGCACTGCGCATGACTTTAAAATCTGACTGAGATGTGGACAGCAGTACATGCTACCTGCAGACGGTGTTTTTTCACCAAGTCCCAGGGGTAGTTTAGGTGCCTTTAAAGCTATTTACTTGAAACCACAAACAAAGTCGCATACTTATTTCTAACGCTTCTCTTGGCCGGTGCAGGATGCGTCGAAAATGCTTTGACGCCTTCGAGGGCACGGCAGTACCCACAGTGCCGCTTAGCAGCTTCATCAGTGGAAACTCGGACGAGTTTTGGAAACCGGTACGTACAAAACCAATTGCTAAACTACACCGAAAATTCTGTGCAAAGGGGTTAGCCACCGCACTACATTGCACAAGAAAACGTGTCATGTCTTTTCACAGTAAAATGTGAAAACAAATAAAAATAAGAACAACTCTTCCGCGTGACTGCTGGAAGGTGTTGTTTGGCATCGCTCGGTAACTGGTCGATAAAATTGTTCACTTGCTGAAAGCGTTTTAAAAATTCTAAGCACTGATCTTTGCATCATAGTGTGAAGAGTTGTTTACTTTTATTGTTATGTTTGAGAAGAATTTTGTACATTTCAATGAAGGAAAAATGCTATGCGTTTGAAACTCATCGTCTCAGAATGAACGACATAATTAAACGTCAGCTAGCATGCGTAATATTACCAAAGTGAAAACCCGAACACGAACCGCAAACCGTACCCGAACCGCACTTTTGGGCTAACTGAACCCGAACCCGGGCGAACCATTATTTCTGGAACGTGCCTGATCCCGAACCAAACCTGAACCGAAAAAATAATAATAATAACCGGTTCGGCACGAAACTATTTAAGCATATAAGGCAGGAACGGGCACCAAAGAGCGGCGCTCTAAGATGGTGCTGTTGGTGTGATGTCACAGTGTTACAAAGCACTGAGCTTATTTTCTGTGACTAGCATTGTCCATTTTGAAATGAAACCCTGAAACTACAAGCAATCCGTTCATAACTCATTTACGATGCTTGTCCAAGTATACGCATAGCCGAAACATGTCACGTATGAGGCATGTACTACAGCCGAGTTCCTCTCCCACGCTTCCCTCTAAACACGCTGCGACTTCTGGCGATGCCGCCGCGAAGTCCATACATACACAGTCGCACATTCACAGTGACACAAGTTGGCATCACAGAGGTTGATTGAAGAGCGGTGAGTACTCGGTGACATATACCCTGCGGCGCATACCCACGGGAACGGCGCACATTGTCGTGCTGCACCAGCTTCGGGATCAGCCAAATTTTTCATTGAGATAGCTAGCGTTAAGAACGGCCCGATGACGTGCAAGTTTTGCCTGCCAGTTGCGCCAACGGGCGTCATCCTTTCCTGGAGCGCCGCCGCAAACCTCTAGCCTTTGATGAAGCCGTATATAGAGCGGAGCGGAGTCGCTAACTATACCATCAAAGAGCAGGATGGCACTAGTACCAAGTTTAAGGAGTATAGGGCGACCTCCAACTCTGAAATCGGCCTAGAAGAAGTAGTAAAACGTTGGGCAAGCTCGCACGCTCTAAGACCCGAACAGCTAGATGAGCTAAAAGAGGTGTTAGGGGAATATCTCGACAGATTCAGCGATCGGCCGGGTAGAACCGAACTAATAACGCATGAAATAGAGCTTACATCAACCGAACCAGTAAGATCAAAGCCTTACAGGGTACCCTGTCTCCAAGACAGAGAGAGATTATGGAGGCAGAGATGCAGCGCATGCTAGAGTTGGGAGTTATTGAGCCCGCTGAGAGTGACTACACGTCACCGCTAATACTGGTAGAAACCCCTAACAAGGACCCTCGTCCGTGTGTTGACTACAGGAAGTTAAATGCCATCACTAGGGATCAGTTGTACCCAATACCCAGCATTGAGGAACGAATTGAAAGAGTTAGCGCTGCTAAATACATTTCAACTATAGATCTCGTGCGGGAGTACTGGCAAGTTCCCCTATCAGAAAGTGCCAGCCGCTATGCCGCATTTATCTCACCTGTAGGCACTTTTCGCCCTCGCACGCAGCTTCGGGCTGAAGAACGCGCCGTTTAGCTTCTCTAAGTTAATGGATATTGTCCTAAAAGACTTGCAGGAGTTCGCGTTGCCCTATCTTGATGATATAGCAATATTTTCGGACAGCTGGGAACAACACGTATCGCACCTCAAACAGGTGTTCTCACGGTTGAGGGAAGCCGGCTTAACGATGAAAGCGGAAAAGTGTAGGTTTGGTTGTTCGCAGGTTACTTATCTGGGCCATGTTGTCGGCCAGGGCATGAGATGGCCGGCCGAGCTGAAAATAGCTGCGATTGGAGAATTTTCTCAGCCGCGAAGGTCTGTTTTCTCAAAGCAGACCTTCGTTCATTTTTGGGACTTGTGGGGTACTATCAACGGTACATTCCGAATTACTCGCAAATCGCAAGTCCATTAACAGACGCCCTCCGAAAGGGAGCACCAAGTAGCGTACACTGGGATACGGACAAAGAAAACGCTTTCCAAAGTTTGAAAACGCTATTGGTTTCTCGTCCTGTGCTTCGCGCGCCAGACTGCACAAAGGAATTCATAGTTCATTGCGACGCGAGCGACAGAGGTGTGGGCGTGGTACTAAGTCAGGTCGGTGACGATAACGAAGAGCATCCTATCCTCTATGCCAGCCGTAAACTAAATGTAAGAGAGGAAGCCTACAGCGCTTCAGAGAAGGAATGCGCTTGTTTAATTTTGGTCACCCAGATGTTGTCGTGTTACTTGTACGGAGCGAAGTTGATTAAAGAGCGGTGAGTACTCGGTGGCACATACCCTGTGACGCATACCCACGGGAACGGCGCCCATTGTCGTGCTGCACCAGCTTCGCGATCAGACAAAATTTTCATTGAGATAGCTAGTGTTAAGAACGGCCCGATGACGTGCAAGTTTTGCCTGCCAGTTGCGCCAACGGGCGTCATCTTTTCCTGGAGCGCCCCCGCAAACCTCCAGCCACGGCGTCACCTCGTCGCCATTGTAACTAAACGGCCTCGTCGTGATTAGGACTGAATGAGTTCGACGAAGCAGGCTTTGTGCCGCAACACGACACCGCCAACCGGGTCGACCGCGAGCGGGGGAGTTGCCGCGGGAACGTCGTCGGGCACCCCTTGCCACGCGCCGATCAAGACGCAGGACAATGGCTACCCGGTCGCACTACCCGGGTCAGCTCCGAGTTCTATGAAGCCCCTCTGACGTCAGCTCCGGATCGTGCACCCCTGTGTGTGTGTGTGTGTGTGTGTGTGTGTGTGTGTGTGTGTGTGTGTGTGTGTGTGTGTGTGTGTGTGTGTGTGTGTGTGTGTGTGTGTGTGTGTGTGTGTGTGTGTGTGTGTGTGTGTGTGTGTGTGTGTGTGTGTGTGTGTGTGTGTGTGTGTGTGTGTGTGTGTGTGTGTGTGTGTGTGTGTGTGTGTGTGTGTGTGTGTGTGTGTGTGTGTGTGTGTGTGTGTGTGTGTGTGTGTGTGTGTGTGTGTGTGTGTGTGTGTGTGTGTGTGTGTGTGTGTGTGTGTGTGTGTGTGTGTGTGTGTGTGTGTGTGTGTGTGTGTGTGTGTGTGTGTGTGTGTGTGTGTGTGTGTGTGTGTGTGTGTGTGTGTGTGTGTGTGTGTGTGTGTGTGTGTGTGTGTGTGTGTGTGTGTGTGTGTGTGTGTGTGTGTGTGTGTGTGTGTGTGTGTGTGTGTGTGTGTGTGTGTGTGTGTGTGTGTGTGTGTGTGTGTGTGTGTGTGTGTGTGTGTGTGTGTGTGTGTGTGTGTGTGTGTGTGTGTGTGTGTGTGTGTGTGTGTGTGTGTGTGTGTGTGTGTGTGTGTGTGTGTGTGTGTGTGTGTGTGTGTGTGTGTGTGTGTGTGTGTGTGTGTGTGTGTGTGTGTGTGTGTGTGTGTGTGTGTGTGTGTGTGTGTGTGTGTGTGTGTGTGTGTGTGTGTGTGTGTGTGTGTGTGTGTGTGTGTGTGTGTGTGTGTGTGTGTGTGTGTGTGTGTGTGTGTGTGTGTGTGTGTGTGTGTGTGTGTGTGTGTGTGTGTGTGTGTGTGTGTGTGTGTGTGTGTGTGTGTGTGTGTGTGTGTGTGTGTGTGTGTGTGTGTGTGTGTGTGTGTGTGTGTGTGTGTGTGTGTGTGTGTGTGTGTGTGTGTGTGTGTGTGTGTGTGTGTGTGTGTGTGTGTGTGTGTGTGTGTTTACAATGACTGGACAAACGTTTCCGTCCCCTTGGAATCAAGAGGGGGGAGGGGGGACCGGACGTTTTATAAGCCGCTGTTGTGCGTATGCTCTACACACTTTTCTTAAGAGGAAGCTTTAGCTCGGGTGCTCCTATCTAAATACATGTAAAAGCAGAATTCGTTTTTCTCGGCAACCACTGCACGAAATTTGACGAGGTTTGTTGCATTTAAAAGACAAACTTAAAATTTAGTGACTGTTGGTTTCGAATTTTTGAGTTAGATCGTCAATTTTTTATTAAAAATTGGCAAAAATCGAAAATTTTCAAGAAACGAAACTATCAAGTTTACTACTCTGTAACTTAACCACTAAAAATGATAATACAATTCTGTGAATTGCATCTAATAGTACATCTAAAGCGGACAAAATTGATGTGTTACACATTAATATAAAAAAAATTTAATCATAGAGAAATACAACTTTTGCAAAACCGTTGTAACCAACGTAACAAATTCACGTAAGATGTAAAATGACATATTAAATTTGTCCGCTTTGAATGATCTAATGGATGCCGTTTACAGAACCGCGATATCGGTTCTTGATGCAGAGCTATGAATTTATAAACTTCATGCTTCTATTTTTTTCAAACGGTCACATATTTGAAAATCGTTTTAAGAAAATTCAAGCCCTAAATCGAAATTCCGCTTCCAACAGTCACTAGAATTTAACTTTCTCTTTCAAATGCGACAAATTTCATCAAAATCGGTGCAGGGGTTATCTCATAAAAACGTTTTTGCGTTTTACATGTATTTGAATAGGCCGCGTCGGAGTTGGGCCCGAGCTAAAGCTTCCTCTTAAGCAGTCATGTTGAACTGAGACACTCTCTCAAGCAGTCGTGTTAGACTGACGTACTTTCTCTCTAAGTCATGCTAGACTGATGAACTGCATGTAAATACTGTAAATAAACCCTTATTCCTCGTTCTCGATGAGAAGCAGTCCTTCCCTTCATCAACGTCCTCAGCGTGGATAAGTTGGACGACGGCATGGGCCAGCTACCTTCTAATTCATGCCGGACTCCAATCTTGAGAACGGATCACGAGCGATGGGATTGAGCCTCCAATCCGGACACTAGATAACCGGAAAGAAAATTGGTCGGTCAATGCATATATGGAACGCTAGTCGCAACAAATAGAAAGGCTGCGTGACTAGTAATGGATAAAGGGATTCCACGGCGTGCACATGGTAGTAATGTAACGCGTAAATAAAAGCTTTCTACCTAACATAAGCCCTAATTTTGCGAAATGCAGAGATCTTACAGACGGCAATTAATGCAAGAGATGAAACTTTGTTGAAAATTTGTGAAACCTTGTGGGTGGTGCTTATTGGCTTTGGCACTGCGCTGCTAAGCTCGAGGTGGTGGGTTTAATTCTGGCCGCGATGGCAGTTTTCGATGGGGTGGGATATCTTAAAAACGCTCCCCTTTAGTTGCACGTTAAAAAGCGCAAGGTTTTCGAAATTATTCCGGAGTTCTCCCCCTCCTCGCACCCCTTACGGGCGTGGGTCATAATCAGATAGCGGTTCTGGTACTTAAACTCCATGATTAAAGTAATTTTTAATTCACAACACCTTGTTATTGCTGATAGTTAATTTTTATTTCGTCCTGCGCCTCTGCCTGCGCGCTCAACTGTTCATTTTGTATTTCTTTTACCTCAGACCATCATCAAAAGCTTGGGTCAGTGGATAAATAAATACGGCGATGTTTTTGGGTGAGTCATTCAGTATGGAACCAGTAGTATATGACAGTCTTGTCAAGCTGAGCGCGTTAATTTTCTCCTGTTTTGTTGATCGACGCCATTGCGGCATTTTGTTATTTCTTATCTGGACGAATAAGTATGATGGATGTCACATAACGCTCTCGTTACGGCAAAAGTTCACTTCTCCCTACATTGGGTACATTGTAACCTGCCGCATTATGAACACGCGTACTCTAAGACAACTGTATGGAGTAAGTCTGTACTAGAGGGAAGTACAATAGAAATTCTGTGTGAAAACGCTGAATAGCTCCCTTTAACTCAACAGCTTTGCTATGTTGCAGTGGCCAACTTGCGTTCAGTATTGAAAATATTCGATAACACTTTTATAAATACCTTCCTGTAACTTAAATAGCGGAATCGCCTTGAGTTAAAATAGTTATACTGGGTGTTTCATCTACCTAAACCAAGCTTTAAAGAATGTTGTAAATCTTACGCGGAATGCACCAAAAGAATATTTCCTGTAGTCATCTTCAGTTACTCAGAATATTTTACAAAGTGTGATTACGTACTTGATCGGTTAAGTTCAACTATGCAAATTCCTAAATGTCAGTTTTATGGCAATAAGGGGTGTTGAAAAGTTGTTTAGAATCTGCTAAGCAAGACGAAATGAAGTTGCTTCAATGATCTCATCATTTACGCAGTATTTGAAGAAAACATCGCAAAACAGACGATAACGAAAAGAAGACAGGTACAACGGACTGGCTCTTCTGGTTTTCGTCGCTTTTGCGCTGTTTTCTGCAAGATGTTACGCCAACTCGCCCACATCAAACTCCTGCTGCTTTGCGCAATACTATTTATCGGGCTCTAAGGAAATCCCGCAAAATATCATAAATGATCACATTGTCCGCTTGAGCATCTGTATTTCAGCCTCTCAATCATGCGTCGCAAAGAGAAATCCCACATACCCATAAAAAAAATGCCAGACATGAATGTTTCCACCCATGTTCAGAGCCGGGCTGTCTCTTTTGCTAGCACGATGGGTTTACATGCTCAGAACGACGATGAAAACAGTATCTTAATCTTGTTTTTGTACCATTTTTTGCGGTAATTGTACGGGCTTCGTTCTTGGAAACGGGATGGTGAGCACTACATGGCTACTGGTCAGATTCGCAGGCGCACCTTGGCATATTTTTAAAAAATAATATTTCTTCGGAACCGGGAGAAATGAACGTCATAAAAGATAGCATCATTATAACCACTTCATTGAATGTTTCTTAGCATGTTCTACAACTTTTGAAATACTACCTATGCCTTAGCACGCATCTTTTTTACAATTTGAATAGCTTAATTTAACTATTTCAGCACTTTACTTCACTAATTCCATTTAAAGAGAGGTAGGTGCCTATATATAGCTGGTGCCCGATACTCATCATCTTTGGCGTGATGATTACTTTTGCTCAAAATGACAGTCATAACAGAAGCAAGGATTTAAAAGAGACAGTGGCATCATTTATAAAGTTCGTGTATATCAGAATATCAATTTTAACACAAAATTATTCCTTCAGAAATAAATATTCTTCGGTAGCTCAAAACAAGGTCACTTTTGGTTGCCACATTGCAAGTACAACACTCGCGAACACGGCCACAAGAGCCACAGGAACATGATAACAAAACTAAACACACAAGCAAACATATGTCCCATCCCAAAAGAACGATACGAGCAAGAAAAAGAACAAGCAGATGGCAGAAGAGAGCTAGAAGTGCTTCTGTTTGGTTTAGTAACTCCAATATTGCTGATTTCTCGAAAAACTCTATTATTTCTTGTGTAGCAATTTGTTGCATTTTTGTCTGACGGCGATGGATCCGAAAGCTTTCATGATGACTAGTGGGCGTCTATATAAAGCATTTATAGCTTTGGCAAAACCTTGGTATGGGGATTGTCGCATTTTGACAGTGTAAATGTAGTGGTTCTATGTCTTCAACCTATTCACATCATCATTTCGTGCTGTCAGATCCTCCTATTTTAAACAAAAAGCTCTTAGTGTAGGCTGCGCCTAGCCATAGTCTATGAATTGTTTAAACAGAGCGGCTGGTTCTATTCATTACATGGAATTCCTTGCCTGGGTTGCAAACCAATTTGCCCTGGAATATCAGCTGCATATTTAAAAAAAACCACGAGCGTAACTCTTCGCTTTAGGTACTAGCGACAATGCATGATTTTGGTGAGCCGCATGCGCCAACTTATCAGCAGTGACATCCCCTGTTTTTCGCACCGACTTGCAATCCACGGGAAAATTGTCATGTTAACTATACCTTGCGATAGCGCAAGCCTTCCATATTTCATCGTATAATAAAACGTAAGTAACATAATTATGAATAATTTTCAATACAACTTATGCATAAAATAATATGTATATTACTACTCCTAAGCAGATATCTTTCATGTATCATACTGAGGCTTGTGAATCAATCAGATCTACCCAGCTAAGGGGTCCTTACTTAATTAAACTTCAAAACATATACAGTGTAACTTATGGGGACACTACAAACAATATTAATTTGGTGTAATTCGGTTAAAATGTACTTCTTCTTTAGAGATTGGTTCAAGTCACGTGAACCATTCGCCCCCAGTGTAACATACACAGGAGTTCACATGAATGGTGTGATATGTGTTTAATAAGAGGGTGTGGCGTGCTCGGCATGGTCACTGTGTGAATTTGAAGCACGTGCTGTCAAGTACCGACCGGTGATAAGATGGATATGGTACTACAACTTTTCGCTCACTGAACGGGAGCATCGAACCATATTTTCTGTACATCTCGATAAGATGGTTGGCATGTCGTTAGATAATAAGCATAAACGAGCGTCTTTATCAGGCCGCGGTCTCTCCCACTTCATACCCGCCGGACATTGGGACGGAAAGGATGTCGTCTCTCATGGGCGTCTGCTATGCCGCCGCCTGCTGTGCGCTGCAGCCTCGTAGCGTCAGCAAAGCGGGTGCATCAACCGGAGTTCCACACTCCGCGAAAATTGGCAACCTCATCCTTTTTAGCAACTATTGAAGTGATTGGGAATCCTTAAGATCAAGGGCTTCATGTTTCGTATTTGGCTGAATGTACACCACGGGCCCAATTCTACGCACAACCATGACATGGATGAGTTTCGCTGAATCATGTCTTATGCAGCGACCGCGCAGACGAGCTGCTAGCAGCGCGATTTTTCGGAGCTGAGCCACGTGGGGCTCGTCGCGTGGAGTGAATCCACCATCTCTGCTGCCATGGTGTGAATTTTGCTTTAGCATTGGTCGTCTGTCTCTTTTGTTTAAAGAGGTAATTATTTACCTGTTTAATTAGTGCACGTCAACATATTTGAATGTGTGTGGCCCCTGGTGTAATCGCTAAAGTACCTCGTTTTCCCTTTTTTAAGAAATTTCCAGCGCGTTTTCCTGATGACCCTATACAACGGTTTATTTTGATTTCAGAGTGGGGTAGAATGAGTATGACTGGCTGTTTTGCTGTGTTCAGCATGAATACATTGTTAAAAAATTTTCTGAAGCAAGTACGTGTAAATTAGCAGGATCAACTTTTCGACAAGATGATGACGGTTCATTTTTTTGTTCAAGCAGCGCACACGAAACGGAGGACAGAAACCGAAAATGTTTCGAGTCCTTCGTGATCTGGGTGCTCCGTAAGCCACAGACTATTTCCTTGTGGATTATGACCTCTCAGTGTAACATTCTAGTTTTCCGACCAGGTTTTTTCTAGGTGATACCCCTTTCATGGTAGTAAAAGACCCGGAAATTATAAACGAAGTCTTCTTCAAGGAGTTCAGCAAGTTTCAAGGTCGTGGTGTGAGTACATGCTTTTGTGCTAATATTATCCATCGAGCGATTTTTCTTTCGCTGTAGGGTATGCTTTCAATTGCATGACGCGTTCTTTCTGCTTGAGGGAAAGTCAGCGAGTTTAGTACTGTAAATAAATGGCTCGTACAGTGTTACCTTTTTCCTGCACAAGTGTGTTGAAAACAAGACCAAAGGGTATGAAAGCTGACATTTCATACGTGCGTGTGAAGGACACGAAAAATTTAAGAAAGGAACAAAATGAAACGAAATTGAACTTTTGAATTTGAACAAGTCCGGATGCAGAACAGTAGGAAAATATAGGTATTCTGATTGCAATTTATATCGGAAGGAAATGTAGCATTGACCTTTATGCGTGCTCGCGTCACACCTTGCAAAGCATGCATATAACGAAAGTGAACGTGTACCCTCTACCATTTACGACGACCTTCTCAAAACGCAGACAGGTGCATCGATTGCACTTCTGTGAGATTATATCAGTGCTTAGTGTGCCACACTGGCATGGCATGCGTGGGTAAGGTGACGATGTTCCGATAAGCAAGCTATAAGTGTGAAATGCCTAACAGCAAGTAACAATTGCAGCATTTGCACAATTCTAACGCCCACCTTCTTTCGAATAAACTGCGCGTTCAAATTTGCATGCCTGTTACAACCGTAACTAATTTTACTAAATATCCCTAACGAAACTCATTCTTAAAAAAAAACCTCATTGTAAGGTGGCGTGCCACACTGCCATCGAACGGATGTTGTTAGTATCTACCTTGATTTGTGGTCGCCATTTTCCCGTTCGCTGTACGAGTGACATTTCTCATGCATTAGAAGATGACTTTCTGTGATCGGCAGACAGCGGAAAGGAGGTGCCGTCAGACTCCGACAGCCACTAGCCGCTAAGAATCATCGGTGTGCTTGTCTGTGTGCCTTTGTATGTTCCGTAGAAGTGCTTCAACACGGTACGCGCATGCTCAGGTGTCGCTATTTAACGAGCCTGGTGGAATCGGCACCAAATTATTTTTTATTGCGGTAAAAATTATATGGACACTCCAGGCGCATTTTGACGCGATAGCGTTAAGGAGTCCATGTAGCAGAAAATCCGCTGTCGGCTTCGGACGTCGTTTCGGCGAAAATATTTTCGAACCAGCCCATACCCAGGCCATCCATGTGATGCAAGAAATTTACTGAACTAATGGAATTTCTCAAGCTAAATTACGCTGAAAAATCGTGAACTGTGACTCACACACTACCTACAAACATGAAAGCTCTCCGATTGTAATTTGAGTATACGAGAAAAAATTCTGTTACGAGAAAACTCCAAGAAGCCCCTTTTCCGGCGTTTCTACCGTTCACAAATTAAACAACAGCGTCCGCCACTTGAGCGTGCCGGCGCGCATGTGTCTCGGGGGGCCACGTAGCGGCGCGCCCAGTTCCTTGCGGTACCTCCAGCTGGCGCTAGCCTCCGTGGCATCGCGGCCCACGCAAGAGGCAGTGTCTCTACCAGAAAGCCCGCCTTCGTGCATAGCATTCACGGCCAGCGTTTTCCGGTAAACATTACGGTTACGTACGCTCCAGTTGCCGGGAATCGTGAGAAGCAGTCAGGGATCTTTGAATGCTATCCCGTTCCACTCTTAAAGGCGAATCTGAAGCGTCCTCCAAATTTTTGGCATCGCCGTGATGTTCTGTATAAAGTTCAAGGGCGATAACTCCCTCGCCGCGCGTCGTATGCTGTATGTGCGAGTGAAATCACGCGAGAGAAGCAGACGATCACGGCTCAATATCGCGCGGGCGAAGGAGGAAAGCGGAGAGCAAACGCGCCGTCTTACGTCACGCGAAAGGCCGTGGGAGGATGGGAGGGGGGAGGGGGTGGCGTTGTGTTCCGGCAGCAACTGCGTAATTCGCGACCGGGCGCATGGGAAAGTCACAATCTCAGCTCAATCTCACGCGCGAAAAGGAGGAAAGCGGGAGGCCGCGCTGGAGGGAGGGGAAGTGGCTTTGCCACCGCCAACCAGTGCGTACTTTGTATGGTCGCGCGCAGGCGTGCGCTCCGTATCTTGAAAGGCATCTGCAGACGGCTCGTACATGTGTGCGCGCTGCATTCTCGCCTCT
The DNA here is from genome assembly GCF_050947875.1 of Dermacentor variabilis. Lineage (NCBI taxonomy): Eukaryota > Metazoa > Arthropoda > Arachnida > Ixodida > Ixodidae > Dermacentor > Dermacentor variabilis. The sequence goes on from NC_134568.1 coordinate 3,589,452, forward strand.
TGCTTTGCAGCGATATACAAGGCGAAGGTCACTTCGCTCGCTGCTGCGGCCGCGCTTGTTCACAGCACCGTTTTGACAGCGAGTGTCTGCGCTCATCGAGTGGGATGTGTTCATGGTGGCTTGTGCACGCTAAACCATGCTTCTTATTTCATTTAGTGAGCGAATGTTTCTAACTTCATATCGTCGATAAAGCTACGATCATTCATTCTTATAACTGTCTCTACTACTTTCCTATTGCAATCGATGCTTCGCCTTTCAGGAGAAACTTCCACTTTTTTGGATATTTGGGCGGCAGTTAAACTCCGCGTTACAATTGGGAACGCGGAAGAATTGTGCAAATACTGTAGATTTCTGCCAAGATGTCCCAGAATATCCAGTGTCTCGTAGGACCGTCACGCCAATTTTGTGGCGGTAGCATCGCGACGTTCATGTGTATTTCATGGCTCTTTTTAACTTTTTAAAAGCGGTCACCACTTGTGTGAACTATTAGGTACAAATAATATAGCGATGGGGGCTGAGAAATAAGCACATAGAGTCCTTGAACTTCTGCTGGCTTTAAATTTACAAGCTCATGTTCCATCAAAGAATGCATTCAGTGAGAGCCTCCTTTTTTTGTCTTAGTGGGGTCTAACGAGTGATTTTTTTTTTGCTCTAACACGGGGACACGATGTCGAGTTGTGGAGAATAAGTGCTCTATAGCTCAAGGCAAAATAATTTCAATATAGCATAGTGTACAACTACATTATAGGGGTACAGTGGACTGTATTATGCGAGAGTAAAGTAGTCAATAACTTAACGTTGTAGAAAAAAGCACTCCATTGCCAATGTGCATGTCGCATGTAGAGAAGTAGTTTATCTCTGTGGCGCAAGCACAATAGCGCTTCACTTTATGGATGCCAAGTCGCTTCTTCATTGAGGCCCTCACCCACATTTCTTTGAAGCCTCAAGGACGCCGTTAAATGAGTATGCTAGCTCCCACGAATATATAACCGAAATAATATTTTTAAAAGACCTAGTACGAGCGTAAATGCTCCGATCAGGCGGTGTTTACCTTTCCCATTCGCCCTCAACGTTCTCCTTTCCGAAGGTGCAGACAAGCGCCGCTGGAGATAGAGTGACGATACCCCGCTTACGGCACTGCGTCGAGCGCGGGCTCTCCGTGGCACTCCTCGGCGGCCGCGGTATTTACGCTGCGCAACAGACGCAGCTAGGTGTGGCTGGGCGCAACTGTAAGTTCGCTTCAGGGTTGGAGCGCACGCTCGCGTTCTCCAGCCTTGCCGTGCTACGTGCCGGCTTGGTCCTGCATGGATAGCAGGCAAATCCAGGCTATGCACTCTGTAGCGCACAATATGAAGCTCCATACGAAACACCTCTAGCCTGCTGCGGCCGGGAGTGAGCGCACAGTGGCGCGCGACTACATCTCACAACTCCTTCGCAGCAGTGCCGAAGGTACGAGGCGCACAGAGGCAATATCCTTGCGCAGCAGATATCGCCTATTGATATCGTATAATAAAGATTAGTTAGAGACGACGGCTATGACACCCCGATAAGGAGCGTAGCCAAGAGAGAGAGAAATCATAAGGGAACAGCAGGGCGGACTGAGCCGGATAGGTAACCCTACAATGGGGAAGAGATAAAGGGGATTGAAAGAGGAGAAGGAAGAGGAGAAGGAGGAGAGAAGTTCCGGTCGTAGGTGGGCGAGCGCCGCCGATCGGTTCACGCTTCTTGATTAACATCAGCTATTGGCCTATGGCAGGCGTGTATGGGAATGTACTATATGACAAAATATGACAGCCCAGGGAAAGGGTGAAAAGGCTTCTATTGAAAAGAGCGTCTGGGAAAAAGTTTGCCGACGGTTACGATAATCCCTAATGCTAAAGTTGAGTAGATCTTTATACGCGTTTTCATTTCGCGATATGTTGGCGGTCACGGACAATCTATCTCGTGTGGCACCTTGCAAGCGGTGCGAAGTGTGGCGCGACTGCCTCGCTAATCGGGAGATCGCGAGAGGCAGCGCGTGGGTGAGGCGTAGGTGCGATTAACGGCAGCCGCCACAGACAAACCTGCGCACACGCAGCGCTTTGTTTGCATATATGGTATCGGTGGGTGCGCTCACCACATGCCAACGGTGAATAAATGACGGCGCCCTACTTTGGGTGCCATCTCTTAACGGTCGTCGCCGCTGCGCCCGCTTAGCGCGGCACTATACCCTTCTCATGCTTTAAGCACGCCGTCGTCCTCTGCTTTCCTCCCCGATCTGCCTTTGCTCTAGTCGTCTTTCATCCCCCGCTGTGCTTCGCGTTCTGTGTTTCATCCTTCCCTTTGCTCGTTCGCTCGGTAACGCCTAGGGCCGACGCCGAGGGACGCCGACGCTAAACGCACGAACGCGCACCGAACGGCTGCGCTTTAAAAGGTGAATTCACGTTTCGCTTGTGAAAACTACGCGCCGCGCACCAGTGCAATATTGCAGCTGAGATGTTCACAACAGCGCATGCTATCCGCGGAATGTGTTTTTTTCACCTAGCTCGAGGTGTGCTTCAGGAAGCTTTTAAGCCCCGATAATGGTAGTAGTTTCCTAACACACACATACAGAGTACATAATACGCATGCAACCAACGTCTTGTTCTTCGTTTTGCCTCAGCGCATGATGCACATCTACGAGATGGACCCCGTCTTTTCGAAATACATTGTCCTTTCCAAGGGAGAGACGTGGAGGACCTCGCGGGCCAGCATGTCACCCTTCTTCACTACTTCCAAACTCAAAGCGGTATGTGAGCGCACTCTGTTTTTTGTAGTTGTTACCGTTGGTTTGTTTTGTTGCTTTTTAGCCATACAGTACAATTTTGTTTAAATATAGACCCGAATATTTCAACACTACCTTTCATGGTAATGTGAATTTCAAAGAAAAATGTATTCTACAAAAGTAATTGCAGGACGTGACAATTAAAAGTGAGAAAGAGAATGTCACAAAGGGTGTTTCACTTAACTTGAGCCAAAGTATAAAATTATACTTTGGCTCAATTATACTCGTGGCTGGACAGAGCCAAGGTAATGTTGTTTGCCGTCGATTGTATATACTCACATTATTTGTCAATCCACCTAATTAGATAAATACTCGTAATTAGTAACTGAACTTCTCAATTATTATAATGAGATGAAAAGAGTCAATGAGAAAATTGTAGAGCAACGTAAACAAATCTCGATACAGCTGCCTGTTGCTCAATACGTGCTGCATACAATTGTTTTTCCGAGCGGGTCAAAAGTCCGCGATTACACGCAAAGTGCCTCGAGCAGCCAGTCTCTCGGCAATTTTGCGTCTATTCGCAGGCTTCTTTCCGACTTAGAAAAACACTTTTATGTAGCATATATTGAGCAACTGAAAGCAGTATTGGGAGTTTTTCACGTTGCTCTACAATTTTCTCATTGACTCTTTTCATGTCATTAGAATAATTGAAAATTTGATTAAATAATTAAGGCTAATTATCGAATTAGGCGGAATGCGAAAATCATTTGAGCATCTCCAAGCGACGGCAAACATTACATGTGTTCAGGCAAGCTAAGTGGTATTCGCATATTTTTAATGTCTTGCGCGAGTTACTTGAAACGCCCAGTTAATGAATAGGCTACGCTAATGACATTACAGACCAATTTATGTTGTGGAATAATTAGCTTAAATTAGGCTTTATTTGTTTTGTATTATGGTGTAGTCGATTAGAGGTCACTTATGAAGGAACCGATAGCGTTGTTTTAAACGAAGAGATCGAATATATCATCCAGTTTACGTGCCAAAATCAAGGTTTGAGGATGAGGCATGCCTTGGTGGAGGACTCCGGAATAATTTGGACCACGAGGGGCTCTTTAACGTGCACCTAAATCTAAGTACCACGGGTGTTTTCGCTTTCACCCCTATCAATATGCGGCCGCCATCGCCGGGATTCGATACCGCGACCTCGTGCTTAGCAGCCCGACACCATAGCCACGAAGCAACCAAGGCGGGCAAAAAGAAATGAGACAAGAAAGGCATGTGCCTGATACAGCGCATCAAGAAACAAAACGTATTAAACGTTATAACTAAGCAAGCGTACTCGAAAAGAGTTGCAACAATGTAATTAAATACTTGGCTTTTAGATGAATGAAGCTACGATATAATTCGAGGCACGCGGTAAAGTGGGCACTCGGGAATTATTTTGACCGCCTGGTGTTTTTAACGTGCAACTAACTCTAATTACAGGAGTGTTCATTTTTGCATCCTGTCCCCACCGGAATGGGGAGAACTGGCGATCCCGATCCCAGCAGCTTAACGCCATAGGCATTCATCTACCGCGGCAGGCGACGCAAAACAATCATAAGCTACCAGACAGAACGACAACCAGTGTGTCTACGCGCCGTGGTGGCGTTGCCGCTTTGGCGTTGCACCACTAAGCCCGAGGGTGCGGAATCAAAGCCAGGCCGCTACCGGATTTTGATGAAGGGGAAAGGCAAAAACACCCGTCTACAATGCATTAGGTGGGCTTAAAGAATACCAGGTGGTCAAAATTAATTCGGAGTCCCCCACTACGGCACGCCTCATAATCATACCGTGGCCTTCGTACCTAAGATTTCACGTTAACGAAATAAAAAGTGTGGATATAATAATTTCAGTTTCACGAGATGAACGAACCCTTCCGGTTGTGATAGTCCATTGACTGTCGATGCGGTATGGAACTATTTCAAGGCGTCCGCATCTTAAGAGAGACCTACAGTTTGGCAACCGCAGGTGTGAAAGAATTTAGCGAAATTTATGCAGGTTGTCCATGATAAGCGAAATGAGGAATTGGGTATGCAGCTAAAGTTTTTTTATGATTTTATGTCGCGGCCTCCGGCAAGTTCGGTTATGTTCGAGGAACATAACGCGAAAGCGTTACCGTAGCGAAAATATATCAAATGAGCGCACTTTTGAACGCCTTGCAGTTTGGCAACGTAACACAACTTGTGGAGCGACAGTCGTCGCATAGTTAAAAATAAATGGCCATCGTTTGCATATCTATCTAGGTATACGGGCGAGGATAAGGTAATGTTGTGCATCATTTGCATCCGAGTTTTTTTTTATGCTCAAGCGCAAGCTCTATAAATCTCTTCAGGCTAGGAATAATTGGGTAAAGGTAATACTCTCGCAAATTAGGGCTAAAAAAGCCATGACTTCCGGTGAACCATCTTAAAGATAACTTTTTGGTGCTGAAGGCACTGCGGTCGCGACAACATAACAGCAATTCCGCTAAATTCATCAGATTATTTGTTACCGTCCGTGAAAATCCTATTGTAAGAACGAATGAAGAAGTTGTCTAATATTCTCGCTTAAATGATTTATGTCCTAATGCAATCACTCATCAGTGTAAGGCAACTGCTAGAACACGCGTTACAGGACCAACTCACTCACATAAGTTCAAAATAATAGTCAGCGAAGGACCGACCCTCGAGCGACCGCAACGGACGCTATAAGGACTGTGCCACCTGTGGCGTTCAGTTTCACCATACTGCGAAAACTTAAATAAAACCTTGTAAATCAATGAAATAAGGCTTGAGTGCTGTAAAATATACTTCAGAGTAGGCTAGAATAACTATGGTGGCAGAAGCTTCCGAAAAATTGGTGGAAATGACGTCAGTACGATAAGTTAGACCCACTGAACAAGCAATCTCGTGAGCGAACTAACTGTTGGCAATATTATTGCTGTGCATCTATTGTACTCGTTGTACCGTTGCTTGAAGAGTAAATCGAGCGAACTAACTGCGCTCGTTGCCTCCCTGGGCAACCACCTCGGATACGGCTCCCACGCAACAAGGGCTGCTATGGTCGTTGATACGCGTCAAGAGAACTTTCGGCAGCTAATATCATTCGTGCGTTGTCACGCCACAACGATGTAGGTGGATCTCCTATTTCGCCTCCGCTCCCTATTTACAGGTTTACTTGTTTTCGAAGAATAATAACTATTGCTTTTTTTTCTGGCGTTGCAATCGCTCTGTGGCAATTCCTGGATGCTGCTGTGCGCGTAGGCTGTGACCATCGCCCTGGAAAAACAATCGCTATTAGCAGAAGCCCACACTAAGACCGCAATTCCCGGATGTCACTTGTCATTTCTTGTCTCTTTCAGGTGGCTGTCGAGTCAGGCAATGCGCACAATCAATCATTTCAAATTAATTTTGCGACGGATTGGCTTAGGAGGCGCTGGGTACTCCAGTAAGATGGTCTCCGTTGCAGCAATATTTTAGATCACAAACCACAGGTAATAGCATTACAGAAAACCCTCGTCTCTACCGCATCCCTCTCTGGTTATCGGGCTAACTCCGTGCAGCCCGGAGGTCGGGAGTATGCACGTTAGTGGACAGGAGGCTTACACACTTGTCTCACGACCTGAAGCTGGCGAGTTGCAGGGTCGAATACGTCATGGCGGACGTTCTGCTCAACACGAGAAACAGCGTGTTTATACTCAACATCTACAGCAATCCTAGAGACTCGTGACAGCAGTTCAAAACGATACTCAAGAAGTCCGTCGACCTGGCCGGCACACATCCCCTGGTCGTCGTCGGGAATTTCAACGCACCGTACGGAGTGTGGAGGTAGCTCTCCGACACGAGCAAGGGCCGGGGTCTGTGGCAGAACGCCAACGAAATGGAGCTCACGCTTATCCCGGACAAGGCGTTCCTCACCCGAATCGGCCACTCGGTGAGCCGGGACACCACCCCCGATCTGGCGTTCGTGAAGAATGTCGAGGCAGCCGAGTGGAGTAACACCGCAATGGATTTTGGTAGCGACCATTACGTGCTCAATACCCTCTTCGAAGTCGCCCGAAGTAAATCCAGAGAGTTCACCGTCACGGACTGGGATCTTTTTCGCAAGCTCCGCGGCAACGACAGTGCACCCGTCCCTAAAGACCTGGAAGATTGATGCGAGCGAATCAAGAGTGACGCCGAGTCATCCACTAAGAAGATCGTCAGCGAGCTGGAGGTAGAGAAGATGGACAGCAGGCTAGCCCATCTGATCGAGGCCAAGCAGGCGCTGCTTCTCTGATGGAAGGGACAAAGGCTTAACCGAAGACTGAGGAAAAAGAACTCTGAGCATAACAAGGCCATCGAAGACCACTGTCGGACCCTCGGCAAGAGGCTATGGAACGAGGTCTGTGACTCGATCGACGGGCAGATGCGTAACGGCAAGTCCTGGGGCATGCTAAAACATCTCCTCAACGAGGGCAGCACCAGATCCAGCCAGAGACACACGCTCGCCAGAGCCCTGCAGGAAGCTACCTCATCCTGTTCCGGGGCCGAGCTCGTTGCCAAGCTCATGGAGAAGTACCTTCCCGTAAAGCACGGAGACGAGGAAGACCGGTTTCCCGACTATCTCGGCCCAGCCCGTCCGGAATTGGACGAAAACTACACCGTGGGGGCAATTAGACAAGCCATTTTTGCGCTGAACGGCAAATGTCCGCCACGTGCCGACAGAATCACCAACAAGATGCTGCGGAACCTTGACGACCATTCGATCGGATACCTCACCGAGAAGATCAACGAGACGTGGAACAGCGGCAGCGTCCCAGAGCAATGGAAGACCGCCAACGTCGTCCTCATCCCCAAACCAAGCAAGGCTCCGGAAGTGGACAACGCCCGACCCACATCTCTCACTTCTTGCGTCGGGAAAGTGGCGGAGCAAGTCGTCCTCAACAGACTAAAGAGATATCTCGAAGAGAACAAGATCTATACTCACAACATGATTGGCTTCCGTGCCGGCCTCTCGTCGCAGGGCGCCATGAAGATGATCAAATATCAAATCATCGACGGCAGTACCAGCGACACCAGGGGCCTGCTCGGACTCGACCTCGAGAAAGCGTTTGACAACGTTCTCCATGAACACATTCTGGCCTCCGTCGCTGACCTCGAGCTGGGCGCCAGAGTATTTAACTACGTCCGTTCGTTCTTGATGTGGAGGAAAGCGAAGCTCCGGATCGGCGACTTTGTCTCCGACGAGGTGCTCCTGGGCCCATGGGGCACGCCGCAAGGCTCGGTCATTTCGCCTGCTCTCTTCAACACCTGCATGGTCGGCCTCTCGAGGAATCTGGCCCAAGTTGAAGGTATCAAACACACCATCTACGCCGATGACATCACGACCTGTTGCACCGGCGATAACGAAGCGCAAGTGGAAAGCATCATGCAAGAGGCGGTAGATGTCACGTAGCAGTACCTGCTCCCCACTGGACTCAGATGCTCCCCGACCAAATCTGAGCTTCTGCTTTATAGAAAAGAAAAAGCGGCAAACCCAAGGGCTGGAACCCGGTCTCGGAAAGTGACATTCACTTGTTCAGTCGGAGCGGTGACCCGTTACCCAGGGTCGACACCATCACAGTCCTGGGTATGTACATCGAATCAAGGGGCGGCAACGGCACTGCGTTGCGCAAGATCATTGCAAAGACCAACAATGCTTTTCGCCTCGTGTGAAGGGTCACGAACAGACATTGTGGCCTCAAGGAGGACAACCTGCTTCGGCTGATTAACGCCTTTGTGCTGTGTCACTTCACCTACACGGTGGCCACGCACGACTGGCTCAGAGCCGAGCGGAAAAAGCTTAATGCCCTCCTTAGAAAATTCGTCAAGAGAGCCCTCGAGCTGCCCGTCAGAACGCATACCGAGGACGTCCTTCGGCTCAGCATATCATTGAGGGGATACCACAATGGAGGGGATAGCCGAGGCTCAGGAACGGGCCCAGCTAACTCGGCTGTCCACCACGCCGGCCGGCAAACTTATCCTCGAGGAGATCGGACCTGCACCCACCAAGAACTTGGCTGAAAACACCCAAATCCCCGGAGAAATATGGGAGAAGATCCTGGTCGCCCCTTCGCCCCGCAGCGTTCATCCCGTTCACAACGCAGGTCGTTGCAAGGCGAAAGCATTGACTTTACTGAAGCAAATAAACAAGGACAAGATCAAAGCAAGCCTCGTGCACGCAGCTGCATAACGAGACGGCAAGGCTTTTGCGGTTTCCGTCGTCTACACGCTGGGGAAAGTCATCAACTGTGCTTCCGTCCGGAGGACGAACCCCGAGGGAGCGAGTAAGTGGTCATTGCACTCGCCATGACGGTTGGAGAGAAAGTGGCCATTGCACTCGAAGACGGTTGGAGAGAAAGGGTGTATAGCGATTCGAAAGTGGCCGTCAGGGCATTCCAGAAAGGCCGGGTAGCCCGGCAGGTAATTCAAATTCTGAAAGGCGCCAAACAGGGCGACACCTCCATACACTCCATCATTTGGTTCCCTGCCCACGTCGGGGCGATTGAGGGGGTTCCTCTGAACCTCAACGAGTCTGCCCACGAGGGTGCGCGTGGCTTTACCGACCGCGCTGCCCTCGGATAGGGCGACTTTCTCCCCGGACACAGAGACGCTCCTATCACGCACAATGAACTGACTGAATTCTCTTACTTAGAGAGAAGGATTTTCGCGCCACCTCAATCCAAGCAGGCCGCAGGCGGTCACGCTCGGACTCTTGCAAACGAACTCCTACCCAAATCCGGCATCCATTAACAGCATATATCCCGAGATTTATCCAAATTGTTCTTGCGTTGCCTGTGGTGAGGGTGCTACTTTGCGTCATATGCTCTGGGAATGCGGGTCACTGGGCCCGAAGTTGACCAAGGAAGAGTGGGACGCGCTCCTGCGAGGTCCCGTCTTTGAGGACCATATCCTGGCCGTCCAGCGCGCCCGCGATCAGGCGGGCAGGCTAGACCTGTCAGTCCCGTCGTTGGATTAGCCGGGGTCGCGTTTTATCGCGTTTTGCTGGACCCAATAAATGTTTATTCACTCACTCACTCACATAGTCCCGTGGTTATTTTTCTATTCCTCACGCTCAAATTAGAGCACATTGTAAATAATTACGCAGGACATAGCTTGAAAATGAGGCACTGCACGTTGTCTGAGGGAGACACGGCATCGAACTACGAATTTCTTTGAGGCCATGCTGATATATATAAGTACCTTACAGAGCCCTCGAGAGGCATTGTGCAAAGGGGGGGGGGACTACAGTAAATACATACCTAAAGATCAAAATACTTTGACAGCTGAACAAACTAAAATGATTGATTAGTGCAAAAAGATGCGAATGAACCAAAGAACATAAGAAGATGCACTACATACGCAAGAGAGTAACAACAGCATTCAATATTGAAAGAAAAAAATATAAAAACGGCAACAACGGAATTTTGAGTCAAAGGAATCGGTAGCATGGAGAATAAAAACAAGTGACAAAAGATCGTTTTCTCGTAAAACAGTATTAAAAATACGGACATATAGGGTAACAGTATATAGGCAAGGGCATTGGTGAATGTGGCAAATGCAGTACATCATATTTTGGAGGAGAGATATATTTTTTGTTATCGGAGAACTTTGCGTGATCTCGCTCTGATGCAAGGTTATCCGGAAGGCTGTTCCACAAACGAATATATAGCGGAATAGCCTTTTATTTAAACGCGTCAGTATCACCGTACACTTGCGCTAAACTAACGTTGATAGGCAGTCTGCGTGAAGTTGGATAAGCAAGATTAAGGTGTACAGAGGGTGCCATACTGGTGTGAATAAATTTGCAGAATAGTAATAAAAGGGCATTGTGACGACGAGTAATTAATGACTCAAGTGAAAGGTATATTGTGGAACTTGTGTTATGCAGGGTGGGTATCTGTAATTATGCACATCGATTGGGTGCCTCAGTCACATCCTATCACAGGCCATCAGGGTGGCTGTTCTAAATATGGTTGGCCAACATACCACGGATTTCAGATATGGACATTGCACGGATAATTCAAGTTACGATTGACCCACAGGTATATAATGCCCGCTATTTTCTGCCCGCAGGTGATGCCCTCGTTACTGGACGCCCAGAAGCAGTTTATCGACGTCTTAGGTGAGCACGCTGATAAGGGTGTCGAGGCGGACATCAACAGCCTTTGCGAGCGGTTGACCTTCGACGTCATCGGCAAGGCGGCGTACGGTATAGACACCAATGTACAACGGAATCCTGAATACCCCATGTTTAAGAATGCCCTCGCCATTCTACCGAACCTAAACGCTGGATTCCTTTATAACCTTGGCCGTAAGTGACGCCTCAGTAAATCGAACCTCTTTGTCAGGCGCTCTCAAATGCGCTTGCAGTTTTCAAATAGAGAAATGTTACGTCGCTCTCACTCGTAAATACTAGTAAGGAGCTAATGCCGAAGAAGTAAAACGAGCAGACAAAGCCACATGCAAGGATAAGTTGAACGGGAGTATAAAAAAATGAAAGAAAGGTATATCCACTGTGATTGTTCATTCTTAATTTTGTTTTTCAAGAGTGGTTCACGAAAAGGCTTACTGATGAAATTTTGTTTTGTGCAGTGGCAAGGTGCAGCGATGTTTTTGTTTGTTACTTCCTAGCGTGCCTAGGCGATATTGTAACTCGTAGCTTGGCAGCCTTTGCGATCGTCATGGGTTGTGTGCGTCACAAGCACTCGGGTTCCGTGAATTTACTGTTTTCCCGTAAAGCAAATCTGTGCCGTAAGCTCTACCATGCAAGGGTTATTTCATTATAAACTTCTTAGTCTAGTTATAAAATCTGCAACGTATCGCTGACAGAGCGTTGATAACTAAACAGTTGTATATGTGAGCATTCTGCGACATTGAGCTTCGCCGAAGCAAGTGTTGCACCAGATTGAGAAGTACATTTGTTTGTTTATCTGTGCAATGAAGCATAATTATGATTATAATGAATGCGAACCGAGATGGAAAACAATGATTAATAAAAGGTTGTATTACGAAATATAAGTGAAAATAATTCAGTGGCGATTTAGCGGTAAATGCGCGAGAAATGCCTAACCCGCAACAAATGGGCTTACCGAGCGTACCAACCACACACTGGTGAACATGTTGTCTATGTACGTCGCATCGGACCATAAAGACTGGGACGAAATTTTGCCCTATGTTACATACGCCTTTCACACTGCAAAGCGCGAAACTAGTGGCTGCAGCCCGTTTTAGAGCGCAGCTCTTTGGCGTCCGTTCCTGGGTTTCGCGTCGTCGTCGGCCTCGTAACCAGCTCCGCCCACCTTTCATCCCCCCAGCGCTAGCAGCGACCGACTGATACCGCTGGATGCCGCTGACGCCGCTAGAGAGTCAAGATAACGTGACTGCATAGAACACCATCACCGCGATGCAGAAAGAGGAGGAAAGGGTCCCCCCCCCTGTATCGGCGTCAGCGGCATCAGTCAGTCGCTGCTATCTCTTCCCTCCTCCCTTTATCGTGTTGTCCGCTTGCTGCGCGCGCTTCTGCCCCCATCGTTTGCCGCTGGGTGTACACGCCGCCCCCCTCCCCCCTCTTCCTGCGAGTCTCCGGTTGTCAAAGCGCCGGCTCGAACTTAATTCCTTTCTTCGCTCCTCCTCCAATGCAACCCCTGTGCGGTGGCAATCAGAGAGCCAGATCGGTGGCGGCGGATCTGTATATGTGCACCGCCCGAGCCGAAATTGCCGCTGCCGTTCGCCCTGTGCGGTGGCAATCAGAGAGCCAGATCGGTGGCGGCGGATCTGTATATGTGCACCGCCCGAGCCGAAATTGCCGCTGCCGTTCGCCACTGCGAAATTATCTGCCAGTTCTTTCTGAGCCATGAGCGAGACGACCGATGGAAGTCCTCCGTCTGCTGCTGCTGCTGCTGCTGCTGCTGCTAAACGAGCTGCCAGAGCAGAGGCCCAGCGCCGTCGCCGTCAGAATCCAGAGGTGCGTGCCGCCGAAGCAGAAGCTTACCGTCGCCGCCGTCGAGATCATCCAGGAGTACGGGAAATATAAAAAGAAAATTCTGTGATAGCGCATACATATGTTGCTCGATTTCTTTGCCTCAATCTATCGAAAAGGTGAAACAGCTTATTTGCTGCGCTCAAATTTCGCATTAGGAAGTAACGTAATCGTCGGTAATTTTTCCTCCTCTACGCTCGTCACATTGAAGTGACACATTACGAACGCATGTACCAATCTCACGAGGTTACCTTCTCCGAGGCCTGGCTGCCGGTTGGCAACTCTTTTGATTAGTGTGATGGCATTGTCCGTCTTCTTGGTGAGTTGCAGTACTGTCTGGTTGTTTGAACCACTCGACTCTACCATCATGCCGAGAATGCGGATAGTATCCACCCTCGGAATATAGCCTCCGTCGTTTGTGAGCAGTTTTATGTCACATTCGGCGAGTGGTTTCCATCCCTTTGGTTTCGGGCCTCTGCGCTTGGCGGCCATGCACAACTGGCAAAGATCGGAGCGGGATAAGCTCAACACATTAATCAGGAAGGCAATCAAGATAGCTCTCGGTCTCCCCATATACACTCACACGGAACGCTTACTTCAACTTGGCATGCATAACACGCTAGAGGAAATAGCGGAAGCACAGGAGAGGGCCCAGTTCGTCAGGCTAACTACCACACAAGCTGGAAGACACACCTTACAGGAGCTGGGCGTTCCCCCCACAGTAAGTTCTGCAGCATTCCTCGAAAGCAGCGGGACCGCACACTGTCGCCCCGATCCCACGAAACGTCCATCCAGAACACAACGTGGGAAAACGTCGAGCGCGCGCGAAGGCTCTCCCGGAAAAGGCTCGTGAACGGGCTTCGGAGAACAGTTTCGTAGACGCAGTGCGCTACGCCGACGGACAGGCCTTCGCTGCAGTTAGCGTAGATCATGAAAGGCAAATAACGAACGCAATCTCGATTCGGACGACGTCCTCTGAGATCGCAGAGAAGGCTGCAATAGCGATGGCCTTATTGGACGACAAGAGGACATCAATCTACAGTGACTCGATATCAGCTGTTAGGGCATTTGCCAAAGGAACCATATCCGAGCTGGCCCTAGGGATACTAGGAAGCAAGGAGATCAAGCCACACACATTGATCTGGTTTCCAGCCCACATGGGACAGATCGAGGGGGCCCCGCCCCACCTCAATGAGTCGGCACACGAAGCAGCGCAAGGGATCATTAACCGCGTAGCTACCGGGCAGCGTGACGCTGCGGGTACTGACAATCAGGACTCTTCTTCCTCGTACACCGAAATTACTAAGCACTTTTACTTGGCTCGGCGGATCTACCCCCTCCCACATTGTAAACTCTATAGACCTCAGGCTTTGACACTAAGGCTTCTACAGACGGGGGCGTACCCAAACCCTCTACTTCTTCACAAGATGTATCCCGAAATTAAGATAACAAATGCATGTGCACTAGGCAATGACTTAGTCAATTTACCTCACATGCTCTGGCGATGTCCCGCGTTACGCAGCGATGAAAGCAACACCTCACGGTTGGATGCGGTCCTAAACAGTCCCAAGCTCGAAGAACAGTTATGGGCTGTCAAACGAGCCCGCGACGCGGCGGAGAGGGTCGGCCTCTCTGTCCCGACGTGGGAGCGGCCCGCTGCGCGCTAGTGCGTGCCCTAAAGGACCCTAATAAAGTTTTTCATCCATCCATCCATCCAAGACGATATCTCCATCGGTGGGATTCTGTGCCTCGCTAAAAAGCTCGACGCTTGGCCTGCGTACTCTGGCTTCACGACACCGGACAAAAGCACGGTGTGACAGGCATCATTCTCCAGGGGATCTAGTCTCGCTGTGGTGTCCGGTGCGCAAACGTGGCCTGTGTCAGAAACTTCTCGCTAGCTATAAAGGCCCCTGCGCTGTTGTTGACAAGCTCAGTGGGGCAAACTATCGGCTGGCGCGTCTCGCCGCAACTGGACGACGCTCCGCCAAGACTGATGTTGTATATGGCACTCGTCTGAAGCCCCTCACTCGGAGAACTTAACTGACTCGGCTGGCAGGCTTCGTCTAGGAGGGGAGAAATATTACGGCAAATGTAGCACACGAGAAAGAGGAGGCCAATTTAACCACGCTTCATCGAGCCCGCAACCGACTAGCCAATCTGACTCTACTACTGCCTCAAACCAATAATGGCCGATTAATGTGTTGAGCTTTATTGTCGCCCTCGGTTCGCATTACGTTTACAGTTAATAACGCCGTAGTGATATTTCTACAATGACTTGCGCGTAATACATTCTTATAAAAACCGAGCACAAAAGAAAGTTTTAAATGCGTAGACAATATCAACCTTACATAACAATCAACCACACACGTAATCCTTCGGAAACTGCGCAGTTCATTAAGTGCAGAAACTGGTGCACTACAATTCCAGTCTGGATGAGACGAGCACAGGTGGCTTTCTAAAATTTTCTGATGGCCCGGCACTGTTGTTTCAGGGTTTGGGAAAATGCGAGCGCCAAACACAAAAACAAAACACCAAATCGCCTGTCAGCCCCGCACGCATAACTTTGTTATGTCGTCGCGGTTACGCAGCTTAGCACGAAAATACCATCTCCTGGCAGCAGTGTGATGGATGATTACCTGACGCATTGTTTCGTGATTCTTATGCTTCTTCAAATGGTTCTTATGTATACCGCTCTGTTTTTCATTTGGTACAACAAACAACTTCCTTCTTTTTATACATTAGTTTACCTTTGCCTTTTGCACTTTCTGCGCCCTGTGAGTTAAACTAAGGTGCGACGTGTTGATGCGGATATCGGTGATGTTGCAGTCTATCATTAACGCACGTTGCCGTATGTCTCAGCCTCACGTACTTCTCGCCACAGCACGGCCCATTTGACACGTAGTTCACATAATATTTAATTTAACACGCTTGTCCTGCGTATTAACAACTTTGCATATTTCTTCTAACCTACTTCACACACAGAAGAGCAGATGTGGAAGGCTTCCAGCAATCTTCACCTTTGCGACACGCCCCGTACGTATGTTAGGGCAGCGCAGCTGTGTTGGCCTCTGAAACAGTTGACAGCGTCAACAGCATTGAGCAGCGAGATTTAGTGGCATAGTTCGGAACCTTATGCTTGACTAAATGGCCTTGACAAGTGGTCTCGTCTGCAGGTGTTTACGCGGGAGCGTCTCTGCAGGTCGTAGCTGAGGCATTTTCCGCGAATTTCTCTGGTTGTGCATAAAATATCCATTCGAGCTTTATGATACCGAAAACAAAGCTCTCCCCTTGTTCCAAGTGAAGACGTGCAAAGAACAAAATAAATCGATGCTTCCATGCCGTACATGCATTATTTGCATTTAAAAAGTACAAGCGATTGCTTTGACAGTGGCAAAAATTATATGTATAGTAGTCAACACAACCACCGCACCGCAGAGGGCTCCCTCCTCGGCAGTGCCTTGTCCTTCGCAAAAATGGCGTCCGCAGACTCGGCCAAGCTGCTCTTTTGCGCGAAATGAAAGAAGCAGGTGGCGCTGAACTTGCTCGGAACAGTGCGGAAGGAATGCTCTGAAGGTGCAAGCACAAACTGTCTAATTAAGAAAACTGCTGCCCTTAGGAATCAGCGAGCGGGTCATGCGTTCGCTGATATTAAAGAGGGGTCGAGAGATAGAGCCCCCATTCCGTGCCTTGAGTGCGGTATTGCACTCTGGCCGAGCGTTTATTTTTAATCCCCCGTCTCCGCAACCCTCCGTCTCGTCTGTGTATCTCACATGCCCGTCTTAACGTTGTCAGAGCGAAATTCATCGGTGCTACCACAACTGTTGATCCCGTTCTGCAGCTGTAGAGTCTTTATAGATGCTGCCGCTGCCTGAGCAGCAGTGGTGGCCGCTAGCAGTCAAGGCACAGAAAGATGTATTCGCTCTCTTAATTGGTCGAGAACACTCGTAGCTTGCACATTGCTGAGAACAGCTATTGAAATATTGAGTTTTATAGGGTTTGTTGGACTGCCGATGAGATAAGGCTGTCTGCGTAATTACTACCTTTCGGCTCACCGACCTGTTGCTGTGGTCTTTCTTTTTGGTCTTGCGCGTAGACGACTTCATTAAATACTGCCTACTGCAGTATGCAGCTACTATCCCGTCAATCAATCCTGGTTTCACCCGAGTCGCACCTTTGCAGTTCTTTTCTCCCTGTGGTCTTATACATCTAGGAGGGGTAGGATTTGCTGGCATATACATCGATGTCCATGAACTGTAAGACTCAACCTCATGGCTCAGAGGTTGTGGTGTTATGCTTTTGAGAAATGAGGTGGAAGGTTCAATTCCCGGTCATCGCGCCTACATTCAGATGGGTGCAGTGTAATGCCAGAAAGAAGGAAAGAAAGCAGCCACTCGTGTGCCATGCTTTGGATGCATGTTAAACAACTCTACGGATTTGAAGTGAGTCCGCAGTACAAGAGCAAATAAATTTTCAGAAAACAGCAATACACAACTAATCTCACGGTTTTTGTCGACGCTAATGCGATTTGCATGCTATGTAGCGACACAACACACTATTACGACAAAGAAGTGACATTGATCGAGCGATAAAGGCAGTAAGTATGACGACAACGACATGACGACGATGAGGGGACCATTCTTAAATGATGAAGGTGGTACGACGGCCAGGGACGATGAAGACAGGATGAGAATGGTATGGCGACGAGTGTATGAAGACGATGGCGCGACGAGAAACAGACGACGAAGTAGGAATGAAGACGATTGTGGGACTACGACAGCGTGACAAAGACGGTATGACAACGACAACATAATCACAATTTAACCATGACAGCATGATTACAATAGAATGGCGCAATCGATTAAAGCATTATGACGATGACGGCCGGACCACAATGCAATGACATTGGTGAAGTGATCATGATGGTAAAATGACCGCGTGAAGATGATGGCATGACTACAATGACTGTAATGTGTGACGACGGCGGCGTGACAACGGAGGCATGGCGTGAGTTGGAGGACGAAGTTAGAATGACTATAGAAGGATCGTGACGGCATCACAACGACGGCACGGAAACGAATTCATGACGATGATTGTAGGACAACAGCGCGATGTCGACGCTGGCAGGACAACGGTGTGAGGTAAATGGGCTGACGATGACTGTATGACGACAATGGCGTGACGATGACCGTATCATGAAGCTTGTATGACGACGATGGCGTGGCAACAACGGCATGACGAGAGTAGTATAACTAAGAGTGACGACAATTGAACAACAAAGACGACATCACGATGGCTTTATGGCAATGAATGGATGACAGCTGTATGACGACAATGGCCTGAAGACGACTACATGACGTGAGTAGGATGACAAAGCTGGAAGGACGGCGATGCGACGACCATGACGGCATCACAAAGACGAACAGATACGTAGTTGCCCAAGTGAGACGATATCGCCGGAAGAAGCGAATGACCCGGGCTGGATCGCGGCATATAACCGCAAACCCCGCAAGGGCAAGGCCAGTCAACCTCAAGGACCAAGTTCGTCAAGTACACGTGGCAGACGAAGGGACGGCGATCGCACCGCCGGACCGAACAGCGCATACCAGCGCCTCGTCGCCACCTCGAGACTCCCTCAGCTACCGAGGGACACGTTCCGTATCATCGTGAGACCCCGAGACGGTCTCAACGTGGCCAAATCCACACCCGTGCAGGTTGAGCAAGCCCTCGCCATGGCGGCAGCCCTGGCTCCTCAAGACCTCACGGAAGACTCCATCTGCCCCAACGTAACTCAGAATATCTTCATCATCTGCACCCCCAGCGAACGTAATGCAAGAGCATACGCCACGGTGCAACAGATTCGCATGAAAGATACCACGTATCGGGTCGCAGTATACCCGGCCCCACCCGATAACACCTGCAAAGGCGTAGTCCGAGGGATTGACCTCGAGCTCACCGACTCACAACTCCGAGAACTTATCGTCACGAAACGCAACCCCAATGCCTTGGAGGTGAAGAGAATAAAGAACACCACAGCCGCGACAATCCTTTTCCAAGGAATGCAAGTACCCAGCTACATCTACTGCGGAGCAAGCATTGTTCGGTGCACGCTCTTTCGCAGACACACGGAAGTTTGTTACAACTGTGGCAACATCGGTCACCGCGCGGATGTATGCCCTAACCCCAACACCACGTGGTGCCGGAAGTGTGGCCTCAAAACGCCACCAGAAGATCACCAGTGTACTCCTCACTGCACCCTGTGCGGCGGACCACACCCAACCGCCGACAAGGACTGTAAACGGAAGTTTCAAGTCCCTTACATCGTGCGACAGAGACGCCGCCGCAGACGCAACCAACGCGGCCGCAGCCGCTCCCGAGGACCGAGCGGCGCCGGTCACAGCGAGTCGAGCGCAACCTCGGGAATTTCCGTAGCGACCACAAGGAGTCGCTCGGTCACGCCGACACCCGAGCGCCGCAGCGCCCTCCGCAGCAGCCGCTCCCGCTCCAGGGGACGACACAGCAGCCGCTCCCGCTCCAGGGGGCGCCCTAAATCCGGCCACACAGAACTGACGTGGGCCGACCGAGTACGAGGGAAGCAGCACCAGCAGCAGCAACGGGACGCCTCATCTACCAGACAGGTAACGCGGTCTTCATTGCCCGAGCATGAGAGCGAGATAGTAACAGCACTACGACAGGAACTAGCTGGTCTCCGAGCCACCGTACAAGTGCTTACAGAGCAGCTTAATGACGCGAAACAGCAGATTCAAAGCCTTAAAGCTCCCAAACAAGCACCACCCCAAGAGACAAACGTAAAAGTAAGCACAGCCAAACGCAAACCCCCTCCGCTCCCTGAGACGGAAGAAGAGAGTCACGCACCGCAAGACACCCTAGGCGAAATTCTGCGCCTCACGCGAGAGAACCTAGAAAGTATTCGTACCCTAGCAAACCGTGTAGAGGTGGTCGAAAACAAAGTCGCCATAAAAATTAAAAACAAAGCTAGTCAGCCACAACAGATGGACACGACGACGCACCCTTCACCACCAATCAATCCCCCGCAAAACCATCATGGCTAACACGACACGGGATACCTTAGAAATTTGGCAGTGGAATTGCGCTAGCTACGCGAAACGCAAATCCTCGCTGCAACAGTACCTCAAAATTCAACCCAAAAAGCCGCACGTAATACTATTACAAGAAACTCTATGCGAAACCCTCACGCTCGCAGGGTACAGCCCCATCTCCCAAAGAGGAGGGGACGCCAGGAGAGGCATCGCCACGCTCGTTAATAGAAAATTCGCGCACATCGTTCATAACGTCCTACCGGAAAACAGTCGCATCGAGGCAATCCTAATCGAGCTTGTACCTAACCGACTCTTAAAACAAAGCATTTTTGTACTAAACGTCTACAGCTCCCCCACGCACTACAAACAATCCTTCCACGCGATCCTTACTAAAGTCACATCATTGGCACGAAACTCACCGCTCATTATCGCAGGTGACTTCAACGCTCCCCACCCGTCGTGGGGCTACCCCACAATCAAGCCGAGCGGCAACAACCTCTCGCGCGCAATAGACGACCTGTCCCTCACCCTGGTGACGGACCACAGGTTTCCCACCAGATTGGGTACGTCGACGCGACGCGACACTACGCCGGACCTCACGTTACTCCGCAATGTAGACAACTATACATGGACAAATACGCAAGAGAACCTGGGCAGCGATCACTTCGTCATACGCACAGAAATACCAAACACGACCGTCCCACCCCGATCTTTCACCCTCACAGACTGGGACACCTTCCGTAGGTTACGGAAGGAAGACACGAACACGTACGACTCCTTCGCGGAACTCCTCTCTGCGATAAAGGGCGACGTAACTAGAGCCACGAAAACCATACAAACGGAACTGGAGGTCCCAAGGGTTTACCCTCACCTCGCTCACTTACTCGAGGCCAAGGCCTCGATACTTACGCGATGGAGAAAGCAACGTCTAAACAGACGACTGCGCAAACGCATCGCGAACCTCAACCAAGACATCGAGCAATACTGTACGGAACTCACACGACTCCAATGGCACGAACTCTGTTCGGCGGTCGACGGCCGCATGCGGACCGGAGGTAAGTGGAACCTCCTGAAACGCATGTTAGACGACAGCCAAACGAAGGATAATCAAAGCCACGCGCTAGACCGACTTTTACACTCACATAAAGAGAAAGGGGGAACGGAGGAGTCTTTCGTGGAAGAAATTGCCAAACGATACCTTCCATTAGCCGACGCTCACCCCAACGATTACCCGAGCATAAAGTGCGAATCCACTCCCGAGCTAGACGCTGCCTTCACGGAAGCAGAAGTCCGAGAGGCGCTACACAACCTAAACAGCAGGTCGGCCTCAGGACCGGACGGGGTAACCAACCGAATGTTACGTAACTTAGACGACCAATCCATTACATTGCTCACGAAAGATATCAACCACGTGTGGGAAACAGGAGAGGTACCAACGCAATGGCGCACTGCCACGGTGGTCCTCATTCCCAAACCCGGCAAACCCCTTAACCTGGACAACTTACGACCCATCTCTCTTACTTCATGCGTGGGTAAAGTGGCGGAGCACGTCATTCACAACCGAGTGTCACGCTACATTGAGGAACACGAACTCCTCCCATACAACATGGTAGGGTTTCGACCCCACCTATCCACTCAGGATGTTATGTTACTCCTAAAGAGACAGATCTTCGACGTTAAAACAAGAGACGTTCGAGGCATCCTCGCCCTCGATCTCACGAAAGCATTCGATACCGTCTCGCATCGCTTCGTACTGGAGTCTGTTGCAGGCCTCGGCCTCGGCCAGAGATTTCAGGAGTACGTACGCTCCTTCCTGAAAGACAGAGAAGCCCGACTGCGAGTCTTAGAACTAAAGTCGGACCCTTACACGCTGGGCTCCGTCGGAACACCTCAAGGATCAGTCATCTCTCCATTACTATTTAATATAGTGATGAAGGGACTCGCAGACAAACTACGAGACATCCCGAACGTAAACTGCGCTTTATACGCAGATGACATCACCATTTGGAGCCCGGGAGGCTCCTTGGCAGACATGGAGCAGGCATTACAGTCTGCCCTAGATGCCACGGAAGACTACCTACTAGACACAGGCATGAAACTATCCTCCAAGAAATCGGAACTCTTACTATTTCGCAAGTCTTGGCAAGGAGTCCGCTACCTAACACCTCTAGACGAACTTCCGATAGCACTACACACAAGAGACGGACAACAGATTCCGCGAGTCGACCACATACGCATTCTTGGGCTTCTAATCGAAGCCACCGGATGCCACGGACACACTATCAAACATTTAACCGCCAAAACCGAAAACATGATCAGACTCATCCACAGAGTCTCGGGGCGCAGAAAGGGTCTCTGCGAGGATAACCTTTTGCGCGTATACCACGCATTCCTTATGAGCCACATTAATTACGTCGCCTCTGCCCACAACTGGACGAAAATAGAAAAGACGAAACTCAACACACTCATTCGCAAGAGCATCAAACAGGTCTTGGGCATTCCACAAAGAGCAAGTACATCAAAGGTTGACCAGTTAGGCATGCACAACAACATCGACGAAGTGATCGAGGCTCAGACTATGGCGCAAATACTACGCCTATCCTCGTCCAAAGCCGGTAGACTAATCCTAAACGAAGCTAATATCTCCCCATCTCCCTATTTCGAGCATGCGATTACCCTACCGAGCGAAATTAGAGAGAACTACAAGGTCTCACCATTTCCTAGAAACGTCCACCCACAACACAACGTGGGCAGGCGCCGGGCCCGCGCCCGCGCGATTCTCGATCGCACCGACGCGGATCGTGAAGCCACCGCATTTGTGGATGCGGCCCAGTACGGCAACACATCCACTTTCGCGATAGCAGTCGTGGACGGTAACGGAACCTTACGATCATCCGCATCGGTTAAAACGACCACCAGCGCTAAAGCAGAACAGATAGCCGTAGCCATCGCCATGGCAGACCCCACATTTACTCATGTCCTCACGGACTCGCGTGCCGCAATTCGGGCCTACGAAAGCGGCAACGTATGTAAAGAAGTGGCGCACATCCTACTAGCGAGCTCAATGGAGAGCAAACGACGCCTCTCCTGGTTCCCCGCTCACATGGGGAAAGACATTCACCCGCGGAAACCAAACCTCAATGAAACGGCCCACGACCGTGCGCGAGAACTTGCCCGCCGCGACGGTCCTACGGCCTCAGAGGGGCTGGACATTCAGTTTAATGACCCGCTACTCACTTATCACGAAATCACCTCATACTATCGAAAAGGCAGAATGAAATATCCGCTCCCGCACTCCAAACTCGAACGCGCGCAGGCGGCCGCGTTTCGAATGCTACAAACGGACTCGTATCCTTCACGAGGCCTACTGAGTCACTATAACTCAGACATCCCGGCAAATTGCCCAGACTGCCAAGAACTCTATTGCTCACTCTCGCACATGCTATGGCAATGTACCGCGTTACCAAAGGGCCCTCTCTCTAGTGAGCCCGAATGGGAAGAAGCCCTGAAAAGCCCGGACCTCAAACTCCAGCTCAAGGCCGTCCAGAGGGCCCAAGAACTGGCGGAGCGTCACCACGTTCCCGTCCCGACTTGGGCGTCACCTACGGTTTTGGCCCGAGGAGCTCCCCGCATGGGATCTCTAACGGCTTAAAACTCCTCAGGACCTCACTGAAGTTCTTGACTGACTGACTGACTGCCCAAGTGATTAAGAAACTTGGGCTACAGGGTCTCTGTAGAATGCGCGATGACGGCGGCATGACAACAGTCAGCATCACTAAGTTAGAATGAGGATGATGGAACTACCACGATGGCATCATGGCCACGAGCACATACCTAGTGACCCAAGCTGGTAGAAAGCTTTTTGCCACTGTGTCGAAGGAAGAGGCTAGATTATCTAGCTATATAGATAGATAGGAATTGGAACATATTCAGCGACTCTAATGCAGCTCTACATTGCTTGCTTTCCGCCTTACTCCGAGGAGCCTATAAACAACCAGTACTACAAATTCGAGAGCTCAATCATCGCCTCGTCGAGCAATGACACGACGTCACATTTCAGTGGCTCCCTAGCCACTCTGGCATAATGGGTAATGAACAGTTCGAAGAAGCTGCTTGATGTGCTCTTGAAGACGACGTGCAGTAGTTAATCCCGCTGTCAAGAAGAGATGCAGCCGCACAACTTCAGGTGCTTGCATACGATGCCTTACAATCGTTGTGAAACACAACTACTTTCCAGCACAGACGTCTACATCCACTAGACCCCTGTGTGCAACTTCAACCTCCACTTGGACTATGCCGACCCGGGACAACGGTACTTTACCGATTGTTGCTTGCGTCGCATTGACGAAGTCGTTTGCTTTCCGCATCGGATGGGAGGATAGAGCTGCGTGTGACCACTGTGGCGACGAGGAAACTAGCGAAAACGTTCTTTGTCCTTGTCCCCGATACAGCGCACACAGGCAGTCATTCGCGACCGCACTGGCACGTCTTGACGACCGACCGTTTTCGGAGCAGACAGTCCTTGAAGGCCGACTTATACAGTCGTCACACCACAATACAGTGAAGGCACTCTTGAAGTTTTTACGTTCGAGTGGCCTATTGGAGAGACTGTAATTCTCATGGACGTTCACCACCTTCCCTACCTTTTTTCGTTTCTTTGCTTTTTCTCTCCGCTGTTTTTTCGTCTTTCATTTTCCCTTACTCTTCCCCCAGTGCAGAGTAGCAAACCAGAATCTTATCCAGTTAACGTCCATGCCTTTCCCATTCCGTTTATCTCTCTTAGATAGATAGATTCAAAGCGCAAGATAGATAGATAGATAGATAGATAGATAGATAGATAGATAGATAGATAGATAGATAGATAGATAGATAGATAGATTCAACACGCCTGAAGTAGGCAAACAATGCTAATCGCAAACAAAAAAAACTCGGTGCCCTTCCACTCTGTGAGAGAGAGAGAGAGAGAAACTTTATTTGGTTCCTTCAAGGATTTAGCGTCTCGAGGTCTCCGTCGTCTTCTTGGGCGCCGGCGACTTGGAGCCTCTTCCGGCAAGGGTCGGCCCCTATTCCAGGGCTCCACTGAGCCTAGCTACCTCACTAGCGTGCTGCACTAAGGCCCTTTGGGCCGTGAGCTTGCAGCTGGTACGCCGACTCTCCAATTGCTCCGCACTCGGGTTATTGTGTTGGTGGAATGATTGATTGTGTTTACATTCCCATGTGACATGATATAGTGTGGGTGTGGCCCCGCACCATGGGCAGGTGTCTCTGTATTGTGTTGGGTACATTTTGTTTAGGATGTATAAATTTGGGAAGGAGTTTGTCTGCAATCTGCGCCAACTCGTTGCTTCCTCCTTCGTTAGAGCTTTGTGCGGTGGAGGATATTTGGCTCTCGTCCCTCTGTATAAGTTTAAGATTTCTGTGTATCCTCCTTCACAAGCGTGTGGGTGATACTCCGGGGCGTGAGACTGCTCTGCTCGGAACGTGGTCTCTCGAGCTAGGCTGTCTGCCCTTTCGTTACCCTCTATGCCTGCGTGGGCCGGAATCCAAATTAACTTGTGTGTAACGTTCCTCTCGGCGAAGTTGGCTCCGCTAAGAATTCTGAGGGCGGCTTTGCTAATCCTGCCCCTCGTGTAATTTCTGCACGCTTCCTTCGAGTCTGTTAAGATGTTTAGAGGCCTGCCTGTCCTATATCCTTCGACTGCCGCCAGCGCCATGGCAATTTCTTCGGCCTCCGCTGTGCCGGCTGCCTTTGCCGTCGCACATGTGATCAGATTCGCGTCGCCGTACACCACCACCGCCGTGGCCGTGCGCTTCCCTTCTCGCGGGTACGTGGCAGCATCCGTGTATACCGTGTTGTCTAGTAGCGCTAGTGTCTTTTCCACGTATTCGGCTCGCGCCTGCCTTCTGCTCTCGTGGAGGTTGGGGTCCATGTTCTTAGGTACTGGCCTAACGCGTATTGTTTTTCTTAAGCAGTCGGGCACGTCTGCGTATCTATCTACGTGTCCACTCGTGTCCCGTCCCAGCCTAGTCAGGAGCGCTCTCCCTGCAGGGGTGCTTTTGAGTCTGGCTTTTTGCGTTTCGAGCAGGGCTTCCGCCAGTTCGCTGAAAGTGTTGCTGATGCCCAGTTGGAGCAGTTTTTCGTTTGACGTGTTTTTTGGCAGATGGAGAGCCGTCTTGTATGCTTTCCTGAGTATTGTGTCCGCCTGTTCCTTCTCTCCTTTGGTCATCGCGTGGTACGGTAGCGAGTAGATGACTCGGCTGACGACCAGGCTGCCGACGAGTTTGAGTGTGTCTTCCTCTTTCATGCCGTATCTTTTTTGGGAGACCCTGTTGATCATCCGGCCCACCTGCTCCGTCACTTTGCTCAGCAGGCTGATGGTGTGGCTGCATTTTCTGCTGTCCTGTAGCCTCATGCCCAGGATTCTGATCATGTTCTTTTCCGGGATGTTTTGACCGTCAAGCGTTACTTCCAGTGTTGCTTGGGTGGGGCGTCTACCTACTCTCAGTAGTTCGGATTTTTCTGTGGAGCATACCAGTCTCCTCTCTCTGATATACTTTTAGACACAGCGCGCAGCCTCTTGTAGCTTCTCTTGTTTTTCTCCCAGTGAACCTTGCGTGGCCCAAACCGTGACGCCATCCGCGTACATCGCGTGTTGGATGCCCAGGATCTCGCCGAGTCGTTTTGCCAGGCCGATCATCGCCACATTAAATAGCACGGGCGATATCACGGAGCCTTGGGGTGTGCCTTTACACGGTGTGGAGAAGGTGTCGCTTCGCAACTTCCCCAGCCCTACCGTTGCCGTTCTGTCGGTTAGGAAGTCCTTGACGTAGTCGTGTACTTTCCTTCCGCAGTTGGTGTTGTTGAGGCCCTCCATTATCGCCGCGTGGCTGACGTTGTCGGAGGCGCCTTTGATGTCGAGCGCCATCACAACGTTTTCACCTGCCTTGGGCATTGTGTCGAGTACCTCCTCTTTGAGTTGTAGGAGGACGTCCTGCGTCGATAGGTTGGCCCTGAAGCCATACATGCTGTCAGGGTACCACCTCCCGTTCTCCAGGTGCTGCTGGATCCTTCTGGTGACTATTCTCTCATACAGTTTTCCCACGCACGACGTGAGCGAGATCGGCCTGAGATTCTGGATCTGTAGTTTCTCGCCCGGCTTGGGTATCATGACCACGACGGCGTGTTTCCATTCCGCCGGTACTCTGTGAAGAATGATGACCAGCGAAGTTGTGTATGTGGGTCCCTTAATGGCGAACTGCACCTCCTCCGCGACTCCGCTCGGCATTGCACTATCTTCGGAATCGGCCCACGTATGTGGAGTGCTTAATGTCTGCTTCACCTCCGCCGCGGGTCGGGCCGGTATTGCCCTATCTCCGGGATTGCCCCACGTATGGGGAGTTTTTTGCTTACCACGCCAACAACGACACGTAAATTTCTTTGGAGGGTAGAGGTATGCAGCTTCTCCGTAAAAACTTCACTTGCTAGGCTTCATAACGGTTACCAAATAATTAAAGAAACCTACCGGACGTAGTTCAGTGGAAAAAATTGCATATTAAACGGGACCAGGTAATGCTAAATGTGTTGCTGTCAGAAGCCCGTTTTTGCGACCTCTAAATAACTGCTTTCGTGACATGCATAATCTTTTAAAATATTGCCATCATGAGAGCCCATTCGGGTGCCACATACATGAGCAGCAGACCGTTTATTTGCTTCAAGAATATGTTAAATAAATCTCTCAATGTTTTTAATATTCATTATTCTCGGAAAATTTGTTGCCGTCAAGGAATGTTATGTGCTATGTTTCAGAGAACTGCTACCACTGGCCTTGGCTTTTGAAATTGCCTGTGAAGCTCATGGGCCTAATTTATGCCAACCCCATCGCAGATATGACGAAGAAGGCGGAAGAGATCATCCAATACCGTCGTAAAAATCCAGAGGTTTGTGACACACCTCTTGTTTTGCACATCTTGTTGAAAAGTGTGGAGTGAGGAACGGGGAGCGGTGACGGAAAGGCTTGTTATGTGGTATTGTCACAAAGCCCGTGATAAGTTGCTTGTGAAACGGGGACATTTGGTGCCTTATATCAAGAAAAACATCCTAATTCATATCAACTTGCTGCCGGGAATCAAGAACTTGGTCTGATTGCTCACGAATGACTTTAAAGCGTCGGTGGCTATAACGCCTTTATTTCAAGGACAAACAGCGTGTCGCTCGCTATAAAGCAAGAACATAGCGGCTACTGCCATTAATGGGTTGTTTTATAAATGAACGGCATCGAATCTTCCATGATTTGTACCGAGGATCGTGTATTGGTGGATTCACGGCATGTCCGGTGAATTTCGAGGAGACAATGACCGGCACAGGCAGTCCCCAACAAAAAAAGTGAAGAAAATATACTGGGCAGGAACTCATCAATTGAAGATTGTCGTATCGTGCGTAGCATTCTTTGGAATCATTTCTTATGAAGCTTATACTGTACCCACGAAACAAGGACTGGCTTATTTTAACAATAGTTTGGGCCATAGAAAAGGAGGAGGAGTAGATGTTAATGAAGAAAAAAGGGGAGAGGTCAGCATGGAGAGCGTGTCTCTAGACTGCTACTCCTCACTGGGGAAACGGGAAGTCGGAAATAAAGGGAAAGAGAGGTGGCTGATTTATATTTTATTGTACAATGAGCTGCTTTATATATACGTTGTTCAATACGCGGATGCGCGCTGTAGACACAATACACGCAAGAGTGATCTCGTACACACAAAAAGTTATCGCGCAAACACATCTCGCACTGCCTGCACGTCACACAGGTTCTAGATGCGATCGTCTAAACCAGTCTCACGTAAAAAGTTCAAAAGTGACTTCATCCCACGTTGGGCGTGGTCAACTCTTCTCCACGCGCAATTATTTCTTCCGAAAAGGGGCGGGAGTCCAAGCAGTCAACACTAGACTTAAGTGTTCTTCGCTCGGCCGCATATTCAGAGAACACGCAAAGTACGTGAGCTATTGTCTCGGGAGCGTGACAGACGCTACAGTCAGGGTCCCGTGCTTGTCCAATCTTGTGAATGGATCGGTGAGTGTACACCACACCGAGCCGTAATCGATGGATGAGTGTTTCCTGGCCTCTGCACAACCGAAGCGGAAGCCGGAATCGCAAAGCAGCTTCAAGTCTATGGAGGCGCTCTTGCTGGTGTTCGGGGTTGTCCAATTGTCGCGCCATAGAGGTTTCGATGGAGTTACGGAGCAAGGCGTTGATGTCATACCGGGAAAAATTAATGTGTATAATCCGCGTCACCCTGTTCAATTCCAGTTATTCCACAATGGCTAGGAATCCACTACAGCACGATGGTATGCCCGGATTGGGGCGCCTCAGAAAGCAGAGACATGATATCATAAACCAGACGACTATATGCGGTTCTGTGATTCATATAATTGCTGATGAGTTGCAGTGCTGGTTTTGATTCACAAACACTGTCATTTCTCGAGGCCGTAGAGCTTCCTACAATAATTATTAGAGAGAACTCGACTGGTGCTGCGATCGTTCAGCCGCCATGGGAATGATGGTTAGTACACTCATAGATTTGTCCGATATTCGTGCTTGTGGCTTCAGACGTTCTTGTGGATTTGGTTATTTAGCTTCATCTGCCTTCATTGTCTTAAATTTCTAAGCAATCTATAGATGTATAAAAGAAAAAAGAACTCTATGAACACGCATAATCGCTACTAATTGCAGTAGTTCAGCCTGTGAGGTGACTAAATCGAAACGCGCTTAGCGCCTCAATGGACTCGCTAGCCCGCAAGAATATTGTAAGGGAGTTCTCTGCAACTTGCCGATGCATGCGTCCGTGGCGTAGTGGTTTCAATATCGGGTCTCGGCACTGGATGTCTTGCGTTCGAATCCTTCTATCGGACAATATTGATGGCGGTAATTTATTTATAAGTATTTAAACCAAAGTATCTTGTTTAAAATAATGAGCGTACAAAGTCACGAAGTCGTTTGAAACCAGAAGGGTGAAGTTTAGGCAAATCCATGTATTAACCATCATTCCCCTGCTGACTGAACCACGCCGTTTGCAGGTCTCGTAGACACCAGCGCCAGGGTTTCCTATGGTAGGAAATTTTATGGTTTGAGCTTCGGGTGCATGCGTATCGTCACTTGGCTGCTTTCTCACAAAATATTGCGCTGGAGGCTCATGCGCCCACAAGCAGATGGCGGTAGGCGTTGAAAAGCTCCTTTATTCACAGAAAGTCACCTATTCAAACCTAGATGGCGCTACTGGTTTTTCGAGACACCAAACTGAAGGGCCAATGGAATGGAGAAGAAAATGAACCCGGGCAACTAGCCAAAATAATGCTACGCTTTAAAAGAGCAGAAAATGCGGTACCAAATGGTTTCATTTGCAGGAACTTTCACTCCATTTCTGCATGTTGGACAAGACCGTGTGACTAGAACGTAAGTTTGCAGCTAACCATAAGATACATGCATGTAACCGATTGGTAATTCTTGGACATTCATCGGAAGCCAAATGAAAAGGTAAAATTTAACGGGTTAAGGTATTCTAAAAGCTTGCCTCATTGATTCGCTTCATTTGATTTTCGCTCAGGTATTAATCCCCGCGCGTTCACTCATGTTTTCACACCTTTACCTGCCACCTGCACAACTCGCTCTGCAAAGTTGACAGTCCATGTCTCCAAATAACTCAGCATGCGGTAGCATTTACTTGCTAATTGTCAAGTTACAGTGAGAGTAAGCCCGAAATATTATACTGGCTAATATATCATTGCTACAAACAGGAAGCTCATTTATGTGCCTATTTCTGTCCAGTTGTATAATAAAAGAGAAATTACATTTCATTGGAGAAATGTACACGGTTGGTAAAATTATTCCTGGAGGTCTAACAGAAGCTTTAGACCTTGCGGTCTCCTCATTTGTCTGCTGGTTACATATTTATTTTCCAGGTGAAAGTACCGGACATGGCTCAGATGCTTCTTGATGGTCTTCTGCGCGCAGAACGTTCGGATGCGGAAAAATGCTTGGCCAAAGCAGAGAGTACAGGTATAGTATAGAATTAATGGGATTTTTTTCCGAAGTTGCTGAATTAGTAAAGACGGATAACAGCATCCGTCGATCTTAAATACAAAAAAAGATATGCTCTCATTCAGTAAATAAATACGGCAGAATAGAGTTCTTTTGTATAATATTACTTGTGTCTGCCAAAAACTTCGAAAATATGTTCAAGCGTGAGCTCATAAATGAGCCGCGTACTCACATATTTTCTATAGAAGTTTTCATTTTCTAAACACCGCGTTCTTTGCGGCGTATCCCGCTTGGTAATTATTTTATCTTTCCGAAAGCAGTTACAGGAATGGTCAGTTACGAACTGGCTTGAAGGATTCCCCCTCCAGCCCTGAAAAACATTCGGAAATCGCACTCTTCAGAAACTAGAGCTAACTGCATCCTCTGGGGAAAACGAGTGTCAGTAGTCTGTATTTTCGGTGAAGATTTGTTTGTAAGCTATGTGAGTAAGTGGCGACGGTGGCGCAAACTGTCGTGCCAAAAACAGCCTTTCTCGCTTCTAGTTGGCAGCAAGTGGAAGGTACCAATCTTTAATTTCGAAAGTGGCCCCAAAGGCTCCTGTCCCTGTGAATATTTTACTGTGGAAATATCTCCATGAATGTCTAAGAAATCAAAAATGATAATAAACTTCGCAGGGGCAATGAGTCTGAATATAATAAACTTCTATCAGAGAACCCTACACAAAACAGTAATTGTCGACGAATATTTTGCTGTAACACTTTGAAAAGTTTTGAAGTCGGCTGGTCAAAGTGAGAGTCCATCAAGCCTGGAAACCAGGTTGCACGGGCTGTATACTCCTAACTGGCGCTGCGGCAAAAAACTAACTCTAAACGTCCGAAATAATGTCCACAACACGAGCTACTCAGTGCATATCTGGAGCGGTTACTGTTTCGAAGTGCCCTTTAAGTATACAAAAGGCTGATACGAGTACGTTTGAAAAGCCGTCGTCTCTTGAAAGTTGCGATCTCATTGCGATTCCAGTGACTTGAGCCTGTGTAAAATAACTAGAGGCGTGCGAATATTCATAATTTTCTGAAACAATGGAATAAGGCTTGCTATTTGAATAACATTCAATTCGGACAAAAATGTATTCAAGCTTCTCGCATATTCGTTACTGTTCGAATAAAAGTGATAACAACCCTTACTGGAGTCGCAATGGAGGCAGACTGATGCAAGTGAAAGCTGGAAATAATTGTGGGGCATGAGATTATTGTTGTTGTGCAAGAGCAAACCTTAGCGAACGCACACCACTGATAACTTCTGCTCAGTGTTTTGCAGTCCTTAATTAGGAATGTTTAGTTTCTTTTGCAGCTTCAATACGAATTTTTCCGCCCATTTGTCCGGAGTAGTTTATTATTGGACATGTCTCACCCTGTTTAACTCCTTTAAATCACTGTGCACTTCTTTAGTATCAGACTTCTCTCCTTGAACAAACTCAACAATCTACATGCATCTGGTGAAGTACAGCTCCCTTGTTTCATTACTGTTATTTTTCATTGTGTGCCCGTTAACTGAAAGCAATTGTTTCTCAATTACAAAGTCTTCAATTAACCGGACATGCCAAATAGTCTGTTTCATTTAGAGAACAGACTCCACACAAACTTTGTATTTCACAAGGATGAAAAAACACTCGATATTCGATTCGATGTTCCAAGACCATTTGTCTGGAATATTCTTGTTCGATTCTATTCGACAATTTGTCGATTCGAACACCCCTAAAGATAACGTTTGCTTCTTCTGTAACCTTAGTATTTACTTTCTCTCCGTAGCTCCTCTGCCTCGCGAAACTCTGAACGAGCTGTCCACAAACTGCATGACAATATTCGTTGGCGGGTGAGTTTCAATACGTGCCAAATGAGACCGAAGAAAAAAATTAACGCACACATTCTATTGTGCTTATTTTGAGCGCAGATATGACACGACACGACTGGTGTTGACCTACTGGTTTTACGTTATGGGAAGACATCCAGATATCCAAGAAAAAATGCGCCATGAGGTTCTTCAAGCTTTCGAAAAAGAGGTGGGTTTCTGTTGCACCATTTGAATTAAAATATACACATTTGATTGCCACGTACGAAAGCCTAAGCGACACACTTGCGCGAAAAAAGTTTTCACTATCCACACTCACTTTGCTTAACCTTGTACCTTGATATTCTTTGTTCTTGATCTAAAATTTGTTATTTGAGCCGCCGAAGAGGAGCTGACGATTTTACATATGTATCAGCACTTCCCACAGCTATTACAGTGTTTGTTACGATTCCATATCTTACATTTTAGACCAAGTCACTCGTAGTTATATTTTGTCTAATAACCAAATATTGGCAGCGTAAATCATAAAAGTGCCTAAGAAATATGCCCATCGTGTTCATTCCTTTGTCACGCCTTGGCCATTGCACAGCACGACGTAACCGTAGGAAAAGGAGTCGAACCAACTGTCATAGGTTTGAGGCCAAGCGTTCCAAGCCATATATGCTACTACCAGCGGCCACAGCTTCGGGAAGAAGCCGGAATTCAGAATAAGCCAATTCGCCTCATTAAGTAATTATGTGCACACACATATTCACAAGGTGTCATGGTACACCACGCAGCAACATAAAATTGCAAATGATGAGCCGCCCTTCAGTGCCTGCATTATAGGTTGAGATGTAATACGAAATGAGTGCAACTCGACAGCTTTCATTGTTGTAATCTTGTATTGCATAAATATGCTGTTTTTATGGTGTCATTAAACTACAACTATGGCACCGTTTGTATTATATATCTAGGAGTATAGCAGAATTATTGCCCAAATTTTCGCCGTCACTAGTTTATATCGGAAATAGGGAGCCGCATGGAGCGTGTAGATGTTTAATCGCATTGCACTATATAACGAAGAATGTTTTTATGAATCAAACTATTTTATACAACTTCACTCACTATTGAAAATAAGCCTAAGTGCAATCTTGACAAATGACCGCAATAATAATGACGATGATGATGATCCTCATTATTTAATGGCATCCCCTTTGAAACGTGGCAGTGGCAAATAGTGACCTAGCTTGCTTGATTTAATCACGTATGCTGTACGTGTTTTTCATTCTAGCATTTTTGTATACACCTCCGTAATATTTTTTCCCCATTTTCCTCAAAACTTCTCTACCTTGTATCGCTACATATGCTTGTAACGGATCTCGTTGTACCAATCTCTTCCCTGTTTTTTCCCATCAATATTCTAACTATATCTTGCTTATCTCGACTGTTGACCGGTTGATGCTTCTGTCCGCTTTAAATCGAAGCGCTTCTGGAAGGTGCTCATTACCTACGGGTCTCACTGGGTGGTTTCCTTCGAATTTAATTAGGATGGGCAGAGTGGTCTCCGGATTTTTGCTGCAGCATACACATGCCTCACCTTGTTGCGAATATTTGCTCCGAAATGTCTCTGTCCTTAGGCTACCAGCTCGAGCCTCAAGTAGCAAGGCACTGCCCTTGGCATCACCGCAAAGGTTTTCCCTTCTAATTTTTTTCGTCAAATTATTGTAAATCTCCAGGAGTTTTAAAGACAATGGCATTCTTTGCCTGCTTCAGCCGTTTTGACCCTATCTATGAGTCAGAAGGTGAATCAGAAAATCTTTGCCCTATTTTTTTTTTCTTTGCCAGAAGACCGATCCGGTCTGATCTGTCCGCAGCTCCGCGGCACTGCGATGCTGTCAGTTGTTCAAGATGCCGGTTGTGCTTCCCACGGCGTATGAACAACGAAGTGTTATTCGTTTTGTACGGAGCAAGGGACGAGCGTGTCTCGAAATTCACAGGAAATGCAGCCCACATATGGGAAAAGGTGTCTCGCTTTGAGAAGTGTGAGCTGCTGGTGTTGTAAGTTCGCAAAAGACCGTATGGAGATTTGCATGACAAAGAGCTCTCGGGGAGGCCGCTTGCGGCGCTTTCTGACGACAACATAGCACAGGGGCATCTCAAATTTAGTGCCGCGATGGGACGAATGTCTGAACCGTTGCGGAGACTCTGTAAAAATAGCGCAAGTTGCGTAGTATAGTACGTATGTTTGTTATCACCTGTATGTACCTTATTTTGGCTAATAAAATATAGAGGCAAAGACTTCCTGATTTGCCCTCGCATCCGTCCACCCACCCACCTACCGATACATCCATCCATCCATCCATCCATCCATACATCCATCCATCCATCCATCCATCCATCCATCCATCCATCCATCCATCCATCCATCCATCCATACATCCATCCATCCATCCACCCGTCCATCTACCCTTCCAACAACCCATCCATCAATCCACCCACCCATCCATATACCCACCCTTCCATTCCTCCATCCATCCATCTGTCCGTCCGTTCGTCCGTCCGTCCATCCTTCTTCCTACGCTGACCGAGTGGCCTAAATTGGGTACTTGCTTGGGTCACTAGGTATATACTCCTGGTCGCGATGCCGTTGTGGTAGTTACATCGTCGTAATTCTAGCTTCGCGATCTCACTCTCATCACGCTGCCGTAGTCACGCCTTCTACACTGACCCAGTGGGGCCACTAGGTATTGGCTCAAGGTCGTAATGCCGTCGTGGTCATTGCATCATCCCGATTTTAACTTTATCATCTGATTTTCGTCATGCCGTCGTCATCACGCCCTTGTCGTCATACATTCGTCGTCGTCCCATTGTCTTCATGCCGTTGTCATGCCACGTCGTCATTGTGTCGTCGTCATATCGTAGTCGTCATGCATTTGTTGTCATACCATCATCGTGATGCCATCGCGTTCGTTAAATCGTCACCGTTCTAACTTCAACATATGGTTTTCCTAGTGCCATCGTCGTCACACAACCGTCATCATGCCATCGTCATCAGGCTGTCGTTTCACCATCGTCATCGCTTCAGTAACGTCGTTCCATTGTCGTCAACACTTCGTCATCATAGCACCTTCGTCAATCCATCCATTTCCTTCCTTGTTCATCATTCTATTGTAGTCATGCTGTCGTCATTTAATCGTGATTATGCCGCCCTTTTTATACCATCAGTCACTACGTTAACATCCGACAGACGCTATCAAGCTTATCTTTTCGTAACGTCATCATGCCACCGTGATCGTGCCGTCGTAGTCATATCAGCTTCTTCATCCTGTTGCCGTTATACCGTCATCGACCCGCCATCGTCGCGATAACGTCGTCGTAATCTCATTCTCCTAATGTCGTCGTCGTCAAGCTGCTGTCGTTACATCATTGCATATTTTATACATTGGAATGTCACTGTCGCTATGCTGCACTCCTTATACCCCCCTTTCTCGTTCTATCGATCCCATTCCTTGCTCGACATTCCATCTTCACTGCGCCAGTGTCATAGAGTCGTCATCGCGCCACCATGGTCATGGGTGACCTTACCCACCATGGTTGCTTAGTGGCAAAGGTGTTCGGCTGCTAAGCACGAGGTCGCGGGATCGAATCCCGGCCACGGCGGCAGCATTTCGATGGGGGCGAAGTGCGGAAAAACACCCGTGTATTTAGATTTAGGTGTACGTTGGGGTGGGGGGGGGAGGGCTCCTGAAACATATCGGACAAATTTTGTAGACGCGCAGGGAACAGCCACCGCTCATCATTCGCACTAAAATTTGTGTGAAGCGTCTCATATTAAGAGAGCTATGGACGATTTCAAGTTACCCCCTCCATAGCCATGCATTTTCTCCTCAACTCGTTCGCCCAGGGATGGGGGCTAAGCTCCGCCTTCACTGGCTCTGCGTCTTGATGGCACGTCGTGTCGTCTGCTTCCGGTTCTCTGGGAGCGAGCGATCGAAGCCTCTCCGACTTCTACGGCAGCTGCTTGGCAATCGACCTCAAGCAAGAGCAATAGAAGCAGCGTGTGTTGTGAGCATTCTGTCTCAGAGCCGAACGTTTCTGGTATTTCGGTAACCACAGGGGAGCTGGGTGTTTCCACGGATGGGTGGAGGGATAAACTCAAGCTGATGAAGCAATTATATTAGCCTAGACGTAGGTGAGTGGCCTGATCGGTCTGCACTGTCCATCCAACTGTTGGCGCAGAGCTTAACCAGCCAAACAAAGCGCTAATATTGCTCTAACCAACTGTAAAACATTTTTAAAAAATACAAAAGCAGCATGTTAACAATTGCGCTCCAGCGAAAAATTTGCACCAGCAGCAAAGAATACACTTCGTTACTACTGCTGTGTTTGGTTGAGCTCTGTGCTACCAGTTGCCTGCACCGTGCAGATCATTCACGTTTGCGCTTCTGATCATCAGGTGAAACGGCACGGTCAAGCGGCCAGGCCCTGTCCCCTCGCTTGTGTTTACTCGAATACCGGACCGGCATTCTCCGGTGTAAAGTGGCGCCCGCAAACGCGCAAATCCTGGCGCCGATCGCATAACGACAGCCCGATGCGTTACAGTCACTCCGCTCATCTGCTACCCTGCAGAGGGACACGATGTCGCAGTTTGACATATTGCAAGTCACTACGTTTGCAGCCTACAACAGAACAAAGGCGAATCGTGGTGCTCGCGAAAAGACGGACCGACGCTCACCGCGGAGGTCTCTTCAAGACGGAGCACGTTGTAACATAAGCAGATGATACTTGCTATGTGCCGGAAGTATTTTAAGTGTAGTGAAAGATTGTTCTTGTGCATTCTCTTTCTGTTGCTTTCTTTTTTACAGGAACAAATTAACTAAAATTCCAACTATTACAAACAACATTTGTTCACCATAAAGTTGGAAAAATTATCGACGACACGCCCTGGGCAGCCAATCAGATAGCTCGCCCTACTGACGTCATTAGGGCAACTTACGCTAAATGGAGAGGGGCGGCTGAAAATTTAGCCGAGCAGTGCGCTGCAACCGGCAACGATGTACATTTTTAAAACCTTATAATAAAGTGCACGCTTTACGCGGAGCACTTAGATGCGTCAATCAATGATCAGAAGGACCTACTCTAACGACTCAGTATACGTTTGTACAAAATCGTCAAAATCGTTTCAGGGTCCCTTTACAGAACCCCAGGGGGTACAAATTTCCGGAGTCCCCCACTACGGCGTGCCTCATAATCAGATCGTGGTTTTGGCACGTAAGAGTCCATAATTTAATTTATTATTGGGTGACCTTGTGATTATTGGGTGACCAAAGAGGGACGATATCCAAGGATGTGGCATATAGCCGAAGCAACGAAAGTGTCAGAATTGCCGCTACACATATTAAATAAATGCGACTTCAGGAATAGGGTTTCTTGCTACGCTGCAGGAATGCTATTGACATTACCACGAACAGTCATCGTGACATGAGTTCTGCCGTAATTTTTGTTTGTTTCCATTCCTTGGATCCAATTCGCTATCTCTGTTTCTTACACTTCCTTTCTGATGACTCCTGCTCGTCTATTTACACTTTCAATCACCTTGCACTTAGTTGCCAACTTTCTGGATCTCTCTCTGCATTTGGGTCCATGCTTATCAGGTACAGACTTTTCTGCACTAAAGCCGGCCATTAGGTTTTGTCCATGTTTCTGAGTCTTTCTTAAAAACTAATTTTGCTCTGCGCTTCTCTGACTTCCACAGAGGCTCAAGCCATGTCCCCCCCGCACTTCCTCATTTGTAGTTTTACGGTGGGCTCCCTAAGCTAACCCACCTGCCGAATTTTAGTTAATCTCCAACCCTGACAAGATACAGGATTTGAAGCACGGAATGGCATTTGCGCACACTAGCGCTTGCATCATTACTCCTTTCCAGACTCCACGCACCACCTCACAATTATTGGCTGCATTCCGCTTCTCTTTATCTTCAGATTACCTTGGTGGGTGCTTGACTAAGTCTTTCCTTCGCTGATGTATATGCCGAGGCACATATATTGCTTGGCTATAGGTATGGCTTGCTGTTGAACTGACACCATGTAATTCCTCGTTTCTTCATTATAGGTCATAATTCTCCATTTCGCTGTGCTAAACTTAAGGCCTAGGTTAGTCGCTGCGTTGCTGCAGATACTTGCAAGTGTATGTAAACATCATGCATTGTCTTTTAGTGACACTAGGTCGTCCCCATAAATCAGTCCGGGGACCATCTCTTGCACGCTTTGTTCATTGAGCATGTAGGATAAATCAAACTATAATTCACTGTTTTCCAGTCATCTTTCTATGCCCTTAACATAAATCGTGAACAAGAATGGACACGGAGGTCATGCTTGTTTCAATGGACTTCATTACAGTTTAAGCCTTCCCATACAATTTGTATGCGGTTGTCTCTGTGTACAGGGTGTTCCAGCTATTATGCGCCAAGATTGAAAAATATGCCAATGCCACGTCGCTGGACAGAACTAAGGTAATGTTGTTTGCCGTCGCTTGAAGGTACTGAGAATATTTTTGTTGCATTCCGCCTCATTACATAATTAGTCCCAATTAATTATTCCACTTCTCAACTATTAAAATTAAATGAAAAGGGTCAATGAGAAAATTGTGGAGCCACATGAAAAATTCCTGATACAGCTTTCTGTTGCTCAATGCGTGCTACATAGGAGTATTTTTCCGAGCGGGAAAGAAGCCCGCGAATACAGGCGGAGCTGCCGCACGCGGCCATTTAAGAAAGAATGGAACGAATGGAATTCAAAAGTTACCCTGACTCCATGGCGGGCTTCCGACGTGGTCGCACATCGACGGACAATGTCATCCATCTAATGCGCTCGGTAATGTAGCGAAAATCTGGTTAGCGTAGAGCTTTTTCATTATACGAAGGGTGCCTACTGCTACATTTCTCATGAAGACATTCTAGAGGCGCTTATAGCAATTGAACTAGAAGGATGTGTATATCGATGACTCTGAAGCTACCTTGCATGGAAGTCCTTGTTTGTAATTAATGAGGATGGTCCAAATACCGATCATAACACCTGCCGTGGTGCGCTTCAAGTTTGTATTTTAAACACTACTGCTTTCAGCTTCTCACTTTCGGTTTTGCCGAATCTCTAGCGGGAACAGTGTATAAGCGACGATGACATTAGCGTCTGAGCTTCCGCATTGACTTGCTAGCAGGTTCGTGCAAGGCCACAGAGGGCAGCACCGCAGGAATCTGGCTATTTTCGCAAGCTACGTTTAAGCAAATCGACGGGAAAATTCAACCTTCGTTGCTTTCAAGCGACAACTGATGACTTGTTAGCCCATTCGCATCAATGAATAACCGGTTTCGTACAAGAGAACGCGTCGGTATTTTAGTGTCATTGTTGACCGGGAGCTCTCCTGGAGCATTCAGGTTCCACATTCGATGAAGAATCACATATTTTCACATGACTAACCGGTAAAACGCGGAGATCATTAATGGGCTCCGCGCCAGAGTTGCACACAGCCCTTTTCGTCGCATTCTTGCGCTATAGGTAACCTGTGCTGCCGAAAAACTGCCAGTCATTCTCTCCGAACACGCGCGCAGCACAGCCGCTCTGTCTTTGCCTCGGCCTTCCGCAGTGAGGTTCACTAGCTAGAATTTCTATCGAAACTTGAGACCGTGCAATACCGAAGTGCTTGGCTACTGATACGCTGAGTGGGTACATTTACATTTCAAGGATGCAATCAAACCATTTGCTTGTCTGCCAGAGCCATGGCCACAGCCGCACTTCACCATCTTTAACGCTCGCCGTGCCTACCTGCTATAAGAGTTCACACCCTCAGCACGTTTATTGTCATCTTTGTGGACGTCTACGGTAGCCTGGGGACGTGTTCTGAAACGTTCGCCGCCGCGAAAGTTTCGCCCTGGCCACGCCTCCGCCGTTGCGGCGCGCTCTGAATGGCTGCTTTGACAAAACCGGAAATTCAGGTGGCGCAAGTGAATTTCCGGTTTTGTCAAAGCAGCCATTCAGCGCGCGCCGCAACGGCGGAGGCGTGGCAAAGGGCGAAACTTTCGCGGCGGCGAACGTTTCAGAATACGTCCCCTGAAGTGCGCCTTTCCGGTGCAGGGATACGAAAGAGGACTACGATTGACTTTGAAACAAGCAACTTTGGAGTGTGTACACCGGTCTTACTTTCGCAGCAGTCACATATCCGCTGATTGTTTTCCACTCAGACAAGTTCCACCGGTGCAGTAGTTATGCCGTCAACCTCAATTATGTGAGCTACAGAAAGAGCCTTGAGCGGCCGGACGCGCGTTAATGTTGCGTGTATGCTTTGGCCTTTTTCACGTTCGGGAAAACACTTTTATGTAGCACGTACTGAGCAACAGAAAGCTGGATCGGGAGTTTTTCGTGCTGCTTTACAATTTTCTTTACACTTTGTATCTAAGTGTAGTATTTTAGATGTGGACTAATGAATTTCGACTAATTACGCAGTTAGGCAGAATAAAAGACGATACTCTTGAGTATCTCCAAGCGACAGCAATGAACATTACCTTAGTTCTATCCAGCTACGTGGCATTTGCCTATCTTTAAATCTTGGTGCATGATTGTTGCGACAGCCAGTATATCGCTCAGTAACTCGCCGAACTCGTCATTTGTGCCATAGTGTCTTAGAATATCCCATAACGATTCCCTGTATACCTTGTCGTAGGCTCCTTTAATATATACATATATAAACGCTACCCCTAAAGTTCTATTCTGAGATACTGAAATTTTTATCTACTGAGTTAGTAGAAACATACTATCCGCTAAGCGTCTGCCTGGTCTGAGCCCATTCTGTAATCCACCCAGTACGTCATTTTTTGTTCCACCCACTTCAACAGTTGTAATTGCATGCCTTGCATTGCCATTCTATATATCTCCGACGTTACCGTAACTGGCCTGTACGAGTTCGTTTTATTCTTATGACCGTTGCCTTTGTAGATTAGGTTAGTCTTGCTTTGGACCGACATTTCGATTAACTGTACTGGGATTTCATTGGGTCCTGTGGCCGTGTTACACGGGACACTTTATTCTGCTTTTTTTTTCAGCAAAAGCGTTCTGTGCTAAATTTGGATCTCTGAGGCTTCTCTGTTGTAGCTGAACCTATATTTGTCTGAACTACGCTTTCTTTCGTGCCGAAGTTATCCGTAATGACACCTCTGATTTACTGCAGCCCATCGTCTCCATCGAAGATATTACTGTCTTCTTCCCTTATAGCTTTTTGCAAATTTTTCTTGGAACATCCGATTGCTCTTGCGTAGTTCCAGAATCTTTTGGCTGCGACTTT
The DNA here is from genome assembly GCF_050947875.1 of Dermacentor variabilis. Taxonomy (NCBI): domain Eukaryota; kingdom Metazoa; phylum Arthropoda; class Arachnida; order Ixodida; family Ixodidae; genus Dermacentor; species Dermacentor variabilis. The sequence goes on from NC_134568.1 coordinate 3,631,472, forward strand.
GCCTTTTTCACGAATGTTATGCACGCGAAGTTCACGTGTGCATAAAATTTTCTGTTACACGAGCTCACTCGCCACCGTTTTCTTTTCCCAGCGTATGTTCCATCTGAGGAGCACCTCTTCTTCGTTTAGTCGCGAACTTTTTGGCTTCGCGATGATCCCTAGACGCCTGCTTAAACTATTCTGGAGCTTGCCTTATTTGCCTGTTCCACCTCTTACGTGGTTTCTTCTTTCCCATGCAACAACTTTTTTTTTTGCCGTGTCTGTCTGATGTGCTGCCGAATAAAGTCTGTCAGTTCCTTCTATTCCTAGACCGTTGTACCAGTGATTGAGTGAGTAAAAACTTCATTGAATATAAATAAAATAAGGAACGATGGTTGGGGCGCCCATTCCAGGGCCCCACTGGCACGACCGGCTTGCTGGGCTTGGTCCAGATCAAATGCCTCTACTTTTTTCTCCATGTTTATTTGCGATTTCTGTTATTTGCATTTCATTCATATTTAGAAATTTTGATGCTGTTGGTTCATGTTTTGCGTTAGTATGTCACAAACGTTAAAGTTACACGGTCGTGATTTCTACCCAGGTTATTTTTTCATGTTCGTTTAGCATTATTGAGTCTATTCGTTCGTAGACCATTTCGGAGACTAAGACGTAGTCCAAACATGACTGCCTGTTTCCACGCTGCCATTGTACCTGTCTACGACACTTATTCTCCCTTTTAATTGATATAAGCATCTGTTCATCGCATAGATCCAGCACTACCTAACCGTTGTAATCCGTATGTCCGTCTAAATCCTTCATGTACGCCTCCATATCAACCGCTAAAACCACATGGCCCGTGAACTCATTAATATCGCTTTTATTGTTTTCAATCGATCCCTCATTTTTATTTCTGCTTTCACTACCTGTCTGTAGGTAAGCTACGCAACCCACGTCTTATTGTTTTCCCATGTGCTGATGATGTATAAATGCTCCTTACATGCCTATTTTCCCTTTTCGCTCTTCGTACCTCGCCTAATTAGCATGCCTACACCTCCGCCTTTCCTTGACCTGGTCATTCTATTGCACCCCTCCTATATTAGACTGCCAATAACGGGTGCACGCTCCAAATCAAGTTGAAACAAAACTTCCTTTGGGTGCGCCATGTGGTAGTGAGGTGATAATTCAGCTTCTTCGATCCACAGTTGCTTTTATTTGCTCGTTTTAGAAAATTTGTCGCACGGCTGCCTGCACGGCGGCTTGGTTGCTTGGATGATGTTTAGTGTCATGTAGTGACTTTGCAGTTAATTAAAATCAGGACATCGTGGACATATCCGGATTTATATTTCTTAAAGAAGGAAGTACAAGGCACTGCATTGCATAATGCTCATTTAGCTCGCGCGCTAGCGCCATTTACTTTCAAAAGAAGTCTTATATATATTTGAACTGTTTTCTTTATTTCTTTAGGGCGAACACCTGTCTGTGTACACTCTTAAAGAACTTCCGTACACAAACCAAGTAATTTCTGAGACGATGCGAATGTATCCGCCAATATTAACGTAAGTATTTTTTAAATAGTTCGGTTTGGTGCTTATAATTAGTACTGCTTTCCCACTAGTATGTCACGTTTATCCTACCTGCTCTCGGTGCGCTAGGCCCCACAGCACAAAGAGCTGCCAGGCCACTGTATTGAAATGTACAAAATTCAGCGGGCCCTTCGATGAATCTTCGAATGGCTGCCATTTGAATCGAAAGGAATTGGCAATATTGATGAAAATGGTCAGAAACCATTTCTCTTACATAGAAACGGCCATGTCTATTTATTAGTGCTCCAATGTGGACTTGTTGGTGTGGTATCTTGGAGTACGATTGTAGCGCATATGGACGAGGAGGCAAGAAGGGACCCGAAAGAGAGACACGGCGCTTACTTGGCGTACAATGGAGATAAGTTCTGGCTTGCTCTGCGTAGTTTCCATGGTGAATTTTTTGTTCCAAGTACCAATTCATATCGTACGCCACCCGTTAGGCTCATGCCTTCAGGAGCATGAAGTCTTCAGCTCACAGTTTGGCGGTTATTATTTCTATAAGCTCGTAGCTGCCGCAGCTGAAGCTGCCACATGTTCTTAGTTCTCTGGTAATCTATCTTAAGGATAGGGTAGGAATTAAGTTTATTTGTGCAACAAATACTTGCGCATTTGAAGCTTGCCCGCGAATAGATCTCGGGTGTGTTGTAATTGTGCGTCCAGATAAGCTCTGTAAGGTCGAGCTTGTCTCAGCCACTCTCCTTGCTGAATCTTTGGCACCTTTCTTCCATTTCCAATTGAAGGAATGAATCCCACAAGCAGCATCCTGACATCCTCTGGTAGAATATTCGTGCGTAAAAAGAAGCTTATAGAATGTGCTTTATTTCTAGTTCAACGAGCCCTATCCTACACGTACTTCCGGATACATGTGATGCCGTTGCCCTCATCGCCGCAGCAGCATGCAGAACACGTTCTATAAGGTTCTGTTTATGCACGAAATTTCTACCGGATGATGTCAGGATTGTGTTTGGTGGATTTATTCCTACAATTAGACATGGAGGAAGGGTTCTCAAGATCCTGCGAGCACTGGCTGTGATAGTGTCGACATTACAGGGCTTATCTGGGTGCACAATGGCAATGCACCTTCGAGCCATCGTTGGCCAAGTGTCAAGAGCGCAGATATTTGCGCCTAGTCGATCAGAGAACTGAGCACCTATATCAACTTCAGCTACGGCAGCTACGACATCATACAAATAAGGACCGCCAAACTGCGACCGGAAGTCTTCACGTTCCTGAGGGCATCAACCAACGGATAGCGAAGACATGTCTTGGAACTGGAAGATAAATTCGCCACGGAATTTACGCGAACAAAGCCAGAACTTCTCCCCATTGTACGCAAAGTTAGCGCCGTGTCTGTGTCCTTGGCGTGCCTTCTTGAGTCCTCCTCTATATGCGCTACAATAGTACTCCAAGTCTGTTAAGCCACGACGATACCCTCTCCACCTCCCTTCAAAAACATCCAAAGCCTCCGCGCAACGCGACCAATGACCAACAGCACAACGCTTCTGTCGCCCAGGAATTCGAGTCTAATGACAAAGATGTGAACAACGACAGCTGACACTTGGCTTGAGATCTCGAGGCTTCATTTTCCAACTGAATGACAGCGCGCTTGGACTGTATTAGGCACAATGTCTGCTCCTCGTAAGGCGACAGATAATATCAGCAAATCACGTCATTGCTTATCTCACTGGTGTATGCTCTTCCCGTACCACTGCACAAGCTGCAGACACTGACAGCTTGAAGTGCATTTCAACTACTGTATGGCCTCAATTGGGTTCTCGCAAGTCTTCAGGAGGCCAGGCTTGAGAGCCTCTATAGCGATCGTATTGGCAGGTGGCCTGATGTGCTATGATGAGCAATATGAACCGCACCACGCGAACGCCTGGCAAATAGCCTTGAAACATAGCTGGAGCGATACGCGGATGCCACTGCTGAAAACAAAGGGGAAAGGCGGATTTCCTTTAGCCAACTGTTGACACTTCCTGGACCACCCCGGGTGCGTTAGTCGAAAACGGTAGCTTAAGCCATTTCACTAGCCACCGACAGCTGATAAGGCGATTATATGTTGCAGTGACTTACAGGGAGTCATTTTTTTTCTGTCATCCCTTTTTAATTTATTTCTTTGTGCAACTGTCTGACGGGACTTTAATATCTCGGGTCGTACTTTAAGCCGATCCTTCCATTTCATAAGCCCAAGACGTCTTGTGCAGTCAGGAAATGTTTATTTTAAGCAGAAATGATTTTACCCCTCGTTGTCGGCGACCTTCAAGAGACCTTGAGCCAAAGACTAGAGCCGTGCCGTTGTCAGATTGGAAGAGAACTTGGCACCCGGAGGCGCCACGTCCATGAGCTTTCATGTACTCATCAACCCAGCATCATTCGATACATTGACCCCAGCACACCCCCTCTACCTGGGTTAAATGGGGTGGGGGAGGGGGTTTTGGTTCGGGCCAACGGTCCTTCCCGGACAGGGGGGCTGTTGTGGTGCAGCACAACTGAGGAACTGCACTCAACACGCAAACAGCCTGTCGATCTTACAGGACACAAGCCTGACGGACCCCCGGACTGCCTTGTCGCAAAAGAGGCCGAGGCATACAACCATGGAGAGCGCCAAAGCCATCCGCGGGGCAGCGCGACCACCCAAGGGTGCGCCACCACCGGTTCCGGCTCTGGGTTCCACTGAGCCAAACAAAACCCCGTAGATCGACTGGCACACACGGCCGAGTCGAGCGAGCTTGTGAGCATGCATCATAACTTAATGGATAGCTTTCCACCTGACTGATCGAAAATCACGGCAGGACGAGCCCACACTTCGAGAAACTTGTCCCCCAAGCGGTGCCGCTCCCGGGTGAGGTGAAACCAGACCTCCTTCCGTGCTTTTACTTCATACGGGAACTCAAACGAGGTCATCTGGGCAACCAGTCAAAACTACAGAAAATGTGGTTTCTGACCCCCTACCCCTTGTACAGGACCGCATTACATACGCTATTAATTGCCCAAACAAGTTGCAAAAAGTATTGGTTCCCAGTTATTCCTAATGGTTGTTCAGAATGTCACTCAAACTGTCTCTTCTAGTACGCTGAAATTTTACTAAATTTTAATAGTGACGTTTAAAAGGCAGATACAGGGCATCATATACTCGATTGTCATCTTTTGGTGCTGAGGCAGCGTTGCCTGTTCAACGCGGGTGGTCCGCCATTTCCGCGGCTCGACAGATGGCGCCACACTGCGTTACCAAGCCGGCAGCGTCCTCCTGTCTGCGGATGGCTGTTTGGCCGAGACGACACTTGCAGTAAGGTTCAGTTCAAAACAGGATTATGTGCTGCTGTGTGGTACGGTGTGGTGGGGTGTGCCGTTGCGAACATGCACTATACCCATACTAAGGCGCTGTCTAGTATCATCTCCAACCAACCTTATTTGCCGGTAGCCATTTCGTGCTCACATCTACTCTTGATAATGGGAGATCCACAATTTTTTTCCATATGAATGCTCCTTCCATGCTTTTTGTGCGTTCATCCAATGTTGTGGCAATGTTGTGGCAATGCAGTAGCAGTAGTTCCCGTACGAAGCTCCATTGGCTGGCATCAGTTGAAAAAAATTAAATTACAAGCATGTGTCATTTTTGTATTGAGACCGTATGGGAAAACTGCTTGTAGAGGCGATACGTACGAAAGCGGTGAACGCCCGAGGTTACGAACAAAGACATTTGCCTTTTGCAAACATGCTGTAGAAGACGCCTCACTCACCCCAAACAATACCACACATAAGATATGACGAAAATATCCGGTTTACCAGCATTTCCATCTTCCCGGGCCTTATTTCCTCTTATTTAAGAGCACAAATACATGCACGACAGCACGTCTTCGGCTCAACTTGACGTTAGCAGACGCCATGTTATGTCATGCGTATACAGAGCTGGCCAGAACACAGGCTGCCAGCCAGACTACGCTAGACGCTCGGAGAGTGCCTTCTACTCGCACTCAAGACAGATGCGTTGGTGCAAACAAAGCCTGTTTTCATTCGCTCAGAAGACGGAATTTTTTAGTTAAGAGTTCCTGGTTTTTGAACTCCTCTGCGTTATGTTTCGCATGTTCTGACGACGCCAGCAACACACTCCCGTGTTATCACTCCTGGCAATCGCTCATCGCGTTTTGGGCAAGCGTGAGTACCGAAATAATGTTTATGTTGTTGGGGGAGAGGAGTAAATAAAAACCTTCCCAAGGTTGCCGCCGTAAGATTCAGTCAAGGCGAAACGAACCAAGGGCAAACTAACCGCGCCACAGCGGCCGACCTGTCTTTGGTTAATTGTGTCACAACGCCCTGTGCAGCTAGCATGCCCAAAAAGTACCGAAATAGTTGCAGTAATGTTAGGGTCCATAGACAGCGGGGTATACATGTCCCAGTATGATTCAGTACACGCCTAGCTAACTGTGCCACAGCGGCCTAGCTGTCATTCGCTAACTGCGCAACCACGCTCGGTGCCGTGACTTAAGCCTCAATTGCTTCAAATGCTGCGGAGACTGTCAAACAAGTATTCTCAACTTGCCAGAGTCCAATAGCGCAGGAATGTCGTGTCGAAGCGCACAAGGAACGCAAAAATACGCCGAGAGCCCAAGAGACCAGAGCTGCATCGAAAAAAAGACAAAAGGCACGCCAAACAGCAAACGCTCACATTTGCAGCCGGCCTTGCTCGCTTCTGTGGCGGGAGCTGGCGCATGGCGCATGCATCTGGGCGTCATTGACTTGTCGCTTGGCAATTGAAAAAGAATAAGTCGCAAGGTATAGCTCATTTACACGCAACATGCTTCAGTTTTAGCAGGAAAGCATTAAATATATTGAACAGTGCCTGTTAACTTCCTTTCACACTATTTTTTATCTGATGCTCGCGTTAGCTAACGGCTGATGTGAATACCAGCGTGACTTATTTTCTGTTGCCAGTTTTCGCGAATGTCCGCTCTTGTTGAATTTCTTCCTGTCTTGTGGCATCTTGAGCAGCGGTGCGGTAGCGTTCAAACCAATGACGACGGGAGAAGAGAATCAAAAGGAAAAGATTGATGGGTAAACTGTGGCTTGTCTGAATTCGTTTTGTCCAAACGAGATATGCTAAGTTCTTTCAGAAACACTACTGGGCCCAACGCACAACAGTCAAGTGTGATTCTGTGGCCTAACGATGTCTCGGGTGTCTCTTAAACAGTGTGAAGCTGTCATAGAAATATCTAAAATAGGTTACACGCAGCACAGTATTGCTCTCGTGACAAGCCGTCCTTTCAAGACCGTCAACAGTATTGTCAAGGCTTACCGAAACGAAGGACGCATAAACGATGCGCCGGGCCAGAGACGCAAGCCTCTGGTGCGGTGCAAGGGCGTCAGCTGCGTCAAAGGCTAGACGCGTGCCCCCCGTGCCACTTGCTCTTACTTCCTTGTGACAGTTCCTGGTCTGAGGCGCCTTGTTAGAGTGCACTCTCTTGGGCACCGGCCCAGTTTCCCCATTATAGGCATTGGGCAGCCGTCGTATACGGAACCATAAGCGCGCTGGCGAACAGCGCCGCGAACGGCAGTGGTAAGAGCACATGGGATGCAGACGACGGGGCGAAGTCGCGCACGGCACTTCCAGTGGTTTTGGACTGCTGTTTTTAAAGCCTGGCGAACCGGAGAATGCTGTTTCGTGCGTGTGCACTTGAGAAATATCGCCGCTTGTACGAGGCACGTCATATTCATGACATCAGGTATAGCATACAAAGCGGAAAACGAGTGCCAACTGCGATGGAACTGCACCGCGAAAACAAAAGTCACTGCAGCAAGTTAAGACGTGCAACTCCAGCAGTTAAGTTACAGATATGTTGCTGCGCACGTTAACATTGATGTGTGTTTATTCATCTACTGGCGAAGCAGCCAACAAAAAAAACCGCACACACACAAAAAAAGGTGTATTTTGTTCTTGCTTTTTTTGCGCTGCTTCACCGATTGCACATGTGTTCAGTATGTTCTATTCTCTGTCCATTGTTTTGCGAGGCTTCAACGATTTTAATGTCTTACAAAGTAGCCGATGTTAAATCTTTGTCTATTTCATAGTTTGGCGCGACGAGAACCATCGACTTCAATGCCCGGTGCACGTGTAGTGCTTGCCTTGACGGCGAGTAAGAACGCGCTATTGCGTTGGTGTTCGTCATAGATGCCTGGCACACAGAGTCGTGTACCACACGCCACCACAGCTGAGAAGCACTAGGGAGGAAAATATATCCAAAAAGAAAGACTGAGCCCCTGAGAGGACGACAAGTCCGCTTGTTTACGTTCGGTGCCCAAGCTCCGGACCGTCACACCTGTGGAGGTGAAGGCACCATCTGCATGCAACACGAAGCTCTTTCAAATGTGCGCTTGATTTATGTATATTACAACAACTAGACAAAGGCAAGGCAGCGTAGAAAATATGCGTACCGTTGCCTACAAACCGAGCATACCCAGGCTTACCGCTGTTCATTGTCTGAGGCCGCGATGAAAACTGAGGGAAGTGAAGGGTGTCAACAGCTTCAGTTACGTTTGAGTTCGTGCACCTAGGAAAGCAACATGTTTATCCGGGTTTGGTTCCACGTGGGAGTTCGACGATGCAACAGATAAGAAACAACGCAACACAATCAACAAGCGCAGATGGCGGCTACGACGGCTGCGCCCGGCCTATCCGTCATATGCCGTTACATTCGCGGCGCCGCCACATGAAGGCGCCACCGGTCCAAACTCACGCCGTGCCCGATGCCTATTTTCCTTATAGCTGCAAACACTACGAAGAAATTTTGCGACGTTGTACCGGCTTCATGGTCGCCCAGGTTAATCAGCCTTTAACATTTATTCACTGGAGGGCGAATGCCATCGTGAAGCAGGTGACATAGTCATAGGTACGTACGATTGCATAACATGTTAGTCGCTGATGTCGTCACAATATGTGTTTGTCTGGCTTACGCTCGTCCCACTACCTATCTAGAAACCAACAATTGTCATGCCGTCAGCTCGCGTTGAACGGCACGCTAAGAAATTATGCCGTTGCCACCGCGCGATCGCCTTGAACGTGGTCATCGTTCTGCTGGCGTTAAAGAGCCGTGCGATCACGACCCACAAGCACAACAAATTAATTTACACAAATCGCTGGTCTATCTGGTTTCGCTTTGCAGACCCCCAAACAATGCTGGATAGCCATGTAACTGCAAAATGCTTGACATAATGATTGCCGCAGTGCGTGGGATCTGCACAATTTTCTTTGCGTTTCTCAGTCGCTGAGGTTTACTTTTCTGATGTATGGAATAGACGGCCTTACAGTGGCCCATCTTCCCGGAAGAAGCAAGAACAAGAACAATAACATTATAACTTAATTTGTGTCCCTAACCTTGTTTCTTGCTGCGTCTTCACTGCAGAGCGTCCCATGATCTGCTGAAGATGTAGTACGCTGCTTGGAAGGTAGACTGATCATTTGAGCGTCATTAAGATAAGCGCAGCGGCAATGACACTCAGTCATTAGCGGATCCGATACAGACTCCCAATAATAGCGTGTTTCTAAGGAACACGTTCAGACGTTTTCTAGCACGTTTGCCTGCTGTTCAATGCTAAAAAAAAAAGAGGAGGCAATGTACTTTTTTCGACTCCTTGGCTTATGTTCAATTTGCATCCGAGTGTAAGACTCATCGTTGGCTGTGTTATGATGCAAAATCCCTTGTGAAGATAGTTATTACATGCTGCATGAACAATGATAATTTCTTTCATCAATGAATAGTAGTAGAGCAGTTGAACAGTGAAGAAAGTGAAAATTCCCTTGATTTAAAGCGCCCATGAGGTAACTAATTGCTCCAGTGATGCATCTTTATACATAATCTTTGCCGCTTTTTCATTTTTCCAGTTGCTTGCTGGTTCTTTTCTTCTTTTACTGTGCGTTCTCATTGTCCTCATAGCACGCTCTTTTACATTTGGAGTTACAATAGGCATTTTGATTTATGCATCTAACACTATTTCTATGCATTTGAACCCTATTTTCCTTGCACCTCTTCCCAGACAATCACGGTGTGCCGACGAAGACCATCGGTGCGGCAAGTACCTTATCAAAAAAGGAACTTCCGTGGTGATCCCCACGTACCATCTCCATCATGATCCTAGATACTGGGACGAACCTGAAAAATTTAAGCCGGAGAGGTAAGTGACGTTTGCTATAGGGTACACCTTTAACATAATCGAGAAACTGAATCTGCTTTTGTGGGCTCTACCAGCTATCTATAGCCAGCGATACACAAAACTTTCAAAAAAGTTAGAGTACTGCAAGAGAACGTATCTCTCTTTAGAACGGCTGAAAGTTCAGCAAGTTCGTAGATATTCACGTTATTGAAATGCAAGCGTGCAGACATAGAGACAAACTAGGAGCGACAAGGACAACACTATCTCCCCTGCGTTAGTGTTGTCCTTGTTATCCCTTTCGGTCCTAGTTGTGCCCGTTTGGTGCTCCTGCATCTTAGCAATATGAACGTATCTATCAGAGTGCAAATATATGAAGATTTTCTTGTCTTTTGTGTTCTAAACAAACAACAGATTACGGACAAATTTGTAATTCATTCAGTAAGACATTTAAATCACTCCAAGGATTTTAAATGTTGAACACATTACAATTATTTATCTCTTCATTCACATGAACGAAAAGTTGTCGCGGAATGTTGCGTTAGTGCAACTTCAATTCAAAGCACTGCAAAACTATAAACGCCTGCAGAAACAAACATATAACATTAAGCAACTGTTAATTATTGAAAACACTATGTGTTCTATAGGTACAGAGGCACTGTATGTACAACTTGTAATCCGTTAAGTATCTATTAGGTGGATATGGTGGCCTCTCTCTTTCACTGCTTTGTTGTAGGTAGCTTAGATAAGAGAGCAACAACAGAAAGTTACACCGCGGTGTTCCAGACAATATGCCATTTGCAAACCACACATATAAATTTAAACGGGCTACCTGAAAGACGTCGGTCACCGACGACTGCCAATTTGGCTACGCTTGTACCATGTCTTATAGGAATCAAAGTATTAATTAATATCCTACGAAGAGGTTCTGTGTGCGCATGGGCTACACCTGTTTGTACGAGATATTATCGAGATGCGTCATGCACGTTAACAAGGAAAGTGCAACCTAATGCTTTCAAACATATATTGCTAGGCAGCAATCACTGTGCGCCTGTCAAAAAGCTCATCCTTCCTTGGTCATGCTTGAAGTTACTGTACATTCCCTAGTCAGGATGACACTGTCACGCCATTCAAGAATTCTGCAAGTATTTTTGAGCTTTTTGGCTACTTTGAACTAAAGCTTCCGAGGTCTTTTGGACAGTTCAAGCTGATATCCTCCTGTATTTATTATATCCAATCTTGATCGCTAACTCATTCTTAGACCAAGCCTTATTCAAGCCTCGAAGTCTGAAGACCGCTTCAATGTGGAGATCAGGCAGAACCCACGCTAGGCTAATGAACCAATTATAGGCGTAGTGCAGGAACCTAGTTAAGGGCAGCGCGACAGACGAATAAGGTAACTAATTTCAATCAGTTATCAATAGAGCGTGATAGTACAAACTTCGCTTGCGCGATGTTGCCTTCAAATGCCTTGAGAACAACTGTCGTTCCCATGCGTCGCGTTTTCATGGCTCGAAGCTAAAGAAAGCGGGATATGGTGGCGGCGAGAGGGGAAGGGGGGAGGAGCGAAGTCTCGCGGGTGGGCCTGCTCTGCGTCCAAAATGGCGGTACGTACTATATGAGAAACGTATCCTCTTTGCGTTACATACTTCGCGACTAGGCACACAGTTAGCGCATACAGTGTGCGCTCTTTGCCTCGGCAGCCATCTTGCCCATCTTGTTAACGTGCACGTACTACTGTGGTGCGCCCGGCGGTATTCGCCTATTTTTGTTCTCCCCTGCTTTTTTCTTCAATCCACTCGGGATGACAGGCCTGCGGCCGAGTTGTAAGTCAGCTGTTGCTCCACCCCGCAGAAGGCCGACCAAGGAGTTTTTATTGTGTCACTTTAGGCTCGAGTCGAGCCTTTTTTTTTTTTTCAATCGCGAGATACACGGCCAAGCCAGCAGTCTTCCGACCCCTCCAGATGAAGAACAAGGTATATTTGTGTTTTCCTGCCGTGATGACAGTGGATACCCGGACAGTTCCTTTAAGTTGGCCAACTTCCGTATTGTCTTTCACTTGTTCTTCCATTTCATGTAATTCTGTTCGAAAACATCACGGAACAATGAATGCGGAACAATAAATACAGATGTACAACTGCATCAGTTGTACAGGAAAACCAGCCCGAATGGCACTCCCCTGCAACTCTATTCATCAATTTTTACTTTAGAGTTCGGCACCCGTTCACTGCTCTTGTAAGAGAAATGATTTCTGCTCTCGGTGTACGAGCTTTTAGGTGATAGTACAAGGTAAACAGTCGGTCACATTTCAATACTATAAATGCCCACGCGTGAAAGACTCCAGTAACATTATATGCATCAGTGACACGTTGCGCCTCTTAATGTCATGTAAATCCATCATGTAAGTTCCTATCAGTGCGCTACGAAAGAGCAAATTTTCTTTCGAATTATGAATATAAAAGCTACCACGTTAGATTTCCCAGCCATCATGATTATCGCTTGGTTCGCTCACAACAATCAAACAGGACAGGATCTGGTGCGGATTCAAGGTTGCTCTAAGCTCTGTTAACCAAAACTGTAAGCTGTAGTTTTTTACGGTACGTTTCTGTGCCAAGCCAGGACGGTCAAGCGGAGTCAACCGAGCTTTCTCTAAGCCCATTGTACCATGCATTCCGACGTTCGTTTGAGCCCGGACTGCCAACGTTTACATGATCCCCGGAGGCGAATTTGAATGCAATAAGCCAACTTTACCTCCCAATCCTCTACTTTCTCTTATTATTTTCGTGTTGTTAGTAATGTCAGTTGCTCTTATTGCAGGTTTAGCCCTGAAAACAAGCATCTGATCAACTCAACTGCCTACCATCCGTTCGGCCTGGGGCCACGCATGTGCGTCGGCTCACGTCTGGCTCTACTCGAGCTCGCCTCGGTTACTTCTCAAGTGCTCCGTCAATTCAAAATAACTTTGGCTCCAAGCCAGAACGTAAGCCTATTTTTTATTTATTTTGCACACATTCTCTTCTGCTATTTTGATGTGCAGCATAGAGACACAGAAAGAAAGGGAGTGATGTTAAGTGGTTAAGTTGCATCGGATTTGCTGCCTTTACTAGGGGAGGAGGTAGTAAAAAAAAGTAAAAATATGAGAAGTGATGCGCACGAATAGACAGCATTGTCGTTCACCATGTGCGACCGGTCAATATAAGGTAAAAACTATAGCGATTGGGGACGAAGAAAGGTAACCTGAGAGTCCATTTTAGACCATCGAGGTATAGATATAGTGTTTTTGCATCGAACGGTGTCTGTAGAACAAGGAAGAACCTCCAAAACGGCACGTTGTCAACACATGATATATACGTATAGCTCTCCTTTACGAAAAGCTGCTTGCCATCTCGCAGTAGCTTTCCTGAGTGGTGAGGGAATGCATAGGCGAGTACGTTTGCAGGCAATCTTATGATGACGCGTTAATGAATTTCTGAAATTCGCGGGCTGTATCTTATGCCTAGCAGGAATCAAGTGAGAGCTCCTTCAATATAGGCTGCTTAAAGAACTGCTGTGATTGGTTGTCAGCTCCTGCATGACGTCTGTGCTTCTGAGAGAAAATCACACGTATTCTAAATGTGTGCTTATGAGAGCTGTGCATTCGTCTGACACTCCTTTGCTAAACACGAAAGCAGTATGCATGGCGAAGAGTTGGGGGACTGAGAACCAGCTATCGAAATGGATAATTACAGACTGCTATACACCGCGTCTCCCGGACGCCGACGTCGAAGGGGCACAGCTGCTGATACTGTCGCGTCTCGGAGTGATGCAACGCTTGTAATGTGCGTAAATACCAGTGCTTGGTTGTGTTCGAAAATTTTTGCGCGTCAAACCAGCGCGGTTTGAAGCACGAAATGCTATTAGCTACCGTTGTCGGCGACTTTCAAGAGACCTTCAGGCAAAATCCTGAGCCGTTATCCGGGAACTCAAGGCGAGAATGGAACAATAACATGTGGGCATCGTTGCGAGAAAAAACCAGATTATTCATGCAACCATGAACTTTGATACAAATGCGGGCTTTGGCCCCCAACCTTTTGTACAGGACCGCGTTGCTTACGCTAGTTACTGCCCAAATAAGTTACAAAAAATATTGCTTCCGAGATTTTCCAAATGTTTGTTCACAATATCACTCAAGCTGCAACTTCTAGTACGTTGAAGTTTTATTTGTCATTTCCAATAGTGGACGTTCAAAAGGCAGATATAGGGCACTTGATTGTCATCTTTTGGCGCTGCGACAGGGTTGCCTGTACTCTTTTCAATGCCAGTGATCCGTGAGCTCCGCGGCGCACAGGACACACCGCAAATGGCTGTTTGGCCGAGACGAGACTTGCAGTCAGGTTCTGTGACAGGAAATTGCGTCTCTTGTTTCTTTTCGACTTCAAGCGTTTTGGGAGTGATTTAACGGGGTGATTCTTCCGTTGAACGTTTCAGCAAATAATATGTCTGTGTGGACGAGGGTGCAGTGGTGAACTTAAAAAAAAACTGACTCAATGACTCTTCCGTGGCGCAGAACACACGCACAATTGAAAGAAATCTGAGAATATATTTGGATCGCCGAGGCGCCTGTAGATATTCTAGGGGATGTTGAACGGCAGGCCAGCTAAAGAAATCTCGGAAACACTCATTTCGCTTCATCTTCACAGATGCCGCTCGGACCTACACCTAAAATTCTTCATTGACTTTGTATTTCGCTTTCATAAAATAATCTAACCTAAGCGTTCTCTCTTTGTAATTCCCACGGAGCAGCTATTATGCTGAGGATATGGCCTGCCATTTAACAGCCTAATATCCACTGCATTAAACGTTGAGAGAGACATAAAAAGAGACATTTCGAAGACAATTAGTCATGCCTGCGAAAGCTACGTCATTGTTTTGTAGTTGTAGAATTGAAAGACAGTATTTGTTATTGTAATACCGTTTGTGCAATATTAACTCTGTAAAATAATCAGAGACGCAAGAAGGGTGCCTAACAGGAAGCACACTGACGCGACGATGCGGCGATGACACATCGCTGGACTGGCAATTCTGCAAGTCCAACAGAGCTCGACTATTTCAAGCGAGTTGCTAGTCCTGTGGTGTGTCACCGCACCTTATCTCTTTCTCAGTGCTTCTTTCTGGAAAATCCACCCTCTATGCGCAACCAACGAGCTCAAGAAATACTATTTGCAAAAACGGAAGTAGCAGATCTAAGGCAATGCCGGTACATTGACCGTGCATGCAAAGTCATGAACCTTTCGTGAAGCTTTATCTTAAATTAACATATATACGCAACAATATGCTACTGTGGAAATACATTACTAATGCCAATTCTTCTTAAGGATTGCCATGCTAATAATGAATTTTCTCACCTTTTCCAGCCTGACCTTGAGCTGACAACGTACTCGTTTTTAGGCGTGCCTAAAGAGAACGTGAAGATCTACGTGCAGAGGTTTGCCAGGACAAATGAATCGCAATCGCCCTTCTAGTGTGGCAGCGAAAAGCGAAATTCTCAAGTCGCGGAAAGCAGCAACTAGTGCCCTTCATTGCAGGGCTTCCACGGGAAAATATAATTGTTTTACATCGCGTACTTCAGGTTTGAAAATGTTGATTATGAAGGTGTCTTAAGAGTGCACGTCTATGTAAATAAAAATAAATAAAAATAATAAAATCTGTTGTGTCCTTAGCGCTTACAATAGGCTACTGCGACAAAAACTAAATTCCGGCAGCGACCACCTCGTATATATACCAAGGTTAAAGTTATTAGCATCAAAGCAATGCTGCGCCATCTGGTACCGCTGTCACGAAGTCGACGCGGAAAAAGTGTTTGAATATACTATGTGGCGCGGCTTCAATTCCGCCAAGTAAAGGAGATATATTAAAAGATTTTTTTGGGTCATTGAAGAGCGGCACATAGCCAGTGACCGAAGTTGTGAAAGGGTTATATACAGACAAACATATCGCATCTGGTTAACACTCACAAGGAATGATAATCACATTGAAAATGTTCACCGAGTGCAGTGAAAGAAAACAACGTGTTATGATTTCCAGAAGCGACGATGAAGCAGAATAGAGAAGAGTAGCGGCCAGACCAATCAGGCGAAAAATAAAGAGGAAACAAACGGAGAAATTATCTAAATATCGCCGTTGTTTGTTGTGCGAACACATTCCCAGCGACTGTGGCAAGGCATTCTGGCTGATGGTATATAAATAAAATTCTGGCGTTTCATGAAAGCAAAACCACGGCCCGATTACGAACTGCGCTGTTGTAGGGGGCTCCGGATTAATGTCTCACCATCTGGGCTTCCTTAACGTGCGCCTAAATCGAGCACGACCCGACGTGGTTGCTTAGTGGGTATGGTGTTGGGCTGCTAAGCACGAGGTCGCGCGATCGAATCCCGGCCACGGTGGCCGCGTTTCAATGTGGGTGAAATGCGAAAACACCCGGTACTTAGATTTAGGTGCCCGTTAACGAACCTCAGGTGGTCCAAATTTCCGGACTCCCCCACTACGGCGTGCCTCATAATCAGATCGGGGTTTTGACACATAAAACGCAGTATTTTTTTTTAATCAAGCACGAGCGCTTTTGCATTTGCCGTCATCGAAAGGCGACCGCCGTAGTTTAGACCGCTACCTCAGCAGCTCAAAGTCACATACACTAAGCGATCGCAGTGGGTACCCATTTCTTCGAGATTTGAGGCCAAGAGTGCAATTTTCTACTCTATCCTTGCGCGTAGTCGCGCCAGAACATCGAGCGCGTTTCTTTTTTTTTTTTTTTTTTGTTAAGGCATGCTGCTCATGCGCGCCGCTCCTCCCACAGCTCCGCGCAACTTGCGGACAACAATCTTCTATTTCGCCTTCCGCGCAATACCGGAGGGTTTTACGTCGCTTGAGTCACGTATTCAAACGAAAAAAAAAGGGGGGGGTGAGGTGGAGGGGATACAGCTTAGGCGAACACACTAAGGTCACGCTGTTCGCAGTCGGCTCGAGTTGCTCGACTATTCTTAAAGTACGATTAATTTGTTAAATAATTAGCGGTTTTCACTGAAGGAAAAAAAATTAGGTATCCGTTTGAATAAAAAACTTGTAGGGCGTGCTCGAAAACGGCCGGTCAAGTTGTTTCCATGACTTCATCTATTACATATCGTATTTGCACGAACCTTACGCCAATGTTCCTTTCAACAATTCAGGTCTCATAACGTGCTTTGCGTTATATTCGGATTTGTGGCACGTATATATAAAGCAGTTTTCGAAAAGCGAAGTGTTTCTTTGCCTTGTGAGTGTCAAGGTTAAACGCTTGGCTGCTCAAGGTCGCAGAGTTTGTCTCCGATGAACGCGCGCCCCCATGCGCCCGTTCGCTCGCCGCTACTGGCTACTAGCACGACTCCTCCTCGCTCCACTCACCAGCGCGGTTGCGCGCACCCCGCATAGCCTTCGCTCGGTGGCGCTAGGTGCGTTAGTTCGTTTGGCCTGTGCGTGACACGTGCTGGATTTCCCGCCATGGTACCGCGTATCTCTCGAAGCAACGGATTGTTGTACCTCGAGCGGGTACCGTACATACACTCCCCGCCCTAGCGCCATCACGACAACTTCGTTCGACTCTAACGACATCACCGCGGGCCTGTTGTCACCGCGGATCCTGTTCATGTTAGTGAAACGCATCATGCACGGTGACCAGTTTTGAATCATCGGTGTAATCGTTTGCGTTCCGATTGACGTGGAGGACAAGGCGTGCTCGCTGCCTCGAAACAATGACAGTAGATGGAAGTGTCTTCGTCATACAGTCTTCGTCGGGAACTCTATGTCATCAATTTTTAATGCCATTGTGGTCGTTCCATCGTTGGTCGTTCCATCCCGCTTCCATTGCCATCGGATTCTCGTCAAGCTATCGTCGTCGCGTCATCGTCGCCATACACTGTGCTCATCCCACTGTGCTCATGCCGTCATGATTATGGCCGGCCCTGGCGAGCAACTGTCTCAGTAAAGTAGTCTCATCCTGGAGACAGTGAGTGTGTCGCATATTGCATGCGGCCGCCAGGAGAAGAGAATGACGCTGTGTCAGAGACATTAATTTAAAAAATGAATTCTGGGGTTTCATGGGCCAAAACCACGATGTAAACCATGATCACCATGCCTATAAAAATTTTTAGACGCAGCCGAGGGCTAATGGTGCAAAATTTCACCGACGATACTCCCTATTGAGAATGTTGAGCGTAGCTGTTTAGGTGTTTTGAATTCGCGGTATATTATGGCAAAGAATTTGACTTTGAAGGACAAGGTGCTTTCGTCGGCGGCGCTTAGCCACTGCTCGGGCAGCTCGCTTAGCAGCAGCGTGAAGTACCGCATGTGCAGTGCGCCCGGAAGACACGCCAGCGCTTTCTTTCCGCGGTCGCCCCATGCCTGCTCGTGCCGGCACTCCGCTTTCTGCCTCCTCGTTGCGCAGTACCCTCCTCTGCGCTTTCCTCCTTGCGTCTTTCGTCGCTCTGCTGCGCTTCGCGTTCGCTTTCGTCTTTCGCTGTTCTCGTTCGCTCGGTTACACCGACGCAGAGGCTGACGCTCCCCGCAGGAACGGACACCTAAAGCCCGCACCACAGGTACGCTTGCGGACGCCCGCAAGCGTGCGTCCGCGTGCCCACGCATGCGCAGACAGTGTGACAGGACTCGTACGCGTCGTAACGCGGTGCGATCTCGGTGAACAGCTACTCTCTGTTATCGTGCGCTTGGGCTGCCTCGTGTCGGGGCAACTGGCTACGGAGCTACGGTGCGGCACATTCAACTCTCAGTGAAGCTTATTTAATCATGCAAGAAAGTGCTTAATCTTTCCTGTTTGCGCAGGTCTAACAGCTATAAATTATAAAAGTTACGTGTATAGATAACGAAACATTTTGCAACACTGTTAATAAGAAAGTGCGAAGTGGCATCTTCCCAGGCGTTTATGAGCGAGCCTAGTGAGCGCGCGCTGTCGAGCGTCTTTGTGAATGCGAATCGCCATTCCTCGCGAAACGCGGCAGGCGCAAGGCGCGTAGACGCGAGCATTCGCATGTCCGCAAGCGTACGTGTGGTCTGAGCATAAGAGTTGGGCTGTGAATGACGTATAGCGGAAATAAGTTGGAGAAACGCAGCTACTAAGCACCCGTTCGTGCATTGAGCGGCGACGGCGTAACCGAGGGAACTATCTATTGGCACAGGAGAGGATCAAAAAGAGCGACCGCGGGGTGCAGTAGAGCATGAATGACAGCGATGGCGAAAAGAGCGATAGGAGGAAAGCGGAGGAAGGTACAGCGGAAGCATGACGAGAAAAGCGGAGGAGGAGAGTAGCGACCGAGGAAACGCTGCGCTGCATGAGTGGCAGTCTCTCTGCGTCGACTAACAGGTGGTGCCTGGGTAGCGCGCCGTGATCAGTTCGCCGATGACTTCGTCGGTAAGGTGAGCGGCGAGCGTGTTCTCCGATACCATAAATGGAAACAAAGCGCAGCACAATCGGACATCTGTGTGCAGCTTGTGGTGTGAAACGGTCCCCAAGTCAATGCAATGTGCCGGACAACAGGTTGTTTTCGCCAGCCACCCTACTCACAGTGTTCTCTTAACACTGAACGACACAACTGGTGGAAGTGCTTCGTATGCCGCTGCTGCTACACTCTAAAAACAAAGAGAGTTCCGGGCACTCTCTTTGAGGGAGTAGCGGCTTGTCCCATATTTCACTCTCTTTTCGAGAGTAGATCGACCTTCATTGAGAGAGAGTAGGTCAACTCCTGTTGACAGAGTTTTGTTACTCCACCGCAAGGGATTCCTAGCACTCTTCCGCAGAGTGATAGTACTCTTCCTATAGGGAGTGCTAGTGCTCTTCCGCAGAGTGCTAATACTCTCACCGCAGGGGTAATGGCACTCCACCAGACCGAGTACTTCTACTCCCCCAAACAGAGTGCTAGTACTCTTCCCAATACCCTCTTAGCGAAGTCCTGGCCACGCATGCAGGCAGGAAATCAGATCAAATTAGGGCCGCTGAATACCGTACGCTAGGCGGCTCCTCAGAGTCAGTGGCCCAATTCCAAGCGGTCTTCAGAATAGGCGTGAGCAAAGTTATGCAGGATTTTAAAGTCATTTTTCTTGGCTATTTGCTGTCTACCATGAGGCATGACTGCTCGGAATCGACCTATGCGTATGCGTCGCGAACGGCACTGCGGAGAAAAAAAAGCTAATTAACATTTAATCCGCAATTATTTTACAATCAGGTGTCACACAATCTAATTAGAACACAATAGTCAAGGGAATCACATACTTCTGGAGAACCACATTGCTTTATACATCACGTGGATTCGAACCCGCGTACACTCGCATCTATACAATTCAAAGCACACATCCTAACCATTACACCACAGAGCCACTTTTTTTTTTCTTTATTGCATGGAATTATCGTTACTGTCAAACCAATGCAGTTACATTACATACGATACCACGCACAGCCGCGTTCTTTTAGAGGTTATGTATATAACAAATGTATTTGAGGAATCGGCTACGGTGGGTGGAGTTTCTCTGCAGTGTGCTGTGCCGTTGTGTACTGGAATAAGTTTGCGTTTGCATCATTTCCATTCCTTGCTACGACTAACGAAGGAATACAACGTAGACGACAACGTGAGAACTATTCACGGCTTGTCGTCACCCCAGGAAAATAACAAATGTGCCGTTCAGCTCACGATCGAGTGCTTTTCCAGTCCATGCATTATATGTTCTACGAAAATACGCGGATACAAAGTATCGTGCCAACCATCCACGTATGTGAATTTAATTCGCGCGTATACTGGTGAGCATTTCTGTTTATTTTTTCCGCCAGTTCCCTTCGTATGTGGTCAACTGCGACGCCAGTACCAGGCATTTCGACGTTCCTCACGCTGCCGCGTAGGCGTTCTTTTAAAGTGTATTAGTTTAGAGTTTGGTTCAGTCCGCTGTGAGCTGTTGTCCTGCATTAGCAGCGGATCGTTAGCGTTTAGAAGAGCATGCATTCCAGCATTTGGAGACTGCTTATGCCGATAGCCGCGTCACATGCATTGGCACGCATGTTCAAATGACTAATGTGTCCACTTGTTACGCGTGCACTGCTCGTATCCTGTGGCAGTGCTCGTTCTAAAAGCTTCGAAGACCATCTACACTCATACTTGCGTTCAATATATATGCGCAGGATGGACTTGCCGGCTAGTTGGTGGAGCATTTTAGAAGAAACAGCGCAACACAAGGACTACGCAAAAACATGGACCACACCACGAAGCGCTGGTGTGGTTGATGCTTTTTTTTTCGTCCTGGTGTTTGCGCTGTTTCTTCTTGCACGACACACGCACACCACAGGTACGCGAAAGTTTAGGAGCATAGGGCGTTAACTTTGTTTTCCCCGTTTCCTCTCAATGTCAATGGGACAATGCGTTGCCCGGAATTGTGCACGCTTACCCCCATATTCAGAAATGCATCATAACTTGAAGCCCATGCTTGACTTGATCTAAATGACGCTAGTCGTGAACGCACCAAAAGAAAGGCAGTGAGCGTCTGGGGGACGTTCGCACCAGGCGTCGTTTATATCAAGTCAAGCATGAGCTTTGTATTAAGATACATTTCTGAATACGGGGGCTAGACATCTGCTTCTTGCAGAAAATGTCGAAGAAACGCCCGCCAAAACCAGGCACATTCGTAAACTTAACTAGGCATTACGAAGCTCCATAGAAAAAAAGAAGAGTGGTATTAAAAGCTTTCAGTATTTTTCTTTACTCCAATATAGTTGCGCTCTCGTGGCTTCACTGTACAGAGATAGTGCAGCGTTATCTAGAAAGCATGAATTTCGTAACTCCATGCCAAAATAAGCTTGTAAAATTATTTAGGTGCTAGAATCCAGGGTTTGTAGCGATCCTTGAAAATCCTTTATTTCTAAAATGCCATTTTTCAAGGCATTGAAAACCCTTGAATTTTTAGAAGTATTGGAAAGTCCTTAAACTTGTACACTTGGCTAGACTTAGCAGACATTGCCAAGCGCTTTTTTTCCCTTCTGTGACACTCTTTCGCATGTCACAGAAAATTGTCTCTGGAGGTAATAGAAGGAAAGCGACATCCTTAAAGTTTAAATTACAAAGGAGCTGCAGATACCAGTTTTAAGCACATGGAACCGGCGACAAATGTGCTTGGAGGAGCAGAAGCAGGAAGCTCAACAGTTGAGGCATTCGAAGAGAAGCCGTGAAGAGTAAATTGAGAGCGACAGACACAATAAAAAGAAATTAGAAATGACTATTGCTTATTTGATGGTGAAAAAAGCTGAGGCAACAGATGACATCACATACACTGTCAAACCAAACAGTATTCAAAAACTGCAAATGTTGCAGGTCCAAGTAGTTAATTGTGCTATTGCAGAAAAACTTTGAGCGCTTTCTTGAAATGCTTCCTTGTGTGCATTTAGTGATGGGCAGTTAAAGGCAAATTAGCAGTCTTTCAAATGTTTGAAATCAGTGAAATGCGATTTGTTTTGTTTTCTTTTGTTTGCATTAAAGTTAACGATGTTGTTGAACAAGTTATTGCCTGTCCAAACTACTAAAAAAATCGCACGAGGTCCTTGAAGTTACTGTGTCGAGGCCTCGAAAGTTCTTGAAAACCATTGATTTTTTTTTTCAATATTGCTACAAACCCAGAAGAACAACTGTCATGGAGTAAAAACCTCGGCTGAACAGGGGCTTATACGAAGAGCACAGGAAGACTAGAAATGCAGTAGTAGGCATGGAGAGCCCTAAAAAAAATGTGCCACATCTGCTCGTCTGCCTTATGTTTGTGCACCGACTGTTGCATTTTTAATGGAAGTGCACTTTCTGTTCTACTCTAATAAACGCAACATTACCAACTCCAGTGTGGGGCAGTCCTTCAGCCAGTGCAGAACTCTTTCTGTACATCCCTGTCAGCTGTCATTTTTCCAGCATTGTAGTACAAGATTTGTGAAACTGGTTTCGCAGAATATGAGCAGTATACTCTTAAATTAGCTGTTTATTTGTATGCACAAGTTCAGGTCCTCAGTTTGGTTGCATGACAAATTGCCATACCTCAACAGATACAAGAAACAATTTTATTAGAGTTTAATAAAATCCAAACAGCAATAATCACAACAATAAAATGACATACATTTCTTTTGGTACGTATACAGCCCATGTCTTGGCACTGTATAAATTCAACTATACATCGCAAGTACTGTGTCCTGACCACTATTATTCACATGTGTAAAACCATCACAGCAATTCTTAAACAAATATCACAGTGATTAGTGACATACACTTTGTAACTGCTTTACATGAGCATAATGTATACAAATGGTCCCTGTGTACCTAGACATGACTAGTGCCCCCCGAGTACTATTACTCACAGGTGTAAAACCAACAAAGCAGTTCTTTAAATATATCACAGCGCTTAGTGACGTACATGCTGTAACTCCCTTGTAAAAGCTTAATACAAACACGTGAGCACACAGAAAGCTAGCAGTGGGCCTACATGGAAATACCACCGCCTCAATACTAATTCCCAAGTGTAAAACCAACCAAGCAGTTCTTTAAAGAATATCACAATGCTTAGTGACATACATGTTGTAACTATCTTATATAAGCTTTATACAAACATGAGAACATACACAAAGCTATCGGTGCACCTACATAGAAGTGCGGCCATCTGAACACTATTATTTGCAAGTGTAAGCTCAACAGAACAGTTCGTTATAGTGACGCATATTTTGTAACTGCCTTATACAAGCTTAGTGCAAGCACAAGAATTCGGAAAAAAATAAATTAAAAACTTGCTCTATGAATACACAAACAGATCAACACAAATGGTAAACACCGCTTTGAAGACACGTGACCGTGACAAAGTGCAGTGCTGTGCCAGTTGAAACTGCCATCCACAAAAGTATTGAGCAATCCTTAAACCACACGCAACAAAGTGCTAAAAGACTGCGTCTCTAACGTACCTATTTTAATTCAAATTTCTTGAATATAGGGCTCTCTTGCAGGTACGGCATCTGATCCAACTTACCTGATTTTACACCTGCTAAATGCATACAATGCACTCAGATATAACTGGTAATAATAATTATAAAAGGCATTTAAAAACTTGATAGTATGATGAAGATGCATGACTAGAAAAGTTCTGTCCCCCTTGTACTTGTGAAAAAGGTGCAAGTACGACACATGTTCTTTCTTTTTCCCGCAATTTTTGCATTAATGGACACCCGGGAACCTCGAACCCACAAAAAAAGAAGATACTGCTGTGTTAATAATGTTATGAATAATTTTTTGTGAAAGCTTTTTACAGAAAAGTTGCAGTCTCGTTTCTGGAGGTTGAACTGTATCATGCAAAATAACATGGAAAGTGGTGACATGGGAGCATGACACTATGCCATAATGTTCGTTTCAGTTGACTCTCTTGCCCTACAAGTCACTGCTCACTGTGACCAGTGATGGAACAGCAGTGTGTGTGATTTTCATCACACTTCTGTCCTATGCCATCCTTACCAGAGTTGGCGGCACATAGATACCCAACTTTCGATAGTGTTGCTTTCTCAGGTGGTTGTTTTTGATTTGCTCAATATCAGTTGGCACTTCAGCTGCATCAAACTTCTTTTTTACCTCTTCAACAACAACATCAACAACAATCTTATGACACCTGTGTTGTCCTTGTAGTTGCCTACAAAGACCAGTTAATCTAGCAACAACACTGACAGTCTCTACTATCTTCTAGTGGGGAAGAGGTGTGTCCCACCATGTGTTCCACATTGTTGTCGCTATGTGGGCTGGCTGGGGAGGCAACAACTGTAATATGTTTGCATATCTTAAAGTGATGCTTGTACTGTGTTATCACACCTTAGTCTTGCACTTGCTGCACAAGAACACTGGCTCACAGTCGTGGTGAAAGGCTTTTGTATGTTGAGCAAATGAGTTGTATGCACTACAAAAAAAGTCACAGTGATAGCACACATGTTGCTCTACCACGCCTGGTGCGGTTCCTTCTGACACTGCTGCTGATGCTGACACACTGCTGTTTGCCTCGTACACTGTTGCAGCTGCAGTAGACATGGCCGTCTCTGTATCTATTGCTGCCGTGTCACCTGTCATGGTAACTTCAGCTGGTATCGGGCTCACTTCTGCAACAGAGATGTCGTTTGCCCCTTGAGGGCTCTCGTCATCAGGGCCAATAATTTCGTAGGCATTGTCTCCAGCATCGAAGAACCAATAAGAACAGCCTAAATTAATAAACATAGCTCTAAAAAGTACGGACATCAAAACTTAACCACAAGCTTTGCACATCAGTGACCAGGCTTAATGTATAGTACTTGCAGGAGGAGTTACACAATTGTTTGTGTACATTACAGTTAAGCCTCATTAGAAGAGATACTCAAGAGGCACGGGAAACATGTCTCTCGAAGCCAAAAATTTTTAAACACTGAGGAGCCAGACTAGATCACTTTATTATGCATCATGACTAAAGTATGTTTAGATATATCTGAAGGAATAATTGCTCAGGGTGGCTCAAAGGGCCCCTAAATCACTTCTCGACATTTTTTGAACATTTCAAGTAAACACACGCATCAAAATCAGTATGCCGTGACAACTGACGATGCCAAACGCCACAGTGCGTAGCACTGTGGGATCACCACAATATGAAGAAAACGACCCCGTGCGTTTCTCTGGACCTATCCTGCACCCCCCAGTTTGTCCTGACATCACCAGGCTGTCTCTGATGATGTCACCAGTTTCCGGTACTGTCGATTGGTCGAACGAAAGTGTACGACTGCCGGCAACGCCTGCAAGCAAATACACACTCCTTCTTCCTCGTCGCGTTGCTCGCGATGCCATTGTGGGCAGCCAATGGGGGCAAAGAACAGAAACACCAACAGAAGGGTCTCCCTATGAGGCTCTTCAACTAGAGTCACCATACAGTTCCATTGTATTGGCGAGGTCATTAGCGCCACCCCTCGCAGGACGACAGGCCTGCGTGGCAGCAACAGAGCTCGTTGGTGATGGCCTGTTCCGTAACATTTGGAGGTGTACTAGGCAAGGAAAAGACAATACTGTCCAGATGGCGTGTACCAGATGAAAGAGTAAAATGAGCGGGGACTACCTTTCGATAATCAAACACACGTAGCTTCACTATTACTGCACCGTTCCGAAAAATTATCGTGGCTACGCGTTCGTTGCCTTAACATGTACAACTGCAACACCGCAACTAAATTTCAACCTCCGAGGTTTAGGGGCCCTTTAAAGAAGACATTCACAGCTTTTTAGTGACTGTAGATTGTGTTAGCTTCCTTCCTAACTTCTGGAAGTTAAACACTTCACTTTGCAAGCCTTGCTGCTCGCACGACCTTTGAGGTGCTCTTAGACGCTCGTCAGCTTCAACTGCCGACACTTTCTGCCCTGCACTGTCCTCGTTGCCCTCCTTTTCTAGTTAATGCTTAAAGAGACATGCGCAATTGACTTGTGTGAAGATTGCGTGGTCTTTACGCCCTTCGGAGCACACAAGGTGCATGAAGTGAATGTGTCTGGGTTGCGTCCCTTCGAAGTAGTGAATACTTAAAAAGTAATTAGTAACAAAGGTGTCTCTTGTGTACAGTGTTGTTAACGTGTCAAACATCGGAAAACCAACCAAACCATTTTCAGATGTCTCTTACAACCAAGTGTATTTTGTAATGAGATTCTACTGTACTGAATATTTTTCATCTATGGATCATCGGCATGTACATATGGTCACAAAGACATGTTGTGTGGAATGGCGAATCAGGAAAAAGCTCGTACTCTTACTTTGTTCCCTAACATAAGCAGCTGATAACAATATGATAAAAAGAAAGTAATGAGGCTAGCATGGAACATAACCCTTCAGCTCTAAACAGTCTTTTGGGCCCACATCATTCCCTCATATGACATAAAGAAACAACTTGATTGCAGTAATGGCTGCATGTGATCTGAGTTGATTAAAACAAACAATACGTAAGGTTGCCCTGTATGTAATTTTATCAGAGTGCTTTTTAGATGTCCTGCTGGCGATCCTGGCTGCACGATGTTTCTCATGCTTTTTGGCACGATTCCTTTGTTTTCCACTCCACTCTTTTTTCTGGTTTTCTCCTCTTTCCCTTCCCCCTTGCATAAAATAGCACACCTGAAGTATCAAATCTGTTGAATTATTGTGTGTATCAAACCTGTTAACATGCGGGCTTCTCTGCGGTCTGTGTTGTATTTTTGCACTGTGCAAGTCAATTCAAGATGAAAGATGGAATGTCCCTGCCTTTAGTTTAATTATATATATATATATATATATATATATATATATATATATATATATATATATATATATATATATATATATATATATATATAATGTCTCTCTCATGTTTTGAAATATATGTACATTCAGGAGTGCCTGCATGCTCTTCTCCCCTGCTCCAGTGACGAAAAGGAGAGCCTTTTTATGTACCATAGTAAAACATTCACAGGTTTTTGCTGTGCCCATTACATCACTTATCATCTGGATCTGTCACAATACAGAGTAGCAGTGGTTCATAATACTAGCCCATCCCAACATAACTATAAATTAGCACATACCGACATGCTGTGAAACATCTGTTGCAAAGCCGCTGGTGCTGGCAGTTTCCGCAGCACTGCAGTGGTACAGCCGAGTGCCACCTGTATAGTGACAAATGCATATGCATGTTAGCAACTCAGTAGTCTGATGGTTTCATAAGCTTTACACAACACAATAAAGTAATCTAGATAACTTTGTTGGAACAAGTACACATAATTAGGACACCATTTAAACACTAACACGATTATTTGCCCCCAATCTCTCACTCACTAAGGGATAATACTACTGAAACATCGGTGGAGAGCTCAGATTAACACAGCCCATAAAGGACAAGCTTTCTTTGAGGAAAACAGCTATAACAGTGGTTAATTTTCTTGATCATTTTATGTGCTAGCTTTGATTTAAATGTCATGCAGTACTATAAAATATGAAGTGCTGCATTTCTAGCAGCAGAAGGCGACGTCAGCCTCATGGTACAACTGATTTTTGCACTGTTTGTGTCAGTGAGCCGACACATACAAAGAAAACCGAATTCACACATACATATACAGTGCCAAGTGCACTCCTCCTGCTGAAAACGCAGCCACCAGTTCCAATGCTGCTGAAAGGACAGGTTATATAGAGTGCGAGACTGCATGGAACTACCACTTATGACTGTAAGTGTATGATCTGCTGATTGGAGAGGTAGTCACATGCTATTTCTAGTCTCTTTTAGAAGCATTACTAAAGAATGAATTAAAATCTATTCATAAGTCACGAATTTCACGCATTCACAGTTTGGTTAAATAACTTGTGAGAAAAAGACATGTTTACCTGGAATAGCAACCTTTTTTCCTGCTGCAAAAGTTTCCTTCGAAATAATGAAATAACTTTACAGCGTCATAATATATTGTGTTTCTCGCAACTACTTGCCAGCAATGGCGAGTTACAGTGTTTATATCTGAATCATTGGGCGACAATACTGCCAAACACAAATGCTTCACGAACACGAGAACACGTCCCTCGCAGAGAATAGCAACAATATATGCCTCTGTCAGACATGATCGCACCTTTGTGGTCAAAATGTACATTAGAACGACACCACCATCTCATTAAAAGAAAGCCTCAGTACAAGGCAGCAGCCAACTGCATAATGTGAAATTGCAACTGATGTCCACTTACTGGTGGCCTGTGTTTGAGTCACTTCTGGCAGTTGACTGGTGGGAAATGCACGTCCTGGGTTGTCCCTACAAAACATACAGGGTTATGTCAAATGTTGAAAATATATATACACTGGCATTTCATAAGTTGCAAAACAAATGAGTTCATCCTTGTTTGTCACGAATGTTAGAATACTCCTGCTAATGAATAGAATATTGGCCATTTTCGGACGTCATAGGTCTGTTATGAGTCTGGTGTATCGCAAACACCACTTGTGACACATCCTAAGCACGTGCCCAGTGTGCCCCCCGCACCATCCCTGGTTGTGCCACTGCTGAAGCCGTAATTTGAGGATTATAGCTGCAAACATGATGCTCAGTAGGGATGGAAGTATTGTCCTTCAGTTCAATGGATATATGGATGTACCTATAAAAAAGGGCAACAAGGCTTGTTATGGCAAGCTTACCCACATTTCAATACTAACAAGAAAGTTCACTGCGGCCTGCATCTAAGCTTACTAAAAGGCATGAACTTATTTTCATGCATGAGGTGCGCAATGGAGTTCATTTTTGACAGACCCGACTACTGCTGCAGTTTGAAATCTAGCATTTTAGATTCTTGAAGCCATGTAAAAGTTGCAGTTAAACCGCAGTTAATGGTTTATTACACCAACCTATTGTTCTGTGTACGACAGACTGGTAACACGGAATTAAAGCAACATTTTATTTTGATATTTTATTTCTCTACTAAAAATATTCAAGCGATAAAGACATTTTGATCTGCCATGCAATAGCAAAATGCACACATTACGCTTGTAACCGCCAGAGGAAGGCTGATTTAGCTGTTCATATGACATAACTCTGACACGCCAACTTATATTAGCAAATGCACAGGCATGTCCAAAACAATGAGCGTATGCAAAGCGCCCCTGCAATTGTAATTCCACACAGCAGCCGTTATATTCGATGCCGATGCATAACTAGCTGCTCGACAATTTACCGAGTTCGTAGACATAAGCATCCATCCTTTGAGTTTCGCACCGTGCACGAAAACCGCAACAGGAGACAAAACCAGACCTATAATCACACCATTTCAATACATGAGCAAAAACAGTTCAGTCTTAGGGATAAACACTGTGAGAGCAATTTAGTGCGCGACGGCGACGAGCGACGGCTTCGAGCGACAAAACGGGCCGTCGCTTGAACAGATGGCTCGGTTCTGGAAATCTAGAAATCGTCGCTCGTCGCCCGGAAGTGCTATGAGCGACTAGCCAATAGCGCGAAGCCTGAACTGGATGTGCATCGCTCAAATACTACCGATTGTCTCGCGGAACGAGCAAATGATTCAATTTTTGTACGTGCAAGGATAAGAATCTACTGCAAGGCCTCCGGAAATATTTTATGCTACTTTTTACAGTAAAATACATCAACGTAAATTACTAAAGTACGCGTCACGCGTGATTGCAGCCCTCATGCCGGCAACACCGGGGAGGCGTCGCTCAAAATCGTCGCTCGCATGGAGTAAGACTTGTAGGCGACGAGCGAACGCGACAGCCATCTCCATCGCGTCGCTTGTAGCTGCCGCGCGCAAGATCGCTTATATGGAGTTTATAATTTTTTCAGCATAAAACATGGATTCCTCATGCGTTTTCAGTAAGTTCAAGATAACGCGCCCAACTGACCCCTTGCAGCATGCAGCTGAATGCCTGCGGCAAAGTTTCTAACTAGCACTGGTGCTGCACGTAACTTCAGTGGTCGCAGATTCCCCCTGCGCGAGGCACCGTCAAGCGCGCGGTTTATTTATAAAAAAAGCATGCTGCCAGCAAAATGACGCCTTCTGTTATGTAATTCCTTAGTTCAACAGCATTCCGTACACAGTAGACTGCCAAACTGAATAAATTCAAACACACAAAACGCACGCTAATCACGCTCCGCGTAGGCTCGGAATCACGGGCTGGTGAGCGGACCATTTTAAGCGTCCTCTCGCCGGGCGTCTTATTGAACATACCATAGTTCTGGCAGCGTTTGCGATTTTTAAAGCTCTTACAGACAACGGCAAAGTGATAAAATCACATGCAGTTATCGCGACGACTGGCTTTTTCGATTGACATCGAGAGACAGCGCGTATGCCTAGTCCTTTGTCAATCGCGTCGGCTAAGCGCAGCGACGACTTCCTGGCGATAGCAAGACATAAACGGAGAATGTGCACCTAAGTTAGAGTTCACTTACCGTGGAGGATTTGTTGTTATATCCAAGGCATGACGAACGACTGTCGTGTTTTCGTGGCGACGCGAGATGGCTGACACACGATCTCCCTTGGCTGGCCTTTGCAGCTGCTCCGGCTGCTCGCTGGACGGATCACCTTTCTCCGGTGCTGTGTTGTTCCACGATCTTGAGCGCGCGCGCGCGCGGTGGAGCAACTCCGAGTGAAAAAGTAGAGCGCTCGCTACGCGTTCCTTTGAACTGCGGCGGCCTGTTCTCTTAGAAGCAAAACGACGTGTTCTTCGCTGAGCGTGCATGAATGATACATTGCCATGTTCGGGGCCAGCCACCTACAGTTGAAGCAGAAGATTACGCTACGTTTTGTTCTCTATTGCCGCAAGAGTAGAACGGGCATTCTACTCTCTCTCTGAAGGGGAGAGTGAAAAGCACATTTCACTCTCTCCTTGGTGACAGAGTGAACAATGCATTTCACTCTCCTCGACATTTTGCGAGAGTAAAACGACGCTTTGAAGAGTGAACCGGCCGCTTCACTCCTGCGATACCCTTCCGAGTTTTTAGAGTGTAAACAAGCTCTGAATTAGCACCGACTTACCACCGAATAACACGCCGAACTACCACCGAAAAACACGCACCGTACGGCGGCCTACCCTACGCGAAGGTCGATCATGACATCGACATCGAGGAGGTCCGCGCGAACCTGCGCGACTTCAATAGCCGGTCGACCGCCGGCCCGGACATCGTCACGAACAATGCGCTCAAGAACCTCGACGACGGCTCGATTGAGAACCTCGCAAAATACTTCAACAAGTGCTGGAGAGCAGGCGCGCGGCCAAAGCAGTGGAAGACACACAAGACCATCCTGATCCCAAAGCCTGGAAAGCCGCCGGACACGGACAACCTCCGGCCCATCTCACTCACGTCCTGCGTGGTCAAGGTGCTAGGGCACGTCCTGCTCAACAGGTTGCAAGACTCCCTGGAACGGGGAGGGCTGTACCCTGCCACGGTGATCGGCTCAGACAGCACCTAAGCACGCAGGACGCGATGATGCAGCTCAAATACCAAGTAATCGATGATGACGGCAGCGCCCGCAACAACAAGGCAATCCTTTGACTCTTCCTGCAGAGCGCCTTCGGCGATTCTGTCCCAAGCGATTCTGTCCTCGGCGATTCTGGCGATTCTGTCCCAAGTCGCCAAGCTCAACATGGGCGAAAGATCCTACAACTACATCAAGGACTTCTGCACGGACAGGACCGCAGAGTTACGAGCTGGCGAGCTACAGACGCAAGAGAAGAAGCTGGGGAGCACCGGCACACCGCAGGGATCGGTTATTTCGCCGATGCTGTTCAACCTGCTAATTATCGGGGTGGCCGAGAAGCTCGCGGGGCACACCATCTACGCGGAAGATATCACGCTGTGGGTGACCAGCGGCAGCGACGCCGACGTCGAGGGCGCGCTGCAAGCCGCCGTCGACGCGATAGAAGACCAGCTGGAAGGCATCGAACTGTTCGCCGAGCAAATCGGAGCTTCTCATACACCCACCTACCAACAACGGCAGAGGCAAGACCAGACAACGCGAATACGAAAAAATGAGAATCGTAACCAAATCCGGCCACGTGATCCCCGAGGTCGGCGAAATCAGGATCCTAGGCATGTACATCGAAAAGCACGGAAGAAACGGCGAAACCATCGCCCGTCTCACGTCAAAAGTGTCCAACGCGATTCGACTCCCCAAACGAGTCACTTCCCGGAAGGCTGGCATGAGAGAGGAGAGCCTAATTGGGCTTGTCCAATCCTTCATCATCAGCACGCGTCGCGTACGTTGCAGCCTACCACAGATGGCTGCAACACGAACGTAACAAAATCAACGTAATCATCAGAAGAGCGTACAAGATGGCGCTCGGCCTGTTCGTGTCCACGAGCACGACCCCATTCTTACAACTCGATATACACAACACGATCGAAGAAATAGCTGAAGTGCAACGGACCTCTCAAGTGGAGCGGCTGTCCACGACCAAAGCCGGGAGGAAGATACTGGACGATCTGGGAATAGGACGCTCGAACGAGGCGGAGGTCTCGCTCCCCATCCCCGAAGAGGTCGGACGCCAGACCAGAGTCAACGTCATACCCAAGAACATGAATCCCGAGTTGAACAAGGGAAGAGCGGCGAGGGCCAAGGCTCTCATCGACCTGCACGCCAACTACGAGCACGCGCGGTACGTGGACGCGCCCGAATACCAGCAGAAGGCCTTCGCAGCGGTTGTCATAGAGGCGTCAACCGGCGCCACGAGGACGGCAGCGAGCGTGAGGAGCGCCGGAGCGAAACAATCGGAGGAAGTAGCCATTTTCCTGGCCATCACCGACGCAAACTCCCACACGGTGCTGAGTGATTCGAGACAGGCAATGCAAAACTTCGCCAAAGGCCAAATCTGCAGACAGGCCGTGCGCGTACTGCGAGCGGCCAAACTGCAAGACCGAACAGTAAGAATCAAGTGATTCCCGGCGCGCGCGGGCGACGCGTCGGTACGCAGTCAGAACCACAATGAGACGGCACACGCAGCGGCCCGAGCGCTAACCAACCACGCCCCGGCGACAGAGCGTTCGACGCGGTTCGGAGCCAAGGACCGCATGATGGACTACAACAATATCACCAAGGCCTACTGCCTGGCTCGCAGGATTCTCCCACCCCCACACCCGAGGCTGAGTCAAGCGGAGGCGGTACTACGGAGACAGCTCCAGACAGGATTGCTACCGAGCCCGGGACTGATGCATCGCATGTACTCCGAGACATACCCGACCGATAAGTGCACGGTCTGCCGGAGGGAGACGGCAGATTACGCGCACATCTTGTGGGACTGCATCAAAAATCCAGAGGAAGCAAGATCAAGAACGATCCCGCCGCGGCTCGAGGCAGGCGCGAAGAGCTACGACCAAGACCAAACAGCTCTGGGCCGTCCAGCAGGTCCTCGGGGCGTTCGAAAGGCAGGGGCCAAGCGAGCCGGCAACGGCAAGCGGAGACCCGCGCCGAGTAACGGCAACCTCGTATATGAAGTACGTCCTTGTGGGGGCGCGCGAGCGCACAAATGCAGGCACAAATAAAGTTTGCTCCAGTCCAATCCAATCGGCCGTTTTGGCGCAGTTAGATTGGCGTTCACTGAATATTACTTGGACATGTTTGTGACGCTTTCTATGGGCCTAACATTATTGTAACTTATTTAGGTACTTTTCGGGGTGCCTTTCAGGCACGCTGGCTGCACAGGGCGTTGTGACGCAGTTAGCGAAAAACGGCTAGGTCGTTGTGGCGCAATTAGTCTGGGGTGTACTGAACCTTACTAGCGCATGCTTATGACTTCTATGTGCTTAAATATTATTGCAAATTACTTGGGTTGTTTTCGGGCACCCTGGCCGCACAGGGCGGTGTGACGCATTTAGCGATAGAGAGGTCGCCCGCTGTGGCGCAATTAGTGTAATGTTTGTTAGTGACTTGTTGAATTAATATTACGGGGGCAAGAGTGTCACGATTTTTAAGCCCCGCCCCCCCGACAACATGTACCTTTTATTTACTCTCATACCCACAGCGCCATTTAGGCATTACAGTGGTGGGGTTACATACATCAATGTAAACAGCTTATGGCATCGAATAAACAGCATTAAACTATACAATACTATGAAAGAGTAAAAGAGAAAAAAAAACGCAACAATGACATGACAAAAAATGGTACATCGGGATATCAATGTACAGCACGCAGGAAACGGCATCATACAATTAAGTAATAAAGCACTATATAATGATAGCAAACTCTGCAATTACTGTATATTGTAAAATAAAGAAGAAAATTTCAAAGAGCATTTGCAAAATGTTCATTATTAAGTATACTAACTACGGCAGCAGGCAGTCGATTCCATTCTAAAATGGTTTTCGGGAAAAAGGTGCTTTTGAAAAGTTTAGTTCTACAAGTGTATTCCCTAACCTTGAGCTCGTGATCTGTTCGTCTGGATATATAATGTGGCTGAAGAATATACTTATTATGGTCTATTCCAATTTGGCCATAAAATATATTGTGAAAAAGCTTCAAGCGTAATGCCTGCCTTCTCTTTTCTAAGGTGTCCCATTTTATAGATTGTTTTGCTCTAGTAATAAGGTTTCTGTCATAGTTGCCGATTACGTACCGTGCTGCTATATTCTGAACTCTCTCAAGTTTATCTCGGACGGTACACGTAGGAGGGTCCCATACGGTACCTCCATATTCTAAAATGGGTCTAACATAGCTTTTGTACAGAAGATCACGAGCCTGCTGGGGAAAGAGTTTTGTATTGCGCCGTAGAAATCCTAACTCTTTGCATGCCTTTGCTGTAATGAAATCAACATGCCTGTGCCAACGTATGAACGGTGCGAGGAATACACCCAAGTACATGTACTCGGAAACAATCTGCAATGGGGAACCGGATAGATAATATACGGCTTCTGGCATACACTTTTTAGTAAAGCGCATGTGGACAGTTTTCTGTGTGTTTATTTGCATATGTGACTCTCTACACCAGTTTTGTAGTTTAACTAAATCATTTTGCAAAATAACAGTATCGGCAATGCTTGTAATTTCCCTATATATTATCAGACCATCAGCAAACAATCTTACGGAAGAAACAGTAGTGTTGGGAAGGTCATTTATGAATATTAAGAAAAGTAATGGGCCCAATACCGAGCCCTGGGGGACGCCAGACGTTACGCGGGACGCACTAGATTCTGCGCCATTTACCACTACATGCTGAAACCGCAAAGAAAGGTATTCCTGAATCCATGCAATTACTTGTTCATTGATATTAAACCAGCGTAGTTTACATACAAGCAATTTGTGATCCACCAGGTCAAAAGCTTTTCTAAAGTCTACAAACACCGAGTCAACACAAGAACGAGCATCCAGTGCACCACAAACTTCATGAACGAATTCTGTTAATTGAGTTGTACAGGAAAGCCCTTGCCTAAAACCATGCTGTTTCTGATTCAGGAGGTTATGATTGGTAATGTGTGTCATTATGTTGCTGCACAAGAGGTGCTCTAATACTTTGCAGACAATACTTGTTAGAGATATCGGTCTGTAATTGCCGACCAGTTCGCGAGGCCCCGATTTATACACTGGCACAACGCACGCCATCTTCCATTCATGAGGTGGGACCCCGGTGTTCAATGACTTCGAGTACAGTATCTTAAGAAAGGTAGGGATGAACGACGCACACAATTTGAGAAAAGCGCCCGTCAATCCATCAGGTCCCCCTGCTTTACGGGAGTCTACACGTTCAAGAAGAGACCGTATTCCAGTTTCATCAATAACTATATCATCCATGCTTTCGATGACCTCATTAGTAGACGGATGCGGAATTGCGCTCGATGCACTGGGTGAGAAAATGGAAGCAAAAAACTTGTTGAAGCAGTTGGCTTTTTCCAAGCTATTTTCTATTTCCACTCTGTCTTGCTGAAGTGATGGAATACATACTTTGTCTTTTCTAACAAGATTCCAGAATAGCTTTTTTGTAGTTTGAAATCGAGAAGGCAAAGCACCAAAGAATTCTTGTTTTGCCTGGTGGATTTTTGTTTGCAGCATTCTGGTTATGGTCGCAAGTTGATCGCAAGTTTCCAAAATGGAGGTTCTTTTATATTTCCTGTATATCCTATTTCTTTTACTAGTGAGGCGTCGCAGCTCACCATTAAACCATGGCTTAGATTTGGCACGCTGTTTGGTCTGCACCCATGACGGCACATAGTTTTCTTGCATCTCAAGCATTGTTGCTTTAAAAAGTACCCATAACTCATCAACGCCGATTGTCTCAGAAACTATTTCGAATTCTGGGAGGAATTCCTGTAATGCAAGTCCTATTTCATTTATGTTGGCTTGGCCGCAATTATACATCCTGTGGGCTCCCGAGCTTTGCGTCTTTTTGTGCGTCAACTTCATTTCACAAACCACAGCTTTATGGTCGCTAATACCTGGAACCACCAAAACTTTCCTAATCCAATTTGACTGATTAGTTAAAATTAAGTTTAAGACG
Organism: Dermacentor variabilis; assembly: GCF_050947875.1. NCBI lineage: Eukaryota > Metazoa > Arthropoda > Arachnida > Ixodida > Ixodidae > Dermacentor > Dermacentor variabilis. The sequence continues at coordinate 3,668,178 of NC_134568.1, forward strand.
TTATTTTGTCTCGTACCTTCTGTTACCACCTGGGTTAAGGAAAAACTGCTTAGTATCATCAACAATTCCTTTGCCACTGCAGATGTAGCTCTAGTACTAGAAGGGTGCTTATTCCAAGAAAGCTCTGGGTTGTTAAAGTCCCCGCCAATGACAAGGTAATCTGTATTGACTGTCTCTATCGTCTTTGAAAAATCAGACAAGACAGCAAGAGGGCTTGAAGGAGCCCTATAAAATGAACATACTGATAATGTTTTCCCGCTTGGTAACCGAATCTTACACCATATATCCTCGCAATTTGGGCTGCCGATATCGAGAGCGTAACAAGAAAGCAATGTGCGAACAAGTGTAAAGACCCTACCACCATGACGGTTTCTATCGTTCCTAAAGCATGCGTAGCCGCTTGGAAAGACTTCATTGCTCGTTATTTCTTTATCTAGCCATGATTCGTTCCAAGCACTACAGTTGGTTTGGTCATGCACAGAAAGTTGTGGAAATCATCTATTTTGTTCTTGATACTACGGCAGTTGACAGCAAGGAAAGTTACATCTGCTACGGAGCTGCGCATGCGTCATGTCGTTTGCACAACCTGGCCACAACCTTCATCATATACATATGATTGCCCGTTAATAAACAGCTTATCATATTTTAGGTTTGCGCAAGCACCGTCAAGGACATTCCTTTCGCCGAATTCCCAAAGAAAGTTTCGTTTTCTGCGCACTGCCTCTGAAAAATCTTCTGATATACTAATATTGGATCCTTTTAGTTTCTTGGCGTTGGCTAGAATCGCCTGTTTATCTTTAAACATTGAAAACATTGCAATGAGCGGCCGAGGTTTATTGGCCTGGGACCGGCCGAGTCTGTGAGCCCTTTCAATCTGCACTGGCGTTAGTCCTAAACGTGATACAATCTCTTGTACTTTTTTCTCGGAGACAGCGGGCAGTTCACGACTTTCACTGTCAGGGACACCATAAAATATCAGGTTACATCGCCTGCTGCGGTTTTCCAAGTCGTATATTTTACGGGATAAGGCCTTCACCGTGCTGCGAGTATCTTCAGTTTTCTTCCTACATTCAGTAACAGCTCCTCTTAGGTTTGCGAACTGTGTTATTGCACTTTCCACAGAATCTAAGCGTAACTTAAGCTCTTCTATAGCTATTTGGCCTTGATTCTGCGATGTTTCGATGGCCTGTAATTTGGCCTTCATTTCCCTTTGGCCATCCAAAATTAGATTCAGTGTTTCAGCAGTAGTTGGGCTAGGATTTAGCTCTACGTCACCGCACAGGAATAAAAGCAAAAAATAGAATGCATAACTTTGCAGTAAAAAGAAACGACGTTTGGCATGACAACGCCCAGTACGGTACTCTGAATCCACACTTAAACCACGGGGCGTAACCGGCACCATGAATACGCGAAAGGTGAAACTCTCATTCGAATAATCACCAACCTGCGTTAGCAGAAGAAAATGCGTGAGTGGCACAATCATGTTGGTGCCGGCCTCACGCCCCGATGCTGCACTGATCCAATCCACCTTTTGTACACGGTAGACACGGCCTTCATCCGCCCAAGGTTCGTTGGCCAATAGTCGGCACTGTCCAAACAAGGTAGCTGGGCACACATCGAAGTCGCTGCCGCCGTAGCTTGCGTGCTCCATCCTGAATGCCGTAGTCGTGGATGCACAACCCTCTGCGTCTGCGCTGCTATTGCGATGAGGTGGCTGTGCGTCGGTGCAGCAGATAACCTGCGTTAGCAGAAGAAAATGCGTGAGTGGCACAATCATGTTGGTGCCGGCCTCACGCCACCTTCTTTCGGTACTCACGCTTGTCGAAAACGTGACGAGCGATGGGCAAGAGTTAGGCCAACATATGGCAGTGTGTTGCCTGCGCCGGCAGAACGGGCAAGAGATAACGCCGTGGAGATCCCCGAATACCCAGGACTTGTAACTCGCAAATTCAGTCTTCTGAACAACTGAAAACACCCTTGTCACCCATGCGTTTCTTCTGATTGGGAGTAGAAGGTATTCTGCGAGCGTCTAACATGGTCTGGCTGGAAGACGGTGTTGTGGCAATCTCTGTGTACTGTCGCGAGCAAGATGAGTGGGAACACGCGAACGCGTGGAAAATAGCCTCGAAACTGAGCGCGATATGCGGATGGCGCCGTAGAAAACAAAGGGGAACCGGCAACAGGGGGCACTCTTCCTCTAGCTGTTGTCCTTCCCACCGCGCCTGTGTTTGTCGAAAACGACAGCTTACGCCATTTCACTTGCCATCTACAGTTGATAAGACGGTTACGTCTCGCAGTGACTTACAGGCAGTCGTGACGTTCCCTTTAGGGTTGTCGCCGCTGACACTGATGGCACGATTTCCCCGCGACAAAGGACCGCTCTCGGTGTTGTTGGGACGAAAGCGTGAGAAGAAAAGCGTAGTTCCGCGCAAGACCGGCTGTACGGTGACGATGGCTACAGTATGTAAGCCCGACTATGCCTATCTCACAAAATTTATTATTTCAATGAAAACCGAAAATAGCTCCTGTTCGCCGCCCCACATTATGTATCATCACGTGTTGAGCATCATCTCAAAGTCGGGGAGCCAAATTGCCGTATTATACGTTACTACGGATCCGTCGTACCAAAAACCAGCATCGACTGAAATCACCTGCCTACCTCCGTCGTTTCCCTCGCAGTACACGCATCCTTCAGATCTGCAGCTGAAGGTAATTTGTATTCAAGTGTATCTGCTCTTGAATTTTTTTTCGATTTTTTCAACATTATATACAACTTCTTTCTGTAACACCTTACGGCCTTGCGAGTACCTCAATAAGTAAATAAATAAATCAATAAATAAGTAAGTAAATAAATAAATAAATGTAGTGCCAATATCCGGTGCCTCATAGAAAGTTTAGCTGAAATTGTCACCCGGTAATTGATAAAGTGAATACAATAATTTAGCTGTTACAGGAATTCTAAGAATTAATCTTTACTGTTGGGGCCGTAAATGATGCTGCATATGCTTTCCTTCACTTACTTTGCTGTAGCTTCTAACATATATAACCACTCCACCAGCAATTATTCGATTTTCCTTAACAAAATAGTGGTGAGCAATCAAAACGTTGGCACTGGTGGCGAAGCGGTAGATCATCCGCCTCGCGTGCAAGACGACTTTGGTTCGAATCCCGGTGCTGCGCAATTTTCCACCGGATTAAAAAAAATCCGCGTGTTGGTAAAATTGCATAAAGAGGCCTGGAGTGCGGCCTGATCCCGGTGAACAGAACCGGTAACGCACACCCTCACCAGAGCAGGATTGACCACCCTGGTCAGTACTTGGCCACAACCTCCTATATGAATACAACAATATAACTCCGGCTTTCAGTCCCCAGCATCTGCGAACCAACTGACAACGGCGGTGGTCAGACCTGTGACGCAGCAGAGGGTGCTAAGAATCTCTGGGTTCGGACAGGCCGCCATTGGAATCTGAACCTGACAACGTTTAACGCTAGAACGTTATCTAGTGAGGCGAGTCTAGCAGTGCTATTGGAGGAATTAGAGGGCAGTCCTGTGCACCTCCTGTGCTACCGGGGCTTAGCGGAAAGACAACTAGGAGTCCGATTCCTCATTAATAAGGATATAGGTGGTAACATGCAGGAACTCTATAGCATTAACGAGAGGGTGGCAGGTCTTGTTGGGAAAAAGTCGTACAGGTCGACGCCCCTACATCCAGTCATGATGACCAGGAAGACGAAAGCTTCTATGAAGACGTGGAATCGGCGATGGGTAAAGTCCAAAACAAAATACACTATACTGATGGGCGACTTCAATGCCAGGGTAGGCAAGAAGCAGGCTGGAGACAAGTCAGTGGGGGAATATGGCATAAGTTCTAGGAATAGCAGGGGAGAGTCACTAATAGCGTTTGCAGAACGGAATAATTTGCGGATAATGAATACCTTCTTCCGCAAACGGGATAACCAAAAATGGACGTGGAGAAGCCCAAATGGCGAGACTAGAAATGAAATAGACTTCATACTCTGCGCTAACCCTAGCATCATACAAGATGTAGACGTGCTCGGCAAGGTGCGCTGCAGTGACCATAGGATGGTTAGATCTGGAATTATTTTAGACTTGAGGAGGGAACGGAAGAAACTGATACATGAGAGTTAGCGGTAAGAGAGAAAATAGAGGAATTCCAGGTCAACGTACAGAACAGGTATTCGGCTTTAACTCGGGAAGAGGACCTTAGTGTTGAAGCAATGAACGACAATCTTATGGTTGTGTAAGGGCGTAAGCAGTGTGCAATAGAAGTCGGTGGTAACTTCGTGAGACAGGATAGTGGTAAGCTATCGCAGATGAAAGATCTGATTAAGAAACGCCAATGTATGAAAGCCTCTAACCGTACAGCTAGAATAGAACAGGTAGACCTTCCAAGTTAATCAACAAGCGTAAAATAGCTCACAAAAGGAAGTATAATATGGATTGAATGGAGCATGCGCTCAGGAGCGGAGGAAGCCTAAAAGCAGTGAAGAAGAAACTAGCAATAGAAAATAATCAGATGTATGCGTTAAGACACACAAAAAAATTATGGGTTTTCACGTGCCAAAACCGCTTTCTGATTATGAGGCGTGTCGTAGTGGAGGACTCTGGAAATTTCGACCACCTGGGGTTCTTTAACGTGCACCCAAATCTAAGTACACGGGTGTCTTCGCATTTCGCCCCCATCGAGATGCGGCCGCCGTGGCCGGGATTCGATCCCGCGACCTCGTGCTCAGCAGCCCAACACCATAGCCACTGAGCAACCACGGCAGGTATTAAGACACAAAGCCGGCATTATTATTACTAATATGGATAAGATAGTTCGAGTGGCTGAGGAGTTCTATAGAGATTTGTAAAGTGCCAGTGGCACCCACGAAGGTACTGGAAGGGTTAATAGCCTAGAGGAATTTGACATCCCACAAGTAACGCCGGAAGAAGTAAAGAAAGCCTAGGAAGCTATGCAACGGGGCAAGGCAGTAGGGGAGGATCTGGTTACAGCAGATTTGTTGAAGGATGATGGGAAGATAGTTCTAGAAAAACTAGCCACCCTGTATACGCAATGCCTCATGACCTCGAGCGTACCGGAATCTTGGAAGAACGGCAACATAATCTTAATCCATAAACAAGGCGACGCCAAAGACTTGAAAAATTATAGACCGATTAGCTCACTGTACGTTGTCTACAAAGTATTTACTAAGGTAATCGCAAATAGAATCAGGAACACCTTAGACTTCTGTCAACAAAAGGAGCAGGCAGGATTTCGCAAACTCTAATCAACAATAGACCACATTCACACTATCAATCAGGTGATAGATAGATATGCGGAATATAACGAACCCTTCTACATAGCTTTGATTGATTACGATAAAATATTTGATTCAGTCGAAATCTCAGCAGTCACTCAGGCATTACGGAATCAGGGTGCAGACGAGCCGTATGTAAAAATACTGAAAGATATATATAGCGGCTGCACAGCCACCGTAGTCCTCCATAAGGAAAGCAACAAAATCACAATAAAGAAGGGCGTCAGGCAGGGAGATACGATCTCTTCAATCCTATTCAAAGCATGCTTACAGGAGGTATTCCGAGACCTGGATTGGGAAGAATTGGGGATAAGAATTAAAGAAGAATACCTTCATAATTGCGATTCGCTGATGATATTGCCTTGCTTAGTAACTCAGGGGACCAATTGCAATGCAGGCTGACTGACCTGAACAGGCAAAGCAGAAAGGTGGGTCTAAAAATTAATCTGCACAAACTAAAGTAATGTTTAGCAGTCTCGGGAGAAAACACCAGTTTACGATAGCTAGCGAGGCACTCGAAGTGGGAAGGAAATACCTCTACTTAGGGCAGGTAATGACCGCGCATCCGGATCATGAGGCTAAAATAATCAGAAGAAGAAGAATAGGCTGGGGTGACCATCATGAACAGCAGGTTGCCATTATCCCTCAAAAGAAAAGTGTATAACAGCTGTGTCTTATCAGTAGTCACCTACAGAGCAGAAACCTGCTCTTAGCTGCCATGGTTTCCACTCAACTAAGACAACCGGGGTCTGTGAATTACCAGAGAGAATTGACTAAACTTTCGCTCTACTTGATTGCTTGGCGCGGGAACTGCATCACAAACATTTTCGTGTATGGCCCAACGAATGCTACCCCGAAGGTTTATACACCAATCAGTGGAGTATTTGAGTCTGTCACAAGTATCGTTTTCAGTCATTTCAAGTTCGCGCAGCGGTGTCTACGTTGAGCCTCCAGTATGAGGCCGATGACGAGGCTAAACAGAGATCAGTGCGGCTGGTAAACCAACATGATACATTAGCTTTGTGCGTCAGTAGTGAGTCTTTGTCCTTCAAAGCCGTAATACCCAAAAGAAATCGCACGAAAATAATGCGATGACCATGTATGACGCAATCTCCGGAAAACGGTGGGGAGTTTGTCGTGGAGACGGTGCGCACAAGACAAAGAAAGCTTTTTTTCGCCGGATTGCGCTTTATACATAGAATTCACGAGATTTGCAATGTGGGCTTCTTGGTAACAAATTTTGAATAGGTGTCCGTTAGCGCGAATAAAAGACAGAACAAAAGAAGACATACAGGGACACACACACCGCTTTGTGTGTGTCCCTGTTTGTCTTCTTTCCTGTCTGTCTGTTTGTCCTGTCTTTTAATCGCGATACCGTACACCTGTTGTCAATTAACACGTCATTCCAAAACAGAATTTTATTATTTGGCTAATGCCCCGTCTAAGTAACGATGTAGTCGCGCAGTGCGTCTAAGAATACGTTGGATCAATCTAAGTAAACTGCAGAATTTAGTGCGTAGCAGAACGGCACCCACGCTGTTGCGATCATCGCCTCAGAACCGCAGCCTAAGTGAAGCAAATGGCGATCGTTGCAATAAGGAAACATCTTATAAACGAACGTTTACTACCCAACTGAAGTCCAGGGCTGATTGTAGGTTCAAAGAAACAAGCAGGCATCGCGCTGTGTGCTCCATCCACCTCTTGCACCGGAGGCGGAAACAGCGGCAACATCGAGTTGAATATCTACAGAACGTCTCAAAGAACCGTTTCCAACGTGAAAGGCATCTCGCCGAACTAAGCCAACGCAACAGCACATAAAAAGCCACCAGCAACTACCGCCGAGAGCACACCTGGCATTCAACACAACGCGTTCGCCCAAGCCAGAATGGCGACGAAACAAGCCTACTCGCAGATGGCGCCACTGCCGGCTCGTTATGTCTTAGGCTCCTTTGGCCTTCCTGAAGCCCTTGGGTTCAACGATAGCTGGGGGAAAGAAAACTTGCCCGTAGTAGAGCTTAGGAGTCTATGGAAAGTGTGGACGCAGAAAAGTGTGGAGACCACAAACAACGAAGGCATTCAAAAACCAAAGTTCTCATCAGTTCAGAAAGTTTGATGCTGGGAATTTTTTGTGTTTTTTTTTTAATTTCTGAAGCTAGATTGGACGTTAGTCAAAATAATAAGACCTTCATGGTGCAACCCACCACTTCTTTTCAAAGGGGACGCTCACAGCATCTATCCATGATAGCTTGATAGCATCCATCCTATGCGGCTCTTTTGAAAAATAACTGTCTATAGCTGTCGTGCTTCGTTGCAGACTCTGGCTGAATCATCACGCACAGCCTCGATGGTGAAAGAACAAGCTTTGGCCTTCCACTTTGCACAACCTTCTTCATGTAACGAGAAATGTTGTGCATGTAGGTGATGGCGGCGTGCCTTCGATGTTCGTGAGGTGGCTCGTGTAAGCCTTGCTATGTTCCTTCGCAGAAACACTTCAATAAGTTTTTCAGATACCCGCACTTACGCATGGATCGTGTAGCCTGCTTCCTTGATGTGCCACGATTGCTGCTAGATAATTTTCGTCACTTTCTACCAGCAGGGTTTTTGAGTGATTTGTTAAAACACAACTTACAAATGCTATGCTTGACAAGCTTGGACCACAGAGTCGAATGACCCAAGCGGCTTATTGCTACGTGGTAATACAGGTACACCGAGCACGGTCTATCGCCACGCCTGAATAACTTCTCATACAAATATGTTTTTTCGCCATTGTCAGGAAACTCAAGTGGCAAGCATCTAGATGACAGATAAGCCGATGAGGGAAGGAACATTGACAATACAGCACGCATCGTCGAAGAGTGAGTTTCAATGCACTAGGAAACACGCGATTGTTCACCACTGTTTGATGGACGTCTTATTTTCCACAGGTCTCGCCATCGTGTAATGCACGCGCTAGTTGAGGCTGAATACATCACCCGTGACGGGGACCGCATACGTCAATACCCCTTCCTGATTGTCAGTATGAAAGTTCGACGGAATTCATGGTATGCGGTTGCAGAATTCAGCATTTTTGTTCCTACCACCCCAAGGCTATATGCATGATATATGCATATGTGTTTGGCGAAAAGTGTTCTGCGCAGCTCCTCTATATGCGCATTTATATCGCCCTGACTGTGATCAAAACCATGTGTTATAGTATTTATTGTGAAAATGAAATTAAATACTACAGTTGCACACGCCAAACCCACGATATCGTTATGACGCACGCTGTAGTGTGGGACTCCGGATTAATTTTGACCAGCTGGGGTTGGTTAACGCTGGGGTTTACAATGCATGGTACGCGCGAGTTTTTTCATTTCGCCCCCATCGAAATGTGGCCACCGAAGCTGGAATTTCATCGGGCTTAGGAACACAATGCCAATCTTACTACACTACTGCGGCGGGCACATATTGTGACGTCAGTGAAAGCGCATGCATATATTTTACTGTTCAATAAACAAGAGTTAACGATGGCTCTTATAAAGGTCAAGGAGAAACCGTCACATGGTAAATGTTCGAGCGAATACATTATTGTAGCTGCTTGAACAACTATAAGAATTAATCTTTACGTATGGGGCTTAAATGACGCCGCATATGCTTTGCTCATTGTACCTCGCAATGGATGGGGCGTCTAACATATCTAACCACTCCGCCATCACATATTCGATTTTCGTCGATAAAATAGTTGTGAAGAACCGAATGTATTGCGGTGCCTTCAAAGCCATATTTTTAGGATTCGTATTGCATTGCACATATGTTCCCTAAGCCTTTCGTTGGCACACTGACCAGTCTGCTATACATAACGTTGACCGCATGAGAGTCGTGTTTGGTAGACAATTTTTTCCGCTCATTCCATCAACTTGACCTTGTGTTTCTTATACACCGTCTCAACGGGCGAGAGGGAAAGTGCTTGCAACGAGCGCACCGCGAGCATTTTTTCATTCTTACTTTTGCGAAACTGCGTGGTGCTGCTCAAATATCTCGTCATCGCGTGGTTTAAAGCAATTTTTAGATGCTTCGTCTATTTCTGCGAAATCACTGCGCGGCGTCACCTTACACATGGTAGTCAGAGAAGCAGTGTGTAGTTTTGGAGTGCATCAGGAGATATAGAAATGCGAAAATCTTGACTGCGCAAACATACAACGCACATTACCAGACCGTGGTGTTCTGTCGTGAAATATTTTAGCTGCAATGGTTTCCATTCAACTGAGACAACAGGCGTCTGGAATTACCAGGTGGAATTGAAAACGTTGGCACTGCCTGATTCCGTGGCACTGGAAGTGAAACACAAATGTGTTCATGTATGGCCCACCAAATGCAATCCTGAAACATCTAAGCACCAATGGTTGGATTATTTGTGTCCTGTCATCGGTGTCCTTCTCACGCATTTCAAATCTGCGAAGAGATGTCTACGTTCAGCCTCCTGTACGAGTCCATGACGAGGCAGAACACAAGGGATTACTTTGGCTTGCAAACCAATATCCTAGCTGTGCGCCTCAGTACTAAGTTCTTGTACTGCAAAACAGTAATGTCACACAGAAACCGCATAAAAAGAATGCCATGGCCATTTCTGAACAATCAATCTGCGGAAAACGGGGGGGGGGTGGGGGGTGGGGGAGTGTTTGTAGTTGGGAGCGGCTTAACCAAGACGGTGAAACAACTGTTTTCATGGGCCTGCGGTTTCTGTGGTAAGCCGTTATTGCTAACCAGAATTATTTTATTTGTTGACGAATGCCGCGCCTAAGCAACGAAGCAGTGGCACAGTGTGTCTGGGAAGAAGTTTTATCGATCTTCAAAGTAAACGGTACAAATTATTCTGAAGCAGAAAGACGACCATGCTGTTGCGATCGTGAAGTATGCTTCTTAACTTCTGATTGCCGCTAAACCAGTCTAATGGAGTACACGGTGATTGTCGCAATAATGACATGTCTATGAAAGTAATGGTTACTACACAACTGAAGTTCACGGTTACAGCCCCAAGGCTACAACGTTTTCCACACATTCCATAAGCTCAAGCCCAGCAAGTCGGGAGGACGATAGACCTTTATCGCAGAAATCGCTGCGCGATTTATTCCGGGGTGGTCTCGTCTGACAGGGCTCCACTGGCGATCGCGGCTCGCCGGGCCTTGTCGAGGGTCGCCAGTTGGCTTCCCAGGTCCAGTTCGGAGAGTGTCCGGACATCTCCCTTAGTTCACAGCTCTCACAGGAAGTGGCGTACGGACCTACAAGATTCAAAATTCGCGTAATGGCACGCGCAGTTTACTGGACGAAAACAGAATGCAAATAATAAAAGAAAGTTCCAGTTTCGCCACAAATGCGAAACATGGATTGCGATAGCAAATTAGCAGACAGTCATAAGAAGTAAGGATAGCACTTTTATCGGCCGTGTAAACTTGCAGATTCGCTTTCTAACTAAACCGACAAGCATGGTGTTAGCGCGCACATCAAGCATGAATGCATCACACTCGACGAACGCGTATACTCGCGGTCGAAGCGCTGGCATGAGCAAGCGCGGTGCATGCGAAGGGACCATCTTGCGGTCTATCGCTTCAACACAAACTAAGCGCCGAGAACACACAGCAGGCTCAAAGCTAGAAGCCAAAGATGCACCTAGACTCTGGCCTAACGCAGATCGCTTTCAAGATACGGCCGCGCGACCGCGCGCAGCCGCCACATATTTAATTGCAGTAGGAGTAGAACGCCGCCGCCTCCCTCCCTTCCTCCCGGTGCCTCACGCTCGGCCGAAGACGGCGCGCTTCCTCCCCGCTCTCGTGCCTTTCTCGCGGGCGAGATTGAAGCGTTATGTTCTGCCCATCTCGCACGCTTTCACTCGCACTTACACCGCAGAGCGAGCGGCGACAGTGTTAACGCCCTTGCGCATTGTACGGAACCTCAGCGCGACGGCGACGGCAGAAATGCACTTGGAGTGCCCATATAATTGCTATCGCAAAAAAAAAAATATAATAACAGGGCAGCGCCGACAGCTTTCAGCCCCGCGCCCGAATCGAGAATGGCTTATCTGATGACGGCCGCGCGTATAAGACCAGCAGCTGGCTAGTCCAAATCAAATCAAATCAAGTTTATTTCAACATACAACTGATGCTGAGGACCATGGACAAAAAGCCAGCAAGGCTTGACGTGGTCCATGGCCCCGTTTTACAGGCAGCAACAAATTCAACAAAGGATTAGCATGGTTAAATACAATAGTAATTGGAAAAATAGGATTTCCACACTAATAACGGCGAAACATTAATCATGATAACTATGAGCAAGTATAACAAAACACAAAAAAGTACAAAAAACAGCTACTCATGAAATACATCACAAACACACAAGAGATAATAAAACAAATGCAGCACTATGTCCATCGTTATTACGACACAATATATAAAATTATTTAATACAGTAACATATACAGAAGGATTCGATACGCACAATACCAAAAAAACGATTATACAAGAATTTAGCCTGTTCAAAGAACATTCATACGTCCATGTACATATTCGCATCTAGATATATGTTTATCGTAGCACAGAAATAAGGATTACTTTATGTTTGCCTTGTTTAAATGGTAGGGTAGTCGAAAACGTAACATTTGATAAGTATAATTTGTTCTAGGCCTTGGTAGATCCCATATTTCAGAACTCCTTGTACTGACCGCCTTATGTCTTGCTATTAAGTTGGAAATACGTTTTAGGGTGTCGTTGTTTCTTTTAATACTGGTCATATAATTTCGTAGTAACATATTTTCATAAATGTTAGGCATTGACAGCAAATTGAGCTTTTCAAATAGAAGACTAGTATGTGTTAAGTAAGGGACATAGAGTATACAACGGGTGGATGTCTCATTTTCCCTTTACTCAGTATACAACGTACAGCCTCTTTCTGTATTCTATGAAGTAGATGGATATTAGACAGCGTTGTAGTGCCCCAGACAAGATGGCAATAGTTTATATGTGGTAATAACAGTGATTTGTACAAAATAAGTTTAATACTTTCTGGAAGAAAAAAACGCAACTGGCATAGTATTCCAGTCACTCGAGAGAGCTTACCAATTACCATTTCCACGTGGGCATTCCACGACAAATGTTGCTCAAGTATAACTCCAAGGCACTTAATAGAAGGAACAATAGGCAAAATGGAGTTCTTAAGCTGTAAAACGGTACTAGTGTCAATATTTCGATTTCTCGGCCTAAAAAGCACAGCCTTTGTTTTATTAACATTTATTGTTAGCGAGTTCGCGATACTCCAGGATGTTAATTTTGACAGCACCTCGTTGGCTTTAATTATGAGGTCTTCAGCATTTTTTTCGGTTACAAGAATTGTAATGTCGTCTTCATATGCAATAAATTTTACGTCTTTGTCAATAGTCACTAGATCATTAATATATATGCAAAAAAAACAAGGGGCCCAAAATGCTGTCCTGTGGTACTCCTGCGATAAGTGGTTTCAAATCGGACGCGTAACTGTTTATAACTACGTGTTGCATGCTGTGTTGGAGGTATGATTTTATTAACTTCAAAAAAAAAACGCCTCGGAAATCATAATAATTAATTTTTTTAGTAGGGTAGCATGATTAATGCAGTCGAACGCCTTTGAGTAGTCGACAAAAATACGCAATGTACATAACTGACGTTCGAAAGAATCTAGTATAATTTCCTTTTGTGTTAGAAGGGCAGTTTCAGTAGATTGACCTCTCGTAAATCCAAATTGCATGTTTGTTATTAATTTATGCTTAGTCGTAAAGGATGTAATGCGACTGTAAATTTATTTTTCCAGAGGTTTTGAAAAAATTGGCAAGACGGATATTGGTCTATAGTTAGTTAAATCATTTTTATCGCCGCCCTTGTGTAACACTATAACTTTAGCAACTTGGAGGCGTCTTGGAAAAGTACCATCAGATAAAACAAGGTTATAAATGCGTGTCAACGCCGGAGTGATTGCATCTAGTACGAACTTAGCAGGCCCAATTTCAAAACCATCGACATCGCAACATTTACTATTTCTGATAGATAAGAAAGTGTCGATTATTTCCCTATCTGTCGTAGGAGTCAAAAATGCAGATTGGCTGGTCCTTGTAGTTAGATATTGCGAACAATTTGGATCGTGAGAACTCTTCACTAAATTGGTAAAATACTTGTTGAAAGATCCGGCTAGTTCCTTTTCTGATATTGCATTGCCATTAACTGTAATTTCTCCAATAGTCTCACTACAACTGCTTCGTCCAAGCACTGAGCTAATACGCTTCCAAACAATATCTGTCTTTTTCATAATGTCAACATTAAATAAATTTTGTAAGTACATCCTTTTCTCGCTGCGCAGAAGAGTGTTTGCTTTATTCTTTTGAACCCTAAATTGACTCAAGGTTTCTTCAGACCGCGTTGAAATAAAGTTATGAAATAAGATATTTTTTGTGCGTATTTCTTTTAAGCACTGTTTCGTAACCTATCGCTTTCTACATTTACGCGCAGGTTTCAATACCTTGTACCTGAAACATTTCTCGTAAGCAGATTTAAACTTTTCATAAAAATACTCGTAAGCTGTCTCGGGGTCTGTAATAAGCAGTAGAGGTGACCAGTCAATGAGCAATATTTCATTGCGAAAATTGTGTAAACTAGGTGCAATAATGTCCCGTACAGTCAAAGGAATGTCGTTCGTGGTTCCAATAGATGTGTTATGTTTAAAAAAACAAAAAAATTTGGAGGTGATCGCTGATGTGAGTGCCTACAACACCGGATGAGAGATTTGTATCTTCAATGTTCGTTATGAAGACGTCTCTTAGCGTACTTGAGTCAGCTGAAATATGAGTGGGAGAGTTTACTACATTTGCAAAACCACTAGATTCAAGTGTCCTACAAAATTCATCACGCGGTTTAGAAGTCTTCAACAAGTCAATGTTTATATCACCAGCCATGATGAGCTTGAAACCTTTATCGTTAATCCAGCTTAGGTACTCATCTATAAAGAACAGAAAGCTTGATATGTTTGTACCTGGAGGTCTGTATACAACACAATATACATTATCATTGCATTTAATTGAAAGCTCTTCATAATCAATAGTAACAACGGAAAACGACTCAATCAGTTCGCACTGCAGCGTGTTTTGTACCATCAACATAACACCTCCTCCTCTTCGAGAGGGTCGATTTACAAAGAATGATTTATAACCGGGCAACCTAAGCACATCTATTTCATTTTTATACCAGGTTTCACTGATCATGAGCACATCTGGGGTGAAACCAAACGAGGCAGTAAGAGCAACAATTTGGTCTTCCTTATTTCTGGCTGATTGTGCGATAATGTGAATGAAAGATAATGAATTCTTGTTTTTTGCATATAAGTTACGTACTTCGCAAGGCGAGAGAAAAGTAGAAGAAGAGGTGTTCGTAGGTATGACGTCGCCGAAAGAAAACATCCTTTTACTAGTCGATCTTATCAAGATCCGAGATGCAAGCTATACGCGTTGCTCGGGAAGACTCAGTTTTTCTTGCGAAAACTTTGCCGTCTCTTGTCCATGCAAAACGCCAATTTTTTTCTTTCTTTTTTGCGATTGTCATGCCCAGCAGCTTCTCTAATTCGAAACATAAATGCTCGTTTATATATACTAGCGCAGACTGTGCGAAACCAATATCTTTTCTTTCTAGCCTTTTCTACAACTGCATCGCGTTTCGATCTGCTGTAAAACTGTACAAGAATGTTTGGCTGCGATGAGCCTTTTGTTGGAATCCTGTGGCATACTTCAACATCGTCCTGTGTTGGTCATGCTGTCGGTGAAGATTCACCGACAGCATGGCCAATGTTTTGCAAAATTTTCGGGAGATTTTCATCTTGCGAAACTGGAATACCTTTGATTTCCAGGTTTTCGTTTCTTGAGTATTGTTCTAGTTGTACAATTCTTAGTTCATTCGCTTTCACCTGCTCTTTAAGGAGTGCGCACTCAGACAGAAGAGAAGCATTCTGAACATTAATATCTGCGTTTCCCTCTTGGATGGCTATCATGCTAACTTTCATTTCTTCGAAACATTGGTTAATCAGTTCCATGCTAGCTTTTACGTCTCTGTTTTCCTTTCTAAATTCTCGTTCCAGAGAAGCGCGCATGTCACGAATTTCCTGCTTCATTTCTTTCAACATTTTTAACATTTCAGGATCAGGTGTCATGCTTGGAATAAGACAATAGGGTGAAAAAAACAAGAACAACAAGTCAAGATATGGCAGCGGCAACAGCAATATTTACACAAGTCATAAAAAGTAGGTGCTGATGCGATTTCTAACCTGTAAGGACCAAAAATACGACACGCAAGCGTAAGCCGTGTGTCTCCAATGCTGCCGCCGCTGCCAGTGAAGCTTCAAGTTGCCAGCATCCCCTTTTATCCGGAGCTGCTCGTAGTGGGCGTCACAGCTGCTGTCGATCGTAGATCACAATGTCCGATGGGAAGATTTGCGCAGTCGCGCGGCTTTGGTCAGCGCAGAATTGTTGTCAGCCCGAGTGTAGGCATCTGTGAGGACCAAAATACGACACTCAAGCGCAAGCCGTGTGTCTCCAATGCTGCGGCTGCTGCCACAGCTAATCAGCAGTTTCGCTGCCATTGATAGGCGCTCATAGGCTCAGGTGCGCTTCCAGGAAGCCGCTGCGTGATCTCGAAAAAGCGGCCTGCCCCCGCCCCGATTAGAAATTTAGTCTGATTTAGGCTCAGGTAAAGCGTAATAAACGAAGCCACATGAACGGCTAAAGCCCCAAGCACGAAGATCAGAGAAATCTATGTGCTACCCATCATTCCCATAGTGGCTGAATAACCGCAGCGCCAGAGTTCCCTCTCGCAGTTGTAGGAAAGTCTGCATGGAGTCTCCTCATACAGGGCCACGTCCGCGTGCCTGGGAGTTTCGCGCGTTTATATAAAAATAAATTCCATGCACCAACAGGAAGCGAAAATCTTTAGTGACAGCAAGTGAGCCGGGGTATATTCGTTGGAAAAGGCAGTGTTTTTGCGGTTATCTTCGGAGGAAAGTGATGGTGGTTGCAGGGCCTCGTCTATGCATACCTGATGCTGACGGCGCAGCTGCGCTCAGACAGTCGTGTCGACACGGATGCCGAGGCCACGAGAAACACTTGCGTTAACGGAACTCCGGAACTGCGACGACGCTAAAGTTAACGTTAACTGGGGTTAGCGGTGCTAGCGCACAACAGCTCCCGCTTCGCCTGACCTAAACTGCCAGCCACTATTTTGTCCGATCGGACTGTCGTGCGGCTTCACCGGGCGTCTTATAAAAGCAAAAACGCCCTTTTGTCGTTGCAGTTCTCGTATTCTCAATAACTAATTTTCAAAGAATAACGCAAACATTCGAAATTATGATGACGGGCGTATGTTTCTGGATATGCGGGCGCAGTATTGACCTCCGTAATCTCGGTTGGCCTCAGTTTACGAGTCTATTTACGTATTTACGTGGTGGTGCCTGGTCGCGTTATGTTCACTGCCCCACACTTCGATTTCTTTTTTTCTTTTTTTGCATAGGAGACGTGTACAAGATCAGTACCTCTTCTGAGGGCTTGGTAATGACGAGAGCATATGAAGAAAAGCATATGCGACTGGTGAATGCTCAAAGACCTGCTTCACTAAGGGCTTCAAGTAAGGCGTGTTAAGTTGAACAACCTAGAATAGTTCCGTTCTTTTCGCAAGCTCGCATTAAACTAGCTCTCCGAAATCATTTATTTCATTATTCACACCACACGTTATGCCGCGCCCTTGCCTTGGAACTAAGGATTAGTGAAACCGTAATAAAACCGAATATAGACCAATGTGCCCAACCAATGTAAAACTGGCGAAACACACCACGTTTGGTGAGTGGCAGTAGTGTTCTGCTTATTTGCCTAAGGATGTGGGTTGAAACCCGGTTGTTACGATCGTTTTTTTTTTCAACTATAAACTACAGCCTCTTGTATTTTTACGTTCTAATAAACGTTTAGAAACCCTAGATGAAAATTATTTGTATACCCTGGCCTAGGGCATCCCACATGTTGCACCGCTGTTCAGATCAGTCAACGAAAACTACCGATATTTTACGCAGACCAATACTAGTCAAGGAATTGTTTCTCGTGATGTCCGTTCTTTTTCTTTAGCGTACTCACATTCTGGGAAATGCTCAGCATGATCAGGTACTCAATACCGGTGTGGCTGATGTCGCACCGGGTCTAAATCGTTCAACCAGCTTGAACTTAAAGTTGTCATGTTTTAATTTTTTTTCTAATAACACGCATACTAAACTACTACAGCACGAGCTGTGTACAATGGGAATTACAGAATGAACCGTTGAAGTGGTTTCACTCAATTAGCCTACGCTTATGTCCTTAGTGTCTAGGCAACGTGAAATCCAAATAAATGGCTATTCAATTAGCCAAGACACGCCGTTCATTGCTCTATACGTAGCCCTGTTTCCAGGAGTGGAAGAGACACCTCTGTTAACGTAAGAAACACTAAGCAGTCAAAGCAGCTTAGCACAACGATATCAATCGTTCTAATCGATACATGTCGATACAGAGAAACCAGCCTGGCAGAAACAACGCAGGCACGCCCGTTGCTTCAGTTCTCGTTATACCGGTATCAGCAAATGCGCGGTCCCACCACGAAAGTAGTAGAGCATGCTTACTAAGCACTTTTGACCACTTCCGCGGAGCAGCGGCCTCTCTTCAATCTTGCGCACTGGCGTAGTATATACGTGCACCCCCATCGCGGCGCAATAACTCATCTGCAGCATCTCTGAGCCTGACGGGGTGCCGCGCACCGGTTCAGCGTGAATCGCAATGAAAGCGGGAGAGCTGTTTACACCGCGCCGTGCGCATAGACCGTCGTCTACAGCAGTGATTGCGTATGCCAGGGTGCGTCTGTCTGTCGCTTTAAGACACATCGCGCTAGTGTCCTTGTATGTGCTTCTGCAGGGCGCAGAGTTGCGCATAGGTCCGCTTTATGTTCCTGCTCTGCAGCGAAGCCATTCCTCGCGCGCGCAGGAGGCAAATGCCACGCGTTGTTCCCTGCGGTTTTCTGTCTGCTTGGTCACGAGCTGCATACGGCGATTGTTCGCAAGCGCTGAGCAAGATGACACCGTTAAATTTAGGCTACCCTCGAACGATTGGCGTAGCCGTAGGGGTGCCAACCTCTCGAAATTTGTACTTTGTATGTACATATATACACGCACATATACAAACACACACACGAACGTACATATAAGAAGTAGGACCCCCCTCCATTTCTCGATATAAAATCCTTATTCGAACTGCTCAAAAGTTGGCGTGCAAACGCGAATTACCTTGTAACAAGAAGTGGCGCAAGGTTTTTCATCATGCCTACGAAGTTTTCTTTTGGAGGCCGGAAGACAAGAAATGTTTTAAAGAGGGTTTAGACAAACATTCATACACGTGTGGTGGACAATTATGTGAGCGCATTTTGGCTGCCGAAACCAGATGAATATTGATCGTCGCCACGAGAACTATCGTGCGTGCAGTTATGTCAGTGACCGTTAACCGTGACCGCTCTTCATCGCTATCCGTCGTTCGCAGCAGCTGCACGTTTTCCATATATGCGGTGTAGACATGTAGACTTAAACGCATTTCAAATGTTCACATGCGCACATTTTATGCAAGCCTTCCTTTTGCGATTCATACCGCAAACTTAACAGTCGCTTCGTAGCAGCAAATCTGCCAGTGGAAAAAAATTCAATATGCACGAGCTTGTAGATCAAATTTATTTCGTACAAGGAAATGGATGAGCAATGGCTGGTGGCCGCAGGGGATGAGTGCTGGTTCTTGGAGCCTTGGCGGGCAGAATTCAAAGCCAGTGGGAAGGCAACAAGTTATCAAGAGAATGCGGTTACTTTGTTGTTATTTTTATTGCACTATTCGCATAAGATGGCAAACTTGCAAATCAGTTATTCACACATTGCAGACTGTAATATAAGAACACATTTTCTTTGCCTGTTCATACTACTGAGATTATTTTACTATAACACAGCGCTTATTAAAGATACAAATAGGAATTTCACATTCCTCACGTCGACTAAGGCTGTTCGAACAAGCAACATATTAATATGCAGGCGGGAAATGCTAAAGCTACCACAGCTGTCTCATCAGTGGGAGCACACGGTCTTTTCGCTTACTACAAAACAATCAAAAGCAGCAAATCAATCAACCTTACAGGAAAAATCAGAACGCCGAGAAAAAAAATAAAAAAGAGCATTAGAGAAAAAACAGGGAGTAGGGGGAAAATTGTATCTGCTAGTATTTACTCTGTTTTGAACACACTGTTCTAGAGCCGCATAGTCAGGCCAGTCGTACATGCAACACAGCCAATTGGGCGAGTTGGTAAGTTAACATTCTTGGCGTACATGTGCAGCGCCCCACAGACGTGTCATTCATTCTTTGTCCCGCGTCTGTGTCGCTCTGCACATATACGCCAAAATTGCACAAGTGAACAACCTCTCATGCCAGGCGTACGCATTTCAGCGTGTACAGGAGTGTTACTCGAGTAAAGGCTGCTTTAGTGTACACAAGCCGACCTCACCTCTGTAAACAAGGCGAATGAACCTCGCATATCCTGGTACCTTTAGGAGCCGGGCAGTCTCGTCTGTGCGCACGGCACCGCGTAAAAAGCTATACCACCTTCCGTGTGGTTTGTGTAGTTTGGTGCACTGCACCCCATCATACTGGAACCGAAGTGTCAAAATGATGTGTTTCGTATCACGTCACCAAAGTCATTAACTTAATATCGCCGAATACAGTACTTGCAACCCAGAGTCGATAGGTGCAACGCGCGCTCGACGGTCTGTTGATTGCAATTTAGATGGCACTGACGGAAACGAGTCGGCGCAGCGCCCATAAAGTTGGCTTCGCAGCGGTGCAGTTGAACATTTGACGTCATTTTGCACCTTATCATAGCGCTCGGCAAATAGCGGTGCGAGCGGCGCCGGTAGGTAAAGGTATGCGCAACTCTGCTCTTTGCGGGAGCATATAGAGGAACACTACATTGCGCCTCTACCCACCACATCAATCTTTGGAGTAAACCTTCGCCGAAATCCCGTTCGTAATGCAATGTTAGAACCAGCTGTTGCGATCGTCCTGCAGGGGTATTGACCTGCGAACCTTTCCCAGCCCGCTGCAGCTGCTTCGATCATCCTGCGGGGGTAGCGACCTTCGTACCCTTCCCGGCCCGCTGCGACGAGTCGCTTTAGAGAGGCAACAATGCGCCTTCTTCGGAGAACCACCGACGCCAGCAAGGTTAACCAACCATGCGACTCCTTCGGAGAACCGACGGCGTCAGTAAGGTTAGCCCCGTTTGGCGGACCGAGTATTGTTAGTTGGTTCGCTGTCGCCTTCGCGGTCTAATTGGAGCAAGAGAATTCCTCCGAACGGCTGTTTTGCGGTACGTTTTCACGGGCCCCAGAATTCGTCTCAGTCAACTGACAGTCGCGGCGGCTTCCTGAGGAGTCAGCTCTGGAATCATGAGGCGCCAGCTGGGGTCAAGCGTAACAACCCATCTCTACGAGGACCCTCTCCGCTTGGTGTGTTCTGCCAATCCTAAGTGCGGATGTGAGTTTGTGAACCCTCCCCCTTAAAGGCGGGTCGACTACGCCTCAGATGACTGTGGACGCTCCGATTGGATGGCAGTTTTCCCTCACCTAGGGATCTAGGGAGGACAGAGGGTTTTTAGGCAGTAGTTTTCGGCTCCTCATGGTGTGCTGGGCGGGGGGTGTTTCGTGCTTCGTGCTTCGTGCTCCATTTTGCAGTCATGCTAGACTATTGAAATGTATCTCCTGCCTTAATGTAAATATTGTAAATAAATTCCGTAGTTCTCGTTCTCGATGAGAACAAGTTCCTTCCTACAACCACGTTCCAAGCGTGGGTGAGTCAGACGACGGCATGGGCGAGCTACCACTTATTTCATGCCTACCCCAGCTCTTACACCGCCGAGCTTGGCTACGTCATAGTGCGCAGCTGTCGCTTCAAAATCAACGTCTCTTTAAGTCTTCGGCGCTAAACTACGTCATATCCAATAACTATCGCATTGCAACGGAAGCCCCCATTGAGTTCCGTTAATCTTCACAGAAGCAACAGCGTAGCCTTTATATATATACAAGCCGACAGCGAAAGCGCTGAAATTTTTTCTAAATTTTCGGCACAGAATTACGCAAAGAAGTTTTCTTTTGTAAACGATAATCGCAACTCATGCCATGTCAGATCGGCTCCTAAGCTTCCACCATTTCTTCACCAAATTATATATAAAGCCATAAGCGTGAGATACACTACCAACAACCAGGAAAGTGCGGGTGAGAGGCTAACAGAGGTATTCATTTTAAAAGCTATTTGCATTCACAATTGATCATTCACATGAAATAAACCATCTTGTGGGATAAAGCAATACATAGGCGATAAAAAACAATAAGGTACGCTTCCATCGCTACGTTAAAGTTGCACCCTCACCGCCCGTACATCGGCCGGACGCATGCTGCACGTTACACTGTCAGCGCTTGAAACGCCTGCTGCACCACGGTGCGAGGCAAGTTTCCTTTCCCCTCGACAGAAACAGGCATAGTTCCTGCGTGCGCTAGTGGCGACTTTTTCCTATCCCCTTAATCACTATGATTAGTAATATTTAGGTGTTGTTACTATCATTAGTAGTAGGAGTGCCTTCGCGGCAACTCTTGAAACGTAATTGCCGACCGTTGCGCAACGCCGCGAATCACATACAGATGCACTACCGAAGGGGACGTTGCAGCGGCACTTGGTTTCACTTATGCGAAGAACAGGTGTTCCCGCTCAAATTAATCCAAGCAGAACGTCCTTCAAGAACGCGCGAAGGCTGAGGCAAGCAATATTTTGAGAAAATGTTAGGAGTTGAAAACCTTTGTTCAAAACAGGACAGCAAGATGGAAGACCAGTAGCTTTCCTCTCATGTGACTAGCGATATTGTTGAGAGAGCTTTCTTCCTTTTTTTTTTGCGAGGGCGACATAGATAGGAGATGTCACTTCGCGTAAAGAATTGCCAGAAATGGTGGGATGAGATTGTTAAGGAAAGTAATGACGCACGTTGAATGTCTTCGTTTCTCTCAATCGAAACATCTTAGAGCGATTTAATGATCACTAGGCACTGTTAGCCTTTGGTCACTAGCCAATAGAAGTAACTTCTTCTAGGCACTCGGTATCTTCCAATCGAACACGTTGTGATGAATACCAACCAGTATTCACTATGTGAATTATTGAGCAATTAACTAAGGAACCACACCTTACGGCTAATAGGACTATAGTAACTAATGACCACTAGTTAGTGACGTACTATGCTAAGCTGTCCCTGTTTTACACACTATATAGTCATGAATATAAAATGACATATAATAAAACGACTGATTCGGTTATGCTTACTGGGAATTGGTATGATTAAGACAAGAGTGATAATGAATCATTGATTTTCTGGACAAATGTAGCTTTCAGTCGTAAAGTCTCCACTGATATCAATGAAACAGTCGTTAAATGAATATTTCATTCCTTACCGCTGCTGACCGACTACTTCTGGTCATTAGGGATCCCTAGTGATACGCTGAGGACGGTTAACTCTCGTACTTTTATATAGCTCAGCGTCATGGATATCAAATGACAAGCCGTAGAAACTATGATTCATTTACATTACCTAGCAGATGTAACGTCGACTCACTAGTACTCATAAATCGTTTTCCTTAGTATGACTATGGTAGCCTTCATTCGTGCACTTCATCAGTGGTATCAATCAAAGTGCGATTACATTCGAATTTATTTGTTACCATTGCTAACTGATTACGCCCATTTATTACTGATCAGTAGCGATTCGGTAGGTTGGATGTTGTCGTGTTTTGTACATTGTCGCGACATGCATATCAAATGAAATCTCACATAAATTTTGATTGAATGATCACTAGGAGATGGTAGTCTTGAGTCACTAGCGGTCCCGAATCACTTTGTCGAATATCACAGCGGTAGCTTTGGCTCGTGCGCATAATCATTGGTATCAAACATGCAGTCATTAAATGAGTATTTGTGGTTATCATTTCTAATTGGCCATGCCGATTCATTGGTGATCAATAATGATAAATTCATATCGGTGTGGTCATGCATTTAAACAACATATCGCCGCATATATCAAGTGAAAATTAATAAAAGTGGTGATTCAGATATGATAACTACAAAATGAAGGATTGAGTCATTAGTGATCACGAATTGCTTTCTTCAGTAGGACAGTGGCAGTCTTCATTTCCTCATTATCACTTCCAAAGTCTCATTATCAAATTCTTTTTTTCTGACTACATAGCAGGCAGTGTCGAAATGCTGCTAATCACTAGTAATTACGTTCAGTTCCCTGTTTTCGAGCATTTACATATCTGAAGTTTACAGATACCAAGTGAAGTGTCTCTTAACGAGTTATTCAGTTAGGTAACAAGGAACTGAAACGTTTGAGTCACTAGTGGTTACAAACTTGAAGAGTGCGGTGTGAATAGCGGAGAATGAGGTTAATCATCATTAGGCGCTCCGTTATGTAGAAAAGCAACAACGTGATCTCTTAAATGACACTTTGATCGATTGATTGATTCATTGATTGATTGATTGATTGATTGACAAACGCAGACATTTTGAATGCAATCACCGCAATGCGCCAGCGTAATACAACGGGCAGCATTTTTAGAAATAATATTTCAACAGCTTTCAGTTAGCAACACCGAGAGTTATGCCTTTCTAATAACATGCGGGATTACGGTACTTATTAGCAACTTTCCTTCTGCTTGATAGCAGTGCCTGAATCCGGACCAACACACTGCTATAAAGTAGCTAAAACTGCAAATGACTCAATAGGACAAACAGCGGGCCCATACGACAATCACCACCGGTTCAGACCTTTGCTCAAAGTTTCGTTCTCCTATGGTGTCCAAACAAAGCGTTGGCCTGTCTGAGAAACTGTTTTTCAAACTGCAAGGTCTTAAAAAGGCTTCGCGATGTTAACTATGAAATCGCCCCCATCGTTGCTATCAAGTTGTCTTCCAATTAGGTCACAAACTGGTGCCGTCCATGTATCATCTCCGAGGTTGTATAAGGTATAGAAGGTATCAGGGCTCCTCCATAGATTTGGTTGTTCACCCCTATCGAATATGTGGTGGTGGAGCGGTTATACATGTTAGACACCATGTTCACTCCTAGGTAAACGAGTCGTTCAAGTGTACAACTGACGATTATAAACTTCCGTTCCGCAAAAAAAGTTGCTGTTTTGCTGCATAGGCGAACCATCGATGGCGATCGCAAATTAGTAGACAGCTATACGAAGTAAGGATGGTAGTTGTATTGGCCGTATGTACTTCTAAACATTCACTTATTAAATTAGCGAGCATGATGTCACACATGCACATGCAAACTTGAACACATCTTATTCGTTGACCGCGAACAATCGCTAGCGCGAGCAAGCCCGGGAGCAGCAACGAGCGAACAGACCTTCGTGCTGTCTATAGCTGCAACGCAAGCGGCGGCGAGAATACAGCACGCGCTAAGGTATGAGCCGCCTGCAGATAGTTTTCAAGATCTGAAGCGCGCGACCGCGCATCGCCGCGCCAAATACGCAGTGTCTGGGGGAGTAGAAGCCCCCCTCCGTCCCGCGCTGCCTCCCCACTTTCCTCCCCTTCGAGCGAAATGGAGCCGCGATCGTCGGCTCCCCTTGCGCCCGGTTGAGAAATACACATTTACTGACCTAGTCCAGCGCTGCACCGCTCTCTTCCTCCCATCCCCCACGGCCTTTTGCGCGACGGAAGGCGGCGCGTTTGCTCTTCGCTTTGCTCCATCGCGCGCTACGGATTGAGCCGCGATCGTCGGCTCCCCTCGCGTGCTGGACACCATTTGACACCATTGCACACCATTGGACACCACTAGGAGACCAATCACGACTCCTACCTTACCGCCTAGTGCGTTATGAAGCTTACAATGAGCCCTCTTAAATGTGACATCCCGTTTGGGCCTGTTCCTGAAGTGAAGATTTCACTACGACAGGCGTCAAGATCTTCTTCAGATGAGCTAAGAATACTGCCTATCATGCTGATGAGACAAAAAATATTGTTGTCCTGGCGCGAAACGTTCTCCGGTCTGGATCTCCCTGAAAGTATTGTGCGCAATCAGGAGCTTTTTTCTGAAAATCATTTGCTGTGCACTGCAGGCAAACGACACCATGCTGGTGAAAGAGCAAGACAACGATAGTAGGGTTTCTAAAGTGTTCACTCGTCCATAACTTTGACTGTTATTTTCTGGAGAATGCGGTGAAGCTAGGTTCAGACGCGGTAGGAGACAACCAATTCCTGGTGATGATGATGATGATGATGATGATGCACATATCCACAGTGCAGACGCTGAAAGAATTTGCTAGTTGTACTCACAGTTAATAACTTAGCAAAATGAACTTGAAAAGGTAAATTTGCGGATAGATGGGTGTAGCGCAAAGGAGAAGTGGGGCCAGGTAAAAAATAAATGTTAAATTTGCAAGAAAAAGAAAGAAGATTCATTTCAGAGTATAGATGAACAGAAATTATAATAGAAATAGCGGGGTAAATTAGAATAAAAGGAGACACGCCTGCAAACGTCTCGAATGAAGTCGGTCACTGCGTCTAAGGTGTTCATGTGATTAAAACCAAATACCGACTCCCCAAAAAGCGAAATATTCCAGCACCCAAATTAAAACCAAATTTACAAAGAGGCGCTTCAAGAAGGCTTTTTTTATTATAAACCAGTGGCAGAATACAAAATAATGATCAACAGACTTTATATTCCTTCTGAGAACCTACATATGGACTTTATCACAAGAACTCACCATTCTAAATATATCTTCAGCCCAGGAAGACCGCAAAGTAACTATTAATCCTCACCTCTATTTGTCTGGATGGCCACCATTTATTTATCCAAGAAAGGCACAGTTGTTCGAATTCAGTCAATGAAGACATCAATGACACGGTGGAATCTACACGTATTTAAAGTTCACGGAAAAAAATCATCAATTTCAATTTTAACATGCTGATTTGCTTCGTTTTACGGAATTATATCTCGGATCGGCAGGTTTAGTGGTTTTATTTGCCACTGTATAAAAGCGATCGGTGGATCGTGAGATCGTGGCGAGGGAGCAAACAAAAATGAGTAATAAAAGTATATTCAGATCGCGTGAGCGAAAAGTAACAAAGTTTGAAATATGTGTGTACTGTTATTATGTGGAATCCACCACGTAACGTAGGGTTAACGGGATAATATAACTTTACTTACTTGGCCCTAACCTCCATTTCTTTACCTATCACGTTCATCATAAAATACAGGGGCGGTAACGCAAACCTTTGGCGCCAGCATTTCTAGATGTCAACCGTCACGCCGCAAGTTATCTCCTGCTATGCGTTGTGTACTCAATTATTTTCGCATATTTTATTTAGTAGCGTTGTCTTGACTTTCCCCGCAGAGCCAGATGCTAAGCTGACAGGCCAGCTGATGTTTACGAGAGAAAAGAACGTATGACGTCAAAGCAAAGCACTAGCTCTCGACACAGCCGGCTGCAGCACAGAGGCTGCCCGACTACCGATTACCGACGACTATACAAAATGCCCAAAGAGCTTCTACATCAAGATATATAGAGGACCACCATCGCAAACCCCTGGAGCTACTGTAATTAGAGGAAGGTGCTTGGCGTATTGTTTACAGCTACGCAAGATTTACGATATCACAGAGGAAATCACAGCGACAGCTGTTAGATTAAAAGATAGGCTCTTAGACAAAAAGCAATTACCAAGGCTTATAATAGTAATCATTATTAATGGTGCCACCAAAGTTCTGCTTTGACGACATTTATTCTTTTCTGCATATTTCATTATTTTATCTATTGAAGTAATGCTGGCCCCATGATGGGAGGAGAATCGCGATACAAGCACAAAAGAAAGAAGCAGCCAGTAAACTTAACCATGTGAAGGCATAACTATTATGCTAGGCACAATATCACTCGCGTGCCTTTAGAAATGTGAAAAATTTCAAAGTGACTCTTCAAAGACCGACCCAGGCCTCTCACTCCTACAATAAATGATTTCAGGGAGAAATAAACTCCTTGATATTGTTATTGCGCCCAAAGAAAGACTTTAGTTTGAGGCTGTGTCATCTTTTAGCTGTAAAAGTATTCAATAACGCTAGGTAAGCATTAGTTGATAGACAGCAAGATGCGCGAATAATGGAGTGTTGTATTCTCCTCCATTCAACGTGCCGCCATGTTAACCAAGAGGCGCTTCAAAAAGCCACTTTTATATTATAAACCAGTGGCAGAATAAAAATAATGATCAACAGGTTTCATGTTCTTTCTCAGAACCTAAATATGGGTCATATCACCAGAACTGACATTTCTAAGTATATCTTCAGCGGAGGAAGACGACAAAGTAACCTAACAATCCTTACCTCTATTTGTCTTGATGGGCGCCCTCTGTTTATAGAAGACAGGCATAGCTGTTCGAATTCTGTCAATGAAAATATTGTAGGATCTTTGAGCGACGAAAGCCAACAAAGCGCAAAGTGGTCTGTGATTACTGAGAAGGGCTTGCCATATAAATATGGGCGGAACATTGAAACAACCAAGATGAGAGCAAGACATTCGCGCTCGGTAATCGAGTAGTTGCACTCTGCAGTTGTGAGCGGCCGGCTAGCGTAGGCTATAACGCGGTCGCGTCCTTGCTGGCGTTACGATAAGGCCATGCCGATCCCATAACCACTGGCATCGGTTCGGACCTCTGTACCGGCGCATGGGTAAGAGTGGGCAAAGACAGGTGGATTGGTAAGAATCGTGATAAAGCGTGAAAGAGTGGAAGCCTGAGGTAAACCCCGCGTAAAAGGCACGTCTTTCTACAGAAGTTCAGTGAGTTCCCGTGCGATTGCTGCGAAATCTTTCACGAACCATCGGAAATAAGAACAGAGCCCCACAAAACGCCGCACGTTTCTGACGGACTGAGGTACAGCAAAAGACGCTACTGCTCTAAACTTCTCCGGGTCGGGTTGCACTGCGGAAGCATCGACGACATGGCCTAGCGCCGTAATCCGTCGGCGCCCGAAGTGGCACTTCGATGAGTCTAACTGCAGCCCAGCCTTGCGGAAGACGTCAAGGATAGCTGCGACGCCCTCAAGGTGCATGTCAAATATAGGACAAAACACAAGGACGTCGTCGAGGTAATAAAGGCAAGTTCACCATTTCAAACCTTGCAGCAGAGAGTCGATCATCCGTTCGAAGGTGGTGGGAGCATTGCATAAACCGAACGGCATAACCTTGAATTGGTAGATGCCATCTGGAGTGACGAAAGCGGTCTTTTCTTGGTCTTGCTCATCGACGGAAATCTGCCAATAACTAGATCGAAGGTCAATGGACGAAAAGTATTTGGCGCCGTGAAGACAATCAAGAGATTCGTCGATTCTTGGTATAAGGTAAACGTCCTTTTTATTAATTCGGTTTAGGTGGCTGTATTCTATACAGAAACGCCACGTTCCATCTTTTCTTTTGACGAGCACGACCGGCGACGCCCAATGACCCGATGAGGGCTCAACAATGCCTCTGGCGAGCATCTGGTTTACTTCCTGCTGAATAACTTGCCGCTCCGCCGTGGACACGCGATACGGTCGGCGGTGAAAGGGAACAACACCACCAGTATTTATCCGATGCTTAACAAGCGACAT
The DNA here is from genome assembly GCF_050947875.1 of Dermacentor variabilis. Taxonomy (NCBI): domain Eukaryota; kingdom Metazoa; phylum Arthropoda; class Arachnida; order Ixodida; family Ixodidae; genus Dermacentor; species Dermacentor variabilis. The sequence continues at coordinate 3,697,258 of NC_134568.1, forward strand.
CTGACAAAATGGTCGATTGTCGGTGTGAAATATGTCGCGGTAGGAAAGGAAAAGGCGACATAGGGCCGCTGCTTGGATAGGTGCGAGGTCTGGAACGACTATGGCACGTAATGGGCTATCGAGGCTCAAGGCATCCTGCGCGTAATCAGGAGGATCTGGAGACGCGTCGGCTGCAAAAGCAGTGACATGGTCGTCTGTCACTGACCGGAGCGTAGCCACCGTATGCCTTCGGGTAACACTTGCTTCGTCAAGCCAAAATTGATAACGGGGAGAGACATCCGATTAGCGGCAAGGGTTACTATGGAATGATTACGCCTCCCTATATCACACCACATGGGCGTGCCCCAACGTGAAGGCGGCCCGCAAATACGCAACCCCACACACGAGCAGTGGGAGGCCGTGCTGACTAGTTCGGACCCTCGTAACCAGCAGCAACTGGTGCGGCGGGCCCGGGAGACAGCAAGAACCGCAGGAGCCCTGGACTAAGGGCGCCTCCCGCACAAGCAGAAAGACACCTGCTTGGCCTTTCTTTTTAATAAATGTTTCTCCTCCTCCTCCTCCTACTATGCAGTGTGACACAGAGATGTCGCGCGCCAGGAGGACATCACGAATAGGTGCGACGACATAGTCGCCATCAGTCACAGTTGCCGTTGAGGACGATTCGACGAAGCTTAGGGCTTTTGGAAGTAAGCAAACAAACGCTGTAGTGCAGAGGGTGTTCGGTTGTTCGGGGATAACGTCTGAAAGAATAGGAAGCTCGAGGCACAGCGTACCGGTGCAACAGTCGATGAGGACAGAATGCGTCGTCAGAAAGTCGAGCCCGAAGATTAGGTCAAGAGGGCGACTGGTCAGCACGGTGAACAGGACTGGAACTTGGCGGAAAGCAATTCCTATGCGAGCAGTGCACATACCCCTGACAAAAACAGTGGCGCCATTGGCGACGCGTACGGCTCGAGTGATGACAGGCGTAAGAACTTTTTTGAGGCGACGGCATAGGCTAGCGCTCATTATGGATACTTGGGCTTCATCATCAATTAATGCCGTGAACGGAACACCATCTACGTATACTTATTTAGATACGTGTTGGTGAGGTGCGTCAACGCAGGATTTGGACAGGACGAACGCTATGCAGCACTACCTCCAATAGCTCAATGGCCTATATTTTCCGTCCGTCGGTTTGGCGAGGAAAAGCGGCGAAGTTGAGGGGACGGGGAGATGGCGTTGAGGCGACGGCGATCTCACGGAGGAGCGGCTGTCAGGGGCATCAGAAGTAGGGTACAGACATACAGGTGAATAGCAGCGAGCGTCGAGGTATGGCGAGGAGCAGGGAATGAGCTCTAGTACGGCGGCATCCTTGTGGTGCGGCAGTGGCGGGATACATGACCAACGTGGTGGCCGCGGAAGCGGATCGGTTTGTCGTCTGGGGTTTGCCATTCAGCAGGATTGCTTGGTCGGGGAGCGAAATACTGGTCATTACAGGTTGTGGGCATGGGAATGGATGCCGAATGTGGTATGCATGCCATGGTTTGCAAATTATTGCCGCACAAGTGCTTGCATAACGGACATTGTGATGGCTGCTGTGTGAAACACACCTCAGGGGGTCATGGATGAATGGGTGCCGGACTCGCCGCTTCAATGTCATGGTGAACGATACGTGTGACGTTCTCTTGAAATGGTCGTGCCGCGGTAAGAGTGGAGGAAGAGGACGTGGCAGGGGTGTTTGGGAATCGGGAAAATTGTGGGACGACGCGACGGCTTTCAGCTACCTCGAAGCGGCGGCATTCTTTGACGATGGCGTCCAAGGGGGAAACATCATTATAGACGAGCCAATTGAAGGCGTCGTCCGCGATGCCTTTTAGTATATGGCCCAGCTTTTCAACCTAGGTAATGTGCTTGTAGACATTCCGGCAAAGCGCGAGCACTTCCTGTTTGTTGGAGACATACGATTCGGTCGAGAAGTGGACATGGGTGGTCAGCTCTTTTCGGGCAGCCTGTTGGCGATCTGATGGCTTACCAAAGAGGTCGCGAAACCGCTCTTTGAAAATGTCCCAGCTGGAGAGCTTGATCTCATGGGTGCGAAACCAGACTCATGATGTCCCGTCCAGATAAAAGATCACATTGGCAAGCATGATGTTAGGGCCCCAGTGGTGGCTTTGGCTAAGACAGTCATACATGCTAAGCCATTCGTCGACGTCAACGTCATCTTTGGCGGAGAATGTCCCAGGATCACGGAGACTAGAAACCGTCACGTACATTGTGTTTGGAACCACAGGTGTTGGTCGCTAAGGGGTGGTTCCACCGGAAGCTATGGCTGAGAAGACGACGGTGCCGCCGCCTCGCAGCTCCGTGGTGAGGGCGGGGAACGTTGCACTTCCACCACCAGGTTACGCGAAGGATGAGTCAATAAGACGAGCAACTATATACAGATAATATTTACAACAGTGGTTGCAGCTCTGACCGGTTAGATTCACAGCGCAAGGGCAGCTCTTTCTTCCTCCTGTTTATCCAGTGATGGCGCCCACGCGCCTCGTTTAAACAATCAAATACGACACGCGTGCAGCAATATCAGTGACTCGGTGGAAGCTATACGTACTTAAAGTTCAAGGAAAAAATCATCAATTTCAATTTGAGCATTCTGATTTACATTGTTTCATGGAATTATAATTCGGATCGGCAGATTTAGTGGTTCTATTTGCCACTGTATAAAAGCGATCCGTGGATCGTGAGATCGTGGCGAGTGAGCAAGTAAAAATGAGTTTGGTTCAGTAATAAAAGTATATTCAGATGATGTGAGCGTGAAGTTACAAAGTTATAAAATGTTTGTACTGTTATTATGCGGAATGCACCGCGAAAGTTTGGGTTAACGGCATAATATAATGTGACTTACTTGGCCCAAACCTCGCTTTATTTACCTATCACGTTCAGCAGAAAATACATAGGCGATAACGAGTAACCTTGTCGCCAACCTTCGTAAATGTCAACCGTCACGCCGCTAGTTAGCTCCTGCTATACGTTGTATACTTATTTCTTTTCGCATATTTTGTTCAGTAGCGTTGTCTTTACTTTGCCCGCAGAGCCAGATGCTAAGCTGACGGGCCAGCTTGTGTGCACGAGAGAAAAGAACGCATGACGTCAAAGCAAAGCACTAGCTATCGACACAGCCGGCTACAGCACCGAGGCTGCCCGGCGAGCGCTTACCAACGACTATGCAAAATGCCTAAAGAACTCGCCGGAGAATGCTCCCCATTAAAATGTATAGGGGACCACCATCGAAAACCTCTGGTGCTACTGTATACAGTGGAAGGTGCTTGCCGTATTGTTTACATCTACGCATGATTTACGAGATAACAAAGCTATTACTTTAAAAGATAGGCTCTTAGACAAAAAGTAACTACCAAGGCTTATAATAGTAACCGTTATGAATGGTGCCACCAAAGTTCTGCTTTGCCGACATTTATTCTTTTCTGTATATTTCATTATTTTATCTATTCAGGTAATGCAGGCCCAATGATGGGAGGAGAATCGCGTTACAAGTACAAAAGAAAGAAGCAGCCCAGTAAAATTAACCATGGGAAGGCAGAACTATTATGCTTTTGTTACAGATATTGAACAGGGAGCCTTGCAAAATAGACGCTTCTCTTTAATGGATGGCCAGTAGGAGCACGTGCTGCTTACGCTCTTCATCGTCTTTCATGGCGCCGACTTTTTCGTGCACCGTCCAGCGGTGCGGGAGCCCCACATCATTGCGTCAATTGCCCTCTGTGCAAAATGCGACCGTCTCGGTTGCGTCAAAAAGTACTTTCAGCGACGACAAGAAATCGAGCTCCATCTCAGCGTTCACGTACGCGCATAGTATGGTTTCATGTGCACTACATGAACAACTTTAGTGCGAGGACGACGACGGAGCGAAATGGGGTCAGAACTTCAGGGGACGACTTCGTAGGTCACTTCACTGAGGCGGCATGTAACCTTTTAGGGACGAAAATACCCGCGGAGCAACTTTTCCGAGAGTCCACGGCGACGGATTGGCGTCCAGACCCACACGCAGGCGTGGGCATTGTAATGGACATCGCCTCAACACTGGTTGTATCGAAGGGTGTCGGCATGCTGTTGGCTCCGGATACGATGCCGAGCAAGCTGGCGTGCTTCTCCGGCTCTTTGTACGAACGCTTCTACGTGTTCGCTGGTCGGGCTTTTATCAGCCAGAGGCAGCATGGCGTCAAGTGTTGACGTGACGTGACACCCGCATACAAGTTCGAACGGCGTAAACTGTGTTGTCTCCTGTACAGCAGTGTTATAAGCGAAGGTTACATAGAGTAAAGTCTTGTCCCACGTCTTGTGCTCTACGTTGACATACATGGAGAGCATGTCCGCCAGCGTTCTGTTGAGGCGTTCCGTTAATCCATTGGTTTGTGGGTGATACGCAGTGCTCTTGCGGTGAGAGCTATGCGTCAGCTGGAGAAAGTCCTGCATAAGTTCGGCTGTAAATGCTGTACCGCGGTCAGTGATGAGAACAGATGGTATGCCATGTCACATCAGGATGTGGCGTACAAAGAACTTCGCCACTTCAAACGAGTTTTCTTGCGGAATATCTTCGGTTTCGGCGTACCGGGTTAAGCAGTCGTTAGCGAGGACTATCCATCGGTTGCGCGAAGAGGTCGCTGGGAATGGCCAGGTAGATCCATTCCTATTTGTTGGAACGGTGCTCGAGGAGGGTCCACAGGGTGGAAAAAGCTCGTCGGTTTAACTGGTGGTTTTTTGCGGGGCTGACAATCGCGCTAGGTTTTCGCGTACTGTTCTACAGAAGAATAAAGCTGGGGCCAGTAACGCTTCTGTCGTATCCTTGCTAATGTCTCAGTGAATTCCAGGTGTCCTGGGCATGACTCATTATGGCAGGCTTCTTATATGTGTTGGCGCCGCGCCACCGGCACGACAAAGAGGTACGTATTTGGACCGCTTCCACAGTTTTTCCTGTAATGGACGCCTTTGTGCTAATAGTATGGTGATAAGCCGCGCACGAGCGACCGGGGTAAAACACTGTCAACTCCTTGAAGGTGCTCGATCAGCGGCAGCAGCTCAGGGTCAGCGCACTGGTGCTCAGCCATTTTTATGGCTTCAATAACACCGACAAATGGCAAGTCATGGTCAGGGTCCAATGACGTCGTAGGGAGTGGTGCGCGTGACTAACAGTCAGCGTCGCTGTGCTTTCTTTCAGATCGGTAGACAACTGGAATGTCGTAATCTCGTAAGCGCAAGCTCGAATAGGCTAGTCTGCATGAAGGATCCTTGAGATTGGCAAGCCAGAAGAGGGCGTGGTGACCGCTGACAGCCTTAAAGGGTCTACCGTACAATTAGGGTCGGAATTTACTAATTGCCCACACAACCGTTAAGCATTCTTTTTCAGTGATTGAGTGGTTTTTCTCAGCATTGGTGAGACTGCGGCTTGCATAAGCAATGGTGCGTTCCGCACCAGCTTGCCACTGCACACGAACAGCGCCGAGACCCGCATTGCTGGCGGCTGTTTGAATTTCAGCGTCAGCGTCTTCGTCGAAATGAGCTAGTATTGGGGCCGATTGCTCAGGCTAGCCCAATTCATTGAACGACTGCTGCTCCTCATCCGCCAAAATGAAAGACACATCGTCGCGTGTAAGGCGCGTCAGAGGCTCACCAATTTTCGAGAATCCCTCGACGAAGCGCCTATAATATGCGCACAAAGCTAGAGAGAGAAATAACTTTATTTAGTCGCCTGCAGAACCACACCATGACTAAATTGTGCCGCGACGCGGGCCCTGACCTCTTCTCAGCGGGTGGTCTCTACTCAACTCCCGCGCGTTTTACTCCCGGGGTCGGTCGCCCTGAGGGGCAACGTTCCATCGGTTTCACTCCGCCTTTGTCTTTCAAGAGCCGCCGAGACCTGCTGGACGGCCCAGGTTTGGTTTTCGTCATCGTAGCATTCCGCCGCAGCCGCGAGTCGCGGCGGAATTGTTGTTCTTGTCGAAGCTTCGTCGGGCAACTTGGTGCAATCCCAAACGATGTGCGTCAGGGTGGCCCTCTCCCGCTGGCACATATCCGTCACATATACTTTCTGGTACAGATGATTCATTAACACTGGGGTGGCTAAGGAACCAGTTTGTAATTGTCTGAACCGCACTGCCTCCGCTCGGCTCAGCCCAGGGTGCGGGGGTGGGAAAGTCATTCGAGCCAGGCGGTGAAACTGTGTAAGTTCGTTGAACGTCGTCATGCAGTCCTTGGCACTACACCACGTCGGTTGCAGCTGCGCAGTTGGTTAGCGCTCGCGCCACTGTATGTGCCGTCTCGTTGTGGTTATCGTGCTTCTCCGACGCATCGTTGCCCGCGTGCGCCGGGAACCACTTGATTTTAACATACCGATTCTCTTGTTGCAGATTATCCGAGCACAGAACGCGCACAGCCTCACCACACACTTTGCCCTTGGCGTAATTCGGCACTGCGCTTCGCGAATCACACAACACCGTTTGGCACCCGGGGTCGGCAATGGCCAAGGCAATGGCCACCTCTTCTGCCTGACACGCCTCTCGGACCCTTAAGCTCACCGCAAGCCTCGTCGCGCCGGACGACGCCTCAATGACGGTAGTTACGAACGCCGTGCTGTCTCCCTGGTATTCTGCGGCATCCACGAACCTTGCGTGCTCGTCCTTGGAGTGAAAGTCGATGAGGGCCCTCGCCGCTCTTCTCTCCTTCTTAAACTGCGGGTTCATGTTTCTCGGGATGAGGTCTACCCGAATCCGGCGCCGGGTCCCGTCCGGGACAGGAACGCCACTGCTCGCCTTTTTCACCCCAGGCGTGAAGCCCAAGTATTGAAGTATGCGCCTGCCGGCTTCGGTCATAGGAGCTAAACATAATGTTCACCGCATGGCAGTCAAATTTGGTAGACAATATTTTCCGCACATTCCATACATTTGTTCTTCCGCTTCAACGGGCAAAAGGGGGGAAGTCCTTGCAATCCGCGCGCGGCGACCTTTCCCCCTTTTTTCCTTGTGCGAGGCGGTGCGTTGTTCCTTGAAAATCTCGTTATCGCGTGGTTTCAAACGATTTTGAGATGCTTCATCTTTTGTTGCGAAAACTTTTCAGTGTCTCAGGTCATATACGGAAGTCGGGGAAGCAGTTTTCGGTTTTTAGTGCATTACGAGATATAGAAATTAGGAAATCGTGGCTGCACAAGCATGTAACGCAAATCACTAACCGTGGTGTCTGTGTTGTTGTGAAATACGTATTTTAGTTGCTTTGGTTTCCACTCAACTAAGACAACCGGCGTCTGTGAATTACCAGAGAGAGTTGAAAAACTTTCGCAATACCTGATTGCTTGGCGCGGGAACTGAATCACAAAAAATTTTCGTGTATGGCCTAATGAATGCTACCCCGAAGGTCTAGACACCAATCAGTTGAGTATTTCAGTCTGTCACAAGTATCGTTTTCAGGCATTTCGAGTCCGCGCAGCGGTGTTTACGTTGAGCCTCCAGTATGAGGCCGATGACGAGGATAAACAGAGATCAGTGCGGCTGGTAAACCAACATGATACATTAGGTTTGTGCGTCAGTACTGAGTCTTTGTGCTTCAAAGCCGTAATACCTAAAAGAGATCGCACAAAAAGAATGCGATGATCATGTATGACAGAATCTCCGAAAAACGGTGGGGAGTTTGTCGTGGAGTCGGTGGGAACCAGACAAAGAATAAAGCTTTTTTTCGCCGGATTGCGCTTTATAGATAGAATTCACGAGGATTCAATGTGGCGTTCTTGGTAACGAATATCTAATAGGTGTACGTTAGCGCGATTAAAAGACAGAACAAAAGAAGACACACAGGGACACACACACCGCTTTGAGTGTGTCCCTGTTTGTCTTCTTTCCTGCCTGTCTGTTTGTCCTGTCTTAATCGCGGTACCGTACACCTGTTGTCAATTAACACGTCATTCCAAAACAGAATTTTATTATTTGGGTAGTAACGATGGCTAGTAACGTTAGTAACGATGTAGTCGCGCTGTGAGTCTAAGAATACGTTTGAACGATCTAAGTATACTGCAGAATTTAGTGCGTAGCAGAACGGCACCCACGCTGTTGCGACCATCGCCTCGGAACCACAGCCTAAGTGAAGCAAATGGCGATCGATGGAATAAGGAAACATCTGTGAAACGAATATTTACTACCCAACTGAAGTCCAAGGCTGATTGTAGGTTCAAAGGAACAAGCAGGCATCGCACTGTGTGCTCCATCCGCCTCTTGCACCGGAGACGGAAACCGCGGCAACATCGAGTTGAATATCTCCAGAACGTCTCAAAGAACCGCTTCCAACGTGAAAGGCGTCTCGCCGACCGAAGCCAACGCAACAGCACATAAAAAGGAGCCAGCAACTACCGCCGAGAGCACACCTGGTATTCAACACCACGCGTTCGCCCAAGCCAGAATGGCGACGAAACAAGCCTAATCGCAGATGGCGCCACTGCCTGCTCATTATTTCTTTGGCAACTTTGGCCTTCGTGAAGCCCTTGGGTTCAACGATAGCCGGGGGAAAGAAAACTTGCCCGCAGTAGAGCTTAGTAGGAGTCTATGGGAAGTTTGGAGGAAGAAAAGTATGGAGACCACAAACAACGAAGGCATTCAAAAACCACAGTTCCCAGTAGTTCAGAAAGTTTGATGCTGGGAATTCTTTGTGTTTTTTGTATTTATGAAGTTAGGTTGGACGTTATTCAAGATAATAAGACCTAGGTGGCGCAACCCACCACTTCTTTTCAAAAGGGACGCTCACAGCATCTATCTATGATAGCATGATAGCATCCATCCTATGGGGCTCTTTTGAAGAATAACTGTCTATACCTGTCGTGCTTTGATGCATACCTTGGCTGAATCATCACGCACAGCCTTGACGGTGAAAGAACAAGCTTTGGCTTTCCACTTTACGCAACCTTCTTCAAGTAACGAGAAATGTTGTGCGTGTAGGCGATGGCGCCGGCCCTTCGATGTTCGTGAGGTATCTCGTGTAAGCCTTGCTAATTTCCTCCGCAGAAACACTTCAATAAGTTTTTGAGCAACCCGCACTTGCGCATGGATCGTGTAGTGTCCTTCCGTGGTGTGCCACGAGTGCTGCTAGATAATTTTCGTCACTTTTTATTAGCAGAGTTTTTGAGTGATTTGTTAAAACGCAACTTACAAAGCCACGCTTGACAAGCTTGGACAACACAGAGTCGAATGACCCAAGCGGCGTATTGCTACGTCGTAATACAGGTACACCGAGCACGGCCTATCGCCACGCCTGAATAACTTCTCATGCAAATATGTTTTTTCGCCATTGTCAGGAAACTCAAGCGGCAAGCATCAAGATGACAGATAGACCGATGAGTCAAGGAACAATGACAATGTAACACACATCGTCGAAGAGTGAGTTTCAATGCACTAGGAAACACGCGATTGTTCACCACTGTTTCATGGATGTCTTGTTTTCCACAGGTCTCGCCATCGTGTAACGCACGCGCTAGTTCAGGCTGAATACATCACCCGTGACGGGGACCGCATGCGTCAATACCCCTTCCTGATTCTCAGTACGACAGTTCGAATAAATTCATGGTATGCGGTTGCAAAATTCAGCATTTTTGTGCCTACAACGCCAAGGCTTTTGCATGATATATGTATATGTTTTTGGCGAACAGTGTTCTGCGCAGCTCCTCTAAATGCGCACTTATATCCCGCTGAATGTGATCAAAACAATGTGTTATAATATTTATTGTGAAAATGAAATTAAATACTGCAGTTGTACACGCCAAACCGACGATATCGATATGACGCACACTGTAGTGTGGGACCCCGATTCTTTTTAACCAGCTAGGGTTGTTTAACCTGCACCAATGCACGATACGCGCGAGATTTTGCATTTCGGCCCCACCGAAATGTAGCCACCGAAGCCGGAATTTCATGGGGCTTAGGAACGCAACGCCAAAGTCGCTACACTACTGCGGAGGGTACATGTTGTGACGTTAGTGAAAGCGCATGCATATATTTTATTCTTCAATACACTATGGTTCACGATGCCTCTTAGAAAGTTCAAGGAGCAATAGTCACATGCTAAATGTTAAAGGGCATACATTATTGTAGTTGTTTGAGCAATTATAAGAATAAATTTTTACGTACGGGGCCTAAATGACGCCGCATATGCTTTGCTCCTGTTGCCTCGCGGTGGATGTGGCGTCTAACATATATAACCACTCCACCACCACATATTCGATTATCGTCGATAAAATAGTTGGGAACTCAATGTATTGCGGTGCCTTCAAAGCCATCTTTTCCGGATTCGTATTGCATTGCAAATATGTTCCCTAAACGTTTCGTTAGCACACTGGCCAATCTGCTAAACATAACGTTGAGCGCATGACAGTGGGGTTTGGTAGACAACTTTTTCCGCTCATTCCATAAACTTGACCTTGTGTTTCTTATACACCGCTTCAACCGGCGAGAGGGAAAGTGCTTGCAACAAACTCACGGAGAGCATTTGTTTCATTCTTACTTGTGCGAGCCCGCACGGTGCTGCTCGATTATCTCGTCACTGCGTGGTTTGAAACAATTTTGAGATGATTTGTCTTTTCCTAAAACATCATTGCGCGGTGTCTGCTTATGAACGGTAGTCGGGGAAGCAGTGTGTAGTTTTTGAGTGCATCACGAGATATATAAATTCGAAAATCTTGACTGCGCAAACATGCAATGCGCATCACCAGCCGTGGTGATCTGTTGTGAACTATTTTAGCTGCAATGGTTTCCACTCAACTGAGACAACAGGCGTCTGTGAATTACCAGATGGAATTGAAAAATTTTCACACAACCTGATTGCGTGGCACGGGAAGTTAACCACAAAAGTGTTCTTGTATGGCCCACCAAATGCAATCCTGAAACAACTAAGCACCAATGGTAGGCGTATTTGTGTCCTGTCATCGGTGTCCTTCTCACGCATTTCAAATCTGCGAAGAGATGTCTACGTCCAGCCTCCTGTATGAGGCCGTGACGAGGCAGAACATAGATTACTTTGGTTTGTAAACCAACATAATAGCTGCGCGCCTCAGTGCTAAGTTCTTGTACTGCAAAGCTGTAATATCACACAGAAACCGCATAAAAATGCCATGACCATTTATGAACAATCACCGGAAAAGGGGGGGGGGTATTTGTGGTTGGGGCCGGCACAACGAAGACGGTGAAACAGCTGTTTTCATGGCCCTGCGGTTTGTATGGCAAGCCGTCATTGCGAACCAGAATTAAATTATTTCTTGACGTATACCGCACCTAAGCAGCGACTTAATGGCGCAATTCGTCTAAGAATAAGTTTGAACAATATTCTAAGCAAACAACACAATTTATTCTGAAGTAGAAAGACGACCACGCTGTTGCGATCGTCAAGTATGTTTCTTAACTTCTCATCGCTGCTAAACCACAGCCTAATGAAGTACACGGTGATTGTCGCAATAAGGACAGGTCTGTGAAACAAATATATACTACACTACTGAAGTTCAAGGCTACAACTCCAAGGCTACAACATTTTCCACGCATTCCATAAACTCAAGACCAGCAAGTCGGGACATCTCCCTTAGTTCACAGCTCTCACAGGACGTGGCGTACGGACCTACAAGATTCAAAATTCGCGTAATGGCACACGCAGTTTACTCGACGAAAACGGAACACTCATAATGAAAGAAAGTTCCAGTTCCGCCAGAAATGCGAAGCATGGATTGCGACAGGAAATTACCAGACAGTCATAAGAAGTAAGGATAGCACTTTTATGGGCCGTATAAACTTGTATATTCGCTTTCTGCATAAATTGACAAGCATGGTGTCCGCGCGCACAGCAAGCTTGAATGCATCGCACTCGATGAACGCGTATACTCGCGGTCGAAACGCTGGCGTAAGCAAGCGCGGTGCATGCGAAGGGACCATCTTGCGGTGTATCGCTTCAACACAAACTCAGAGCCGAGAACACACAGTACGCTCAAAGCTACAAGCCAAGGTCTCCGTCCAAACGCAGATCGCTTCCAAGATACGGCCGTGCGACCGTGCACAGCCGCCGCATATTCAATTGCAGTAGGATAGAACGCCGCCGCCTCCCACCCCTCCTCCCGGGGCCTGGCGCTCGAACGAAGGCGGCGCGCTTCCTCCCCGCTCTCCTCCCTTTCTCGCGGGCGAGATTGAACCGCCATCTATGGCCCCTCTCGCAAGCTTTCACTCGCACATACACCGTAGAGCGCGCGGCGACAGCGTGAACGCCCTTGGACATTCTACGGAACTTCACCGCGACGGCGACAGCAGAAATGCATCTGGAGTGTCCATATAATTGCTATCGAAAAATAAATAAATAAATAACAGGGCGGCGTCAACAGCTTGCAGCCCCGAGCCCGAATCGGGAATTGCTTATCTGATAACCGCCGCGCCTATAAGACGAGCAGCCGGCTAGTCCATTGCAAATCAGCAGTTTCGCTGCCATTGACAGGCGCTTCCAGAAAGCCGCTGCGTGATCTTGAAAAAGCGTCCTGCCCCCGTCCCGATTTGAAATTTAGTCTGATTCAGGCTCAGGTAAAGCGCAATAAACGAAGCCACATGAACATATGAAGCCCCAAGCACGAAGATCAGACAAATATATGTGCTACCCATCATTCCCATAGTGGCTGAATAACCGCAGCGCCTGAGTTCCCTCTGGCAAATTGCAGGAAAGTCTGCATGGAGTCTCGTCATACAGCGCAGCGTCCGCGCGCCTGCGCGTTTCGCCCATTTGTATTAAAATAAGTTTCATGCACTAAGAGCAAGCGAAAATCTTAAATGACAGCAAGCGAGCCGCAGTATATTGGTTGGAAAAGGCAGTGTTTTTGCGGTGATGTTCGGAGGAAAGTGTGGGTGGTTGCAGGGCCTTGTCTAGGCATACCTGATGCTGACGGCGCAACTGCGCTCAGTCGTGTCGACACTGATGCCGAGGACACGAGAAACACTTGCGTTAACGAAACTCCCGAACTGCAACGACGCTAAAGTTAATGTTAACTAGGGTTAGCGGTGCTAGCCAACGTCCTTAGCCTGACCTAAACCGCCATCCATTATTTTGTCCGATCAGATTGTCGTGCGGCTTCACCGGGCGTCTTATAAAAGGAAAAACGCACTTTTGTCGATGCAGTTCTCGTATTCTCAAAATGTGATTTTCATAGAATAACTCAAGCGTTCGAAACGGTGGTGACGGGCGCATGTTTCTGGATATGCGGGCGCAGTATTGACGTCGGTAATATCGGTTGGCCTCAGTTTACAGATCTATTTCCGTGTCCGTACCAGGTCACGTTATGTTCAATGCCCCACACATCTATTTCTTTTTTATATTTTTTTATTTTTGCGTAGGGGACCTGTACAAGCCTAGTGCCTTTCCTGAGGGCTTAGTAAATGACGAGATTATATGAAGAAAATCATGTGCGACTGGTGAATGCTCAAAGACCTGCTTTACGAAAGGGCTTCAAGTAAGGCGTATTAGATTGAACAACCTAGAATAGTTCTCTTCTTTTCGCAAGCTCGCATTAAAGGAAGCTCTCCGAAATCATTTATTTCATAATTCACACGGCACGTTATGCCAAGCACTTGCCTTTAAACTAAGGATTAGTGAAACCGTAATCAAGCCGAATATAGACCAATGTATACAACCAATGTAAAACTCGCGAAACACACCACGTTTGGTGAGTGGCTATAATGTTCTGCTTATTTGCCTAAGGTCGTGGTTTGAAACCCGGCTGTTACGATCTTTGTTTGCCAATTATAAACTACATCCTCTTGTTTCTTTACGTTGTAATGAACGTTAAGAAACCCTAGATGAAGATCATTTAGTATACCCTGGCCTACGGCATCCTATATTGCACCCCTGTTCAGATTCGCGTCGTTACGATCAGTCAACCAAAACTACCGATATATTACGCAGACCAATACTAGTCAAGCAATTGTTTCTCGTGATGTCCGTTCTTTCTTTAGCCCCCCATCTCACATTCTGGGAAATACTCAGCATGATCAGGTACTTAATACGGGTGTGGATAATTTTGCACCGGGTCTAAATCGTTCAACGCGCTTGAACTGAAAGTTTCCCTGTTTTCATTTTTTGCCAATAACACGCATACTAAACTATTACAGCACGAGCTTTGTGCAATGTCAATTACAGAAATAACGGTTCAAATGGTTTGGCTCATTAAGCCTAAGCCTATGTCCTCAGTGTATAGGCAACGTGAAATCCAAATAAATGGTTATTCAATTAGCTAAGACACGCCGTTCATCGCTCTGTACTTAGTCCTGTTTCCAGGAGTGCAAGAGACACCTCTGTTAACGTCAGAAACACTGAGGAGTCAAAGGTATCATTCCGCAGGTCTCCGAGTCCTACTGTTGCCGTGCGCTTTGACAAGAATGCCCGCACGCTTAACGAGGGTACCCCGCAGGGCTCGGTCATTTCGCCAATTCTCTTTAACATCGCGATGATCGGGCTAGCCCAGAAACTGAACGAGATCGAGGGCATCCAGCACGCCATGTATGCGGATGACATCACGGTCTGGGTAAATCAGGGATCATTGGGCCAAAAAGAAGAAAAGCTTCAGAAGGCGGCAACATGCGTCGAACAATTTGTCAAGGAGAGAGGCCTCGCGTGCTCAACCGAGAAATCAGAAATTCTGAGGATTGGAAGGAACACAACCAGGGAAAAGATAGAAGTGTATCTGGAAGGTCAAGTCATACCAGAGAAGGACATAATACGCATCCTCGGCATGTGGATCCAGAGCAGTAATTGGTGCGGACACACGCTAGGTCTGCTCAAGCAATCGACGGAGCAAGTCAGTAGGATGATCACGAGAGTGCCGCGAAGACGGAGCGGCATGAAGGAGGGGGACACGATCAAGCTGGTCAGGAGCCTGGTGGTCAGCTGGGTCATGTTCTCACTCCCGTACCACAGCATGAATCAACAAGAGAGAGAACAAGCTGAGACTCTCATCAGGAAAGCATACAAGACGGCGTTGCATCTGCCCAGAAACACGTCGAACAACAAGCTACTCAAGCTAGGTATCCACCACAAATTTAAAGAGCTCAAGGACACACAACAGGGTGCGCAGCTGTACAGGCTCCAGCAGTCAACCACCGGCAGGGCGCTGCTTAAACGATTGGGCTATAAAAACATAGACGCAACGAAGGATAGGATGGCTAACATACCAGAGTCTTTTCGACAGACACTGAAAGCTAGCCCCCTACCGAGGAATATGGACCCGAATCTGCATGCGGCCTGAAGACAGGC
Organism: Dermacentor variabilis; assembly: GCF_050947875.1. Taxonomy (NCBI): domain Eukaryota; kingdom Metazoa; phylum Arthropoda; class Arachnida; order Ixodida; family Ixodidae; genus Dermacentor; species Dermacentor variabilis. The sequence continues at coordinate 3,712,555 of NC_134568.1, forward strand.
GCGAACAGAATACGTAGAAAAACACCTGGCCACTAAAAACAATGTGGTATACACGGATGCAGCCCTATACCCGTGGGACCACAACACCATAGAACATAGAGTTGCGGCACTGACCATGGATCACATGGGAGAGCTGATAAGCAGCGCAACCCTAAGGAGCTGCACGGTAAGAGAGGGGGAAGAAGCAGCTGTGGCTCTAGCAGGGGCGGAGGGTTACCATAGAAACAGATCCTTGATAATACTCACAGATTCCAAAGAAGCATGCAGAAATTACACGGCAGGTAGAATCAACAAAGGGGTGGTGCGAATCCTCCTCGAGGCAGGGCTTCTGAACGAAAAGATATTGCATGCGATTTTCCGGGTGCCGAGTCACACCTGAATAGAGGGTAACCACAGGGCGGACAGTCTAGCTCGCGAGCTTGCATACCGAGTGGGACAGTCAATGGACCTGGATACCACTATGACGGTGGAACCAACCTACGCGGAAATACTAAACCATCAGAAAGGCAAAAGGATAATATATCCACCACCACACCTATCTTTAACACAACACGAAGCAGTCGGCTGGCGAAGGCTGCAGACAGAAACATTCTCCAATCTACACATCCTACATAAAATGTTTCCCAGTCAATACAAGGACACATGCCCATGGTGTGGGGCCATCCCAACACTATATCACATCACATAGGAGTAACTTCTCTTTTCACAAAGAAAAAAACTCAGTGCGGAACAGTGGGAAGGCCTGCTCACCAGCGGCGTTCTCACAGTCCAAAAAGGATTGGTGCAACACGCTCTCAAAGTGGCCAGACTCAGCGGTGCACTGGAATAGGGGCTCAAGACGACCACTCAAGACGACGGAGACTTCAGTAAAACACGAAGACCTCTGTTAGCCGCTGAAAGCTGTAAATAGAGCAATAAAGTTTTTCCTTCCTTCCTGACGAGTCAGAGCAACTTAGCGCAGCGATATCGTTCGTTCTAATTGATACATGTCGATACAGAAAAACCAGCCTGGCGGAAACAACCCAGGCACGCCACGTGCTTCAGTTCTCGTTATGCCGACGTCAGCAAAGGCGCGATCCCACCATGGCAGCAGTAGCGCATGCTTACTAAGAACTTTTGACAATTCGGCGGAGAAGCGGCCTCACATCATCGTGCGCACTGGCGTAGTATATACGTGCACCCTCATCGAGGCGCAATAACTCATCTGCAGCATCTCTGAGCCTCACGGGGATCCGCGCAACGGGGCTGCACGAATCGCAATCAAAGCGGGAGAGCTGTTTACACCGTGCCGTGCGCATAGACCGTCGTCTACAGCAGTTATTGCGTATGCCGCGGCGGGTCTGTGTCGCTTTAAGACACATCGCCGCTAGTGTCCTTGTATATGTTCCCGCAGGAAGCAGTGTTGCGCATAGGTACATTTTATGTTCCTGCTCTGCAGTGAAGCCACTCCTCACGCACGCAGGAGGCAAATGCCGCGTGGTGTTCCATTTGGTTTTCTGTCTGCTTGGTCACGAGTTACATACGGCGCTTGTTCGCAAGCGCTGAGCAAAATGACACCTTTTAATTCAGGCTACTCTCGAACGATTGGCGTAACCGGAAGGGTGCCAACACCCCGAAATCTTTAGTTTGTATGTACATATATATACGCGTACATATACAAACACACGTACGGCTGGGCACATATACAGAAAGAAGTGTTTCTATAAACACTGGAGGTCATGGTAGGATGACTGACACATACCTCTTTTAATTCTTTTGTCTTTGTCTTTATGATTATCTACCACAGTAGTCTTTTGTAGAGTGAAACACATACAGGTAATACACTGTGGGCTGCAAAGTGTGAATACCTATTCTTGATTTCTACCTTTCTCTGGTGTCCCGCTAAGGTAAGATTGGTGCAAAAAATTGTCTTCCCAATGTATGCGTTCCCACAAAACAAAACAGGAGCAGATGATAAGCGACATTAATGGTGCGTGAAATAAAACATCTGTTCTTAACTTACCACTGCCATTCCAATCTGGTGCGATTTTCTGCTTTGTTGTGTACTCTAGCACAGGTGCTACGCAGTTCACTTCGTGCCCAAAGGAACTCTGACACCATAGCAGGATGTCAATTTTGTTTTTCAAGTTCTAAGCGAAACTCTGGTTATGGGGGACAGTTGCAAACTTATAGTTTTGCTTTCTATCTTGATTATGTTGTAGAGCAGGGTAGAAAGCAAGAACAGATATTTATAATTTCGTTTCCCACTGTGCATTGCATGGACATGTTTCAATGAATGACAATACTATTTGGTAGATAAACATATGAAAGGCAAGAGAATTAAGCTCGAAGTCTACCATATCAGAAACTGGGAATTTTATGTGTAATTGAAATTTTGTGATTCCCAGTGATGAAGAAACAGTTTTGACAATATTTGCCAAGGCAACTAAGTCACTCATGCTCACAAAGGAAACAAAATAAAAACAAGCAAGATTCAAGAAGTTCGAACTTGCAACCTAAAGTGAGACACCTCACATGTATTTATGAGCATAAATTACATCTGGCGCGTAATCTGCTTGTACAAGATGCCGAACAATAAGTTACTGTTGCTTTCTCTCTCGAGCATTTGGCTCTTCTGAACACATGCACATTGTGTGGCACAGATGCGTGGATGTAGCTGGGCACAGCTGTTATTCAGCATCAATGTGTTTTTATGGTCCTGTACAATTATCGTTCTAATTTATAGTTAGCAAATAGCCTATCTATTGGGTTGATCAGCTCCATTTTAAACAAAACATACTGACAGATTCCCCTGTTTATCGCTAACAAAGAGATGGGTACATCATTTCAGATTTCAAGAAACAGCTGTGGAACAGAACAAATGCTGAAGACAGAAAATCTACAATGACAAGTACCTTTTTATTAAATGTCATGTACTAGCTTTTTCTGCAATGAATACCATTATTACCAAATATTGTAGCCTGAAAAAATAATTGGGAAATATTTACAAAAGTGACAGAGATTAGAAATACGTGTCAATTTCAAATGTTTTCTTAAACAAGATCACAATAATTGAAGTTTCATTAATTTCAGCAAAATGCTGACATCTCATTATTGAAGCTGGTCAGTGCTGAAGGTATTCTTAGTTTGTAAGAGTCCTGAGACTGGCAGCTCTGAAATATTTGTCACCATACTTGGTGGAACATGCTTTGCTCTTTCAGATATTACTTTGCCTAAAAGCCTTCTGTAAGCCCTGTGGGACAATTCTGTGTGGAAGAGAAATCTATTTGATCATTACTTCTTGGGTTTGTGTATCTCAGAACTGGTGCTAGTCTGAGTTCTTAAAAAGTAGACGTTATTGAGTACTGTAATTCTAATGCCTGCCACTGCTATAAATTTCTGTTTGTGAAAATTGTCACATTGTCACGAAGCAGTTACGTTCAATAATTAGTGGCAGTCACCGCTGAAACACTCAGTACAAAACACAAAATAAATATATGGAGTGAACATGTAAATGTCGAACAAAGTTATAATCAACCCTACATTTCACAGAACTGTCTTTTTATTTGTTAGTGTGCCAATAACAATTGCACATTCACAAACATTTTAGTATTGCGCTTCTGGCAAATGCAGGAAAATTCACCGTCCTTAACAGAAGCACTTGGGAAGACAGACCAGATTCGCTTCGGCAAGAGAACTTGCCTTAAACTTTGCGTCCCTATGCTGTAGGTCACTGCAGCAAGGGGAAGGTTTTGCTGATTGAATATTACTCTAAATATTTTTATTATTTGTACTAGAGGTTTGAAAGAAGAGCCAATTGTAGAGTTCTTCATGCAGATTTCATATATTCCATTAGTTCTTCTTTAGCTGCTTCTTGAGTTATGTCCTACACAACGGCAAAATACATAGTGATATTTGCGGGCACTTTCTTGTGTATTAAATTTTCACAAAAAGCAGTGTGCTGCAGCTAACTCAGCTCCCTGTAGGCTGCAATGTGCCGATATCTATTCAAACAGCATGTAAAGTTACAAGAAGTATGCAAGTTTAGTAGGCAGGCAGGCAGGCAGGCTTGCCTACTACTAAAGAGTATGTATACATACTCTTCAAAATTTGCAGAATGCTGATATCTAATTGAAATTGCAATCTGTAAAATTACTTAAAGAGGCTTAGTATTTTTTCGAATAGTTCCAGTAATTGTACAAGCCGTTTGGATAGGTATCACCATTTTGCAGTATACAACTAGCTAAATAAGATACAGTATGAAGCTATTTGAAAATTTTATACACAAGTGCCCATAAAAATATATTGCCACTAGTAGGACATAACTAAAGAACACCAGCTACACAAAAACCAATGACAATTCAAATCTACATAAAGCTTCCTATGAATGGCAGTACATTCAAATCTCTAGTACAAATAATTAAAGAAAAGATGTTTCGAGGAGCATTTCCCCTTAATAAGCGGGTGTCAGTGTTCCTACCAAAGGAATAGAAAATGCCTTGAGGCATACCATAGGGAGTTTTGTAAATAACACACGCACGCATCTGCCTAAAAAGCCCCATGCCCTGCTTGCATTCCTTACACATTTTCTGTATTTTGTTGTATGTCACCGTTTGCATCCCTTAACACTGAGGGCGCACAACCAAAAAACAGCCTATTAATACACTGAATTTTTAGCCTTTAAAGGGGTTGTATGCGGATGGGGGCAGCCAACTCTAGCATGAGAATAAACAAATATTTGTTCTCGCATTAATGAAACCAGCCAAAATATAATCTCGCTAATCTGGAAATGAATGCACAATGAACCTTGCTGATTGTTACATTAGTGTCCCGAACAAGATATTTTGATATTTATAATTCCTATTTTAATTCACTTTCCTCTAGTAACTGGGCTCTGACCTAAATACTTAGTGTAGGAGACTAACCCAGGCCTGGAAGCCAATATTTAAATGTGAAATAGACATTCATCCCCCGACCACATGGCACTGCTACGTCATCAGAAGAAGCATGCATCCATGGACATATAGTCTGTAAAATTATTTTTAAATGATCTGTAGCGTTACTCTTGCACTAACAAATTCTGCAAATTAGGAAATACATCTGCTATTTAAAGCACTGCTGCAAACCTGTGTATTTGAGAAATGCAATACTCAAAAGGTCTAATACAACCAATGTGTGCATGAAACCTATGCTGCCGTTGACATTCGTGAGTGTGGCAAATAAGCACTGCGAAATGCCGAGGTTATCATAGCTTTCATGTCTCAAACCTTGTATGCGAGTACCAGTATCTTTGCAGTGAAAGGAAGTCACATTATTACCATAATTATGAGGGGAACGCATGTTTCTCTAGTTCAATATTTTCTTTCTGGTGCTCCTATATCCTTGAGTTTTTCAAAAATAACGGCTGCTTGAAATAAGTACTCTATATTGCTCTTCAATTTATCCTGCACCAGAGCCCGTCTTATGTTACATTACCTAACACATTGCAGTGCTGCAGATTAACAAAGGAAGAAAAAATTCCTTAAGTTTGCATTTTAGCTTTCTGTACAAGAAGGATTAAGAACCTATCAATTACATCCACAAGTACAAAAGAACTACGAGAAATGGGGCTTAAAGGCAGGTATACATTATAATAGCAGGAGTTGATGGTGAGAATTCTAGGAGAAAGGAACTATTAAAACAAGGCACTAAAGACACATATGAATTATAATAACAAATATTTGCAAAGAATTTGAAGAGACAAATAGAATGTCTGTTCAAATCACTCCACCCCAACATTCATCCATGGTTCGATAAGTGATCACAGCTGGTGATGCTGTTTCGATAGATCGTGATGAGGCACAGCTGTGAAATAGGTAGAACATGTAGAGGGGTCACCAAAGGTTGCACGCTGGTTGCACAGCAGGTTTCCTTGATCTCCGGACTCACTCGACACTGATGTGTGGAGCCTGGTTACACGTTGTTCGCAAGAGGCCTGGCCCGAGTGTGCGGCATGGCTTGGGTAAAATTTCGAGGCAACCTGAAAAACACAGATCCATATATTTAAGCACCAAAATATTCTGTACCATAGGGCAAATCTGAAGTTTACCATCTACACATAGCAGATGATGAAAACAGACACAAGTCACCAGACTCAAGGTATATAAATGTGCAAAAGTGTAAATGAATGTGAAGAGCTGCTTATAGGATGGAATCCTTCATTTTGTCTTTTGTGGATCAATAATAGTATCTTAACATAAAGTCAGGTGTACATGACCCTCCCTATTTGTGCCAGTAGGCTATTCCATGCCAGCTGTTCCAGCCTGGCACACGACCACTTGGAATTTCTTTTTGAAAACTGAGGGCCCTTCAATATAGAACAAATCTGAATTTCACGCAATACTTAAAGCAAAAGAAATGTTTACTCGCGTAAACAATATGTCAAATTTTGTGTAACGCACCAAAGTATGCATCATAAAATGGCAAAGCCAAATATTTGGTTCCTTCATTAAGAGGGCCAAATTTTTAACGACAATGAAGAAAGGCCTTACACCAAAAACTTAACTGCTTATTAGCCACTGCTCAGTTTATTATGGCTGATTAAAGATGGACAAAATGGCTTATAACTTTATTTTCACAGAAGTGACCTACAGCAAAAGCTGCAAATTTATGGAATCCATGTGTTTAGGACTTGTGCTGTGTGCAAGAACTGGTTTCCGAAAGATACATTATGCAGCAGTGCAGAGAGAAGAGGATGAACTTGGAAGAGAAGTCAGTTTTGGTGTACGTTTATCGGCCTACTTACCATTGAGGCAGCCCTAGTAAATTTGTGCCAAATACCATGTATGAGAGTACATTGTATTGTTTTTAAATTGGTAAAGCTTTATCAAAGTATTTTTTGTGTTAAGCAAGAAAAAAATGGCACTAGTGGTCTCTTGTAGTTTCAAAAGTTGCATCGCATTTCGTCTAATACACATGGCCTCTTGGCGGCTAAGACAAAATGCATGGACTTGAGCATCCCTGCACAGATAGCAGGGAGTCTAAACTGCTTCGAAGTTACTTCTTTAATTGCTGAGTGACTACAAGCCATTTCACTCAAAAATAAGCCGCTTAATTACAGGTATTTACCTGAATCTTTCTGTCGGCTGTCAGCCTGCTGGCATTATCACTAAGGATGCGAACTCCCTAGTGGACGTACTCGGGACATGGTGGCGGCAGGATGCAGTGGCAGAAGCCGCCAAAGGCTCCCAACTTCCTAGTGGACGTAGTCAGGACAGGGTGGTGGTAGGACGCAGGGGTAGGAGCCGCCAGAGTGTACCTGCAATAAATTTGCACAAAAGTTCTTAGTCCTACGATGTCACCATTTACAATAAAAATTGAGCTGTCTGTGTAACATGGCTGCTCTAGTACTGCATGTGTAACATGGCGAGAGAGAGGGGAAGCGCGCTTTTATAGCACCATTTCAAGTTTCGGAGACGCATCGAAGTACGATGCAGCAGAAGCGTTCTGTCCGCTCTGTTCGCGCCCCTCATCACGTCGACGCTGTGACAGCGAGTGTTCGCGGTCATTGAGTGAGATCTGTTTATGTTTGCACGTGCGCGCGTAACCCCGCGCTTGCTAATTTACAGAGTAAGCGATTGTTTACTGCAGTTTATTCAGGCGATGAAACTACGAACCTTGGTTCGTTCAGTTGTTCGTGCAGTGGTTCAAGCAGCATTGGGGGGAAACTGCTACGTTTTTGTTTTTACATTTCTAAAGGGTTCAAAAGCGGTGCTGCGTACGCTAATGTTTGTTTCTGGTCGCGGAACGCAACGCACTGCGGTAGCTCAGTGGCTTTGGTGTTGCGTTGCTGAGCTCGAGGTCACGGGTCCAATCACAACCGCAGCATTCGCATTCCAATGGGGGCAGAATGCGAAACGCGTTTATACCGTGCATTCCGTGCACGTTAAATAACCCGCGCTGCTGAAAATAAATCTGCAGTTTTCCATTACCGTGCGCCTCATAACAAGATCTTGATTTTGGAACCTAAATCCTCAAAATTTAATGTTACGTAGTGCAATTAAATTTACAATCGACACTGTTGAGTGCGCCTACTGAACTTGTTATCTTGTTGCCGTGCTCTCTTTAGTAGCCAATGCTTTTTTTTAGATTTACTTATGGTCAGAATCCATTGTGACAAATCCGGGTCTTCCTTAGCATAGGAAGCCAGCTATCGCTCAAGCGTGTGAGATATCAACAAACATGTTCAAGGAAAATCGATATTTAGAGTTCGGTGTAATTTCAGAACATGACAAGGACGAAAGAATGATACACCGCATTACAACCAGGACAGGAACCCGAGGGCCTGCCTAAAACAGACGACGTTATCTGGTATTTCTTCTCCTGCATTTTAATCTTTCTCTCGCCAGACTCATCTCGAATATCAGAGGAGTCGCGATCTTCCACGACGACTCTTCGCGTGCTATTAAGAGTCAAGCGACCCATACACAAATGTTGACTCTTGTTTTGTGACTCTACCAGCGCGAGAATGGGTCTTCGTAAGAAAAAAGAGAGTCAAGTTGCCGTGACTCACTTTTTACTCTCTTTTTTCTTAGAGTGTAGGCTACAACGCAGTCGTGTGCGTGCTGGAATTGTGATAAGACGGCGCCGATTCCGTAACGACTGGCATCGGTTCGGACCTCTCTTGATGCGGACGGGTCAAAATGGGCCAAGAACGGTGATTGGTGAGAATCGTGATAAGGCGTGAAAATACGGCAGCCTGAGGGCAACCCCACGTAAAAGGCACGTCGCTCTTCAGAAGTTTAGTGAGTGGTTGAGCGACTGCTGGGAAATCCTTCACGAACCATCGGAAATAAGAGCCGAGTCCCACAAAATTATGGGAGTTTGTTGCCTGCGCCGGCAGAACGGGCAAGAGATAACGCTGTGGAGCTCCCCGAAAACCCGGAACTTGTAACTCGCAAATTCACTCGTTTGAACAACTGAAAGCAGCCTTTTCACCCATGCGTTTGTTGTGATTGCGAGTAGAAGGTATTCTGCGAGCGTCTAGCATGGTCTGGCTTGAAGACGGTGTTTTGGCGATCTCTATGTACTGTCGCGAGCAAGATGAGCGGGAACACGCGAACGCGTAGAAAATGGCCTCGAAACTGAGCGCGATATGCGGATGGCGCCGTAGGAAACAAAATGGAACAAGGGGCACAGCACTCTTCCTCTAGCTGTTGTTTTTCCCACAGCGCCTGTGTTTGTCCAAAACGACAGCTTACGCCATTTCACTTGCCGTCTGCAGCTGATGAGACGTTTACGCGTCCCAGTGACTTACAGAGAGTCGTGACGCTCCCTTTAGCGTTGTCGCTGCTGACACTGATGGCACGACTTCCCCGCGACGAAGAGTCGCTCTCGGTGTTGGTGGGACGAAAGCGTGAGAAGAAAACCGTAGTTACGCGCAAGACGGGCTGTGCGGCGACCATGGCTAGAATATGTAAGCCCGACTTTGCGTATTTCACAACATTTAATATTTCAATGAAAACCGGAAACAGCTCCTGTTCGGCACCCCACGTTATGTATCGTCACGTGTTGAGCATCATGTCAAAGTCGGGGAGCCGAATTGCCGTATTACACGTTACTACGGAACCTTTGTACCAAAAACCAGCATCGACTGGAATCACCTGCCTACCTCCATCGTTTCCCTCGCAGCACCTGCATCCTTGCCGCATTTCGATGGGGGCTAAAACACCCGTGTGCTTAGATTTAGGTGCACCTTAAAGAACCCCAGGTGGTCGAAATTTCCGGTGTCACCCACTACGGCGTGCCTCATAATCAGAAATTGTTTTGGCACGTAAAACCCCACAATTTAATTTCAATTTTTTTAAATAGTCACACGGTAACTGATGAAGCGAATACAGTATTTTATCTGTTACATGAGTTCTAAGAATTAGTATTTACTTTTGGGGCCGTAAATGACGCTGCATATGCTTTCCTTCGTTTAATTTGCTGTAGCGACTAACATATATAACCACTCCACCACCAATTATTCGATTTTCATTAATAAAATAGCGGTGAGCAACTAAAAAGTTGGCAGTGGTGGCGTAGAGGTAGATAATCCGCCTCGCGTGCAAAAGGACCGTGGTTCGAATCCCGGTACTGCGCAATTTTCCACCGGATTAAAAAAAATTGCGTGTTGATAAAATTGCATAAAGAGGCCTGGAGTGCGCTCTGATCGCGGTGAACAGAACTGGTAACGCACTCCCTCACCAGAGCAGGATTGGCCACCCTGGTCAGTACTTGGCCACAACTTCCTATATGAATACAACAATCAAACTCCGGCCTTCAGTTCCCAGCAGCTGCGAACCAACTGACCACGTCGGTGGTCAGACCTTTGACACAGCAGAGGATGCTAAAAATCTCGGGGTTTGGACAGGCCACCATTGGAATTTGAACCTGGCAACGTTTAACTCTGGAACGTTATCTAGTGAGGCGAGTCTAGCAGTGCTATTGGAGGAATTAACGGGCAGTAAATGGGATATAATAGAGCTCAGTGAGGTTAGGAGGACAAAAAGAAGCATATACAGTGCTAAAAATCGGGCACCTCCTGTGCTACCTGGCGTTAGCGGAAAGACAAGAACTAGGAGTCGGATTCCTGATTAATAGGGATATAGCTGGTAAAATGCAGGAACTCTATAGCATTAACAAGAGGGTGGCAGGTCTTGTTGGGAAAAAGTCCTACAGGTCTACGCCCCTACATCCAGTCATGATGGCCAGGAAGACGAAAGCTTCTATGAAGACATGGAATCGGCGATGGGCAAAGTCAAAACAAAATACACTACACTGATGGACGACTTCAATGCCAGGGTAGGCAAGAAGCAGGCTGGGGACAAGTCAGTGGGGGAATATGGCATAGGTTCTAGGAATAGCAGGGGAGAGTCACTAGTGGTGTTTGGAGAAAGGAATAATTTGCGGATAATGAATACCCTCTTCCGCCAGCGGGATAACCGAAAGTGGACGTGGAGGAGCCCAAATGGCGAGACTAGAAATGAAATAGACTTCATACTCTGCGCTAACCCTAGCATCATAGAAGAATGATACACGGGCTCGGCAAGGTGCGCTGCAATGACCATAGGATGGTTAGATCTGGAATTATGTGAAACTTTAGGAGGGAAGAGAAGAAACTGGTACATAAGAGGGCCATCAATGAGTTAGCGGTAAGAGGGAAAATAGAGGAACTCCAGATCAAACTACAGAACCGGTATTCGGCTTTAACTCGGGAAGAGGACCTTAGTGTTGAAGCAATGAACGACAATCTTATGGGCGTGTAAGGGCGTAAGGAGTGTGCAATAGAAGTCGGTGGCGACTTCGTTAGACAGGATACCGGTAAGCTTTCGCTGGAGATGAAAGATCTGATTAAGAAATGCCAATGAATGAAAGCCTTTAACCCTACAGCTAGAACAGAACTGGCAGAACTTTCCAAGTTAATCAACAAGCGTAAGATAGCTGAATAAAGGAAGTGTAATATTGATAGAATGGAGCATGCTCTCAGGAACGTAGGCAGCTTAAAAGCAGTGGAGAAGAAACTAGGAATAGAAAAGAATCAGATGTATGCGTTAAGAGACAAAGACGGAAATATCATTACTATTATGGATAAGATAGTTCGAGTGGCTGAGGAGTTCTATATAGATTTCTACAGTGCCAGTGGTACCCACGAAGATACTGGAAGAGGGAATAGTCTACAGAATTTGACATCCCGCAAGTAACGCCGGAAGAAGTAAAGAAAGTCTAGGGAACTATGCAAAGGGGGAAGGCAGCTGGGGAGGATCAGGTTGCAGCAGATTTGTTGAAGGATGATAGGAAGATTGTTCTAGAAAAACTAGCCACCCTGTATACGCAATGCCTCTTCACCTCGAGCGTACCGGAACCTTCGAAGAACGGCAACATAATCTTAATCCATAAGAAAGGGGACGCCAAAGACTTGAAAAATTATAGACCGATCAGCTTACTGTCCGTTGTCTACGAAGTATTTACTAAGGTAATCGCAAATAAAATCAGGAACACCTTAGACTTCTGTCACCCAAAGGACCAGGCAGGATTTCGTAAACGCTATTCAACAATAGACCATATACACACTATCAATCATGTGGCAGAGAAATATGGGGAATATAATCAACCCTTCTGTATAGCTTTCATTGATTACGGTAAAGCGTTTGATTCAGTCGAAACTTCAGCAGTCACGCAGGCATTACGGAATCAGGGGGTAGACGAGCCGTATGTAAAAATACTGAAAGATATCTATAGCGGCTGCACAGCCACAGTAGTCCTCCATAAAGAAAGCAACAGAATCCTAATAAGAAAGGGCGTCAGGCAGGGAGATACGATCTCTCAATGGTATCCACAGTATGTTTACAGGCGGTATTCAGAGACCTGGATTGGGAAGAATTGGGGATAAGAGTTAATGGAGGATGCCTTCGTAATTGTGATTCGCTCATGAGATTGCCTTGCTTAGTAATTCAGGAGACCAGTTGCAATGCATGCTCACTGACCTGGACAGGCAAAGCAGAAAGGTGGGTCTAAAAATTAATCTGCAGAAAACTAAAGTAATGTTTAGCAGCCTCGGGAGAGAACAGCAGTTTACGATAGGTAGTGAGGCACTGGAAGTGGTAAGGGAATACATCTAATTAGGGCAGGTAGTGACCGTGCATCCGGATCATGAGACTGAACTAATCAGAATAAGAATAATGGGCTGGGGTGTGTTTGCCAAGCATTCTCACATAATGAACAGCAGGTTGCCAATATCGCTCAAAAGAAAATGTATAACAGCTGTCTTACCAGCACTCACCTACGGAGCAGAAACCTGGAGTTTTACGGAAAGGGCTCTACTTAAATTGAGGAAGACGCAATGAGCTACGGAAAGAAGAATGTTGGGTGTAACGTTAAGGGGTTAAGAAGGGAGCAGATTGGGTGGGGGAACAAAGGCGAGTTAGTGACATCTTAGTTGAAATAAAAAAAAAAGAAAGCGACATGGGCAGGGCATGTAATGAGGAGGGAAGATAACCGGTTGTCATTAAGGGTTACGAACTGGATTCCAAGAGAATGGAAGCGTAGCACCCGCCGTGGTTGCTCAGTGGCTATGGTGTTGGGCTGCTGAGCATGAAGTCGCGTGATGGAATCCCGGCCTCGGCGGCCGCATTTACATGGGGGCGAAATGCGAAAACACCCGTGTACTTAGATTTAGGTGCACGTTAAAGAACCCCACGTGGTCGAAATTTCCAGAGTCCTTCACTACGGCGTTCCTCATAATCAGAAAGTGGCTTTGGCACGTTAAACCCCTTAATGTAATTTCTAATGGAAGCGTAGCAGGGGGTGGCAGAAAGTTAGGTGGACGGATGAGATTAAGAAGTTAATGGCCAGAATTAGCACATGACCGGGGTAGGTGGAGAAGTATGAGAAAGGCCTTTGCCCTGCAGTGGGCGTAGCCAGGCTGTTGATGATGATGATGAGCAACCGAATGTATTGCGGTGCCTTGAAAGCCATCTTTGAGTATACGTGTTACATTGCAGATATGTTCCCTAAACCTGTCGTCGACACGCTGACCAGTCAGCTAAACATAATGTTCACCGCATGGCAGTAGAATTTGGTAGAAATTTTCCGTACATTCCATACATTTGTTCTTCCGCTTCAACGGGCAAGAGGGGAAAGTCCTTGCAACCAGCCTGCGGTGAGGTTTCCCCCTTTCTTACTTGTGCGAGGCCGTGCGTTCCTGCTTGAATATCTGGTTATCGCGTGGTTTCAAAGAATTGTGAGATGCTTCATCTGTTGTTGCGAAAAAGTGGCCGATTGTCAGGTCATATACGGAAGTCGGGGAAGCAGTGTTCGGCTTTTAGTGCATTACGAGATATAGAAATTAGGAAATCGTGGCTGCGCACGCATGTAACGCAAATCACCAACCGTGGTGTCGGTGTCGTTGTGAAAGACGTATTTTAGCTGCCACGGTTTCCACTCAACTAAGACAACCGGCGTCTGTGAATTACCTGAGAGAATTGAAAAACTTTCGCACTACCTGATTGCGTGGCGCGGGAACTTAATCGCAAAAGTTATCGTGTATAGCCGAATGAATGCTACCCCGAATATCTAGACACCAATCAGTAGAGTATTTGAGTCTGTCACAGGTATCGTTTTCAGGCATTTCAAATCCGCCCAGCGGTGTCTACGTTGAACCTCCAGTATGAGGCCCATGACGAGGCTAAACAGAGATCAGTGCGGCAGGTAAACCAACATGATACATTAGCTTTGTGCGTCAGTAGTGAGTCTTTGTCCTTCAAAGTCATAATACCCAAAAGAAATCGCACAAAAAGAATGCGATGACCATGTATGACACAACCTCCGGAAAACTGTGGCGAGTTTGTCATTGGAGACGGTGGAAACAAGACAAAGAGGAAAGCTTCTTTTCGTCGGCTTGCGCTTTATAGATAAAATTCTCGAGGGTTGCAATGTGGGCTTCTTGGTAAGGAATTTTGAATAGGTGTACGTTAGCGTGATTAAAAGACAGGACAAAAGAAGACACACAGGGACACACACACCGCTTTGTGTGTGTCCCTGTTTGTCTTCTTTTGTTCTGTCTTTTAATCGCGATACCGTACACCTGTCGTCGATTAACACGTCATTCCAAAACAGAATTTTTTTATTTGGCTAATGCCCCGTCTAAGTAACGATGTAGTCACGCAGAGCGTCTAAGAATACGTTGGAACGATCTTCTAAGTAAACTGCAGAATTTATTGCGTAGCAGAACGGCACCCACGCTGTTGGGTTCATCGCCTCTGAACCACAGCCTAAATGAAGCAAATGGCGATCGTTGCAATGAGGAAACATCTGTGAAACGAATGTTTACTACCAAACTGAAGTCCAAAGCTGATTTTAGGTTCAAAGAAACAAGCAGGCATCGCACTAAGTGCTCCATCCGCCTCTTGTACCGGAGGCAGAAACAGCGGCAACATCGAGTTGAATATCTCCAGTACGTCTCAAAGAACCGTTTCCAACGTGAAAGGCGTCTCGCCGAACTAAGCCAACGCAACAGCAAATAAAAAGCCCCCAGCAACTACCGCCGAGAGCACACCTGGCATTCAACACAACGCGTTCGCGCATGCCAGCATAGCGACGAAACAAGACTACTCGCAGATGGCGCCACTGCCTGCTCATTATGTCTTTGGCTCCTTTGGCCTTCTTGAAGCCCTTGGGTTCAACGATAGCAGGGGTAAAGAAAACCTGCCCGCAGTAGAGCTTAGTAGCAGTCTATGGGAAGTTTGGTGGTATAAAATTATGGGGGGGGGGGGGGGGGGAGACCACAAACAACGAAGGCATTCAAAAACCAAAGTTCCCGGTAGTTCAGAAAGTTTCATGCTGGGGATTCTATATGTTTTTTTTTTACTTCTGAAGTTAGGTTGCACGTTAGTCAAAATAATATGACTTTGGTGGCGCAAACCACCACCCCTATTCAAAGGGAACGCTCACAGCATCTGTTCATGATAGCATGATAGCATCCATCCTATGGGGCTGCATTGAAAAATAACTATCTATAGCTGTCGTGCTTTGTTGCAGACTCTGGCTGAATCATCACGCACAGCCTTAATGGTGAAAGAACAAGTTTTCGCTTTCCACTTTGCACAACCTTCTCCAAGTAACGAGAAACGTTGTGCATGTAGACGATGGCGGCGTCCCTTCGTATTTCGTCAGGTGGCTCGTGCAAGCCTTGCTATTTTCCTTCGCAGAAACAGTTCAATAAGTCTTTCAGCAACCCGCACTTGCGCATGGATCGTGGAGCCTGCTTCCGTAATGTGCCACGATTGCTGTTGGACAATTTTCGTCACTTTTTATTAGCAGAGTTTTTGAGTGATTTGTTAAAACGCAACTTACGAAGCTACGCTTGACAAGCTTGGACAACACAGAGTCGAATGACCCAAGCGGCGTATTGCTACGTCGTAATACAGGTACACCGAGCACGGCCTGTCGCCACACCTGAATAACTTCTCATGCAAATATGTTTTTTCGCCATTGTCAGGAAACTCAAGTGGCAAGCATCAAGATGACTGATAGACCGATGAATCAAGGAACAATGACAATGTAACACACATCGTCGAAGAGTGAGTTTCAATGCACTAGGAAACACGCGATTGTTCACCACTGTTTCCTGGATGTCTTATTTTCCACAGGTCTCGCCATCATGTAACGCACGCGCTAGTTCAGGCTGAATACATCACCCGTGACGGGGACCGCATGCGTCAATACCCCTTCCTGATTCTCAGTACGAAAGTTCGAATGAATTCATGGTATGCGGTTGCAAAATTCAGCATTTTTGTGCCTACAACGCCAAGGCTTTTGCATGATATATGTATATGTTTTTCGCGAACAGTGTTCCGCGCAGCTCCTCTAAATGCGCACTTTTATCCCGCTGAATGTGATCAAAACAATGTGTTATAATATTTATCGTGAAAATGAAATTAAATACTGCAGTTGTACACGCCAAACCGACGATATCGATATGACGCACACTGTAGTGTGGGACTCCCGATTCTTTTTAACCAGCTAGGGTTGTTTAACCTGCACCAATGCACGATACGCGCGAGATATTGCATTTCGCCCCCACCGAAATGTAGCCACCGAAGCCGGAATTTCATCGGGCTTAGGAACGCAACGCCAAAGTCGCTACACTACTGCGGAGGGTACATGTTGTTACGTTAGTGAAAGCGCAGGCATATATTTTATTCTTCAATACACTATGGTTCACGATGCCTCTTAGAAAGTTCAAGGAGCAATAGTCACATGCTAAATGTTAAAGGGAATACATTATTGTAGTTGTTTGAGCAATTATAAGAATAAATTTTTACGTACGGGGCCTAAATGACGCCGCATATGGTTTTCTCCTGTTGCCTCGCAGTGGATGTGGCGTCTAACATATATAACCACTCCACCACCACATATTCGGTTTTCGTCGATAAAATAGTTGGGAACTCAATGTATTGCGGTGCCTTCAAAGCCTTATTTTCCGGATTCGTATTGCATTGCAAATATGTTCCCTAAACCTTTCGTTAGCACACTGGCCAATCTGCTAAACATAACGTTGAGCGCATGACAGTGGGGTTTGGTAGACGACTTTTTCCGCCCATTCCATAAACTTGACCTTGTGTTTCTTATACACCGCTTCAACCGGCGAGAGGGAAAGTGCTTGCAACAAACTCACGGCGAGCATTTGTTTCATTCTTACTTGTGCGAGCCCGCACGGTGCTGCTCGGTCATCTCGTCACTACGTGGTTTGAAACAATTTTGAGATGATTTGTCTTTTCCTGCAACATCATTGCGCGGCGTCAGCTTATGAACGGTAGTCGGGGAAGCAGTATGTAGTTTTTGAGTGCATCACGAGATATATAAATTCGAAAATCTTGACTGCGCAAACATGCAATGCGCATCACCAGCCGTGGTGATCTGTTGTGAACTATTTTAGCTGCAATGGTTTCCACTCAACTGAGACAACAGGCGTCTGTGAATTACCAGATGGAATTGAAAAATTTTCACACAACCTGATTGCGTGGCACGGGAAGTGAACCACAAAAGTGTTCTTGTATGGCCCACCAAATGCAATCCTGAAACAACTAAGCACCAATGGTAGGCGTATTTGTGTCCTGTCATCGGTGTCCTTCTCACGCATTTCAAATCTGCGAAGAGATGTCCACGTCCAGCCTCCTGTATGAGGCCGTGACGAGGCAGAACATAGATTCCTTTGGCTTGTAAACCAACATAATAGCTGCGCGCCTCAGTGCTAAGTTCTTGTACTGCAAAGCTGTAATATCACACAGAAACCGCATAAAAATAATGCCATGACCATTTATGAACAATCACCGGAAAACGGGGGGGGGGGGCGTTTGTCGTTGGGGGCGGCACAACGAAGACGGTGAAACAGCTGTTTTCATGGCCCTGCGGTTTGTATGGCAAGCCGTCATTGCGAACCAGAATTAAATTATTTGTTGACGTATACCGCACCTAAGCAGCGAATTAATGGCGCAGTGCGTCTAAGAATTAGTTTGAACAATATTCTAAGCAAACAACACAATTCATTCTGAAGTAGAAAGACGACCACGCTGTTGCGATCGTCAAGTATGTTTCTTAACTTCTCATCGCTGCTAAACCACAGCCTAATGAAGTACACGGTGATTGTCGCAATAAGGACAGGTCTGTGAAACAAATATGTACTACACTACTGAAGTTCAAGGCTACAACTCCAAGGCTACAACATTTTCCACACATTCCATAAACTCAAGACCAGCAAGTCGGGACATCTCCCTTAGTTCGCAGCTCTCACAGGACGTGGCGTACGGACCTACAAGATTCAAAATTCGCGTAATGGCACACGCAGTTTACTCGACGAAAACGCAACACTCATAATGAAAGAAAGTTCCAGTTCCGCCAGAAATGCGAAGCATGGATTGCAACAGGAAATTACCAGACAGTCATAAGAAGTAAGGATAGCACTTTTATGGGCCGTATAAACTTGTATATTCGCTTTCTGCATAAATTGACAAGCATGGTGTCCGCGCGCACAGCAAGCTTGAATGCATCGCACTCGATAAACGCGTATACTCGCGGTCGAAACGCTGGCGTAAGCAAGCGCGGTGCATGCGAAGGGACCATCTTGCGGTGTATCGCTTCAACACAAACTCAGAGCCGAGAACACACAGTACGCTCAAAGCTACAAGCGAAGGACTCCGTCCAAACGCAGATCGCTTCCAAGATACGGCCGCGCGACCGTGCACAGCCGCCGCATATTCAATTGCAGTAGGATAGAACGCCGCCGCCTCCCACCCCTCCTCCCGGGGCCTGGCGCTCGAACGAAGGCGGCGCGCTTCCTCCCCGCTCTCCTCCCTTTCTCGCGGGCGAGATTGAACCGCCATCTATGGCCCCTCTCGCAAGCTTTCACTCGCACATACACCGTAGAGCGCGCGGCGACAGCGTGAACGCCCTTGGACATTCTACGGAACTTCACCGCGACGGCGACAGTAGAAATGCATCTGGAGTGTCCATATAATTGTTTTCGAAAAATAAATAAATAAATAACAGGGCGGCGTCAACAGCTTGCAGCACCGAGCCCGAATCGGGAATTGCTTATCTGATAACCGCCGCGCCTATAAGACGAGCAGCCGGCTAGTCCATAGCAAATCAGCAGTTTCGCTGCCATTGACAGGCGCTTCCAGAAAGCCGCTGCGTGATCTTGAAAAAGCGTCCTGCCCCCGTCCCGATTTGAAATTTAGTCTGATTTAGGCTCAGGTAAAGCGCAATAAACGAAGCCACATGAACATATGAAGCCCCAAGCACGAAGATCAGACAAATATATGTGCTACCCATCATTCCCATAGTGGCTGAATAACCGCAGCGCCTGAGTTCCCTCTGGCAAATTGCAGGAAAGTCTGCATGAAGTCTCGTCATACAGCGCAGCGTCCGCGCGCCTGCGCGTTTCGCCCGTTTGTATTAAAATAAGTTTCATGCACTAAGAGGAAGCGAAAATCTTAAATGACAGCAAGCGAGCCGCAGTAAATTGGTTGGAAAAGGCAGTGTTTTTGCGGTGATGTTCGGAGGAAAGTGTGGGTGGTTGCAGGGCCTTGTCTAGGCATACCTGATGCTGACGGCGCAACTGCGCTCAGTCGTGTCGACACTGATGCCGAGGACACGAGAGTGAGTGAGTGAGTGAAAAACTTTATCAGCTCTAGATTCGCTGGTCTTCTGCGGTCTTCAGATGGAATCGTCCATCTTCTAGCACAACGGTCCGTTGCCCTTAGTCCAGGGCTCCACTGGATGCTACTGCCAGTTGTGCTCGCCGAATCAAACCTTGTTGGTCGACGTGGCGATCGCTGGAGAGCACTCCCTCCCATTGCTCCGCACTCGGGTTTGGTATAACGGGTACCACGTCTATCTTCTGGCATGCCCACGTTATGTGATACAGCGTGGGTGTTTCGTGGCACCAGGGGCATTTGTCATTGTATTGTGTGGGATAAATTTTGCTGAGTACGTTTAGGTTCGGGTACGAGCCCGTTTTTAGCTGCCTCCACGCGACAGAGTCCTCTCTGCTAAGGGAGTTGTGCGGTGGTGGATACCGCTTTCTGCAGCCCTTGTAGTAATTTAGTATCGCCGAATAGTCTTGGGGTACAGGTTCGGTCTCCTCGAGGTCGCCTATGTTGGATGCTCGGTAATAAGTGTACCCTCGAGCTATCCTGTCCGCCTCTTGGTTCCCTGCTACTCCCGTGTGTCCCGGCGTCCATACTATCGTATGCCTAATTGGTTCTTCTTTTGTTTGTCGTTCTGTTATGGAGTCTCCGGAGCGGAGTATGCGGAGCGCTCCGTGCCCTATTCTGCCGCGTAGGTAGTTGCGGCACGCTGTTTGCGAGTCTGTAAGGATTGTTAGAGACCGTTTAGACCGATATGCCTCCGCTGCCGCTAGAGCCACGGCCGCTTCTTCAGCCTCGACTATCGTACAGCCTTGTAGTGATGCGCTGGTGATCTCGCGTAGGTTCGAATCAATCACCGTTGCTACCGCGCTGCTGTTGCTCTGCCCCGCTGCTCTGGCGTACGTGGCTGCGTCCACGTATACTGTCGTTTCTTGGGGTGCTAGTGTCTTTTGTAGGTATTCAGCCCTCGCTTCTCTGCGTGCTTTGTGTAGGTTGGGATCCATGTTCCGGGGTATGGGTGCTACTTTTAGTGTGTTGCGATACTC
The DNA here is from genome assembly GCF_050947875.1 of Dermacentor variabilis. Classification (NCBI taxonomy): domain Eukaryota; kingdom Metazoa; phylum Arthropoda; class Arachnida; order Ixodida; family Ixodidae; genus Dermacentor; species Dermacentor variabilis. Next base: position 3,733,250 of record NC_134568.1, read on the forward strand.
GTCCGGAATTGTTTCGGTCCTCTGTATCTCTTGAAGTTGATCGGCGCAGCCTAGTTTCTTCAGGAGCTCCCTGCCAGATGCGGTCTGCTGTAGTCTGCGTTGTTGGGAGGCTAGTTGCGCCTCTTTCAATTCGTCGAAGGTGTTGTGTAGTCCTAAGGCTAGGAGCTTTTCGGTTGAGGTGTTGTGGGGAAGGTGGAGTGCGGTTTTGTAGGCTTTGCGTAGAATCGCGTCCGCCTGTTGTACCTCACTCTTGATGGGATTGTAGTATGTAAGGGTGTATGCCACTCGGCTGACGACCAAGCTTCTGACCAGCTTGAGTGTGTCCTCCTCTCGCATGCCGTGGCGTCTGTGTGAGATGCGCGTGATCATGCGGGCCACTTGTAGGGTGGATGTCTTGAGTAGGGCGAGGGTGTGGGTGCAGCGTTGGTTTGTCTGTATCCACATCCCCAGAATTCTGATGAGCGTCTTTTCCGGTATCGGCTTCCCCTCGAGGTAGACGTTGAGCTTTAACTCGTCCCTGGTGGGGACTGTGCGGTTTTGCTTTCCTCTCCAAACTCTCAGCAGCTCGGACTTCTCAGTGGAGCAGGCTAGCCCTCTTGCTCTGACGTAGTCCTCTACGCAGGTGGCTGCCTCTTGTAACTTCTCTTCTTTCTGTCTGAGCGAGCCTGTGTTAACCCAGATGGTGATGTCGTCGGCATACATGGCATGGTGTATGCCGTCGATTTCATTTAACTGTTTTGCCAAGCCAATCATTGCTATGTTGAAAAGCGTGGCGGAGATGACCGACCCTTGAGGCGTCCCTTTGTTTGGAGTAAGGAACTTCTCTGATCGGAGCCCTCCGAGGCCAATCGTTGCCGTTCTGTTTGAAAGGAAGGCTTTCACGTAGCCGTAGACTCTCCTCCCGCAGTTCAGGTCGTTCATGCCCGTGAGGATAGCTTCGTGGCTTACATTGTCAAAAGCCCCCTTGATATCCAATGCCATTATTATATTCTCCCCGCTCCTGGGGACGTTCCCGAGTACTTCTTTGATTTGAAGCGGTACGTCTTGGGTCGATAATTTTGCTCTGAATCCAAACATGCTGTGGGGATACAGTTCGTCGTCCTCCATGTACTGTTGTAGTCTCAGCGTCACCAGTCGTTCGTACAGTTTTCCCAGGCACGATGTGAGCGAGATCGGTCTGAGGTTCTCAATTTGCAGTTTCTTGCCCGGTTTAGGAATCATCACTACCTCCGCATGCTTCCACTCCTCGTGAACGGTCTCAGCTTCCCAGTGTTTGTTGAGAAAGTCGGTTAATTCTGCGACTAACTCTTCACTGAGGTTGCGGATGAGTGCGTTATTTATCTTGTCTGCACCCGCGGCTGTGTTTCTGGTTGTGTTTCGAATCGCTGCGTAGACCTCTTCTCGCGTGATGGGTCTGTCCAGGTTAACGTTTTCTCTTCCGCGGTAGCGCTCTGCGTAAGCTGCTGGGTTTGTGTCCCCGAAGCATTTAACGCGTACCTTCTCCAGGAGTTCCGAGTCTGGTCCCTTGAACTGGTGGATGAACCGATAGATGGTTTTGTTGTTTTCTGCCTTGGTCTTGGTCGGATGTATGAGAGCCTTGAGGATATGCCACGTCCTCGCTGTGTTCAAAGTTCCATTGAGGGAGTCGCTGAATTGCTGCCAATTTTGCCTTGCCAATTGCGCCGCGTACTCCTCTGCTTTCGCTGTGACTTCTGCGATCTTTATCTTTAGCTTCCTGTTGTATTTTGGTTCCTTCCACCTCTTGGTGAGCCCGCGTCTAGCTTCCCACAGCTTGAGCAGTCTGGCGTCTACCTCGGGCGTCTGCGTCGTTAGCGCGATTTCTTTGGTGTACTTGCGCTGTTTTTCAATGAGCATTTTCCCCCACTCTTCTATCGATTGGATCCCGTTCTCGGCGAGATTCCTATCGCATGCCTCTCGAAAAGCGCTCCAGTCCGTAATTTTTGCCGATCCCAACTGACGCCTTAGCCTGTCCGAAGTTACTTGCGTCTTGAGTATGTAGTGGTCAGTACCCAGGTTCTCTAACAGGTTCTCCCACACTGCTTGTTCCGCTCCTCGTATGAACGTGAGGTCGGGGCAGGTGTCGGTACTAACGCTGTTTCCGATTCTGGTTGGAGTGTCTGGGTCTGTGAGGAGGTTGCAGTCGGTGTTCTCTGCTGCCTCCGCTAGCGTTTTGCCTTTTCGGTTTGCTGTTTGGTATCCCCAGCTTTTGTCCATGGCGTTAAAGTCTCCTAGGATGATTAGCGTGCTGTCTTTCGCTAGTTTGCGTGCGCCATGGAAAAGCTCGTAGAATTTTGCCTTCCTCTGTTTCGGGGGGCTGTATGCATTTACAATAAATATACTGCCCCTCTTTCTTTTCTTCTTTTGTATAATTTCTACAATCACGTGCTCTACGTCGGTGTCGGCTATCCTGTCGTGGTTTATGGCGATGAGTGCCTTGCTGACTAGGGTTGCCGTTCTTCATTTCTCTTGAGTCTCGTAACACGTGTATCCTGCGAGTGTTGGTGTCGTGCCCGTCTCTTGAAGTGATATGATGTCGGGCGGTGTTTGTTGTGTGTGAATGTATTGTTGGAGGAGGCCCTGCTTCTTACGGTAGCCTCTGCAGTTCCATTGCCATATATCTAAGGTTTCTTGCTTGCTTAAAGTTGTACTGGCCATGTTTAAGCCTCCTTGTTGTTTGCGGATGTGTCGGCGAGGGATGCCAGCGCGGGGTGGTGGTAGGCCTTCTCTCTAATGTTCTCGGTAAACTTCTGCTTGCGGATGCTGCTCCGGAGCTCTGTGACTTGTAATTGCACTTGCTGCATTTGTTGCTGCTGTTGCTGCATCATCTGCTGCATCATTTGCTGAATCTCTGCTTTAAACGTGGCGAAATCCTCGTTGCCTGCTTGCCATGGGGCTTGGGTTTGTACGGTCTGTGGCTGCGGAGAGCTGTTCGACCTAAGGTCTCGCACTGCCTTCGTTAGCTCTGCTATTTGGCGTTCTAGCTCTTTCTGCCTAGAGCGTGATAGCTCTCATTCGCGTCTCAGCGCTATTTTCTCTGCGTCCTCCTGTCTAGGCTGTTCGCGGTTGCTGTTTGTGTTGTTCTTTTCGTTAGCTACCCCACCCGAGTGCGGAGCAAATCAAGGGTTTTCGGCTCCCCAGCTCACCTTGACGCCATCCGCTCTTTCCGGTTGGCTCGTTCTTCGTCTTCTTCTTCTGCTGCTGCTGCTGCAGCTGGCTCCCTCCTTTAATGGCCAGGGGCGGCAGGGGCGGGAAGGACCGTGACCGGCTCCGTGAACGGCTCCGCGACGCCCGGGATCTCGAACGGCTCCGCGAAGTCTCCCTCTCCGAGCTGAACCATCTCGGCTTCTTGCCGTGGTCGTCCCGGCTGCGACGTCTGCTCTCGCGTCCACCGCCGTTGTTGCCACCGTTGGTCTTGCCTCGCAGGTCCCTGGCTTTCTTTAGTCGGTCTTGGCACTCCCGCGATCCGGTAGCGTGGTTGCCTCCGCAGATCAGGCATCTCGGGGTACTCTGGTGATCCTTTGGCGGGTTCTGCATCCCGCACTGTTTGCAAGCCTGGGCGTCCGGTGTGGGGCACACGTCGGAGCGGTGGCCTTGTTGGCAGCAAACGTGGCAGATTTGTCTTGTGGGCCGGTACGGGTAGCACTTGTACTCGGCTCCGCAGTAGATGACGTGTTTCGGTGTGATGGGTCCATCAAAGGTGATGACGGCCGTCTTGGTCTTGCCTAGTCTTCGGGCGCTGTGGATGGTGACACCCTGTGTGCGCGTCCACAAGTCGGTTTTCAGTTCCTCCGGTGTCGCTCCGGGGTCCACTCCGTGTATCACGCCACGACGGGTGTTTTCCGGTGCGGCCACGTAAGCGTTCACGTCATATGAGCGTCCCTCGATAGTGAGGCTAGTGATGCGTCTCGCGAGCTGGGCGGCCTCCTCGTTCGGCGTGCTCACGATTAGTATGTTGGACCCTGTGCGGAGTCTCGTGATCAGGTCTCTTCCCTCGAACTTGTTCCTGCATGCCGCGGCTACGGCCCGGGCCACTTGAAATTGCTGGAGCGACTTGACTACGAGTCCCTTCGGTCGCAAAATAATCTTTAAGTCGTCTCTGAGGAGCGGGGCAGCCTCTGCCTAGGCTGCCGCTGCGCTCCTTTCCCGTCTTTTTTCAGCGCGCCGGAAGCTGGCGCGCCAGTTGTCGGCGGTGGGGCCGGGGAATTCCCGGCGCTGGCGGCGTTCCGTCCGTTCTTCCTCTGTCGATTCTTTTGGCGTTTGGTCTTAACCAATTCCCAATTTGCTTCGTCTTCTTTGTGAGTGTCTTGCTGCTCCTGCATGGCGGAGTCCTCGATCTCCCCGTCCGCCGAATTCTCGGAGTCGGAGGCACCGAGGTGGTCGTCATCCATCTGTTGTGCTTCTCGCAAATTCTGGGTTGGTCTACTCGTCGATGGCTCAAAATTCGGATATTTCGTGGAGCGGGAGTCGGGTCCAGGCTGCATCGCTATCGCTGAGCGGGCCTAGCTGCCCGCAAACGCCCGTAGTCGTGCTAAACCTCGGTAGGCTTAGCGGCGAGCGTTTCCCGTCAAAGTCTGGTAATTTGCCAAAAAATGGTCCTACCGTCTTGAAATCGGAGTCCGGGTGATCCAGCTTGTGAGCTCTCTCAGATCCAACCCAAAAGTTGGCGGCCCGGTGGGTCGAGATAGTCGGTGAGGGTCGAAATCTACGGAGCCCATGCGACGAACGTCCGCACTGCACCGCTTCTTCTTCTCTCACGTGTCGAGACCAGGACACGAGAAACACTTGCGTTAACGAAACTCCGGAACCGCGACGACGCTAAAGTTAAAGTTAACTAGGGTTGGCGGTGCTAGCCAACGTCCTCAGCCTGACCTAAACCGCCATCCTTTATTTTGTCCGATCAGATTGTCGTGCGGCTTCACCGGGCGTCTTATAAAAGGAAAAACGCACTTTTGTCGATGCAGTTCACGTATTCTCAAAATGTGATTTTCATAGAATAACGCAAGCGTTCGAAACGGTGGTGACGGGCGCATGTTTCTGGATATGCGGGCGCAGTATTGACGTCGGTAATATCGGTTGGCCTCAGTTTACAAGTCTATTTCCGTGTACGTACCAGGTCACGTTATGTTCAATGCCCCACACATCTATTTCTTTTTTATATTTTTTTTATTTTTGCGTAGGGGACCTCTACAAGCCTAGTGCCTTTCCTGAGGGCTTAGTAAATGACGAGATTATATGAAGAAAATCATGTGCGACTGGTGAATGCTCAAAGACCTGCTTTACGAAAGGGCTTCAAGTAAGGCGTATTAGATTGAACAACCTAGAATAGTTCTCTTCTTTTCGCAAGCTCGCATTAAAGGAAGCTCTCCGAAATCATTTATTTCATAATTCACACGGCACGTTATGCCAAGCACTTGCCTTTAAACTAAGGATTAGTGAAACCGTAATCAAGCCGAATATAGACCAATGTATACAACCAATGTAGAACTCGCGAAACACACCACGTTTGGTGAGTGGCTATAATGTTCTGCTTATTTGCCTAAGGTCGTGGTTTGAAACCCGGCTGTTACGATCTTTGTTTGCCAATTATAAACTACAACCTCTTGTTTCTTTACGTTGTAATGAACGTTAAGAAACCCTAGATGAAGATCATTTAGTATACCCTGGCCTACGGCATCCTATATTGCACCCCTGTTCAGATTCGCGTCGTTACGATCAGTCAACCAAAACTACCGATATATTACGCAGACCAATACTAGTCAAGCAATTGTTTCTCGTGATGTCCGTTCTTTCTTTAGCCCCCCATCTCACATTCTGGGAAATACTCAGCATGATCAGGTACTTAATACGGGTGTGGATAATTTTGCACCGGGTCTAAATCGTTCAACGCGCTTGAACTGAAAGTTTCCGTGTTTTCATTTTTTGCCAATAACACGCATACTAAACTATTACAGCACGAGCTTTGTGCAATGTCAATTACAGAAATAACGGTTAAATTGGTTTGGCTCTTTAAGCCTAAGCCTATGTCCTTAGTGTCTAGGCAACGTGAAATCCAAATAAATGGTTATTCAATTAGCTAAGACACGCCGTTCATCGCTCTGTACTTAGTCCTGTTTCCAGGAGTGCAAGAGACACCTCTGTTAACGTCAGAAACACTGAGGAGTCAAAGGTATCATTCCGCAGGTCTCCGAGTCCTACTGTTGCCGTGCGCTTTGACAAGAATGCCCGCACGCCTAACGAGGGTACCCCGCAGGGCTCGGTCATTTCGCCAATTCTCTTTAACATCGCGATGATCGGGCTAGCCCAGAAACTGAACGAGATCGAGGGCATCCAGCACGCCATGTATGCGGATGACATCACGGTCTGGGTAAATCAGGGATCATTGGGCCAAAAAGAAGAAAAGCTTCAGAAGGCGGCAACATGCGTCGAACAATTTGTCAAGGAGAGAGGCCTCGCGTGCTCAACCGAGAAAACAGACATTCTGAGGATTGGAAGGAACACAACCAGGGAAAAGATAGAAGTGTATCTGGAAGGTCAAGTCATACCAGAGAAGGACATAATACGCATCCTCGGCATGTGGATCCAGAGCAGCAAATGGTGCGGACACACGCTAGGTCTGCTCAAGCAATCGACGGAGCAAGTCAGTAGGATGATCACGAGAGTGCCGCGAAGACGGAGCGGCATGAAGGAGGGGGACACGATCAAGCTGGTCAGGAGCCTGGTGGTCAGCTGGGTCACGTACTCACTCCCGTACCACAACATGAAGCAACAAGAGAGAGAACAAGCTGAGACTCTCATCAGGAAAGCAAACAAGACGGCGTTGGATCTGCCCAGAAACACGTCGAACAACAAGCTACTCAAGCTAGGTATCCACCATAAATTTAAAGAGCTCAAGGAGACACAACAGGGTGCGCCGCCGTACAGGCTCCAGCAGTCAACCACCGGCAGGGCGCTGCATAAACCATTGGGCTATAAAAACATAGACGCAACGAAGGATAGGATGGCTAACATACCAGAGTCTTTTCGACAGACACTGAAAACTAGCCCCCTACCGAGGAATATGGATCCGAATCTGCATGCGGCCTGAAGATAGGCGCGAACAGAATACGTAGAAAAACACCTGGCCACTAAAAACAATGTGGTATACACGGATGCAGCCCTATACCCGTGGGACCACAACACCATAGAACATAGAGTTGCGGCACTGACCATGGATCACATGGGAGAGCTCATAAGCAGCGCAACCCTAAGGAGCTGCACGGTAACAGAGGGGGAAGAAGCAGCTGTGGCTCTAGCAGGGGCGGAGGGTTACCATAGAAACAGATCCTTGATAATACTCACAGATTCCAAAGAAGCATGCAGAAATTACACGGCAGGTAGAATAAACAAAGGGGTGCTGCGAATCCTCCTCGAGGCAGGGCTTCTGAACGAAAAGATATTGCATGCGATTTTCCGGGTGCCGAGTCACACCTGAATAGAGGGTAACCACAGGGCGGACAGTCTAGCTCGCGAGCTTACATACCGAGTGGGACAGTCAATGGACCTGGATACCACTATGACAGTGGAACCAACCTACGCGGAAACACTAAACCATCAGAAAGGCAAAAGGATAATATATCCACCACCCCACCTATCTTTAACACAACACGAAGCAGTCGGCTGGCGAAGGCTGCAGACAGGAACATTCTCCAATCTACACATCCTACATAAAATGTTTCCCAGTCAATACAAGGACACATGCCCATGGTGTGGGGCCATGCCAACACTATATCACATCACATAGGAGTGCAGAAATAACTTCTCTTTTCACAAAGAAAACAACCCAGTGCGGAACAGTGGGAGGGCCTGCTCACCAGCGGCGTTCTCACAGTCCAAAAAGGATTGGTGCAACACGCTGTCAAAGTGGCCAGGCACAGCGGTGCACTGGAATAGGGGCTCAAGACGACCACTCAAGACGACGGAGACTTCAGTAAAACACGAAGACCTCTGTTAGCCACTGAAAGCTGTAAATAGAGCAATAAAGTTTTTCCTTCCTTCCTGAGGAGTCAGAGCAGCTTAGCGCAGCGATATCATTCGTTCTAATCGATACATATCGATACAGAGAAACCAGCCTGGCGGAAACAACCCAGGCACGCCACGTGCTTCAGTTCTCGTTATGCCGACGTCAGCAAAGGCGCGGTCCCACCATGGCAGCAGTAGCGCATGCTTACTAAGAACTTTTGACAATTCGGCGGAGAAGCGGCCTCACTTCATCGTGCGCACTGGCGTAGTATATACGTGCACCCTCATCGAGGCGCAATAACTCATCTGCAGCATCTCTGAGCCTCACGGGGATCCGCGCAACGGGGCTGCACGAATCGCAATCAAAGCGAGAGAGCTGTTTACACCGTGCCGTGCGCATAGACCGTCGTCTACAGCAGTTATTGCGTATGCCGCGGCGGGTCTGTGTCGCTTTAAGACACATCGCCGCTAGTGTCCCTGTATATGTTCCCGCAGGAAGCAGTGTTGCGCATAGGTCCGTTTTATGTTCCTACTCTGCAGTGAAGCCACTCTTCACGCACGCAGGAGGCAAATGCCGCGTGGTGTTCCATTTCGTTTTCTGTCTGCTTGGTCACGACTTACATACGGCGCTTGTTCGCAAGCCCTGAGCAAAATGACACCTTTTAATTCAGGCTACTGTCGAACGATTGGCGTAACCGGGAGGGTGCCAACCCCCCGAAATCTTTAGTTTGTATGTACATATATACGCGTACATATACAAACACACGTACGGCTGGGCACATATACAGAAAGAAGTGTTTCTATAAACACTGGAGGTCATGGTAGTATGACTGACACATACCTCTTTTAATTCTTTTGTCTTTGTCTTTATGATTATCTACCACAGTATTCTTTTGTAGAGTGATACACATACAGGTAATACACTGTGGGCTGCAAAGTGTGAATACCTATTCTTGATTTCTACCTTTCTCTGGTGTCCCGCTAAGGTAAGATTGGTGCAAAAAATTGTCTTCCCAATGTATGCGTTCCCACAAAACAAAACAGGAGCAGATGATAAGCGACATTAATGGTGCGTGAAATAAAACATCTGTTCTTAACTTACCACTGCCATTCCAATCTGGTGCGATTTTCTGCTTTGTTGTGTACTCTAGCACAGGTGCTACGCAGTTCACTTCGTGCCCAAAGGAACTATGACACCATAGCAGGATGTCAATTTTGTTTTTCAAAATCTAAGCGAAACTCTGGTTATGGGGGACAGTTGCAAACCTATAGTTTTGCTTTGTATCTTGATTATGTTGTAGAGCAGGGTAGAAAGCAAGAACAGATATTTATAATTTCGGTTCCCACTGTGCATTGCAGGGATATGTTTCAATGAATGATAATACTATTTGGTGGTGGTGGTGGTGGTGGTGGTGGTGGTGGTGGTGGTGAAGTGTAGCAACAGGTGGGTTTAGCCTGGCGAACAAGGCCGGCAATTGCTCCGCCCGAGCGTCTCGCACAATACCGCTGAAGGATTTGACCATATGTCCATCAAACCGGTCTCCCTTAAGAAATCGATGAGGAGACGTGAAGTTTCTTTGCGGGCTATAACTGATCCCTCGGGAAATATAAGGTCTTGCAGGCGCGCATGCGGAAGGTCCTTGTTTTGCAGATTTTTCAGGAGAGTGTCTCTTTCATCTTGGAATTGCTGGCAGGACCACAAAATATACTATTTGGGAGATAAACATATGAAAGGCAAGAGAATTAAGCTCGAAGTCTACCATATCAGAAACTGGGAATTTTATGTGTAATTGAAATTTTGTGATTCCCAGTGATGAAGAAACAGTTTTGACAATATTTGCCAAGGCAACTAAGTCACTCATGCTCACAAAGGAAACAAAATAAAACAAGCAAGATTCAAGAAGTTCGAACTTGCAACCTAAAGTGAGACACCTCACATGTATTTATGAGCATAAATTACATCTGGCGCATAATCTGCTTGTACAAGATGCCGAACAATAAGTTACTGTTGCTTTCTCTTTCGAGCATTTGGCTCTTCTGAACACATGCACATTGTGTGGCACAGATGCGTAGATGTAGCTGGGCACAGCTGTTATTCAGCATCAATGTGTTTTTATGGTCCTGTACAATTATCGTTCTAAATTATAGTTAGCAAATAGCCTATCTATTGGGTTGATCAGCTCCGTTTTAAACAAAACATACTGACAGATTCCCCTGTTTATCGCTAACAAAGAGATGGGTACATCATTTCAGATTTCAAGAAACAGCTGTGGAACAGAACAAATGCTGAAGACAGAAAATCTACAATGACAAGTACCTTTTTATTAAATGCCATGTACTAGCTTTTTCTGCAATGAATACCATTATTACCAAAAATTGTAGCCTGAAAAAATAATTGGGAAATATTTACAAAAGTGACAGAGATTAGAAATGCATGTCAATTTCAAATGTTTTCTTAAACAAGATCACAATAATTGAAGTTTCATTAATTTCAGCAAAATGCTGACATCTCATTATTGAAGCTGGTCAGTGCTGAAGGTATTCTTAGTTTGTAAGAGCCCTGAGACTGGCAGCTCTGAAATATTTGTCACCATACTTGGTGGAACATGCTTTGCTCTTTCAGATATTACTTTGCCTAAAAGCCTTCTGTAAGCCCGGTGGGACAATTCCCTGTGGAAGAGAAATCTATTTGATCATTACTTCTTGGGTTTGTGTATCTCAGAACTGGTGCTAGTCTGAGTTCTTAAAAAGTAGACGTTATTGAGTACTGTAATTCTAATGCCTGCCACTGCTATAAATTTCTGTTTGTGAAAATTGTCACATTGTCACGAAGCAGTTACGTTCAATAATTGGTGGCAGTCACCGCTGAAACACTCAGTACAAAACACAAAATAAATATATGGAGTAAAAGTGTAAATGTCGAACACAGTTATAATCAACCCTACATTTCACAGAACTGTCTTTTTATTTGTTAGTGTGCCAATAACAATTGCACATTCACAAATATTTTAGTATTGCACTTCTGGCAAATGCAGGAAAATTCACCGTCCTTAACAGAAGCCCTTGGGAAGACAGACCAGATTCGCTTCGACAAGAGGACTTGCCTTAAACTTTGCGTCCCTATGCTGTAGGTCACTGCAGCAAGGGGAAGGTTTTGCTGATTGAATATTACTCTAAATATTTTTATTATTTGTACTAGAGGTTTGAAAAAATAGCCAATTGTAGAGTTCTTCATGCAGATTTCGTTTCAAATTTTCACAAAAAGCAGTGTGCTGCAGCTAACTCAGCTCCCTGTAGGCTGCAAGGTGCCGATATCTATTCAAACAGCATGTAAAGTTACAAGAAGCATGCAAGTTTAGTAGGCAGGCAGGCAAGCAGGCTTGCCTACTACTAAAGAGTATGTATACATACTCTTGAAGATTTGCAGAATGCTGATATCTAATTGAAATTGCAATCTGTAAAATTACTTAAAGTGGCTTAATATTTTTTCGAATAGTTCCAGTAATTGTACAAGCCGTTTGGATAGGTATCGCCACTTTGCAGTATACAACTAGCTAAATAAGATACAGCATGAAGCTATTTGAAATTTTTATACACAAGTGCCCATAAAGATATATTGCCACTAGTAGGACATAACTAAAGAACACCAGCTACACAAAAACCAATGACAATTCAAATCTACATAAAACTCCCTATGAATGGCAGTACATTCAAATCTCTAGTACAAATAATTAAAGAAAAGATGTTTCGAGGAGCATTTCCCCTTAATAAGCGGGTGTCAGTGTTTCTACCAAAGGATTAGAAAATGCCTTGAGGCATACCATAGGGAGTTTTATAAATAACACACGCACGCATCTGCCTAAAAAGCCCCATGCCCTTCTTGCATTCCTTACACATTTTCTGCATTTTGTTGTATGTCACCATTTGCATCCCTTAACACTGAGGGCGCACAACCAAAAAACAGCCTATTAATACACTGAATTTTTAGCCTTTAAAGGGGTTGTATGCGGATGGGGGCAGCCAACTCTAGCATGAGAATAAACAAATATTTGTTCTCGCATTAATGAAACCAGCCAAAATATAATCTCGCTAATCTGGAAATGAATGCACAATGAACCTTGCTGATTGTTACATTAGTGTCCCGAACAAGATATTTTGATATTTATAATTCCCATTTTAATTCACTTTCCTCTAGTAACTGGGCTCTGACCTAAATACTTAGTGTAGGAGACTAACCCAGGCCTGGAAGCCAATATTTAAATCTGAAATAGACATTCATCCCCCGACCACATGGCACTGCTACGTCATCAGAAGAAGCATGCATCCATGGACATATAGTCTGTAAAATTATTTTTAAATGATCTGTAGCGTTACTCTTGCACTAACAAATTCAGCAAATTAGGAAATACATCTGCTATTTAAAGCACTGCTGCAAACCTGTGTATTTGAGAAATGCCATACTCAAAAGGTCTAATACAACCAATGTGCGCATGAAACCTATGCTGCCGTTGACATTCGTGAGTGTGGCAAATAAGCACTGCGAAATGCCAAGGTTATCATAGCTTTCATGTCTCAAACCTTGTATGCGAGTACCAGTATCTTTGCAGTGAAAGGAAGTCACATTATTACCATACTTATGAGGGGAACGCATGTTTCTCTAGTTCAATATTTTCTTTCTTGTGCTCCTAAATCCTTGAGTTCTTCAAAAATAACGGCTGCTTGAAATAAGCACTCTACATTGCTCTTATATTTATCCTGCACCAGAGCCCGTGTTATGTTACATTACCTAACACATTGCAGTGCTGCAGATTAACAAAGGAAGAAAAAAATACCTTAAGTTTGCATTTTAGCCTTCTGTACAACAAGGATTAAGAACCTATCAATTACAACCACAAGTACAAAAGAACTACGAGAAATGGGGCTTAAAGGCAGGTATACATTATAATAGCAGGAGTTGATGGTGAGAATTCTAGGAGAAAGGAACTATTAAAACAAGGCACTAAAGACACATATGAATTATAATAACAAATATTTGCAAAGAATTTGAAGAGACAAATAGAATGTCTGTTCAAATCACTCCACCCCAACATTCATCCATGGTTCGATAAGTGATCACAGCTGGTGATGCTGTTTCGATAGATCGTGATGAGGCACAGCTGTGAAATAGGTAGAACATGTAGAGGGGTCACCAAAGGTTGCACGCTGGTTGCACAGCAGGTTTCCTTGATCTCCGGACTCACTCGACACTGATGTGTTGAGCCTGGTTACACGTAGTTCGCAAGAGGCCTGGCCCGTGTGTGCGGCATGGCTTGGGTAAAATTTCGAGGCAACCTGAAAAACACAGATCCATATATTTAAGCACCAAAATATTCTGTACCATAGGGCAAATCTGAAGTTTACCATCTACACATAGCAGATGATGAAAACAGACACAAGTCACCAGACTCAAGGTATATAAATGTGCAAAAGTGTAAATGAATGTGAAGAGCTGCTTATAGGATGGAATCCTTCATTTTGCCTTTTGTGGATCAATAATAGTATCTTAACATAAAGTCAGGTGTACATGACCCTCCCTATTTGTGCCAGTAGGCTATTCCATGCCAGCTGTTCCAGCCTGGCACACGACCACTTGGAATTTCTTTTTTAAAACTGAGGGCCCGTCAATATAGAACAAATCTGAATTTCACGCAATACTTAAGGCAAAAAAAATGTTTACTCGCGTAAACAATATATCAAATTTTGTGTAACGCACCAAAGTATGCATCATAAAATGGGAAAGCCAAATATTTGGTTCCTTCATTAAGAGGGCCAAATTGTTAACGACAATGAAGAAAGGCCTTACACCAAAAACTTAACTGCTTATTAGCCACTGCTCAGTTTATTATGGCTGATTAAAGATGGACAAAGTGGCTTATAACTTTATTTTCACAGAAGTGACCTACAGCAAAAGCTGCAAATTTATGGAATCCATGTGTTTAGGACTTGTGCTGTGTGCAAGAACTGGTTTCCGAAAGATACATTATGCAGCAGTGCAGAGAGAGGAGGATGAACTTGGAAGAGAAGTCAGTTTTGGTGTACGTTTATCGGCCTACTTACCATTGAGGCAGCCCTAGTAAATTTATGCCAAATACCATGTATGAGAGTACATTTTATTGTTTTTAAATTGGTAAAGCTTTATCAAAGTATTTTTTGTGTTAAGCAAGAAAAAAATTGCACTAGTGGTCTCTTGTAGTTTTAAAAGTTGCATCGCATTTCGTCTAATACACATGGCCTCTTGGCGGCTAAGATAAAATGCATGGACTTGAGCATCCCTGCACAGATAGCAGGGAGTCTAAACTGATTGGAAGTTGCTTCTTTAATTGCTGAGTGACTACAAGCCATTTCACTCAAAAATACGCCGCTTAATTACAGGTATTTACTTGAATCTTTCTGTCGGCTGTCAGACTGCTGGCATTATCACTAAGGATGCGAACTCCCTAGTGGACGTACTCGGGACATGGTGGCGGCAGGCTGCAGTGGCAGAAGCCGCCAAAGGCTCCCAACTTCCTAGTGGACGTAGTCAGGACAGGGTGGTGGTAGGACGCAGGGGTAGGAGCCGCCAGAGTGTACCTGCAATAAATTTGCACAAAAGTTCTTAGTCCTACGATGTCACCATTTACAATAAAAATTGAGCTGTCTGTGTAACATGGTTGCTCTAGTACTGCATTTGTAACATGGCGAGAGAGAGGGGAAGCGCGCTTTTATAGCACCATTTCAAGTTTCGGAGACGCATCGAAGGACGATGCAGCAGGAGCGTTCTGTCCGCTCTGTTCGCGCCCTTCATCACGTTGACGCTGTGACAGCGAGTGTTCGCGGTCATTGAGTGAGATCTGTTCATGTTTGCACGTGCGCGCGTAACACCGCGCTTGCTAATTTACAGAGTAAGCGATTGTTTACTGCAGTTTATTCAGGCGATGAAACTACGAACCTTGGTTCGTTCAGTTGTTCGTGCAGTGCTTCAAGCAGCATTGGGGGGAAACTGCTACATTTTTGTTTTTACATTTCTAGGGGGTTCAAAAGCAGTGCTGCGTACGCTAATGTTTGTTTCTGGTCGCGGAACGCAACGCACTGCGGTAGCCCAGTGGCTTTGGTGTTGCGTTGCTGAGCTCGAGGTCACGGGTCCAATCACAACCGCAGCAGTCGCATTCCAATGGGGGCAGAATGCGAAAACGCGTGTATACCGTGCATTCCGTGCACGTTAAATAAACCGAGCTGCTGAAAATAAATCTGCAGTTTTCCATTACCGTGCGCCTCATAACAAGATCTTGATTTTGGAACCTAAATCCTCAAAATTTAATGTTACGTAGTGCAATTACATTTACAATCGACACTGTTGAGTGCGCCTACTGAACTTGTTATCTTGTTGCCGTGCTCTCTTTAGTAGCCAATGCTTTTTTTTTAGATTTACTTATGTTCAGAATCCATTGTGACAAATCCGGGTCTTCCTTAGCATAGGAAGCCAGCTATCGCTTAAGCGTGTGAGATATCAACAAACATGTTCAAGGAAAATCGATATTTAGAGTTCGGTGTAATTTTAGAACATGACAAGGACGAAAGAATGATACACCGCATTACAACCAGGGCAGGAACCCGAGGGCCTGCCTAAAACAGACGACGTTATCTGGTATTTCTTCTCCTGCATTTTAATCTTTCTCTCGCCAGACTCATCTCGAATATCAGAGGAGTCGCGATCTTCCACGACGACTCTTCGCGTGCTATTAAGAGTCAAGCGACCCTTACACAAATGTTGACTCTTGTTTTGTGACTCTACCAGCGCGAAAATGGGTCTTCGTAAGAAAAAAGAGAGTCAAGTTGCCGTGACTCACTTTTTACTCTCTTATTTCTTAGAGTGTAGGCTATAACGCGGTCGTGTGCGTGCTGGAATTGTGATAGGACGGCGCCGATTCCGTAACGACTGGCATCGGTTCGGACCTCTCTTGATGCGGACGGGTCAAAGTGGGCCAAGAACAGTGATTGGTGAGAATCGTGATAAGGCCTGAAAATACGGCAGCCTAAGGGCAACCCCACGTAAAAGGCACGTTGCTCTTCAGAAGTTCAGTGAGTGGTTGAGCGACTGCTGCGAAATCCTTCACGAACCATCGGAAATAAGAGCCGAGTCCCACAAAATTATGGGAGTGTGTTGCCTGCGCCGGCAGAGCGGGCAAGAGATACCGCTGTGGAGCTCCCCGAAAACCCGGAACTTGTAACTCGCAAATTCACTCGTTTGAACAACTGAAAGCAGCCTTTTCACCCATGCGTTTGTTGTGATTGCGAGTAGAAGGTATTCTGCGAGCGTCTAGCATGGTCTGGCTTGAAGACGGTGTTTTGGCCATCTCTGTGTACTGTCGCGAGCAAGATGAGCGGGAACACGCGAACGCGTAGAAAATAGCCTCGAAACTGAGCCCGATATGCGGATGGCGCCGTAGGAAACAAAACGGAACAAGAGGCACAGCACTCTTCCTCTAGCTGTTGTTTTTCCCACAGCGCCTGTGTTTGTCCAAAACGACAGCTTACGCCATTTCACTTGCCGTCTACAACTGATGAGACGTTTACGCGTCCCAGTGACTTACAGAGAGTCGTGACGCTCCCTTTAGCGTTGTCGCTGCTGACACTGATGGCACGACTTCCCCGCGACGAAGAGTCGCTCTCGGTGTTGGTGGGACGAAAGCGTGAGAAGAAAAGCGTAGTTACGCGCAAGACGGGCTGTGCGGCGACCATGGCTAGAATATGTAAGCCCGACTTTGCGTATTTCACAACATTTAATATTTCAATGAAAACCGGAAACAGCTCCTGTTCGGCACCCCACGTTATGTATCGTCACGTGTTGAGCATCATGTCAAAGTCGGGGAGCCGAATTGCCGTATTACACGTTACTACGGAACCTTTGTACCAAAAACCAGCATCGACTGGAATCACCTGCCTACCTCCATCGTTTCCCTCGCAGCACCTGCATCCTTGCCGCATTTCGATGGGGGCGAAAACACCCGTGTACTTAGATTTAGGTGCACATTAAAGAACCCCAGGTGGTCGAAATTTCCGGTGTCCACCGCTACGGCGTGCCTCATAATCAGAAATTGTTTTGGCACGTAAAACCCCACAATTTAATTTCAATTTTTTTAAATAGTCACACGGTAACTGATGAAGCGAATACAGTATTTTATCTGTTACATGAGTTCTAAGAATTAGTATTTAATTTTGGGGCCATAAATGATGCTGCATATGCTTTCCTTCGTTTACTTTGCTGTAGCGACTAACATATATAACCACTCCACCACCAATTATTCGATTTTCATTAATAAAATAGCGGTGAGCAACTAAAAAGTTGGCAGTGGTGGCGTAGAGGTAGATAATCCGCCTCGCGTGCAAGAGGACCGTGGTTCGAATCCCGGTACTGCGTAATTTTCCACCGGATTAAAAAAAATTGCGTGTTGATAAAATTGCATAAAGAGGCCTGGAGTGCGCTCTGATCCCGGTGAACAGAACTGGTAACGCACTCCCTCACCAGAGCAGGATTGGCCACCCTGGTTAGTACTTGGCCACAACTTCCTATATGAATACAACAATCAAACTCCGGCCTTCAGTTCCCAGCAGCTGCGAACCAACTGACCACGTCGGTGGTCAGACCTTTGACACAGCAGAGGATCCTAAAAATCTCGGGGTTTGGACAGGCCACCATTGGAATTTGAACCTGGCAACGTTTAACTCTGGAACGTTATCTAGTGAGGCGAGTCTAGCAGTGCTATTGGAGGAATTAACGGGCAGTAAATGGGATATAATAGAGCTCAGTGAGGTTAGGAGGACAAAAAGAAGCATATACAGTGCTAAAAATCGGGCACCTCCTGTGCTACCTGGGGTTAGCGGAAGGACAAGAACTAGGAGTCGGATTCCTGATTAATAGGGATATAGCTGGTAAAATGCAGGGACTCTATAGCATTAACAAGAGGGTGGCAGGTCTTGTTGGGAAAACGTCCTACAGGTCTACGCCCCTACATCCAGTCATGATGGCCAGGAAGACGAAAGCTTCTATGAAGACGTGGAATCGGCGATGGGCAAAGTCAAAACAAAATACACTATACTGATGGGCGACTTCAATGCCAGGGTAGGCAAGAAGCAGGCTGGAGACAAGTCAGTGGGGGAATATGGCATAGGTTCTAGGAATAGCAGGGGAGAGTCACTAGTAGTGTTTGAAGAAATGAATAATTTGCGGATAATGAATACCTTCTTCCACAAGCGGCATTACCGAAAGTGGACGTGGAGGAGCCCAAATGGCGAGACTAGAAATGAAATAGACTTCATACTCTGCGCTAACCCTAGCATCATAGAAGAATGATACACGTGCTCGGCAAGGTGCGCTGCAGTGACCATAGGATGGTTAGATCTGGAATTATGTGAAACTTTAGGAGGGAACCGAAGAAACTGGTACATAAGAGGGCCATCAATGAGTTAGCGGTAAGAGGAAAAATAGAGGAACTCCAGATCAAACTACAGAACCGGTATTCGGCTTTAACTCGGGAAGAGGAGCTTAGTGTTGAAGCAATGAACGACAATCTTATGGGCGTGTAAGGGCGTAAGGAGTGTGCAATAGAAGTCGGTGGCGACTTCGTTAGACAGGATACCGGTAAGCTTTCGCTGGAGATGAAAGATCTGATTAAGAAATGCCAATGAATGAAAGCCTTTAACCCTACAGCTAGAACAGAACTGGCAGAACTTTCCAAGTTAATCAACAAGCGTAAGATAGCTGAATAAAGGAAGTGTAATATTGATAGAATGGAGCATGCTCTCAGGAACGTAGGCAGCTTAAAAGCAGTGGAGAAGAAACTAGGAATAGAAAAGAATCAGATGTATGCGTTAAGAGACAAAGACGGAAATATCATTACTATTATAGATAAGATAGTTCGAGTGGCCGAGGAGTTCTATATAGATTTGCACAGTGCCAGTGGTACCCACGAAGATACTGGAAGAGGGAATAGTCTTGAGAATTTGACATCCCGCAAGTAACGCCGGAAGAAGTAAAGAAAGTCTAGGGAACTATGCAAAGGGGGAAGGCAGCTGGGGAGGATCAGGTTGCAGCAGATTTGTTGAAGGATGATGGGAAGATTGTTCTAGAAAAACTAGCCACCCTGTATACGCAATGCCTCTTCACCTCGAGCGTACCGGAACCTTCGAAGAACGGCAACATAATCTTAATCCATAAGAAAGGGGACGCCAAAGACTTGAAAAATTATAGACCGATCAGCTTACTGTCCGCTGTCTACTAACTATTTACTAAGGTAATCGCAAATAAAATCAGGAACACCTTACACTTCTGTCACCCAAAGGACCAGGCAGGATTTCGTAAACGCTATTCAACAATAGACCATATACACACTATCAATCAACCCGCCGTGGTTGCTCAGTGGCTATGGTGTTGGGCTGCTGAGCACGAGGTCGCGGGATCGAATCCCGGCCACGGCGGCCGCATTTCGATGGGGGCGAAATGCGAAAACACCCGTGTGCTTAGATTTAGGTGCACGTTAAAGAACCCCAGGTGGTCAAAATTTCCGGAGTCCTCCACTACGGCGTGCCTCATAATCAGAAAGTGGTTTTGGCATGTAAAACCCCAAATAATATTATTACACTATCAATCATGTGACAGAGAAATATGGGGAATATAATCAACCCTTCTGTATAGCTTTCATTGATTACGGTAAAGCGTTTGATTCAGTCGAAACTTCAGCAGTCACGCAGGCATTACGGAATCAGGGGGTAGACGAGCCGTATGTAAAAATACTGAAAGATATCTATAGCGGCTGCACAGCCACAGTAGTCCTCCATAAAGAAAGCAACAGAATCCTAATAAGACAGGGCGTCAGGCATGGAGATACGATCTCTCAATGGTATCCACAGTATGTTTACAGGCGGTATTCAAAGACCTGGATTGGGAAGAATTCGGGATAAGAGTTAATGGAGGATACCTTCGTAATTGTGATTCGCTCATGAGATTGCCTTGCTTAGTAATTCAGGAGACCAGTTGCAATGCATGCTCACGGACCTGGACAGGCAAAGCAGAAAGGTGGGTCTAAAAATTAATCTGCAGAAAACTAATGTTTAGCAGCCTCGGGAGAGAACAGCAGTTTACGATAGGTAGCGAGGCACTGGAAGTGGTAAGGGAATACATCTACTTAGGGCAGGTAGTGACCGTGCATCCGCATCATGAGACTGAACTAATGAGAATAAGAATAATGGGCTGGGGTGTGTTTGCCAAGCATTCTCACATAATGAACAGCAGGTTGCCAATATCGCTCAAAAGAAAATGTATAACAGCTGTCTTACCAGCACTCACCTACGGAGCAGAAACCTGGAGTTTTACGGAAAGGCCTCTACTTAAATTGAGGAAGACGCAATGAGCTACGGAAAGAAGAATGTTGGGTGTAACGTTAAGGGGTTAAGAAGGGAGCAGATTGGGTGGGGGAACAAAGGCGAGTTAGTGACATCTTAGTTGAAATCAAAAAAACAGAAAGCGACATGGGCAGGGCATGTAAGGAGGAGGGAAGGTAACCGGTTGTCATTAAGGGTTAAGAACTGGATTCCAAGAGAATGGAAGCGTAGCACCCGCCGTGGTTGCTCAGTGGCTATGGTGTTGGGCTGCTGAGCACGAAGTCGCGGGATCGAATCCCGGCCTCGGCGGCCGCATTTACATGGGGGCGAAATGCGAAAACACCCGTGTACTTAGATTTAGGTGCACGTTAAAGAACCCCACGTGGTCGAAATTTCCAGAGTCCTCCACTACGGCGTTCCTCATGATCAGAAAGTGGCTTTGGCACGTTAAACCCCTTAATTTAATTTCTAATGGAAGCGTAGCAGGGGGTGGCAGAAAGTTAGGTGGACGGATGAGATTAAGAAGTTAATGGTCAGAATTAGCACATGACCGGGGTAGGTGGAGAAGTATGAGAAAGGCTTTTGCCCTGCAGTGGGCGTACCAGGCTGTTGATGATGATGATGAGCAACCGAATGTATTGCGGTGCCTTGAAAGCCATCTTTGAGTATACGTGTTACATTGCAGATATGTTCCCTAAACCTGTCGTCGACACGCTGACCAGTCAGCTAAACATAATGTTCACCGCATGGCAGTGGAATTTGGTAGAAATTTTCCGTACATTCCATACATTTGTTCTTCCGCTTCAACGGGCAAGAGGGGAAAGTCCTTGCAACCAGCCTGCGGTGAGGTTTCCCCCTTTCTTACTTGTGCGAGGCGGTGCGTTCCTGCTTGAATATCTGGTTATCGCGTGGTTTCAAAGAATTGTGAGATGCTTTATCTATTGTTGCGAAAAAGTGGCCGAGTGTCAGGTCATATACGGAAGTCGGGGAAGCAGTGTTCGGTTTTTAGTGCATTACGAGATATAGAAATTAGGAAATCGTGGCTGCGCAAGCATGTAACGCAAATCACCAACCGTGGTGTCGGTGTCGTTGTGAAATACGAATTTTAGCTGCCACGGTTTCCACTCAACTAAGACAACCGGCGTCTGTGAATTACCTGAGAGAATTGAAAAACTTTCGCACTACCTGATTGCGTGGCGCGGGAACTTAATCGCAAAAGTTATCGTGTATAGCCGAATGAATGCTACCCCGAATATCTAGACACCAATCAGTAGAGTATTTGAGTCTGTCACAGGTATCGTTTTCAGGCATTTCAAATCCGCGCAGCGGTGTCTACGTTGAACCTCCAGTATGAGGCCCATGACGAGGCTAAACAGAGATCAGTGCGGCTGGTAAACCAACATGATACATTAGCTTTGTGCGTCAGAAGTGAGTCTTTGTCCTTCAAAGCCATAATACCCAAAAGAAATCGCACAGAAAGAATGCGATGACCATGTATGACACAACCTCCGGAAAACGGTGGCGAGTTTGTCATTGGAGACGGTGGAAACAAGACAAAGAGGAAAGCTTCTTTTCGTCGGCTTGCGCTTTATAGATAAAATTCTCGAGGGTTGCAATGTGGGCTTCTTGGTAAGAAATTTTGAATAGGTGTACGTTAGCGTGATTAAAAGACAGGACGAAAGAAGACACACAGGGACACACACACCGCTTTGTGTGTGTCCCTGTTTGTCTTCTTTTGTTCTGTCTTTTAATCGCGATACCGTACACCTGTCGTCGATTAACACGTCATTCCAAAACAGAATTTCTTTATTTGGCTAATGCCCCGTCTAAGTAACGATGTAGTCGCGCAGAGCGTCTAAGAATACGTTGGAACGATCTTCTAAGTAAACTGCAGAATTTATTGCGTAGCAGAACGGCACCCACGCTGTTGGGTTCATCGCCTCTGAACCACAGCCTAAATGAAGCAAATGGCGATCGTTGCAATGAGGAAACATCTGTGAAACGAATGTTTACTACCAAACTGAAGTCCAAAGCTGATTGTAGGTTCAAAGAAACAAGCAGGCATCGCACTAAGTGCTCCATCCGCCTCTTGCACCGGAGGCAGAAACAGCGGCAACATCGAGTTGAATATCTCCAGTACGTCTCAAAGAACCGTTTCCAACGTGAAAGGCGTCTCGCCGAACTAAGCCAACGCAACAGCAAATAAAAAGCCCCCAGCAACTACCGCCGAGAGCACACCTGGCATTCAACACAACGCGTTCGCGCATGCCAGCATGGCGACGAAACAAGACTACTCGCAGATGGCGCCACTGCCTGCTCATTATGTCTTTGGCTCCTTTGGCCTTCTTGAAGCCCTTGGGTTCAACGATAGCAGGGGTAAAGAAAACCTGCCCGCAGTAGAGCTTAGTAGCAGTCTATGGGAAGTTTGGTGGTATAAAAGTATGGGGGGGGGGGAGACCACAAACAACGAAGGCATTCAAAAACCAAAGTTCCCGGTAGTTCAGAAAGTTTGATGCTGGGAATTCTTTGTGTTTTTTTTTACTTCTGAAGATAGGTTGCACGTTAGTCAAAATAATAAGACTTTGGTGGCGCAGCCCACCACCCCTTTTCAAAGGGAACGCTCACAGCATCTGTTCATGATAGCATGATAGCATCCATCCTATGGGGCTCCATTGAAAAATAACTATCTATAGCTGTCGTGCTTTGTTGCAGACTCTGGCTGAATCATCACGCACAGCCTTAATGGTGAAAGAACAAGTTTTGGCCTTCCACTTTGCACAACCTTCTTCAAGTAACGAGAAACGTTGTGCATGTAGACGATGGCGGCGTCTCTTCGATTTTCGTCAGGTGGCTCGTGCAAGCCTTGCTATTTTCCTTCGCAGAAACAGTTCAATAAGTCATTCAGCAACCCGCACTTGCGCATGGATCGTGTAGCCTGCTTCCGTAATGTGCCGCGATTGCTGTTGGATAATTTTCGTCACTTTTTATTAGCAGAGTTTTTGAGTGATTTGTTAAAACGCAACTTACAAAGCTACGCTTGACAAGCTTGGACAACACAGAGTCGAATGACCCAAGCCGCGTATTGCTACGTCGTAATGCAGGTACACCGAGCACGGCCTATCGCCACGCCTGAATAACTTCTCATGCAAATATGGTTTTTCGCCATTGTCAGGAAACTCAAGTGGCAAGCATCAAGATAACAGATAGACCGATGAGTCAAGGAACAATGACAATGTAACACACATCGTCGAAGAGTGAGTTTCAATGCACTAGGAAGCACGCGATTGTTCACCACTGTTTCCTGGATGTCTTGTTTTCCACAGGTCTAGCCATCGTGTAACGCACGCGCTAGTTCAGGCTGAATACATCACCCGTGACGGGGACCGCATGCGTCAATACCCCTTCCTGATTCTCAGTACGAAAGTTCGAATGAATTCATGGTATGCGGTTGCCAAAATTTAGCATTTTTGTGCCTACAACGCCAAGGCTTTTGCATGATATATGTATATGTTTTTGGCGAACAGTGTTCCGCGCAGCTCCTCTAAATGCGCACTTATATCCCGCTGAATGTGATCAAAACAATGTGTTATAATATTTATTGTGAAAATGAAATTAAATACTGCAGTTGTACACGCCAAACCGACGTTATCGATATGACGCACACTGTAGTGTGGGACTCCCGATTCTTTTTAACCAGCTAGGGTTGTTTAACCTGCACCAATGCACGATACGCGCGAGATTTTGCATTTCGCCCCCACCGAAATGTAGCCACCGAAGCCGGAATTTCATCGGGCTTAGGAACGCAACGCCAAAGTCGCTACACTACTGCGGAGGGTACATGTTGTGACGTTAGTGAAAGCGCTTGCATATATTTTATTCTTCAATACACTATGGTTCACGATGCCTGTTAGAAAGTTCAAGGAGCAATAGTCGCATGCTAAATGTTAAAGGGAATACGTTATTGTAGTTGTTTGAGCAATTATAAGAATAAATTTTTACGTACGGGGCCTAAATGACGCCGCATATGCTTTGCTCCTGTTGCCTCGCAGTGGATGTGGCGTCTAACATATATAACCACTCCACCACCACATATTCGATTTTCGTCGATAAAATAGTTGGGAACTCAATGTATTGCGGTGCCTTCAAAGCCATCTTTTCCGGATTCGTATTGCATTGCAAATATGTTCCCTAAACCTTTCGTTACCACACTGGCCAATCTGCTAAACATAACGTTGAGCGCATGACAGTGGGGCTTGGTAGACAACTTTTTCCGCTCATTCCATAAACTTGACCTTGTGTTTCTTATACACCGCTTCAACCGGCGAGAGGGAAAGTGCTTGCAACAAACTCACGGCGAGCATTTGTTTCATTCTTACTTGTGCGAGCCCGCACGGTGCTGCTCGATTATCTCGTCCCTGCGTGGTTTGAAACAATTTTGAGATGATTTGTCTTTTCCTGCAACATCATTGCGCGGCGTCACCTTATGAACGGTAGTCGGGGAAGCAGTGTGTAGTTTTTGAGTGCATCACGAGATATATAAATTCGAAAATCTTGACTGCGCAAACATGCAATGCGCATCACCAGCCGTGGTGATCTGTTGTGAACTATTTTAGCTGCAATGGTTTCCACTCAACTGAGACAACAGGCGTCTGTGAATTACCAGATGGAATTGAAAAATTTTCACACAACCTGATTGCGTGGCACGGGAAGTGAACCACAAAAGTGTTCTTGTATGGCCCACCAAATGCAATCCTGAAACAACTAAGCACCAATGGTAGGCGTATTTGCGTCCTGTCATCGGTGTCCTTCTAACGCATTTCAAATCTGCGAAGAGATGTCTACGTCCAGCCTCCTGTATGAGGCCGTGACGAGGCAGAACATAGATTACTTTGGTTTGTAAACCAACATAATAGCTGCGCGCCTCAGTGCTAAGTTCTTGTACTGCAAAGCTGTAATATCACACAGAAACCGCATAAAAATAATGCCATGACCATTTATGAACAATCACCGGAAAACGGGGGGGGGGGGGTTTGTCGTTGGGGGCGGCACAACGAAGACGGTGAAACAGCTGTTTTCATGGCCCTGCGGTTTGTATGGCAAGCCGTCATTGCGAACCAGAATTAAATTATTTGTTGACGTATACCGCACCTAAGCAGCGAATTAATGGCGCAGTGCGTCTAAGAATTAGTTTGAACAATATTCTAAGCAAACAACACAATTTATTCTGAAGTAGAAAGACGACCACGCTGTTGCGATCGTCAAGTATGTTTCTTAACTTCTCATCGCTGCTAAACCACAGCCTAATGAAGTACACGGTGATTGTCGCAATAAGGACAGGTCTGTGAAACAAATATGTACTACACTACTGAAGTTCAAGGCTACAACTCCAAGGCTACAACATTTTCCACACATTCCATAAACCCAAGACCAGCAAGTCGGGACATCTCCCTTAGTTCACAGCTCTCACAGGACGTGGCGTATGGACCTACAAGATTCAAAATTCGCGTAATGGCACACGCAGTTTACTGGACGAAAACGGAACACTCATAATGAAAGAAAGTTCCAGTTCCGCCAGAAATGCGAAGCATGGATTGCGACAGGAAATTACCAGACAGTCATAAGAAGTAAGGATAGCACTTTTATGGGCCGTATAAACTTGTATATTCGCTTTCTGCATAAATCGACAAGCATGGTGTCCGCGCGCACAGCAAGCTTGAATGCATCGCACTCGATGAACGCGTATACTCGCGGTCGAAACGCTGGCGTAAGCAAGCGCGGTGCATGCGAAGGGACCATCTTGCGGTGTATCGCTTCAACACAAACTCAGAGCCGAGAACACACAGTACGCTCAAAGCTACAAGCGAAGGACTCCGTCCAAACGCAGATCGCTTCCAAGATACGGCCGTGCGACCGTGCACAGCCGCCGCATATTCAATTGCAGTAGGATAGAACGCCGCCGCCTCCCACCCCTCCTCCCGGGGCCTGGCGCTCGAACGAAGGCGGCGCGCTTCCTCCCCGCTCTCCTCCCTTTCTCGCGGGCGAGATTGAACCGCCATCTATGGCCCCTCTCGCAAGCTTTCACTCGCACATACACCGTAGAGCGCGCGGCGACAGCGTGAACGCCCTTGGACATTCTACGGAACTTCACCGCGACGGCGACAGCAGAAATGCATCTGGAGTGTCCATATAATTGCTATCGAAAAATAAATAAATAAATAACAGGGCGGCGTCAACAGCTTGCAGCCCCGAGCCCGAATCGCGAATTGCTTATCTGATAACCGCCGCGCCTATAAGACGAGCAGCCGGCTAGTCCATAGCAAATCAGCAGTTTCGCTGCCATTGACAGGCGCTTCCAGAAAGCCGCTGCGTGATCTTTAAAAAGCGTCCTGCCCCCGTCCCGATTTGAAATTTAGTCTGATTTAGGCTCAGGTAAAGCGCAATAAACGAAGCCACATGAACATATGAAGCCCCAAGCACGAAGATCAGACAAATATATGTGCTACCCATCATTCCCATAGTGGCTGAATAACCGCAGCGCCTGAGTTCCCTCTGGCAAATTGCAGGAAAGTCTGCATGAAGTCTCGTCATACAGCGCAGCGTCCGCGCGCCTGCGCGTTTCGCCCGTTTGTATTAAAATAAGTTTCATGCACTAAGAGGAAGCGAAAATCTTAAATGACAGCAAGCGAGGCGCAGTATATTGGTTGGAAAAGGCAGTGTTTTTGCGGTGATGTTCGGAGGAAAGTGTGGGTGGTTGCAGGGCCTTGTCTAGGCATACCTGATGCTGACGGCGCAACTGCGCTCAGTCGTGTCGACACTGATGCCGAGGACACGAGAAACACTTGCGTTAACGAAACTCCCGAACTGCGACGACGGTAAAGTTAGTGTTAACTAGGGTTAGCGGTGCTAGCCAAAGTCCTTAGCCTGACCTAAACCGCCATCCTTTATTTTGTCCGATCAGATTGTCGTGCGGCTTCACCGGGCGTCTTATAAAAGGAAAAACGCACTTTTGTCGATGCAGTTCTCGTATTCTCAAAACGTGATTTTCATAGAATAACGCAAGCGTTCGAAACGGTGGTGACGGGCGCATGTTTCTGGATATGCGGGCGCAGTATTGACGTCGGTAATATCGGTTGGCCTCAGTTTACAAGTCTATTTCCGTGTATGTACCTGGTCGCGTTATGTTCAATGCCCCACACATCTATTTCTCTTTTATATTTTTTTTATTTTTGCGTAGGGGACCTGTACAAGCCTAGTGCCTTTCCTGAGGGCTTAGTAAATGACGAGATTATATGAAGAAAATCATGTGCGACTGGTGAATGCTCAAAGACCTGCTTTACGAAAGGGCTTCAAGTAAGGCGTATTAGATTGAACAACCTAGAATAGTTCTCTTCTTTTCGCAAGCTCGCATTAAAGAAGCTCTCCGAAATCATTTATTTCATAATTGACACGGCACGTTATGCCAAGCACTTGCCTTTAAACTAAGGATTAGTGAAACCGTAATCAAGCCGAATATAGACCAATGTATACAACCAATGTAAAACTCGCGTAACACACCACGTTTGGTGAGTGGCTATAATGTTCTGCTTATTTGCCTAAGGTCGTGGTTTGAAACCCGGCTGTTACGATCTTTGTTTGCCAATTATAAACTACATCCTCTTGTATCTTTACGTTGTAATGAACGTTAAGAAACCCTAGATGAAGATCATTTTGTATACCCTGGCCTACGACATCCTATATTGCACCCCTGTTCAGATTCGCGTCGTTACGATCAGTCAACCAAAACTACCGATATATTACGCAGACCAATACTAGTCAAGCAATTGTTTCTCGGGATGTCCGTTCTTTCTTTAGCCCCCATCTCACATTCTGGGAAATACTCAGCGTGATCAGGTACTTAATACGGGTGTGGATAATTTTGCACCGGGTCTAAATCGTTCAACGCGCTTGAAATGAAAGTTTCCGTGTTTTCATTTTTTGCCGATAACACGCATACTAAACTATTACAGCACGAGCTTTGTGCAATGTCAATTACAGAAATAACGGTTGAAATAGTTTGGCTCATTAAGCCTAAGCCTATGTCCTTAGTGTCTAGGCAACGTGAAATCCAAATAAATGGTTATTCAATTAGCTAAGACACGCCGTTCAACGCTCTGTACTTAGTCCTGTTTCCAGGAGTGCAAGAGACACCTCTGTTAACGTCAGAAACACTGAGGAGTCAAAGGTATCATTCCGCAGGTCTCCGAGTCCTACTGTTGCCGTGCGCTTTGACAAGAATGCCCGCACGCCTAACGAGGGTACCCCGCAGGGCTCGGTCATTTCGCCAATTCTCTTTAACATCGCGATGATCGGGCTAGCCCAGAAACTGAACGAGATCGAGGGCATCCAGCACGCCATGTATGCGGATGACATCACGGTCTGGGTAAATCAGGGATCATTGGGCCAAAAAGAAGAAAAGCTTCAGAAGGCGGCAACATGCGTCGAACAATTTGTCAAGGAGAGAGGCCTCGCGTGCTCAACCGAGAAATCAGAAATTCTGAGGATTGGAAGGAACACAACCAGGGAAAAGATAGAAGTGTATCTGGAAGGTGAAGTCATACCAGAGAAGGACATAATACGCATCCTCGGCATGTGGATCCAGAGCAGCAAATGGTGCGGACACACGCTAGGTCTGCTCAAGCAATCGACGGAGCAAGTCAGTAGGATGATCACGAGAGTGCCGCGAAGACGGAGCGGCATGAAGGAGGGGGACACGATCAAGCTGGTCAGGAGCCTGGTGGTCAGCTGGGTCATGTACTCACTCCCGTACCACAACATGAAGCAACAAGAGAGAGAACAAGCTGAGACTCTCATCAGGAAAGCATACAAGACGGCGTTGCATCTGCCCAGAAACACGTCGAACAACAAGCTACTCAAGCTACGTATCCACCACAAATTTAAAGAGCTCAAGGACACACAACAGGGTGCGCAGCTGTACAGGCTCCAGCAGTCAACCACCGGCAGGGCGCTGCTTAAACGATTGGGCTATAAAAACATAGACGCAACGAAGGATAGGATGGCTAACATACCAGAGTCTTTTCGACAGACACTGAAAGCTAGCCCCCTACCGAGGAATATGGACCCGAATCTGCATGCGGCCTGAAGACAGGCGCGAACAGAATACGTAGAAAAGCACCTGGCCACAAAAACAATGTGGTATACACGGATGCAGCCCTATACCCGTGGGACCACAACACCATAGAACATAGAGTTGCGGCACTGACCATGGATCACATGGGAGAGCTGATAAGCAGCGCAACCCTAAGGAGCTGCACGGAAACAGAGGGGGAAGAAGCAGCTGTGGCTCTAGCAGGGGCGGAGGGTTTCCATAGAAACAGATCCTTGATAATACTCACAGATTCCAAAGAAGCATGCAGAAATTACACGGCAGGTAGAATCAACAAAGGGGTGCTGCGAATCCTCCTCGAGGCAGGGCTTCTGAACGAAAAGATATTGCATGCGATTTTCCGGGTGCCGAGTCACACCTGAATAGAGGGTAACCACAGGGCGGACAGTCTAGCTCGCGAGCTTGCATACCGAGTGGGACAGTCAATGGACCTGGATACCACTATGACGGTGGAACCAACCTACGCAGAAATACTAAACCATCAGAAAGGCAAAATGATAATATATCCACCACCCCACCCATCTTTAACACAACACGAAGCAGTCGGCTGGCGAAGGCTGCAGACAGGAACATTCTCCAATCTACACATCCTACATAAAATGTTTCCCAGTCAATACAAGGACACATGCCCATGGTGTGGGGCCATCCCAACACTATATCACATCACATAGGAGTGCAGAAATAACTTCTCTTTTCACAAAGAAAAAAACCCAGTGCGGAACAGTGGGAGAGCCTGCTCACCAGCGGCGTTCTCACAGTCCAAAAAGGATTGGTGCAACACGCTCTCAAAGTGGCCAGGCTCAGCGGTGCACTGGAATAGGGGCTCAAGACGACCACACAAGACGACGGAGACTTCAGTAAAACACGAAGACCTCTGTTAGCCGCTGAAAGCTGTAAATAGAGCAATAAAGTTTTTCCTTCCTTCCTGAGGAGTCAGAGCAGCTTAGCGCAGCGATATCATTCGTTCTAATCGATACATGTCGATACAGAGAAACCAGCCTGGCAGAAACAACCCAGGCACGCCACGTGCTTCAGTTCTCGTTATGCCGACGTCAGCAAAGGCGCGGTCCCACCATGGCAGCAGTAGCGCATGCTTACTAAGAACTTTTGACAATTCGGCGGAGAAGCGGCCTCACTTTATCGTGCGCACTGGCGTAGTATATACGTGCACCCTCATCGAGGCGCAATAACTCATCTGCAGCATCTCTGAGCCTCACGGGGATCCGCGCAACGGGGCTGCACGAATCGCAATCAAAGCGGGAGAGCTGTTTACACCTTGCCGTGCGCATAGACCGTCGTCTACAGCAGTTATTGCGTATGCCGCGGCGGGTCTGTCTGTCGCTTTAAGACACATCGCCGCTAGTGTCCCTGTATATGTTCCCGCAGGAAGCAGTGTTGCGCATAGGTCCGTTTTATGTTCCTGCTCTGCAGTGAAGCCACTCCTCACGCACGCAGGAGGCAAATGCCGCGTGGTGTTCCATTTGGTTTTCTGTCTGCTTGGTCACGAGTTACATACGGCGCTTGTTCGCAAGCGCTGAGCAAAATGACACCTTTTAATTCAGGCTACTCTCGAACGATTGGCGTAACCGGAAGGGTGCCAACCCCCCGAAATCTTTAGTTTGTATGTACATATATATACGCGTACATATACAAACACACGTACGAACGTACATATAAGGAGTAGGACTCCCTCGAGATAATATCCTGACTCAATCTGCTCAAAATTTCGCGTGCAAACACGCATTACCTTGTAAATAAAGTGGCGGAATGTTTTGCATCATGCATATGAAGTTTTCTCGCGGAGGCCGGAAGACAGGAAATGGTTTGAACAGTGTTTAGAGAAAACTTCACACACGTGTGGTGAACAACTATGTGAGCGCATTTTGGCTGCCGAAACGAGACGAATAATGATCGTCGCCAAGAGAACTATCGTGCCTGCAGTTATGTCAGTGACCGTTAACCGTGACCGCTCTTCATCGCTAACGGTCGTTCGCAGCAGCTGCACGTTTTCGATTTATGCGGTGCAGACATGTAGACCTCAACGCATTTCAAATGTTCACATGCGCACATTTTATGCAAGCCTTACTTTTGCAATTCATACCGCCAACTTTACAGCTTCTTCGTAGCAGCAAATCTGCCAGTGCAAAATATTCATGATGCAAGAGCTTGTAGATCAAATTTATTTCGTAGAAGGGAATGGATGAGCAATGACAGCTGGCAGCAGGGGATGAGTGCTGGTTCTTGGAGCCTTGGGGGCAGAATTCAAAGCCAGTGGGAAGGCAACAAGTTATTAAGAGAATGCGGTTTCTTTGTTGTTATTTTTATTGCACTACTCACATAAGATGGCAAACTTGCTAATAAATTATTCATACATTGCAGACTGTAATATGAGAACATATTTTCTTTACCTCTTCATACTACTGAGTCTAGTATAACGCAGCGGTTATTAAAGATACAAAAAAGAATTTCACATTCCTCACGTCGACTAAGGCTGATCGAACAAGCAACATATTCATATGCTGGCGGAAAATGCTGGAGCCAACACAGCTGTATCATCAGCGGAAGCGCATGGTGTTTTCGCTTAATACAAAACAATGAACAGCAGCACATCAATCGACCTTAGAGGAAAAATCAGAACGCCGACAAAAAAATAAAAAAGAGCAAGAGAGAAAAAAACAGGGTGCAGTGGGCAAAGTGTATCTGCTAGTATTCACTCTGTTTTGAAGACACTGTTCTAGAGCCGCATAATCAGAACAGTTGTACATGCAACACAGCTAATTGGGCAAGTTGGTAGGTTAACATTCTTTGCGTATATGTGCAGCGCGATAGAGACGTGTAGTTCATTCTTTGTCCCGCATCTGTGTCGCTCTGCACATATACACCAAAAATTGCACAAGTGAGCAACCTCTTATGCCAGGCGCACGTATTTAAGCGTGTACAGTAGTGTTACTTGAGATAAATGCTGCTTTAGTGTACACAAGCCAAACTCGCCTCTGTAAACAAGGCGAATGTACCTCGCAAATTCTGGTACCTTTCGGAGCCGGCCGGTTTCGTCTGTGGGCACGGCACCGCGTAGAAACCTATGCCACCTTCTTTGTGGTTTGTGTACTTTGGCGCACTGCACCCCGTAATACTGGAGTACAAGTGTCAAAATGATGTGTTTCTTATCACTTCACCAAAGTCATTAACTTAATATCACCGAATACAGTACCTGCAACCCAGAGTCGATCGGTGCAATGCACGCTCGACGGTCTGCTGATTGCAATTTCGACGGCACTGCCGGAACGAGTCGGCATCGCACCCGTAAAGTTAGCTTACGGTACAGTACGGTAAGATAGCGTACGGCGCATAGCGGTGCGAGCGGCGCCGGTAGGTAAAGTTATGCCCAACTCTGCTCCTTGCGGGAGCATCTAGAGGAACACTACATCAAGCCTCCACCCACCATATCAATCTTTGGAACAAACCTTCGCCGAAAGGGTGTTCGTAATGCAATGTCAGAACCCGCTGTTACGATCGCCCTGCAAGGGTACTCACCTGCGAACCTTTCCCAGCCCGCTGCAGCTGTTTCGATCATGCTGCAGTGGTAGCGACCTTCGAACCCTTCCTGGCCCGCTGCGACGAGTCGCTTTGGAGAGCCAACAATGCGCATTCTTAGGAGAACGGCCGACGCCAGCAAGGTTATCCGACCATGCACATCCTCCGAAGAGCCGACGATGCCAACAAGGTTAACCAACCATGCGGCTCCTTCGGAGAACCGACGACGTCAGCAAGGTTAGCCCCGTTTGGCAGACTGAGCATTGTTAGTTGATTCGCTGTCACCTTCACGGTCTACTCGGAGCAAGAGAACTCCTAGAAATTGGTGTTTTGCGGTGCGTTTTCATGGGCCCCAGAATTCGTCACATTCAACTGAAAGTCGCGGCGGCTACCTGAGGGGTCAGCTCTGCAATCAAGAGGCACCAGCTGGGGTCAAGCGTAACAACACATGCCTACGAGGACCCTCTCGGCTCTGTGTGTTCTGTGAATCCAAAGTGCGGATGTGAGTGTGTGAACCCTCCCCCTCAAAGGCGGGTCGACTACGCCTCCGACGGCTGTGGACGCTCCGATTGGACGGCAGTTTTCCCTCACCTAAGGATCTAGGGAGGACAAAGGGTTTTTAAGCAGTAGTTTTCGACTGGTCATGGTGTGCTGGGTGCGGAGTGTTTCGTGCTTCGTGCTCCATTTTGCAGTCATGCAAGACTGTCATGCATGTCATGCAGTCATGTAGGAAGGTGCTTGCAGTACTGTTTACAGCTACGCAAGATTTACGATATCGCAAAGGTAATCACAGCGACAGCTCTGAGCTTAAAAGATAGGCTCTTAGACAAATAGCGATTACCAAGTCTTATTATAGTAACCGTTATTAATGGTGCTACCAAAGTTCTACTTTGTCGACATTTATTTCTGCATATTTTATTATTTTATCGAAGTATGCTAGCTGGACTCATGATTGGAGGAGAATCGCAATACAAGTACAAAAGAAAGTGAGGAGCGTCAACGGAGGATTTGGACAGGACGAATGTGATGCGGCACTACCTCCAAGAGGTCCTTGGCCTAGTTTTCCGTCCGTCGGTTTGGCGAGGAAAAGCGGCGGGGTGACGGGGAGTGACGGCGTTGAGGCGACGGCGATCGCAAGGAGGAGCGGCTGTCAGGGGCATCAGAAGTAGGGTACAGACGGCGAGATGAATAACGGCGAGCGTCGGCGTATGGGCGAGGAGCAGGGAATGAGCTCCAGTACAGCGGCCTCCAGGTAGTGCGGAAGTGGCGGGATGCTTGACCAACGCGGTGGCAGCGGAAGCAGATCAGTTTGTCTTCTGAGGTTCGCCATTCAGCAGGATTGCATAGTCGGGGAGCGAAATACTGGTAATTACAGGTTGCGGACATGGAAATGGGTGCCGAATCAGGCCGGGAGACAGTGCAGGCGGTAGGGATGCCAAGGTTTGCAATTTCTTGTCGCACAAATGCTTGAACAACGCAAATTGTGGGGGTGGCTTGGTAAAAGGTACCGTCAGGGGGTCGCAGATAAAGAGGGGCGGACTCGCCGCTTCAACCTGAAGGCGAACCATACGTGTGACGTTCGCTTAAAATGGTCGTGTGGCGGTAAGAGCGGAGCAAGAGGACGCCGCAGAGGTGTTTGGGAGCAGGGAAATGTGTGGTACGACGCGGCGCCTTTTGGCTACCTCGAAATGGCGGTATTCTTTGACGATGGCGTGGAATTTGCAACGTCGTTATAGACGTGCAAATTGAAGGCGTCGTCCCCGATGCCTTTTAGGATATGGCCCACCTTGTCAACATCGGTCATGTGCTCGTCCACTTCCCGGCAAAGCGCGAGCACTTCCTGTATGCAGGAGACATACGATTCGGTCGACGACTGGACACGGGTGGCCAGCTCTTTTCGGGCAGCCTGTTGGCGAGCTGACGGCTTGCCAACAGCCCCTCTTTGAAAAGCAAGCCCCTCTTTGAAAATGTTCCAGCTGCAGAGCTCGATCTCATGGGTGCGAAACCAGACACACGGTGTCCCGTCCACATAAAAGATCACATTGGTAAGCATGATGGTAGTGTCCCAGTGGTGGGTTTGGCTAACACACTCATAGATGCCGAGCCAGTCGTCGACGTCAACGTCATATTGTGCCGAGAATGTCCCAGGATCACGGAGACTAGCAACCGTAACGCACGTTGTTGTTGGCACCACCGGTGTTGGTCGCGACGGGGTGGTTCCATCAGAAGCCATGGCTGAGAAGACGACGGTGCGGCCGCTTTGGAGCTCAGTGGCGAGGACGGGGAACGTTCCACCTCCACCACAATGTTAATCGAAGGACTAGTCAGTAAGACGAGCAACTATTTACAGGTTGTATTTACAACAGCGGTTGCAGCGCTGACCGGTTAGATTCACAGCGCGAGCCCCGTTCGTACTTCTTCCTCTTTTCTCGAGTGATGGCACCCGCGCGCCTCGTTCAAACAACGAAATACCGCACGCCTGTAGTAATATCAATGACTCGGTGGAATCTATACGTACTTAAAGTTCAGGGAAAAAAATCATCAATTTCAATTTTAACATTCTGATTTGCTTTGTTTGATGGAAATATATCTCGGATAGGCAGATTTAGTGGTTCTATTTGCCACTGTATAAAAGCGATCTGTGGATCTTGAGATCGTGGCGAGTGAGCAAGTGAAAATGAGTTTGGTTGAGTAATGAAGGTATATTGAGATGGTCTAAGCGAAAAGTTAAAGTTTTAAAAATGTTTGTACTGTTAGTAGGCGGAATCCAACCCGTAAAGTTTGATTAACCAACACGAAAGACAAGCGAGCCATCTTGGGTTTGGACCTGCAGAGCGCTTTTGACAAAGTGAGGCACGCTGCGATCCTGGCCCAGGTGTCACGGCTAAACATGGGCAAGAGAACATATGCGAACATCAAGGATTTTTTGACGGAGAGGACTACCGAAATCAGCGCCGGTGACCTGCGGCTCCAAAAAAAGAAGCTTGGAAGTGTCGGGAACACCCCCCCCCCCCCCCAGGGCTCGGTCATCTCGCCATTACTTTTCAACTTTGTAATGATAGGGGTGGCCGAGCACCTCTCGCGAGTAGCGCGGGTCCGACACACCAGCTATGCCGACGACAAAACGCTCTGGGTCCCAGAAGGAAGCGACTGACACATCGAGAGTATATTGCAAGATGCGGTTGACGCTATCGAGGAGCAACTGGACGGATCTGGGCTCGTCTGCTACACAGGCAAGTCTGAGCTATTGGTGACTCCTCCGAAAAGAGTAGCTAGGAAGACGGAAGGCAACGAACCTGCGGGAGAGCAAGTGAAAATTAAGATCAAGACGAGCGGCAGTCACACTATCCCGGATGTCGAGAAGTTCTGAGTGCTGTGAATGCTGATTGAGCGCAAATGAGCCAACGGCGAGACGGTCAACCGTCTCGCGGCCAAAGTCACCACGGCCATTCGCCTTATCAAGAGGGTGTCACACAGAACAGCAGGCATGAAGGAAGAAAGCCACACCCGGCTAGTGGAATCCTTCGCTATAAGCCACATTACATACGTTGCTGCTTCCCACAACTGGAGGCAGTGCGAGTGAAATAAGATCAATGCGCTCATACGCAAAGCGTACAAGGCTGCACTCGGACTTCTCGACTGTACAAGCACCGACAAGTTCCTGGCCCTGGGAGTGCACAACACTCTGGAGGAAATTGCGGAGGCGTAGAGCACCGCTCAGCTCGCGCGACTATCGGAAACAAGAACGGGCAGACAAGTGCTGCGTGCCCTAGGCCTGAGGCCAATTGAAAGGGGACCCGAAAATACAGAAGTGCCTGTACCGGATGCAATTAGTAGACAGCAACGGGTATGTCCGGTGCCAAGAAACATGAACCCTGAGTTCCACAAAGAGCGGTTGGCGGCAAGGGCCAAGGCGCTCATCGATCTCCATGCCAAAGACAGGTGTGCCGTGTTTGTGGACGCAGCAGAGTATCCACATGACAGAAATGCATTCGCTGCTGCAGTTGTCGGGGCATCGACCGGTGCAGAAAGAACAACGGCGAGTGTTCAGACTCGAGGGGCGCATTTAGCCGAGGAGGTGGCCAGTGCCCTGGCCATCGCCGACCCCGAGTGCACGACTGTGCTCTGTGATTCTAGAACGGCAGTGAGAAATTAAGCCAGAGCGAGGGTGTGTGGTGAAGCCGCGTGTGTGTTGCGTGCGGTCGATCTCGCGAGTAAAAATAGGTGTCGTGATAAAGTGCTTTCCGGCCCACGTGGACACTGATGTGCCGGATCGCGACAACGCAAACCACAACGAGACGGCGAACGCGGCGGCGCGAGGACAAACCAACGGTGTCGCTGCTACTACGGTCGACCCGTCGTGGTGGTGGGAAACCAAGGAAAAAATGACCTCCTACAACGAAATTGTGAAGTGGTACAGACTAGAAAGAAGGACTATGCCGCCACCTCATCCGGGCTTGACCCGTAAGGAAGCGGTTTTATATCGACAACTTCAACCGGGGTCGTTATTCACCCCGGTGCTGATGAGGCACGTGTGTCCAAGTGTTTATGTAAGTGACCTGTGTTGCGTGTGCCGAAAGGGAAGAGCCACTGCAGCTCACATCCTTTGGGACTGTGCTAAGAATCCGCACGAAGCTGCAACGATAACAACGATCCCGCCGCGGCTCGACGGCGCTGCGAGGTGATACGATCAAGATGTCGAAGCCCAGGCCGTCCAGCAGATCTTGACGGCCCTCGAAAGGCAACGACCGAGCGAAACCGGAAGCAGGCTGCCACCCCAAAAAAGGGGCAGGCTCGGTCGACAAAAGGGAGTAGTGCGGCCGCGGTCGAAGTAGAGGCGCCACACGCCACGAAGACATCATGGCCGCGTCACGGTGACGCCTCCCTAACACGGGAAGGCTAACCGTTCTGCAGGTATTCATAACAAAGTTGCTTCACTCTCT
Organism: Dermacentor variabilis; assembly: GCF_050947875.1. Lineage (NCBI taxonomy): Eukaryota > Metazoa > Arthropoda > Arachnida > Ixodida > Ixodidae > Dermacentor > Dermacentor variabilis. The sequence continues at coordinate 3,771,305 of NC_134568.1, forward strand.
CACTTACTTGGCCCTAACCTCATTTTCTTTGCCTATCACGTTCATCATAAACTACATAGGCGATAATGGGAAACCTTGGCGCCAATCTTTCTAAATGTCAACCGTCACGCCGCAGGTTAGCTCCTGCTATGCGTTGCATACTTTATTCTTTTCTTATATTTTGTTTAGTAGCGTTGTCTTGGCTTTCCCCGCAGAGCCAGATGCTAAGTTGTCGGGCCAGCTGGTGTTTACGAGAGAAAGGAATGTATGACGTCAAAGCAAAGCACCAGCTCTCGACACAGCCGGCTGCAGCACAGAGGCTGCCCGACGACCGATTACTGACGACTGTGCAAAATACCCAAAGAGCTCACCGGAGAAGGAGGAGGAGCAGACAAAGGGGAGGAAAGACAGGGCAGTTAGCCAGTGTAAGTACCGGCTGGCTACCCTGTGCTGCGGAAAGGGGTAAAGGGAATAAAAGGAGAAAGAAGAGGAAAAGATGGAAACTAGAAAATTCACACAGTAACGCTATACTACGCGCTACAACATTCAAAGGCGGTCGCACAATTCGCATGTCCTTAAAAACTTCAGCAAAGCCCTTAAGGCCTTGAGTGCCGAAGCCCGTCTGGACCAGTGTCCTAGAGCTTTTTCCTCTTGTAAACGGGGATTGTGCAGTTTTACGAGCGTGGTCACGAGCACTTTTTTTGCACTTTGTAACGGGGACAGTCACAAAGGAGGTGCTCAATCGTCTGCTCGCAGCCGCAGGTGACACAAGTAGGGCTGTTGGCCATTCCACTGCGGAATGAATAGGAGTTCGTGAATGCGACGCCGAGCCACAGCGGGCACAGAAGGGTTGCTTCCGTTCGTGGTAACCCTGGTGGGAGACGGAGTAGCAGAAGTGGATGCAATCTGTGGAGACGTGCGTTCGTGAATTCACTGGTGTTCCGCAGATTCTGCGTAAGCTGGCGGGCGAGAGAGCGATGACGTGTGGCTGCATCTGTTCGTGACAGTGGTATTGGTACAACATGGTCACCATCGTGGGCCGATCGGGCGGCGTCATCCGCACTGTGATTTCCCGAAATTCCGCAGTGATCCGGCATCCACTGGTAGATGATGTTGTGAAACTTGTTGATTGCGTGATAGTGAAGTAGTCGGATGGCTGCGACTAGTTGCAGATTCAGTCCGTGGTTGAAAGGGGACATCAGACACTGGAGAGATGCCTTCCAGTCACAAAAGATGGACCATTAATGTGACGATTTGTGAACAATACACTCCAGAGCAGCACGGATAGCTGCTAGTTCTGCAACAGTCGATGATGTAATGTGAGATGTCTTGAACTTGAGAGTGACAGGCTCTGCGGGAATCACCACTGCTCCAGGTGAACTTTTAGAGGAGACAGAACCGTCCGTGTAAACGTGGATGCGTCCTTTGTGCTTGTAATGTAGGAATGAAAGCACGGTTTGTTTCAGGGCGAAAGTTGACATCTCCGCCTTCTTTTTGATACCGGGAATAAAAGAAGAGCCTGGAGTGAATTGAGGCACCACAGCGGTAGAGATGGTAGTGCTGCAGGCGTCAAGTTTGACGATAAAGTTGCATGGTTGGCGGCAATAATCTTGCTAAACGCTGAACGAGGCCGAGCGGCAGAAAGGGAGGCGAGATGATGCGATGGAAGTCGGGTGAAGTGCCTGATATGCATCCTTAAAGCGTCGACTTGAAGATACGTATTGATGGGGTGGTTATGCGCGATGGCTATTGTTGCTGCCGTGCATGCACCTCTGGTAAGACCAAGGGAAATTCGCAGAGCTTGAGCTTGTACAGACAGGAGGGCACGGAGGTTGGTCTTACCGGTCCCATCCAGTACAGGTAAGCTATGGCGCAGGAGACCGAGGAACATTACGTTATAGAGTTGGAGCATCGCACTCACAGACGCACCCCATCACTTTCCCGCAAGAAATCTGAGCACGTGTGCTATCATGACTAATATCCTTTTTAGGTAAGAAGATATGAGGACTCCAGGAAAGGTCTCGATCTATTATCACTCCTAGGAAACGGTGTATCTTCTCGTAGGCAATGGGCTGTCCATTAATTCTGATAGCGTACGGTTTCATTGCTTTGCCCGTGAAAGCGACTATAGAGCACTCTCGCCGGAGAAAGTTCTACATTCCAACAACACAAAACCCCGAGTGCAGAGCAGTGGGAGAGCCGGCTCACCAGCTGCGAGATCGCCGCCCAAAGGGCAATGGTACAGCACGCAAACGAAGCAGCGCGGCTCAGTAGAGCCCTGGACTAGGGGCCCAACCCTGCTAAGAAGGTCATGCGTCTGCAGCGATGAAGACGAAGACCGAACGCTAAACTCTTAATGGGCCAAATAAAGTTTTCTCTCTCTCTCTCTCTCTCTCTCTCTCTCTCTACATTAAAATATATTGAGGACCATACTCGCAAACCCCTGGAGCTACTGTAAACAGTGGAAGGTGCTTGCCGTATTGTTTACAGCTACGCGAGATTTACGACATCACAAAGGTAATCACAGCGACAGCTCTTAGCTTAAAAGATATGCTTTTAGATAAAAGCTAATTCCCAAGGCTTATGATAGTAACCGTTATTAATGGTGCCACCAAAGTTCTGCTTTGGCGACATTCATTCTTTTCTGCATATTCCATTATATTATCTATAGAAGTAATGCTAGCTGGCCCCACGATGGAAAGAGAATCGCGATACAAGTACAAGAGGAAGAAGCAGCCCAGTAAACTTAAAGATGTGAAGGCATAACTATTATGCTATGCACAATATCACTCGCGTGCCTCTCAAAAATGTGAAAAATTTCAAAGTGACCCTTCATAGACAGACCCAGGCCTCTCAGTCTCACAATCGACCATTTTAGAGAAAAATAAACCGCTTGATGTTGTTATTGCGCCCAAAGAAAGACTTCAGTTTAAGGCTGTGCCATCTTTTAGCTGCAAAAGTCCTCAAGAGCGCTAGGTAAGCATCAGTTGATAGACAGCAAGATGAGCGAATAATGGAGTGTAGTATTCTCATGGATTCAACGTGTCGCCAAGTTTATCAAAAGGCGTTTCAAAAAGCCTTTTTTTATTATAAATCAGCGGCAGAATAAAAAATAATGATAAACCAGATTCTGCATTACTTCTCAAAACCTACATATGGGCGATATCACCAAAACTCACCTTCTAAGTATATCTTCAGTGGGGTAAGGCGGCAATGTAACTTAGTAATCAGAACCTCTATTTGACCTGATGGGCACCATCTATTTATCCAAGAAAGGCATAGATGTTCGAATTTTGTCAATGAAAATATTGTAGGATCCTTGAGCGACGAAAGCCAACAGAGCGCACGATGATCTGTGATTACTCTGAAGGGCTCGCCGTATAAACATGTGCGGAACTTTGAAACAGCCCAGACGAGAGCAAGACATTCGCACTCGGTAATCGTATAGTTGTGCTCTGCAGTTGTCAGGAGCCGGCTAGCGTAGGCTATAACGCGGTCGTGTTCGTACGGGCGGCGCGATTAGACGGCGCCGGTCCCATAACCACTGGCATCGGTTCGGACCCCTGCACGTACGGACGCGTCAAAGTGGGCCAAGACCGGTGGATTGGTGAAAATTGTGATAAGGCGTGAAAATGCTGCAGCCTGAGGGGAACCCCACTAAAATGCACGTCTTTCTTCAGAAGTTCAGTGAGTGGTCGAGCGATCGCTGCGAAATCTTTCACGAACCGTCGGAAATAAGAAGAGAGCCCCACAAAACTCTGGATGTCTTTGACAGACTGAGCTACAGGGAAAGCCGTTACTGCTCGAATCTTCTCCGGGTCGGATTGTACTCCGGAAGCATCGACGAGATGGCCTAGCACTGTAATCTGTCGGCGCCCGAAGTGTCCCTTCGATGAGTTTAATTGGAGCCCAGCCTTGCGACAGACCTTAAGGATAGCTGCGACACGCTCAAGGTGCGTCTCAAACAGCGCTGCATTAAGGGGGTCTAAGGGGGCTGCAACCCCGGGCCTCACCTCGGACAGTAGGAGAAGGGGGCCATTTATTCTATACTGCTTAGTATATGGATCATGGGCAACGGAACTTCGAACGACATGTATGAAGCGAGAAAACCAGAACGAGCAGACGGGCCCTCCGCCTAAAGTAACAGCATGCGTTTAGCCTAATCATTTGGGGAGAGCTTGTCGAGCTGAAAAAACAGGAATCCCCCACCACTTCGGCGGGGCGCTCTTTATTGCGAAGCGAGGTGCGTTTGCTTGGAAGAGTTTTTGTGGTTTCCTGCGAGTCCGTCTGTCCAGTGCTGTCTGGAGAGGAGGGGCAAAGGGGAAACACCTAAAACAAGTTTTGTGGGAAGAGGACCTAAATCTCCCTTGCGCCACCTCACCACCACGCCACCCTCCACCTATCAAATAGTTCCACCGCTGTCCTTCGCATAGAAAGGATGTGCTGCAGTACCCAGCAGTGCCTCCCATTCGACTTTACCCTCATGGTAATTTGGGCGGGGGAGTATGAGTCCGATAGCAGATGATGAGTCTGATGGCAGAGTCTAGGCCGGAAAGGAAAGATGTCACACGTGCTTTTGTCAGCGTGCCATGAGGCATGGAATGTTCACTGTTTGGGCTAGGGTTGTGGAAGAGTGAAGGGGGAAGTTGGAGAGCTGGACACAAAGGCCTGTTTCCAAGGCCCATTCCTGCCTAGTGGCTCCGCACCTTCGCGCGCGCTCGACGGAAAAAGTAGGTCAGACTGGCCGCCGAACTTTCCAGAAAGAAGTAGAAAAAGATTACTCAGAGGCGACGGAAGGCGCGTAACTTCGCCCGCGCTATGAGTCACCCTCTCCTCTTCGTTCTCGCGCTCGGCGTCGACGGGGCGAAAGGAAATTCGAGAACCTCCCAGAACAGACTATTCCTCCTAGCCAATAGCAAGACGAGACCGGAAAGGGAGAAGGAGTGAGTTTGTACGGAGAAGGAGGGAATTTGTATAAGGAACTCTATGCGTATGCGAACGCCTGCTTTGGCGCTAGTAACAGACAGACGAGCTTCTCCAAGATCAGCCTCCTTCTACTGACGAGCGTCAGGAAACAACAATCGAAGAACCGACTCACTTGTTTCTGTTAGTTTGGCTTCAAATAATCATGTTCCCACCCACAAAGCGTTCCTCGAGAGGAGGAATGAGACGACTTCTCGTTGCGGCAACAGAGAAGTACAGACACCCCCGCAGCAAGAGGTACGTTGCGAGGTTTTCCAAAGTGACCCTGCTAACTGGCCGGACGTTATTACTGACAGCTTTCGGAGTGTATGGCTTGAGAAAGGGCCATTGTATTTTCAAAATCGGGCACACAATTTTCCGTCTCCCGAAAGGCAATACAAAAATCGGAAACGCTATATGTCAGCTCATCCTTTCGTGCGAAAGGCTGTAAATGGGGAGGCGTACGAGCGACACTGGTTAATGTATTCGGAGTCCAAAGGTTCCGTTTACTGTTTCATGTGGAAACTATTTTCCATTTCAAGCAACCCCAGTGCTTTCACCACGGACGGCTTTTGTGATTGCAAAAGAGCAGAAGAAAAGGTTTGCGCACATGAAAATAGCGTCGAGCACCGGAACTACGTGGCAGCATGACTCCCCCGCTCTAACTCGAGCAGCACAATTGACAAGGAGCTGGTTGAGCATCTTGTCACTGAGACCGCTTACAGGAGAGAGGAGTTGAAGCGCGTGGTCGTTGTAGTTAAGCTTCTAGATGAGTGCAACCTAGCGTGTAGGGGCAGTGAGGAGATTTTTGGTTCACCGAGAAATGGCAATTATATGGGAGTGCTTGAGACCATTTCCATGTTTGATCCCTTTCTAGAGGAGCACATCAACGCTACGGGAACGAAGGAAAAGGTCACCCATCGTATCTGTCAAAAACTATTTGTGATGAATTTATCGAGCATATGGCAAAGTCTGTCAAGGAACGTCTCGTTGACGAAGTCAAACGCGCAAAATACTTATCTATAATGTAGAGAAGTATAACTGTAACGTTGATCAGCTGCCAGTTGTTTTACGACACTATTTAAATGGGAAAGCGTACGAGCGCCTTCGTGGATTTGTTCCAATTGGATCGCATACCGGCTTGTATCTTTTCGGTACCGTGATATCCCTCTTGAAGACAAATGACATCTCAGTTGATGATTGTAGGGGCCAATCTTATGATAATGTGAGTAATATGTCAGGAAAATACAAAGGACTGCAAGCTCAAATCAAACACCAGAACGAATTGTCAGTCTAGGTCCCGTGTGCTAGTCATTCACTGAACTTAGATGGCGCGTGTACCGTTTACAGTTGCCTTGAGGCAGTCAAATTTTTCTCTGCAATTCCGAGGCTGTATGCGTTATTTGCTGCCTTACCTAAGCGATGGAGTTATCTTTCGGACAGCATGGGCGGAACTGGCCAGCAGCTTGTTTTGAAAAGCCTCTCTGAGACCAGGTGGTCAAGATACGTTGAATCATGTAAGGCCATTCTCAAAAATTTCAATGCAGTCTTGTGTTGCCTTGAAGCTATATCAAAGAACGCGGAAGAAAACGGTGACACTAGGACCGAAGCGCACTCTCTGGAAGAAAATGACAAAACTAGACAATCATTCATAGCGATTTTCTGGAGTGAAATCTTGGAGTGCTTTGACAAAACGAGCGTAGCACTTCAGAAACCAGGCCTAGATATTTCAACTGCTGTAGACCTGCTGAGCTATCTAGAAGGCTTTGGTAATTCTTTGCGACCTCTATTTGATACCTTAAGGAGCACGCACGCTAAGTACCAATCCATTTTATAAGGATGAGGGCAAACGCATCGTTTTGCGTAAGCACCCGGGCGGGTAAAGCGATAGTGCGCTACAAGGTAGCAAAAAGTTTATCGTATAGACCTACAATGTTGTACTTGACAGTCTAGGCTCTGCTTTTTGAGTGTGAAAGGCTGCCTACGCTGAACTCTGCGAAAGGTTCGGATTCTTAAAATTACCGACAGAAGTTGGGAGCGAGGCCTCTCTGGCAAAGCAGGCTGAGAAGTTGGTGAAAACCTACAAAAATGATTTGGAGGCAGCATTTTCCGCTGAAATCATTCAGTTTGCGAACTTTCTGCACAACTCTATGCCAGGACACGAGTCCCCTGGGAATAATGAAGTTGCTGCACGAAAGAAAGCTTACTGATGTGTTTCCGAACTTTTGTATTGCTTTGCGAATGTACTTAAGCACACCCGTGGCAAACTGTAAGACCGAACGATCGTTTTCCATGTTGTCGCTGATAAAAAATCGCATTCTTTCGAGCCTCCTTGACGACATGGTGAACTTGCTTGCTATCATGTTCATTGAAAGTGACCTCCGCGTTCTATCCTAGGAACAGACTATATCTTATTTCGCCAAAGCGGAGGCGCGAAAGTGCTATATTAAAAGAGGGCTGTTTGCGCTACACATGACTAGTTCCAATAAGTTCGTTGTGTCGCCTCCCAGCCTCCACGTTGTCAATGAAATGCTCAGCAGTGTAATTCAAGATATGCAAATCTTCGTTGTTTGTCTCTTTGTTCTTGTGATATTTAGCGTGCTTATAAAGAACTGTATTTTTGTTGTTTTTGATAGTTCCACGTTTATTTGGTGTCGTCCTTGCTTGTCTTACCTCTAACAAAAATATTTTCAAATAATGTTTTGTATTTAGAGTTGGTAATTTTCATCTGAATTCTAGTACATTTTTATGGTGTTTATATTGCCTTAAGTATTGTATATATCTATTGCATATTTATAGAGTAACGTGTATAACGATTACTACAGTCTGATGCTTGAATTTTATTAAAGAATATTTTGGATACAACCATGCGTCTGCTCACGGGATTAAACTTATTGATGCCAACAAAGCCTAGCTTAAAAAGGATCGACATCTGAGCTGTACTGTCTTTTCTACGTACTTGTTCGTATTGAATGCACCAAACTTCTCCTTAAAGCCTAGCTTTTGCTGAAAACAGAATACAGATTAATCACAAAGTGAACATATGGGTTGGTGTTTACAACAGCAGGCGTTTCAAGCAAGTTTTGCTTTTTCCTTATAATAATAACAATAATAATAATAATCCCGTTGATCGCACTTCGTTCTTTTAAATTTTGTGGAATTAAAATGAAACATGGCATATTTCCAGTAGCGTAGCAGGCGAATGGGGGGGGGGGGGGGTCAGTATAGGAAAAGGGGGTCTGCATGCGCATTAGCCCAGGGCCCCCATTTTTCTTAATACGGCCCTGGTCTTAAATGTAAGAGAAAACACAAGGACGTCGTCGAGGTAACAAAAGCAAGTTGACCATGTTAAACCTTGCAGCAGAGAGTTGATCGTCTGTTTGAATTTGGCGGGGGCATTGCATAAACCGAACGGCATAACCTTGAATTGGTAAAGGCCATCTGGATTGACGAAAGCGGTCTTTTCTTGGTCTTGCTCATTGACGGAAATATTTTTTTTAATTATGGGGTTTTAAGTGCCAAAATCACTCTCTGATTATGAGGCACGCCGTAGTAGAGAACTCCGGAAATTTCGACCACCTGGGGTTCTTTAACGTGCATCTAAATCTAAGTACACGAGTGTTTTCTCATTTCGCCCCCGTCGAAATGCGGCCGCCGTGGTCGGGATACGATCCCGCGACTTCGTGCTCAGCAACCCAACACATCGACGGAAATTTGCCAATAACCAGATCGAAGGTTAATGGACGAAAAGTATTTGGCACCATGAAGACAACTAAGAGATTCGTCGCTTCACGGTGAAGGGTAAATGTCCTTTTTGGTAATTCGGTTTAGCTGGCGGTAATCAATGCAGAAACGCCACGTGCAATATTTCTTTTTGACGAGAACGACCGGCAGCGCCCAAGGACTCGACGAGGGCTCAACAATGCCTCTGGCGAGCATCTTGCTTACTTCCTGCTGAATAATTTGCCGCTCCACCATGGACACGCGATGCGGTCGGTGGTGAATGGGAACAGCATCACCAGTGTTTATCCGATGCTTAACAAGGGATGTCTGACCAAGTGGTCGATTGTCAGTGTCAAATGTGCCGCGGTAGGAAAGCAAAAGGCGATAAGGGCGGCTGCTTGGTCAGGTGCGAGGTCCGGAACGACTATGGGACGTAACATCCTGCGGGTAATCAGGAGGACCTGGAGACGCGTCACCTGCAAAAGCAGTGACGTGATCGTCTGTCACTGACCGCAACGTAACCATCGCTATCACTTCAGGTAACACTTGCTTCGTCAAGCCAAAGATAACGGGGAGACACATCCAATTAGCGGCAAGGGTTACGACGGAGTGTGGCACAGAGATGTCGCGCACCAGGACATCACGAATAGGTGCGACGACTTAGTCGCCATTACGCATGGTTGCCGTTGATATCAATTCAACTTAGGTTAGGGCTTTTGGAGGTAAGCGAACAAACGCTGTAGTGCAGAGGGTGTTCGATTGTTCGGGGAGAACGACTGAAAGAAGAAGAAGCTCGGGGCACAGCGTACCGGTGGAACAGTCGATGAGGGCAGAATGCGTCGTCAGAAAGTCGAACCCGAAGATTAGGTCATGTGCGTAGCTGGTCAGCACGGTGAACAGGACTCGAACTTGGCGGCCAGCAATTACTATGCGAGCAGTGCACATACCCCTGACGGCAACAGTGGTGCCATTGGCGACGCGTACGGCTCGAGTGATGGCAGGCGTAAGAACTTTTTTGAGGCAGACGACATAGGTTAGCGCTCATTATGGACACTTGGGCTCCAGTATCAATTAAGGCCGTCAACGGAACACCATCTACGTCTAGTTAAATTAGGTTCCTGTTGGAGAGGAGCGTCAACGGAGGATTTGGACAGGACGAACGAGAAGCAGCACTAGCTCCAAGAGCTGCATGGCCTTCCGTCCGTTAGTTTGGCGAGGAAAAGCGGCGAGGTTGGGGTGACGGGAAGCGACGGCGTTGAGGAGACGGCGATCGCACGGAGGAGCCGCTGTAAGGGGTATCGGAAGTAGGGTACAGATGGCGAGACGGTGAGGCGTATGGGCAAGGAGCGGGAATGAGATCCAGTACGGCGGCATCCAGTTAGTGCGGCAGTTGCGGGATACATGACCAACGCCGTGGCAGCGAAAGCAGAGCGGTTTGTCGTCTGGGGTTCGCCATTCAGCAGGATTACGTGGTCAGGGTTGAAGGCGTCGTCCGCGATGTGTTTTAGGATATGGCCCACCTTGTCAACCTCGGTCATGTGCTCGTCAACTTTCCAGCAAAGCGCGAGCACTTCCTGTGTGTTGAAGACATACGATTCGGCGGAGGCAACACGCCCTCCTCAACGCGCCCTCCTTTTCACCAACGCGCCCTCCTCGCTGCGGCCCGTCTACGCGTCGGCCAAGATCGTGGTGCACGACCACTTCTCCGGCGGCGTGTGGATGTCGCTGCCCCCTCAGCCGCAGCCCAGCCACCAGCCGGCGCAGCAGCCGCCGGTCGGCTCCTGGCACTCGTCGGCCCGGCAGCCGCACAGCTGCCTGGCGCCGGGCGCGCACCTCGAGCTGGGTGCCCTGCTGCACCAGAACAGGGAGACCCTATCGTCGCTGGTGCATCACAGCGGCGTCATCTCCCAGCCCAGGCCCCCGCTGTCCGACTTTGCCGGCGGCCGAGGCAACGGCGGGCTGCTTGCCGCGGAACCCCGGCCCTCGCTGCCGCCGTTCGGGAGCTCCTCGTCGGCGGCCGCGGTTGCCGTGGCCGCGCACGCCCTCCAGGAGTGCTGGACGCGCAGCAGCGCGCCGAGCGCGGCGACCCCGCAGCAGCTGTTTCGCCTCAACTACGACCTGCTGCCCTCCAACTGCCTCCATTGGCTCGCGCTCGCCAGAAACAGCGTGGTCAGGCCGCAGGCCGTCGCCTCCTCCGCCCTCGACCACGTCCAGCAGTTGCAGCAGCAGCAGCATCACCGACAGCAGCAGGCCAAGCAAGACATGGGCGTGCAGACCGCACCGACGACGACCACTACCACCACCGCCAGCAGTAACTTCCCCAACGTGGCGGCGCCGTGTCAGGACGAGTCCGAGCTCGACGTCGCGGACCCGTGCGTCGGCCCGCACACAGCGCCCTCCGCGGCGCCTGCAGCCGTCACTGCGTCGTTCTCCACCACGCCGCATGGCGGAGCCTTCTACGCGTCTGCCGCAGCAGCGTCGACACCGTGAAGCACGTGTCCCCGCCAGTTCTGCGAGCTTTCCTTCAGAGCATTTATCAGGCTTGACGGTGAGACCCGTAGTACGGATAGCAGCGAGGACACTTTCGGGTCGTGCGAGATGTTCGTCAAACGTCCTCGAGAATACGACGACGTCGTCCAAATAAATGAGGCAGGTTCGCCATTTGAGTTCAGTGAGCACGGTATCCATCAGCCCCTGAAAGTTGGGAGGTGCGCAACCGAGGCCGAACGGGAGAAATTTGAACTCATAAAGCTCGTCAGGTGTCACAAACCCTGTATTTTCCCTATCCTGTTCATCAACTTCGATTTGCCAATACCCTGATTTAAGATCCAACGAAGAAAGAAACCTTGGTATTTTGTAGACGATCTAATGCGTCATCGATGCGTGGCAATGAATAAACATCGCTCTTGGTGACACGGTTCAACTTTCTGTAATGTACACAGAAGCGAAGTGTGTTGTATTTCTTTCTGACTAACACTACAGGGGAGGCCCACGGGCTTGTGGACGGCTGGATTACGTCGTCCTGGAGCATCTCTTTCACCTGATGCTTGAACGTTTCCCTTTCCACTGGAGACATTCTGTAATGATACTGGCTAACCGGACGTGCGGACTCGTCCGTAATAATGCGGTGCTTTGTGATGGACGTGCGCCGTACTTTGGATGACGTTGAAAAACATTCCGCAAATTCATTCACGAGACGCAGTAGACGGTCTTTCTGATAGTCTTGCAGAGCAGCGTTAACATGAATCCGTTCTTTTCGGCTGGGTAACTCAGGTTGCGGAGACGATCCGATTACCCATGTGGCAATGTCAGTAACATGAATGATTTCGCGAAGAAAAGCAATTGTCGTTCCTCGAGGTACATGCCGATATTTATTGCTAAAGTTTGTTAGGAAAACGACGGTGTTTCGCACCTGAAGAAGCCCTCTGGCTATGAAAATCTGGCGCTCAAGAAGCACGGGGATGTTTTCCTCAGCAATTCCTTCAGTGTCGTCCTCCATGTCGCATCGGACAAGGGTAAGCACGCTGCTCTTGGGTGGCAACGTGACATGATCGTCAGCTACGCGAAATGCGATGTCAGAGCCGTTATCATTACAGTAAGTCATGGCTTGTATAGTAGTGAAGCTGACTCTAGAGTCTTGCAGGTCGATGATGGCACCGTTCGCTTGAAGGAAATCTATGCTGATTATAAGGTCCTTTGATCATACAGGAAGAGTGACGAAGTCGCCAATATACGTGAAGCCTCTAATGTTGACTCATACCGTGAACCGGACGATCGGAGTTATGAGGTGCCCTGCTGCAGTACGATTCTGAGTTCCTGTCCATTGCGTCGAAACTTCGTTCAGTATAAGCGCGAGACTCTGGCTCATAACAGACGTATCCTCCCCCGTGTCGATTACCACCGTGACTATGTGGTCACCTATGGTAACTGGTACGCCGCAAGATACTGACACCGAACTACACTGCTTTCTCTGCGTCTCAATTACGTCATATCGCGGCCTTCATAGTGGAAGATCTTCAGCGTTCGTAACGTCAGCGACCTGACCTCCGCAGGTCGCTGGACTCAGTTTTCCCGGCAGGCACGGCTGGGTGAGCAACGCCTCCTTGCGCTCGGCGTGAAGAGGGGGCTGGAAGACCTGTTTCGGGTGGGTGACGGTGACCGAGGGTCACGGAATCGTGGGGCAAACGCGGTCCTGGCGTTCGCGAGGTAGGCTTCAATCTCCAGGGGGCGTTCTCTATTGCGGGTGCATGGCGCATTCAGTGAAAATCCATGGAGCCCAGCTCGGCGGTAAGGACACGCCCTGTAGAGGTGATCGGCTTCACCGCAATGAAAACTCAAAGGCCTCGATTCAGCAGTGCGCCATACGTCGCTCTTGCGGGGTTTTCGTGTTTCAGCCATAAATGGCGTGCGGCGATGCCTGAAGTCGCCAGTTGCTTGATCGACGGCGCGCACACTATGAAAGTCCGGGACGTCGCTCACATCGTGAAAAATCGGGGACAACAAACTTCGCGCAGCTTCCGCATACGAACTCCGAGGCTGTGGCCGCCGTACCTCGTGCTGTGGTGTCTCGCTTTGCTCTGGAACTTGGACTGCCTGCCTGATTTCCTCACGGACTACCTCAGCCGGAGCGAGTTGCTGTACCGATGCCGGACCCAGCTGAAGCTTTTGGAGCCCTTCTCGAACAAGCATAATGAGCTCCCTCAAGGATTCGGTATTGTCCAAGGCTATAGCGAGAGCGAAACGTGATAGGATGGACAAGTCGCAGTTGTACTGCCTTGCTCGCTGCTAAAGAGCCTTTTCCATTAATATGGCTTCCGCGAGAAACTCTGCAACGCTCTTTGGTGGGTTGCGTATTAGGCCGCCGAATAACTCCTGCTTGACACCCCGCATCAAGTTCGTGAGCTTCTGTTCTTCCGGCATGGACCGATCTTCACGTCGGAAAAGTCGGCACATATCTTCAACACACATTGCGACGCTTTCGTTCGAGCGCTGCACTCTCGCCTGAAGTGCAGATTCAGCCCGCTCGTTACGATCGAGGCTGGCGTATGTGCTGATTAGCTGCCGTCAGAATTCGTCCCATGTGGACGACCTCAGTCGGGGCGGTTGAGGAAGAAGACGGAACTGATGTAGTCATCGTTCTTATTTGATTCAGTAGAGGCTCGTGCTCAGGTGGCAGTCCTTGAAGTCGACGGCTTGTCCGTACATGAACAGGAGTCAGCTCGAGCGGACTTCGTACTGCGCTTGTAGACGGTGTTTGATTTGGGAGTGGTAGCATATACGCAGCACCTCCACCAGTAAAATGTAACGGAGATTGAAGACGGAGTCTCGCAAAATAGACGCTTCTCTTTAATGCCGGGCCAGAAGGAAAACGTGCAGCTTACGCGCTTCATGGTCTTTCATGGTGCTGACCTTTGCGCGTGCCGTCCCGCGGTGCGGGGACCCCACTTCATTGCGTCAGTATGCACAATATCACTCGCGTGCCTTTACAAAATATGAAATATTTCAAACTGACTCTTCAGAAACAGACCGAAGCCTCTCAGTCCCACAATAGACAATATCAGAGAAAAATAAACTGCCTGACGTTGTTATTTCGCCCAAAGAAAGATTTAGTTTGAGGCTGTGTCATGTTTTAGCTGTTAAAGTCCTCAATAACGCTAGGTAAGCATCAGTTGATAGACAGAAAGATGAGCGAATAATGGAGTGTAGTATTTTCATCAATTGAACGTGTCGCCAAGTTTATGAAGAGGCCCTTCAAAAAGTCTTTTTTTATTATAAACCAGTGTCATAATAAAAAATAATGATCAACAGACTTTATATTCCTTCTCAGAACCTAAATATGGGCGACAGCACCAGAACTGACCTTTCTAAATATATCTTCAGCGGTGGAAGACTCCAAAGTAACCTAGTAATCCTAACCACTACTTGACTTGATGGGCACCATCTGTTTATCCAAGAAAGCATAAATGTTCGAATTCTGTCAATGAAACTATCAATGACCCGGCGTAATCCACACGTATTTAAAGTTCAAGGAAAAGCGTCATGAATTTCAATTTTAACATTCTGATTTGCTTCGTCTAATGGAATTCGTATCCATCTCGAATCGGCAGATTTAGTGGTTCTATTTGCCACTGTATAAAAGCGATCTGTGTATCATGAGATCGTGGCGAGTGAGCAAGTAAAAATAAGTTTGGTTCAGTAATAAAAGCACGTTAAGAAGGTCTGGGCGGAAAGATAGAAAGTTTTAAAAATGTTTGTACTGCTACTATACGGAATCCACCGCGTAACGTTGGGTTAACGGGATAATATTATCTTACTTACTTGGCTCTAACCTCCATTTCTTTAAGTCACGTTCATCATAAAATACAGGGGCGATAACGGAAAACCTTGGCGCCAGCCTTTCTAAATGTCAACCGTCACGCCGCTAGTTAGGTCCTGCTATGCGTTATATAATTCATTATTTTGGCATATTTCGTTTAGTAGCGTTGTCTTGATTTTCCCCGCAGAGTCAGATGCTAAAGTGATAGAGCAGCTGGTGTGTACGAGAGAAAAGATCGAATGACGTTAAAGCTAAGCACTAGCTCTCCACACAGCCGGCTGCAGTGCGGAGGCTGCCCGACGACCGATTACCGACGACAATGCAAAATGCCCAAAGAGCTCGCCGGAGAATGCTCTACATTAAGATATATTGAGGACCACCATCGCAAACCCTTGGAGCTACTGTAAAGTGCGGAAGGTACTTCCAGTATACGCTCCTGACACTGCCCAGGCGGCGCGTCCGAGCAGTGATCGTCAGCTCCTCTTGCGGCACCTTCCGTTGAAACTGACACTGATGGACCACGCTACTTTCGCTGCCCACGCGGATCTGCCAACGTGATCGCATGTTCATGTTAATTTTGTAACAAACAAATGGCGCAAGTTTGCTATGTGGTTTCAGACCAATCTCAAAATTACACGGTTGGATACACCCTGTCATTCGTCGTAAAGGCGAAAAGCTCTACGCTGCCGGGCACGTTCACAGCATGAAAGAAGTCACCAGTGTGACTGTGCTGGCGAAGTGTCACTCCCAGCAGGGCAAACACAACTGCAGCGTATCTCTGGCCTGAGTGCACTCAACTATCACATTATGCTTTGATCAAGCAGCTCAGTTGAGTGTGCAGGCATGGCTGAGCTTAATTTATTAAGCGTTAGGTGTGGGTGTTCTTATCCAACCTTTTGAGTTACCGTAGACAAATGTGTCCTTCTGTGGTGCTGTTTTGACACGCTTGCAAAGCCTCATTTGCCAGGGATGATAGACGCCATATCTTTTAGAATTAGTAAAAAGTTCTTTTAAACTACTTGCACAAAAACGTTACAACACTGCTATGTTCTGCCAAGCAACCGCAGTACTTTGTTTACCCTCTAAAACAAAATTACACCCTTTGGGTTGTATCTTGCCACACAACAATAAACGTCATCTGTCTTGTCCGGATTTCCTTTCTTTAACGCTGCGAGCCCGGTACTTCCCAATAACGAATGGCATGCGCGTTATCAGCAAGACATATCATTCCCGATAGGAAAGTAGCGGGCGCGGTGTTTTCAAGAAAGGGAACCCAAGCAAGGCAGATGAGGATTATTGTTGTGTGGCAGATATACAACCCAAGAGGGAGGGAGTAGGGTGCGCCTTTGTCTAAGAGTATACAACTGCCGAGGCACCGGCACGACCTTGAGCCGCTCCGGCCGCCAAGACTCGGGTGACCGTATCCGGCAACATGGACCCAAGCAGAGCCACACAGCGTGAAGTGCTCAGCGACTCACGCAAGCTAGAACACCTGCAGCCACCACGCAGTACGTTTCGTACAGCAAAATAAATAGCTCTAAAGGATATGAACAATTTGCAAAAATATACCAAGCAAGACACTTTCTGGACTAAAAACTTCAGTCTATGGACTAAAATAATTTCTAGTGCGATCCTCCAGGAAGGAAGCCCGAGCACAAAACCACGGCAGGCCAGGAAATATGTAGACTCGGAGAGCAGGGGGCCCTGCACGGCCGTTACAGCCTTTGACGCAGCAGTACCGCCGTCCCCACGCAATTTTTTCCTGGGCTCGTTTCAATGTCTTGCACATTTTCCATCGTAAAACACTGGTATGAGAACGTTTGTCCGCAGGACGGTGGCGCACGTGGTTCAGTAGTTTCGAATCACACGCGGTCATAACAACAATACTTGCGCCAGCTGGATTCTACGCCGTCGACTGAAATTGTATCAGTACCAGGGTTGCGCTTCCGACACTACAGGTGGCGCGGCCGTCGCCGGGAAACTCCACTGTCAGGAGCGTATTGTTTACAGCTACGCGAGATTTACGATATCCCAAAGGTAATCACAGTGACAGCTCTTAGCTTAAAAGATGGGCTCTTAGACAAAAAGTAATGCCACGGCGTATAATACCGACCGTTATTAATAGTGCCACCAAAGTTCGGCTTTGGCGACGTGATTGTTTTCTGGATATTTCTTTATTTTATTTATTGAATTAAGGCTGGGCCCATGATGGGAGGAGAATCGCGATACAAGTACAAAATAAAGAAACAGCCCAGTAAACTTAACCACGGGAAGGCATAATCATCATGCTATACACAATATCACTCCAGTGCTTCTAAAAATTTGAAAATTTTCAAGGTGACTATTCATACACAGACCCAAGCCTCTCGATCTCACAATCAACAATTTTAGAGAGAAATAAACTGTTTGATGTTGTTATTGCGCCCAAAGAAAGACTTTAGTTTGAGGCTGTGTCATTTTTAGGCTGTAAAAGTCCTTAACAACTCTCGGTAAGCATTAGCTGATAGACAGCAAAATGAGCGAATAATGGAATGTAGTATAATCATCGATTCAACATGTCGCCTAGTATGTACTAGGGATAAATTCAAGAAAGTCCGGGAGACGAGTGTGATAAATCCCGATCGGAACAATGGCAAAAAAACAAGCCAATTTGTACCGATGTTGATTTATGGATGGCACGCTGAATATACCATGTGTTCCAGCTTACGCGTGGCAAACTGTTGGAATATTAGGTCTGCGAGAGACGACAATGGGCGAAACGACATTCTCGGAGCCAATCGTCTAGCGCACAAAGGTGAATTTCTTCTGCTTCATTTATTAGCTAATTATCAAAACTTTATGCCTAAATATGTAAATACTATGGGGAAGCTGATGAGGGGAAGCCAAAGACGAGGAAGCGGGAGTAAACGGGCGTTCTTGGCAATAAATTTCAATTCATCCAGCGTGGCCAGTCCCCCTCGTGGGTACGAGCCATGTTTTGAGGCAACACCAACAATACCCCGCAGTGTGTATGCGCCACCACCAGAGGGCAAACCAAGCCAAACAGGCATTCTGGCGGATGGCCGGCTGTCTGTGAAGTAAAGCTCTGCTCACCTATCCTCTACACTTCATCGATTAAAGAACCTAGGGGTGAGCATCGTATCACGAGCCGTGTAGTGGACAAGCTGCCCTCAATTACGCAACCAGTCTCAACGGCTCAGAGATGCAGAGATGAGCCTTCAGTGCGGACACTCTCCTGCGCTTTTCAGCAGCACAATGAGCTTTTCATTGACGGTACTGCTTAATTGCCAGGAACTCGCTTCCTTCGCCATCAAATTCCCACACACAGCCACACGGCAGTTTGCGTACCGCTAAGACGATAGGCTGAACTGGAGCATGCAATTATAAGCAATCAAGTGCTTGCAATGTTAGCAGCAGGCATTATCAGGTCATTTCGTAGTCCTTCGGCCGTACCTGCTGTACTTGTTCGGAAAAAAAAAGGTACTCTGAGATTTTGTGTTGACTATGGAGAGCTGAACAAGTGTACGATACCCGAATCTTACGCACTGCCCCGTATCGAAGACTCAATCGACACAGTACGAAAGATCAGATATTTTTCGTCTCTCTATCTGCGTGCCCGATATTGGCAGATAAGTGTCGCAGAAGGGAACAAGTTCGAAAAAGCCTTCCGTACTCCTTAGGGACTGTACGAATTTAGTCGTATGCCTTTCAGGTTCCGCGCAGCTTCAAGCAGTTTTAAACGCGCAATGAACACTGTGCAAGTTCCGCTAAAGGATCTAGCCTGTATCCTATACTTTGGCAATATTCTACTCATTGGTACAACAAATTAAGAACACCTGCACAACCTAGACGCTGTTCTATAAACGCTGTATGATTCTTGCTTCAGATAAACCGCGAGAAATGTGAATTTGGACTTACATCACCGAGCATGGCGTCCAACAGCTTCGCGAGAGAAAAGCCGTAGTGAAAAACCCGACAACAAGATTAGTGAAAAAAATAGTGTCCTTTCTGGGGACCGTTTCTGACTATGAAAGTTTGTTTCAAATTTTCCATCAACGGCAGCTCTCCTAACAGACCTCCTTAAGTAAACAGCTGTTTCTAAATGGGGTCAGCGCCAGGAAGATCTTTTTCAGGCATTAAAGCACTAGCCTGGTTTTGGGTCGTTTCAGTGAAGAATGGAAGACAGAGGTTCACACCGGTGCCAGTGAGGTTGGTCTTGAGGCCGTGGACAGGCAGCGCGGCTCTCATGGTATGGAAAACATCGTCGTAGCTTTCGCTGGCCGGAAACTATCAGACACTGAGCGTCATTACCCTGCTAACAAGCTCGATTTCGTTCTTTCACGATCCAGCGATTCTAGATTTTAGATCTAGATTTCACGGTCTACCGATGGTCTGTAGTCTCAACGACTGGTTTAGACATTATCCGTTTCGGCGCAAGTTCACAATGGTGACCGACAATTCAGCGATTACCTGACAGTTTTCGAAGAAGCGCCTAAAGCACAAATTCGCGCGGCAAATCATTCGCCTTCAAGAGCACACCTACGACGTGCAACATCGCGCCGGTGCTCTGAACCTTGTCGCGCACGCTCTTTCCCGAAACCCAGGCGTCGATGGCTCGCACACGAAGAAAGATGTCTGCATATTATTTTGCCAGGAAGACATCGCCAAGACCCAACGCAACTGCAGAGAGCGGAGTGAAATCATGACTTCGCTGCCGATCACAACGCCTAGCTACAAGTTTGTGAGGAGTGAGGGCACTCTGTACCGTCGCCACTGGCAAAAGCATCGGCGAGACTAACAACACCTCCTGGTCCTTCCCGCCTCTTTGCGCCCACAAATATTACGCGCTATCCATGACACCTCAGTAGGAGGACACACCGGTCAGAGAGTCGTGCTGAGGAAGGCTCAAGAACGCTTCTGGTGGCCAAGAATATAAATGAGCGTGCGCTCATACGTGGCAAGCAACTCACACGTCTAGCAGGATGTCAGCCTGGTCGGCTCACACAATTCCGGTGCCCGAGGTCGTTTTTGACACCGTTGGCATTGATCACATCGGCCCATTCCCTACCCCAACCTCTGGCTACCTGTACATCCTAGTTGTCGTGGATTACTTGTCGAAATTTGTGGCGGTCACCTCCTCTCGGCGCCAGTTTCGCAGCCGGTTTCCTGCAGCACCGATGATAATGGCGGCACGGTCTACCAAAGAAGCTCATGTCGTATGGGGCAGCCACCTTACGAAGCCGCGAGCTCCGGACCTGTCTCTCTGCGGCAGGTGTCCGGCACCACTTTGCATCGGTCTACCATTAGCAAACGAATGGTCTAACTGAAAGGTCCAATTAAATCATCCGCGTTCGGTTGTATTCATACGGTAAAAGCAATAAATCGGTTGAAGCTGCCTGGGTTCAGCACCTAGGAGTAGCTGCGTACGCCGTCGACACTTCATTTCAGAGTTCTGCTGGGACAACGTCATATATAGTTGTGTACGGACAAATGTCGAAGCTGAAAGCATCACTAAATGTCGACAGGCCCGTAAATGCTAGGCACTGCGTGGCAATAACGATGTTGTGGAGCAACATACGAGCCGAGGCACCCAAGGCACCTACCCGCGCACAGAAGGTGAAGAAGCGCCATTAGGATGGGCGTCATCGTCCAGCGCCAACGTACGGATTCAGAGACGAGGTGCCAGCAAAGCGGCCAGCGCAGATGCGCAGTCACAAACTATGCGCAAGATATCAGGGACCTTTCGTGGTCAAGGAACCACTGGGCACCAGTACTTGGTGTGCGAGTTGTAAAACATATGACAGCGGCTCGGACAGACGCAGAAAAAAACAAATTTGCCATGCGCGCATGTCCCGCCTGAAAAAATGGTTTCCCCGTCAGATCTGACATCGTTGTGCTTGCTTCGCTTCATCTGAGCGAATGCAGTGTGGCTGAGTGTGGGGAAGCTGGACAGGGGAAGCCAGGACGAAAGAGTGAAAGCAAAACAGGCGTTCGGGCGGCCGGCCGGCTTCTTGTTTTCGTTATATTACTCGCATAATTGCACACGCTCGAATGAAAAGTTGTGCGTCGCTTTCGAAAACATCATATTCAACAGTTTCAAACTTGCTACATCTTGCCCTGTTGTATTTGTTAGTGCTTAAAAAAAATTGAAATTCTGAGGCTTTACGTACGAAAACTTAAATACTATTATGAGGCACGCCGAAGGGCGGGGCGGAGGGGTGGACTCTGGATGAATTATGACCACCTGGGTCCTTTACCGTGCACATAATAAATGGCACACTGGAGCCCTAGCATTCCACCGCCTGCGGTCAGCGTTGCTGGGAGTTGATCCCGCGACCTAGTGCTTAGCATCGCAGCGCCTTAGGCTATATGCGATGCTCGCGTCCGCGAGGAATCGCGTAAAATATACGAAGTGAAGGCAAGCCCGCGTGCATGGCGCGCAGCTGCAAAAAATATCAGCAACGTAAAAAAAAATTAAGAAGAAAACCTATCGGCCCAAGCACTCCGTACAGGTGGTCAACCAGCGAAGCGGAAACGTGTGGCCCCGATGCTATTCACTGGGTAAATCCCGACGGTTCATTAAAGTCTTTATCAATTATTGGTTACGTCTTTGTGTTTCTTAATGAGGTTACACACACACGTGCGGCTGCAACTGAGACAACGACGTCAGTGACGGTATGTCCGCAGTCCGCGTTCGTCGCTCGCGCTCGATGTCTCGAGTGTGCTCGGTGGCGTGGTTAGCAGCATCCGCGCGGCATTACCGCTTGGGATTCTTCAAAATTAAATTGCTTCAAACTTAAATCTGTCCTTCACGTAAGACAAGAGTTAGTCATTATGATCCCCTGCCCATTAAAAACATGAGAGCGAAATCATTTTCCTTCACTCCTACGAATTGAGCTGAGGTCTTGTCGTTTATAAGCTCTGTTAATAATAGTAAATCGCAGGACACAGATGGTATTCAAATGGGACCTATAAAGCATGTCCTTGACATCATTTATCCTGTTCTCACTCACATTTACAACTTGATTCTATCGTCTGGCCAATTTCCGAAAGACATGCAAATTGCTCCAGTACAACGTGTGTTTAAAAAGGTGACAAAAATTCTCTAGGCAATTATCGTCCAATTTCGATCCTACCAGTATTCTCGAAAAGCATTGAAAAAATAATTCACGCTAAAATATAATCATATCTTGACAAAAATAATTTGTTAGGCAATTTCCAACATGTGTTTAGGAAGCCTCGCTCCACCGAAACAGCTCTTTTAATTTATAAAGAAACCATTCTACAAGCGTTCAACAATAAAATATTACCTATGGGAATAAATATAGATTTTTCCAAAGCATTCGATCTTGTAAATCATAAAATCTTACTTTCTAAGCTGCTAGCTTATGGTATCCGTGGTATCGCCTTGGAGCTCTTTGAATCTTATTTATCGCATCGAGTACAGTATGTAGAGTTGTAAAGGGAAAAGTCCAGTCTTAAGGCTGTAAGAGTTGGAGTGCCTCAGGGAAGCATCCTTGGACCACTCCTGTTCGTAATGTTTGTAAACGATATGCCACAAAGGTCAAAACGGGCAAAATTCCATTCTTATGCTGTTGATACAACAATGCTTATCACTGCTACGTCAGAAACTGAACTATAGCTTCAGTGGAACAGAGCGTTAAGAGAATTTGAAGATTGGGCCGATAGAAACTGTTTGCGAATAAATGCCAGCAAGACAAACGTTGTTGCCTATGTGCAAAGAGGCAAAAAGTTACGCAGTACAATAAACATGAAAATAGATACGGATCAATTAGAAATTGTTAATACGGTCTCTGTCTTAGGCGTAACATTCGCTAAAGAATTAAGTTGGAGTGATCACGTGGAAAATGTAAATAAAAAGCGACCTTCTCTTGTAGGTATAATAGGTCGATTGAAATCCTTTCTTCCTGTTAAAATTAAGATTTTACTTTATAATACTTTAGTATTGTCAGTTCTGCAATATTGTAACCTCGTTTGGGGCACTTCTAGCAAGTTAAATCTTACGAATTTGCATTTGCTCCAGAAAAGAGCCGTGCGATACGTTGCCAATGTCCCTCGTTTATTTTCTACGACAAATCTGTTGCCAAAGTTTGGAAATCTTGCCTGTATTCTCTTTATACAACTATCGTTTAATTTTAAACTACAGGTCCTACTTGAAGTCTAATAACTATATTGTGTTTACCATGGCTGATTTAAAAGCTAACCGTAGCATCCGTGATACTAGGCATAAAGAGGAATGGCACGTACGCACACCTCGGACCAATTACGATAACCAATCATTAACACTTACAGCCCCCGTTCTACTTAATCAACTCGCACAGGAAAACTTTGATTCTTTATGCAACTCCAATAATGAAATAAGACTATTTTGTCAGTTATGCCAAATAGACTAGAATGACATATTTTTATTCACATGTTACAGTCATGAGTGCATGTTAGCACACCTGTCCATACGTGTATATAGATCTGTGTACGTTGCTTGTGCATATAGTATGTAACTGCATGTGTGTATATATGTGTAAATACGAAATTGTATGTGTATATAAGTATCAGTGGCGTAGCCAGAAATTTCGTTCGGGGGGGGGCTCACATTGGAGCTCGGTCTCCTCCTTAGGAGGAAGCTTTAGCTCGGGTGCTCGTATCTGAATACATCTAGAAAGAGAATTCCTTTTTCTCGGCAACCAATGCACCGAATTTGACGAGGTTTGTTGCATTTAAAAGAAAAGCTTAAATTCTAGTGACTGTTGCTTTTGAATTATTCTTTTAGCTTGTCAATGCTTTATTAAAATTACACCAAAATGGCAAATTTTCAGAAATCTAAACTATCAAGTTTAAAACTATGTCACTCAGCAATGAAAAATGATATCACAATTCTGTGAATTGCACCTAATAGTACATCTACAGCGGACAAAATTTCTATGTTACACGTGAATCTCCAGAAATTTAGCATTATGGAAATACGGCTTTCGCAGAATCCTTGTACACAACGTAACCAATTCACGTAAGATATGAATTGACACACCAAATTTCTCCGCTTTGACTGTTATAATAGATGCCGTTTGCTGAACAGCGACATGTGTGCTTGATGCAGAGCTATTAGTTTGTAAACGTCGTGCTTCTATTTCTTTTTTTAACTTTCGAGTTTTTCAAAATATTGAAGCAATGTTCAGGGCCTAAATCGAGTTTCCGCTTCCAACAGACACTAGAATTTAACTTTCTCTCTCAAATGCGACAAATTTCATTAAAAGCGATCCAGGAGTTATAAAAAAAGCGTTTCTGCGTTTTACATGTATTTGAATAGGTCGCGTCGGAGTTGGGCGCGAGCTAAGGCTTCCTTTTAAACAATTTGTCTGGGGATCAAATACATGAATAATAATTGCATTGTCATTGCTAAAGATGCTGCAAATGAATTCTTGAACGCTACGCACTATCAAAAAAATTAAAATATGCTTTTTTCATGAGAGATTATACTTGTATGTGCCAAAAATTGTGCCCAAAATAACCGATATCAATGCTTCCATGTTTTTTCTCTATTTAATAAGTAAATGAAATATCACGCGAACTTTAGAACTATATCAGTTCGAAACCAGCAAGGCAGTGCATGCCTCTGATATGAGAAATGTAAAGGCCATGAAATTAACAAGCTGAGGACAAATATTGTAATGAAACATTGTCATTCAAGAACCTTATTTAGATTCTTGTACATATCCAACATCCAGTGAAAAATCTCAATGATGGTGTCATTTGTTCCAGCGTACTACGCAAGAGCAGCTGTCACCGGTCGTGTATCGTGAGTGATTTCCCCGAAATTATAGCCGCAACAGAGAGCACGTATAAAAAGCAGGAGTTCTGCAAAGTAAACGAGCGCGAGTCAAATGAAAGTCAGCCAATGCGAATATATGACAAACGGGGTACCTTATTTAAAAGTAGTCTCCATGATCATTTAGACATTTGTCCCGTTGTCTAACGAGTCGCGTGATTCCCGTCTCATTTAATTCCTTGGGTTGTTGCTTCAAAAAGTCTGCAACTGGCTCTTTCACGTCATCATCCGACACGAATCTGGTTCGCTTGAGCTGTTTTTTGAAATGCACCAAAAAGTGGAAGTCGCAAGGCGACAGGTCTTGGCTGTATGGCGGATGTTGCAGCGTTTCCCACATGAACTTTGCCAGTTTTGTATTAACCACATCAGTGACGTGGAGGCGGCATTGTGGAACAAGATGACCCCATTCGTCAATTTTCCACGTAGTTTGTTCTTGATTGTGACACGCAGCCGATCTGGCGTTTTACAATAACGAAACAAATTGATAATCTCTCAAGATTTAGCAAATTCTCTCAGTAATGGCCCCTGACGATCGAAAAAAAAAAGTCAACGCCACCTTTCCGACGGAAATAACGGCCTTTGCTTTCT
Source organism: Dermacentor variabilis (assembly GCF_050947875.1). Lineage (NCBI taxonomy): Eukaryota > Metazoa > Arthropoda > Arachnida > Ixodida > Ixodidae > Dermacentor > Dermacentor variabilis. The sequence continues at coordinate 3,796,714 of NC_134568.1, forward strand.
TTGGGCGTGGTGAATTCGAATGTTTCCACTGTAAGCTTAGCCGTCGTGTCTCAGGCTCGTAATAGTGGCACCACAGTTTGTCCCAGATCACAATTGCAGACAACAAGTCGTCACCCCCATTGTGAAACTGGATCAGATGAGTCAAGGCAGCGCCGAACTTCTCCGTTATCTGGCGGTGCTTCAAAATCATGGGCATCCATTGCGCACACAAGAGCCGATAACCGAGATGTTTATGAATTATGGTGTGAACCGGACCACGACTGATGTTCACACGCTCTGCCAGTTCATTGATGCTTATCCTCCGTTCTTGTCTCATCAGCTCATCAACCCTTGCAATTTTGTTAGGGGTGATTGCACAATGGCTTTGGCCCAGCCTCGGATCGTCTTTGCAACGTTCACGTCCTTCTTTGAACCGTTTGCTCGAACGCTTCACAGTGGCCAATGAAATGCAATGTTCAACGTACATGGCAGCCATACGGCGACTAATTTCTTTTTCGGAAATACCTTCAGCTGTCAAAAGCCTCAGGGCACCACGCTGCTCAACTTTTAGAGCGTCCATTATGTCGCGCAACCATGTTCAGTCCAGTGTATGAGAGCATTAAACAACCTTGATACTCACACCTGCGTGTCACTTTTGTTATAGAGAGATGCCTCTGTGTCACGTGCATGCCTCGCAGATAATGGACCGAACAATTATTGCGCGGGGTGGGTTGGCTAACTTTCATTTAACTCGCCTTGGTTCATTAGAAATGCGAAGATACAATGGAATATACCAGTGCGAAGATATAGCTTGATAAAGGGCAAAAAAGTGTCACTGGAAACAAAGTTCACTGCGCCTATACACAAAACCCCGCAACAAGATATTTAAATATACGTATATGTCTCCAATAAATCTACGTATCTAAAGAAATCACTGTATACAAGGCTTCAAACAAAGCAAATAAACATGTTGCGCAATTAGAGATTCACAGAGTCCTAGATCCCACCCCCATTCCATCCACACCCCCCTATGTATCGCGCGCGACGGAAGGCGGCGCGCTTTCTCCCCACTTTTCTCTTTTGCGCACACAAGACTGAGCCACCATCGTCGTCTCACTCATTCCAGCCCCCCCCCCCCCCAATCCCCGTCCATTACTTTCACCTCTTGTACTTTATACGAAACATGAGGGCGACGGCAACGGCAGGAATGCGCCTGGAGTGTCCATATAATTGCTATAGCAATACTATATTATAAGACTATCCGGCAACTGAAGCGTCCCGTGGCCCATTACTGTCCGCAAACGAAGTAACAAAATCAAACTTTCACCATACGACCATTCGCTGCGCCACAACAATGTCTTTTTCTTTCTTTTGTGGGGCCGGGGCAACGAACTGAAAAAAGCGCAAAGTATGTTGGCCACAATCGAATGCCTCCTTTGGGCACCTAATGTAGCTACCAAAAGAATATCGAAGAAAACGTGAGACGCTTGGTCCACCGAGAACCATATGCATACAGCTCGGTACCCTACGCTGCCGAGACAAGACTTTCCGGAGAGGTTGCGCTCAAGCGAACGCGGTGCGATTCGTCGAGTCCTCACAGTGATGGCGGCGAGCGACGATAGTTTCTTTTTCTCGTCTGCTAGCCAGAAAGTGCCTAAAAGTCTGCCAGGCGAAAATCCACTCGGCCAGAGAAAAGCGAACGCGCACCGAAGTGCGCCGCGCGGTGGTCGGAGCAACACGAGAAAAACACATGCGCTCTGGCTGCCTCTGACAGCCCGCGGGTAGGGTAGCGAGGGCAAAAAAATTGAAAAGGCTCAATGTGTCCTCGCGAATAAAAGTTGAAGTAGAAAAAAACAAATAAGAACGTGGTTACCTAGGCTGCCTGTAGTGTCCTGACACAGATGCTTCGGCGTAGGTGAAAAAAAAGAATGTTGATATTTTTTTATGTGTTGTGACGGCACAAATTAACCACCACAACGCTTCATCCCCTCCGACCTCGCTGCTGGCTTTCTAAACTTGTCTGATAGTGAGTTGATTTGGCTTGTCTCGTTGTATGGTCCGATGTAAGACTTAAGTCAATGCACCTTTGGTGTCCAATATTTATAGTAACATAAAACCCACAAAGTTCTGCAATTGAAAATCTGAAGCACAACTTTGGAAATGTCAATCCACCTTTCCCATCAAACGTTTGTGAGAACTTTATGCCCATAAATTTTGGAATTGATATCCATACGCTGCGTAGACTCCGCGGCCTCCGCAAGATGCCGTGGCGAGCCCGTTCGCCATCAAAACGCCCTCGAAACTTTGTGCTCGGATGGCGCTGCTTGGCGTTATGTGACTCCCGGTGCATGGGCGCTGCCGCGAAATCCAGCCCAAGTTCGCAAGGTTCACGCTGAAATGTCTTTTCGAGCGTGAAAAAGACATTCTAGAGAAAATTCAGAATGATTTCTGGCCCTGGGCATTGCTTGGGTGGGCGGTGCATGGACAGCCCGAAAAAATTCCGCGGGGGGGGGGGGGCTGAAGCCCCATAAGCTCCCCCCCCCTGGCTACGCCCCTGATAAGTATGTATGTATTTTGTGTAATTTTATACTAGATTTTTCTTTTGTTGCAAGTGCATTTCTTTCCCAGATTGCTTTATTGCAAGTGATGCATTTTTTGTGATGTTTCTGCAGTGCTCTGCTGTCAAACGTATAAGGGGGCGGGACCCTCGTCAAGCTGTATCCCAGCTTTTAGTCCTGTCTCCTCTTTTTCAATGTGAAAAGAAATAAAAAAACACCATTCATTCATTCATTCATTCAATGGCTCGTACCCCCTTAAGCAAAGGCTGATCCCCGTAAATAGGGTCTCCCCATTACTACAACACAAAAGTGACATTCTACGCTAGAATGATGAGTGGCAACGGAGCCCGCAGAGCAAGAAGACGACGACGCTCGAGCCGTTGCTGATGTCGATAGTTTATTTTCTACACGCGGGCATGAGAGGGGGGAAATTAACCCTTAACAGCTTCGCTGTAAAAAACTGCGGGGTACGTGAGTTGGGTGTAGAAGATATGCACTGCGACAAATAATCGCAGCAGAATATTTAAGAAAATATCAAGAAAATTAGGACACAAAAGCATTAGTGCGCAGTATATATATATATGCACTAGGCACATTGTGTGAAAAAAAAATTAAATTTTGGCGTTTTACTCGCGAGAACCATATTTATTTCTAAGACACGCCGTAGTGGGAGACTCAGGAAGTTTGGAACATCTGGGGTTCTTTAACGTGCACCTAAATCAAAGTACACGGGTGTTTTCGCATTTCGCTTCTATCGAAATCCGGCCGCTGCGGACGGGATTCGATACCGCGACCTCGTACTTAGCAGCCGGCACATTGTGTGAAAAGCGTGCACAAGTGATTGCGGAACCTCTAGTGATCTGGCATGGAAACAATTTCATCGGGAAGACCATTCCAGTGAGCTATGGCACGATGCAGGGCAAATAAATTTAAGCCGCGTCTCTTACAGAAAATGCGCTTGAAGATCAGACGATTGTGTAATCCTGAGGTGGCGAGTGGTGTGGTTAAAAAGGGTAGCGAGTATGTCCTATTGATATGAACGTACCCTTTGAAAAAAGCTATTAATTTAAAGAAAATTTGCAAAAATTCTCGGTACCGCAAAAGAAATTATCTATGAATGTTCTATGAGAGAAACTGGTTAAAAAAAACAAATTTCCGGTTCTTCTTGATCTCTATCAGATAAATCGGGTCAAAACTAAAATATAACCGTTTGAAATTATTGTAACTACATTAAAAAACTATCAAATAAACCTTTAGTGTTTCTTTTCATTTCATACGCGCCGCTTTTTGCATACGAGTAGACCACGCACAACGCGCTGTTTGCGGTACTGCTTTTGATGCCCCGTGACATAATCAAGATGACTGCTCTTCGAGTCAACGCATGTCGGCACGGCTCCGTTTCTTCTCTCGAAAATTCTAAGAGGTGAGTGGTTTTCTTTTCAAGTAAATTGCAAACAATGTACGACTTATTCTTCTACCCAATATTATCTCCGTGTTCATGACATAGAACAGGACTAGAATGTAGCCCGCAAAGAAAGTTCAGGTGGACAGTGACCACATTTAGCACCTACGTGTTCCCACATTTCAGCGTACGTTTAGTTTTATGAGCCAACTTGTGATTTGGGTATTAAATTTAGCTTTAGTTTTTTATTATCCCTTACAAAAATGACTTTAGACTGTCTATAGAAAGTCTATTGACCTTTTTATAGACGGCCTTGCCTTTCTATAGATTTGAAATTTTGTTACACAATGTCTATAGACTGTCTATAGACGAAAGTTGATAAAATTTCTATTTTTTTTCTCTTCGCAGTCGATAGACGGTCTATAGAAAAAACTCGATAAGCTGTTTGTTTCTTTTTGTCTGGTTCCCCTTATAAACTACCTATAGACGAAAGTCAATACAGTCTCTATTTATTTTTGTCTATTATTTGTCTATAGAGTTTCCATAGACGAAAGTCGATAACGTTTCTCTTTATTTTTGTCTATTCGCAGTATGTACACAGTCTATAGAAAAAAGTCCATAGGGCTTTGTTTCTTTTTTGTCTACTTCCCCTCTGTAGACTACCTATAGACAAAATTCCTACACTCTCTATCTATTGTGGCTCATTCTTGGTCTTTAGACTGTCTATAGACAAAAGTCGCTAACGTGTATATTTCTTCTTGTCTATTCCCAGTCTACGAAGTTCTTCACGAACACGCACCTGCAGGCATCACGTACACAACCCCCTCCCCCCCACATATATATATATATATATATATATATATGTATATATATATATATATATATATATATATAGAAATGTGCTCTCTATATATTCTATATATATATTTCTCTATATAGAAATGTGCTCCATAGAAATGTGCTCGACGCACATTTCTATGGAGCACTTGTTGAGCAACAGAAAGCTGTATCGGGAGTTCCTCGTGTTGCTCTTCAATTTTATAATTAATAATTTTCATCTAATTATAATAATTGCGAAATTAACACTAATTATCTAATCAGGGGGAATTCAAAAAATAATCTGAGTATCTCCAAGCGACGGCAAACAACATTACCTTGGTTCTTTCCAGCTGTAGCATTTGCATATTTTGAGGTCTGGCTCAAATTAAGTGAAACACCCCGTATACTTCTTTGATATTCGAATTATTTTCCAGGGTTTCCTATATCACCGCCGGTAAAGGCCATAGGGTGGGACGTCACCAAATATAATGTTAACTTTTGCGAGCAGCCCGTATACTGATCGTGGTAAGGCGTGAGATGAAGTAGAAAACAGCCGATACTGTAAAATTCCAATCGCTTCAGGTTTACGTGCCGTCTATAGATTGAAAATAGACAAAAGTCGTTAATCTCGACCCAACCCGTGTACGTTGTAACCAAGCGCAAGTACTGGTGGATAATACCGAGCTGTGTTTGATATAAGCCACTGAAGTTGTATACTGCTGAGGTTGCTGTAGAGCCTATTTGTAGACTTTAGTATACAGATAGTGTATGCCTCCACATTTGTTGACCACATGATATGATCTACGTAGTCGCTTTCAGCAATCACAAGAAAGTTTTTGCGGTTGTCATTGCATGACGTTTTCCGGCAGTAGAATAAATAAAACAAAAAGCCGATCCAAAGGTGAAAATAGATGTTATGAACGCCAACTTGAGGTACAAGTGGATTCTAAACAGGCATCAAGGTAACAGCACAGAGACTCGTAATGTTTGTAGCTGACAACGCAGACTTTGTGAATGTGCGATGAACCGATGTGGCGCATGTGGTGGGCGCGTAGTGTGTCGTCCAATTCTCAGATACCTTTCACATTGTCCTCATATCTCGGCTGCATCACAATCATCGGGTGGTTTTTCGTTCACTGATATCCTGCACTATAAACTTATATAAGTTTTTCATTCACTTAAAATATGTGCCAAATTCTCTGACCCCGCCCAGGACTTCGCAGGCGGTACGCCTGCGCGGCCACGCATATGAGAACGTAATTGCTGTACTGATTGCTTTGACCTATCATCGGAACGGAAAATTTGCACTAACATACGTGCGCATATCACATTTCGCGGTATGCTGGAAGATATGCTACAATGCACTCTATTACTCATCGTTGCTGGCGATAATGCAAACGCCTGAAGGGCCCTGTAACGGCTTTACAAACAGCGCATTCACCCAAGTGTGCGCTCCAATTTCATACGATAGCCGAAAGCGTTTACAATGCAACCTGCCAGCGCATTTCCTTCATCCGTGAAAAAAAAAAGAAATATGGAAACGAAAAGCAACCCGTTCCGCACGCATGGCGCGCAGAGAGAAAGAAATAGACAAAAAAAAAGGAGAAGGAGCTCACAGTTCTCGGAGCGCGAACTCCCTCTGCGCACGGAGCTCCTGCGCATGCGCAATGGCGGTGCATCATCGTTCCGCGTCAATTTGAATCCTCAACGAGTGCGCCAGGCACGTAAACGCTTGTAGCGGTGTGCGGTGTCTGCCTGACCCTTGATGTCTGTGTATGCGTATGTGCTTTGTGGCATCACGCGTCAACTACACTGAACGGTAACTTTTAGCAAAGTTGTTTTCCGTCAAGAGCTCATAATTAGGTGAGCGCACTTCGTAGCGCGAGCCGGCTGCATGTAGCGCAGGGGACTCGGGCATAGTACTGGTTTGTCGTTTTCATGATTTGATAACGCGCTCTTGTTCTCGCTTCTACTACACGGAATGTTTTACAGCAAGCCTAACGCCGCACTCAGAGCCGGAGAAAACCCCTCTACCCGGCTCTCGACGACCATTACGGTTAACATGGAGGTGGTAAGTGTAGACGGCGAAGATATTCAGCAGTAAGAATTGGACCAAGGCCATTGGTTCGAATTTAAAAGAAATCACCGAAGTGATAAAACACCACTTCAGTGAGCTCACGAAGCTGCTTGAAACAAGAAAAAGGGCAATCGGCAGATTCGACAATTAATCGTCGCAAGCCGCATGCCAAACTTACCTGTGGACGACTACACGATCATTATTAGACCAACAGGCGGACTCAACGTGACCAAACACGGTGCAGACCGCATCTACCACAGCGTACGACGTGCTGCAAATGTTGAACGCACAGCGGATGAAGAAGATAATCTTTTCCTCAACCAGAAGCAGAACATTATAGTCCTCAGCACACCATCGAAAGAAAGAGCCCAAAAATACGTTGCAATAAGCAGTCTGAGCATTGGCAGCAAGGAATATGAAGTCTGTGCCTATCTCGCAGTACCGGTGAACACCTCGAAAGGAGTCATCCGAGGTATCTCTGCCGATGAAAGCCCGGAAGGCATCGTTAGGAAGCTGGTCACTCCTCGCAACCCCAGCGTCCTCTACGCCAAGCGTATGGGTAATACAAACAACGTAATCGTCATTTTTATTGATATTACGTCTCTAGCTATGTGAACTATGGAGCTGCGCTCGTTCGATGCGCACTTTACAAGAAACAATTTGACATCTGTTACAAATGCGGAATCCCGGTGACCAGAACCGGTAACGCACTCCCTCACCAGAGCAGGATTGGCCACCCTGGTGCAGTACTCTGCCACAACCTCCTATATGAACACAACAATCAAACCCCGGCCCTCAGTCCCCAGCAGCTGTGAAGCAACTGACCACGGCGGCGGTCAGACCTGCGACGCAGCAGAAGGTGCTAAGAATCACTGGCTCCGGACAGGCCGCCACTGGAATATGAACCTGGCAACGTTTAACGCTAGAACGTTAGCTAGTGAGGCGAGTATAGCAGTGCTATTGGGGGAATTAGAGGGCAGTAAATGGGATATAATAGGGCTCAGTGAAGTTAGGAGGCCAAAAGAAGCATATACAGTGCTAAAAAGTGGGCACGTCCTGTGCTACCGGGGCTTAGCGGAGAGAAGAGAACTAAGAATCGGATTCCTGATTAATAAGAATATAGCTGGTAACATACAGGAATTCTATAGCATTAACGAGAGGGTGGCAGGTATTGTTGTGAAACTTAATAAGAGGTACAAAATGAAGAATGTACAGGTCTACGCCCCTAAAACCAGTCATGATGACCAGGAAGTCGAAAGCTTCTATGAAGACGTGGAATCGACGATGGGTAGAGTGAAAACTAAATACACTATACTAATGGGCGACTTTAATGCCAAGGTAGGCAAGAAGCAGGCTGGAGACAAGGCAGTGCGGGACTATGGCATAGGCACTAGAAATAGCAGGGGAGAGTTATTAGTAGAGTTTGCGGAACAGAATAATATAAGGATAATGAATACCTTCTTCCGCGAGCGGGATAGCCGAAAGTGGACGTGGAGGAGCCCGAACGGCGAGACTAGAAATGAAATAGACTTCATACTCTGCGCTAACCCTGGCATCATACAAGATGTGGACATGCTCGGCAAGGTACGCTGCAGAGACCACAGGATGGTAAGAACTCGAATTAGCCTAGACCTGAGGAGGCAACGGAAGAAACTGGTACATAAGAAGCCGATTAATGAGTTAGCGGTAAGAGGGAAAATAGAGGAATTCCAGATCAAGCTACAGAACAGGTATTCGGCTTTAACTCAGGAAGAGGACCTTAGTGTTGAAGCAATGAACGACAATCTTGTGGGTATCATTATGGAGTGTTCAATGGAAGTCGGTGGTAACTCCGTTAGGCAGGATACCAGCAAACTATCGCAGGAGACTAAAAATCTGATCAAGAAACGACAATGTATGAAAGCATCTAACCCTGCAGCTAGAATACAACTGGCAGAACTTTCGAAGTTAATCAACAAGCGTAAGACAGCTGACATAAGGAAGTATAATATGGATAGAATTGAACATGCTCTCAGGAACGGAGGAAGCCTAAAAACAGTGAAGAAGAAACCAGGAATTGGCAAGAATCAGATGTATGCGTTAAGAGACAAAGCCGGCAACATAATTACTAATATGGATGAGATAGTTCAAGTGGCTGAGGAGTTCTATAGAGATTTATACAGTACCAGTGGCACCCACGACGATAATGGAAGAGAAAATAGTCTAGAGGAATTCGAAATCCCAAAGGTAACGTCAGAAGAAGTAAAGAAAGCCTTGGGAGATATGCAAAGGGGGAAGGCAGCTGGGGAGGATCAGGTAACAGCAGGTTTGTTGAAGGATGGTGGACAGATTGTTCTAGAGAAACTGGCCACCCTGTATACGCAATGCCTCATGACCTCGAGCGCACCGGAATCTTGGAAGAAGGCTAACATAATCCTAATCCATAAGAAAGGGGACGCCAAAGACTTGAAAAATTATAGACCGATCAGCTTACTGTCCGTTGCCTACAAACCATTTACTAAGGTAATCGCAAATAGAATCAGGAACACCCTAGACTTCTGTCAAGCAAAGGACCACGCAGGATGCCGTAAAGGCTACTCAACAATAGATCATATTCACTATCAATAAGGTGATAGAGAAGTGTGCGGAATATAACCAACCCTTATATATAGCTTTCATTGATTACGAGAAAGCGTTTGATTCTGTCGAAACCTCAGCAGTCATGGAGGCATTACGGAATCAGGGTGTAGACGAGCCGTATGTAAAAATCCTGAAAGATATATAGCGACTCCACAGCCACCGTAGTCCTCCATAAAGCAAGCCATAATATCCCAATATAAAGGCGTCAGGCAGGGAGATACAATATCTCCGATGCTATTCACATCGTGTTTACAGGAGGTATTCAGAGACCTGGATTGAGAAGAATCGGGGATAAAAGTTAATGGAGAATACCTTAGTAACTTGCGATTCGCTGATGATATTGCCTTGCTTAGTAACTCAGGGGACCAATTGCAATGCATGCTCACTGACCTGGAGAGGCAAAGCAGAAGAGTGGGTCTAAAAATTAATCTGCAGAAAACTAAAGTAATACTTAACAGTCTCGGAAGAGAACAGCAATTTACAATAGGCAGCGAGGCACTGGAAGTCGTAAGGGAATACATCTACTTAGGGCAGGTAGTGACGGCGGATCCGGATCATGAGACGGAAATAATCAGAAGAATAAGAATGGGCTGCGGTGCGTTTGGCAGGCATTCTGAGATCATGAACAGCAGGTTGCCATTATCCCTCAAGAGAAAAGTATATAACAGCTGTGTCTTACCAGTACTCACCTACGGGGCAGAAACCTGGAGGCTTACGAAAAGGGTTCTACTCAAATTGAGGACGACGCAACGAGCTATGGAAAGAAGAATGATAGGTGTAACGTTAAGGTATAAGAAAGAACAGATTGGGTGAGGGAACAAACGCGAGTTAATGACATCTTAGTTGAAATCAAGAAAGAGAAATGGGCACGGGAAGGACATGTAATGAGGCGGGAAGATAACCGATGGTCATTAAAGGTTACGCTCTGGATTCCAAGGGATGGGAAGCGTAGCAGGGGGCGGCAGAAAGTTAGGTGGGCGGATGAGATTAAGAAGTTTGCAGGCACGGCATGGCCACAATTAGTACACGACCGGGGTGTTTGGAGAAGTATGGGTGAGGCCTTTGCCCTGAAGTGGGCGTAACCAGGCTGATGATGATGATGATGATGACAAATGCGGAAGATTTGGTCACCGAGCGGACGTATGCCCCAATCCTACTGATAAAATTTGCCTGAGTTGCGGCACCAAGAATCCAAAGCAAGACCACGAATGCAAAGCAGAATGCCAACTATGCGTAAAAGACCACCCAACCGGGGATAAACGATGCCAAACAAGGTACCGCATCCTATACCTCGTCAAAAGACGAAGATGGGAACGTGCCCGCATAGAGGAACAAGTGGAATACGAAAACTACGGCGATAAACAAAGAAGACCAAGTACAGCCAGCAGGAACAGAAGAGCCAGAAGCAGATCACGCTCTGGCAGCCGATCAAGGTCAAGGTCAAGGTCCCGACTCCGCAATGGCAGCCCAATCAAGCCACCACAGACCATTGGCAAGAGCAAGGGCACTACCGGCGACTACACCACCGGACCCCCATCACAGGTGAGCTGGGCTGACGTAGCTTCCGGGGTGCGCGCGGAGGCAGAGGCTGCACCTAACACTAGAAATAGAGAGTTAGAAAGAGAACTATCAGAGATTAAACAAATGATGCTAAAACATCATCAGCGGTTTGTCGGTCTAGAAGAAGAGAACAGTAGACTGCGGAAAGGAAACATTGCTCTTAAAAACGGGCGGGGTATTACACTAGATAGTATTGAGGAAAAAGAGGCAAATATGGAAGAAGAGGCTAACATGCCAGCCAAACGCGAAGCCACGGACGATTACGAGACGATCACGGTTAAAAAGGCCAGGTCCGTTGAACCTCTTGGGAAAAGACAGAATTGAGAAAATTGACATTCTAGAAAACAAACTAGACATCATAGATACACGCTTTAAAGACCTTGGTACGCAAATTACCCAGCAAGTTACACAGGCGATTGTGACTCAAATACAACAACAATTTAACACAATCGCTACAAAATTTACCGACATTGAATCTCGTATGAAGTAATATGAACCACAAAGCAGTGGAGGCGGCCCCATCAAAACAAGCAGTAAACCATATAATAAACATTTGACACTTACGGTGGAGGGAACCGGAAAACTGTAACTGCCGCCATGGATCGACACGACCATTATACTATCTGGCAATGGAATTGTCGGGGATGCAGTAGAAAAAGATCCCACTTACATCAACACCTAATCACTAAGGAACATCCTGATGTCATAATGCTACAGGACCCAGATTGTAAGGCCAAATTACCTGGGTATAGATCATTCTGTAGTGCCGACGGGGAGACGAGAGCTGTGAGCACTCTAGTTAAACGTGCCTACACGGTCGGTCAGCAGATACAGGCATTGCGGATGTAGACAATATATTAATCGAGGTAATACCTACCAGAAAAAAACAATAAAAGTTTATTTCTCCTTACTATTTGTAGTAACCCAAGAAACAAACGTCCCAATTTCCGATTACGTTTCCGCAAGACTCTCACTATCACAGAAGGCAGAGCCTTAGTGATTGTGGGGGATTTCAATGCTCAACAGTCGGCATGGGGATACAAATTTGAAAAGCCCAAGGATAGACACCAATGGCTAGACGCACAACAAGAGGGCCTTAGCCTCATCACAGACCCAACAACACCTACGAGGCGGGGGTCTAGTGTTAGTGTGGAGTCTACGCCAGATCTCACCTTTACAAAGAACATTAAGGATGCGAAATGGATTAACACCCAACAGGATCTAGGCAGCGATCATAACATCCTCGAAATCACGATCTAAGGTCAAACAACTGAAAATTGTAGACTGGGACAAACTCAGACATATTCGCAAGGAAAATGATAATACTATCACAGAAATTGTGGACTGGAGCACGCAGCTTAAGCACGATGTTAACGCAGCCGCACAAGTAAGCCCCAGGACGCGCAAATGGAACAAGTAGACAGTGAACTCCTACATATGTGGGAAGCTAAAGAAGGTCTCTTCAGGAGATGGAAAACTCAGAGACACAACAGGACGCTCCGACGCAGGCTGGCGCGGCTTAACAGAGATGTAGAAGCGTACGCGCAACAGCTCTGTAACCAACAATGGGAAGCAACATGCACAAATATGGATAATCAATTAGGATTGTCCAGAACATGTAACTTCGTCAGGCACCTTTTGAATGCTGAGGAAAGTAAAGCCACGTACAGACAAAACATAAACAAAATCTTGCATGCATATGACAAAACTGAAGCAGCTTTTATCGATGAGATAGCCGCAAGGTATTTATCTCGGGCTAAGTCAACAATTCACCCAGATTACACAGGCACCAAAAACAGACAATTAGACGAAGAGGTTTGCGAGGCGGAACTGAGTGCAGCTCTACAAAAGCTTAACGCTACATCCGCGCCGGGACTGGACGGAATAACAAACAAGACGATCCGAAATCTCGATGATGCCTCTCTAGAACAACTTACCAAGTATATGAACGAATGCTGGCAATACGGTACAATACCACAACAATGGAAAACGGCCCAGATTATTCTAATACCTAAACCAGGTAAACGGCTACAATTGGAGAACCTGAGACCCATTTCACTCACGTCCTGTGCGGGCAAGCTCATGGAGCACGTTGTTCTAACGAGACTGACCAACTATGTCGAGGATAACGACGTACTTCCCCCTACAATGTTGGGCTTCTGGAGAAATTTGTCCACACAGGAAGCAATGCTACAACTTAAGCATCAAATTATAGATAACACAAGTCTGAACACCAAAGCTATCCTAGGATTGGACCTAAAGAAAGCTTTTGACAGTGTTACCCACGAAACAATGCTAAACAGAATAAATGAGCTAGGCCTAGGCCAGCGAGTACAGTTATATACGAGACTTTCTTACCAACAGAAAAGCACACATTAAGATAGGAGACCTTAACTCCGAAGAACTACAGATCGGAAGCGCAGGTACGCCCCAAGGTTCAGTAATATCACCGATGCTGTTTAGCCCGGCTCTTATTGGATTACCAGCAAAGCTACAGGAAATCGACGGCCTCAATCATACCATCTACGCTGACGATATCACCCTCTGGGTGAGCAATGGCAACGATGGACAGGTTGAAAACACATTACAACGTTCCACAGAAGCAGTAGAACAATACCTAGCAGGAACCGGACTGGCATGTTCGGCTGAGAAATCTGAGCTCCTCATTTATGTACCGTCGCGACGTGGCCGAAAACCACGCAACTATGAGGAACGAAACAATCTGGAAATTCACCTAACTATGGCAGAAGGTAGGCCCATACCCAAGGTTGACAAGATCAGAGTATTGGGCCTCACCATTGAAAGTAACGGCTACAATGGAGAGACCATACGCAAATTAGACAATATAACATCTCAAATCATGCGGCTACTTAAACGAATAGCCAACAAACATAGTGGAATGAAAGAAGGCAATCTGATTAAACTAGTCCAAGCGTTCTTAATAAGCAGAATAGTATACGTGGCACCGTACCTACGATGGTACTCGTCAGAGAAATACAAATTGGACTGCTAAATCAGAAAAAATCTACAAACAAGCAATCGGACTCTTCATAACCACCAGCAACGACCGACTACTGCAGCTAGGTCTCCACAATACACTAGATGAGCGAATCGAGGCACAACGAATAGCACCAATACGAATGCCTGTCTAAAACTAAAACAGGTAGGCAAATATTTGATCGCCTAGGTATAAGGTATCATACCCAACATGGCGTCAAAGTAGATATGCCGAGACACATCAGAGACCATGATAACCAGCCCTCCAATACCCAAGAATATGCATCCTACCCAAAATAAGGGTAGACGGGAAAGCAGAGCACACAACATACAGAAGAAATTCGGTAACAACAAGGATCCACATTTGTCGACGAAGCTACATACAGACACAAGCGCGCCTACACAGCAGTGCAGCAGTGGTGATAAATTACGAGGGAAAATGCACGACGAGCGCTACAGTCAACACGCTACATGCAGAAACCGCAGAGGAAATAGCTATTGCGCTATCCATAGCACAAATACCAACGGGTGTAATCATCAGTGATTCCCAGACGGCCATACGAAACTTCGCCAACGGTCGAATCTCCCCAGAGGCACTACGACTCCTAAAATTAGCTAATAACCGCGACAATAGGGTCGATCTCATCTGGACACCCGCTCACACACTACCAGACGGTAGCAATGAGGTGGCGCACCGCATGGCTCGAGAACTTACGGACCGAGCCTCGGTTAACCCCGCCTCACCGACTACCGATGAGTGGGAGTGGGAAGATCGAATGACCAGATTTCACGAAATTACACAACACCATAGATTTCAGAGGCGTACATCACCGCCGCCGCACCCAAAATTAAGCAAAAACCAGTATGTAAAATGGCGGAAGTTACAGACCACATTCTATCCGAGTCGAGCTATTATTCACCTAAACACCCAGATTTACACCCAACGGGCAAGTGCAGACATTGCAACTATAGAGCCACCCTGGAGCATATTCTATGGGAATGTACGGCTGTAATACAGGGTAAAGGTGATGCAGCCTCAAACAGCGACAGCCTCCGCGCGCGCTAGGAGTCGGCGTTGCTCAGCTCGGACCTGCAGCACCAACTCTGGGCCGTTCAGCGAGCCGAGGAAGCTGCCAAGGGCCAACAACCCTTGGCTGAAACCTAGGCGGGGTGCAGGCCCACCCCCAAAATCGCAGGGCACTCAATAAAGTTATTTGAATGAATGAATGAATGAATGAATGAATGAATGATGTTTTAATAATAATAATATTTGGGGTTTTACGAGCCAAAACCACTTCCTGATTATGAGGCACGCCGTAGTGGAGGACTCCGGAAATTTTGACCACCTGGGGTTCTTTAACGTGCACCTAAATCTAAGCACACGGGTGTTTTCGCATTTCGCCCCCATCGAAATGCGGCCGCCGTGGCCGGGATTCGATCCCGCGACCTCGTGCTCAGCAGCCCAACACCATAGCCACTGAGCAACCACGGCGGGTGAATGATGTTTTAACTTGATACTGAGCTGCCACTAAGCGGATTGCGTGTGTTGAGCAGCCAGTGTGGTAGATCTCGTTTCGTGGCGCTCGATCCGGCCGCGATGAATGCTGCGCCGCACGTGTAGTGAAATTCTCGTGACACGCTTTACGTATACATCTCGAAATTGTGTTAGCATAAATTTTCAAACAGAGATATAGAGTTGAATAAATGCTACCGTACTCGGATGAAAGGCCGTGTTTGCGGGGCATGCGTCAGCAGTGTGTACGCTGCCGTTTCCGTATAGCTTAAAAGTAGTAGTATTTTTAAGGTTCCTGGCAACCAATCTAAATAATCTTGGGAAGCCACCACAAGCAAAACACAAGACTTGCAGAAATATCTAGATTCACCCAATCTAAATATATACAACCACAAAAGCTTTTCGAGCATCAAACCTGCCATAAGCTCAGTCACTCACAGCTTCGCAACTTAGCCACAAAAATTAGAGAACAATAATTTAGTCGCTCGGGGAAGCACCTTTACACACTTCAAACTCAAGCCATTGCGTTTGACAATAGTTGAAAGATTGCTTTGGTCTCTTTTATAAACAGTTTCGCAGCAGAAGTTATTTTTCGGGCTATTTGAAAAGCGTTTAGCGCGTTTCGATGCTTGGGTGCTGTGCAGTTTACGTGCTGTTAATCACTAGGCAGCTGCTGGCGCACATTCGCATTGTGCCATTCGTGCATGGTATGAAGTCCTTCTTGTGCGTAATAAGTGTTCTGGGTTTCATTACTGTTTCATTTAGTGCAGTCGTCTTGGACAGACTGTATACTACATGCGCTGTGCAAAAAAAAGAGCCAGATTATCCATTTTGTGGTCTTTTCATAGTAGATAACGCACAGATTATTCAAATAATTTTGTGGACATTGCACTTGTTCTAGCCTTATCAACACACCTAGAGATCGTAACATGTTTCAGCTTATAAGTAATATTATTAATACGCCCCCATTCATGTGCATTCACCTGAAAGTGTGGCAAATGTATTCATCTCGAAGTATGAGATGAGAGACATTGGGGACTGTTCTAAGCGGAAATAAATTACAATTCTTGACGTGGTTGTTCAAAACTGCAGTCACTATGCTGAGCATGTCGTTCGGCACGGGCATATTGCATTAACACTCGAAAAATGTGCACAGTCCAGCCGGGTATCTTCGTTTCAGCAATTATTATTATTGGAATCGGGCAATCTCGCATTTATTTTATTTTTATACGTACATTGTGTGTCAAATGAACCTGTCTTGAAACATTGCTGGCACCGGCGACCATTACGGTTGTCTAACTGCTTATCATACTGTAACATAACCAAACATCATAATGGTACTGATTCATATTGCTATGTAGTGTTTAGTCAGAGGTAAACCAAGTTAACTAGAGACGTAGGTGATGAGAGCAAATTATATATAAAACTACTATTGAACCGTAAAAATAACTCATTGAATAGTTTGCCCTAGCATTGCTGCATTTGCTTTACTTGTGTGTCTCTGTGTCCTTGTCTTTCGTGCTGTGCTCTTGAGGCCATCAATTACGCACTTGCCCAAACCCTTCTAAGCTTTATTAAACAAGGGATTCAATTCAGTTGAATCAAATACTGCATGTCAAGTGACTGACGTGTTATTCATTTTATCTAAATATTATGGACTGGCAGTACTTGGCAAGCATTAAACCACAATATTTTTTCATTGCACTTAAAGGGAAGCTGAAACGGTTTTCAATTTCCATGAATTGCTGGGATAGGGAAGAACAGACCTAATAATTTACGGTTCCGAAATTTTTTGTTCGTTTTGTTAATATAAGGGGCGGAAATCGCTTTCTATATCACCCCCGCGGACACGCCCCCATCGCTTCCTGGAGCGCCGGGTGAGGTGGTTGCCAGAGGAGAGAGCCGACGAGAGTGACGTCATTCGCGGGGACCGAGCTGCCGGATCGGCGTGCTGGCATGAGCTGGCATGCCTCTTTCCGTCCTGCGCTTTACTGAACGACGCTACGAGAGATCTGCCGCCGCCGCCGCTCACGTTTGTTTTCTTTTGCGATTTTCGTAAACTGTTGTGATGTTATTGGGGCCGGATCACTCCAGAAAAAGGGAGAAGCAGCACGCGAAAGCACAAACACACATCAGACTTGTATTGACGTACACAACACAGATAATGGCACACACACGTGACAGTTTTCCAAAATGCCTCAGACGACATGCACTATATCTATGAATCGGTGGATTGTGATCCGGTGTGTGAAGCGTGTGTCGCCGTGTCTGAGACCTCGTGGAACCGTTGTTGGCCAGCGTGCTCGGATAGCAGTGTCGGCCGACAGGTCGGACAGCCGTGTAGGACGGCCGGGTCGGACGGCCGGGTCGGACGGCCGGGTCGGACCGCCTCGCGGGGCTCAGGTGGCCGGCCGCAGTCACCGGGTCGCGTCCACAGCTGACGGGAAAGCCCTGTGGCCACTCACCCGAACGCTCGACCGCCCCGGTTCAGGACCGCCAGCACTCCTGGGCCAGTTGCCCAGCGGAAGAGCGGGGCGAGGTAACCTCCCAGCGGGCGACAGCGTTGTTGTGGCGTATTGGCGCGGGTGGCGATAGCTCCTATGGGCCAGACCCCAGCGAGGAAGCTGTTTTCCGTCGAACCCCGAACCTCGCGCACTCTTCACGCCACGAGCTACGGGCCACACCCCCTCGCGCCACGCTTTTTGAGGCCCCACTGCCGCCGCTCCCAAATTGGTGTCGATGATGATGATGACTCTTGCGGGTATTTGCAAAGAGTCGCTGTCCTCTTCGCCCCCGCACGGCGCACCGTCTTCGTATGTTTATGTTTCGCCCTCCCGTATACCACATATTATCACAACTGTTCTTTCGTGAAGCTATCCGTCGCGGCAGCTTCACGTGCATGCTCGCGCGAGCAAACGCCGCTGGCACGCTGCGAAGCATAGACGGAAACGCGCGCAGTAATAAATTTTGGAGACCGGATTTCGTGCGTAGCTTCCACAGCGTTGCACCTGAGCTATGAAATGGAGTATAGGCTTGCCTAGTGACATTCGACGTACGGTTGCAGTTATCGTGTTTACCACACGGCGGTGCTAAAACTGCCTAATATCTTTATGTCAACACTAGCATGGAGCACGCATACCGATTCTTGATCGAGCCACAATCGCAAAGTCGTCGAACCGTAGTATGAATATTTCATATATAATACCTCTGGCCATCTCTGGATGTGTATGATAAGCAACGTCCATGACTGTACCTCGCAGCACTGCATGTGCGCGCTTTGAAACGCGGCACTTATGTTCGCGATCGTGTATCAAATCTCAAGAAACCACGGGACTTTAGACAAGCAGCGGCAAGGTGCTTGACATCGCGGAATTGCACCCGTGTTTACAATCTAATGAGAAGTTAGTGCTTCGGCATTCTTCCAGCAGCAAGTTCCCAGTGACACTTTAGCGCATTTTCTCTCCCGTCATTGGAACGTGCAGCTACATGAAAAAAAAGAGACATACGTACTAGCTAAGATTTCCAACGCCCGAGAAGGTGCACAAATCGCTCTCGCTGTTGGCACACTCAACATCGTCGTTGCCCCCGTTTCCGCCATCGTTTTTCGTATCGTCTGTCGGTTCGAACATGTACGGCGAAAATACAAGCTGTCCGAGACAGCGAGAACGTTCCATAATGCTTACAACTGAGCTATGAAGCCAGAACAGAACAGCGTGCTACGCTCTGAAACGGCGGCGCCAACCGGCGACTGCCGCGAATGACGTCACAGCGGCTCCGACCAATCACGGGCAACAGCGGCATTCGCGCGATGCCCTGAGGTGCTGGTGCGCGTTTTCCTGAAAAAACAGCCGCTTGCGTTTGTTTCCGCCCTTTTTGAACCAGATATTCGTGTTCAGGGTACTCAAAATTGTAGAATGCCGCAGAGAACTCATTTTTTTCGAAAAGTGTTTCAGCTTCCCTTTAAGCTGCGGGTGTCGTAGATTGCCAGGGAATTTTCATGAAAACAGCCAGGGAACGCTTGGAAAAAGATTGGGGAATTTTAAGATGACCACATAGGTATGCTGTCTTGTTATATGTCATACAGTTTCCAGAGAATCTCTCTGTTAAATATATTCTTGAAACGTTCCCCTCATAAAATGTTAAGGCAAATTAGTTCCATTTATTGAAAAAAAAATGAAAGTCAAGCATACTGACTTGGCATTTCTTATTAAATTTGTTTTGTTTTCTTGCGTTAACTAAAAGTCCTCAACCTCGAAACCCTAGAAAAATTTTTCATCGTTGAGAGCACCTTAAATAATTTACTGTGATAGCATCCATTCGATCTATAGTTTCAGTTTTGTTTCCTAAGAGGTGCATACCTCTCGCGCCATGACACAAAGTGCTCGCGTGCTATTTCGGGTGTTCATGTGGTATACCTAACTTGCAAGCGTCTTAGCATGCCCGAGAGGCCTCATTACCTGTAAGAAACTAAGTGACAATATCAATACAACCAATCCATCTGCCTTCTGTTGAAGTTATGGCCAATGACCCATTCATTCAAGAGTATCAGAAAGACATTATTAAGAAATTAAGATTAAGATTAAGAAATTATTATTAAGACATCATAATAATAATAATGTTTGGGGTTTTACGTGCCAAAACCACTTTCTGATTATGAGGCACGCCGTAGTGGAGGACTCCGGAAATTTTGACCACCTGGGGTTCTTTAACGTGCACCTAAATCTAAGCACACGGGTGTTTTCGCATTTCGCCCCCATCGAAATGCGGCCGCCGTGGCCGGGATTCGATCCCGCGACCTCGTGCTCAGCAGCCCAACACCATAGCCACTGAGCAACCACGGCGGGTCTTAAGACATCATCAGAAAGACAGTATTAAGGAAAATAAATTACAATGTTTGGCATGATACTGTGAGTACTCCAGTCACTCTTCTAAGCCTATCCCTCTGCGGCGGCATATTTAATAACCAGCCAACAAATACACAGATCGTCCAACTCGGTAACCTTGTTTCAGCAGTTGATATAGAGATCATTAAGGATAATTACAATGATGTGTCATATATGAACTTGTCTTAAAAGCAACATACCGTTGCTGTATCACCAGCAGCAGTTGGGACTGTTTAATTGTTCATCATGCCATAAAATGAAACATTGCATAATAGTACTGATTTCTATTCACAAGCAGCCATTACTGATACTTAACCCACATTGAGCATTGACTTAAATGGTTTGAGGAAATATATGAAGCTGCTTAATGAACGTACAAGAAATACACAATTGTTATTTTTACCTCACATTCTTGTATCTACTTATTTTCAGCATACACTTGCAGCATTTTTGGAACATATGACACGAAGGTGAAGGCCGGCCTGGCGGCCTTGCTTGCCAAGGGGAAGTAGTCTGTAAATCTGTTAGTCTCTTTCGATCATAACGTAAGACCTGCATTTTAAGAAAATTAATATATCTCGCAATAAAAAGAGTTCATTCAATGACGGTACACATGTTTTATTTTTTGCATTGCATGATTCAGCACTAGTGGAATTGCTTCAATTTTTTTCTGTTATTGCAACAGATAAGAGCGCAGCCGGTTCAGGAGCATTATTAAGCTGTCGACATTAATGCATAAGTGCAGATGAGAAGCAACACGTGAACATACATAATATAAATTCAAAAATTTTTTGCCGCCATATGCAAAAAGAAATGTAAACTAAGTTGTAGATAGCAGATAGCTAGCAGATTTCGTTCAACCGGATGCATTGCATGCAAGTGTAATATTTCTTAAGTGTGGTCGTGCACAAATACTTATGCAGCCTTGTTTAAAGATTCAAGGCTACATAGATTTGAGATTTCTCGACTGCTTCCACCCGCATGCATGATTTTCTATGTACAGTTCCCTGGGCATGTTCCCATATGCATGCTGGATGCAGTACGTATTTATAGACGTTTCCAATAGGCTGCTCATTAACAACTCCAGCAGCGAGTGCTTATAAATAATGGAAACGTATTTGGCAAAATGTATGGTTTATATAGCTGGTATACAGGGTGTCGATCCCGGCTATTTCAGCCTATCTGGGCAATGAAAATACCAAATTTTAAAAAGAACACGGTACAAGATATCTTAATATAGGAAGACCTACAGGTCATATCTCTGACGGCTGAACACCATAAGTCTTAAATTCGGATGTTACTGACTGCCTTTTATCATATTATTCTTAATTTAAAAGCTTCACTGAATTTATGTTAGCTCGAACACCCTGTATTGACAATAATCGACAAATAGTGTAAGGCTAAAGTGGATGAATTAGCTATAGACTGATCGGCAGGAACGGTGTACAGACAGTCTATGGACCTATGACCCTACACTTTTTGTAGACTAGTCTAAAAAATGTGAGTCTATAGACACTATAAACTGTCTATACATGAATAAAAATTCATGTTTGTCGACAAATTTCTGCAGAATGCCTATAGAGAAAAGTGTATAGGACTATACATCTGTACTTTTGTAGACTGAAGTCTATAGAATGTCTATAGATAGTCTATAGACATTTGCTTATGGACATTTGCTTATAGACGTTTTGTAGACTTCATTCTACAAAAGTAAAACTTGATATAGCTCTATTTTTGTAGACTTAACTCTATGGGATGTCTATAGACACTTTATACATTTCAGTCTACAAGAGTAGAACTGCTGTATACGTTTCTATTTTGTCGGCTGAAGTCTATGGAATGTTTATAGACAAATGTCTATAGATAATCTATAGACATTTGCTTATACAATTTTATAGATTTCAGTCTACCAAAATAGAACTGTTGTACAGACTTCTATTTTTGTAGACTGTAGTCTATAAAATGCCTATAGACCGTTTCATCGGGCGAGGAGGATAGGGCGCGCGGAGAGCCTTTCCTCCTCTCTGGCTTGGGCGATCCGGCGCGGCGCAGCTTGAAAGTATTGCTGTCGCGTGCTGCGGAACGATTTCTTGATGTTTTAGATCGTACTCTGTGAAATTTACGCCGTGTCCGTTCATATAAGGTCGTCAGGGAAGCCTTTCGGTGCATCGGTAACTACAATAGGCGGAAATATCTTTTGGGGGCGCGAAAATGTGACGCGTTTTATCAGCCGCGGTGTACGCACATTATCAGTCGCGGTGTGTGTATGTGTTGTGAACTATTTTGCTTATATTGGTTTTAACTCAGCAAAGAAAACCGGTGTCTCTTTATTAGCAGCATGAAATGGTAAATCTGCTCAATATCTGATCGCTTGGCGTAGGGAGTAAAACATAAAGCATAAGAGCGCATGCTCGTGCACGGCCAACCTAAGGCAACCACGAAACATCTAAGCGGCAGGCGCAATCAAATATTTGTGATGCACCGGCATCGTTCTCGCGCATTTCAAGTCTAGTAGGCTTGAAATTACCATATGTCTACGCTAGCCTTCCTGCATGAGGCCGATGGCGCTGCTCAACACAGCGATCACTGCGGTTGGTGATCCAGCACGGTACATATGTAAGCTGTGCGCTTCGGCATTGCCTTTTTGGCCTGCATACAGCCATAATATATGAGGGATCGCATGAAGAGAATGCGATGCCTATTTTTGAGGACAAAATTTCCGTAATACGTGTGACTGCGTCGTAGAGAACGGAACGAACACAACCGAAAAAGAAATTCGGTTATCATCCTCTTTCTAGAAAACGCAAGAGAAAACGGGCTAACACCGCAACAGGGCCTCGCATAGTCACGCCGCATAGCGTTTATAAATATATAACCGCTGATGCGGTATGCTTGGACCAAGCGGTATATAGAACAAAGATATATGTAATCCAGTACCTACCACTGCTTAGGACGCTCGCGCAGTTCGTAAACAGTCCCTTTGCTAGACAAGCGTAATTCAGACTGTAAGGTATGCTGCTATCACTTGCCAAAACTATTTTATTCAGGGGCGGAAACCTCATCCATCGAACCAAGTAGTCACGCAATGTAACCTGCAGCGAACAGTTTGAACGCTTGTCAAAGTATAACATCACAGCTCCTATCGTAGCAGAATGGTACCCATGCTCACGCTGTTATGATGGTCGCGTATATTTCATGGCTCCTAAACCGCAGCTTAGAAATAGAGGATAACACTGCAATAAGGTCACATTAGTGACTGGAACATTCAGAAATACACAATTCATCTCCGAGGCTGATTGTAGACTCGAATATGCGCGCACACATCGCGCTGCGTGTTCCGTTCACCTCAACGCCAATAGAAATTCCGGCCATGACGCCTTAAACAACTTCAGCACGTCTCACAGAACCGTTTACCACGTAGGAGACACACGTAATACTAAACAGGCCGCACGACGGCGAAAACAAACGCCAGAACCTGCCGCCGAGCGTATACCTGCCATGCAAAAGACCGCTTTCACCCAAGCCAGTATGGCGCTGCTCATAGGCGCCGCCACTGCGCTCACAATATGGCGGCGCCTACGAAAAAACGGTCTATAAGCAAATGTCTTCAGACTATCTGTAGACATTTGTCTATAGACATTCCATAGACTTCAGTCTACAAAAGTAGAACTGTATAACCCTGTATATAGACATTGTGCAGACATTTGCCTACAAACGTGAATTTTCATTAGTCTAAAGACAGTCTATAGAGTGTCTTTAGAATCAGACAATTTATAGACAACATTACAAAAAGTTTATGGTGATAAGTCTATAGACTGTCTATAGACTAGTCTAAAGAATTGTCTATAGACAGTCTATAGACATTTCTCCATAGAGTCTATATAGATTTATCTATAAACATTCTATAGACTTCAGCCTACAAAAGTAGAACTCTGTAAGCCTATACCCTTTTGTCTATAGACATTCTGCAGACATTTGTCTGCAAACGTGTTTTCATTATTCTATAGAAAGTCTATTGACAGTATATAGACCCAGACTTTTTATAGACTAGTCTGTAAAAAGTGTATGGCCATAAGCCTATAGACTAGTCCAAAGAAATTTCTATAGACAGTCTATAGACTTCATAGACAAATGTCTACAGACTGTCTAGAGACTTTCTATAAACATTTTTGTGAGGGATAGCACATATAAAGGCTAGCCATTGGGCTTGACAAGTCTATTATTGTCTGTTTTTGCCTTTTCGGAAAGTACTTGTTTTTACTGTGGTTGCGAGAAAAAAAATGCGTGAGCTCTCAACAAAGCTCGTTCAGCGACGTTTGCTGTTAGCTACGATGAAGTGTTTATTGGAGTGACCGCAAAGTGCGACTTTTTTCTGTTGGGCAATATTTTATTTGTTTGGATGCTGGCACGTGAACCCGAAGCATATAAGGGTGCATGGTATCCAGTATCGATTTTGTTGCTTCGTTAGCTGCGGTTAGAGTGTTTTATTGCGTTACCGCCGGGAAATGATTTCGCCTGGCCACGGACACAGTGGCTTCATGTTGAAAATTGTTAGCGGAAACAATGGACTGCGTGGTTTTGTGCACTATCTGGGCGCTTTGAAGGTACAGCGCGGAAGGTGCTAGTAAGGAGCCGTGAAGATATACTGTCATCACGCTCGTGGCCACGAAGAATTGCTGGCATGTTGTCTGCTAGCCTCGCTTCCTGACTCTGACAAGGAAAAACTAAATATATGAATGGTGGACTGCAAAATGGAACACAAATGGTCAAAATCGGCATAAATTGAATTGCAGCAACACATTTAGTAAAGAAACTAATAAAGCAACATGTGTCATTGTTTCACGTAACTAATATTATACAGTTAACGCAATGTGTCCACCGCCTTCAATTATCAGGACTATTTTCTACCTTGTGCAATTCTGCTAGACATTGTTACGAAAATAGTTGACGTGTGATTTGTTTGCGACTTCGCATTTCTTGACCGGGCGGAAGGGGAATTGCCGGAGGCAGAGCGGGAGAGATGGAGGAGGGGGGGTGGGGTGGGGGTGACTTCGCCAACCAGTGCGTACTTTGCGCGCCCGACAGCGCACCGTATCTTGAAATTTATCTGCAGACGGCTTGTGCCTTTGTGCGCGCTGTGTTCTCGGCGCTCTTAAGTTGAACCGCTAGATCGCACGAATGTGACTTCGCTCGCTGCAGCTGCTGCGCTTGCTTAAACCAGCATTTTCCCAGCGAGTGTCCGCGCTCATCGAGTGTGATGTGTTCATGTTTGCTTGTGCGCGCTGACACCATGCTTGTTAATTCAGTTAGTAAGCGAATGTTTCCAAGTTTATATTGCCGATAAAACTAGTATCCTTAATTCGTATAGCTGTGTACTAATTTGCTATCGTAATCGCCGCTTCGCCTTCCGGGCGAGGGTGCGGCTTTATTTTGGGGGTTCGAAAAATAAGAAGCGCATGGAGCATATAGCACAATGCGGGCCATTGATAAGTATTACATGGAGAAGTGGACTTTACTTGAGCGACAGATAGCAATGTTCAGGTTGCTAATTAAAGCGATTCACTGAATAACTTCATAAATATTCTATTTGAAGCATATGAACATATGAATTGAAGCATTGAAGCATAGGCTTGGTCACCTCTTCTTTACGCTATTATTTGCACAAATTTTATTTACCATGTATTGTATGCTTTTTTTTTTCACCTGATTGTGTATGCACTCTTGGGATTTTTCGCCCCCCTTACACCATGCACTACGGGCCTGTAAGGTACATCAAATGATAATAATAATAATAATAATAATAATAATAATAATAAGAAGAAGAAGAAGAAGAAGAAGAAGAAGCAGAAGAAGAAGAAGAAGAAGAAGAAGAAAGAACAATTTCCGGAATTGAAGCAAACAAGTAATGAAGTCGTTGCATCGCTTCTTCACTGATCGCACTCAATACAGCAATTTCAACATGTGCCCTCAAGTGAATAGTAAGATTAGTTTAGAAGAGTTATAAAAGAGGAGGTCATCATACAATGTGCATATTTGTTTTAGATATCACGTTGTAACTGTCCGCACGTTTAAAGAAATGTTTCAACCATAGTTGCACAAATTGTATGCTAATGTTCTCATGCATAGGTAACAGTCATAACACCAACCAACAAAACGACCAAGATAGTGGGAGGGTGGTAATTATACTTGTAGCTTAACCGGTGGAGAGCAACCTGATATCTTTTACTTTCTTTGTCTTCATTGACTGTTGCTCCTTTAAACTAAAGCAATAATCATTCTGAATGTGTCGCCTTTTTTGCTTAAATGTACTTAAAAAAAATTACCGACGATTACGTTACTTCCTAATGCGAAATTTGAGCGCAGCAAATAAGCTGTTTCACCTTTTGGATAGATTGAGGCAAAGAAATCGAGCAACACATGTATGCGCTATCACATAATTTTCTTTTTTATTTTTCACACGTATTCCTTTAACAAAGACTCCACTAACAGTTCTTGACAGTCATGAAGGAAGCTTTGTGGTCGGAGAAATAGACTGATATATGTTCGACTTGGTACACCAATGCTTGATTCTCAAAGACGAGATCTATACAAGTGGCTCGCGAGGTTGTCACAGCCGTGGGGGAAGCAGAGGCTAAGCGCCGCCGCCGAGAAGACCCTGCCGTTCGCGCCGCCGAAGCGGAGGCTCATCGCCGCCGTCGAGAGCAACCAGCAGTAAGCGAGGCTGAAGCAGAAGCTCATCGCCGCCGCCGAGAAGACCGTGCAGTTCGCGCCGCCGAAGCGGAGGCTCATCGCCGCCGTCGAGAGCAACCAGCAGTAAGCGGAAGCGGAGGGGGGCGGCGTGTACACCCAGCGGCAAACGATGGGGGCAGAAGCGCGCGCAGCAAGCGGACAACACGATAAAGGGAGGAGGGAAGAGATAGCAGCGACTGACTGATGCCGCTGACGGCGATAGTGAGTCAACCCCAGCTATCCGCCACACAAGAACAGGGGGGGGGGGGACCCTTTCCTCCTCTTTCTGCATGGCGGCGACGGTGTTCTATGCAGTCACGTTATCTTGACTCTCTAGCGGCGTCAGCGGCATCCAGCGGTATCAGTCGGTCGCTGCTAGCGCTGGGGGGATGAAAGGGGGGCGGAGCTGGTTACGAGGCCGACGACGACGCCGACGACGACGACGACGCCGACGACGACGCGAAACCCAGGAACGGACGCCAAAGAGCTGCGCTCTAAAAAGAAAACCACAGACGCCTCAACTAACCTGAGGTTTACCCATGTTCTAGCTTAGTGCATATTGGCAATAGAAAAATGAAGCTTGTAAGTTCAATGTTCTGTGTAGTATTCCAAATTTTTGAAAGAAACAGCGACCACCAACATGGAGTTGTGTGTGTGTGTGTGTTGTGTGAGCGTGCAGGTAGTGTTGCGTATATGTTGCGTGCGTGTGTGTGTTTTGTACGTGTTGTGTACGTGTGTGAGCGGGCGTGTACATTTGGTCCCATGGTGAGTGCTGTTTGTTTCAATGTGTACACGGTGCCACTGACTGGCCACGTACTAGTATTCTGCAGTTACCTGAAACGAAACAGTCGTCTGGCTAGAATAAACAACGTTTGGAAGTGGCCTCCCTCACGATAGTCACATGCGCACACACTGCAAGGCCTTGTTTACCACTCTGTGATATGATAAACGTGATGGCTCCAAGAAAGAACAGGTGTGAAATAAACGCCGAGATGTTTGTGCTGCTGAACCAATATTATCATGGTTGAACTTAAAGAGTAACAGAAGTCATGAGGGGTTCTTTTCCTCAAGAAACGCATATGAACGTTTTTTTTTTATTTTAGTGTGCATGTGCCACTTGCTGCACCACTCATTTACATTGTACAGGTCGTTTTGTAAAACATTGCAGTCATGGGTAGTATGAATAGTCCTGTACAAAACACAATCATCGGCAAATAGCCTGATTTGCGATGAAATACCGGAGCAAATATCATTTATATAGATAAGAAATAAAAGTGGTCCTATGACTGATCCTTGGGGCACTCCAGAGGACACATCAACATTGCGGGATGTTTTGCCATTAAGCACAACTTTTGTTTTCTTACATTTAGGTATTCTTTTATCCAGTTAACAACCGTACTGTATATATTATATATTTCAAATTTTTGTATAAGTAGAGAGTGAGGGAGGAAGTTCGCTGTTTCTGTTTTGTTTTTTTATGACTGATTTAGCCGTCGGTTTTTCTCGCTTTAAAATAAAATCCTTTCTATTTTTGTACAAAACAAACTGTAGCCTGGATCTTCTTTGTACCATCATTTACCACAGTGTTAGTACTGCTACCTGCTCTTTGTTACGCATGACTCCAAGGAATATCTGGTTCCTTGGCTTATAAAAAAAAGCACCCGCCATGGTGGCTGAGAGGCTATGGTGTTGCGCTGTTAAGCACGAGGTCGCGGGACCGAATCCCGGCTGCGGCCGCGGCGGTCGCATTTTGACGGGGCGAAATGTAAAAACGCCTCTGTTCCGTAAATTAGGGGCACGTTAATGATCCCCTGGTGATCAAAATTAATCCGAAGTCCTGCACTACGGCGTACCTCATAATAAAATCGTGCTTTTGGCACGTAACGCCCCAGATATATTCATAGACAAAAAGCGTTATACTGCAATTAAATTAAAGAATTTTCAAGTGAGAACAGTTGTGCTATTTTCCGGCTCAGCTACGATGGTTAAACCAAAATCTGACTCTCGGCAACTGGTCCTTTTTCTATTAAAATGCATTGGATTGGATGTGCATTTTGAAAATACGCACATCTCTTCAATGTGCACTTCGCCATATCTGGACAGTGTGGCATAATGCACACCCACCATGATGCCTCATTCACACTACACACCGATCTTGGTACTATTGTGTGTGGCCAACATGTGCATGAATGTGTGCCGTGACTAATTGAAAACAAACTTACTGACAGGGTCGGGGGAGTTACGTAACTTAGCCATCAGTGACTATTATACTATGGGATGAGCGTATTTATTTACTTCGCTTGCGTTTCTTTCAAAGGCCATATATTTTCTCTTGTTATTCCTTCTCCATGGCAAGCGGATCCATAGCAAGCGAAAGCCTATCTTTAGCCTGGAGAATTGACCTTTAAACTGCTTTAACACCTGGAGGAAAGCGATACTGCTTGTTTTCTGAACCTAGTGCGCATACGCTGCTCTATTAATATACTTGTATTCATATTTACCTGTCCAGCGATATTTCGATGTAAGAAAAAACAAAAATGCATTTTCTTCTAAAATGTCATAAATTATAATTTACTTCTTACAGCACTCAGAGAAAGAATGTTCACCATATATTTAACAGCAGCGCAAGAAAATTGAGTAAAGTAACAACGGAGAGACACACGAGCGCTACGAGTGACCTTTGCTTTTTGCGCCGCTTTTGAACATTTTGAGCTTTGAGCACGCAGACAGCTTTTCGTTTTGAGATCAGCTGAATATATACATTATAATTGTTGTGTTATAATGATCACGTGACGCGTGACAGGAGACTCAAACAAGACGGAAGTTCAGATCAAAATGGAGGCTACAAGTGATAAACAGTGGTCGAACAAGAAATATCTACTGCAGTCAACGTTTCGAAAAAAAAAAATCGCTTCCTGAGGGCGGCAACTGCCCCCACGAAGAGAAATGCCCTATCAAAGTATTGGCTTCAGCGACAATCCTGGTTCGCCCATTATTCATCACGATACAAAATTGTCTTTACGCATCACACTTCTGTGCAGTGAAACAGAAAAAAAATTTGAAGTAACAGAAAAATACTGCAATACACATGTGGTATTTGATTGTTTTAACGAGGCGCGTGGGCGCCAACACTCGGGAAGAGAGGAGGAAGAACGAACTGGGCTCGCGCTGTGAATCTAACTTGTCAGCGCTGCAACCGCTGTTGTAAATATAACCTGTAAAGAGTTGCTCGTCTTACTCACTCGTCCTTCGCGTAACGTTGTGGTGGAGGTGGAACGTTCCCCGTCCTTGCCACGGAGCTCCTAAAGCGCAAGATATACTCCGGCGTAACGCGCGCGCGCGGCCACGCGCGTCGCGGTTAAGCGACGTCGGTGAAAAACGCGCAGTCTACAGTCCGGCGTCACGGCGTAGCCGGCGTGCCCAGGCGCGCTTGGCGAACTCAACGCCGCCGGCGTGGAGATAGGGCATGTTCTATTTCTCGCGGCTGACGCTAGACCAGAATGCACTGCGCGCTGTAGCGGCAGCGAGCAGGAGGCAGAATGGCGGCCTGCGGTGCGCGTACTGGCAGTGTGGCTGTGGTTTTTTTCAACATCCGTGTGTGATGACAGCGCGAGTGAGGACGCCTGCTTAAAGCGATTCGCAATCATCCATGTGTATACGATGTGAAACGCATGGACTACCGCGACACAGAGCGGAAGAACAACGCGTGGGAAGCTATACGAAAGCAGTGTGGTCTCGCCACAGGTAAGCTGCATTTCGCAGCTCCTGTACTAGCTGGTGGTAGTCGCCGAGTTGAGGGCGCTTGTCGAATACCTTTCGTATGTACATGGTCCGCTTCCGTTTTTGACGTAGCCGACGTACTAGCAATATGAGTGCGGTGTTGTGGCTGTCAGGACAAGTTCACGCCATGCCGCAAAAATTCTTGTTTTATGCGCACGGAAGGAGATAAAGCGCGCGCGCTACCCGCACGGCGCGCTATTCGCCACAGCCGTGAAGTTGCGCTCCCGGACGCAGAGATGGCGCCAGCCTCGCGCTGCGCGCGCACGCCGAACTGTAGAGGAAGCAAATTTCTTGCACCCCTGGCGCCGCTAGCGCAGCGTATCCGACTTCGCCTGCCGCGGCCTGGCGCGCCGAGCACGTCGGACTATATCTTGGCCTTAAGGGGCCGCACCGTCGTCGTCTCAGACATGGCTTCCGATTAACCCACCCCGTCCACACCTACTCCTGCGGCGCCAACCACAACGTACGTTACGGTTCCTAGTCTCCGTGATCCTGGGAAATTCTTCGCCCAAAATGACGTTGACGTCAACGACTGGCTCAGTATGTATGAGCGTGTTTCAGCGTGTTAGCCAAAGCCACCACTGGGAACCTACCATCATGCTTGCCAATGTGAACTTTTCTCTGCACAGGACACCGCGTGTCTGAGATCGAGCTTTCCAGCTGCGACATTTTCAAAGGGCGGCTTCGCGACCTATTCGGCAGCCAGTCAGGTCGCCAACAGGTTGCGCGAAAAGAGCTTGCCACGCGTGTCCAGTCGTCGCGACCGCATCGTATGTCTCCTTCATACACGAAATGCTCACGCTTTGCCGGAATGTCGACGAGCACATGCCCGAGGTTGAAAAGGTGGGCATATCCTAAAAGGCATCGTGGACGACGCCTTCAATTTGCACGTCTATAACGACGTTTCTACCGTCGACGCCATCGCCCAAGAATACCGCCGCTTCGAGGTAGCCAAAAGCCGCCGCGTGGTCCAGCAGCTTTCCCGGGTCCCAAACACCCCTGCCACGTCCTCTTGCTCCGCTCTGACCGCCACACAACCATTTCAAGAGAATGTCACACGTATCGTTCGCTGTGAGATTGAAGCGATGAGTCCGGCCCCTCTTCATCCACGACCCCCTGACGGTACCTTTCACCAAGCGGCCCCCACTATTTCCGTTATTCAAGTACTTGTGCGGCAAGAAATTGCAAACCATGGCATTCCTACCGCCTGCTCTGTCTCCCGGCCTGATTCGGCACCCATTCTCGTGTCCACAGCATGTAATGACCAGTTTTTCGCTCCCCGACTACGCAATACTGCTGAATGGCGAACTCCAGACGATAAACCGATCTGCTTCCGCTGCCACCAAGTGGGTCGTGTTGCCCGCCACTGCCGCACAACCTGGATGCCACCGTACTGGAGCTCAATCCCTGCTCCTCGCCCATACACCGACACTCGTCGTTATTCACCTCGCCGTCTGTACCCTACTTCTAATGCCCCTGACAGTCGCTCCTCCGTGCGATTGCCGTCGCCCCAACGCCGTCGCTCCCCGTCACCCCAAATTCGCCGCTTTTCCTCGGCAAACAGACGGCCGGAAAACTAGGCCATGCAGTTCTTGGAGGTAGTGCTGCATCACGTTCGTCCTGTCCAGATCATCCGCTGATGCTCCTCACCAACACAAACCTAATTGAAGTAGACCTAGATGGTGTTCCGTTGACGGCATTAATTGATACTGGAGCCCAAGGGCCCATAATGCGCGCTAACAAATGTCGTCGCCTCAAAAAAGTTCTTACGCGTGCCATCACTCGAGCCGTACGCGTCGCCAATGGCGCCAGTGTTGCCGTCAGGGGTATTTGAACTGCTCGCATAGGAACTGCTGACTGCCAAGTTCCAGTCATGTTCACCGTGCTGACCAGTTGCCCTCATGACCTAATGTTCGGGCTCGACTTTCTGACGGCGCATTCTGCACTTATCGACTGTTCCACAGGTACGCTGTGCCTCGAGCTTCCTCTTCTTTCAGATGTTCGCCCCGAACAACCGAACACCCTCTGCACTACGACGTTTGTTCGCTTACCTACAAAAGCCCTAAACTTTGTCGAACTGGCCTCAACGCCAACCGTGCCTGATGGCGACTATCTCGTCGCACCTATTCGTGATGTCCTCCTGGCGCGCGACATCTCTGTGCCGCACTCCGTCGTAAGCCTTGCCGCTAATCCGACGTGTCTCCCCGTTATCAATTTTAGCTTGAAGAAGCGAGTGTTACCTGAAGGCATAGCGGTGGCCACACTCCGGTCAGTGACAGACGACCACGTCACTGCTTTTGCAGCCGACGCGTATCCAGATCCTCCTGATTACCCGCAGGATGCCTTGAACCTCGACGGCCCATTACATCTCATGGTCGCTCTGGACCTCGCACCTAACCAAGCAGCCGCCCTATATTGCGTTTTGCTTTCCTACCGCGACATATCTGACACTGAAAATCGACCGCTAGGTCAGACGTACCTTGTTAGGCATCGGATAAACACTGGTGACGCTGTTCCCATTCACCGCCGACCATATCGCGTGTCCACGGAAGAGCGGCAGGTTATTCAGCCGGAAGTAAACAAGGTGCTCGCCAGAGGCATTGTTGAGCCCTCGTCGAGTCCTTGGGCGTCGCCGGTCGTGCACGTCGAAAAGAAAGATGACACGTGGCATTTCTGCGTTGATTACCGCCACCTAAACCGAATTACTAAAAAGGACGTTTGCCCTTTACCACGAATCGACGACGCTCTGGATTGTCGTCAGGGTGACAAATACGTTTCGTCCATAGACCTTCGATCAGGTTATTGGCAGATTTCCGTCGATGAGCAAGACCAAGAAAAAACCGCTTCCGATCGTCACTCCAGATGGCCTCTACCAATTCAAAGTTATGCCGTTCGGTTTATGTAATGCCCCCGCCACGTTCGAACTGATGATCGACTCTCTGCTGCAAGGATTCAAATGGTCAACTTGCCTTTGTTACCTCCACGACGTCCTTGTGTTTTCTCCTACATTTGAGACGCACCTTGACCACGTCGCAGCTATCCTTGACGTCTTCCGCAATGCTGGGCTCAAAATAAACTCATCGAAGTGCCACTTCGGGCGCCGACAGATTACAGTGCCAGGCCATCTCGTCGGTGCTTCCGGAGCACAACCCGACCCGGAGAAGGTTCAAGCAGTAACGGCTTTTCCTGCACCTCAGTCTGTCAAAGACGTCCGGAGTTTTGTGTGGCTCTGTTTTTATTTCCGACGGTTCGTGAAAGATTTCCCAGCAATCGCTCGACCACTCACTGAACTTCTGAAGAAAGACGTGTCTTTAACGTGGGGTTCCCCTCAGGCTGCCGCATTTTCACGCCTTATCACGATTCTCACTAATCCACCGGTCCTGGCCCACTTTGACCCTTCCGCACCTACAGAGGTCCGAACCGATGCAAGTGTTTATGGGATCGGCGCCGTCTTTTTGCAACGCCAACACGGACACGGCCGCGTTATAGCCTACGCAAGCCGGCTTCTGACAATTACATAGCGCAATTATTCCATTATCGAGCGCGAATGTCTTGCTTTTGTCTGGGCTGTTTCAAAGTTCCGCCCATATTTATATGGCAAGGCCTTCTCAGTAACCACAGACCATCATGCGCTCTGTTGGCTTTCCTTGCTCAAGGATCCTAGTGGCAGGCTCGGTCGTTGGGTCCTCCGACTACGAGAATATCCCTACGCAGTGACTTACAAGTCGGGACGCCAACACCAGGACGCAGATTGCCGCTCTCGCTACCCAGTCGAAGACGCAACCCCTACGTCTGATACTGAAACCGACGCCTGTGTTCTCTGTGTGTTTCCACTGCTCCATGTCGGCGACGTGCTTATTCGCTTATTCACACCCTTCGCCTATTCCCTTCGCTTATTCACACTTGAAGATGGCGTACCCTACCGCCACAACGTTCACCCCGACGGCCCTGCCTTACTCCTTGTGATCCCTAAACACCTTCGCTCGGCTGTTCTCCACAAACTTCACGACCTCCCCACTGCTGGTCACCTGTGTGTGTCACGTACCTACGACTGGATCCGCCGACGCTTCTTTTCGCCAAGGCTTGCTCGCTCCGTTTGAAGAGACGTAGCTGCGTGTGAGAAATCGTAGCGACGCAAGACACCATTGACGCTCCCTGCCGGGTACCTTCAACCACTCGACACTCCCGCGGAACCATTCTTTCGGGTTGGTTTGGACTTACTTGGCCCTTTTCCTCTTTCTACCTCTGGGAACAGGTGCATCACTGTGGCCACGGATTACGCCACGCGCTACGCTATCACCCGAACGCTTCATACAAGCTGCGCCACGGATGTCGCCGATTTTCTTCTACGCGACGTGATTTTATTACATGGAGCTCCGTGACAACATCTCACAGACCTTGGCCAGACATTCCTGTCAAAAGTTATCGCGGGCTTCCTGGAGTCCTGTTCTACGAGGCACAAGCTATCCACGTCATACCATCCGCACACAAATGCCTTCATGGGGCATCTCAATCGAACTATCACAGCCATGCTCACGAAATATGTCTCTTCAGACCACACTGACTGGGACCTCGCTCTACCGTTTGTCGCAATTGCTTATAATTCCTCGCACCATGACACAGCCGGTTATTCCCCATTTTTGCTTCTGTTCCGGCGAGAACCAGCATTGCCCCTCGACACAACTCTCCCTGTTCACGCGGCACCAAACAGTGAATATGCACTTGACGCCATGTCACGCTGTGCCCACGCAAGCGCAGGGAAGAAGTTTGGGCGCTTTGGTGGGATACATACAAACTGAGATACATAGCGCACGAATGACACAGGGACAAGAAGAAACACGGGACATATCCGAGACACATCATTATCTCGGTTGCTGAAGGTCTGCATCGTCGAAGGACGCTAACTTCACGCATGAGCGATGAGCAGAGAGCGGATGACGAAAGAGAGATGAAAGAAGAAAAGCACAAAGGAAATGTGGCTGTAATTCCCTACCTTCATAAGGTGTCCCACAACCTAAAAAAGTTGAGCAACGCTCTGGTGTAAGCGTTGTTTTTACAGCACCTAACAAACTCTTGAGGTTGAGTGTGTTGAGCTGTCCCATGAGGAAACGAAAGCATGGTTTCACTACCATGCACAAGGATGCTTTTGTTACATGCGCTCGCAACGTGGTGTATAAGATTCCACTTTCGTGTGGGAAGTACTGCGTGGGCCAGATGGGCAGATGTTTAAACGTGCGTCTGGCGGAGCATAGTAATAACGTTGAGATCATCGCAATAGATGGGCACCTGGCTACCCATTGTAGAAAATGTGACGCGAAGGCACCATGTTTCCCTCTCTTAAAACA
Source organism: Dermacentor variabilis (assembly GCF_050947875.1). Classification (NCBI taxonomy): domain Eukaryota; kingdom Metazoa; phylum Arthropoda; class Arachnida; order Ixodida; family Ixodidae; genus Dermacentor; species Dermacentor variabilis. The sequence continues at coordinate 3,832,975 of NC_134568.1, forward strand.
AACTGTTGTTGTCTATCGCCACAGGAATAAGATGACGAGAGAAATTGTCGAAGCAGCTGAGATAGCCAGAGCAGGTGACGATTGCGTTAACACGCAGTCTATTCTTTTAACAAAGAAAGAGCTTGAATTTTTTGGGCACAGTAGTCACATGACTGCTTTTCCTCCTTCCCTTCAGTGTGTCTGTCGCAGTGGCGTCCCAGTGAGTATATATATGCTCACCAGCTGCAATGAATCAATCGTTGAGAGTTAGCGCTCGTCCCGTGTTTCTGCTTGTCCCTGTGTCAGTCTTGCGCTATGTATCCCAGCTTGTATGTATCCACGCAAGGGAAATTGCCAGTGACCGCCTTCTGAAATCCCAAGAGAGTCAAAGGTGCTTGTACGACAGGCGACACCGAGACCTGCACATCCGGCCTGGTTCTTTGGTGCTTCTATGGTCTCCGTCGCGTCGGATCGGCCTGTCAGAAAAATTGCTGCCTCGTTACACAGGCCTACACCAAGTGCTTCGTGCCGTGACTCCCGTCACCTACAATATCGCCCCTGAAGCCCCATCTGCTTCCCAGTACAGTGATATCATGCACGTTACACGACTGAAGCAGTATCACCCTCCCAGTTATGACATATAGACGCTCCGGCACGTCGCTCCTGCCGCCGGGGGATTATGCTACAAGCGTGTGGTATTTGATTGTTTGAGCGAGGCGCGTGGGCCCCACGACTCGAGAAAAGAGGAGGAAGAACGACCTGGGTTCGCGCTGTGAATCTAACCGGTCAGTGCTGCAACTGCAACCGCTGTTGTAAATATAACCTGTAAATAGTTGCTCGTCTTACTCACTCGTCCTTTGCGTAACAACATAAACAGAACACAGAACTTTTTTCTGTACCTCAAAATGGATAATTGTTTTGCACGCACATTTTCTGTAAAATAACACAGAAAAATTAGTGAAATAACAGAAAAACAGAAAACAGAACTTTTCGTGTAATACAAAACATGTTATATAACACTTGTACATTACTTGTTAAGAAACTTGTTAAATAACAGAAGAAGGAAAAATAAAAGACAGAGCTTTACAGAACTTTTCTCGCAAGGCAGCTGCCAGAAAAGTTCTGTTTTTCTTAGGAAAAATTTTTTTACAATGTAAGTTAGGCGCAACATACCTACAGCTTCACTGACCAACCACCGTGACAGGAGTGAATTGGCGGTTATTTTATTTTTGAGCACTGTGCGCCAACAAAACCGCCTCAAACATTGCGTGTTGGTTGCTTATATTTACAGCGACGCTGGCTATAGCTAGGATCGGGGATTTTATAGCGTCCGCGCAGAAAAGCTCTCCCTTAGAAACTGTCTCTTAAAAAGTGAGAATAAAATAGCCAACAACAAAAGCAAACGCATAACGCCACTCGCGTTGGAGCTCGGTTTAACGGCCACCTGTGTCTAAAACAGAGCTTCGACGCGGCTATGTCGCTGTGAATATACGACGTAGTGCGTAGCGTACTGCGTGCTTGATAAGGCGACCAATGGGAATTTTTGGTACCATTTCTTTCCACCATTGCTATGGGAAGGGCACGCGTGATCCGCACGCCTGAAGAGCAGCGTATCTACGAGGAGCGACAGCGAGAGCAGCGGCGGAAGAGAGACCGTCGACATCGTGGCAACCCGGCCGCCAGAGATGAAGAGCGTCCCCACGATGTGGTAGGCAAGCGACGAGCAATCGCCGACGACGCATATCGCGACGCCGAGAATGTCGTAAAGAGACGTCGACGCAACGAGGGCACGGTGCCGGGATTCGACAGCGCCTACGCAAGGTTCCGAAGAGACTTCGGATCAAGCTGCTGAGTATGTGATCGGCTATGGTTGAATAACAAACTCTCGGAAATCGACGGCATACGGTCGGAAGAGCGACGGCTAAAGCTGACGTGGTGCTTTCCCGGCGAGAACGTTGGGGAGTTTAGAGCGCTCTTAAAGGGTAACGTGCCTCGGTTCAGTACAACGCGTCTACAGAATGTTGTGCCACACTACGAGCACCACGTGGCTACCACGAGACGACGGGAGCTGCCATATTGCATGCAACACGTGGCTACAACGAGGCGACGGGCACTCCCACTTCTCCGCGACAAATCAAGAATTTACTCGGGAGGCGACTTCAAGAAGTGCCCAGACATCTCCGCAGCACCCAGCCATCTCCACGACGAATCAAGAATTCGACGCGCGCGACATCATCATCCTGTCCCGCCTGGTTCCTGCGACTCGCCCAAGCTGGTTCCTGCCGACGAGGGGTCGCCGAAGGGATTTAAGAGAGAGTCGCTTTCAGCCGCCAAGTCGGTCTGATGCGCTCTTACTGCTACCTATACGCTATCATCCAGTATATGTAAACATTGTATAAAGTTCTTCGTTTCTTCTTCGTCCACGGAACGAGTCCGTCTTTCGTTCTCCACCCCGAAGTCACAACAGTCGATACAGAGCTGTGAGATTCCAAGCCAGATAACACCCGCTACACCGCTCAACGACAGCCACGAGGACCACGGGCGTCACATACTTTGGAGGGGGTGAGTGCCCGACGTTTTCCTTTCGCATCGCTATACCTTTGTCGCACACATAAATGCTGACCATTGCTCATGTATTCTGATAGGGTTGTTGTGGTTTTGTCTTAGTTCGCTTCAGGCCTTGCATTGATTTTCGGCTTCAGAAGCAAAGCTAATTTAGAGGCAAAACCGGAGACGAGCCGTCAGATAGCGATGGAGAAGCTCGGGATACAGGACCTTCTTGATGTTTGTCAGAAGATGGGCGTTTCGCTTGCCGCGGCGAGGCGAAAGAAAGTCATTCTGGACGTTATCAGGCCACAAGAGGTAACTGAAGAGGAGGTCTAATAGGTTCGGGGAGAACTTATTCAGAGGAGAAATGGAGAAAAAAATGCGCAACGAGGCAGAAGAAAAAAAAAAGCCGCGAGGAGGCAGAGGAGCAGAAAACGCGCGACAAGGGAGAGGAGAGGAAAAAATTGGAGGACGCTTAAGCTTCGCCTTCAAGAGTGGAACGCGACAGCGTTCCCATCGACCCGCCAAGGGGTGTAAGACGAAGCGCTACGGCGCAGGGATCACTTACGAGGCGCCCCGCATCGGACTTTGCGTCCACCTATCACACGGAAAGCGTCGAGCAACGCAGCGTTCTGCACAGCAACGAAACGTGCGCCTGAGCAAACGGAACGAACCAAAGAACTCGGTGTCTCGGAGGGGGAAACGATCTACGCCAGCCAAACGTCGTGATCGGCACGGGCAGAGAGATAGACAGATAGTAATCTAAAGAAAGGAACGGCGCTTGATTCTGCAACCCGCGTGGGAGCACGGCGAAGCGTCGCCAGGGGAGAGGGAGTCGGGGCCGCAACGCGCCTGGCACCGGTCCGCGCACAGCACAGCCCCAATGCGCGCATGGCGCGCCACCTGTCGGGGCAGCGCCGTACATTGAGAGGAGGGGTCTTCTGTGTTTGCCGCAAGATGGCTCTGCGTGTGTGGTAAGCGCAGAAGAAATGTAGCGGAAACGTACTTCGCTATTCGTGTAAATGCGACTTCTGTAAGTTACGTGCTCATAATTACCGATATACACCGCAGTATAACATTCTACGGCACGTTTTTAAGGCAACACCGCGTTCACTAAACGCGCGTTTGTACCGATTTCAAGCATCGAACTCGTGGCTGAGTGTTAGCGTCTCCGTCTCACACTCCGGAGACCCTGGTTCGATTCCCACCCAGCCCATCTTGGAAGTTGCTTTTTATTTATGAAGTGCCTGCCATGATTTATCGCTCACGGCCAACGCCGCGGACGCCGACACCCGACACCGATGCCGACGACACCGGCTTTTCTGCGACACGAGCTCCTTAACGCTATCGCGTTAAAAGCACGAGGAGGCAGAGGAGAGAGAAAGGCGCAAAGACCGAGATTATCCTCTTAAAATGAGAGAACTAGAAATAGAGCAAATTCGGATCAACTCGGCGCGTTCAAGTCCCCTTTCCGGTGTAGACGATACGCCTAAACTGAGAATACAGGACCTGATGCTACCGTAGAGGTTACGCGGTCATACCGCACCTTTTCTCCTGAATTTCAAACGTACGTGTGAAAAGACTGGGCTGAACGAAAGCCTTTGGTCTCAAAAACTTCTTTCAGTTGTCCCTAGAGATGCCGCGAAAGTTCTCGCACGCTTCTCTAAAAAGGACTACGAGAACTACGGAAAGGTAAACGCCGCGCTTCTTCGCAAATACCGCCTCTCTGCGGAGGCATTTCGACAGCGGTTTAGACAGGCAAAAGGGGGCAGTGAGTCGCGCACTGAGTTTGAGTACGAGCTAAAGTCTATCTTAAAGGAGTGGCTTAAATGTGCAGAAGTGTATGGCAACCATGACAAGGTGCTTGAATGCATAGCACTGGAGCAGTTTTATTATATATATTACACGCGCCGAAACTTCCAAAAAAAACCGATTCAGAAGACGGGCTAGAAAAAAAGTACTGTTCTGTAAAGCGGCTTTCCCTTCAAAAGCCAGTTTTACCGAATAATAACTCATCTACGAGCGGCGAGTTCAGCAAGGGAGTATCGACTAAAGCTGAGGTGGCGAGGGAAGGGCTAGCAGAGACAGCCCAGTTGGCTGGGGCCGCTAAAGTTAAGGCAGACGTAGAGCGCGCGTTCGAGGCCCGGAGACCAATTACCTGCTTCCATTGCAATAAGGAAGGCCATATTTCCTCAAATTGCAAGGAGCAAATCGCGTGAGCCAGCATTAGCCATTCAGACGAAAATCTGAGGCTGCTCGAACCATATATGCAGGAATAATAATAATAATAATATTTGGAGTTTTACGTGCCAAAACCACTTTCTGATTATGAGGCACGCCGTAGTGGAGGACTCCGGAAATTTTGACCACCTGGGGTTCTTTAACGTGCACCTAAATCTAAGCACACGGGTGTTTTCGCATTTCGCCCTCATCGAAATGCGGCCGCCGTGGCCGGGATTCGATCCCGCGACCTCGTGCTCAGCAGCCCAACACCATAGCCACTGAGCAACCACGGCGGGTCATATATGCAGGAAGTAATGGTAACCGAGGAAATGTGCCAGGCAGTTCGCGATTCCGCCGCCACCATGGATGTTACTCATCCGTCCTGTGTTTCTCCGGGAGACATTACAGGGGAATGCGCCTGGATCAGACAAGCCGCACAAGAGCAGAGCGCTTGCTTGCCAGTTGCCAGGATAACCCTCGAGGGCACGTTTGAAAGGTTGCAAACGGAGGCAGCCGTGAGTCCAAGTTTACCCGAACACTTTTCGTATCTCTTTTCAAAGAAATCGGAGAATTTAGAAAAGGAGGGCCAGTCGTTCTCTGACAGTGTCGCTTGCATGGCATTAACGAGACCGCGGTCACGCGCCCTCTCCAAGAAACGTGTAAGCTCATCATCAAACGAGGAAATTACTGACAATGTAACGTCCTCACAGCGGCAGTCTAGGCCGGGAGATACGGCTGATGAAAAGCAGATGATTCAGACTTGTGATGGATCAATTACCGGATCAGTGACAGTGAGTGAGGAGCCTTTCGAGACTCGGGAAAATGGGGCGCCTAGGGCTGAAGTGGAAGTTTCACTGATTAGTCCCGCATCCTTTTGCTGGGAGCAGCTTAGTAGGGTTGAACGAAAGGTGCTTATCGCAGCACAGAAAAGTGACTCTTCCCTAACAGTGCTGCGGGCTAATATAAATGAAGGAGTGGCCCGAAAGAACATCTCGTTCCACACTAGGTCAGGTCTCAAGTACCGGAAATGTCAGGATTTCAAAGGTCGGACATACAACCAACTACTCGTGCCAGAAAAGGACCGACCACAACGTTTAAAGTTAGCGCATGGGAATGTTTAGACGGATCACTTCGGTATGAAAAAGACAAAGGCTAAGCTAGCGCAAGATATTCATTGGCTAGGATGCTGGAAAGATGTTGAAACACTTGTTAGGTCATGCGACGCATGTCAGCAAGTGTGTAAGCCCAATGACAAGTGATAGAATTTTACTCGGAGCGAGACAGGGAAAAATATAAATTTTCTTCGAACGCCTCAGCTGTGTCCTGCCTGCCCGGATGACTGTTAAGAAATGCTTTGCAACCTATTCTTTAGTTGTTTATTCTTTTTGAATGTTTCTTCTTTGAGAGGACTATTTGTGGAGGTCTGTATCCCGGGCTCTTTATCGGGTGCGTGTTTCGTGTTTAGTACAATAACCGTAATGGGGTGTGCTGTTGAGAGCACAGAGGGCGTTAGAGCGTTTGTTTTCATGGAGTTTGGTCGGGCGTTGTGGAGAGCATTGGGAGGATGCTCACTTCACTGAAGTGATTGGCATTGATTTTCAGTCAACCGGTGAGCTTTCCCAGATCCAACCAAAGGAAAGACCAGCGTATGAAAGGGCGACAAAGCCATTTAATTGGCCCCATCAAGGACGCCACTCAATCAGTCCATCGCAGACGTCGAGCCGCGTCGAGTAGCTCGACTTCTGGATGTATTATCTGGTGGCGGGGGTGCTGCTGTGCCATACTACGATCACCACGTGGCTACCACAAGGCGACGGGAGCTGCCATACTACATTCACCACGTGGCTGCAACAAGGCGACCGGAGCTCCCATTTCTCCGCGGCAAATCAAGAATTTATACGAGAGGCGACTTCAAGAAGCGCCCAGCCATCACCGCGGTGCCCAGCCATCTCCGCGACGAATCACGAATTCGACACGGGCGACGTCATCACCCTGGCCGCCTGGTCAACACCCTCTAGAGAGCTTAAGTCTTCTGGCTGTACCTTCTCCCCTTGAGCTATGTCATGCAAAAGAGGCCCACATAGAAGTTCCATGCAGTGTGCTACGAAGCTACGAGTGGCGCACCTGTGTTGAAAATGAGACGCGAAAGACCAAGTGGGCGATGACGGCGATAACAATTGGATTAGTTACGGGAACCCAGCCGCTCCTTCGATAGCTTCGGGGTTAGAAAAGTCCTGGCATGCTGCGACATGCTTCCGAGCGCACTTTTTTTTTCTGGACGTGAACCGTGCATGTAGCCTCTGCGCTTGTGCTGCGATTGCGGCTGTGTGTCCGGCAAGCATTCATTGCCGCGTAATGCGCATTAAGTTCATGCCAGGAGATGCATAATAAGTGCTGCGTGCCCAGTTGCCGGAGCAATTACAAATCGGGGCCGAAAAATAATGCGTTCATGTTTCGGCAAGATGAATGACAGAATATTGGGTGCCAATGCTAAGGCAAAGAAGAGAAAAGCTGGAATTCTGCGGCATAATGCAGCTGTTTCTTTGTAAATATTTGCAGGAATGTTTTGTATCTCCATTGCTAAACTCATTTCAGGTGTTGTGAATATGTTGAGTGCGGTACTGTATGTGACGATGCCTCGAAAGCGAAATTATTCGTTTAGAGCCTAATCTATTCTATCAGACTAGAGCGCAATAGGTCTGGTAGACCTCTCTGTCTTTCCTATCAATTAATTCTATTCTATTCTATATTCTAGACTGGAATAAATACATGTGCTCCGAATGTGAACAATGGCATACCAGTGAAGTTGTCATTAGGTATATGTGTTATGGTGCAGTGCTAACATTTTGTTAAAGAACTTTCTGGTCGCATGAACGGCCAACTCTTCAACGCCGACGATAAACCAAGGCAACGAAGCTACTCTGCAGAAGAAGGGAGCACTGTGACTTTGCCATATAAGTCATGCTCCCTGTCATCATTTACCCGAGATTCGTTCTCAATACTAAGGTTGAACCATTTCATTTGTTATGTACGGGCTTTTTAATAATGCAGCGCGTAAATAGTTCTGCATAAATAAAATAATCTTGGAACACCCTCTGTTCTCTGCGGCCATCTGCTCAACTATGCCTAAAAAACAATAACTGCGCTCTGGTTAAAGTTGCCCATAAGGGCGCCCCCCCCCCTCCTTCATTCAACCCGTATCCCCGAGCACGCCGTCGGCCTCTTCTCCGTGACGTCACTCGCCGAGCGCTCAGGCCATCTCTTGTATAGGTGGCGTTGGCCTGGTTCCTGCCGACGAGAACTCGCCTAAACTGGTTCCTGCCGACAAGGGGTCACCGAAGGGATTTAAGAGAGTCGCTTCCAGCCGCCCAGTTGCTCTGATGCGCTCTTACTGCTACGTGTACGCTATAATTCACTATCTGTAACTACTGCATAATGTTTTTAGTTTGTTATTCGTCTACGGAACGAGTTCGTCTTTCGCCTCCACCCCGAAGTCACAACAAGACGCTCTGTTAAAGGGTGCCGTTCCACGTTTCTCGACGACGAACGGACACGTGTACCGGCATGTGCCGGCGCATGTTCCTAAGGTCAACGCTTATCGGATCAACTTCGCACGTCATCCATCTTCACACAGCGGAATGGCTCAAGGAGTTTTTTAAGGAACAACAACTTGCTGCCGCAGACGGGATTGATGCAGTCGCTATTGTAGTGCCGGCGCAGTCGGCTGCATTCTTGAGTAAGAATGGCCTATCAGCCGGCTCAAACAAGAGCAGATGGATTAGCCTGCGCTCTGTTCAAATAGGCGACTGCAACAGGGGCGGGCCTTGACTCACCCCCCCCCCCCCCCCATGCGACCATCGCTCTCTTCTCTTTGCGAAACCGACAAATACCACGCTCTCAAGAATTAAGCGAAGAAGTTATAAAAGTTCCCACGCCTCGGAGGTGCCGTGATTAAAGCAGGGAGCGGCAGCAATGTTGGACCACGGCTGGGCCTTGCTTCTGGCGATCACTGTTTGCGCATGCTACAGCCTGGCCCGATGGCTGATCAGGTAACCCATTTTCTACTTTGAGTTTTCATGCATCCGCATTGATGGTCTTCCTGCGATCAGGCTATGTTTACAGCACAGCCCCAAGTCGGGCGAGCGTCGAACATACCGTAGTTTTAAACATACGGGCGGCTCTGCACAAAAAAGAGATCTTTCTACTTTAACACACTATTTCACTACGACAAAACTGGGCAAGGATAACGCAACGATCTTATTGCAATTTTCGTTTCCGCTCGTCGACGGTGGTCCGAGTGGCACGGCACGCGGCCATCCGTGATCGCAACTATCTCCTGGTTATGATCGAGCAGTTGATGGTAAGAACGGAATATAATACAGTGCAAGGAAACACAAGTTTATACAGGTCTTGAGAAAATACAAAAGGACGTGCGCGTCCTTCTGCATTAACGCTAGGCACCATGGTGCCTAGCGTTATAATACGTAAAAATGATTGAAAATGACAGCTTTAGATTAACGTTTGCAACAAAACGTAAACGCACTAGGTACTTAAAAAATAGCGTTTCCTTCACTGCGCGTGCTTCTAACGCTATGGGCTTTCTTGCGGTTTACGAGCACTAAGTTCACGTACCTTACATTGCAAGTGGAATGTTCGTATTAGAGAATGTTCATCATCATCATCAGCCTGGTTAAGCCCACTGCAGGGCAAAGGCCTCTCCCATACTTCTCCAACTACCCCGGTCATGTAAAAATTGTGGCCATGTCGTCCCTGCAAACTTCTTATCTGATCCGCCCACCTAAGTTTCTGCCGCCCCCTGCTACGCTTCCCTTCCCTTGGAATCTAGTCCGTGACCCTTAATGACCATCAGTTATCTTCCCTCCTCATTACATGTCCTGCCCATGCCCATTTCTTTTTCGTCCTTTTAACTAAGATCTCATTAACTCGCGTTTGTTGCCTCACCCAATCTGCTCTTTTCTTATCCCTTAACGTTACATCCATCATTCATCTTTCCAAAGCTCGTTGAGTCGTCCTCAATTTAAGTAGAACGCTTTTCGTAAGCCTCCAGGTTTCTGCCCCGTACGTGAGTACTGGTAAAACACAGCTATTATACACTTTTCTCTTGAGGGATAATGGCAGCCTGCTATTCATGATCTGAGTATGCCTGCCAAACGCACCGCAGCCCATTCTTATTCTTCTGATATTTCGGTCTCATGATCCGGATTCACGGTCACTACCTGCCCTAAGTAGATGTATTCTCTTACCACTTGCAGTGCCTCGCTACCTATCGCAAACTGCTGTTCTCTTCAGAGACTGTTAAACATTAGTTTTCTGCAGAATACTTTTTAGACAAAGTTCTGCTTTGTGTCTCTAGGTCAGTGAGCATGCCTTGCAATTGGTCTCCTGAGTTACTAAGCAAGGCAATATCATAAGCGAATCTCAATTTCCTAAGGTATTCTACATTAACTCTTATCCCTAATTCATATAGGAGGTTGTGGCCAAGTACTGCACCAGGGTGGCCAATCCTGCTCTGGTGAGACACTGCGTTGCCGGTTCTGATCACCGGGATCAGGTCGCACTACAGGCCTGTTTGTGCAATTTTGTCAACAAGCGGATTTTTTTTAATACAGTGAAAAATTGCGTGGCACCGGGATTCGAACCACGGTCCTCTTGCACGCGAGGCGGATGCTCTACCTCTACGCCACCGCTCCACTTTTTTTTTCTTTATTGCCTGGCTTTGACAAAGAAAGAACAGCAATAGCAATACACAAAACAAAACATAAAAGATACAATGAACACGTCGTGTTGACATAAACAGCCTGGTAGGGGGCTGGCTTCGCCGCATTAAAATTCATTTAGAGCCATCAATGGCTCCACCCTTGACAGCCACTCGGGGGTATCGCCGCCGGCCTTCAAAATTTCAACAAACCGATGCACAGTTTCACGGAAATAAATTCGCGTAGGTCGTGCGTCGGGATCACAGTAGTATCCTGCCATTCTAGAGCGCCAAATACTGTGGAGGCCAATTAACATTATTAAATCAAACGGAAAACCATCCTCGTTAGTAATGGGTAGATACCGTATTCCATGAGGGTCGAGGGGAAATTGTTTAACGTTCTTTCTAGTACGTCCCAAAAAAATACCCCTCCCCAACAATGAAGAAAAACGTGATCTATCGTTTCTGGTTGTTTGCAGATAAGGCAGTGAGATCCCCATGGAAGAAATAAGCCCTTTTCCTGTAAAAACATTTTTACTGGCAACGTTCCAGTGTGTAATTTAAAAAAAAAGGTTTTAACCCCTGGCGGAACTTGCATTTTTTTTTTACTCTCTTTAACACGTCCCTACCAGGGCCTCCACTGTACAAGGCTCTGTACATTGGCTCCGGCAGAACGACATCACACAAATCCTTGTACATTTTTTTTCTTTTTGACAGTAGATAAATATTCATTTGAAAACCTCGCAAGGAATCGTACCCTTGCGACAACTTCTCTAAAATATCCAAAAATGCCTCCTGTGAGTGTTTCGGTTGAAACAACAAAGTCTGGCAACGCGCGCCCGAGCCTTACTTGGCATGCGGTGCGCAAAAAAGAATCGCCGACGTCACGAAGGAAAAGAAACCTGTTAACAATCTGCCGCAAAAAAAGGTGTCCCAGGCCAAATCCACCATTCTTGACTCCTCTGAACAGATTTGTCCGGCTGCACCTTTCCCATTGCGCATCCCACACGAAAATGGCGAAAATTCGATGCAGCTTCTGTACATTGAGCCTTGCACAATGTAACACCTGCATTACATACCACAACCTACTAATAAAGAACAGATTGCACATGGTGGCTCCAGCAAAAATCGATAAGTTCGTTCCTTTCCACCTTTCCGCTTTTCCACGTGTATCATGCGTCTGCGCTGTCCAATATGTCGCGCTATCACGGTAGCATTCTAGAGGTACTCCCAAGTACCTCGTTGAGGTCGTAACCCAGGACACGTTTGCAAAGCGGTCGGGCGCCGATTGCCATTCTCCGTGCCAGAGCCCTAGGGATTTTGCTAAGTTCACTCTGCTGCCTGTGACTTGGCAGAAGTTCTCTACAGATTTAATAGCCTCAGTTACACCTTCCCTACTGGTTGAAAAAACCGCCACATCATCCGCATATGCCAGCAGCTTGACTTCCGCGGCTTGCAACCGAAAGCCAGGAATTGTCTGTTTTTTCACGATGTTTAAGCACATCGCCTCTATGTAGACGCAAAACAAAAGAGGGCTAAGGGGACAACCCTGGCGTACCGACCGCTGCACGCTAATGGGGGCACCCAGACTCTGGTTAACGATCAATCTCGTCGTGCAGTTCCGATACGCCAGGGCGACACTCTCGCGAATAACAGAACCAACGTTAACATGATCTAGTATGCAAAGCAAAATTTCATGCGCGACACAGTCGAAAGCTTTTTCAAGGTCTAGTTGCAAGATGGCCACGTGGCTATTTGTAATATCGCAGCACTCCAGCACGCATCTTGCTGTGTGAATATTAGTCGTAATAGATCGTCCCTTAATCCCGCACGTTTGATGCGGTCCAACGATTTCCTGGATTACTGACTGTAATCTTCGCGCTAAAACTTTCATATAAATTTTGTAATCCACATTTGTAAGTGCGATTGGCCGGTACGCTGTTACTTGTCGTAACTTCTCTGCATCGTCAGTTTTGGATATTAAGACAGTGTGTGATCTTGAATAAGACGGAGGCAATTCGTTAATTTCGTAAGCTTCATTAAACACTACCGTCAATATTGGCGCGATTCCACGCTTAAAAGCGTTGTAAAACGCCGCGCTTAACCCGTCCGGTCCTGGCGATTTACCAGGATTTAAACTGTCTATCGCCATTTCTACCTCTGATTCGGTTATTGCCAGCTCTAACCTATCCTTCTGCTCATCGTTGAGTCGCGGCAGTGCCCCAAGGAACTTATCCTTAAACATGTTCGTGTCGGCAACATGTAAAGCGAACAACGCCTGATAGTACTGAAAAAATGCACGCTTAATATGTTCGTTATCATCCGATAAGACGCCCCCCCATTCTATGTTGTCTATGTGATTTCGACGAGCGTGGGCTTTTTCAATTCCGAGCGCTCGTTTAGACGGCGTCTCCCCAGCAGCTACATGTTCCGCTCTCGCCCGGACCAGTGCACCACCATAGCGCTCCTCTTCTATCACTTCAACTTTTTGTTTCGTTTTCCTAATGTCATCGATCCATTTACCAGGCGCTTCGCATTCTTTCTCGAGCAGTTTTGCAAGCATAGACCTTAGATTACGTTCAGTTAGTTTCTCCTCGTACGCCATAGAACAAGACCGCTCTATTGCTTTTATTTTAAGTTGTTCCTTACAAAGCTCCCACTGTTGCCATGTTTTCAGTTCATTATTCGGCTTTATTTTGCCGATTTCTTCAACTACCGCAAGGTTGAAAGCGTCGTCTTTAATGAGCTTGTTATTTATCTTCCACAGTTCCCAGCTAAAAGCACTGCCACGTTTTTTTGCCCCAATCCCGCACTCTACTAAACAGTGGTCTGAGAACGACACCGGCACTACTTGATAACTGTAGCATTTTGGAATCACGTCCAACGTTACATAAATGCGGTCCAGACGGGCATGACTTGCACGCTGGAAATGTGTGTACTTCACACCACCCGCGCCTTGCATACACTCCGCCACATCCTCAAGGTTCCATTTGTCTATGATTTGCGACAGTACCTCAGGACTTGCGTCCCTGAACCCCCGATCACTAGTCTTATCACAAGCACTCAGCACAAAGTTGAAGTCGCCCATGATAATCAGCTGTTTATCGAAGCTGAGACGCCGCTCAACACTTCTAAAGAAATCGACCCTTTCATCCACAACATTTGGTGCGTACAAACATAAAACACGCCATTCTGTATCGCTGAGTGTGAAATCGACAGCAACACACCGACCTGACAAGCACGAGAAATCAGCATGCACGACCAGAGCCGGCAACTTCTTAATAAAAAAGACACAACCAGCAGATGTGCCGATGGCATGGCTTACAATAGCATAGAATCTAGACGTGAAACGTCGCACCATGCTCCCGGTCTCTTCCTCACCGTCAACTTTTGTTTCCTGCACGGCCAATATATCAATGTCGTGCTCCGTTAAAAGCCGATACACCTGACTTTGCTTTTTCATTCCTGCCAAGCCCCTGACATTAAGTGTAGCTACCTTCAACGGAGACGCAGGAGCCATTTTCGCAAGGAAGTGAAAAGGCCGAGAGCATGGTGCTTACCCTCCGCGTCTAGCGCGTAGCTAGACGCCATCGTTGATGCCGGAGCCACCCTGTGCAGGCTCCAAACCTTGCAGCGTAGGTGCTGTATCGCCGGTTCGCCTCTCAGACGAAACGTTAGGTCGCTGCCGAAGACTGGCCCGCCTGGCTTGAGTTGTTTTCGCAGGCGGCTCCTCGACGCTGGTGGCTGCCACCTTATCCCCTTCGTTGCCGGTGTGGCCATAAGGGCGCTTGGCTGGCGCGGAGACGCTGACTGCGCGGCCTCCGCTCGGGTCCGCGTTCGGCGAGCTGTTCGCTGGTTCGACGACTTTGGGTGCCGGAAAGCTCTTCCCATTCTCCGACGCCTTCGCCCGAGACGCAGGCAATTTCTTCTCCTCGGAGTGCGTCTCTCCGTTGCTTGACTTGGTTGTGTCACCGCCGGCAGGCAATTCCTCTCATCGGGGTGCGTCTCTCCGTTGCTTGACGTGCTTGTGTCACCACTGGCAAGCCCCGACGGGTCGGTCATTCCTGCTGCCTTGCCCACTTCCTCGGCTCCTTTCGCTGCCTCCTCCGCCTCGTCGACGTCCATCAGCAGCTCCGTCGACTTGTCTTGCGATGCCGGCTCCGTAGCCACCGCATATGTGCGGACGCAATCGCTGTCGACGTGGCCATAGCGTCTGCATTTTGAGCACCGTGGCACCTTGCATTCACGTCGAACGTGGCCCGTACCACGGCAGCGTAGGCATTGCATAGGCCGCCCAGGCGCCACCACAAGGGCCAACTCTCCTGCAACGCGTAGCTGGTGAGGTAGGTCATCGACCTTCAAACCGGGTTTCAGCTTCAGGAGCACGGTCCTCGTTGTGGACCCTTTCTCCTTGACGCCTGAGACACGCCATCGCTCCCGGGTCACTTCGGATACGCTGCCGTAAGCAGCGAGAGCCGTCCGAATGTCGTCGTCCGCCACGCCGTGCAACATCCAGTGCAGCCGTAGTTTCACCTGCTGGTTATCTGGATCGAAGATAATGCAGCGGCGTCCTTTTACTTCCAGTTCCTTGAGAGCGGCCAGCTTCTTAGTTGCTTCGGTGCTGTTGAGAGTCACCGCCCAAACATGGTTGATTTGGTACGCCCCCAACGCCACCACGTCGGGAAGCGCACCAGCGTTGGCTAGGGCGTCGCGGAAGGCCTCAACCCTGAAGGGCCTAACTCGTACGTCGCCGTGCAAAAAAAACAGTATTAACCACAACACGTCCGGTGGGCAATGCAGGCAAAATGATCTCGTAGTCCCGACCATCATTCTCTTCAATCCTGTTACCGCGGCTTGCAGAGGCCGCTATCGCCGCTCCGCTGGAGCACATGATTCCGCGTCCGCACCGAACGGTAGCCGGAAGAAGAATCACGCCACCGCTCCACCATGTTGAATGAAGAATGTTAGCATAGCATAAAACGCTTGCGGTAGCGTTAGCGTGCGACGCAATGCTAACGCTGAGAAAGGCTGCACTGCATGGCACATACTGCTCAGTTAGATTTGCGGAACGAAGCAAAACACTAATGGATGGATGGATGGAAATTATGAGCGTCCCCTTTGGAACGGGGCGGTGGGTTGCGCCACTAAGCTCTTGTTATTACACTGCCTAATGTCCCACCTAGGGTAAACAAGAAAAAAAGAAAAAAAACAACTATGACCTCCCAAAACCAAATTATCTGATCCCCTATTGCGAACTGTGCTTTTGTACGTCTCTGTTTCTTGTCGTTTCCTTATTTTTCTTCCACCAATCCTCCAATCGTGTCTTGCTAATCCCTATTGCGGACATGTTTACTTTTCCGCTGCTCTCGCTGAACCCGAGGGCTTCAAGGAGCCCAGTTGTGCCTAAATAGACCGCTGGGCAGACGTCTTCACATTCTAATAAAACATGCTCCATAGTTTCCCTATCTTTACCGCAGCAAGCACATGCTTATTCTTTCTTCTTATATCTCGCATTATAGGTGCGTGTTCTAAGGCATCCCGATTTCGCTTCGAAAAGTAATGAGCTTCCCTTTGAGACAAATTGTTTCCTTATTTCGTTTTTTCCTCTTAAGTAGTTACTCATGGCGGGTTTCTTTTCCATTGCCGCCACCCATGAGATTATTTCAGCCTCTCTGACTTTCCGCTTGCCGTTCTTTGTTGCTGTGTTGCCCACCCTACAGGCCGCATACTTGCTGCTAAGCTTCCTAGTTCTTTTCCTCCACTGTGGATCAATGTTTTTCCTGTACAGATACCTCAACACTCTCCCAGCCCATTTACTTTCTTCCAGATTCCTCAGTGGTTCTTCATACTCAATGTTACTGCGAGCTTCCCTCACTTCAAAACTAGTCGAGCCCATATCACCCGGCTCAGCTTCATTTATAGTCTTCCCGTGAGCGCCCAATGCGAGGGAGACCCACTGACCTTTGGTTCCCGTCGAGTCCTGATTGTGCCTCTGATTTAAAGCAAACAACCGCATTTCCAAAAGTAAGTCCTGGAACCATTACACCTTTGCAGGTACCCCGAAGCACGTCGCACCTTTTGTATCCCCATAGCGCTCTGTGCTACATTATGGCTGCATTTCTCTTCCCCTTCACTGTTATTGTTTTTCCTGTGTTTCCATATATCTATTCCCTTCGTTTATCCATATGCCAAGGCATTTATATTCTGTTACTTGAGGTATTTCCTGGCCCTGTATCGCCACTGTCCCTTGAATGTTTTCAATGAATACCATAACACCTGATTTTCTAACACTAAATTTCAAGCCTAAATTGTTGCCTTCCCCTCCACAGATGTTTGCCAGACGTTGCACATCACGTTACTTGTTAGCTAGCCACGCAATGTCGTCCGCCTAAAATAGACCTGGAAACTGCTGCTCTACTACTGTACCCACCTGTTTGTATGAGAGATTAAACCCAATATAACTTCCTTCTAGCGCCCTCTCCATCCTCACCCTGTACACCACAAACAGCAGTGGGCATAAAAGGCACCCCTGCCTCAGTCCCTTGTTGATATGAATTTTCTCCTCGCTCCTCATCCCTTCCAATTCGACGCACACGGTATTTTCTCGACAAAACTCTCTCACAAGCTGTAGACAATCGTCACCTATGCCTTGCCCTTCCAGAATATCCCACAAAATGTTGCGGGCTACGTTGTCATACGCTCCTGCAATGTCTAAAAAGGCTACATATAACGGTCTGCTTTCTACTTTTGATATTTCAATACACATTGTAAGAACAAATAAGTTATCATCTAAACGCCCACCTATTCTGAAGCCATTCTGAAGTTCTCCAAAAATGCCCTAATTCTCGGCCCATGCTTGAAGCTTTAATTTGATTGCCTGCATTGCTAGCCTGTATATTACCGATGTAATGGTCAACGCTCTATAGGACTGAATTCTATCTTTCTCCCCCTTACATTTATAAATTAAATTCATCCTGCTTTGTCGCCAACTGTCTTGTATTCGTCTACGTTTTGAAGTTTTTTCCACTGCTTTCACCAGAACTTTCTTACTTTTTGATCCTAGTGCTTTAATCAGCCTAACGAGAACCTCATCTATAGCCCTGTGTCTGTGCGCTTAGGAAATTTCTCTTCGGCTTTCATCTAGTTGAAATTTCTCAGCACAAGCTCCTTTTCCACCTGGGTCTCTTTCATGCTCTTTTTTTCTTCAAATACAACATCGTCATTGCCTTGGAAAGATTCGGCGGTTAGTTTTCGGATGTAATTTATTGCCGCTTCTCCTTCCAGTCTGTTTCCATGTTCGTGTAGGATATGTTGTTGCATCGTTGTTGTGGTTCCAAAATATTCTAGGTGCGGCCTTCTTTTTCTCACCTAAATCGGATAACCAACGTTCACTTTCATCTTTTATCTTTGCTTGCACCAGTATTTGAACCGTAGAATTTTTCTCCCGGTATATTTCCCATTTACTGGCTATTTCATCCTGCGGCAACTGCGCCTTCTTTGCCTGCCTGTGCTCTCGGTATGCTTTCTGTCGTTCGGCGATCGCTGCTCGTACCTCCCTGTTCCACCAGCTTTTCGGTTTCCTTTTTTCCTTTCCAACGAACATGTTGTTTCTCTTTCCCTATTTCTGTCGTTATTACACTTAGAAGCTCATTATATTCCCACTTTTTATTTTCCTCGGCTTTTCCTCGGCTCAAGTGACTATATTTGTTTTTTTTTGTTTTTTTAGAAAGATTACGAAATATTGCAGTCAGTTTAAACCTAGACCTGTTAGTATTTTTTTTCGTTTCCCCATGACCAGTTATTTGTTTTTCTAATACCTATGTTTGCGCTGCAATGCATAGCGCTGCTTTTTACAAAGTGTTTTGTTATTTTGTTTCAGTGTTTATTTGGAAAATTGAAAATCTCTGCCTGTACTGTGTACTGTACTGCCAAATTGATAAAGGGGGCAGGACCTCTGTCAAGCTTACGAGCTTTTAGTCCTGTCTCCTTCTCTGTCCAAGAGAAAAATAAATACTGAATTGAAATTGAATTCACCTTTTTCAGCGTTCATGTTTGTACTGGCCATTTTGCACTCCTTGCTCTCTTTCCCAACTACATATCCCACTTTCAAAATGATTCGTTTATGGTCGCTCCCTATGCTGTTAAACCCTTCCTCATCGATGACCATTTCTCTTAACTTATCATGAATTCCTTCTGCCATCAGACAGTAATCAATGGTCGATTGCCGGTTTCCCACTTCCCACGTGATCAGCCCTTCACATTTAGGTCCTGTATTCATGATAATATAGTTATGTTGCTCACATTAACTTCCCGTTGTTGTCGGTATAGCCACCTAAATCCTGTATGTGGGCATTCATGTCACCTAATAGGATAATTGCCGCACCATTCCCGAAACCCTTAATATCAGCGCTTATGCTTTCCACTAACTCTTTGTTCTTCCCTGTGCAATTATTTCCGGTCCCCAAATACGTAACACCCAGCTAAGTTTTTTTCACACTCATTGTACGTGATAACCAAATATGTTCTTGACATGTTGAATTTACTCCATTCCATTTGGCTCCCTGATGTATGAGCATTCTGACTCCCCCTCCCTTTCTTTCGGCCTTACTTCTGTTGCACCCTTCCCAAAAATAATTCTCAATCACTGGCGGCTGCTCCGAGTCTCTAAGGTGCGTTTCTGTAACCGCGTACACCCCTATTTGTTCTATATTTAACTGCTCCTCAATCTCTACCCACTTTAACTTTCCTCTGCCGGCCTGCATGTTTATGTAGCCTATTGCATGGCGAACTCTCTTTCTTGCTTTCGTCCTTTTGCTGTTATTTACGGCGATGCTATACTGAGGTTCCCTTAGGGGACCCTCTTCATTACTACCTACTCTGGCCTCCTGAGCGACCCTGGGCCCCCTAAATAAGCAACAGCGCGACCAGCAAGTCGCCAGCCCACTTCTCGACCCACTAACGGCCCACTAACGCAAGCATATGCGGTGCCATTTACACGTAACTACGCAAAGTACAGGCAAGCCAAATCCATACGAAATGTCGAGTTAATCCAATGCCGAATGCGCATCTGCCTCACTAAGTCAAGCGAATGATTGAAAGACAAGCTTTGGCGCCATCTCAACGCAGCTACAGGAAACATGAGCAAGCATCAGCAAACTCTCTCGCTAAGCCTACTGCTATACGCTAATTGAAAACCTATCTCGAAAACAACGCCCGTTTGTCAGCAGCACACCGCTGTGGAAGCATCATTACACAAATTGAAAGCAAATAGCCGCCAATAGTGAGGAACGAATGAGCCGAAAACGGCAGGCCGACGGCTCGAAAGCTCGGAAGCGATCGGCTCGGAGTGACGCCACGTTGCCCCTACGTAAGGCTCCCCTCGCGTGCGTCAGCTTGGAACGCTAAATCGCTAAACAGTAAAATTGCCGCGCGTATGGCCGCTCGAAGTCCTCTGCGTGTATTCACGGGCTTCTTTCACGCTCGGACAAACACTTTTGTGTAGCACGTATTGAACAACAGAAAGCTGTATCGGTAGGTTTTGATGTTGCTTACAATTTTCTCATTGACACTTTTCATCTAGATGAATAATTGAGAAGTTGATAGATTAAGGCTAATTATCTAGTTAGGCGGGACGCAACAAACAACTTGAATATTTCCAAGTGACAGCAAACAACAATACCTTGTTTCTGTCCAGCTAAGTAGCATTTGCATATCTTTAAGGTTTGGCTCAAGTAAAACACTCTATGTATATACAGAGTGTTTCAGCTAAATCACGTCAGACTTTAGTAACCTCACCAATGAGTGACGAGAATACAACCAACTTTGTATTGTTCACATTCTTCTTTACGAGCTAAATGCGGTATCTGTTACTATGACCTCAAGTAATTAATTAGTCATAGATAATTAGCCAACCTTTAAAGTCTTGATTTAAACGCAAAACCTTCAATGAACAAGTTGTTTAGCCTATTCAAAAAATATCTAAATAATTTCTTTCCTCGCTGATAGCTGCTGTAGTTTTAATTTTTCGGGGCTACAAAGCAAGCGCACGATATTGAAAAAAACAAAAAGCTAACATGTGACTACGCGCAGCGACATTAGTGCAAACATTCTAGAAACGAAGGATTGACGCTGCACGGAGACTGAAGGCATAACTAGGCTGCATGAAAAAATGATAGGCCATGCCTACACTCATCATCTCCGATACTTTTCCATTCGGCTCGAAAACCTCCTCACCCTTAAAGACGTCAACAGCAAAGAACACTGGCACAGCTTCAATAATAGCCATGCATTATTTATCGCGTGTCACCTCCTCGCACCAGAGCACAACTACTCAAGCGAAGGATTGGCTGTGCGAACACCCGCCGTGGTTGCTTAGTGGCTATGCTGTTGGAGTGGCGAACACGAGGTCGGTGGTTGGAATCCGGCTTTGGTGGCTGTATTTCGATGGGGGAGAAATGCGAAAACATCCAGGTACCGAGACTTAGGTGCACGTCACGGAACCCCCGGTGGTCCAAATTATTCCGGATTCCCTGGCTACGACACGTCACATATTGAAGTCGTGGATTGGGCACGTCGAACCCCATAATATAATTTATTTTGGCTGTGTGAACGTGCGCGAGCGTTTATTCCGACAAGGAAGTGTGCATGACGACGGCCCATTGTGTACGTCTTGCGGTGGCTGCGAGACACTTCAGCACCTGATATTCATAGGCGTATCTAACGGGGAGTAAAGGGGGCACTTGTCCCCCCCCCCCATCTGCCAGAAGGGGAGGGGCAAAGTAATATCATTCGCCCCACCCCCTCCCCCCACTTTTGTAAGCGGGCACTGGCACCTCCAGCTGCCGCTGGAAAGTCTAACAAAAGTACAGCTGAAGCTGAATTTCCTTTGTTAATAGAGTGACAACATAATTAATGCTTTTTCTTACTACGCGTACCCTGCTTGGGCAGCGAGGATTGTCTTTTGTGCCTTGGGGGGATGCCCTGCAGCGGAAAACGCACGGGATTGGCTATACACACTCGCGTTGCGCAGAACCCCTTGCGCTGGGCGGATCCCGCCCTATCAAGCTGTCAACTTGCGCAACTTGCATCATGCCTAGTTTTGGCGGGACTGCTCAAGCAGCATTCGAAACCATTGTCAGCTTGCTACATTTTTTCCTGGGGATCCGGATAAGGTATTATAATCAGCCGCACCGAACGACTGGAGTGCCTTACGGTATGAGATCGTTCGATTAATAAATACTGGAACTGTTTAATCTGTCTAGAGATAGCCTGCATAGCGTTGCACTATGAGTAGCTTATCACAATCAAAAATCTAATCAAGCCTCTTACCGGTATAACCGTCGAATTTCAGTGTAATCACGACTTCTCCGAGACAGGCTTGCGAAAATGACCGTAGTCAAACGCGCAGCGCCATTTCAATACAAATGGAACACTGACTTGAATTTTACATGAAGCGATGTGTCACTTCTCACCTGGAGGATTTCCTTTGATTGCTGTTTCTAAATATGTGCTACACATCACTTGTTTCCCGACAGGAGTAAAAACAGCAGATATTTCGTATTTTGAAAACCAAAAGTAAGGGCCACTTTTTAGTGATATGTACCGAAAATGTTAACTGTTTATGTTGCTTGCGTACTCTGAAAACAGTTACTGAATAGTCCCTTTCTCTGAATTTTTATGGGTTATACACGGACTTTGTTCTTCCCTGGTATCCTCGGTAAAATCTGCGGGGCACGGTGTTTATATTTATTCAAAATACGGTACAATGTTTCGAGTGACAAAGCATATATGTTTATTCTGCGTAGGTTAATTACAGCCTTTGTAGAAAGTTACTAATTGAAGCCTTCCAGGGTGTCATACCTGCCGCTAATCTGAATTTTTCCCAGACTCCGGAAACAACGGCAGGAAACACGGACGGGAAATACCGTGCAAATAGAAAACATTTTAAGGGCAATGCGTCGCGAAACTTTCACTTTCCTGTTTTAAATGCATGTGTCGCAGATACTGACTAAACCCTCGTTTTTTTCATGCATTTTCGTGCATATTACCAGATTCGTAGTTCGTTTCTCCGGTGTCCTCGGTGAACTAAGCAAGGCATCTCATGTTTATCTGGGGAAAATCAGGGGCATGGTACAGCCATTGTGTAGGCAAAGTTCCCCAAATGGGTGGGTTAAATTCGCATTTTCCAGTAGAACACGTATTCAAGGGATCAATGCGGTTCTTGTTCTGTTTGGGACTTAGATGGCTGCGCTGGCATAGTTACAGCTACAGCTGAGGTCAATTTTTGTGCACATAAGCGTAACAATATGACAAGTTCATGTGCGATGGTAAATACGTGTTGATGAGATGCTGTGTTAAAAAAAATGTAAGCAACTCTTCGAAGGTACCGGGCTGCTACTTTTAGCTAAGTTTCCCAGTTTCCCAAGATGACACTGCATTTCAGATATTTTATAGTTCGAAGGAATAGGCAGCATTTCAGGTGCAATGCGTTGCGCAGTTTCAACGTTTCTGGCTTATTTAGAAGAGTTACGAATAGATGTTGAACCGTCATCTTCTTTTTTCTTACTTTTTCATGCGTTATATATTAGTTTCCCTGGTGTCCTTGTAGAACTAAAGGAGGCAGCTTCGTTATGTTTGGTGAATATAAGGACAATTAATGGGTGTTGTGTAGGTGCAGCTCAAAATAGTTAGGTAATTGAGGCGTTCGCAATAAATTACGTATGCAAGCACTCTAGAGTGCATGACCGTATCTAAAGAGCGGAGAAGAATTGAGCCCGCTGCCTGGGCAGCACTATAAAACTCGCCAAGGCCAAATTTAGCGAAAAATGGTGGTGTGCACTGTGGAAATTCTCTGAGTGAAGTGAAATGCGGTGGGATCGAACACAGCCTTCCTAAACAATTTCTTATTCAAGTGTTAAAGATTGTGATATGACCGCTATTAGCTATGCTTCCCAGAGTCCCGACTTAGCTGTAGTTTACAACATGTTTACATTTTGTAGAAAGGGCACGGGGGACATGGTAACTGCAATGTGCGCCAAAGCTTGTACGTTCGAGTTCTGGTTAGCAGCGTTGCAAACGATTACAAAGTCGTCCTTTTTCTTCTTCTGGCGCCATAACACGTTCCGACTTGGTGTCAACGAAATTGGAAATCAAATCAAGCACGAGACTGTGCAAGTCTACTTCATGCATGTCAACTCAAGCGCATGCGTCAGCCAGACTTCTATCTCTCTACATGGTAAAGAAACGAAGTTTTTGAATGGCAAGATAGGCTGACACCCTTTGACCCCTTGTACGCGTCTTTTCATCACATGATCCCATTCTAGGTAGATTTAATCGCTTGTTTGGAAAAAATAAATCAGTCGTTGGTCTGCGCTCGCATCGTCCACTTCATTTTGTCCTTCGTCCGGGTTGCGCTTCCCACCGCTAGAACCGTGTTTAGCTTATATTTGGGGAAAATAAAGGGCACGTTACGGGCACTACGTAGGTAAACTTCAATGACAAAGGACGAATTATGACAGTTGTAGAAACTACGCATGCAAACGATCCAGAGCTTTATAAATCTATTTTGCGAACGAAAAGTTCATCCCGTTGCCCTGGAAGATCTGTCAAGCAAAGAGATATCAAACCTAGCGGAGGGGGGAAGGCAGGGACGGAGGACACCATAGTAAATGTTATGGTGAAGTAACATGCGTATTGATAAATTACTGGTTTTTAAAAATTCCGAACAAGTGCTCCAAATCCTCGCATGCGGGCATATTTTCAAACAACAGTCAGGCATATAAGGGCAACGTTTGAAAATATGCAATATAATTCATAGAAACTGAAACTTTTATTGCAACTGTTTCATGGAAATAGCTTCGCTGGAAATCGGGTTGTAAATCGCCAAAGATGCACAGACCTGCTGTCTTTTTTGCAGCGATGCTGTTAGCCTCTAGTTGGTGGCATTTCTCGTGTCATCGTCCGTGGGCAAAAATATGGGCGATCCAAGAGGTGACCGGAGGGGAAGCAGGCTTTAAGCACTCCGCAAAATGAAGCGAAAAAGGTATACATGCATTTGAATTAGGCATAGAACATTCTTTAAATAAAAAACAAACACGAAAGCATCCGAACCACGCATTGATGATAAGGCTCTCCTGATAACAATGCGAAGCACGTAGTGTTCCTCGCATACGTTTCACGGTGAACATTAGTATTGAGCAAGTTGGTGCGGCGACGGCAGCTTGCAACGTGGGGAGTGACGTCACAAGCCCTTTGTATATAAAATAACCAGCCTAGCAACTTATTATTGTTGTAGCACCGCTATGGGTAGGCTACACATAGGACTCGCGAGAAGCAGCGCCGTTACGAGGTGTGCTGTGAAAATTACCTTTAGTCCCATTACTACCATTACCTTAAAGCAATAAAGCATTGCATGCCCGTCTTAGCAGTTGTGGTGCTCGTTTTCAACAGCTTCGCATGACATCGACTTTCGCAGGGCCGGGAGGGCGAGCCAATTTTTTTTCAATTGAGCTTGGATATTGTAAGCAATTTATGTTGATGGTACTTCGTTGCGTTTAACCTCCACAACACTATTATCTAAACTAGCGCGACATTTGTGCTGTAGATTTAAACACCAAATACCATTATTTGTTTACTTATGAATATTGTTTGTAGCAAATGTGGATTTCTTATGTGCGCTGTACTGCTGCTACTGGGGGGATCCGGGACCTATGTGGGTCACTCATTGCTTTGCTTTCCTGTATCATATTGAGATTTTGTGTAGCTGCAAGAAGTGTTGGCAAATTCAGATCATTTTTCGGGCCCCCATGGTCCACCATGGCTGATTGATAAATACGTTTATGCCTGTGAAATATAAATATAACGGACAGAAGCATTGCCAGCCTCTTCCACTTATTGTAATAGTAATTCGAAATATATATATATATATATATATATATATATATATATATATATATATATATATATATATATATATATATATATATATATATCAACGAGAAGAAAGGAGGTTAACTGAGGGGCCCGATCTTGATTAGTCATAACATAAGAAGCCAACAAACACTGACACCAAGGACAACATAGGGGAAATTAAAGTGGATGAAGAAAACAACTTGCCGCAGGTGGGAACCGAACCCACAACCTTGTTGCCTTCTTTTGATGTGACTATATATACATATATATATATATATATATATATATATATATATATATATATATATATATATATATATAGAGAGAGAGAGAGAGAGAGAGAGAGAGAGAGAGAGAGAGTCAGATCGTCCGCAATTTCCCCCTACTCTAGATATAGTTGGTACGCTACTGCTGATATTGGAGTGGCCTGCTTACATTGCACAGCCACGGCCGCTCAATGGAAACAAGGTGCGGCCTGCCGCATGACGCGCCGTCAGTGGGTGAGGGAGTGACAAGCGGAGTTTTCAGTTGCGGCCGCTACTATGGGTCGGGGCGCTGCACATCGGCGAACGTAAGGCGCACGTTTCCAAGGGAGAGCCGGCCCCGGCCCCGCACACTCTCAAGTTCAACAAATGGTCACAGAGGGCGAAAAAATCGACCACGCGGCGCTGCTAAAGAAAGAGGCATAGTACACCCATTAAAAAGGTTCCCCCTTGAGCACATTATCTCCCGCTAGAGGCGCCGTAGTAAGCGCAATTTTAACCTACAAACTTTCTTCAACAGTAAACGAAGCGTTCTTATTACATGATAAGGACTTCAAAATTATAATTCCTAATTTTACATTGTACTTTTCATTATCAATTTTGTTGCTTTTTGTCATTTTAAACGCAAAATAGCGTTCAGCATCATCGACCTCCCACGTGACCTCTGGCCTGGATTTAAAATTTTTACCAGAACATTCGCGTGCATGACAGGTACGGATACATTTGTTCGTACATTGGTTGGTTATTTTGTGCTAACACCAGTTGATTGCGCTTCGATATCTCGCGTTATTTAACTTGGGGTGTAAGCCCGAGAGCTAGGTTTCAGTCGTACGCCACGTGGAACGCGTCTGCATCGAAATGAGAGCCGGGTCCTGCTGCGACTGGGGACAGCAATACCGGTGAGTCGTTTAACATCGCTGGTTCAATCGCTATGTAATTTATTCGTCTCGTTAACTTAAAGGCGGAGGCAAGTCAACGAACTAGATGCTGCATTACATATGGGCAGTCAGGACCTTCCGTTGTTCCTGCTAGTAACAGCGCAAAATATAGACAAGGAACGAGAGAAGAAGACACCACAAGCGCTGTATTTCGCTAGAATAGCAGCTTGGGCTTGTTGGTTTTCCATCCTGCTAGTAACAGCGCAAAATATATTGTCTATATTTTGCGCTGTTACTAGCAGGATGGAAAACCAACAAGCCCAAGCTGCTATTCTAGCGAAATACACTTCCGTTGTTGTTTCCGAAATAAACTTTCAGTTGCGAGGCCACCATTATACACACATTCACGAAAGAGAAAGCGATATCGGAACGCGCGTCACATTTGTCATCTCGTTGTAGCCATAGCCATAAGTGACTGAGTTGCCTTATCAATATATTTTTTTTCGAGTCCGCCGGCAACTTCTTTTGTTCACAGAACCGAATAACCTTTTGATAAACTGAAGCTAAAGTACTGAATTTAATGTATTAAACAGTTGCACACATGATAATTCATCCATATTTCGTACCTGTTGGTTCCAAATGTTCTTGCTGTTCAGTTTGGCTTACCTCAGGACATTTATTTTTGCAGTAGTGAAGCGGTGCATCACGTTCATGCACAAAAAGAATGCATCATTTCTAATAGCTTCATGTCTTTCCTCTATTTGCTTGTGAAATCAGCAGTGTGATCTCTTCTAGTGTATAAACGAGCGCACAAATGTTCTTATTTGTGATCTTAATAATACTTAAGCTGTTGACATGCATTGTAGTTACGCAGACATCAATTTTACGGAGAGTAACCATAGGATAGAAATAACTTTAATAAAGTGCCGGCAAACGACGATTTAACGAGTCGTGACGCTGGCCAAGCGTCGACCCGGGGTTATACTCTAATCTGCACTAGCCCCGTCGGGCCCGTTTGTAGTGGGTCACGAGGCTTGTGCTTTTCGAGCGCACCCCGGGCCTGCTGGACGGCCCATAGTTGTGAGTCCTTGTCTGTAGACTGCAGTGCACTTTGAAGTTCTGGCGGGTAAGTCCTGGAGGTAGCTGCCGTCGGGAACCTGGCACAGTCCCACATGATGTGCCATTGGTCCGCCGGACCCGCTGCACAAACACCACACAGCCGACTCGGAGAGAGCTCTGGGTGAAGCACGTGCAGCATTGCGGGGGCGAGGAGTGACGCGGTCTGTATTTGTCTTAGGATTACGGCCTCCTCCCGACTGAGTGCCGGGTGGGGAGGCGGCATTGTCCGTCGAGCTAAGCGGTAACACTTGGTTACTTCGGCATAACTAGTCAATCTGTCCTTGGTTTCGAACCACCACACGGAACGGTCACTCTCGGGGGCGCGGAAGGTAAGCGCTCGCGCCGCCGAATGGGCCGTCTCGTTGTGGTTCGGTGAGGATGCACACTCGCCGGCGTGCGCCGGGAACCACTTGATACGGACGGTGCTGCCGCGGTCTTGAAATTGGAGCTTGCCGATGATGGCGGCCGCCGGCGCGCCTATTCGCCCCTTTGCAAAATTGCGCACGGCATTCCTCGAGTCGCTGAGCACGGTGCGACACTCGGCCTCGGTGATCGCCAGAGCGATGGCAACCTCCTCAGCGTCTGTGGCGTTGTGCACCGCACGCTCGCTGCCGTTGTCTTGGTGCCGTTAGCCGCCGCAAAGACCACTGCTGCGAAGCCTTCCCGCTTGTATTCCGCGGCGTCCACATACCGGGCGTGCGGGTCTTGGGCGTGTTGTTCGGTGAGGGCCTTGGCCCGCGCCTGCCGCCGTTCTTGGTTGTATTCTGGGTGCATGTTCTTCGGGATGGGGTCCACGTAAATGTGGGCCCGCGCCTCATCTGTTATCTCGCACGGTTGCCGGCTGGGAGCTTGGGGGTTGTAACCCAGGGACGTCAGTATACTGCGCCCCGTCTTGGTGGTAGAAAGGCGCTCGAATTGCGCGGTGAGCTGCGCCTCGGCTATTTCTTCTAGGGTGTTATGGACGCCGAGCTGCAAGAGCCGAGCCGTACTCGTGGTCTCCATTAAACCCAGCGCCGTCTTGTAAGCCCGTCTGATCAGCGTGTTGATCTTGGTCCTGTCAGTGACGTGCCAATTAAGGTAGGCCGCAACGTAGGCGATGTGACTGATCACGAACGACTGGACAAGGAGCACGAGACTGTCTTCACGCATGCCCGCCCGTCGTGTAGAGACTCGATGTATGAGCCGGATGGCGTCCATTGCCTTGGTGGTAAGCTTGTTGATGGTCTCGTCGTTGCGGCCGCTCTTGTTGAGCAGCAGGCCCAGTACTCTGATCTTGGGCACCTCGGGGATGCGTTGCCCCGATGCAGTCACAATGTTGATGTGATCACACTCCCGAAGAGGAGCGCGCTTCCGTCCCGGTCGAAGCGGTGTGAGGACGAACAGCTCGAATTTGGCGGGCGAGCACATTAGGCCTGTGCCATCAAGGTGCTGCTCGATGGCGGTAACCGCCGCTTGCAGCTGTTGCTCGAAGCTGGCGTCGGTACCACCGACCGCCCACAGGGTAATGTCGTCGGCGTAGATAGTATGCCGGACGCCGGTCCCCTCTACTGCCCTCGCTACCCCGATCATGACGAGGTTAAAGAGCAACGGCGATATGACCGAACCCTGTGGAGTACCCGTACTGCCGAGTTTGTGTTCGGGGAGCTTGAGGTCTCCGGCGTGCAGTTCTACCGTGCGGTTGGTCAACAAGTCTAGAATATAATTGTAGCTCGTTACCCCCATGTTGAGTCTTGATACTTGTCCTAATATGGCGGAGTGTTTAACTTTGTCGAATGCACTTTGTAAATCGAGACCCAGAATTACTTTGCTGTCTTGTGTCTTGTTGTCGACGATTTCTTGTTTGAGTTGTAACATGGCATCTTGTGTGCTGAGTCTGCGCCGGAAGCCGATCATCGTGTCATGATAGAGGCCTTCCTTCTCTAGGTATTCCTGCCACCGGTTGGCGACCACGTGCTCCAGCACCTTGCCCACGCAGGACGTCAGCGAGATGGGACGCAGGTTGCCGATGTCCAGTGGTTTGCCCGGTTTCGGAATCAGGATCGTTCTTGCCGTTTTCCACTGTCGGGGGAGCTTGCCCGAATGCCAGCATTCATTGAAGTAATCGGTTAGGGCTTCTATCGAAGCGTCGTCCAGGTTGCGTAGCATCTTGTTTGTAACAAGATCTGGGCCGGCTGCTGAGCGGGTGTTGAGCTCGTGCAGCGCTACCCGTACCTCTGATATGGTAATGTCTCGGTCGAGCCACGCGTTGGGCAGCCCCCCCGTACGGCGGGCGAGTTTCCGTTGGCGTGTCTGGCAGATACTTGGCTTCCAGGCTCCTGATAACAGCGTCTTTTCCTTGTTGCTGCTTAAGCACCCTAGAACAAACAGTGTACATTTGCATGTGCTCTGTAGTCACAAACCATTGCAATGTATATGTCGCACCTTTTCGCATTTCATATTGCAAAATTGTGCTTATTCAATTTCCGATGCAGTCAAAATTTCTGTTCCAGACATGCAGTAATGAGGATGGCACCAGTACAAAGCAACACACTCCATGCACTAAATAGAAGCTGCTGTCTGCTACAACAAGGTCATTGTGTGGACTTTGGCTGCTACTACAAGGTAAACAACTGGTTCAAAAATAAATATGCTTGATATATGCTCTATTGGCTTGCTAGTCTTGAGGTACATGTGATTTGTTTGTAGCAGATGATATGAACGTTTGTTCTTGTTTACAGTTCAGCATAATTGGTTCGAATATGAAAGAAAACACTACATGAGTTTGTATAATCTCTGCTGTATCTCATGTGCCATTGTTCTGCCCCAACAGAGTATGTGCCAAGTACATCTTGGTCATCACGGGAGCCCCATCTACACCAACAGGAAGGGGCTGGAGCTGAATTCGCAAGACCACGAACAAAGAAGCCATTCCAGAATTATTTTGATGAGATATCAAGTCTACGGACGACTGTTTCAAGAGTGAAAAGAGCCTACGCCATCATTCCACCAGCACAGATATTGGCCGAGTCATCCAGGTACCTCAACAACAAAAATTCTGTGCCTTCAGATGTACCTTCAACCTCTGAACAAGCACAGACGAGGCTGGCTAAGAGTGTTCTGTCAGCTTGCCCTTCCTTAGTGAGCTTCCTGGCCTTGCCAATTCGTGCCAAGTATAATTTTGTTTCAATGAATGCAAGCTTTTTTCATTCCACATTTTTGTTAGAGATCATTCCTATTCCTCATACAAACATTAAAGGTCAACCGATTCTTTGCTCATACTTAATACCAGTCACTGTCTAGAAGCATAACATATCTGTAGCAGTACTTTCTAGTGTATGTTGCCATGTGCAATTCCTCTCCTGCAATAGCTGATGCGGCATTGACGTGTGTCTTGCATTAACCTTTACACTGTGTGCTATGTAGCATTTAACTTTTGTTAATGTTTTTGGCTTTCAGTGCTTTAAAGGTAGGGTGGCTTCTTTCTTGAATGCAAGCTTTCTCATTCCCATATTGAATTCCTAGTTTCATTCAGGATTGCTATTCTTGCTCGATAGCCTGTGTCTTTGTGCAAGCTACATTGAAGTGATTGATTGCAGAATCTGGTTTCGCTGCTGTCTGACTTGGTACTTGTCACCGTGTTACGTTTCTCATATGTGGGAGCCTGGTCAGTTGCATTGGGAAACAGTCTCTCGACGCAAGCACCTGCTCCTATAGTCCGCACGGTGACATAGACTGCGAATTTACACGCACCAGAATTGGTGCTCCCCGTTCCGTCCTTTCCTGCTGCTGCCGTGTGCAAATTATGCTTGTGGCCTTCCTCGGCCATAATTTGGCATCAACGGAGACTCTCATACATAATCACATGGTTCTAAGTGTATGAAGTTGATATCCACATGTGTGGAAAGGCCTGCAAAAGTGGCTGCAAAATGGTGATGTCCCAAAACCGACCATGCCCATATATAGAGAATGTGGGGGACCAAGTGTCAATTACACATTAGTGGCATGCAAAAGAACAAAAAAAAAACATGCAGGTTGGAAAGGCGGTAACGCTAAAATGCCGGGCACTCCATGTCGCTGTGTTGGCTGTGGCAGCAGATGCTTGCGTCACCCGATTGCTTCGCAATGCAAGTTGCTCATATTCAACGCCGACTGTCGGTGCAAACACGTGGGACACACTGTCCAATATGCTTGCGCTGCTGGTTGTTGCTTGTTACCAGACTGCTGTGTGCGACGGAGGCAAGTACTATGCCTACAGTCGGACGGTTGAATGTGCCGCAAGCAACCCGCGTGCGTGTATGCTCACTGTTTTCATGTAGATCCTAGCCAATGAATAGTGCCAATGTACCGATTGAGCGTTATGTTAGAGCATGCTGAAGTGACTTGATTGCAGAATCTTGTTTCAATGTTGTCCCACTTGGTCATGGTTGCCGTGTTACATTTCTGAGATGTAGCAACCTGTTCAGTTGCATTGGCCAACGACCTCACGAGGTAAGCACCTGCTCCTTCAGTCCGCACAGTGACACAAACTCCCTGTTTACATGTACTGCTATTCGTGCTCCCTGTTTGTCCTTTCCTGCTGCAGCCATGGGTAAAGTGTGCTTGTGGCCTCCTTTGGCCGTGATTTGGCGTGAACAGAGACTATCATACATGATTACATGGTTTGAAGCATATGAAGTTAATATCCACATAGGTGGAAAGGCCTGTAAAAGTGGCTGCGAAATGGCGATTCCCACAAACCAGACCACAACCATATCCAGAGCAGGTGGGGCACCAAGTGTGAGCGACACATTAGCGGCCACCGAAAGAACAAAAAGAAACGTGCATGTAGGAAAGGAGGTAACGCTAGGATGCCGGGTAGTTCATGTCGCTGTGTTGGCTGTGGCAGCAGGTGCCTGCGTCACCCGATTGATTCGCAGTGAAAGTTACGGCGACTATCAGTGCAAGCAGGTGGGGCACTGTCCAATCTGCTTGTGCTGCTGGTTGTAACTCGTTACTAGACCATCATGTGCGATGTAGGCAAGCACTTGGCCTGAAATCGGATAGCTGAATGTGCTGTAAGTTACCTGTAGTGCGTGAATGCCCACTATTATCATGTGGATCTTAGCCAAGGTATAGTGTATTGTCTGAACCTTATGAGGTGATTGAATGCAGAGTCTAATTTGATAATGGTCGCCTTGGTATGTTTCTTCGATGTGGCGACCTGGTCAGCTGCACTGGCAAAAGTCTCCCGAGGTAACCATCTGCTCCTGCAGTCCACACAGCGACAAAGACTCCCAATTTACATGCACCGTAATTGGTGCTCTCCCCATTCGACATTTCCGGCTGCAGCCGCCGGCAAATTATGCTTGTGGGCCTTCATCGGCCGTGATGTGGCGTGAGCGGAGACCAGCTCACGTTATTACATGGTCCGAAGTTGATAGCCACATGGGTGGAAAGGCCTGCAAAAGTGGCTGCAAAATGGTGATGCCCATATTGAGAGAGTGGGGCACCAACTATGAGCTACACATTAGCGGCCCCCGAAAGAACAAAAAGAAACGTGCAGGTTGGAAAGGCGGGAAAGCTAAAATGCCGTTTAGTCCATGTCGCTGTGTTGGTTGCGTCAGCAGATGCCTTGCGTCACCCGATTGCTTCGCAATGCAAGTTACGGCGACTGTCGATGCAAACAGGTGGTGCACTGCCCAATTTGCTTGCGCTACTGATTGTCGCTCGTTACCAGATCGCCATGTGCGACGACGAAAGTGAGCGTTTACGAGCTCGCGTTAATGGTTTCAGCGCATCTCGACATGCAAATTTTATTTCTGATTTTGTTTGAGAAGGTGCATTGCTTTGCTTCTGCCAATAAAGTCGCACGTCCTATTCACTCACTTGTGGCTTGTTTATATGGGCGTCAGTAGAGGCTCTTTGGTCTCCTGGCGATTAAAACGCGGCAGCTGCGGCATGCCGCCAAGCCAGCGAGGCGAGCACGGCGCGTACCCAGCGCCCAGCGTACGCCAGCCACCGGTATAAAGCGGCCATATTGGATATTGCACTAAAAAAAAGACATTTCCGCTTCCTGTTTAAGTAGCGCCATCTGTCGGGCCCCCCGCTAAGTTCCATGCGCTGCCGCTTCTTATTTT
This sequence comes from Dermacentor variabilis, assembly GCF_050947875.1. NCBI lineage: Eukaryota > Metazoa > Arthropoda > Arachnida > Ixodida > Ixodidae > Dermacentor > Dermacentor variabilis. The sequence continues at coordinate 3,866,705 of NC_134568.1, forward strand.
CGAACCACTGTGGAAGGTACAGTTTCCCTTCTCTAAAGTTGTTTCTTTATTCTAAGGTCGGCCGTCCATGCGGTTCATGCGCCGGGAAGCAAGCGTTGCGAACTAGCGTGGTTGCTGTTTCACGTATGTTTTTATTTTATCGTCCAGCTGTTTCGTTACGCGTTTCTAACGTGGAGTTATTAGATGCGTCACGGCATACGCAATGCCAAAGAACTGTTGTGTGCCGCGATGCAAATCCAATGTTGCGAGGAACTCCGACCTTTCTTATCACGATCTGCCGGCGAAGGAACAACTCCGGGATGTCTGGCTGCGGCATATTTCGCGACAAGGCGACGACAAAGGTAGCCAGTGGGTGCCGAACTCCAGGGCCGTCGTTTGTTCGCTTCACTTCAAGGAAGACGACTACAAGGAAGGATTAAAACGTAAGGTGCTGCGGCCGACAGCCGTGCCGAATCAATTTCCGTCGTACCCTGTATACATGCTGCCCGCGGCTTTGAAGAAACGCCGACCAGTAGTACGTGTCGCACCTGCCACTGCCATAACTAAAGTAGGCGACTCATTGCAGGAGCTATGTGCAGGATCAGAAAACGAAGAGTCCCGCCGCTCTGATGCGGGCTTAGGTAAAATTGAAGGCGACGTCGAGCTCCGTGCAACGCCGCCGCATGCGGATGAGGTCGCTGGTCCGGAAAACTGCTTGGCCACAGGATGCAGCTTGCAAAGCGCTGTGAAAGCGCAAGAATGCCAGACAGCGTTCTGTTTAACAAGCTTTATGGCAAATACCAAGAGGAACACGCACCGCTTGCAAATGCAAGCTAGCAGACTCAACGAGCGACTACAAAAGCTGCAAAAAAATGCGACGATGTTCAGGAGAAGCTAAAGCTATACGAAGTGGACCAGACGGTGCAGGCTATAACGAAGATAAGAAAAGCAGCAGCGGAGGGCGACAAAACTGCCGAGTTTCTCGTTGAACAAGTTGAAAATTTTAGTAAGGTCAGACCAACATGGCAAGAGAATACAGTTCGAGAATGTGTGCTGTGGAAGGCAACGTCTCGTAAAGGGTACGAACACGTGAGAGCGAGAAAGCTTCTCAGGCTGCCTTGCCGATCTACGCTGCAGAAATTTGTTGGGTCATCTACAGGAGAGACCGGAATAACTAGCCTCATCCGCGAACGTCTCCAAGTGGAAAGGCGTAGTTTACTCTCAGAAAAAGAGCCGTACTGCAGCCTCATAGTTGACGAAATGTCAATACAGCAGAAAGTTACTTATAATCGACAAGTGAATAGAATTTTTGGGCTCGTCGATGTACAGTGCCAGGTGCGAGAACCTGCTGTTGTGGTAGCCAACAGGCTTCTTTGCTTTCTTTTGCGTGGACTCTCAACAGTATATGTGATTCCAGTAGGTTATTTTTTCACGAGAAATTAGAAGCACGATAAGCTCCTTCTGCTGACGCGCAGTGTCGTCAAGGCAGTTGAAGAAATAAAATTTCGAATTGTCCGCATTGTCACTGACAACCACCAAACCAACACAGCCATGTTCCAGAACTTGTCCGATGACAACACACTCCAGCATGTCGTCCCACATCCAGAGCGCGAAGGCGAGCCTCTATTTTTGTCATTTGACCCCAGTCACCTGATCAAAAACTTAAGGACGAACTTGCTGGAAAGAGAAATGTCCGACGGTATCGAGCCAATCGACGGAGGCGTTTTCCTGAAGACACTCTACAACATCCATAGAGATATGCTTGTTAAGCCAGTGCGACTGTTGAGCCGAGCTCACGTTGAACCCAGCAATCTTGAAAAGATGAAGGTCTGCCGCGCGACATTGCTCTTCTCGCCTACGGTAATCGCCATCCTCGAATACCTTAAAAAAATCATGGATCACATGAGAAGGCTGCGCAATTTCTGGATTGTCGGTCAACTATCACATTCATGAAATATTTTGGGTTGTGGTATGACCTCCATGACATTTCCGGTTGGAAATCGAGGGAAAGGCCATTCGTCAAAACTGAGGATGATAGGTTGGCTTGGATTGAAGTTGACTTCATCAGTTACCTCGAAAACGTGAGACGTGAAAGCATGAAAGCCCGTATGCAGTCGCTTACAAATGAGACCTACGAGGCTACTGCAATGACTAGATCAACGGTTGCCGTCGTTCAGTACATGCTGACCGACCTGGGGTAAGCACAAATTTTGCGAAAATTTGCCTGCTAATTTTATGTTCTGATTATAGGTTGGCTAATGTGATGCGTGACTTCAAGGGGTTAACCATACTTGTTTTTGTTTGGCTTTTAAAAAACTGCAGCTTCAAGTACGTACTGACCCGTGGGCTCAACAGCGAGCCAGTAGAGTCTGTGTTCAGCTGCTTCCACCAATTCAATGGCGGTAATGACCGAGTTGATGCAAGAGCAGCAGTCTTCACAGCAGAGAAGTTGCTGAAGGTTCGGCTGCTGTTTGCTTCTTGAAGTGTCTAGTGCTTTGGTTTTTGCAAAAGTGGCAATCGCCAACCATGTTCTGGGGCACAGGTCGGGATTTTACAGGCTGCCAGCACTGGAAACGCGCCATCAAGTTCAGAGTGCAAGACAGCGCTGAAAGGTTGGAACCACGACGGTGACCGAGAAGACCCAGCTATACCGGAGGCAGCCTTGGCAGTGTTGTGGAAGTTGCAGCATGTGATGAAGCACGACGAGGTCCCTCCACACCTTGAGTTCGCACCGCTCATATACATGGCGGGGTACCTGGCTTTCGTCTGTGAGCAAAAGGTGAGCTCTATTTTTTTAAATGACCATGCCTACTCTATGATTAGCCATTTAAATATTGGTCAAGTTGAAGACAATTGACGCAATTAGTGAAATCTGAATCTGTGAAATTATACAGGTGGCGTGCCGTGAATGCAAGGTGCGACTAAAGGGAAGTGCTTCGCGGGCTGGAGCGTATCAATTCACATTCAGTCGTGACCAAGGTGGACTGAGCTACCCGCGGCCTGAAGTCGTCTGGTTATGCAAGCTGCTGTGTACTTTCTTCGAATTAGCTCTGCAGTCTGCTGAAGTTTATCGCTGTGGGAAACTGTGCCAGCTCCTCTCATGTGCTGTGCTCCCACACCTCACGGTTTGCCCGCTCATGTGGTGTGCAAATTGTACGGACCATTTATCACTGTCGAGAGCTTGACGAGATATTTCTAAAAAAAGTTCCTGAGACCCTTCCTGGCGAACTGGGCTGGTGACCTTACCAGCTCTTTGGACAGTGTGCTCAGGCTTTGAAGAAAGCCTCTTTCCCGCAAGGTCCTGCGTTTGTAGAGAAGACTGCAAACCTTGAACAGTAGTGTTCATATAAAACAAATTTGCATTCTGTGAGCCATGCGTAATCTTAAACGAAGCCCTATTTTTTGAAACCTGTGCTCAGAATCAGCAAAAACCGTGTTTTGCATGTCAACACCACTCTATATCTTTTGTTCCATATCTGAAGCTGCGCTTCCTTCACGACACAGAAAGCAACTGAAGATACTCGTAAATCCACATCATTGATGAAGTCATCGGTGTAAACAAACACGAATAGAGCGCTTAAGTGACTCTGCGGTACCTGCCTGTCGTCATTTTAGAGCGCAGCTCTTTGGCGTCCGTTCCTGGGTTTCGCGTCGTCGTCGGCGTTGTCGTCGGCCTCGTAACCAGCTCCGCCCCCCTTTCATCCCCCCAGCGCTAGCAGCGACCGACTGATACCGCTGGATGCCGCTGACGCCGCTAGAGAGTCAAGATAACGTGACTGCATAGAACACCGTCGCCGCCATGCAGAAAGAGGAGGAAAGGGTCCCCCCCCCCTGTTCTTGTGTGGCGGATAGGGTGCTCTTCAGTTGCCGACGCGCCGGTTATTTCACGTAGGCCCCGGCACGTCGACGAATACGTGACCACCTTCCCACGGCTAGACCTGGTTCTTAGCGCTGCGGAAGCGAGGGTATCATATTGTTTGTGTCGGCATCGGCGGCGTTGTCCCTGAAACCAACTCCGCAGCTGGGGTTGACTCACTATCGGCGTCAGCGGCATCAGTCAGTCGTTGCTATCTCTTCCCTCCTCCCTTTATCGTGTTGTCCGCTTGCTGCGCGCGCTTCTGCCCCCATCGTTTGCCGCTGGGTGTACACGCCGTCCCCCTCCCCCCTCTTCCTGCGAGTCTCCGGTTGTCAAAGCGCCGGCTCGAACTTAATTCCTTTCTTCGCTCCTCCTCCAATGCAACCCCTGTGCGGTGGCAATCAGAGAGCCAGATCGGTGGCGGCGGATCTGTATATGTGCACCGCCCGAGCCGAAATTGCCGCTGCCGTTCGCCCTGTGCGGTGGCAATCAGAGAGCCAGATCGGTGGCGGCGGATCTGTATATGTGCACCGCCCGAGCCGAAATTGCCGCTTCCGTTCGCCACTGCGAAATTATCTGCCAGTTCTTTCTGAGCCATGAGCGAGACGACCGATGGAAGTCCTCCGTCTGCTGCTGCTAAACGAGCTGCCAGAGCAGAGGCCCAGCGCCGTCGCCGTCAGAATCCAGAGGTGCGTGCCGCCGAAGCAGAAGCTTACCGTCGCCGCCGTCGAGATGATTCAGGAGTACGGGAAATATAAAAAAAAATTCTGTGATAGCGCATACATGTGTTGCTCGATTTCTTTGCCTCAATCTATCGAAAAGGTGAAACAGCTTATTTGCTGCGCTCAAATTTCGCATTAGGAAGTAACGTAATCGTCGGTAATTTTTTTTTCGTACTGTCTTTATTTCTGCTTCGTTTTCCCTTGCCGAATATCGGGCCTGCCACCCTCTTGCGCGCAATCGACGCACAATATCTCGACGCCGTGTCGCATGCCGGCGCGCATTGCCTAACCCCAAGCAAATAACTGCGTTTTCATATGTAAGCCCTGGAACCACTACACCCTTCCCAAACATAGTTCTCAAACACTGGTGGATCTTCCCGAGTCTCTAAGGTGCGTTTCTGCAACCGCATGCACACCTGTTAGTTGTCAATTGAACTGTTGCTCCTCAATCTCTAACCACTTTTCGTTTCATCTGCCGCCGTGCATAGTTATGTAGCCTTTTGCACGACGATACTTTTTCTATTGTTGACGGTGATGCTAGTCTGAGGTTCCACTTTCTTCATTACTACCTAACCTGGCCTCCTGAGTCCCCGTGCCCCCCCCCCTCATTCGTCGATGTGCAGCGCCACTGCCGGCGCGTCGGAGAGAACAAGAACTATCGCAATCACCGGCGGAGAGGCGCGTTCAGCAGGCCGCACCTTGTTTCCATTGATCGGCCGTGGCACAGCGCACGTCTCTAGTGAGGGACTATCACCTACTTTGCCTGCGGCGTACGACACCCGACGAATGCTTTTACCAAGGAGGTTAGAGAAAATTGCTTGAGTGCAAATCGCCTAGACTGGTCCCTGCGCTCGGGTGAAGCCGTGGCTGCCATCTCGCGGAGGGCAAGAAGCGGCCCCCCAAGAGCTTCGCAGCGCTGTTCGCCGACTATACCAGCTGTTTCCCAAGCGAAGCTTGTATTGCCTAACTCGTGTCGGCATCGGCGTTGCTGTACACACACAAAAAAAAACTCAAGCCGCGTGAAAATAAATATGGCTTGTCGGGTGGCGCGGCCACCACGCTAGCCAATCCAGCCTCTGTCGGTTCATCATACGCCCTCGCACTCTGTTTAAAGCGGGGTTTTATATGCATGAAGAAGTAGACGCAGCGCAAGACGCGAGCCAATCACAGGCGCCCTTTGTTCTGGAAAAGGGAAAGGGTGTGATCGCGTGTTCGCTCACCTCGGGCGCAAGACCTTTCCCGCCAGTTCAGGCCCGGCAGTCAGATGGGGAGGCCGCGTTTGGCTCATTCTGCCGAAGAGCAGGCTGCGTTGAAGGAACAGACTGAAAGTGAACAAAAAATTCTTTATACAAAGGGTATGGGAACAAGAATTCAGGATCGCCAGTCAGATTCTATAGTCTGTGAAGGAGTACGTTTGCCTAGGTCAATTAATCACAGGGAACCCTGATTGTGAGAAGGATACTCACAGAAGAATAAAAGTAGGTTTGCATGCATACGGCAGACATTGTCAGCTCCTGACTGGAAGCTTACTGTTATCATTGAAAAGGAACGTGTCCAATTAGTGCATTTTACCGGTGCTGACATATGGGCCAAAGACTTGGAGACTGAGAAAGAAGCTTGAGAACAAGACGGCGAAAACAACGATGGAACGAAGAATGATAGGCATAACGTTAAGAGACAGAAAGATACCTGTTTGGATGTGAAAGAAAACGGGTATAGCCGATATTCTAATTGACATTAAGAGAAAAAAAATGAAGCTGGGCAGGTCATGTAATGCGCAGGTTAGATAAACTGTGCGTGACTATGGTTACAGAATGGGTACCAAGGGAAGGGAAGCGCAGTCGAGGACGACAGAAGGCTAGGTGGGGCGATGAAATTAAGAAATTCGCGGGCGCTAGTTGGAATCAGTTGGCGCAGGACAGGCGTAATTGGAGATCGCGGGGAGAGGCATTCGTCTTGCAGTGGACATAAAATAAGCTGATGAAAATGATGATGATCATTATCTATGGTAATCTTGCCGTCTATTGTAATCTTGCCTAGGTCGACTTACCCAAGGTGCCGGCAGCGTCAAAACGGGTGAGGGCAAGGCTTTGTTTGAAAAAAGAGTGTGAGAGAAGAAAATGTCGCAGTTTAAAGTCGAAGCATCGATTGCGATAGCAAATTATTAGACAGCTATACGAAGCGAGAATCGTAGCCAGCTTTGCCGGACCTAATGGCTTAGTTGGCAGAAGTGCCACTACGCGGACCTTAAGCTTTTCAACTTCCCGCGGGGACGTAGTGATGACGTCAACGAAAGAAAAATAAAATAATAATAATAATAATTTTTGCGCACTGAACTTCACACAAAGCTTGTCCCGCCGGCGTTATCAGTATTCTTGATGAAGAGTGGCCGCTCGTTGGCTAGAAATTACTGGAAATCTTAAGAACGTTTATAGTCGGATACAACTTTAGAAAAAAGGGGAGGCCCCGCCCAGATGACCGAAGCGCGACAGCCGATTGCCTCCGCGACTAAAATAGTCCCGCTCGAAACATCGTGCTCCTGAAACGCGTAATTCTCGGTATAAATAAAGACTTTTGCATTTTGATGACTGGTTTATTAGAGCTCTCATGTGCTACAGCACATGCCGGATAGCGGCAGAAAAATAACCCCGTGCCTTTCACAACGCTGCCCGTCGTCTGCTCTTTAGCTTCATTGCAAGTGACAAAAGTAGAAAGAGCAGCTCTGCAACGCTTTTGCGCTTGTTCACTTGTACACGGTGTATCTACTACTCGTTTCTCTAGTTTAAAATGAATCAGTTGCTATTGAAAAAGTACTTATATAAAACAATGCATTTAACGCAACCATTACAAACCTGGGGCGAGAATACGGTCCAGACAGGAAGGTGCAAAAATGCTTCATTCATCGTTTTAAATAAGTACTCTTGGTTTTAAATAGCATAAAATTTATATTTTTTGGTTTTGTGTTTTCACAATTTCACAGCATGCGTTCTACAGCTTGCGAGTGCAGTGAGAACTGGTGGACAGCAATCAATCGACGGTGCCACACAACGCTTGAACACCGTCGCTAGACGCTCGGCTATCTCACTGCTGACAATAGAGAGGTTTAGCTTGTCCGGTATTCCGGTAAAACGCAGGCGGACGGGGCATTGAGGCGTTGGGGCAGCAACACGATTATGCCAGTGCCGAAAATTTACACCAGCAGCGAAGAAGAATACGCTCGGTTAATGCAATATTAACTGTTTCTGTCTGTTTGAGCACTGCGCCACCAGGTGGCTGCACCATGCAGACCGCTCGACAGCTCACGTTTACGCCTCCGCCCCAACACCCCGTGCGTCCGCCTGCGTTTTACCGGAATACCGGAAAAGCTAAACCTCTCTATTGATAGTTTACGCTAAGTTGACGGCGACAAATCTTTGCGTTGAAGGCTTCTTCTGCAAATAGTTTTTGTTGCGCGCACTTTTCTGATTACTCCTGAGAATGGTTTTGCTTCATCACTTCACCCCGTCCGACGAAAAACGCAGCGACACAGTATACGAACACACCCGCCGCTACCGTAGGCACCAGTCTTTTGATAACTTTCTCACCGTAACTTCACTCGGGAGCGAAATAAAACAACATGGAACAAGCACGCAGGATGTGTGTTCGCAGCGGTCGCCGCGGGATCCTGTTTTCAGGCAAAGCGTAGCGCAGCGCCAGCGATGCTCGCTGCAATGTTCTTTCACCGGATCACGGCTCAGAATAAATGCACGTGGCTCAAATGGTGCATCGTAATCTCGCTGTAATATTTCCGGCATGATAGACCATCACAAACAGTTCTGGAATTCACTCTGACGAGGGGCTGAAGCACACAGCTGACGCGACCTCGTCCAGTTCGAAGCGCGGGCGGCCATCTTCTCCGTCGGCGGGGTCACCGGCCGTCTGACTCATGACGTTTGTCCAGAGCGCGCGCCCATTGGTGGATGCTCGTGTGCCTCCGCCTCGGAGGAGTAAACGCCCCCTTTTTTCTAAAGTTGTATCGGACTACAGTCGCGACGAGGCAAACCCAGCGGGGATTGATTCCGGGCTATCCTGAGGCTTCCCGAAAGGCAGCCACGGTTTTTTTTTCTCCTTTTTTGTTTCTTTAATGCTGCGGAGTCAACGGGTTACGATAATTGTCGGAAGCACTTCGCGGCAGCTTTAGCTCGTGGCTAACTGCGATGCCGCCTATTCAAGTACATGTGGAACGCAAAAACGCTTTTCTGAGATAACGACATGGTCGATTCTAATGAAATTGGTTGCATTGGAAAGATGATGCTAGATTCTAGTGAATGTGAGAAGCAGATTTTCAAATTATTTCTCGTTGGTTCAAAGGGAATTTCGAAAAATTGGTAAGCTTGAAAAAAATACAAAACGGAGCCTTCCAATTCGCAGCTCTGCTCCTAGAATAGATATCGCAGTTCTGTCAACTGCATCTATGAGATCATCCAAAGCAGACAAATTGATATGTCGATTTATATCTTACGTGGATTTCTTACATTGTTTACAAAGGTTTCGCGAAATATCTACTCACAAATTAGTAGTGCCTTGGAGAGTCGTGTATGCTATATCAATTTTGTTCGCTTTAGATATACTTTTAGGAGCAATTTACGAAATTGTGATATCCAATTTGATTGCTCGGTTATCGACAGTTTCGTTTTCTGAAATTATGCGATTATTGCCAATATTTATAAAAAAGATTGACGACCTAAATAAAGAATTCGGAACGAACAGTAACTACCTTTAAAATTTTTTTTTAAATGCAACGAACCTCATCGAATTTGGTGATGTGGAGGCCCGCCCTAAATCTTTCTCGGCGTCGCGCAACGTCCACGAGAGACGCCGTCGTTGACGACTATTAATTTTTTGCCTCTCGGTTTCGTTAAGGTACTTCCTGTTATTTCTATTGCTTTCTATACTGATGGCCAGCTGCAGCAGCTGCAAATCGTGAAAAGATGTGCTTAGGTATTAAGATGGATGCATGAACAAGTTGTTTTAGTACTTTGGGGCAAAAGATATGACACAATAATTGTGCGAACTGTGTCTTTGTCGTCTTTCATCAGCATGCTACGGCCGAAGCTGCTCACCATAATACGCCACATTTACTGGTCACCCGGCCAGATACACCTTTGGGCATGACGTATACAGCACTTGCATTTAGTTTTAGAAGCAGTGCCCTGTCTCGGTTGTTCATATGCGTGAAAGATGACCACTATTTAAGAATATTGTGGAATATTATACATCCAGGATTTGTCTGTTCGCCATATTGTCTACCATGTTGGTGTTCTGCCTTGATAATATAGCCGCAATTGGATTTGATTTTTGGTCGGGATTTAATCCCGCGATCTCGTGCTAAAGACGCTCTTTACGCAGCCATTTTGTCTTATGCGTGGTTAAGAACCAGAGTGTAGAGCAGGAGGATAACACGCCTTACCAAAATGAAACATTCAGAATAACTCTTTGTTCGACGGTTAGACATATGTCAACGGCCCACGATACGAAGCACCTTCAAGTCGGTATCAGCTTGCAAAGGGGAACTCAGATGAAACGCTTTCAAGCGCATAGGCTTTTAATTATAATTAGGATATATTTATTGAAATTTTCTTCCCTGCGATGAGGTGAAAACAGAATAATACACATTTATATTTTCCTTATTCTTAAAACCTCCTGTAAATATAAGATTGCTGTTTTTTACAGCCCCCTAAATTAAATTGTAGGGTATGAATAATAAATTATTTTTGTTAAATGTGTAAACATACACGCAAAGAAAGTCCTAGTCTATTTCCCAGTGTTGACACAATGAAAATGTAGCACGCCTATACTGTCACGCTATAGTGATGTGAAGAACAAGGCAGTTCCGAAAGAGTGAGTTATGAATCCAACTCAACGTAAGGCAAGCTCGGAATGGAAAAAAAAAACACTCAAAGCGCAACGATGGCTTCGCGCAAAGTAGTGCTTCTTCTGAATCTGATCTACGGATCGAGGAATCGGTTGATCAAATTAGAATGCTCGTGCATTGCAGCGGAATCTCAGGTCGTCCAATGTTATCGAGAATACACGCCAGTATTCGCGTCACACTCGCAATCTGATTAGATGAGGCTCTTTCGGTACTGAACCCGTGGCGACATTCGGGTTATTGGACTTACATGCAGGCGCGTCTTGAGCTAACCGATAACTTTGGAATAGTAGTTAAACGCTAAAGAAAGCTCACCGAAAAAATAAAAAAATAATGCGCAGTTGCGTTGAATATTGGCTGAAACATAGTGCTCGTGGTGAAAAGGGCCCCGGTGACTGCGCAGCGGCGCCGACACACCAAAAATGAAAAGGCTAAACACCTTCCAATTACTGGTATTTATCAAACCAGCATTCCGTGTATCAATGTAGCCCTGTAGTCCAGGGGCCAGTTCCACCACGAGCACTGTGTACGAGTTCATATTTCACGTGACCGTACGTATGTCAGCATTAATTGTCACAAAATTACAGTAATACTTCGTTAGGTCTTAACATTAAAAGGTCAAAACATATGCAGCAACACCCTCATCCTAATTCTAACGTGCATGGCCGCGGCGCTCCATATGTTACAAAGTACTGAAAGATGTATCCAATGCGTTCCCTCAGGCAGCCCTTTTTATTCCCAATGACGCCAAGAAACCGAGCCTGATGCCAGCAACACTAAAAGATCTAATCGGGAGCGCGCACAATATTCTCACGCACCTTGCGTGATGTACCGTAGCGCTGAGGTGCTTCTTGTATGATGTAGCAAAGTCGATTGTAAAGGCACAAGTGCACGGATGGGCGCACGCGCTTAAGTTCGTGAACTTGATTTGCGCCACGAAAACATGTCCAAGCTTCCACGCTTGCTTTGTAGGACGCATATTGCACCATAATCTGCTTTTAGCTGCACCAAATAAAACTATTTAACCAATACAAATATTGGTGACATCGTTTTATCATTCGATTGTCCAGATTGGTAACCTCTATAGATATGGCGGAAGTTGAGAAGCGCTGTGCGTGATTAACGAAGCTATGTTAATTAACTTTGCAATAATTGATCTTAGGTGGCTAAAGCAAATGAGTAGTTCGGAGCCCGTGCTCGAGATTATCTAGCCGAGCGAAGAAGTTTGGATTAAACATGCTTCTTTAAGAATTATTCGAACAAATATTATGCAATTCATCGCTCTCTTAAAGCGCCACTGACGCAGAAAAAGGACGACTGTAAGGTCAACCTGATAGTACTTAGGCTTTGTGGTATTGTTATCAGTAGTGTGGTTCCGTGAGCATGTTCCTTGCGCCCAGTCCGCTCTCGATCTTTATTCATGTTGTTTTTCTTTTGTTTTTTTTCGACAACCCGCCGTGCTTGCTTAGTGGCTGTGGTGTTGGGCTGCTAAGCACGAGGTTGCGGGATCGAATCCCGGCCACCGTGGCCGCATTTCGATGGAGGCGAAATGCGACAACACCCATCTACTTAGATAGAGGGGCACGTTAAAGAACCCCAGGTGGTCGACATTCCACTACGGCGTGCCTCACAATCATATCGTGGTTTTGGCACGTAAAAATCCATAATTTTTTTTTTTGGCGAAGGCAAACAGGTTAAAGTTCTAATGTCAATATAACAGTGAACCTATGCAGCCAAAATTTGCTTGGTCGCAGAAGAGATGCATGACGCAATAATAGTGTAGATTTAGCACGTCGCTGGCACCAAAAGAATGCCCTGCCGCTGAGGCAAGCAAGATAACAAAGGTGAACAGCCAGGTAGATGCTCACAGAGTCGTGCCGATGGTGATGGTGCCATCGTTAGGAAATCTGGGGCGGCGATATTGTCGGCTCGGACGCTTTTTTTTTTTGCCTTGATTTTGCTTTCAGAAAGAGATCATACTATGAATGCAGTGTCATTCATTCTTGTCTTGTAGATTTAAATATGGGTATAAAAAAACTATATCCACTTCGTCCCCGAGAGTAGGTGTGAGCAGCAAAATGCACACACACATCTTCGTTCGCATACACATTTACACGTGCCCACGCATGCACACACGCACGCGCACGGAAATCCACGCCAAAACAAACACGCGTATGCTCGCACGCACAAACACGCACTCATGCAAATGCTCTCTCACACACCCACACACACACACCTTCTTGCACATACACATTTACACGTGCCCACGCATGAACACACACACGTGCACGGAAATGCACGCCCAAACAAACGCGCGTATGCTCGCACGCGCAAACACGCACTCATGCAAATGTTCTCACACACACACACACACACACACACCTTCGTGCGCATACACATTTACACGTGCCCACGCATGCACACACGCACGCGCACGGAAATGCACGCCCAAACAAACGCGCGTATGCTCGCACGCGCAAACACGCACTCGTGCAAATGCTCACACACACACGCGCACACACACACACGCGCACACACGCACGCACACACACACACACGCACATCTTTGTCCGCTTACACATTTACACGTGCCCACGCCGGCACACACCCAGAAGATGTTCGCATGCACGCGCACGGAAATGCACGCCCAAACAAACGCGCGTATGTTCACACGCGCATACACGCACTCATGCGCAAGCAGATAAAGATACGGAGACAGAAACACGCGTGCATGCAGAAATGCAAGCACACACGCACGCACGCACGCTCAAGGCATCCACATGCATATACGCAACCTATCCTTCCCTGCTGCATCACAAGAACGTAGCCGTGCAAACAGACTAAATGACATTCCCTCTGTAGTTACCGTTCCGAACTCCAGCTGCAATAAATCTCTTTATGGTTTAAATTTGGCGCTTATTCAACTCAATGTGCCCTCGGCCGTGTAACATAACCTCCAATCCCTGACCAAAACACTGCGTTAACCTAACACCAGTTTTTCGATTAAGTGCTGTACAGGCTCAATCACACCGGTCACTTGAAGAGGTCGCGCGATCATTCGCGACTGGCGGCCACAAAGAGACTCAACGCGACCGATGCTCACACCGGCAAGCCCAGCTGAGCACGACCGGCAAGTCGAATTCCCGGAGGTTATTGTTCACTGCGAGAACTCTATAGATCTACGCAGTTCGCGCGCACTTCAGTGGTTTCGCGCTTCGGCTAGAGCCATGGATTTTGATTCGAGCAAAGGGGAAGACTTCGTCACTGTTGTGATTTGCTCTGCCGTGGTGTCAGCTGTGGCAGCGCGGGAGCTTCCGAAGAAAAAAAACGGCTCTACTGCGTGTGCCCGTGCCTCCATTCACGATAAGTTGCCGGCCACACTAGCCGCCTCCTGCGCGAACTCCAATCAGTGACGAGGAGTACTATCGATCATCATCATCAGCCTCGTTACACCCACTGCAGGGCAAAGGCCTGTCCCATACTTCTCCAACAACCCCGGTCATGTAGTAATTGTGGCCATGTTGTCCCTACAAACTTCTTAATCTCATCAGCCCACCTAACTTTCTGCCGCCCCCTGCTATGCTTCCCTTCCCTTGGAACCCAGTCCGTAACCCTTAATGACCATCGGTTATCTTCCCTCCTCATTACATCTCCTGCCCACGCCCATTTCTTTTTCTTGATTTCAAGTAGGATGTCATTAACTCGCGTTTCGTCCCTCACCCAATCTGCTCTTTTCTTATCCCTTAACTATGGCGTTGGGCTGCTGAGCACGAGGTCGCGGGATCGAATCCCGGCCACGGCGGCCGCATTTCGATGGGGGCGAAATGCGAAAACACCCGTGTGCTTAGATTTAGGTGCACGTTAAAGAACCCCAGGTGGTCAAAATTCCCGGAGTCCTCCACTACGGCGTGCCTCATAATCAGAAAGTGGTTTTGGCACGTAAAACCCCAAATATTATTATTATTATCCCTTAACGTTACACCGATCATTCTTCTTTTCATAGCTCGTTGCGTCATCCTCAATTTAAGTAGAACCCTTTTCGTAAGCCTCCAGATTTCTGCCCCGTTCGTGAATACTGGTAAGACACAGCTGTATTATCGAAGGTAAGTTGCATATTCTAGTTCGCATGCGTGGGAATCGGGGCGTACTTTTTGGGAATTGTTTGCTGCTGTTTAGCTTCCTGCGAACGCTACCGCGTACATTCGACACGTTGCTGGAATAGCTGCACCCCAGCATCACGAGGCAAGACAGCAATTACATTCCTGTAATCTTTCATGGTGGCGTGGACCGTTTTAATTACATTCCTGTAGTCTGCAATGGAGGCTTGGACTCTGCATTTTATGCGACGCAGGAGGACACCGGATGAAAACACACGCTAGCATAACTTTCGGCGCACCACTGATTGGTTTGCAGTTTTGCGACCAAGATCGCGTGACTGAAAGATCGCGTGACTGAAAGATCGCGTGACTGAAAGATCGCGTGACTGAAATATCGAGCAGCGAGTGACTGGCCCAAAATATTCGCGTTTTGAGAAAAGCCACCATTTTCGACTGGTTGGTTTGCGACCAACTTGGTCTCGCGAGCGCTATCAGTCGCCGGGGTGAATGAGCCTTCAATGCATATGTTCTTAGAAGGGACTACCCTCTTGGCGCAGTCAGTTGAAACTTGTTGATACTCGTCCGACATATTGAAATAAAATTTTATAAAATTTTGCTAATTCAGTTACGCATGAACTCTGCCTTGAAGTTCCATAAAATGGGGAGCTGCAATCTTCAGAATTCCTGAGTATGTCCATGCTACAAGGTTCGATAGCTTTTTTTTCTTTTTTTGACGTAACACAAAGACATGCGCATGCTTGTTATTTTGTCCAGGGAATAAAATTAGAGTATAAAGGTGACTTAGCTAATGAGCAACGCACTGCTACATTTCAGGAAGAGAAAATAGCAAATATAATATGTGAAGAGCACCACAATAAGGGTAAGCATCTGTGGCAGAATGCCATGGATCTGGACCTGACACTCATCACTGACCCTAACTTTCCGACCCCAATCGGGACATCCACGTGTAGAGGCTCTACCCCTGATCTCATCTTTGTCAAGAACGTGAATGAGGCCTCGTGGAATAACTTGGCTGAGAACCTTGGTAATGACCATTATATTTGTGAGGCCAAGTTTCCTATCGCGGGGAAAAACAGCGCGAATTCTCGTGCACGTGCTGGGATAAATTCCGCAAGCTTCGGGAGGAGAGCCCTCCCTCAGATTTCCGACCTACCACAGAGCAGTGGACGGGTCAGGTCCAACAGGATGTTCGGCGTGCAGCCTCTAAGGTCTGCACCGACCTTCCTGTTGAGAAAATGGACAGCAGGTTAGCCCATCTGTTACAGGACAAACAGTCCATTCTCAACAGATAGAAGTGTCAACGACTTAACCGTAGGCTGCGCAAAAAGATATCTGAGATTAACAAACACATTGAGGAGCATTGTATAACCCTCTCTAAACAGCAGTGGGACGAGGTTTCCAATTCGATAGACTGCCAAATGCGTAATGATGAAACTTCGAACTTGCTTAAGCATCAGCTTAACGAGACCAATAGTAAGTCTTATCAGAGGCATGTCATTGGTAGAACCATACATGAGGCCGTACGAATGACCTCTGAGGATGAGTTAATCCGCACGCTTGCTGACAAATATCTCCGAGTTGGCTCAGGGCGGTCTCCTGTACATCTCGATTACCAGGACGAGGCCCAATTCCTACCTGGATGCGGAGTTTGGCGTTGAGGAGATTTGTAGGGCTCTACACGAACTCAATGATAGATCCGCATCAGGATCGGATGGCATCTCCAACAAGACGTGGAGAAATCTGGTTAATAAAGCAATCGCATACGTCACAGAGGAAATTAATGAAATTTGGAGCAATGGAACCGTCCCATTGCCTTGGAAGACTACTCTTGCAGCACTCATTCTCAAACTTGGCAAGACACCTAGCGCTGGCAACTAGAGGCCCATCTCACTTACATCCCGTGTGGGTAATGTAGCGGAGCATGCGGTCCTGCATCGACTCTCCCTGTCCTTGGAGAATAACGACATTTACCCACACAGTATCATAGGATTCATAGCAGGCCTATCCACACAGGATACCATGAAACTCATTAAGCATCAAATCATAGACAACGACTCTAGCAACACTCGGGCTGTTTTGAGACTTGATCTTGAGAAGGCCTTCGACAACGTTCTACACGCGCATATCCTAGCCTCGATAGCTCGGCTCAATCTGGGTGACAGATTTTACAACTATGTTAGATTGTTCATTTCGTATAAGAAGGCTACCCTCCGGGTGGACGATCTCGAATCACAACTGCGGGAAGTTGGCGAGAGGGGCACCCCACAGGGGTCAGTCATTCACCCTCTACGTTCAATATAGCCATGGTCAACCTTAGCAGAAAGCTTCTAGAGATTGAAGTCATCAAACACACTATGTATGCTGACGATATAACTATATGGTGCACAAGAGGCAATGATGGTCAGGTTGAGGGAGCCTTACAGGAGGCTATAGATACTATCAAAACCTATCTCGAACTCACCGGTCTCAGATGCTCCCCCTTGAAGTCGGAACTCTTACTGTATAGTCCCAAACGCAGTCCAAGGCCCAAGGGGTGGACATCGTTAGAAGACAGAGACATTAACCTATACACAAGACACGGTTGCCGCATACCGAGAGTCGATTCAATCAAGGTCTTGGGCATGATCATTGAGTCAGGGGGTATAAATGGCAAGACTATAGGCAAGCTCATTGCTAACACTGAAAATACCGTTCATTTAGTTCGGAGGGTATCGAATCGGCATCATGGACTCAAGGAGGACAACCTCATTCGACTAATGCATACCTCCGTTCTGTGCCACTTTGCATACGTGGCAGCCATGCATCGATGGAAACGGGTAGAGCGGGATAAACTGAAGCACAGCTTAGGAAAATTGCTAAGCGGGTTCTCGGGTTACCCGTATACACTTGTACAGCGCGCTTAATGCAGCTTGACATTCATAATACTCTAGAAGAGATTGCAGAGGCCCAGGAGCGCGCACAGCTAACTCGCCTCACAACAATGAAGGCAGGGAGATCCATCTTGCAGGAACTCGGATATCACCCCAGTAGAGTAGCGGACGAGTTCTCTGACGTTCCTCCGTCGATTCGTGAGAATATTACGGTCGCGCCCATACCTTGGAACATGCACCCCGATCATAATCGCGGTAGGAAGAGGGCAAGGACGGCCAACCTCTTTTGGCAAATACACAGTGATCAGCGAGAGGTCAGCTTTGTGAATGCCGCTTCTTGTAAGGGACGTCGGGCGTTCACCGTAGGCACTGTCGATCGTCGGCAAGGAATCACCAAGCTGCCTCGGTTGGGACGAGGGACTCCGAAATTGCTGAACAAATGGCTATTACACTAGCCCTGCTGGATAGCTCATGGGATGTCATCTATTGTGCTTCAAGGTGTGCAGTCAGAGCATTTTAAAGAGGCACTGTTTCCAAACAGGCCCTCAGACTTCTTGGGGGCAAGGCAATCACGCACCACTTCATTTATTGGTTTCCCGCACATCAGGGTCAGATAAAGGGTGCTCCTCCCAACCTCAACGAGTCGGCTCACGGGGCTGCGCGTGAACTTGCCCACCGCGCTACCCTCGATGAATCGGAAGCCGACTCCACAGAGAACAGGGACACGCCCTCCACTTACAACGAGATTACTAAACACTAATATCTCAGCCGTAGAACCTACTTCGTTCCTCATCCGCGGCTCCATAGACCTCAAGCGTTAACGCTCCGTCTACTACAAATGAATACGTATCCCAATCCGTCGCTCTTACATAAAATCTATCCCGGTACTTACACCAATGGTACTTGCCGCGATTGTGGAGAAACAGCCACGTTGGAACACATGCTCTGGCGGTGTGCCCGGTCACGCTCTATCATCGATAACAGCTCGGCCAGATGGGAGGCGGTTCTCCGCAGCCCTCTTCTGGCTGACCAACTCTGGGCTGTGCAGCTGGCTCCTGATGCGGCCGCGAGGTTCGGCGTCCCGGTTCCCACGTGGGAGCGACCCGCTTCGTGAAGACTCAGGACCTGCAGGACTTCAATAAAGCTTTAACATACCCTACCACGAAAAAACTAAAGCTTGAGTTTCGTGTTGCTGCCATCTGGTGAGAGAACGTGGAACTAAGTCCTTTGTAGCTCGAAGAAGATATCACCGATATCACGGAGCACTGTATCGAACCGCTGCCAGAATGATCCGGGACGATAGGCGCGTCCAATCCAACCACTCGGCCGTGTCTGCCGTCGTTTCCGCAGTGATACGCTTTGATTTATTAAGATACCACGTGAATTTGCAGGACTGTGTTTCAAACATCGCTTTTTTGGAACAGTTACCCCGCGTGTAGAGAGTCTAGATAGGCATCAATCGGAAGTTGTCTCCGGGCTATGCACATTGTAGCGGCTATCACGGTAGCAACCGTTGTTTTATCCCAGCGACCGTTTTCATCTCTAAAATTGTGTACAAATTTTCGTCGTTTCCATAGGCTTCCATTGTTGAAACTTTAACCACTCTGGGAACAAAATTCTACATTTCCACAGTATGATCAATGCATTTGACTCGTGTGCATTCTTTCTAGAACATGTCCGTCACCTGTATTTTTCAATTATAAACCTGTACTTTTAATTATATTTGAAAAATTCGCCCGTTTTATTCAAAACGCGGTACCTTCGTGCCGCGGACGCTTGGGGCGCTAGTTAGTTCGTGTCCAGAAAAGGTGCATATGGGCAGTTTTATCGGCCCACTTGTAAACGTTCGCTGGCTAACTAAAGTTACCAGCATGGCATCACGCACAACAAGGCAAATATGAACACATCACTCATGCACCGCGGACACTCGCTGACAAAATGCTGGCGTGAGGAACAGCGACAGCAGTAGCGAGGCAATTGTCCTTCATGCTGTCTCTCACTTGAACGCGAAATAAGTGGCGAAAACACAGAGCACACGAAACCATCAGACATAGGCTCGCCTAGGCTTTTTGCCTACCGCAGATCGTTTCCAAGACGGGGCCCGCACTTGCACGTTCAGTCGCGATGGAAGACGGTGCACTTCCTCCCTTGTGCACGCGAAATCGCGCCATTATCCTTCTCGGCTCACGTTTGCACGCTTTCACTGGAACCCACGGCACACGGCACGCACCCACGATGTTATCGCACTTGGGCTTCATACGGAACATCACAACAATGGCGACGGTGAGGCCGACGGCTGAAATGCACCTGGAGTGTCCGTATAATCGCTATCGCACTAAAAGATGATTTCGCGTTCCGCTTGTGTGTTGAGCGAACTGCGCAGGACTTTACAATCTGGCTGAGATGTTGACAGCAGTATATGCTATCTGCACAAGGTGTTTTTTCACCAAGCCCCAGGGCTGGTTTAGGTGCCTTTAAAGCTATTTACTCGAAACCGCAAACAATGTCGCATACTTATTTCTGACGGTTCTCATGGCTGGTGCAGGATGCGTCAAAAATGCTTTGACGCCTTCGAGGGCACGGCAGTACCCACAGTGCCGCTTCACAACTTCATCAGTGGCAACTCGGACGAGTTTTGGAAACCGGTACGTAAAAAACGTATTGCTAAACTACACCGAAAATTCTGTGCAAAGGTGTCAGCCAACGCACTACATTGCAAAAGAAAACGTGCCATGTCTAGTCACAGTAAAATGTGAAAACCAAGAAAAATAAGAGCAACTCTTCCGCGTGACTGCTGGAAGGTGTTGTTTCGCATCGCTCAGTAACTTGTCGATAAAATTGTTCACTTGCTGAAAGAGTTTTAAAAATTCTAAGCACTGATCTTTGTACCATAGTGTGAAGAGTTGTTTAATTTTATTGTTATGTTTCAGTAGAACTTTGTACGTTTCAATGAAGAAAAAATGCTATACGTTTAAAACTCATCGTCTCAGAATGAACGACATATTCAAACGTCAGCTAGCGTGCCTAATATTACCAAAGCATTTTTGGAACGTACCTTATCCCGAACCGAACCTGAACCGAAAAAATAATAATAATAACCGGTTCGGCACGAAACTATTCAAGCATATGAGGCAGGAGCGGGCTCCAAAGAGCGGTGCTCTCAGATGGCACTGTTGCTGTGATTTCACAGTGTTACGTACAAGGCACTGAGCTTATTGTCTGTGACAAGCATTGTCCATTCTGAAATGAAACCCTGAAACTACAAGCAATCCGTTCAGAACTCCTTTGCGATGCTTGTCCAAGTATGCGCATAGCCGAAACGTGTCACGTATGAGGCATGTACTGCAGCCGGGTTCCACTCTCACGCTTCACTCTATACACGCTGCGACTTCTGGCGGCACAGCCGTGAAGTCCACACATACGCAGTGGCGCATTCACAGTGACCCAGGATGGCATCACAGAGGTTGATTGAAGAGCGGTGAGTACTCGGTGGCACATACCCTGTGGCGCATACTCACGGGAACGGCGCACATTCCTGCCTTTCACGAGCTTCGGGATCAGCCAAAATTTTTGAGCAGATAGCTAGATAGTGTTTGGATCGGACTGCTGGTACGATCTGTTGGGAACTCGGCGCTGACGCCCGTGGTTGTACCTGGGTCGCAAGCCCCAAGGGTAGCGTTGGCCTGGCGGCCTGGGGTACAACTCGAAGCATCCGAAGGTCCCGGCAAAGCATGAGTCGACTGGTAACAACGAAACAACTTGTTTATTTTAACATCGCAAAGAGTTGGCGGTCAGGTTTGACCGAAGTAGAGAGACGGGAGAGCACTTCACTCAGCAGAAGAAATCGGAGCCCTCCTTTTGGCGTCCGGGGGCAGCTGTTTTTATACTCTCGCAGTTGAGGGCAAGAAGGAACCCCTCAAAAGACGAGCACGTGAATGTACAATGGGCTAATGGTGACGCACACTGTCGTGGCGCTGCGCACGATCTCGTAGCACCCTGTCGTGGCGCTGCGCACGATCTCGTAGCACCCTGTCGTGGCGCTGCCGGTCGGACACAATGACTGTACTGAGAAGATGGTCCCTGCTTTGGCATCGCCTGTTTCGGGCACAATGACTGGAACGAGATCCCTGCTTTGGCATCGCCTGTTTCGGGCCCAATAACTGGAATGAGATCCCTGCTTTGGCTTCGCCTGTTTCGGGCACAATGACTGGAACGAGATCCCTGCTTTGGCATCGCCTGTTTCGGGCCCAATAACTGGAATGAGATCCCTGCTTTGGCATCGCCTGTTTCGGGCACAATGACTGGAATGCGAGGAGGATCCCTAGGCGGTCGCATCGCCGCAGACGCGCCTGGAAACACCTGGCGATGAGTGTTGCGGCGACGACGATCGGGCCAAAATGTCTGCCGCCCCGCCGCAGTCGCGCCGGTAAAACCACGTGTCGCAGGCGAAACGCAACAGACCGCCCCGCCGGGGGAAGGAGATCCCGATGGACAGGGGACTGCATCCGCTGTCCGGAGGGATGTCGCTCGATGATGCTCATAACCGAAGTCGGGCGTCCCTTGACGTTTCTTGAGCGCAGCGCACAGAGAAGGCCTCGTTCTCTCGTTCAGGTTCGCACGGGACACTGCAAAGTGACTTCGGGAGAGTTCACATTTTTGTTCTCGTTCCCGGCAAGCGTTAGAACTACGCTGAAAACTCAACCGCTCAGTCAGCAAGCACGGCACAACCCTCACTAAGCCCTGCCAGGCTCTTTCCCCTTTTTATACCACTGCCTAGTTCCTTACAGTAGTCTAGCATCACTCAGAACGCGTCCACAAATTGAAAAATTGCACTAGAAAGCATATCATCACTTCGAAACACTAAACAAAAGCAATATGTTAAAAAAAAAATCCTGCCTCAGGAAGAAAAACATCAGTAACAAACAATTTTGAGGCTGATTCCTACGTTAGGGGCTTCGACTTAAGCCATCGGCGTTACCGTTGAGACTCCCCTTTTTGTAACGCACCTCAAAGGAATATTGTTGTAAAGCGAGGCTCCAGCGCAGGAGGCGGCCATTTTTGGGAGAGATGGTCTGCAGCCATTGGAGAGGGCAGTGATCCGTCTCAATGATAAACCTCGAGCCGGCTAGATAGCATGACAATTTCTGAACGGCCCACACGAGACACGCACACTCTTTCTCGGTGGCGCTATACGCCTGCTCACGACTGGTCAGCTTACGACTAGCATACAGGACGGGGTGTTCTACTTCTCCCTTTTCCCGTTGGCACAGTACAACGCCCATGCCTCGCTCACTAGCATCGCACTGAACAATGAACCCTTTTGTATAGTCTGGTGATCGTAGCACAGGCTGGCTTGTTAGGGCACTCTTTAGGGCGCTAAAAGCTCTTTCCTTGGTCTCGTCCCAGACGACTGTTTGAGGCTCTGTTTTTCTTAGAGCATCCGTCAGGGGAGCCGCGATATCAGAGTACCTAGGGATGTACCTCTGATAGTAGCCGGCGACACCTAAGAACGACCGAATCTCGGTCTTTGTGCGCGGTTGCGGAAAGTCTCGCACAGCGGCCACTTTTATTTCAGAGGGGCGGCGACGACCCTGACCAATCACGTGACCGAGGTAGACAACCTCGGCCTGTGCTAACTGGCACTTAGGAGCCTTTACTATCAAGCCTGCTTCGCGCAGGCGGGTTAGCACTGCCCGCAAGTGTGTCATATGCTCAGACCAGGATGCGGAGAATATCGCTACGTCGTCTAGATACGGTAAAGCGAATTCTTGCTGTCCCCGCAACACTTTATCCATGAGACTTGAAAAACAGTATGGCGCGTTCTTCAAACCAAAACTCAACACTTTAGGACGGAATGTTCCCATTGGTGAAATGAACGCCGCATACCTACTAGCCTCTTCTGTAAGTGGAACCTGCCAGTAACCCCTGACAAGATCTAGGGTGGAAATAAACTGAGCGCTACTAACTTTCTCAAGGCGCTCCTCGATGTTAGGGATCGGATAAATTTGATCCTTAGTGATGGAATTAAGCCTGCGGTAGTCGACGCAAGGACGAGGTTCCTTGCCCGGTACCTCAACTAAAATCAAAGGGGAGGTATAATCACTCTCACCTGCCTCAATAACACCGAGCTGTAGCATTTTCTTTACCTCAGCCTCCATAATATCGCTCTGGCGGGGTGACACCCGATACGCCTTGGATCGTACTGGCTCTGGGGAGGTAAGTTCTATATCATGAGTAAGTACCGAAGTCCTACCAGGCCTCTCAGAGAACAGACCTTGAAACTCTTGTAATAGCTGGTGTAGTTCGGTTTTCTGCTCGGGTGACAGCGGTGCTTTACTGATAAGGTCACTAATGACTTGACCGGTGTCTTCCCTGTTCGTCACTGAGCCTAGTCCCGGAAGCTCGACCGGAAGCTCTTCAGGAACGTTTACCATCATGCACACCACTGCTTCCCTTTGTCTATAAGGTTTGAGCAGATTACAGTGGTAAACTTGCTGTGCTTTCCGCTTTCCTGGCAGACTTACCACGTAGTTAACGTCCGACAGTTTCTGAACAATTCGTGCTGGGCCCTCCCACTGCACGTCTAGTTTGTTGTTTAGCGATGTGCGCAATATCATGACCTCATCGCCAACCTCAAAACGACGGGCCCTGGCTGTCCGATCATAATAAACCTTGGCCCTCTGCTGGGCCTTTGTCATTGCTTCACCTGACAACTCCTGTGCCCTTCTTAAGCGTTCGAGGAGCTTAAGCACGTACTCCACCACGACTGGGTCGTCGCCCCTACCTTCCCATGATTCTCGAAGCATGCGAAGCGGAGATCGAAGCGAGCGACCGTACACCAGTTCAGCTGGCGAAAACCCCGTAGCCGCATGCGGCGCGGTCCTTAAAGCAAACATCACCCCAGGCAGACACAGCTCCCAGTCAGTTCGATGTTCAAAACACAACGCTCTCAACACGCGCTTCATGACGGAGTGGAGCTTCTCAACGGAATTCGACTGTGGGTGGTACACTGAGCTGTGTAACAGCTTTACCCCACACCTTTCGAGAAAAGTTGTCGTCAAAGCGCTAGTAAACACTGTGCCCTGATCTGATTGAATTTCTGCAGGAAAACCAACTCGCGCAAATATGGACAGTAGTGCATTAACTATCTCAACTGAGCTGAGTTCTTTAAGCGGCACTGCTTCAGGGAACTTTGTCGCTGGGCAGATCACAGTCAAAATGTGTCTGTACCCCGTGGCTGTTACCGGCAGAGGTCCCACAGTATCAATAACGAGCCGTCTAAAAGGCTCCGTAATGATAGGTACCAATTTCAACGGCGCCCTCGATTTGTCCCCTGGTTTGCCCACCCGCTGACAAGTGTCACATGTCCTCACGAAATGGTCTGCGTCCCGAAAACACCCTGGCCAATAGTACTCTTGCAAGAGACGGTCCTTAGTTTTCTTAACTCCTAGGTGTCCGGACCACGAACCTCCGTGTGACAAGCGCAACAGATCCTGACGATAGCATTGAGGCACGATCAGCTGATCGAACTCCACTCCTCGGCGGTCTAGATACTTCCGGTACAGGACTCCACCTCTTTCCACAAAACGCGCAGTTTTCCTGGCGATACCTTCTTTGACATTGCAGCGCACGTTTTCCAGGCTGCCATCCTTTTTTTGCTCGGCTATCAAAGCCGACCGGCTGACTTTTAGCAACCTATCAAGTCCGTCTGACGTAGGCGCGATGAGCAAATCAGTAGATAGCTCTTCTAACTTTCCCGCGTCGGGCGTTTCCTCTCCAGTATCTGGCGCCTTTAACGTTACAGACTCAAGTCTATTCAGTTCGGGCGTGCTCTGAATATCAGCTTGCTGCGCCTCTGACCCTTTTTCGTTGTTTGATAACGTCGGCCCCGCAACTACCGCCTTTGCAGCGAGCTCCCGAACCTTCGATCTGGTTAAGGCCTGAACACTAGCTTCACCAAACAAAAGCCCCTTCTCGCGCAGGAGGTGATCGGACCTGTTTGAAAATAGGTACGGGTACTGGGGTGGCAGCATAGATGACACTGCGGCCTCCGTCTCAAGCGCTCCGAAAGGTCCTTCAATAAGCACTTTTGCTACCGGCAGACACACGCTATGAGCTTCCACGGCTTGCTTGATCCATGCGCACTCGCCCGTGAACATATGGGGTTCTACGTAAGATGGGTGAACTACATCCATCGTAGCTGCGGAATCGCGAAGCACTCGGCACTCTTTCCCGTTCACGAGGAGGTCTCGCATGTAAGGCTCGAGAAGCTTCATGTTCTCGTCCGTGCTGCCTATTGAAAAAAACACAACTTTTGGTGTTGTTTCCGGACACTGCGCCGAAAAGTGACCCGGCTTCTGGCACGTATAACAAACGCCCGCTCGCCTCATCTCGAACCGCTTTCTGCGTTCGGCTTCGGCTGCCGTCTCTTTACGTTTGGTCGGATTGCTTTCACTCGCATCCTCACTACGCGTGTCCCCCTTAAATCTCATGGGCGTGAACCTTGGCCTCTCAGACTTGGAGCCAAATTCACCCTTTTGACCGTCCTTAGCTCCGCGAGCTCGACGCGTCACAAACTCCTCGGCTAGCTCAGCGGCTCTAGCCACCGTACTCACGTCTGGCCTATCCAAGACCCAGTATCGCACGTTCTCCGGTAACCGACTATAAAACTGTTCTAGCCCGAAGCACTGCAGAACTTTATCGTGGTCACCAAACGCTTTCTCTTCTTTGAGCCACTCCTGCATGTTCGACATAAGCCTATACGCAAACTCTGTATATGACTCACTTCTGCCTTTCTCATTTTCCCGAAACTTCCGACGGAACGCCTCCGCAGACAGCCGGTACTTTTTTAGCAGACTCGATTTTACTTTGTCGAAATCCTCTGCTTCCTCTCTATCCAAGCGAGCGACTACGTCGGCCGCCTCGCCGGGTAACAAAGTGAGCAAGCGCTGTGGCCACGTTTCCCGAGAGAACCCCTGCTTCTCGCACGTTCGCTCAAAGTTAACCAGGAACAAACCAATGTCCTCTCCAAGCTTAAACGGCCGCATCAGGTCAGTCATTTTGAACAATACGCGTTCTCCTGCACCGTGTGCCTGACTTCCATTACGAGCGCGTTCCATCTCTACCTCGAGACGCTTCATTTCCAAAGCGTGTTCGCGCTCTTCTTTTTTCTCTTGTTGCTCTCGCTCTTTCTGTTCTTTACGTTCACGCTCTTCTTTTTCAGTCTCTCTCTCTTCAATGGTCTCAAGGCATTCCGACAGCTCGTCATCCTCAGCCTCTAACTCAAGAATAGCCTTTAGCAGTTCAGGTTTTCTTAGTTTGTCTGAGACATCCAGACCCAACTCTCTTGCAAGCTCCAACAATTTCGGTTTGCGCAACGACTTCAAATCCATGGCTGCTCTGAATGCTGCTTTCTCTACTGCTTACTATTGTCTTGCCGCAAACTAACCCGGCAGCAACGACAACCACAATTACCAGCTCTGTTTCTGACACTAACAAAAGCCTGGCAAAGCTCAGAAGAAGAAAGTCCCGCACTCACCTAACCTCGCAGGCAGGAATTCCGCGCAGTCGTTCCGCTGCAGGCAACCAGTCGTCACACAGGGCTCGTTGCACTGCTCCCGGATCGTCGTTGAGCTGCTCAGCATACTGTCAACTGCATCTCTTTGCTGCTGGCCTCCGTTGTCGCGATCTCGCCGCTGGCAGACAGTTGTTTGAAGTCGTAGGCGATCTCACCGCTGCCAACCAGATGTTTGGATCGCGACACTGGAGCGATCGGATGGGAACTCGGCGCTGACGCCCGTGGTTGTACCTGGGTCGCAAGCCCCAAGGGTAGCGTTGGCCTGGCGGCCTGGGGTACAACTCGAAGCATCCGAAGGTCCCGGCAAAGCATGAGTCGACTGGTAACAACGAAACAACTTGTTTACTTTAACATCGCAAAGAGTTGGCGGTCAGGTTTGACCGAAGTAGAGAGACGGGAGAGCACTTCACTCAGCAGAAGAAATCGGAGCCCTCCTTTTGGCGTCCGGGGGCAGCTGTTTTTATACTCTCGCAGTTGAGGGCAAGAAGGAACCCCTCAAAAGACGAGCACGTGAATGTACAATGGGCTAATGGTGACGCACACTGTCGTGGCGCTGCGCACGATCTCGTAGCACCCTGTCGTGGCGCTGCGCACGATCTCGTAGCACCCTGTCGTGGCGCTGCCGGTCGGACACAATGACTGTACTGAGAAGATGGTCCCTGCTTTGGCATCGCCTGTTTCGGGCACAATGACTGGAACGAGATCCCTGCTTTGGCATCGCCTGTTTCGGGCCCAATAACTGGAATGAGATCCCTGCTTTGGCTTCGCCTGTTTCGGGCACAATGACTGGAACGAGATCCCTGCTTTGGCATCGCCTGTTTCGGGCCCAATAACTGGAATGAGATCCCTGCTTTGGCATCGCCTGTTTCGGGCACAATGACTGGAATGCGAGGAGGATCCCTAGGCGGTCGCATCGCCGCAGACGCGCCTGGAAACACCTGGCGATGAGTGTTGCGGCGACGACGATCGGGCCAAAATGTCTGCCGCCCCGCCGCAGTCGCGCCGGTAAAACCACGTGTCGCAGGCGAAACGCAACAATAGGCGGAAAGAGAACTGGTCGGTCAATGCATATATGGAGCGCTGTTCGCAACAAATGGAAAAGCTGCATGACTAGTAATGGAAAAATGGTTTCCATTGCATGCATACGTACGGTAGTAATTTACGCGTAAATAAATACTTTCTACCTTACACAAGCGCTAATTTTCCGAAATACGCAGATCTAACAGACGGCAAATCATGCAAGATATGAAACCTTGTTGAAACCTTGTGAAGCCTCTTCGGTGGTGCTTATTGGCTATGGTACTGCGCTGCTAAGCTCGAGGTCGTGGGTTCTATCTTCGCCGCGATGGCAGCATTTTGATGCGGTGATATATCTAAAAAACGCTCCCATTTAGTTGCACGTTAAAGAGCCCAAGGTTTTCGAAATCAATCCGGAGTTCTCCCTTCCTGCCACCCCCTACGGGCGTGATTCATAATCGGATAGTGGTTCTGGTACTTAAAGTCCCATGATTACAGAAATATTTAAGTCACGGCACCATGTTATGGCTGATATTTAATTTTTATTTCGTCCTACGCCTCTACCGGCGAGCTAAATTGTTCATTTTGTATTTCTTTTACTTCAGACCGTCATCAAAAGCTTGGGTCGGTGGATAAATGAATACGGCGATGTTTTTGGGTGAGTCATTCAGTATGGAACCGGTAGTATATGATAGTCTCGTCAAGCTGAGCGCGGTAATTTTCTCCTATTTTGTTGATCGACCCCATTGCGGCATTTCGTTATTTCTTACATGGACGAATAAATATGATGAATGTCAGATGACGCTCTCGTTACGGCAAATGTTCACTTCTCCCTACATTGGGTACATTGTAGCCTACCGCATAATGAGCACGCGTACTCTAAGACAACCGCATGGAGTAAGTCTGTACTAGAGGGACGTACAATAGAAATTCTGTGTGAAACCGCTGAATAGCTCCCTTTAACTCAACAGCTTTGCTTTGTTGCAGTGGCCAACTTGCGTTCAGTATTGAAAATATTCGATAACACTTTTATAAATAACTTACTGTAATTTAAATAGCGGAATCGCCTTGAGTTAAAATACTTATACTGGGTGTTTCGTATATCTAAACCAAGCTGTAATGAAGGTTGTAAATCTTAGGCGGAATGCACCAAAAGAATATTTCTTTCAGTCCTCTTCAGTTACTCAGAATATTTTACGAAGCGCGATTACGTACCTGATCGCCTAAGTTCAATTATGCAAAATCATAAATGTCAGTTTTATGGCAACAAGTGTGGTCGAAAAGTTGTATAGAGTGTGTTAAGCAAGACCAAATGAAGTTGCTTCAATGATCTCATCTTTTACGCAGTATTTTAAGAAAACATCGCAATAGAGACGAAAACGAAAAGAAGACAGGCACAACGGATGGGCTCTTCTTCTCGTTTTCGTCGCTTTTGCGATATTTTCTGCAAGTATGTTACGCCAACTCGCCCACATCAAACTCGCGCTGCTTTGCGCAATACTTTTTATCGGGCTCTAAGGAAATCCCACATAATATGATAAATGATCACATTGCCCGCTTGACCTTCTGTATTTCAGCCTCTCAATCATGCGTCGCAAAAAGAAATCCCACATACCCATAAAAAATGCCAGACGTGAATGTTTCCACCGATGTTCAGAGCCGGGCTGTCTCTTTTGCTAGCACGATGGGTTTACATGTTCACAACGACGATGCAAACAGTACCTTAATCTTGTTCTTGTGCCGTTTTTTGCGGTAATTTTTCGGTATTCGTTCTTGGAAACGTGATGGAAAGCACTACATGGCTACTGGTCAGATTCGCAGGCGCACCTTGGCATAATTTTTAAAAAAATCATATTTATTCGGAACCGGGAAAAATGAACGTCACAAAAGATAGTATCATTATAACCACTTCATTGAATGTTTCTTAGCCTGTTCTACAACTTTTGAAATAGTACCTATGCCTTAGCACCCATCTTTTTTTACAATTTGAATAGCTTAATTTAACTATTTCAGCACTTAACTTCATTAATTCCATTTAAAGAGAGGTAGGTGCCTATACATAGCTGGTGCCCGATACCCATCATCTTTGGCGTGATAATTACTTGTGCTCAAAATGACAGTCATAACAGAAGCAAGGATTTAAAAGAGACAGTGGCATCATTTATAAAGTTCGTGTATATCAGGATATCAATTAACACAAAATTAATCCTTCAGAAATAAATATTCTTGGGTGTCTCAAAACAAGGTCACTCTGGTTGCCACATTCCAAGTACAACACTCGCGAACACGGCCACAAGAGCCACAGGAACGTGATAACACAACTAAACGCACAAGCAAATATATGTCCCATTCCAAAAGAACGATACGAGCCAGAAAAAGAACAAGCAGATGCCTGAAAAGAGCTAAAGGTGCGACTGTTTGATTTAGTAATTACAATATTGCAGATTCCTCGAAAAACTCAATTATTGCTTGTGTAGCAATTTGTTGCATTTTTTCTGATGGCGATGGATCCAAAAGCTTTCCTAAAGACTACTGGGCCTCTATATAAAGCACTTATAGCTTTGGCAAAATCTTGGTATGGGGATTGTCGCATTTTTTCAGTGTAAATGTAGTGGTTCTATGTCTTCAACCTCGTCACATCATCATTTCGTGCGGCCAGACCCTCCTATTTTAAACAAAAAGCTCTTAGTGTAGGCTGCACCTAGCCATAGTCCATGAATTGTTTGAACAGAGCGGCTGGTTCTATTCAGTGTATGGAATTTCTTGCCGGGGTTGCAAACCAATTTGCCCTGGAATATCGGCGGCATACTTAAAAAAATAACGAGCGTAACTCTTCACTTTAGGTACTAGCGACAATGCATGATTTTCGTGAGCCGCATGCGCCAACTTATCAGCAGTGACATTCCCTGTTTTTCGCACTGACTTGGAATGCACGGGAAAATTGTCATGGTAACTATCCCTTGCGATAGCGCAAGCCTTCTGTATTTCATCGTATAATAACACGTAGGTATAATAATTATGAATAATCTTCAATATAACTTATGCGTAAAATAATATGTATAATACTATTCCTAAGCAGATATCTTTCATGTATCATACTAAGGCAGGTGAATCAATCAGATCTACCCTGCTAAGGGGTCCTTACTTCATTAAATTTCAAAACATATCCAGTGTAACTAATGTACACTACAAACAATATTAATTTGGTGTAATTCGCTTAAAATGTACTTCTTCTTTAGAGATTGGTTCAAGTCACGTGAACCATTTGCCCCCAGTGTAACATACACAGGAGTTCACGTGAATTGTGTGATTTGTGTTTCATAAGAGGGTGTGGCGTGCGCGGCATGGTCACTGTGTAACTTTGAAGCACGTGATCTCAATCACCGACTGGTGATAACATGGCTATGGTACTACAACTTTTCGCTCACTCAACGGGAGCATTGAACCATATTTTCTGTGCATCTCGATAAGATGATGAGCATGTTGTTAGATAATAAGCATAAACGAGCGTCTTTATCATGCCGCGGTCCCTTCCACTTCATACTCGCCGGGCAGTGAGGCGGAAAGGATGTCGTCTCTCACGGGCGTCTGCTATGCCGCCTCCTGCTGTAGGGTCGCCTCGTAGGGTCAGCAAAGTGGGTGTATCAGCCGGAATTCCACACTCCGCGAAAATTAGTAACCTCATTTTTTTACAACTATTGAAGTGATTGGGAATGCTTAAGATCAAGGGCTTGATGTTTCATATTTGGCTGAATTTACAAGACGGGCCAAATTCTACGCACAACCATGACATGGTTGAGTTTCGCCGACTCATGTCTTATGCAGCGATCGCACAGACGAAGTGCTAGAAGTGAGGTTTTTCGTAGCTAAGCCACGTGAGGTTCGTCACGTGGAGTGAATCCACCATCCCTGCCATGGTGTGAATTTTGCTTTATGATCGGTCATCTGTCTCTTTTGTTTAAAGAGATAATTATTTACCTGTTTACTTAGTGCACCTCGAGGTATTTCAATTTGTGTGTAATTGCTAAAGTACCTCGTTTTCTCTTTTTTGAGAAATTTCCAGCGCATTTCCCTAATCACCCCCTACAGCGGGCTATATTGATTTCAAAGTGAAGTAAAATGAGTCGATGACTGGCTGTTTTACGGTGTTCAGCATGAATACATTGTTCAAATATTTTCTGTAGCAAGTATGTGTAAATTAGCAGGATCAACTTTTCGACAAGATGATGACGGTTCATTTTTTTGTTCAAGCAGCGCACACGAAACGGAGGACAGAAACCGAAAATGTTTCGAGTCCTTCGTGATCCGGGTGCTCCGTAAGCCACAGACAATTTTCTTATGGATTATGACCTCTCAGTGTAACATTCTAGTTTTCCGACCAGGTTTTTTCTAGGTGACACCCCTTTCATGGTAGTAAAAGACTCGGAAATTATAAACGAAGTCTTCTTCAAGGAGTTCAGCAAGTTTCAAGGCCGTGGTGTGAGTACATGCTTTTGTGCTGATATTATCCATCGAGCGATTTTTCTTTCGCTGTAGGATATGCTTTCAATTGCATGACGCTTTCTTTCTGCTTGTGGGAAAGTGAGCGATTTTAGTACTGTAAATAAATGGCTCGTACAGTGTTACCTTTTTCCTGCACAAGTGTGTTGAAAACAAGACCAAAGGGTATGACAGCTGACATTTCATACGTGCATGTGAAGGACACGGAAAACTTAAGAAAGGAACAAAATAAAACGAAATTTCAACGTTTGAATTTGAACAAGTCCTGATGCAGAACAGTAGAAAAATATACGTATTCGGATTGCAATTTATATCGGAAGATAATGTAGCATTGACCTTTATGCGTGCTCGCGTGACACCTCGCAAAGCATGCATATAACGAAAGTCAACGTGTACCCTCTACCAATTACGACGACCTGTCGAAACGCACAAAGGAGCATCGATTGCACTTCTGTGAGACTATATCAGTGCTTAATGTGCCACACTGGCATGGCATGCGTGGGTAAGGTGACGATGTGCCGATAAGCCAGCTATAAGTGTGAAATGCCTAACAGAAAGTAACAATTGCAGCATTTGCACGATTCTAACGCCCACCTTCTTTCGAATAAACTGCACGTTCAAATTTGCATGCTTGTTACAACCGTAACTAATTTTACTAAAAATCCATAACGAAACTCATTCTTAAAAAAAAACCTCATTGTAAGGTGGCGTGCCACACTGCCATGGAACGGATGTTGTTAGTATCTACCTTGATTTGTGGTCGCCATTTTCCCCTTCGCTGTACGAGTGGCATTTCTCATGCATTAGAAGATGACTTTCTGTGATCGGCAGACAGCGGAAAGGAGGTACCGTCAGACTCCGACAGCCACTAGCTGCTAAGAATCATCGGTGTGCGTGTCTGTGTGCCTTTGTATGTTCCATAGAGGTGTTTCAACACGGTACGCGTATACTCAAGTTTCGCTACTTAACGGGCATGGTGGAATCGGCACCAAATTATTTTTTATTGTGATAACAATTATATGGACACTCCAGGTGCATTTTGACGCGATAGCGTTAAGGAGCCCGTGTCGCAGAAAATTTGGTGTCGTCGTCGCACGTCGTTTCGGCGAAAATATTTTCGAACCGCCGATACCTAATCCCTCCATGTGACGCAAGGTATTTAGTGAAATAATTCAATTTTTCAAGCTAAATTACGCCGAAAAATCGTAAACTATGACTTACACCCAACCTGCAGACATGATAGCTCTCCGATTGTAATTTGAATATACCAGAAAAAATTTTGCTACGCGGGAATTCCAAGAGACTCCTTTTCCAGCGTTTCTACGTTTCAAAAACCAACCGTGGCGTCCGCTTTTGCGCGTGCCGGCGCGCGCGTGTCTCGGGAGGCCGCGGAGCGGCGTGTCCAGTTCCTTGCGATACCCAATGCCTCCTTTACTAGATGCCAGCCGCGTTGTCCGTAAACTCGGTTCCTGGCCCTCTCCCTCTTCTCTCCTCCGCGAAAAGGCAACGAGCGCCACTTGTGGCGGACGTCTGCAACCTAGATCACGTGCTGCGGCCTCTGAGATTACCATGGCGTCTGTTGCCATCTCGGAGGCCCGCGATAACGCTCGCTAACAGACGCCCGCGCATATAAAGCGCCGGCGGAGCATTCAGCCGCAGCTGCCACATCCGCCGGAAGTTGAAAAGCAACGAGCGCCGCCTCACGGAATTTATGCTGAACTAACTTCAACTAAGGGAACAGCCGCCGCAATGGGAAAGCGAGCAACGCGGGTGGCATCTAGTAAAGGAGGCATTGCGATACCTCAAGCTGGCGCTAGCCTCCATCGCATCGTTGCCCACGCAAAAGGCAGTGCCTCTACCAGAAAGCCCGCCTTCGTGTATAGCGTTCACGGCGACCGTTTCCCCGTAAACATTACGGTTACATACGCTCCGGTAACCGGGAAGCGTCAGAAGCAGTCATCATCATCACCATGATGAGCCTGGTTACGCCCACTGCAGGGCAAAGGCCTGTCCCATACTTCTCCAACAACCCCGGTCATGTACTAATTGTGGCCATGTTGTCCCTACAAACTTCTTAATCTCATCAGCCCACCTAACTTTCTGCCGCCCCCTGCTACGCTTCCCTTCCCTTGGAATCCAGTCCGTAACCCTTAATGACCATCGGTTATCTTCCCTCCTCATTACATGTCCTGCCCATGCCCCCCCCCCCCCATTTCTTTTTCTTGATTTTAACTAAGATGTCATTAACTCGCGTTTGTTCCCTCACCCAATCTGCTCTTTTCTTATCCCTTAACGTTACACCTATCATTCTTCTTACCATAGCTCGTTGCGTTGTCCTCAATTTAAGTAGGGCCCTTTTCGTAAGCCTCCAGGTTTCTGCCCCGTACGTGAGTACTGGTAAGACACAGCTGTTATACACTTTTCTCTTGAGGGATAATGGCAGCCTGCTGTTCATGATTTGAGAATGCCTCCCAAATGCACCCCAGCCTATTCTTAGTCTTCTGATTATTTCAGTCTCACGATCCGGATCCCCAGTCACTACCTGTCCTAAGTAGATGTATTCCCTTACCACATCCAGTGCCTCGCTACCTTTCGTAAACTGCTGTTCTCTTCCAAGACTATTAAACATTACTTTAGTTTTCGGAAGATTAAATTTTAGACCCACCCTTCTGCTTGAGAAGCAGTCAGGGATCTTTGAATGGTATCGCGTTCCACCCTTAAAAGCGAATCTGAAGCGTCCTCCAAATTTTTGGCGTCGCCATTGGCGTCACCGTGATGCTCCGTATAATCTTCAAGGGCGATAACACCCTCACCGCGTGTTGTATGCTGTATGTGCGAGTGAAATTACGAGAGAGAAGCACATGATCGTAGCTCCATCTCGCGCGCGCGAAGGAGGAAAGCGGAAAGCAAACAATCCGTCTTACGTCGCGCGAAAGGCCGTGGGGGGATGGGAGGGAGGGAGGGAGCGGCGTTGTGCTCCGGCCGCAACTGTTTATTTCGCGACCGGGCGCATGGGAAACTCACAATCTCAGCTCAACCTCACGCGCAAAAAAAGGAAAGTGGGAGGCAGCGCTGGGGAGAGGGGAGGCGACTTTGCCTCCGCCAACCAGGGTGTACTTTGTATGGCCGCGCGCAGGCGTGCTCTCCGTATCCGGAAAGGAATCCGCAGACGGCTCATACATTTGTGCGCGCTGTGCTCTCGCCTCTTGCTTTGCAGCGTTATACAAGATGAAGGTCACTTTGCTGGCTGCTCTTACCGCGCTTGCTCGCTACCGGCGTTTGGACAGCGAGTCTCTGCGCTCATCGAGCGGGATGTGTTCATGTTTGCTTGTGCACGCTAACACCATGCTTGTTATTTCATTTAGTGAGCGAATGTTTTTAACTTCATATCGCGGATAAAGCTACCACCATTAATCCTTATAACTCTCTCTACTACTTTCCTATTGCAATCGATGTTTCGCCTTTGAGGAGAAACTGCCACTTTTTTGGATATTTGGGCGACAGTTAAACTGCGCCTTACAATTGGAAAGGCGGTAGGATTGTGCAAATACTGTAGATTTCAGACAAGATGTCCCAGAGTATCCAGTGTCTCGTAGGACCGTCACGCCAATTTTGTGGCGGTAGCATCACGACGTTCACGTGTATTTCCTGGCTCTTTTGACCTTTTTAAAAGCCGTCACCACATGTGTGAACTATTAGGCACGAACATTATAGCGACGCCTGAGAAATAAGCACATAGGGGCCTTGAACTTCTGCTGGATTTAAAATTAGGAGCTCATGTTCCATCAAAGAATGCATTCAGTGAGAGTCTCCTTTTCATTTCTGTCTTAGTGGGCTCTAACGAGTGCATTTTTTTTTTTTTTGCTATAACACGGGGACACGATGTCGAGTTGAGCCTAATGTCTATAGCACAATGCGAAATGATTTGAAGATAGCATAGTGTACAACTCTCTTGTAGGGGTACAGTGGACTTTATTGTGCGATAGTAAGGTTATGAATAACTTAACGTTGCAAAAAACAGCACTCCATTGCCAATGTGCATGTCACGTGTAGGAAGATAGTTTATCTCTGTGGCGCAAGCCCAATAGCGCTTCAGTTTATGGAGGCCGAATCGCGTCTTTAACGGGGCCCTGACTCACATTTCTTTGAAGCCTCAAGCACGCCGTTAAAGGGACCCTGAAACGATTTTGACGATTTTCTACAAACGTACTGAGTCGTTAGAATAGGTCCGTCTGATCAGTAATTGACGCATCTTAGTGCTCCGCGTAAAGCGTGTAATTTATTATAAGGTTTTAAAAATGCACATCACTGCCGATCGCACCACACTGCGCGGCGCAATTTGAAGCCGCCCTACCCATATGACGCAAATCGCCCATATGACGTCACTGGGGCGAGCTATCCGATTGGCTGACAAGGGCGCGTGATCGATAATTTTTCCAACTTTATGGTAAAAAATGATGTTCGTATTAGTTGGAATGTTAGTTAATTTGCTTTTATAAAAGAAGTAACATAAAGGGAACGCACAAGAACAATTTTTCAGTACACGTAAGCACTTCCGGCACACAGCAACTGTCGTCTGCTTGTGTTACAACGTGCTCCGTCTTTGACGAGAGCTCCGCCGTCAGTGTCGGTCTGTCTTTTCGCGAGCGCTATGATTCGACTTTATTGCGTTGTGGACTGCAAACATAGCGACTGGCAATATGTCAAGCTGCGGCATCGTGTCCCTCTGCAAGCCAGTAGACGAGCGGACTGGCGGCAGCGCATCGGACTGCCGCTATACGATCGGCGCCAGGGTTTTCGCGATTGCGGCCGTCACTTTACACCGGACGATTACTAACGCAATGGCGTTTCGCGAGTCCGGTATTAGGGTAAACGTAAGCGCAAGGGGACAGGGCCTGGCCGTGTCCCCTTGCGTGTAGTTTTATGGGATGAACAGAAGCGCAAATGTGGATGGTCTGCACGGTGCAGCCACCTGGTGGCATAGAGCTCAACCAGACACGGTAGCAGTAACAAAATGTATTTGCTGCTGGCGTAAATGTTTCGCGAGTGTAATCGTTAACATGTTGCTTTTGTAAATGTTTAAAATATTTTACACTTGCTTAGAGCAATATTAGCTCATTCTTTGGCTGGTTAAACTCTGCGCCACGGGTGGCTGGACCGTGCAGACCGATCAGGCAGCTCACGTACGTCTACGTTAAATTTCCTTCATCAGCTTGAGTTTATGCCTCCACCACTCCGTCGAAACGTGTGTGGTTACCGGAATACCAGACAGGTTCGGCGGTGCGACAGAGTGCTCGCAACGCACGCTGCTTCGATAACTCTCGCTTGGGGTCGAAGGCCAAGCGGCTAGCGGAGAGGTTCCGCGCGGGCGGGCGTCAAAACAAACGGAAGTGGTCGATGTGACGCCGCATCGTGACGCAGAACCAGTGAAGGCGGGGCTTAGCGCCGATCGCTCGGCGAACGAGTTGAGGAGGAAAAGCATGGCTAGGGAGGAGGGTAACTTGTAACTGCTTGTAGCTCCATTAATACGTAACGCTTCAGTTAAATGGTGGTGCGAATGTTGTACTTAAAGGGCCCCTGAAACGGTTCGGACAAATTTTGTAGACGCGTAGGGTACAGCTTAAGTAGAACATTCGCACCACAATTTAAGTGAAGCGTTACGTATTAATGGAGCTACAAGCGATTAGAAGCTACCCTCCTCCCTAGCCATGCTTTTCCTCCTCAACTCGTTCGCCGAGCGAGTGGGGCTAAGCTCCGCCTTCACTGGTTCAGCGTCACGATGCGACGTCACATCGTCCACTTCCGGTTGTTTTGGAGCCCGCCCCCGCCCCCGCCCGCGCGAGACCGCTCCGCTAGCCGCTTGGCCGTCGACCCCAAGCGAGAGCTATCGAAGCAGCGTGCGTTGCGAGCATTCTGTCGTAGCTCCGAACGTGTCTTGTATTCCGGTAACCACAGGCAAGCTGGTCATTTCGGCAAATGACTGTAGGCATAAACTCAAGCTGATGAAGGAACTTTAGCGTAGACGTACGTGAGCGGCCTGATCGGTCTGCACGGTCCATACACTTGTTGGTGCAGCGCTTAACCAGCCAAACAAAGCGCTAATATTGCTCTAACCAAGTGTAAAACATTTTAAACATTTATAAAAACAACGTGTTCATGATTGCACTCCTGCGAAAAATACACACCAGCAGCAAAGAAGAATATACTTCGTTGCTGCTACTGTGTATGGTTGAGCTCTGTGCCATCAGGTGGCCGCACCGTGCAGACCATTCGCATTTGCCCTTCTGCTCATCTCATGGCTCATCCCGTTACGGCAGTCAAGCGGCCAGACTCTGTCCCCTTGCGCTTGCGTTTTCCCTAATACCGGACTCGGGAAGCGCTATTACGTTAGTAATCTTCCGGTGTAAAGTGACGGCCACAAACGCGCAAATCCTGGCGCCGATCGGATAGCGGCAGTCCGATGCGCAGCAGCCAGTTCGCTCGTACGCTGCGTTGCAGAGGGACACGATGTCGCAGCTTGACATATTGCCAGTCGCTACGTTTGCAGTCCACAAGGCAACAAAGTCGAATCATAGTGCTCGCGAAAAGACTGAGACGGACTCTGACCGCGGAGCTCTCTTCAAGATGGAGTACGTTGTAACACAAGCAGACGAGACATGCTGTGTGCCGGAAGTGCTTAAGTGTACTGAAAAATTATTCTTGTGCATTCTCTTTATGTTACTCTCTTTTCATAA
Organism: Dermacentor variabilis; assembly: GCF_050947875.1. Taxonomy (NCBI): domain Eukaryota; kingdom Metazoa; phylum Arthropoda; class Arachnida; order Ixodida; family Ixodidae; genus Dermacentor; species Dermacentor variabilis. The sequence continues at coordinate 3,905,989 of NC_134568.1, forward strand.
AAACAAATTAACTAACATTCCAACTATTACGAAGATCATTTGTTTACCATAAAGTTGGAAAAATTATCGATCACGCGCCCTTGTCAGCCAATCGGATAGCTCGCCCCACTGACGTCGTATGGGTGATTTCGGTCATATGGGTAGGGGCGGCTTAAAATTCCGCCGAGCAGTGCGCTGCGATCGGCAGCGATGTGCATATTTAAAACCTTATAATAAATTACACGCTTTACGCGGAGCACTTAGATGTGTCAATTAATGATCAGAAGGACCTACTCTAACGTCTCAATACGTTTGTAGAAAATCGTCAAAAGCGTTTCAGGGTCCCTTTAAGCTGTACCCTACGCGTCTACAAAATCTTTCCGAACCATTTCAGGGGCCCTTTAAATGAGTATGCTAGCTCCCACGAATATACCACCGAAATAATATTTCAAAAAGCCCTAGTACGAGCGTAAATGCTCCGATCAGGCGGCGTTTACCTTTCCCATTCGCCCTCAACGTTCTGCTTTCCGAAGGTGCAGAGAAGCGCCGCTGGCGATAGACTGACGATAACCCGCTTACGCCGTTGCACCGAGCGCGGGCTCGCCGTGGCACTCCTCGGCGGCCGCGGTATTTACGCTGCGCAACAGATGCAACTAGGTGTGGCTGGGCGCAACTGTAAGTTTGCTTCAGGGTTGGAGCGCACGCTCGCGTTCTCCAGCCTTGCCGTGCTACGTACCGGCTTGGTCCTGCATGGATAGCAGGCAAATCCAGGTTATGCACTCTGTAGCGCACAATATGAAACTCAATACGAAACACCTCTAGCCTGCTGCGGCCGAGAGTGAGCGCATAGTGGCGCGCGACTCCATCTCACAACTCCTTCACAGCAGTGCCGAAGGTAGGATGCGCACAGAATCATTTTCCTTGCGCAGCGGATATTGCCTATAGATATATAATAATAGAGATCAGTTAGAGCTGACGGCTATGACACCCCGATAACGAGCGTAGCCAAGAGAGAGAGAAGTCATAAGGGAACAGCAGGGCGGTTAACCAGGCTGAGCCCGGTAGGTAACCCTACACTGGGGAAGCGGGAAAGGGGATTGCAAGAGGAGAAGGAAGAGTAAAGTTTCCTTGCTAGGTCGGCGAGCGCCGCCAATCGGCTAACGCTTCTTGATTGACATCAACTATTGCCCAATAGCAGTCGTGTATGGCAATGTACTATATGACAAAATATGGCACCCCCGGAAAGGGTGAAAAGGCTTTTATTGAAAAGAGCATCTGAGAAAAAGTTCCCCGACGGTTACGATGATCCCTAATGCCAAATTTGAGTGGATCTTTATACGCGTTTTCATTTCGCGATATGTTGGCGGGCGTGGACAATCTGTCTCGTGCGGCACATTGCAAACGGTGCGAAGTGTGGCGCGACTGCCTCGCTAATCGGGAGATCGCGAGAGGCAGCGCGTGGGTGAGGCGTGGGTGCGATTCCCAGCCGCCGCCGCAGACCGATCTCCGCACACGCAGCGCTTCGTTTGCATATTTGGTATCGGTGGACGTGCTCACCGCATGCTGTCGGGGTTGTCGGACGATCTCGCCGCTTCCACCAGTTGTAAGGGTTGTAGGTCGTAGGAGGAACTTGGGAGGAACTAGGCGCACAGGGTTTATTTACAGATATTTGCGTTAGAACAAGAGATACATTCGACAGTCCAGCGTGACTCCCAAATGGAGCACACAAGACGAAGCATACAGCATACGAGCACACCCTAGCAGCCGACAAGCAGCTGCTTATGAACACTCCGTGCTCCCTAGATCCCTAGGTGAGAGAACCGTTCGACCAGTCATCCGTTCGACCAGACCAGCCTTTGAGCGGGAGGGCTTACACACACACGTTCGCACTGGTTTCACTGCCCCCAGCGAGGTGAGACGGGCTTCGCGGAACTCGGGGCTTACGTCTTGACCAAAGGAGGCGCATCTTATTCCCCAAGCTGACCCCCGCAGCGTAGCCGCCAGTTCTCCATGGTCTTGCGTCCTGAAGGGTGCGTGGGACGTTGCCGCCAGATACATTCCCTCGGGAACTCCCCCACTCACGGCAGACCAAATCGGCGGTGGCGGGTTTAGTAACAAAGCCTGGTTCGTCGAACTCATCCCGGTAATCCCGCGACGGAGGGTCGCTGATGTGGCGTATAGTACTCCGCACACCGTAGACTTAGTGGCGCCGTACGGCTAGAGCATGACGGTGGCTTCCCAGAAAACGCCAACCCTGCTGCTGCAGCTGGCTGAGAAATTTTACATGTTGGCACCTCGGCAGGCCATTGCTAACAATACCAACGGTGAAGACACTTTGGGCGCCATCTCGTAACGGTCGTCGCCGTAGAGGCCGCTTTGCGCGGCACTATACACTTTTCTTCTCACGCTTGCACCATACACTCGTCCTCCGCTTTCCGCCTCATGGTTCCACTGTACGCTCCTCCTGCGCTTTCCTCATCGCGCTCCCTTCGCTATAGTCCTCTTTCGTCACCCGCTGCGCTTCGCGTTCTTTCTTTCATCCTTCGCTTTGCTTGTTCGTTCGGAAAAGCCGAGGGCCAACGCCGAGTGACGCCGACGCTAAATGCACGAAAGTGCGCCGAAGGGCTGCACTCTAAAAGGTGAATTCGCGCTCCGCTTGTGAATCCTACGCGCCACGCACGAGTGCAAAATTGTAGCTGAGATGTTCACAGCAGCGCATGCTATCAGCGGAATCTGTTTTTTTTTTCACGCCTAGCTCGAGGTGGTGGTTCAGGAAGCTTTTAAGCCCCGATAATGGTATTAGTTTTCTAACACACACATACAGAGCATATAATATGCATGCAACCAACGTCGTGTTGTTTGTTTTGCCACAGCGCATGATGCACATCTACGAGATGGACCCCGTCTTCTCGAGATATATTGTCCTTTCCAAGGGTGAGACATGGAGGACCTCGCGGGCCAGCATGTCACCTTTCTTCACTACTGCCAAACTCAAAGCGGTATGTGAGCGCACTCTGCTTTCTGTAGTTGTTACCGCTGGTTTGTTTTGTTGCTTTTTAGCAATACAGTGTAATATGGTTTAAATATAGACACAAATAATTCAATAACACCTTTCAAGGTAACGCGAATTTCAAAGAGAAATGTATTTTACGAAAGTCATTGCATAACGTGACAATTAAAGGTGACAAAAAGGATGTCATAAACGGTGTTTCACTTAACTTAAGCCAAAGTTTAAAAAATATGCGAATACTTCGTGTCTGATTATTTTTGCAATGTAGATTATTTTTGCAATCCGCCTAATTAGATAATTACTCGTAATTATTTAGTGATCTTATGAAATATTATAATGAGATGAAAAGCGAAAATTAGAAAATTGTAGAACAACGTAAAAAACTCTCGATGCAGCTTCCAGTTGCTCAATACGTACGTGCTGCATAAAATTGTTTTTCCGAGCGCGAAAGAAGTCCGCGATTACCGTGCTTCGAGTGGCCAGTCGCTCGGCAATTTTGCGTGTATTCGCAGGCTTCTTTCAGGCTGAGAAAAATACTTTTATGTAGCATATATTGAGCAACTGAAAGCAGTATCGGGACTTTTTCACGTTGCTCTACAATTTTCTTGTTCACACTTTTCATCTCATTCCAATCATTGAAAAGGGGATTAAATAATTAATGCTAATGATCAAATTAATTGTCGACGGCAAACATTATCTTTGTTCGGCCCAGCTAATTGACATTTGCATAATTTTATAGCCTGGCGGAAGTTACCTGAAAAACCTTGTTAATGAGCCGGCTAAGCTAATGGCATTGCAAAACCAATATAGTTTGTGTGATAATTCTCTTAGATTAAGCTTTATTTGTTTTGAACATCTGTATAGTCAATTAGAGGTCACTTATGAAGGAACTGATAGCGTTCTTTTGAACGAAGAGAAAGAAGAATATGTCATCGGGTCTTACGTGCCAAAGTCAAGATATTATTACGGGGCACGCCGTAGTGGGGGACTCCAGCATAATCTGGACCACCAGGGGTTCTTTAACGTGCCCCTTAATCTAAGTACACGGGTGTTTTCGCATTTCACCCCCATCGAAATGCGGCCGCCGTAGCCGGATAGCCACGAAGCAACCACGGCGCGTAAAGAGAAAGGAGACATCAAAGGCGTGTGCCTGATCCACCGTACCAACAGACAAAATTTATTAAACTTTACAAGTAAGCAAGCGTAATCGAAAAGAAGTGTCTCAAGATAATTAAATTCTTGGCTTTTAGATGCTAAAGCTACCATATAATACGAAGCACGTGGTAAAGTGGGCACTCGGGAATTATTTTGACCTCCTGGAGTTTTTAACATGCAACTAACTCTAATTACAGGAGTGTTTCTTTTTTGCATCCTGCCCCCATCGGAATGGGGAGAACTGGCAATACTGATCCCAGCAGCTCAGCGCCATTGGCATTCATTGACCGCGGCAGGTGACGCAAAATAATCATAAGCTGCCGGACGGAGCGACAACCAGTGTGTCTACGCGCCGTAGTGGCGTTGACCCTTTGGCGTTGCACTGCCAAGCACGAGGGTGCGGAATCAATGCCAGGCCGCGGCCGCATTTCGATGAAAGTGAAAGGCGAAAGCACCCGTGTACCATGCATTAGGTGGGCTTAAAGAATCCCAGGTGGTGCCTGAGGTTGGGCGTGCCTCATAACCATATCGTGGTCTTCGCGCGTAAAATTTCACGTTAAAGAAATAAAAAAGTGTGGATATAATAATTTCACTTGCACGAGATGAACGAACCCTTCCGGTTGGGATATTCCAGTGACTGTCGATACGGTAAGGATCTGTTTGAAAGCGTCCACATCCTAAGAGATGCCTACAGTTTGGCTACCGCAGGTGCGGAAGAATTTAGCGAAATTTATGCATGTAGTCTATGATAAGCGAAATGAAGAATTGGGTATGCAACTAAAGTTTTTTTGATGATATTATGTGGTGGCCTCCGGCAAGTTCGGTTATGTTCGAGAAGCTTAACGGGAAAGCGTTACCATAGCGAAAATAGGTCAACTGAGCGCACTTTTGAACGCCTTGCAGTTTGGCAACGTAACACAGCTTGTGGAGCGACAACCGTCGCATAGTTAATGGCCATCCTTTGCATCTCTATTTTGGTATCCGGGGAAGCGTAAGGTAATGTTGTGCATCATTTGCATCCGAGTTTTTTTTATACTCAAGCGCAAGCTCTATAAATCTCTTCAGGCCCCCATTCATTGGGTAAAGATAATACTCTCACAATTAAGCCTTAAGAGGAAGCTTTAGCTCGAGTGCTCCTATCTAAATACATGTAAAAGGAGAATTCGTTTTTCTCGGCAACCACAGCACCAAATTTGACGAGGTTTGTTGCATTTAAAAGAAAAACTTAAAATCTAGTGACTGTTGGTTTCGAATTTTTGAGTTAGGTCGTCAATTTTTTATTAAAAATTGGCGAAAATCAAAAATTTTCGAAAAACAAAACTATCAAGTTTACAACTCTGTAACTCAACCAGTAAGCATGATAATACAATTCTGTGAATTGCATCTAAAAGTACATCCATAGCGGACAAAATTGATATGTTACACATGAATACAAAAAAATTTAATCATAGGGAAATACAACTTTTGTAAAACCGTTGTAACCAACGTAACAAATTCATGTAAGATGTAAGATGACATATTGAATTTGTCCGCTTTGAATGATCTAATGGATGCCGTTTACAGAACCGCGATATCAGTTCTTGATGCATAGCTATCAATTTGTAAACTTCGTGCTTCTATTTTTTTCAAACGGTCAAATATTTGAAAATCGTTTTAAGAAAATTCAAGCCCTAAATCGAAATTCCGCTTCCGACAGTCCCTAGACTTTAGCTTTCTCTTTCAAATGCGACAAATTTCATCAAAATCGGTCCAGGGGTTATCTCATAAAAACGTTTTTGCGTTTTACATGTATTTGAATAGGCTGCGTCGGAGTTGGGCCCGAGCTAAAGCTTCCTCTTAAAAACCCTTGACTTCCGCTGAACCATTTTAAAGATAACTTTTTTGTTGATGAAGGAACTGTGATCGCAATAACATAACAGCAGTAACGGTGAATTCTTAAGATTATTTCTCACCGTCCGTCAAGCTCCTATTTGTTTATTTATTTATTTATTTATTTATGGATACTGCGATCTCGACTAGAGACCATAGCAGGTGTGATACATAAAAAAGTGTTTACATAAAAATGCACAAACACGATAAATTAAAGAACTACCTATACAATAGTAAATGAATATAAGAATTTGTTAACTGTGAAAAGCAGAAAATTGATTAATAAGCAAATAATTTAGAGATAAAACAGCAAAGCCGAAATAACATCGAAAAGGCAGAACAAGACCAGATAACCCTCTACGTCAAACAAACCCTAAAAGCACAAGAAAAAAGGCACACGCAAACATAATTAAGTAACACTGCTCAAATAATTACTGTAAATATTTCTCAAATGAAGACAATGAATCCTCGGTTACAACATCATCGGCAAGGCTATTCCATTCTACAATGGTTCTGGGAATAAAAGAATACTTAAAGCGGTTAATACGATGAACTAAAGGTGTTATTGTAAGAGAGTGTCGTTGTCTTGTAGCATAGCCTTCGGAGTAAGTGATAATATGTGATGTATCTACGGTATAATATCCTTTCACTAGCTGGTAGAGGAGCTTTAGCTGACAAATTCGATTTCTGTTAATAACTGAAGGTAATTCACTTCGCTGGATGAGTTCAGTAACTGACATACGCTCATAAGAATTATAAATATATCGCACTACCTCTTTTGGTATTCTTTCCAGTTTGTTGATGTTTGTCTTTGTGTACGGGTCCCGAACAACCAATGAAGAAGGTGCTTAATAGTCTCACTAAAGTGATTATGTCCAAATGCAATCGCTCATCGATGTAAGGCAATTACTAAAACACGTGTTACGGCATCAACTCATTCACATAAGTTCAAAACAATTGTGAGCGAAGGACCAACCCTCGAGAGACCGCAACGGACGCTATAAGGACTGAGCAACCTGTGGCGTTCAGTTTCACATACTGCGAACACTTCGATAAAACCTTGTAAACCAATTCAATAAGGCTTGATTGCTCTAAATTATATCTTAGATCAGGTCAGAATAACTACGGTGGTGGAAGCTTCAGAAAAATTGGTGGAAATGACGTCAGTACGATAACCTAGACCTGCTCAAAAAACAATGTCGTGAGCGAACTGTTAGCATTATTATTGTTGTTCATCTATTGTACTTGTACCGTTGCTTGCAGAGTAAATCGAATGAACTAACTCCGCTCATTGCCTCACTGGGCAGTAAATGCATACCTAAAGATCAAAATACATTAACACCTGAATAAAGTAAAGTGATTGATTTGTGCAAAAAGATGCGAATGAACCAAATAACTTAACAAGATACATTATATAAACAGGGGAGTAACAATAGCATTCAAAATTGAAAGAAGATAAAAATATAAAAACATAACAACGGAATTTTAACTCAAAAGAAACCGTAGTATGGAGAATGAAAACAATTGACAAAAGATCGTTATCCGGCAAAAGTAGACAAAAAGGCGGACATATAGGCAACAAGGGCATTGATGAATGTAGCAAATGCAATACATCAGATTTTGGTGCATATATATATATATTTTTTTATTATCGGAGAACTTTACGTGATATCGCTCTGATACGATGTTATCCGGAAGGTCGTCCCACTAACGGATAGATCGCGGAGTAGCAGATAATTTAAACGCAGCAGTATCACCGTACACGCGCGCTAAAGTTGTTACGTAGTCTGCGTGAAGTTCGATAAGCAAGATTAAAGTGTACAGAGGATGTCATACTGGTGTGAATCAATTTGCGGAATTGTGATAAAAGAGCGATGTTACGACGAATAATTAATGACTCAAGTGAAAGGTATATTGTTCATGTAGTTAAAAGTTTAATTATGGGGTTTTGCGTGCCAGAACCACTTTCTGATTATGAGGCACGCCGTAGTGGAGGACTCCGGAAATTTCAACCACCTGAGGTTCTTTAACGCGCACCTAAATCTAAGTACACGGGTGTTTTCGCATTTCGCCCCCATCGAAATGCGGCCGCCGGGACTCGACCCCGCGATCTCGTGCTCAGCAGCCCAACACCATAGCCACTGCGCAACCACGGCGGCTATTGTTGAAGTTGTGCTATGCAGGGTGGGTATCTGTAATTATGCACATCGATTGGGTGCCTCAGTCACATCCTACCACAGGCCATCAGGGTGGCCATTCTAGATACGGTTGGCCAACATACCACGGATTTCAGATATGGACGTTGCAGTGATAATTCAAGTTACGATTGGCCCACAGGTGTATAATGCCCGCTATTTTCTGCCCGCAGGTGATGCCCTCGTTGCTGCACGCCCAGCAGCAGTTTATCGACGTCTTAGGTGAGCACGCTGATAAGGGTGTCGAGGCGGACATCAACAGCCTTTGCGAGCGGTTGACCTTCGACGTCATCGGCAAGGCGGCGTACGGTATAGACACCAACGTACAACGGAATCCTGAATACCCGATGTTTAAGAATGCCCTCGCCATTCTACCGAACCTAAACGCTGGATTCCTTTATAACCTTGGCCGTAAGTGACGCCTCAGTAAATCGAACCTCTTTGTCAGGCGCTCTCAAATGCGCTTGCAGTAGACAAATGTTACGTCACTCTCACTCGTAAATACTAGTAAGGAGCTAATGCCGAAGAAGTAAAACGAGCAGACAAAGCCACATGCAAAGATGAGTCTAACGGGAGTAAAGAAATAAAAGAAAGGACAGATTGTGCACGCTGATATCCACTGTGATAGTTCATTTTCAATGTTATATTTCAAGAGTGGTTCACGAAAAGGCCTACTGATGAAATTTTGTTTTGTACAGTGACAAGGTGCAGCGATGTTTTTGTTTGTTACTTGGTAGCGTGCCTATGCGATTTTGCAACTCGTAGCTTGGCAGCCTTTGCGATCGTCATGCGTTGTGTGCGTCGCAAGCTTTCGGGTGCCGTGAATTTCCGCTTTTCCCGTAAAGCAAATCTGTGCCGTAAACTCTACCATGCCAGGGCTATTTGAGTATAAACTTCTTACTCTAGTTACAACATTTGCAACGTATCGCTGACAGAGCGTTGACAACTAAAGAGTTGTACATTTGAGCATTCTGCGAAATTGAGCTTTGCCGAAGCAAGAGTTACACCAGACTGAGAAGTACATTTGGTTGTTGATCTGTGCAATGAAACTTAATTATAATGCATGCGACCTGAGAAGGAAAACAATGATTATTAAAATGCTGTATTGCCAAATATAAGCGACAATAATTCAGTGGCGATTTAGCGGTAAATGCGCGAGAAATGCCTAACCCGTAACAAATGGGCTTACCGAGCGTGCCAACCACACACTGGGGAACATGTTGTCCATGTACGTCACATCGGAACATAAAGACTGGGACGAAATTTTGCCTTTTTATTGCATACGCCTTTGATACTGCAAAGCGCGAAACTATTGACTGCAATCCGTTTTTCCTCCTCTACGCTCGTCCGCCGCGCCACGCACTGGACGCCATATTTTCTTTCTCAACCCACGACGATATCTCAATCGGTGAGATTGTGTGCCTCGCTCAAGAAGTTCGATGCTTGGCCCGCATGCGTACTCTGGCTTTACAAGACCTGTCAAAAGCACGGTGCGACAGGCACCATTTTCCAGGGGATCTAGTCTTGCTGTGGTGTCCGGTGGGCAAACGTGGCCTGGGTCAGAAACTACTCGCAAGCTATAAAGGCCCCTACGCTCTTGTTGACAAGCTCAGTGGGGCAAACTATGGGCTGGCACGTCTCGCCGCAACTGGACGACGGTCCGCCAAGACTGATCTTGTACGCGTCGCTCGTCTGAAGCCCTTCACTCCGAGAACTTAACTGCCACGCCCGGCGGGCTTCGTCTAGGAGGGCAGAAATATTACGGCAAATGTAGCGCATGAGTCGAAGAAGTGTTGGCGGAGAACACGAGGAAGAGGAGGCCGATTTAACCACGATTCATCAAGCCCGCAATCGACTAGACCATCTAAGTCGACTACTGCCTCCGAGCAATAATGACCGATTAATGTGTTGAGCTTTAATGTCGCCCCCGTTTCGCATTACGCTTACTGTTAATAACGCCGTAGGGATATTTCTACAATGACTTGCGCGTAATGCATTCTTATAAAAACCGAGCAGAAAAGAAAGTTTTAAATGCATAGACAATATCAACCTTACATAACAATCAACCACACACGTAATCCTTCGGAAACTGCGCAGTTTTTTAAGTGCAGAAACTGGTGCACTACAATTCCAGTCTGGATGAGACGAGCGCAGGTGACTTTCTAATATTTTCTGATGGCCCGGCACTGTTGTTTTAGAGTTTGGGAAAATGCGAGCGCCAAACACAAAAACAAAACAACACCAAATCGCCAGTCAGCCCCGGACGCATAACTTTGTTATGCCGTAGTGATTACGCAGCGAAGCACGAAAATACCATCTCCTTGGAGCAGTGTGATGGATGATTACCTGACGCATAATTTCGTGATTCTTATGCTTCTTCAAATGGTTCTTAAATATAGCGCTCTGTTTTTGATTTGGTACAACAAACAACTTTCTTCTCTTTATACATTGGTTTACCTTTGCCTTTTGCACTTTCTGCGCACTGTGAGTTAAACTAAGGTGCGATGTGTTGATGCGGATATCGGTGAAGTTGCAGTCTATCATTAGCGCACGTTGCCATATGTCTCAGCCTCACGTACTTCTTGCCACAGCACGGCCCATTTGACACGTGCTTCACATATTATTTAACACGCTTGTCCTCCGTATCAATAACTTTGCATATTTCTCGTAACCTATTTCACACACAGAAGAGCAGATGTGGAAGGCCTCCAGCAATCTTCACCTTTGCGACATGCCACGTACAGTCAACCGCAAAAGTTTACGGGACGCAGGCTCCGCCAAGAAGCTGAATTCTCGCGAAGCTTGGTCACACAGCCTCGAATTAAATGTTCCAGCATGTAGTCGCCTTCGTCACCTACCCAGTGATTCATTAAATACGAAGTGCCATACCTTAACAGTGCAGGTATTAACAGTGCAGGTGCAGGTAGTGAACATGCTCGGAGCAGTGCGGGAAGAATGCTGTGAAGGTGCAAGCACGAACTGTCTAATTAAGAAAACTATTGCACGTACGAATCAGCGAGCGGGTCATGCGTAAGCTGATATTAAAGAGGGATCGAGAGATGGCGCGCCCATTCCGTGCGTTGAGCGCGGTATTGCACTCTGGCCGAGCGTTTCTTTTTAATCCCCCGTCTCCGCAACTCTCCGTCTCCTCTGTGTCTCTAATATGCCCGTCTTAACGTTGTCAGAGCGAAATTCATCGGTGCTACCATAACTGCTCATCTCGTTCTGCAGCTGTAGAGTCTTTATAGATGCTGCCGCTGCCTGAGCAGCAGTGGTGGCCGCTAGCAGACAAGGCGCCGAAAGATCTAGTCGCTGTCCTAATTGGTCGAAAACACTCGTAGCTTGCACATTGCCGAGAACAACCATTGAAATATTGAGTTTTATAGGGTTTGTTCGACTGCCGATGAGATAAGGCTGTCGATGTAATTACTACCTTTCGGCTCACCGACCTAGTGCTATGGTCTTTCGTTTTGGTCTTGCGAGTAGACGACTTCATTAAATACGGCCTAGTGCAGTATGCAGCTACTATTCCGTCTATCAATCTTGGTTTCACCCAAGTCGCACCTTTGCAGTGCTTTTCTCTCTGTGGTCTTATACATCCAGGAGGGGTGGGCTTTGCTGGCATATACCTCGATGTCCATGAACTGTATCATTCAACCTCATGGCTCAGAGGTTGTGGTGTTATGCTTTTGAGAAAGAGGTGGAAGGCTCAATGCCCGGTCATCGCGCCTCTATTCAGATGGGTGCAGTGTAAAGAAAGAAAGAAAGAAAGAAAGAAAGAAAGAAAGAAAGAAAGAAAGAAAGAAAGAAAGAAAGAAAGAAAGAAAGAAAGAAAGAAAGAAAGAAAGCAGCCACTCGTGTGCCATGCTTTGGATGCATGTTAAACAACTATACGGATTCGAAATGAGTGCGGAGGTCAAGAGCAAATAAATTTTCATAAAAAAATTCAGGCACAACTAATCTCACGATTTCTGTCGACGCTAATGCGATAAGGATTCTAACTACGTAGCGACACAACACACTAGTACGACAAAGAAATGACATTGGCCGAGCGACAAAGGCAGTATGACGACAACGACATGACAACGATGAGGTGACCATTCTTAAATGATGAAGGTGGTACGACGGCCAGTGACGATGACGACAGGAGGATAATGGGATGGCGACGAGTGTATGAAGACGATGGCGCAACGAGAAACAGACGACGAAGTAGGAATGAAGACGATTGCGGGACCACGACGGCGTGACAACGACGGCATGACAACGACAACATAATCACAATTGAACCACGACAGCATGAGTACAAGAGAATGGCGCAGTCGATAAAGCACTATGACGACGACGGCATGACGACAATGCAATGACCTTGGTGAAGTGATCATAATGGTAAAACGACCGCGTGAAACTGATGGCATGACTACAATGACTACAATGTGTGACGACGATGGCGTGACAATGGCGGCATGGCGTGAGTTGGAGGACGAAGTTAAAATGACTATAGAACGATCGTGACGGCATCACAACGACGGCACGGCAACGAATGCATGACGACGATTGTAGGGCAACAGCGCAATATCGACGCTGGCAGGACAACGGTGTGAGGTCAATGGGATGACGATGACTGTATGACGACAATGGCGTGACGATGACCGTATCATGAAGCTTGTATGACGACAATGGCGTGGCAACAACGGCATGACGAAATTCGTATAACTAAGAGTGACGGCAATTGAACAACCACGACGACATCAAGATGGCTTTGTGGCAATGAATGGATGATGGCTGTATGACGACAATGGCGTGAAGACGGCCGCATGACGTGAGTAGGATGACAAAGCTGGAACGACGACGATGCGACGACCATGACGGCATCACAAACACGAACACATACGTAGCGGCCCAAGTGATTAAGAAACTTGGGCTACTGAGTCGCTGTAGAATGCGCGATGAGGATGCCATGACAACAGTCAGCATCATTAAGTTAGAATGACGACGATAGAACTACCACAATGGCATCATGATCACGAGGTACCCAAGCTGGTAGAAAGCGTTTTGCCGCTGTGTCGAAGTAAGAGGCTAGATTAGCTAGATAGATAGATAGATAGATAGATAGATAGATAGATAGATAGATAGATAGATAGATAGATAGATAGATAGATAGATAGATAGATAGATAGATAGATAGATAGATAGATAGGAATTGGAGCATTTTCAGCGACTCTAAGGCAGCTCTACATTGCTTGCTTTCCGCCTTACTCCGAGGAGCCTATGAACAACCAGTACTACAAATTCGTGAGCTCCTTCATCGCCTCGTCGAGCAATGACACGACGTCACATTTCAGTGGCTCCCTAGCCACTCTGGCATCTACAGCCGTCTACATCCGCTAGACCCCTGTGTGCAACTTCAACCTCCACTTGGACTACGCCGACCCGGGACAACGGTACTTTACTGATTGTGGCTTCGCGTCGCATTTACGAAGTCGTTTGCTTTCCGCATCGGATGGGAGGATAGAGCTGCGTGTGACCACTGCGGAGACGAGGAAACTATCGAGCACGTTCTTTGTCCTTGTCCCCGATACAGCGCACGCAGGCAGTCACTCGCGACAGAACTGGCACGTCTTGACGACCGACCGTTTTCGGTGCAGACAGTCCTTGAACGCCCACTTATACAGTCGTCCCACCACGATACAGTGAAGGCACTCTTGAAATTTTTGCGTTCGAGTGGCCTATTGAAGAGACGAAGAAGTAGCTCTTGTGTGGAACACCGTTTTCTACTGCTCTCATTTTGCCACTATTTTTGCGTGTTTTCGGGAGGCGCCGCTCCCGAGACCTGTGGCGATGGAAGCGGAGTCAGCTAGACGTCCGGAGGAGACTGACGTCACAGCGTCAAGCGCTCCGAGGAAGCGCAATCACCTGATGAGCGACACGGACAGTGAGGACACCTTGCTGTACTACTCTGCTTCAGAAGAAGATCTGTCGGATGACGGCGACTACTTGACAGTTGTGAGGCAAAAAGGAAAGAGGAGAATCGTCACGCCTTCCTCGTCTTGAACAAGGACGACGGCGGCAACAAAGGCCAATGAAACGGCTCATACCATCCTCTTATTGCCCGAGACGCCAAGCGACAATCAGAATCGGCGAAACAGGCAAGCCATATCTGCCACACTGGAGGCTCTTGTTCCAAATGAGTTTACGGATATGAGAATTAACACCCGTAATAACATTCTCGCGGTTGATGTTAAGAACAGAGCAGCATTGGATATCTTGTGTACAGTGAAAGTGCTGGGCAAGATAAATGTTCGCACCATAATACCACAGCACAGCAATACTATATCAGGTGTGATTTATGATGTCGATCAGTCGATTGACGACAACGATCTGCCTATTTTGGTCAAACCCGCCACAGCAGATGTAACTATTATTGAAATCTGTCGCCTAGGAGATTCACGCTGTGTGAGGATAACCACGTGAAAGTTGCATTTTGCGTCATCCAGTGCGACCGTTCGTTCCAAGACCACTTCAGTGCCGTAACTGCTTGAAGATCGGGCATGTCTGCTGCATATGCGAAAATTCGACCGTGTGCGCAAGATGTTCTGAGCAGCACAGCGCTGATGCTTGCCGTGCGACTCAGTTCAAGAGTACCAATTGCTCTGGCCCCATGAAGCATCGTCGAAAGACTGCCCGAGACACAAAACAGAGCGGAAAGTCCTAAAACAAATGGTGATAGACAACTCAACTCACAGAGAAGCCGCCACAAAAGTGCGACGGCGTCGTGTCCACCGTCACCGCAGACGATCCTCGTCTACTAGAAATACTGATACCGTCGCAAGACAGACCCTACTTCCTGAGGCTAGAGCTCCCAAGGCGCTCACCCACACGAACAAAATGGTGTCTCATGAAGCAGTGAATACCTCTACTGCAAACGACTGGCCTGCACTTCCGACATTAAGTCGTCCAGCCCAACAAAGGTTGACGGTAGACTACCGACGCACCAATGAGGGCGCAGATGACGTGCGAGGTCAAGACAAGCAAGTAATCGCCATAATAAAATCCCTAATGAAAGTCATTCGAGTGTTGATAAATGGCATACAGACGCCATCAGCTCGAGGTGCACTACAACTGCTGGACGGCCTCGATCTGGTTCTTGCGAGTCTCGAGCAGCAGGCACAATGGCTCTACCGCGTCAGCCGTTCTTCAGACAAGTCAAGGAAGCATCTATTATGCAATGGATGCACGTGGCCTGAAATCCCTCATTGATTTTCGCCATTACGTTTTCAGCAATCGATTCCCCATTGTTCTCGTCTGTGAACCGAAGCTACAGGAACCCGTCCGGATCTCAGGATATGAACATCACGATGATCGACTCGTAATGACATTAGCAAAGTGATCATCTACACACGCTGTGAACTGACTTACGTTGTTCATCCAGTGCGGCCACATGACAGTACCCAGTATAAGTGTTTGACCGTGAAAAAACAAAAACTTGCGTTTACTTCGGGCGCTTACCTTTCTCCATCAAGTCGTTTCGATAGGCAGAAACTGATTGACATTATAGATGCGACACCTGGTCCATGGATTGTTCTTAGGGACTTCAACGCGAATCATTCGCTTTGGGGAAGCAACAAGATAAATTCCAAAGGAAGAAACCTCGTGTCCTTTGCTTGCGACCATGAACTTTATTGTCTAAATGATGGCAGTTCCACGTTTCTGCGCGGCCGGACGTACAGTATTTGTCTAGACTTAGCTTTTGTTTCGCGATGCCTCACTCGCTGCGTCCATTGGTTCGCAGATATAGAAACCCACGGAAGCGACCACATGCCAACCTACCTGAAGATAAAAGGACTCACCAAATCCGTTCCATCAAATTTTAAACAAACAATAGATTGGTCCGTGTTTAAATCACTTATGGAAGACGCATGCCACGAAGGCATTTCGTCCACACTAGAATTTGAGATCGCCAAGGCTATGCAGGATGCTATGCGTTCATTTCGGCCATTAGAGAAATACACAGATTTTGATTCGGAAATACAGAGCCTCCGTGCAATCCGCCGGCGAGCGGAGCGACGGTACAGAGGGACCAAATCGTTCTACGACCTTGTAGAGGCCAGACGCATTCAAAAGAAAATTCAGCGTCGCCCTGCTGTACTGCAATATCAACGCTGGAAATCGTTTTGTGAGTCTCTCGACCCGCGTAAACCTCTGCCGGTTGTCTGGAGAACAATCCGTGGACTTCGAACAGCTCCTCAACAGTGTCGTCCATTTCAATCTCTAGCCCTACATCCAGGACGCCGAGAAATTGAGGTAACCGAAGATTACTGCACAAGGATCGCGGGTCCGGCGCTCGCGTATTCACCTTGCACACCTATTTCCATTGTCCCCCCTTGCTCCAGAGATCCTCGTATGGACGCTCCTTTCTCCATCGAAGAACTGGAGGCCGCACTTGCTGGGTGCGGGCGATCTTCGTCACCAGGACACAATGGCATCACATACTCTGCGCTTGCAAACCTTGGTCAAGAGGCCAGAGATGCCCTTCTTGGCATATACAACGCATCATGGCGTGACGGCCTGGTCCCTACAACGTGGAAATCCAGTCGGCTGGTGTAATTGTTATCTTACCGTCCAATAGCACTAGCCAGCTGTGTCGGCAAGGTAATGGAGAGAATGATCCTTCCACGGTTAGAATGGTACTTGGAATTTTACAACGTCTATCCAGAGGTAATGGCTGGTTTTCGAGGCGGCCGCTCGTCAATAGATAGCGTTATCGACCTTGTAACATACGTGAAACACCAGAAACATTTGAAACGAATAAGTGCGGCCTTATTCCTTGATGTTAAAGGTGCGTACGACAATGTAGACCATCATGCAATTCTGGCCGCCTTAGAAGCTGTAAGGATTGGTGGACACACCTTTCGCTGGATAGGCAACTATTTGAATGACCGATCTTTCTTTATCTTCACTGAAGACGGACCAACGCCGCCTAGCTATATCAGTGGTGGTGTACCGCAAGGCGGAATACGCAGCCCTACCCTTTTCAACATGGTGCTCGTTGGTCTCGCTGATTCGTTACCACAAACCGTTCAGCTCTCCGTATATGCAGACGACATTTGTATATGGGCTTCAGGCGTGACACATGTACAAGTCCGCGCAGGACTTCAGAAAGCCTCAACGGCTGTGTCAACAAACCTAAGAAGACAAGGCCTGCAGCCTTACGCTGAGAAATGTGCGCTCGTTTCTTTTACTCGCAAAGCGCTGGCCCCGTATGCTTTGCGGATTAATGACCAAATTATACGATATAGACGAACGCACCGATTTCTTGGCGTCATCATTGATAGGCGTCATCGTTGTCTTGGAGCCCTCACATCTTGTACATGACAAAGCGTTTGGCCGCGATTGTGGACCTTCTTGCGTTTCTCAGCGGGAAGTCCTGGGGCGCAACAGTACCGTCAATGTTGCAACCATATAAAGCAATGTGTTTGGGCTTCCTGCGGTACAGCTTACCTGTACTAGGAAATACATGCACTACGAATATCCGCAAGCTCCAGAGCGTGCAAGCCCAAGCTCTCAAGACTTGTCTCGGTCTCCCCAAAACTACGTCATCGATTGCGACAGTGGCAATAGCCACAGACGCTCCTTTCACAGTCTACATTGATACAGATGTCCTCATTCTACACATCCGACAGCTGACTCGGATTCCCTTCATCCATCTTGCTTGCTTGCCAGCAAAAGGCCACTTTACACTTTTGCCAAAACTATTGTAAGACATCAGCCCTACTTGCCATCAGAATTTACGCCCGCTACACGATTATCAGATCCATTGTGGTGTCTGCACCGGCCGCAAGTGCATCTGACAATTCCAGGAATCAGAAAGAAAGCTGGAGCGCCATTGCAAGCTTTGAAACAAGCAACTTTGGAGCACATTCCCAACGTGCACAGATTCCGGCAGCATGTATACACAGATGGTTGAGTAAAACTGCACAGCTCTGCTGCTGCAGTCATCATCCCGGAGAAATCTGAGGAAATCAAATTAAGAACTTCATATGTGACCACGTCGACGGGTGCAGAACTCGCGGCGCTTCGTGCTGCACTTGATTTCATTAAGCAGAGCGCACCGCAACGCGCCACGGACCCAATGAACAAGTGGCCTCAGAAATTCCGCACATATATAATCAAAGCCATGACAAGGGACACAACATAATCTTTCAGTGGCTTCCAGGACATTGTAACGTCAGCGGGAATGACCACGCCGACGAAGCCGCCCGATCTGCACAAGAAAGTGGTCAACGAGTCTTCATTCCGCTTTCGCGAACAGACGCTGCGACTGGGCTGCGATTGATGTCCCGTGACTGTACTTTGCCCCCTGTGGGCCTCAAATGTTTTCACCATGTGTCGGTTGCGTTCGTTGTCTCCGGACGTACGGATGCACTTCCCGCCTGGGTTACCATGAACAGACCATGCTCTACCGTATGTGGCTAGGCGTTGCCTTTAGGAACTCATGCTTTCCTGATTGGAATGGCCAACAGCCCCACGTGCGACACATGCAACATCGACGGGACGCTCGCACATATTGTATGTGTCTGCCCATGATACAGTGCTCAGATACAAGTGATGTGCAGAGTACTGGACCAGTTGGACAATCGTCCACTATCAGAACTAAAAGCTTTAGGCCAATGCTCCGAAAGAACATCCGCGTTGAAGGGCTTACTTGCGTTATTAAGGTTCCTGTGGTCTGCGGCGTTTCATGACAGACTCTAAGAATGCCGTCCCCTACCGCTCCGTAGTGTACGCGCTTTGTTCGTGCTTCTCTCGCTTTCTTTATCTCTCCCCCTTCCACTCTGCTTCTCTTGTATCCCCCTTAACCCTTCTCCCTGCGCAGGGTAGCCAACCGGAACTACCTCTGCTTAACCTCCCTGCCTTTCTCTGCATTATCTTATCCCCCTCTCTCATGGACATTCACGACCTTCCCTATCTTTTTTCGTTTCTTTGCTTTTTCTTTGCGATGTTCTTTTGTATTTCATTTGCCCTTACTCTTCCCCCAGTGCAGAGTAGCAAACCAGAATCTTATCCAGTTAACCTCCATGCCTTTCCCACTCCGTTTATCTCTCTTAGATAGATAGATTGAAAGCGCAATGTATAGATTCAACACGCCTGAAGTAGGCAAACAATGCTAATCGCAAATAAAGAAACTCGGTGCCCTTCCACTCTGTGAAGAATGATGACCAGCGAAGCTGTGTATGTGGGCCCCTTAATGGCGAACTGCACCTCCTCCGCGACTCCGCCCAGCATTGCACTATCCTCGGAATCGGCCTACATATGGGGAGGGCTTAACGCCTGCTTCACCTCCGCCGCGGGTCGGCCCGGCATTGCACTATCTCTGGGATCGCCCCACCTATGAGGAGTTTTTTGCTTGCCACGCCAACAACGACACGTAAATTTCTTTGGAGGGTAGAGGTATACAGCTTCGCTGTAAAAAGTTCACTTGCTAGGATTCATAATGCTTTTCAAATAATTAAAGAAACCTACCGGACGTACTTCAGTGGAAAGAACTGCGTATTAAAGGCGACCAGGTAATGCTAATTGTGTTGCTGTCAGAAGCCCGTTTTATTCAAGCTCTAAATAACTGCTTTCGCAACATACATAATATTTAAGTAATTGCCATCGTGTGAGCCCAAGCGGATGCCACATACATGAACAGCAGGCCGTTTGTCTGCTTCAAGAATATGTTAAATAAATCTCTCAATATTCTTAATATTCATTATGGTCGGAAAATTTGTTACCGTCAAGGAATGTTATATGCCATGTTTCAGAGAACTGCTACCACTGGCCTTGGCTTTTGAAATTGCCTGTGAAGCTCATGAGCCTAATTTATGCCAACCCCATCGCAGACATGACGAAGAAGGCGGAAGAGATCATCCAATACCGTCGTAAAAATCCAGAGGTTTGTGATACGCCTCTTGTTTTGCACATCTTGTTGAAAAGTGTGGAGTGACGAAAGGGGTGCCGTGACGGAAAGGCTTAGTATATGGTATTGTCATAAAGCCCGTGTTAAGTCGCTTGTGAAACGGGTGCAGTTGGTGCCTTATATCAAGAAAAACTCCCTGATTCGTATCAACTTGCTGCCGGGAATCAAGAACTTGGTGTGATTGCTCACAAATAACCTTAAAGCGTCGGTGGTTATAACGCGTTTATTTCCAAGACAAACAGCATGTCGCTCGCTGTAAAGCAAGGAGATAGCAGTTACTGCCATTAATGGGTTGTTTTATAAAAGAACGGCGTCGAATCTTCCATGATTTGTATCGAAGATCGTGTATTGGTGGATTCACGTCATGTCCGGCGAATTTCGAGAAGACAATGTCCGGCACAGGCAGTTTCCAACAAACAAAAAAGTGAAGAAAATCTACTGGGGCAGGAACTCATCAATTGAAGATTGTCATATCGTGCGTAGCATTCTTTGGAATGATTTGTTATGAAGCTGATACTCTACCCTTGAAACCAGGACTGGCTTATTTTACCAATAGTTTGGGCCATAAAGGAGGAGGAGGAGTAGATGTTAATGAAGAGAAAGGGGAGAGTTCGGCCTGGAGAGCGTGTCTCTAGACTACTACTCCTCACTGGGGAAAGGGGAAGTGGTAAATAGAGGGAAAGGGAGGTGGCTGGTTCATATTTTATGGTATAATGGGCTACTATACATATACGTTGTCCAATACGCGGATGCGCGCTGTTGACACAATACAGGCAAGAGTGATCTTGTCCACACAAAAAGTTACCGCGCAAACACATTTCGCATTGTCTGCACGTCATATAGGTTCTAGATGCCATCGTCTAAACCAGTCTCACGTAGAAAGTTCAAAAGTGACTTCATCGCACGTTGGGCGTAGTCAAATCTTCTCCAAAGGAGCGGGAGTCCAAGCAGTCAACACTAGACTTAAGTGTTCTTCGCTCGGCCGCATATTGAGAGAACACGCAAAGTACGTGAGCTATTGTCTCGAGAGTGTGACAGACACTAGTCAGGGTCCCGTGCTTGTCCAATCTAGTGAAGGCATCAGTGAGTGTACGCCACACCGAGCCGTAATCGATGGATGAGTGTTTCCTGGCCTCTCCAGAAACGAAGTGGAAGCCGGAATCGCAAAGCACAGTCAATTCTATGGAGGTGCTCTTGCTGGTGTTCGGGATTGTCCAATTTTTGCGCCATAAAAGTTTCGATGGAGTTAGGGAGCAAGGCGTTGATATCATGCCGCGAAAAATGAATTTCTATAATGTTTCCTTCAGTGTGCGCCTTTTTTTTCCTTTCGCGTCACCCTGTTCAATTCCAGCCATTCCACAATGTCCAAGAATCCACTACAGCAAGATGGTATGCCCGGATTGGGGCCCCTCAGAAAGCAGTGACATGATATCATAAACAAGAGGACTATATGCGGTTCTGTGATTCATATAATTGCTGATGAGTTGCAGTGCTGGTTTTGAGTCACAAGCACTGTCCATTTCTCGAGGCCGTAGAGCTTCCTACAATAATTATTAGAGAAAACTCGACTGGTGCTGCGATCGTTCAGCCGCCATGGGAATGATGGTTAGTACAATCATGGATTTGTCCGATATTCGTGCTTGTGGCTTCAGACGTTCTTGTGGAATTGTTTATTTAGCTTTATCTGCCTTCATTGTCTTAAATTTCTAAGCAATCTATATCATCAGAAGCCAACAAACACTGACACTAAGGACAACATAGGGGAAATTACTTGTCCTTAATAAATGTAATGTAGAAACAATAAATTAACGGAAATTAAAGTGGATGAAAAAACAACTTGCCGCAGGTGGGAACCGAACCCACAACCTTCGCATTTCGCGTGCGATGCTCTACCAATTGAGCTACCGCGGCGCTGTTTCCCCATCCACTTTCTTGTGTAGTTATGCATACTAGTAGATCCTGGGAGTGTTAGCCAGCGCCATCGCTCACAGACCTTGGCGGAGGACGTGGAACGTCCTTGTTGCCGCAGGCGTCACGAGAACGTGATCTTTTTGTGTGAAGGCAACTGGTCAATAAACCCACATATGCTACCTGAAGGCATCAATGTTGCCGGATTCGAGATCCTCGTTATGTAATAAACGAGAAGAAAGGGAGTTAAACCGAGGGGCCCGATTATTATTAGTCATATCATGAGAAGCCAACAAACACTGACACCAAGGACAACATAGGGGAAATTACTTGTCCTTAATAAATGTAATGTAGAAACGATAAATTAATGGAAATTAAAGTGGATGAAAAAACAACTTTGCGCAGGTGGGAACCGAACCCACAACCTTCGCATTTCGTGTGGATTCGGTTCCCACCTGCGGCAAGTTCTTTTTTCATCCACTTTAATTTCCAATTAACTCCCTTTCTTCTCGTTTATTACATAACGAGGGTCTCGAATCCGGCAACATTGATGCCTTCAGGTAGCATATGTGGGTTTATTGACCAGTTGCCTTCACACAAAAAGATCACGTTCTCGTGACGCCTGCGGCAACAAGGACGTTCCACGTCCTCCGCCAAGGTCTGTGAGCGATGGCGCTGGCTAACACTCCCAGGGTCTACCAGTACGCATAAATACCCAAGAAAGTGGATGGGGAAGCAGCGCCGCGGTAGTTCAATTGGTAGAGCATCGCACGCGAAATGCGAAGGTTGTGGGTTCGGTTCCCATCTGCGGCAAGTTGTTTTTTCATCCACTTTAATTTCCGTTAATTTATCGTTTCTACATTACATTTATGAAGGACAAGTAATTTCTCCTATGTTGTCCTTGGTGTCAGTGTTTGTTGGCTTCTCATGATATGACTAATAATAATCGGGCCCCCTCGGTTCAACCCACTTTCTTCTCGTTTAAGCAATCTATAGTGGTATGAATGAAAAAGAACTCTATGAACACGCATAATCGCTACTAATTGCAGCAGTTCAGCCTGTGAGGTGACTAAATCGAAACGCGCTTAGCGCCTCAATGGGCTCGGTAGCCCTCAAGAATATTGTGAGTTCTCGGCCACTTGTGGATGCATGCGTCCGTGGCGTAGAGTGGTTTCAATATCGGACCTCGGCACTGGATTTCTTGCGTCCGAATCCTGCTATCGGACAGTATTGATGGCGGTAATTTATTTATAAGTATTTATATCAAAGTATTTTGTTTAAAATGATGAGCGTACAATGTAGCGAAGTCATTTGAAGCCAAAAGGGTGAAGTTTAGGCAAATCGATGTATTAACCATCATTCCCATGCTGGCTGAACCACGCCGCTTGCAGGTCTCGTAGACACCAGCGCCAGGGTTTCCTATGGTAGGAAATTTTATGGTTTGGGCTTCGGGTGCATGCGTAACGTCACTTGGCTGCTTTCTCACAAAATATGGCGCTGTAGGCTCGTGCGCCCACAAGCAGATGGCGGTAGGCGTTGAAAAGCTCCTCTATTTAGAGAAAGTCACCTATTCAAACCTAGATGGCGCTACTGGTTTTTCGAGACACCAAACTGAAGGGCCAATGGAATGGAGAAGAAAATGAACCCGGGCAACTAGCCAAAATAATGCTACGCTTTAAAAGAGCAGAAAATGTGGTACCAAATGGTTTCATTTGCAGGAACTTTCACTCTATTTCTGCATGTTGGACAAGCCCGTGTGACTAGAACGTAAGTTTGCAGCTAACCATAAGATACATGCATGTAGCAGATTTGTCATTCTTGGACATTTATTGGAAGCCAAATTAAAAGGTAAAGTTTAACGTGTTAAGATATTCTAATAGCTTGCCTCATTGATTCGCTTCATTTGATTTTCGCTCAGGTATTATTGCCCGCGCGTTCACTCTTCACTCATGATTTCACACCTTTACCTGCCACGTGCACAACTCGCTTTGCAACGTTGACGGTCCATGTCTCCAAATAACTCAGCATGCGGTAGCACTAACTTGCTCTTTTTCAAGTTACAGTGAGCGTAAGCTCGAAATATTATACCGGTTAATATATCGTTACTACAAACAGGAAGCTCGTTTATGTGCCTATATTCTGTCCAGTTGTATAATAAAAGAGGAATTACATTTCACTGGAGAATCGTACGTGGTTGGTAAAATCATTCCTGGAGGTCCAACAGAAGCTTTAGACCTTAAGGCTACCTAATTTGTCTGCTGGTTACATATTTATTTTCCAGGTGAAAGTACCGGACATGGCTCAGATGCTTCTTGATGGTCTTCTCCGCGCAGAACGTTCGGATGCGGAAAAAAGCTTGGCCAAAGCACACAGTACAGGTACAGTGTAGACTTAATGGGATATTTTCCCGAAGTCATTGAATTAATAAAGACGCATAACAGCATCCGTCGATATTAAATAAAAAAAAAGATACGCTCTCACTTAGTAAATAAATACGGGAAGATTAGACTTCTTTTGTATAAGAGTATTTGTGTCTGCCAAATACTTGGAAAGAATGTTGAAGCATGACCTCATTAAATGAGCCGCGTACTTACATATTTTATGTACAAGTTTCTATTTTCTAAACACCGCATTCTTTGGGGCGTATCTCGCTTGGTGAATATCTTACCTCTCCAAAAGCAAGAAGAGAGAGGTTTGACCGAGGGACCCGATTTTTATTAGTCATGTCATAAGAAGCCAACACACTCTGACACCAAGGACAACATAGGGGGAATTAGATGTGCTTAATAAGTGAAATGAAGAAACGATAAATTAATGGAAATCAAAGTGAATGAAAAAACAACTTGCCGCAGGTGGGAACCAAACCCACAACCTTCGCATTTCGCGGGCGATGCTCTACCAAATGAGCTACCGCAGCGCTGTTTCTCCATCCAGTTTCTTGGGTATTTATGTGTCCGAGTAGAACCCTGGGACTGTTAGCCAGCGCCACCACACATAGACCTTGGCGGCGGACGTGGAACGTCCTTTTTTGCCGCAGGCGTCACGAGAACGTGAACTTTTTGGGTGACGGCAGCTGGTCAATGAACCCACACATGCTACCTGAACGCATCAATGTTGCCGGATTCGAGACCCTCGTTATGTAATAAACGAGAATAGAGGGGGGTTGACCGAGGCGCCCGATTTTTATTAGTCATATCATAAGAAGCCAACAAACACTGACACCAAGGACAACATAGGGCAAATTAGATGTGCTTAATATGTGAAATGAAGAAACGATAAATTAATGGAAATCAAAGTGGATGAAAAAACATTCACTTTGATTCCACTCCGAAAGCAGCTACAGGAATAGTCAGTTACGAACTGGCTTGAAGGATTCCCCCTCCAGCCCTGAAAAACATTCGGAAATCGCACTCTTCAGAAACTAGAGCTAACTGCATCCTGTGGGGAAAACGAGTGTCAGTAGTCTGTATTTTCGGTGAAGTTTTGTTTGTAAGCTATGTGAGTAAGTCGCGGCGGTGGCGCAGACTGTCGTGCCAAAAACAGCTTTTCTCGCTTCTAGTTGACAGCAAGTGGAAGGTACCAATCTTCGATTTTGAAAGTGGCCCCAAAGGCTCTTGTCCCTGCGAATATTTTACTGTGGAAATATCTCCATGAATGTCTAAGAAATTAAAAATTATAATCAACTTCGCAGGGGCAACGAGTCTGAATATAATAAACTTCTATCAGAGAACACTTAACAAAATAGTAATTGTCGACCAATATTTTGCTGGAACACATTGAAAAGTTTTGAAGTGAGCTGGTCAAAGTGAGAGTCCATCAAGCGTCGAAAGCAGGCTACACGGGCTCTATACTCATAACTGGCGCAGTGGCAAAAACTAACTCTAAACGTCCGAAATAAAGTCCACAACACGAGCTACTCAGTGCATATCTGGAGTGGTTACTGTTTCGAAGTGCCCTTTAAGTATACAAAAGGCTGAGACGAGTACGTTTGAAAAGCCGTCGTGAAAGTTATCTCATTGCGATTCCAGTGACTTGCGCCTGTGTAAAATAACTAGAGGTGTGCGAATATTCATAATTTTCTGAAACAATGGAATAATTAATGCTTGCTATTTGAATAACATTCAATTCGGACAAAAATGTATTCACGCTTCTCGCATATTCGTTGCTGTTCGAATAAAAGTGACAACAATCCTTAGTGAAGCCGCAGTGGAGACAGACTGATGCGAGTGAATGCTGTTGAAAATAATTTTGGGTCATGAGATTTTTGTTGTTGTGCAAAAGCAAAACTTAGCGAACGCATACCACTGCTAACTTCTACTCAGTGTTTTGCAGTCCTTAATTAGCAATGTTTAGTTTGCTTTGCAGCTTCAATACGAATTGTCGCGACCATTTGTCCAGATTAGTTTATTATTGGACATGTATCACCCTGTTTAACTCCCTTTAAATCACTGTGCACTTCTGTACACTGTGCACTACAGAAGTGCAGGCCTCTCTCCTTGAACAAACTCAACAATCTACATGCATCTGGTGAAGTGCAGCTTTCTTGTTTCATTACTGTTATTGTTAATTGTGTGCCCATTAACTGAAAGCAATTGTTTTTCAACTACAACGTCTTCAATTAACCGGACATGCCAAGTAGTCTGTTTCATTTACAGAACAGACTCAACACAAGCTTTATATTTCACAAAGATGAAAAAATACTCGATATTCGATTCGATGTTCCAAGACAATTTTTCTCGATTTTCTTATTTGATTCTATTCGACAATTTCTCGATTCGAACACCCCTGAAGATAACGTTTACTTCTTCTGTAACCTTAGTATTTACTTTCTCTCCGTAGCTCCTCTGCCTCGCGAAACTCTGAACGAGCTGTCCACAAACTGCATGACAATATTCGTTGGCGGGTGAGTTTCAATACGTGCCAAATGAGACCGAAGAAAAAAATTAACGCACACATTCTATTGTGCTTATTTTGAGCGCAGATATGATACGACACGACTGGTGTTGACCTACTGGTTTTACGTTATGGGAAGACATCCAGATATCCAAGAAAAAATGCGCCATGAGGTTCTTCAAGCTTTTGAAAAAGAGGTGGGTTTCTGTTGCACCATTTGAATTAAAATATACAGATTTGATTGCCACGTACGAAAGCCTAAGCGAAACACTTGCGCGAAAAAAGTTTTCACTATCCACACTCATTTTGCTTAACCTTGTACCTTGATATTCTTTGTTCTTGATCTAAAATTCGTTATTTGAGCCGCCGAAGAGGAGCTGACGATTCTACATAAGTATCAGCACCTCCCACAGCTATTACAGTGTTTGTTACGATTCCACATCTTACATTTTAGACCAAGTCACTCGTAGTTATATTTTGCCTAATAACCAAATTTTGGCAGCATAAATCAGAATCGTGCCTAAGAAATATGCCCATCGTGTTCATTCCTTTGTCACGCCTTGGTCATGGAACAGCACGACGTAACCTAGGAAAAGGAGTCGAACCAACTGTCATAGGCTTGAAGCCCAGCGTTCCAAGCCAAATATGCTACTAGCAGCGGCCACAGCTTTGTGAAGAAGCCGGAATTTAGATTAAACCAATTCGGCCTCATTGAGTAATTATGTGCACACACACATTCACAAGGTGTCATGGTACACCACGCAGCAACATAAAAGTGCAAATGATGAGCCACCCTTCAGTGCCTGCATTACAGGTTTAGATGTAATACGAAATGAGTGCAACTCGACAGCTTTCATTGTTGTAATCTTGTATTGAATAAATCTGCTGTTTTTTATGGTGTCATTAAAGTACAACCGTGGCACCATTTGTAATGTATATCTACGAGTATAGCAGAATTATTGCCCAAAATTTCGCCGTCACTAGTTTAGTTCGGAAATAGGGAGCCGCATGGAGCGTAAAGATACTTAATTGCATTGCACTACGTAACGAAGAATGTTTTTATGAATCAAACTATTTTATAGAATTTCAATCACTATTGAAAATAAGCCTAAGCGCAATGTTGATAAATGACCGCATTAATGATGATTATGATTATTATTATAATTTAATGGCATCCCCTTTGAAACGTGGCCGTGGCAAATAGTGACCTAGCCTGCTTGATTTAGTCACATATGCTGTACGTGTTTTTCGTTCTAGCATTTCTGTATACACCTCCATAATCTTTTTTTCTCCGTTTTTCTCAAAACTTCTCTGCCTTGTATCACTACCTATGCTTGTAACGGATCCAGTTGTATCAATCTCTTCCCTGTTGTTTTCCCACCAATATTCTAAATAGATCTTGCTTATCTCGACTGTTGACCGGTTGATGCTTCTGTCCGCTTTAAATAGAAGCGCTTCTGGAAGGTGCGCATTACCTACGGGTCTCACTGGGTGGTTTCCTTCGAATTTAATTAGGATGGGCAGAGTGGTCTCCGTATTTTTGCTGCAGCATACACATGCCTCACCTTGTTGCGAATATTTGCTCCGGAATGTCTCTGTCCTTAGGCTACCAGCTCGAGCCTCAAATAGCAAGACACTGTCCTTGGCATCACTGCAAAGGTTTTCCCTTCTAACTTTTTCCGTCCTATTCTTGTAAATCTCCAGGACCTTTAAAGACAATTCCATTCTTTACCTGCTTCAGCCGTTTTGAGCCTATCTACGAGTCAGCAGGCGAATGAGAAAAACTTTGCCCCTATTCTTTATTTCTTTGCTAAAAGACTGGTCCGATCTTATCTGCCCGCAGATCCGCGGCAATGCGCTGCTCTCAGTTGTTGAAGATGCCGGTTGTGCTTCCCACAGCGTAATAATATAATAATATTTGGGGTTTTACGTGCCAAAACCACTTTCTGATTATGAGGCACGCCGTAGTGGAGGACTCCGGAAATTTTGGCCACCTGGGGTTCTTTAACGTGCACCTAAATCTCAGCACACGGGTGTTTTCGCATTTCGCCCCCATCGAAATGCGGCCGCCGTGGCCGGGATTCGATCCCGCGACCTCGTGCTCAGCCGCCCAACACCATAGCCACTGAGCTACCACGGCGGGTCCCACAGCGTATGAGCAACGAAGTGTTATTCATTTTCAACGAATAAAAGGACGAGCGCGTCTCGAAATCCACAGGGAATGCAGCCCACGTATGGGGAAATGTGTCTCGCTTTGAGTAGTGTGAGCTGGTGGTGTTGTAGGTTCGCAAAAAAAAAGGCCCTGTGAAGATTTGTATGACAATGAGCGCTCAGGGAGGCCGCTTAAGACGCTGACTGACGACAACATGGCGCAGGGGCATTTCAAGTTTAGTGCTGCGATGGGAAAAATGTCTGAACCGTTGCGGAGACTCTGTAAAAAGAGTGTAAGTTGCGTAGTATAGTACATATGTTTGTAATCACCTGTATGTACCTTATTTTGGCTAATAAAAAATAGGGGCAAAGACCTGATTTCCCTCGCGTCCGTCCACCCACTCACCTACTGATCCATCCATCCATCCATCCATCCATCCATCCATCCATCCACCCATCCATCCATGCACCCGTCCATCCATTCATTTATCCATCCATCTGCCCATCTATCTACCATTCCACCGACCCTGCCATCAATCCACCTACCCTTCCATCCCTCCATCCATCCATCCATCTGTCCGCCGTCCGTCCATCCTTCTTCCTACGCTGAACGAGTGGCCTAAACTGTGCACTTATACTTCGGTCACTAGGTATATACTCCTGGTCGCGATGCCGTTGTGGTCGTTACATCGTCGTAATTCCAGCTTCGCGATCTTACTCTCATCACGCTGCCGTAGTCGCGCCTTCTACACTCACCCAGTGGCCCAAGTTATCTAATAACTTGGGCCACTAGGTATTGGCTCATGGTCGTGATGCCGTCGTGGTCATTCCATCGTCCCAATTTTAACTTTATCATCTGATTCTCGTCCTGCCGTCGTCATCACGTCCTTCTCGTCATACATTCGTCGTCGTCCCATTGTCTTCATGCCGTTTTCATGCCACGTCGTCATTGTGTCGTCGTCATATCGTAGTCGTCATGCATTTGTTGTCATACCATCGTCATGATGCCGTCGCGGTCGTTACATCGTCACCGTTCTAACTAAAACATACGATTTTCCTAGTGCCATCGTCGTCACACAATCGTCATAAGGCTGTCGTTTCACCATCCTCATCACTTCGGTAACGTCGTTCCATTGTCGTCATCACTTCGTCATCATACCGCCTTCCTCAATCCATCCATTTCATTCCTTTTCATCATACTATTGTAATCATGCTGTCGTCATTCAATTCTGATTATGCCGCCGTTTTTATGCCATCATATTCATTGCGTCAACGTTCGACAGACGCTATCATGCTTCTCTTTTCGTAATGTCGTCATCATGCTGCCGTGATCGTGCCGTCGTAGTCATATCAGCTTGTTCATCCGGTTGCCGTTATACCATCATCGACCCGCCATTGTCGCGATAAGGTCGCCGTCATTTCATTCTCCTAATGTCGTCGTCGTCAAGCTGCTGTCGTTAATCATTGCATATTTTATAAATTGGAATGTCATTGTCGTCATGCTGCAGTCATTATACCCCCTTTCTCGTTCTATCGATCTCATTCCTTCTTCGACATTGCATCCTCACTACGCCAGTGTCATACAGCCGTCATCGCGCCGCCATGGTCATGGGTGACCTTACCCACCATGGTTGCTTAGTGGCTACTGTGATCGGCTGCTAAGCACGAGGTCACGGGATCGAATCCCGGCCACGGCGGCAGCATTTAGATGGGGCCGAAGTGCGGAAACACCCGTGTACTTAGATTTATGTGTACGTTGAAGGGCCCCTGAAACGGTTTGGACAAATTTTGTAGGCGCGCAGGGAAAAGCCACAGCTCATCATTCGCACCAAAATTAGTGAGAAGCGCCTCATATTAAGACAGCTATGGACGATTGCAAGTTACCCCCTCCATAGCCATACATTTTCTCCTCTACTCGTTCGCCGAGTGATGGGGGCTAAGCTCCGCCTTCACTGGCTCTGCGTCTTGATGGCACGTCGTGTCGTCTACTTCCGGTTCTCTGGGAGCGAGCGCGCGAAGCCTCTCCATCCTCTCCGGCAGCTGCTTGGCAGTCCACCTCAAGCAAGAGCAATAGAAGCAGCGTGCGTTGCGAGCATTCTGTCGCAGAGCCGAACGTGTCTGGTATTTCGGTAACCACAGGGGAGCTGGGCGTGTCCAAGGATGGGTGGAGGAATAAACTCAAGCTGATGAAGCAACTTTATTAGCGTAGGCGTTGGTGAGCGGCCTGATCGGTCTGCACTGTCCATCCAACTGTTGGCGCAGAGCTTAACCAGCCAAACAAAGCGCTAATATTTCTTTAACCAAGTGTAAAACATTTTAAAAAATTACAAAAACGGCATGGTAACAATTACGCTCCTGCGAAAAATTTGCACCAGCAGCAAAGAATACACTTCGTTACTGCTACTGTGTTTGGTTTAGCTCTGTGCCACCAGGTGGCTGCACCGTGGAGATCATTCGCGTTGCCGCTCCTAATGTTCCGGTGAAACGGCACGGTCAAGTGGCCAGGCCCTGTCCCCTCGCTTGTGTTTACCCGAATACCGGACTGGAATTCTAAGGTGTAAAGTGGCGACCGCGAACGCGCAAATCCTGGCGCCGATCGGATAACGACAGTTCGATGCGCTACAGTCACTCCGCTCATCTGCTGCCCTGCAGAGGGACACGAGGTCGCAGCTTGACATATTGCCAGTCACTACGTTTGCAGCCCACAACGGAACAAAGACGAATCATGGTGCTTGCGAAAAGACGGACCGACGCTGACCGCAAACTCTCGTCAAGACGGAGCACGTTGTAACATAAGCAGATAACACTTGCTGTGTGCCGGAAGTGTTTAGGTGTAGTGAAAAATTGTTCTTCGGCATTCTCTTTCTGTTACTTTCTTTTTTATTGAAACAAATTAACTAACATTCCGACTATTGCAAACATCATTTGTTCACCACAAAGTTGGAAAAATTATCGACGACGCGCCCTGGGCAGCCACTCAGATTGCTCGCCCTACTGACGTCATTGGGACAACTTACGTCAAATGAATAGGGGCGGCTGAAAATTCAGCCGAGCAGTGTGCTGCAATCGGCAGCGATGCACATTCTTCAAACCTTATAATAAAGTGCACGCTTTACGCGGAGCACTTAGATGCGTCACTCAATGATCAGAAGGACCTACTCTAACGACTCAGTATACGTTTGTACAAATTTGTCAAAATCGTTTCAGGGTCCCTTTGCAGAACCCCAGGGGGTACAAATTTCCGGAGTCCCCCACTACGGCGTGCCTCATAATCAGATCATGATTTTGGCACGTAAAAACCCATAATTTATTTGATTATTGGATGACCTTGGCAATCGCAGTCGTACCAAAATGAGACGATATCCCAGGATGTGGCATATAGCCGAAGCAACGAAAATGTCAGAATTTCCGCTACACATATTAAATAAATGCGACTTCATGAATAAGGTTTCTTGTTACGCTGCAGGAATGCTATTGACATTACCACGAACAGTCATCGTGAGATGAGTTCTGCAGTAATTTTTGTTTGTTTCCATTCCTTGGATCCAATTCGCTATCTCTGTTTCTTACACTTTCTTTCTGATGACTCCTGCTCGTCTATTTACACTTTCAGTCACCTTGCACTTACTTGCTAACTTTCTGGATCTATCCCTCCATTTGGGTACATGCTTTTCAGGTACAGACTTTTCTGCACTAAAGCCGGCCATTAGGTTTTGTCCATGTTTCTGAGTCTTTCTTCAAAACTAATTTTTCTCTGCGCTTCTCTGACTTCAACCGAGGGTCAAGCCATGTCCCCTTGCACTTCCTCATCTGTAGTTTTAGGGTGGGCTCCCAAAGCAAACCCACCTGCCGAATTTGAGTTAATCTCCAACTCTGACAAGATGTAGGAGTTGAAG
Source organism: Dermacentor variabilis (assembly GCF_050947875.1). NCBI lineage: Eukaryota > Metazoa > Arthropoda > Arachnida > Ixodida > Ixodidae > Dermacentor > Dermacentor variabilis. Next base: position 3,939,004 of record NC_134568.1, read on the forward strand.
CACGGAATGGCATTTGCGCACACTAACGCTAGCACCATTACTCCTTTCCAGACTCCACGCACCACCTAATAATTATTGGCTGCATTCCGCTTCCCTTTATTTTCAGATTACCTTGGTAGGTGCTAGAGTAAGTATTTCCTTCGCTGATGTAAATGCCAAGGTACATATATTGCATGGCTATAGGTATGAGTCGCTGTTGAACTGACACCAAGTAATTCCTCGTTTCTTCATTATACGTCATAATTCTCCATTTCTCTGTGCTAAACTTAAGGCTTAGGTTTGTCGCTGCGTTGCTGCAGATACTTGCAAGTCTATGTAAACATCATGCATTGTCTGCTAGTGACACTATGTCGTCCCCTTAAATCAGTCCGCGGACCATCCCTTGCACGCTTTGTCCATTCAGCATGTAGGATAAATCAAACTATAATTCACTGTTTTCCAGTCATCTTTCTGTGCCCTTAACATAAATCGTGAACAACAATGGAGACAGAGGACATCCTTATTTCAATCGACTTCATTACAGTTTAAGCCTTCCCATACAATTTGTACGCGGTCGTCTCTGTGTACAGGGTGTTCCAGCTATTACGCGTCAAGATTGAAAAATATGCCAATGCCATGTCGCAAGAGAGAACTAAGGTAATGTTGTTTGCCGTCGCTTGAAGGTACTGAGAATATTTTTGCAGCATTCCGCCTAATTACACAATTAGTCCCAATTTATTAATCCACTTCTCAAATATTATAATTACATGAAAAGTGTCAATGAAAAAATTCTGGAGCAACATGAAAAAATCCTGATACAGCTTTCTGTTGCTCAATACGTGCTACACAGGAGTATTTTTCCGAGCGTGAAAGAAGCCCGCGAATACAGGCAGAGCTGCCGCACGCGGCCATTTTAGAACGAATGGAATGAATACTGTTAACACGTCTCGAATGGTGCCGTGAGCAATTCAAAAGTTACCCTGACTGCATGGCGGGCTTTCGACGTGGTCGCACATCGACTAACAATGTCATCCTTCTAATGCGCTCGGTAATGTAGCGAAAATCTGGTTAGCGTAGAGCTTTTTCATTATAGGAAGGGTGCTTGCTGCAATATTTCGCATGGAGGCATTCTAGAGGCGCTTTTAGCAATTGAACTAAAAGGATGTGTAAATCGACGACTCTGAAGCTACTTTGCATGGAAGTCGTTGTTTGTAATTAATGCAGGTGGTCCGAGTACCGATCACAACACCTGCCGTGGTGCACTTCAAGTTTCTATTTTAAACACTACGGATTTCAGCTTCTCGCTTTTCGGTTTTGCCGAAGCTCTAGCGGGAACAATGTATAAGCGACAATGACATTAGCGTGTCAGCTTCCGCAGTGACTTGCTAGCAGATTCGTGCAAGGCCACTGAGGGCAGCGCCACAGGAATCTGGCTATTTTACACGCTACGTTTAAGTAAATCGACGGGAAAATTCGACCTTCGTTGCTTTCATGCGACAACGGATGACTTGTTATCCCATTCGCATCAATGAATAACCGGTTTCGTACAAGAGAACGCGTCGGTATTTCAGTGTTATTGTTGCTCGGGACCTCTCCTGGAGCTTTCAAGTTCCACATTTGATGAAGAGGCACATATTTTCAAATGACTAACCGGTAAAACATGGAGGTCATGACTGGGCTCCGCGCCAGAGTTTCACACAGCCCTTTTCGTCGCATTTCTGTGCTATAGGTAACCTGTGCTGCCGAAAAACTGCCAGCCATTCTCTCCGAACACGCGCGCAGCACAGCCGCTCTGTCTTTGCCTCAGCCTTCCGCAGTGAGCTTCAGTAGCTGGAATTTCTATCGAGACTTGAGACCGTGCAATACCCAAGTGTTTGGCTACTGACACGCTGAGTGGGTATATTTACATTTCGAGGATGCAGTCAAACTATTTGCTTGTCTGCCGGAGCCATGGCCACAGCCGTTCTTCTCTACCATCTTCAACGCTCGCCGTGCCTGCCTGCTGTAAGAGTTCACACCCTCAGCACGTTTATTGTCATCTTCGTGGACGTCTACGGCAACCTGAAGTGCGCCTTTCCAGCGCAGGGATACGAAATAGGACTGCGACTGACTTTGAAACAAGCAACTATGGAATGTGTACGCCGGTCTTACTTTCCCAGAAGTCACATATACACTGATTGTTTTCCACTCAGACAAGTTCCACCGGTGCAGTAGTTATGCCGTCAACCTCAATTATGTGAGCTACAGAAAGAGCCTTGAGCGGCCGGACGGGCGTTAATTTTGCGTGTATGCTTTGGCTTATTTCACGTTCGGGAAAACACTTTTATGTAGGACGTACTGAGCAACAGAAAGCTGGATCGGGAGTTTTTCGTGCTGCTTTACAATTTTCTTTACACTTTGTATCTAAGTGTAGTATTTCAGATGTGGACTAATGAATTTGGACTAATTACGCAGTTAGGCAGAACAAAGAAGATACTCTGAGCATCTCCAAGCGAGGGCAATGAACATTACCTTAGTTCTATCCAGCTACGTGGCATTTGCCTATCTTTAAATCTTGGTGCATAATAGTTGGGACACCCTGTATATCACTCAGTAGCTGGACGAACGCATCATTTGTGGCATAGTGCCTTAGAATATCCCATAACGATTCCCTGTATACATTGTCGTACGCTCCTCTAATATATATATATATATATATATATATATATATATATATATATATATATATATATATATATATATATATACTCCGTGAACTCATTAATATCGCTTCTATTGTGTTCAATCAATCCCTCATTTTTATTTCTGCTTTCACTACCTGTCGGTAGGTAACCTACGCAACCCACGTCTTATTGCTCTCCCATGTGCCGATGATGTATAAATGCTCCTTACATGCCTATTTTTCCTTTTCGTTCTTCGTACCTCGTCTAATTAGCATGCCTACACCTCCGCCTTTCCTTGACCTGGTCAATCTATTTGACCCCTCCTATATTAGATTGCCAATAACGGGTGCACGCTACGAATAGAGTTGAAACAAAACTTTGTTTAGGTGCGCCATCTCGTAGTGGGATGACAATTCAGCTTCCTCGATCCACAGTTCTTTTTATTTGGTCGCTTTTAGAAAATTTGTCGGACGGCTGCGTGCACGGCGGCTTGGTTGCTTGGATGATCTTTAGTGTCATACAGTGACTTCGCAGTTAGTTAAAATCCGGACATCGTGGATATATCTAGATTTATATTTCTTAATTAAGGAAATACAAGGCACTGCATTGCATAATGCTAATTTAGCTCTCGTGGTAGCGCCATTTACTTTCGAAAGAAGTCTTTAATATATTTGAACTGTTTTCTTTATTTCTTTAGGGCGAACACCTGTCTGTGTACACTCTTAAAGAACTTTCGTACACAAACCAAGTAATTTCTGAGACGATGCGAATGTATCCGCCAATATTAACGTAAGTATTTTTTAAATAGTTTGGTTTGTGCTTATAATTAGTACTGCTTTCCCACCAGTATATCAGGTTTATCCCACCTGTTCTCGGTGCGCTGGGCACCACAGCACAAAGAGCTGCCAGGTCACTGCATTGAAATGTACAAAATTCAGTGGGCCCTTCGATGAATCTTCGAATGGCTGCCATTTGAATCGAAAGGAATAGGAAATATTGATGAAAATGGTCAGAAACCATTTGTATTACATAGAAACGGCCATGTCTAATAATTAGTGCTCAAATGTGGACTTGTTGGTGTGGTATCTTGGAGTACGATTGTAGCGCATACGGACGAGGAGGCAAGAAGGGACACAAAAGAGAGACACGGCGCTTACTTGGCGTACGATGGAGATAAGTTCTGGCTCGCTCTGCGTAGTTTCCATGGTGAATTTTTCGTTCCAAGTTCCAAGACGTATCGTACGCCACCCGTTAGGGTCATGCCTTCAGGAACATGAAGTCTTCTGCTCACAGTTTTGCGGTCATCGTTCGCATAAGCTCATAGCTGCCGCAGCTGAAGCTGGCACAGGTCCTTAGTTCTCTGATAATATAGCCGCAAGGATAGGGTACAAATAAAATTTATTTGTCCAACAAATACTTGCGCATTTGAAACTTGGCCACCCATAACTCTCGGGTGTGTTGTAATTGTGCGTCCAGATAAGCCCTGTAAAGTCGACTTTGTCTCAGCCACTCTCCTTGCAGAATCTTGGGCACCTTTCTTCCATGGTAAATTGTAGGAATGAATCCCACAAACAGCTTCCTCACATCGTCTGGTAGAATATTCGTGCGTAAAAAGAAGCTTATAGAACGTGCTTTATTTCTAGTTCAACGGGCCCTACAATACACGTACTTCGGCATACATGTGGTACCGTTGCCCTCATCGCCGCAGCAGCAATGCAGAGCACGTTCTATAAGCTTCTGTTTACCCACGAAATTTCTACCTGAAGATGTCAAGATTTTGTTTGGTGGATTTATTCCTGCAATTAGACATGGAGGAAGGGTTCTCAAGATCCTGCGAGCAGTGGCTGTGAGAGCATCGACCTTACAGGGTTATCTCGGTTGAAAATGGCAATGCACCTTCGAGCCATCGTTGGCCAGGTGTGAAGACCGCGGATATTTACGCCTAGACTCAACACCTATGGCAACTTCAGCTACGGCAGCTACGAGATCATACAAATAAGGATGCCAAAGTGACCGGAAGTCTTCACGTTCCTGAGGGCATCAGCCTAACGGATGGCGCAAGACAAGTCTTGGAACTGGAACATAAACTCGCCACGGAATTTACGCGAACAAAGCCAGCACTTAACCTCATTGTACGCAAAGTTAGCGCGTGTCTGTGACCTTGGTGTGCCTTCTTGAGTCCTCCTCTATATGCGCTAGAATAGTACTCCAAGTCTTTTAAGCCACGACGATACCGTCTCCACCTCCCTTCAAACACATCCAAAGCCTCTGCACAACGCGACCAATGACCAACAGCACAACGTCTCTCTCGCCCAGGCATTCGAGTCTAAGGACAACGAAGATGTGAACAACGACAGCTGACGCTTGGCTTGAGCTCTCGAGTCTTCGTTTTCCAACTGAATGACAACGCTCTTAGACTGTATTAGGCATAATGTCTGCCCCTCGTAAACGGACAGATAATATGAGCAAATAGCGTCATTGCTTATCTCACTGGTGTATGCTCTTCGCATGCTACTGCCCAAGCTGCAGACACTGACACCTTGAAGTGCATTTCAACTACTGTATGCCCTCAATTGAGTTCTCGCAAGTCTTCAGGAGGCCAGGCTTGAGAGCCTCTATAGCGATCGTATTGGCAGGTGGCCGGATGTACTATGATGAGCAATATGAACCGCACCACGCGAACGCCTGGCAAAGAGCCTTGAAACATAGCTGGAGCGATACGCGGATGCCACTGCTGAAAACAAAGGGGAAAGGCGGATTATCTTCCACCAACTGTTGCCACTGCGTCTGTAGAAAACGGTAGCTTATGCCATTTCAGTCGCCGCCGACAGCTGATAAGGCGGTTGTATGTTGCAGTGACTTACAGCGAGTCATTTTTTTCTGTCATCCCTTTTTAATTTTTTTCTTTATGTAACTTTCTTACGGGGCTTTAAGATCTTGACTCCTCTTATAAGCTGGTCCTTCTATTTCATAAGCCCAGGACGCCTTGTGCAGTCAGGAAATGTTTATTTTAAGCAGAAATGCTTTTACCGCCGTTGTCGGCGACCTTTAAGAAACCTTGAGCAAGAAGACCAGAGCCGTGCTGTTTTCAGATGTGAAGAGGACTTGGCACCCGGAGACGCCGCGTCCATCAGCTTTCATGTTCTCATGAACCCAGCATCATTCGATACATTGACCCCGGCACGCCCCCTCTACCCGGGTTGACTAGACGGGGGGGCTTTGGTTCAGGCTAACACTCCTTCCCGGACAGGGGGACGGTTGTGGTGCAGCACAACTGAGGAGCTGCACTCAACACGCAAACAACTATGTCGGTCTTACAGGAAACAAGCCTGACTGACCGTCGGACTGCCTTGACGCAAAAGAGGCAAAGGCATACAACCATGGAGAGCACCAAAGCCATCCGCGGGGCAGCGCGACCACCCAAGGGTGCGCCACCACCGGTTCCGGCTCTGGGTTCCACTGAGGCAAACAAAACCCCGTAAATCGACTGGCACACACGGCCGAGTCGAGCGAGCTTGTGAGCATGCATCATAACTTAATGGATAGCTTTCCACCTGACTCATCGAAAATCACGCCAGGACGAGCCCACACTTCGAAAAACTTTTTCTCCCGTAAGTGGTGCCGCTCCCGGGTGAGGTTGAACCAGGCTTCCTTCGGTGCTTATGCGTTATACGGGAACTCAAACGAGATCATCCAGGCAACCAGTCAAAACTACAGAAAATGTGGTTTCTGACCCCCAACGCCTTGTGCAGGACCGCATTACATACGCTAGTAACTGCCCAAACAAGTTGCAAATGTATTGCTTCCCAGTTATTTCTAATGATTGTTGATGATGTCACTCAAACTGCAACTTCTAGTACGCCGAAATTTTATTTGTCATTTCCAATAGTGGTCGTTTAAAAGGCAGATACAGGGCATCATATACTCGGTTGTCATCTTTTGGTGCTGAGGCAGCATTGCCTGTTCAACGCCGGCGGTCCGCCATTTCCGCGGCTCGGGAGATAGCGCCACGCTGCGTGACCAAGCCGGCAGTGTCCTACGCTCTGCGGATGGCTGTTTGGCCGAGACGACACTTGCAGTGAGGTTCAGTTCAAAACAGGATACTGTGCTGCGGTGTGGGGCGGTGTGGTGCGGTGTGGTGGGGTGTGCCGTTGCGAACACGCACTATACCCCCATACTAAGATTCTGGCTAAAAACAAGAAAGGGGCTGACAGATCGAATAGCACACTGTGGTATAAAGTTCGTAAACAGGGATAAGGTGCCTCAGAAAGGCTGGCCAGTGTTTCGATAGGAGGACCTATCTTCGTCAAAGGCGGCCTCGTCATCCTCGGCGTGTTAGTTTTAAAGGGTTAGTGCAGTGACGTCACGTGCGGGTGTTGTCGCTAGCGGCTGGTTTTAAAGAGACAGACTACCAGAGGAAACAAGCGCTGTCGTCCGACGCCTGTGAGCTTCGTTTCCTTTTTTTCTTCTTTTGTTTCTTTTCTCTTCTCCACGCGTGCCCACTTTCACGCTCTTGTCCCCTCGTCTTGGGAACGAGGCTCACAGACGTCGGACGAGAGCGCTTGTTTCCTCTGGTAGTCTGTCTCTTTAAAACCAGCCGCCAGCGACAACACCCGCACGTGAGGTCACTGCACTAACCCTTTCAAACTAACACGCCGAGGATGACGAGGCCGCCTTGGATGAAGTTAGGTCCTCCTATCGAAACGTTGGCCAGCCTTTCTGAGGCACCTTATCCCTGTTTAAGAACTTTAAGATTCTGGCTAGTATCATCTCCAACCAATCTTATTTGCCGGTAGCCATTTCATGCTCACATCTACTCTTGATTACGGGAGAGCCACAATTTTTTCCATGTGAATACTCCTTCCATGCTTTTCGTGCATTCATCCAATGTTGTGGCAATGTTGTGGCAATGCAGTAGCAGTCTTTCCCGTACGAAGCTCCATCGGCTGGCATCAGTTGAAAAAAATTAAATTACAAGCATGTGTCATTTTTGTATTGAGACCGTATCGGAAAACTGCTTGTAGAGGCGAAACGTACGAAAGCGGTGAACGCCCGAGGTTACGAACAAAGGCATTTGCCTTTTGCAAACATGCTGTAGAAGACGCCTGACTCACCCCAAACAATACCACACATAAAATATGACGAAAATATCCGCTTTACCAGCATTCCCATATTCCCGGGCCTTATTCCCTCTTATTTAAGAGCACAAATACATGGACTACAGCACGTATTCGGCTCAACTTGGCGTTAACAGACGCCATGGCATGCCATGTATATAGAGAGGTGGCCAGAACACAGGCTGCCAGCCAGACTACGCTAGACGCTCGGAGAGTGCTTTCTACTCACACTCAAGACAAATGCGTTGGTGCAAACAAAGCCTGTTTTCATTCGCTCAAAAGACGGAAATTTTTAGTTAAGAGTTCCTGGTGTTTCAACTCCCCTGCGTTATGTTTTGCATGTTCTGATGATGTCAGCAACACACTCCCATGTTATCACTCTTGGCAATCGCTCATCGCGTTTTGGACAAGCGTGAGTACCGAAATAATGTATATGTTGTTGGGGGAGGAGAGTAAATAAAAAGCGTCCCAAAGTTCCACCCGTAAGATTCAGTCAATACGAAACTAACCAAGGGTAAACTAACCGCGCCACTGCGGCCGACCTGTCTTTGGTTAACTGCGTCACAACGCCCTGTGCAGCTAGCATGCGCAAAAAGTACCGAAATAAGTTGCAGTAATGTTAGGATCCAGAGACAGCGGGGTAAACATGTCCCAGTGTGATTCAGTACACGCCAAACTGTGCCACAGCGGCCCAGCTGTCATTCGGTAACTGCGTCACAACGCTCGGTGCCGTGCCTTAAGCCTCAATTGCTTGAAATGCAGCGCAGACTGTCAAACAAGTATTCTCAACTTGCCAGAGTCCAATAGCGCAGGAATGTCGTGTCGAGGTGCAGAAGGAACTCAAAAATACGCCGAGAGCCCAAGAGACCAGAGCTAATTCGAAAAAAAGACAAAAGGCACGTCAAACCGCCAAACGCTCACATTTACAGCCGGCCTTCCTCGCTTCGGTAAAGGGAGCGGCATGCTCGCTTCGGTGGCGGCATGCATCTAGGGCCTCATTGACTTGTCGCTTGGTAACTGAAAACGAAGAAGTCGCCATGTATAGCTCATTTATATGCTACATGTTTCAGTTTTAGCAGGAAAGCATTAAAAAATTAAACCGTGCTTGTTAACTTCGTTTCACATTATTTTTTATCTGATGCTCGCGTTAGCTAACGGTTTTTGTGAATACCAGCGTGACTTGTTTTCTGTTGCCAGTTTTCGCCGAATGTACGCTCTTGTTGAATTTCTTCCTCTGTTGTAGCACCTTCAACAGCGGTGCGGTGGCGTTCAAAAAAATTACGACGGACGAAGAGAATTAAAATGAAAAGAGTGATGGGTAAACTGTGGCTTGTCTGAATTTGTTTTGTCCAACCGTGATACGCTAAGTTCTTTCAGAAACACTACAGGGCCCAACACACAACAGTTAAGTGTGACTCCGTAGCCTAACGTTGTCTCGAGTTTCTCCTAAACAGCGTGAAGCTGTCATAGAAACATCTAATCGAGGTAATACGCAGCGCAATATTGTTCTCGTGACAAGCCGTACGACAAACCGCACCAGAGACACATGTCTATAGTGAGGTGCAAGTGAGCCAGCTGACTTGCGAAGCAAGTCAACTGCTTCAAACGCTCAACGCATGCACCCCGTGTCACATGCTCTTATTTCCTTGTGACAGTTCCCAGTCTGAGGCGCGTTGTTAGAGTGCACGCCCTTGGGCACCGGCCCGGTTTCCCCATTATAGGCACCGGGCAGCCGTCGTATACGGAACCATCAGCGCGCTGGCGAACAGCGCCGCGGACGGCAGTGGTAAGAGCACATGGGATGCAGACGACGGGACGAAGTCGCGCACGACACTTGCAGTGGTTTTGGACTGCTGTTTTTAAAACCTGGCGAACCGGAAAATGCTGTTTCGTGCGTGTGCACTTGAGAAATATCGCCGCTTGTACGAGGCACGTCATATTCATGACATCCGGTAGTGTACAAAGCAGAAAACGAGTGCCAATTGCGATGGAAGTGCACCGTGAAAACAAAGGTCACTGCAGCAAGTTAAGACATGGAACTCCAGCAGTTATGTTAACATTTCTGGATATTTAGTCATCTACTGGCGAAGCAGCGCAAAAAACACACACACACACACAAAAAGATGTCTTGCGTTCTTGTTTTTTCTTGCGCTGCTTCGCCGATCGAACATGTGTGCAGTACGTTCCATTCTCTGTCCATTTTTTTTTCGAGGCTTCAACGATTTTAGTCTCTTACAATGTAGCCGATCTTAAATCTTCGTCCATTTCATTGTTTGGCGCGACGAGAACCGTCGACTGCAATTCCCGGTGCAAGTGTAGTGCTTGCGTTGACGGCGAGTAAGAACGCGCCATTGCGTTGGTGTTCGCCGTCGACGCGGAGCACACATAGTCGTGTACCACATGTTATCAGAGCTGCGAAGTACTAGGGAGGAAAAAATATACCCAAAAGGAAGACTGAGCCACTGAGAGGAGGACAAGTCTGCGTGTTCGGTTTCGGTGCCCAAGCTCCGGAGCCGTCACATCTGTGGAGGTGAGGCACGATTTGCATGGAACTCGAAGCTCTTTCGAATGAGCGCTTGCTTTATTAATATAACAACAACTAGACAAAGGCAAAGCAGCGTAGAAAATGTGCGTACCGTTGCCTACAAACCGAGCATATCCAGGCTCACTGCTGTTCATCGTCTGAGGCCAGGATGAAAACTGAGTGGACGGTGTCCACAGCTTCAGTTATGTTTGAGTAACTGTTCGTGCATCTAATAAAGCAACATGTTTATCTGGATTTGGTTCTACGTGGTAGTTCGGCTACGCAAAATATAAGAAACAACGAAACATGATCAACAAGCGTAGATGGCGGCTACGACGGCTGCGCCCGGTCTATCCGTCATATGCCGCTACATTCGCGGCACCGCCACATGAAGGCGCCACCGGTTCAAACTCATGCCGCGCCCTATGCCTATTTTTCTTATAGCAGCAAATGATACGCAGACATTATGCGACGTTCTACCGTCTTCATGATCGCCCAAGTTAATCAGCCTTTAACATTTCTTCGCTCGAGTGAAAATGCCATCGACGTTTTGATATACACCATGTGACATAGCCATGGGTACGTACGACTGTATTACACGGTAGTCAAGCTGGCGTCGCAATATGTTTTTGTCTCGCTTACGCTCGTCCACTACTTGTGCAGAAACCAACGATTGTCATGCCGTCAGCTGGAGTTCAACGGCATGCTTAGAAATCATGCCGTTGCCGCCGTACAATTGTTTTCAATGTGGTCGTCGTCTTGCTGCTGGCGTTAAAGACCAGTGCGACCGCGACCCACAAACACAATAAATTTTTTTACACAAATTATTGACCCACCTGCGGTTGACCCGTGTGATCGCGACCCACAAACACAACTGATTAATTTACACAAATCGTTGACCCACCTGGGGCCCTATAACGAAATCTAGTCCAATATATATATATTTTTTCCAATCTCCTGACGTCAAATTTGCGTAACCACCGACGCAAGCACCGGGCAGTCACCCGCAGGGTTGTCTGAACAGACCAATCAAACGCCCTCCTTGTTCATAGGATGTCGCTTTTGTTTGTTTGAAAGACGAATAGCATTGCCTACACTGAGCGGCTTGTCTTGTCTAATTGGCTGACAAGAGGCGAGGAGCACGCTCAAGTGGAGAGGGATTCGATAGGGCCGAGCCACTGTACTGAATGTCGATAACCGGATGAAGGAGGTGGTGCCGACGTCTGCGATTGGTCCGCTTACCCTTACTTAGCTTGCGGTGGCTAGTGGAAAACCGCGGCGGCATTCACCGGAAGCTTAAGAATGACGCTAAAACGGATCCTCAGCAATGAAGAGTTGGCAGAAAGAGGTCTTAAACGTGCCTAAAGTGCTCGAGAAAGTTACACGGCTACGCAAGAAGCTTTATTATACGCAAATAAACCCACGGTCTCCGGCAGGTGCGAGCAGCCAGTGCCTGAGCAATCGGCGGCAGCCATGTTTCATACCTTTCGGAACGGGGCAGCCTGCGGCTATTCGAAAGCAAATTCAGTTTTCTTCGGCTTATTAATGCATTTTTTTGTGAGTTTGACGTGGTGAGTTCTTGCGGATGTGTGACGTCGCGTGACATGCAGGTGAAGTGGGTGCAGCCCGAAAACTTTTGACCAATAGCCGCGGGGCTAAGGGCGAGAAGGCGTCGAATGAGAAATAACTGTTTCTTTTTTCGGACAAATCATGCATAATCAGCGTGTATACGTCATATCAGATGGGGAGCTATCGCGGTTTTCGTGGCGTCACGTGACAGACAGGTGAAGTGGAGGTGGTCAAGAAATGTTTTTGACCAATCGCGGAGGGCTGGTTGCAGAATTGGAATAGAAAAGTTTGGAATAGTTCTACGTTATAGCGCCCCCTGGTTTTGCTATGCAGAGCCCCAAACAATGCTGGATAGCCCTGTACCTGCAAAACGCTTGGCATAATGATTTCCACAGTGCGTGGGATCTGCAGAATTTTTTCTTGCTTCTTTATCATTCTCAGTCACTGGGGTTTATTTGTTGATGTATGGAATAGACGGCCCTACGTTGGCCCATTTTCCTGGATGAAGCAAGAAGACCAACAACCTTATAACTTAATTTGGGTCCCTAAGCTTGCTTCTTGCTACGTGTTCGCTGCAGAGCGTTCCATCATCTAGGGAAGATGTAGTACACTGCTTGAAAGGTGGACTGATTATCCGAGCGTCACGACAATCGGCGCGGCGGTAATGACACTCATCCCATTACTGGATGCGCTGCAGACTCTCAATAATAGCGTGTTCCGATCGAACACGCTCACACGTTTTCTAGCACCTAACTGTTGTTAAAAGCTTTAAAAATATGACGAGGCAATCTACTTTTTCGACTTCTTGACTAATGTTCAATTCGCATCTTAGTGTAAGACTCGTCGTTGCGTGTCTTATGATGCGAAATCCCTTGGGAAGATACTTATTACTTGCATCCTCAACAATGGTAATTTTATTCATGAATGTTAGTACAGCAGCTGAACAGTGAGAAAGTGAAAATTCCGTTGATTTAAAACGCCCATGAGGTAACTAACCGCTTTAGTCGTGCATCTTTATACATAATCTTTGCCGCTTTTCCATTTCTCCATTTGCTTGCTGGTTCATTTTCTTTTTTTTTTTACTGTCCATTTTCAGTATTCGCAAAGTAGGCTCTACTATATTAGAAGTTACAATGGGAATTTTGATTTATGCGCATAATACTGTTTCTATGCATTTTGACCCTATTTTCCTTGCACCTCTTTCCAGACAATCACGGTGTGCCGACGAAGACCATCGGTGCGGCAAGTACCTTATCAAAAAAGGAACTTCCGTGGTGGTCCCCACGTACCATCTCCACCATGATCCTGGACACTGGGAAGAACCTGAAAAATTTAAGCCAGAAAGGTAAGTGACGTATGCGATCGGGTACACCTTTAACATAATCGAGAAACTGAATCGGCTTTTGTCGACTCTACCAGCTATCATTACCGAGGGATATTCAACACTTCCGAAAAAGTTAGATTACTGCAAGAGAACGTATCTCTCTTTAGAACGGCTGAAAGGTCAGCAAGTTTGTAGGCATTCAATGGCAGGCGTGCCGACAAAGAGACAAACTGTAGTAGCGAAAACAACAACACTACAGTACCTACGTTAGTGTCGCCCTTATTGTTCCTTTGGGGCTAGTGTGGCTGTTTGGTACGCCTACATTTCAGTAACATGGATGTATCTATCAGAGTGCAATTCTATGATGATTTCCTTGTCTGTGGTGTTCTAAACAAACAGATTACAGGAAAATTTGCAATGCATTCTATAATGCTAAAATCGCACCAAGATGTTGTAAATGTTCAACTGTAGCAATTATTTCTCCCTTCATTCAACCGAACGAAACGCTGTAGTAGAATTTTGCGTTAGTGCAACTTCAAATCAAAGCACAGGAAAACTATTAACACAGAAGGACACAACTTTGAAACGTCAAGCCACTGTTGATAATCGAAAAAACTGCATGTTCTATAGGCACAACAAGTTGAAATCTGTTCAGCATATATTCGGTTAATAATGTGGCCTCTCTGTTTCGCAGCTCTGTTGTAGGCAGCCTGAGATAACAGAGCAATCTCAGAAACTTACACCGCGCCGTTTCAGACGATATGCCATCTGCAAACTACACATATTTAGAAGGGCTACCTTACGACGTCGGTTGCCGAGGACTACTAATTTGGCAACGCTTGCACCATGTTGTATGGGCATCACAGCATTTGTTAATAACCTACGACGAGGTTCTGTGCGCGCATTGGGTACACCTGCTGACACGAGAGATGATCAAAATCCGTCATGCACGTAAACAAAAATATTGCAGCCTAATACTTTCATAATTTATGGCTAGGCAGCAATCGCTGTGCGCCGATGTAAAAAAAAAAAAACAAACTCATCCTTCCTTGGTCATGGTTGAAGCTACTGTACATGCTCTAGTCACGGTGACAATGTGGCACCACGAAAGAACTTCCGCAACTGTTTTTGAGCTTTTCGCTGTTTTGTACTAATGATTCCGAGGTAATTTTGAACACTTCAAGCTGACATGTTTTTTTTATTTATTATATCTAATCTTGATCGCCAACTCAGTCTTAGATCATTCCTTATTTATGCCTCGCAGTCTTAAGACCGTTTCAGTTTGGAGATTCAGCAGAACTCGCACTAGGCTAATGAACTAAATATCCGCGTAGTACAGCAACCTTCTTAAGGTCAGCTTGTCAGACGATTAAAGTAACTAATTTCAATCACTTATCAATAGAGCGCGATAATTAATACAAACTTCGCTTGCGTGATGTTGCCTACAAATGCCTTCTGACCTCTCCAGAGGGAGAGCAAGGTATTTTTGTGTTTTCCTACCGTGATGACTGTGCATAACCCCGACAGTTCCTTTAAGATTGCCAACTTCTGTATTGCCTTTCTGCGCTTCTTCCATTTCATGTAATACTGTTCGAAAACATCACAGAACAATGAATGCGGAACAATATATACAGATCAACTACTACACCGGTTGTGCAGGAAAACGAGCATGACTGGCATTTCCCTGCCACTTTATTTATCAATGTTTACTGTAGAGTTCGGCATCCGTTCGCTGCTGTTCTATGAGAAACGATTGCTACTCTCGGTGTACGCGATTTTAGGTGATAGTACAAGGTAAGTAATCAGCCACATTGCAATACTAAATACCGACCCCTGAAAGTCTCTTTTAACATTAAAAGCATCAGTGAGGCATTGCGCCACTTTACGTCATGTACATCCACATTTAGTTCCTATTAGCGTGCAAAGAAAGAGCAAATTTTCTTTTTAATTATGACTATGAAAGCTACTTCATTAGGAATCCCAGCCATCGTGATTATCTATTGGTTCGCTCACAACAATCAAACAGGACAACATCTGATGCGGGTTCAAGGTTGCAGTAAACAGAGTTGAGCAAAACTACAAACTGTAATTTTTTATGGTATACGTTTCTTTGCAAAGCCAGGATGGTCTAGCGGAGTCAACCGAGCTTTCTCTAAGCACATTGTACCATGCATTTTGACGTTTTTTTGAGAGCGGACTGCCAAAGTTTACAGCATCCCCGAAGGCGAATTTCAATGCAATCAGCCAACTTTACCTCCCAATCATTTGCTTTCTTTCATTATTTTCGTGTTCTTAGTAATGTCAGTTGCTCTTATTGCAGGTTTAGCCCTGAAAACAAGCATCTGATCAACTCAACTGCCTACCATCCGTTCGGCCTGGGGCCGCGCATGTGCGTCGGCTCCCGTCTGGCTCTACTCGAGCTCACCTCGGTTACTTCTCAAGTGCTCCGTCAATTCAAAATAACTTTGGCTCCAAGACAGAACGTAAGCCTTTTATTTATTTTGCCTACATTCTCTTCTGCTATTTTAATGCGCAGCATAGAGACACAGAAAGAAAGGGAGTGATTTTAAGGGGTTAAGTTGCATCTGATTTACTGCCTTTACTGGGGGACGAGGTAGCAAAAAGAAGTAAAAGTATGATAAGGAATATGCACAAACAGACACTAGCCTCGTTCACCATGCAGTCCACAAATGTGGTCTCTTGCTGAGCGCATTCACTCTGAAAAAAAAAAAAAAAGGATGCAGGGCTGGAGTGATTCCCTGCGGATGACGGTCCTGTCTAGCTTCCCAATACTTTAGCTTCTCTGAGGGCACTTTCACCGACTCGCTATAGCATGGGACAGCGAATGTTTTTTGCCACCGAAAGAAGCGCAGCAGCAGAGGCACGGGCCCAATACAAGCCTCAGCTTACCCGCTGAGAGCAACAAGATACGAAAAACACGTTTCACACCATCACATTTCATCTCGTGCATCGAGATGGCCCAGCAAGACAACATGGACAGGCTCTTCAACCGACGTACTCCAGAGCATATTTAGCACCGTCAATCATAGGAGAACCACCTTTAAGGTCCAGGCTGACGGCGAGGTTACAACTGTGCCCCTTGGCTGCAGTAACAGTGGGGTGTTGGAGCCACTCCAACCACCGGCGAATACTTCCTTGATCCATGTCTTTCTAAGCTTCCAACAGAAATTTACTGCACATACTCGTCAAACGAAGGAGAAAGTGTACTAGATCGTAAACATTTTTTTATTAAAATTGTAATATCTGCTGGTTATTCTTCGAAAACTATTCCAAAAGCATTCCATATTAGATTTGCTACTGACACTATTCGATTCGGTTTCAAGGTTACTTTATGCACACCACTACCAAAGCCACCGATTGGCTGGCTTGTCTGAAAATAGTGTCGCTGAGAAGAGAGTACTAGGCTTATAACAACGCTGACGCCACCTACGACCGGAAGTAGAGCGTGATGGGATTTCTCGCTAATTAAGCCGACAAAACCAGTCATCAGCGATTCAAATACGGGAAATTCAGCAATCGCCAGCCACCCACGTCAAGTTTCAGGCGACGTCATTCCTGTTAAACGGAGCGTAAGCCCAGCGTGCCTGTTGACAAACAGAAAGAGAGAAGCGAAATGTAGTCAGGTAGTTTAGCAGTCGCTACTTTATACGTGGGAAGCGCATAGTTGAGTGAACGAGAGAGAGAGCAGACAGGAGTTCAGAATGTACGCGTGCACTTGAGGTGGTTCGTCATTCTGTTGCTATGTCGTACGCAACGCGCAAAAGTGGCGCAGTGCTATTCACTTGTCCGTTACTTGACTTCTGCAAACTTCGTGTCACCGTGCTGGCCACAGCACAACAGAACGATGAAGCTACATCAACTAAGCGCTTTTTAGGCTCTGCTTGCTTTCACTGGACGAAGGCACACCGTTTCTACAGCGCACCCTTTGAGTTCGCGTATGTACTACCGGTCAATTTCACGTAAAACCTAAGCAATTGGGGAAGAAGAAAGGTAATCTAAGAGTTCATTTTAGACTATCGATGCTTAGATATAGTGTTTTTGTGTCGAACAATGTGTGTAGAACAAGGAAAAACCACCAAAACGGCACTCTGTCAACACCCGATATATACATATAGCTCTCCTTCGCGAATGGCTGCTTGCCGTCTCGCAAGAGCTTTCCTGAGTGACGAGGGAATGCATAGGTGAGTTAATGAATTTCCGAAACTCACTGCCTGTATCTTATGCCAAGCAGCAATCAAGTGAGAGCTGTTTCAATATAGACTGCTTAAAAAAACTGCTGTGATTAGTTGTCAGCTACCACATGATGTCTGGGTATCTGAGAAAAATTACACGTGCTCTAATGTGCGCTTATGGGAGCAGTGTATTCATCAGACACTCGTTTGCTAAACAGGTGAACAGTATGCATGGCGAAGAGTTGGAAGACTGAGAACCAGCTATCAGAATCAATAATTACAGACTTGCATACACTCCCGGACGCCCATGTCGAAGGGGCACGGCAGCTAATACCGTCGCCTCTCGGAGTAATACAAATCTTGTCATATGCATAAATACGAGTGCTCGGTTGTGCTACAAAACTTTTGGGCGTCAAACAAGCGCGGTTTGAAGCAGGAAATGCTTTGAGCTCCCGTTGTCGGCGACTTTCAAGATACCTTGAGGTAAAATCCTTAGCCGTTACCCGGGCCCTCAAAACGAAAATGCAACGACAACATGTGGGCACCGTTCCGAGAATAAAACCAGATTATCCCAGCAACCAGTTAAAATTGAACAAAATGTGGCCTTTGGCCCCCAACCTATTGTACAGGGCCGCATTACATACTCTACTTACTGCCCAAACAAGTTACAAAAACTATTGCTTCCGAGTTTTTCCAAATGTTTGTTCACAATATCACTCAAGCTGTAACTTCTAATACGTTGAAGTTTTATTTGTTATTTCCAATACCGGACGTTCAAAATGCAGATATAGGGCAGTAAACACTCGATTGTCATCTTTTGGCGCTGCGACAGGGTTGCCTGTGCTCTTTTCAGCGCCAGTGGTCCGTGAGCTCCGCGGCGCGCAGGACACGCCGCGAATGGCTGTTTGGCCGAGACGAGACTTGCAGTCAGGTTCTGTCTGTGGCAGGAAACTGCGTTTCTTGTTTCTTTTCGACTTGAAGCATTTTGGTAGTGATTTAGCTGAAAGGTTCTTCCGCTCAACATTTCAGCAAATAATATGCCTGTTTGGACGAGGGTGCAGTAGTGAACTTAAATAAAACTCACTCGATGACTCTTCCGCGGCGCAGAACACATGCACAATTGAAAGAAATCTGAGAATATGTTTGGATCGCCGAGGCGCCTGCATATATTCTGGGGGATGTTGAACGGCAGGCCACCTAAAGAAATCTCGGAAACACTCATTTCGCTTCCTCTTCACAGATGCCGCTGGGATGTACACCTGCAATGCTTCATTGACTTTCTGTTTCGCTTTCATAAAATAACCTAGCCTAAGCGTTCTCTCGTTGAAAATCCCACGGAGCAGCAGAAATGCTGGGGATATGGCCTGCCATTTAAAAGCCTAATCTGCACTGTTACAAACGTTGAGAGAGATATAAAGAGAGACATTTCGAAGACAATTAGTCATGCCATCGAAATCTACGTCATTGTTTTGTATTTGTAATATTGAAAAACAGTATTTCTTATTGTAATGTCGTTTCTGCAATATTGACTCCAAAATAATCAGAGAAGCAGGACGGGCTGCTAACAGAAAGCACAAGGACAACGGACGAAGCGACGATGACACACTGCTGGACTGGCAATTCTGCTAGTCCAACAGAGCTCGACCATTTCATGCGAGTTGCTAGTCCAGCGGCGTGTCGTCGCACCTTATCTCCTTCTGAGTGCTTCTTGCTGGAAAATCCATCCTCTATGCGCAGGCAACGAGTTATGAAAACACTATTTTCAATCACGGAAGGAGCAGATCTAAGGCAATGCTGGTACGTTGACCGTGCATGCAAAGTCATGAACCTTTCGTTAAGCTTCATTTTAAATCGACATATATACTCAACAATATGTTGCTATGGAAATGCAATACTAATTCCCATTGTTCTTAAGGATATCCATGCTAATAATGAATTTTCTCACCTTTTCCAGCGTGACCTTGAGCTCACAACGTACTCGTTTTTAGGCGTGCCTAAAGAGAACGTGAAGATCTACGTGCAGAGGCTTTGCCAGGACAAATGAGTCGCAATAGCCCATCTAGTGTGGCAGCGAAAAGAAATTCTCCAGTCCCGGAAAACAGCAACCAGTGTCCTTCATTGTGGGCCTTCCACGAGAAAATATAATTGTGGTTTACATCGCGTACTTCAGGTTTGAAAAGGTTGATTATGAAGGTGTCCTAATAGTGCATGTCTATGTAAAGAAAAATAAATAAAAATAATAAAATTTGTTGTATCCTTAGCGCTTAGAATAGGCATCTGCGACAAAAACGAAATTCCGGCAGCGACCATCTCGTATATATACCAAGGTTAAAGTGATTAGCATTAAAGCAATGCGGCGCCATCTGGTACCACTGTCACGAAGGCGACGCGGAAGAAGTGTCTGAATATACTACGTGGCGCGGCTTCAATTCCGCCCAGTAAAGGAGATATATTAACAGATTTTTTTTTTTTGTCATTCAAGAGCGGCACATAGCCAGTGACCGAAGTTGGTGTAAAAGGGTTATTTGCAGACAAACATATCGCAAGCTGGTTAACGCTCACAAGGAATGCTAATCGCATTGAAATGTTCACTGAGTGCAGTGAAAGAAATAAACGTGGCATGATTTCCAGAAGCGGCGACGGAGCAGAATAGAGAAGCGCAGCGGCCACACCAATCAGGTGAAAAATAAAGAGGAAACAAGCGGAGAAATCCTCTGAATGTCACCATTGTTTGTTGTACGAACACGTTCCCAGCGACCGTGGCAAGACATCCTCGCTGATGCTATATAAACAAAATCTGTTCATGAAGGCAAAACCACGACCCGATTACGAACTGCGCTGTTGTGGGGGGCGCCGTATGACTGCCTCACCATCTGGGCTTTTTTAACGTGCGCCTAAATCAAGCCCGGCCCGACGTGATTGCTTAGTGGCTATGGTGTTGGGCTGCTAAGCACGAGGTCGCGCGATCGAATCCTGGCCACTGTGGCCGCGTTTCGATGTGGATAAAATGCGAGAACACCCGGTAGATTTAGGTGCCCGTTAACGAACTTCAGGTGGTCCGAATTTCCCGACTCCTCCTCTACGGCGTGCCTCATAATCAGATCGTGGTTTTGACACATAAAACGCAGTATTTTTTTTTAATCAAGAACGAGCGCTTTTGCATTTGCCGTCATCGAAAGGCGACCGCCGTGGTTTAGACCGCTACCTCAGCAGCTCAAAGTCACATACACTAAGCGATCGCTGTGGGTACCCATTTCTTCGAGATTTGAGGCCAAGAGTGCAATTTTCTACTCTATCCTTGCGCGTAGTCGCGCCAGAACATCGAGCGCGTTTCTTTTTTCTTTTTTTTTTTTTGTTAAGGCATGCTGCCCATGCGCGCTGCTCCTCCCACAGCTCCGCGCAACTTGCGGACAACAATCTTCTATTTCGCCTTCCGCGCAATACCGGAGGGTTTTACGTCGCTTGAGTCACGTATTCAAATGAAAGAAAAAAGGGAGGCTGAGGCGATACAGCTGAGACGAACACACTAACGTGACACTTTTCGGAGTCAGCTCGAGTTGGTCAACTATTTTTCAAGTGGAATTAATTAGAGAAATATAATCTATATCTTATTACACATATAGTTGGTTAAAATTACCTGTTTTGGATAGGCGCCACATCCGTATCTGTGGGCGTTATTTTCTTCAATGGACCCTGCGGAGGACATCGCCTTTCGTTGGGGAATATTAAAATGGCGAACCAGTGTTGACGACATCTGGTGGAAGGAGATATGCTGAGTACCCATCGCGGTCATCGTCTTCTGTCCACATTGAAAAAAAATGTGTTTCTTGATTTAGTTCTTGCACTTAAGAGAGTGAAAAATGCTGCCCACAGCGCAAGGAAAAACATGTGTTGAAGGAATCGTGGCATACTAACGGAACTCTGGCAGTCTACTTTGTGTGAATGACCGCATACGGGAACAGTAAAATAAAGTCTGTACACAAGCAATATGTATACCCAGCTATGCGCTGAATACGGCCGGAAACCACTTATCAAATAATAACCTGTCGTATCAGATTGAGTTGGTGAGCGGGCACTGTTGATGACAGAAGCCTTACGCATTCATAAAAGTGGCAGTGCGTGCGTAAATCATCCATCCATGGCACTCCTTCCGAAGGATATTTATTTATTTATTTATTTAAAATACCTTACAGGCCCTATGCGGACATTGTGTAAGGGGGGTACAAAATCAAGGGGGAAAAGAAAGAGTAAACAGCCTTCTAAAGCGTAATACAAAAGATACGCCTCAATGCAGGGTTCATTACTACCAAAAACATGTAAAAGGAACAACTGAAGTAATGAAAGGCCACAAAGGTACGCTTAAGGAAATAACACGAGTAAAACTCAACGTAAGGTACTAATACTATAAATCAATATATCATTGCTATCGGAGTGATTTCATTCCATTCTTTCCTACTCACGATTCTGTTCTGCGTTTTACAAGTCGTTTTACTTCGCTAAGCAGTCTTGTCTTATGTTTGGGTTACGAGGTTACCAAACGGCTCAACCAAATTAAATATAGGCACGTAGGCCACCTTTCAAGCAAATCGTGCGGACACAACTTATATAAATTGTCTAAAGGCCAGCGTTCAAAACATTCATGTTTGTTGCAGCTCAACTTCATACATTTAAGTACACTTTCACGGACTGGCTTTGGCCAAGGGCCTTAACCCCAAGTAAGGATAGGGTGACGCCAAGGGGTTGACCACAAGTAAATGTGATGGCAAATAGAATCAGGAACACTTTAGACTTCCGTCAAACAAAGGACCAGGCAGGATTCCGTAAAGGCTACTCAACAATAGACCATATTCACACTATCAATCAGGTGATTGAGAAATGTGCGGAATATAACGAACCCTTATATATAGCTTTCATTGATTACGAAAAAGCGTTTGATTCAGTGGAAATCTCAGCAGTCATGGAGGCATTACGGAATCAAGGTGTAGACGAGCCATTTGAAAAATACTGAAAGATATCTATAGCGGCTCCACAGCCACCGTAGTCCTCCATAAAGAACGCAACAAAATCCCAATTAAGAAAGGCGTCAGACAGGGAGACATGGTCTCTCCAATTCTATTCACAGCGTGTTTACAGGAGGTATTCAGAGACCTGGAGTGGGAAGAATTGGGAATAAAAGTTGATGGAGAATACCTTAGTAACTTGCGATTCGCTGATGATATTGCCTTGCTCAGTAACTCAGGAGACCAATTGCAATGCACGCTCACTGAGATGGAGAGGCAAAGCAGAAGGGTGGGTCTAAAAATTAATCTGCAGAAAACTAATGTTTAACAGTCTCGGAAGAGAACAGCAGTTTACGATAGGTAGCGAGGCACAGGAAGTGGTAAGGGAATACATCTACTTAGGACAGGTAGTGACTGCGTATCCGGATCACGAGACTGAAATAATCAGAAGAATAAGAATGGGCTGGGGTGCGTTTGGCTGGCATTCTCAGATTAGGAACAGCAGGTTGACATTATCCCCCAAGAGAAAAGTGTATAACAGCTGTGTCTTACCAGTACTCACGTACGGGCAGAAACCTGGAGGCTCACAAAGAGGGTTCTGCTTAAATTGAGGATGACGCAACGAGCTATGAAAATAATAATGATAAGTGTAACGTTAAGGGATGAGGAAAGAGCAGATTGGGTGAGGGAACAAATTCGAGTTAATGACGTCTTAGTTGAAATCGAGAAAAAGCAATGGGCATGGGCAGGACATGTAATGAGGAGGGAAGATAACCGATGGTCATTAACGGTTACGGACTGAATTTCAAGGGAAGGGAAGCGTAGCAGGGGGCAGCAGAAAGTTAGGTGGACGGATGAGATTAAGAAGTTTGCAGGGACAACATGGCCACGATTAGTACAAGACCGGGGTAGTTGGAGAAGTATGGGAAAGGCCTTTGCTCTGCAGTGGGCGTAACCAGGCTGATGATGATGATGATGATGATGATGATGATGATGATGATTAAATGTGATGGCTGTGTTAAGGACCAGCCCCACCCGAAGTCTCTGCAGGGGGAATCCTTTCGCCCGAGAAAGACTGTGGGGAAGGGCGCAGTCACACGTGAGGAGATGAGGGCATGCGTGTCCCTCCTAATTTTCGGGCGATGAGAGCAGAGCGTGGTAAAGGGGGATGTGCGTGAGTCACATGTGGCGTGAAAGAGTGAGCACTGCGGCTCCGCTCTACTATGAGCTCGGTGCTTGCGTACCCCTGCAAAGCTGCTTGAACATCACGCTCAAAACCTCGGAAGCGAATATAATGAGGTAAACAGTTCACAATTTAAAGTGGTTTCGAACGGCGAATCCGACGTCACCTCAGCGGGTATTCACCACTCCTCCGCAACCGTACTTCACTGCAGGTGAAGAAAAAATTGCGACATCGGCTCACCCTCTGACTTTGCAAGACGGTTTTAGCGGTCACGATAGAGACATGTGAAAATACAAATTTATTTCATCTTGGTTAGCATAAAAGTATTAGGTGAGAGGCACCTCAGGATGTCATCTCCATCAATAATAAAGCTAAATTTGTGAAAGTATTGTCTCCTTTTTTATTGTTTTTTAGGTTCTCAGGGTTTTATTTTGGTATGTTTTGTGTCTCTTGAAAAGATAAATTATGTGGTCTGTCGTGCAAGTTTGGAGCATCGTATTATGATGATGACAGTAGTATTATTCCACATTTTCCACAGATTTCAAGGAAAGCAATGCGTCAGGTTTTGTTTTGTTTATATTTATTATTTGAGGAAAAAAGTTTTTGATCCCATGTGTCGTTTACAAAACCGTTATCGAGTAGTTTCCAAAAATAAACATCACTAGAAAAGCGGCAAACTACAAGTATAACAACACCAAAACACTTGCATTTTACACATCCTTTTGTATATGTATCTTATATTTTTTAGAATTTTCGCAATGGCTATATGCATCGCCATTACTTCGATCTCACGATGAAAACCCTAAATATTCGAAAAGCCTATTGTTCTTGGGAAGATGTTTCTACCAAGTCGCATAAAAATGTCATAAAACAAGGTAAATCTTTCGGTCATAACTTTAAGTACACATGGTCAGCTTAAGCAATGAACTACGCGCCTCTTCGTCTCTTCGCATCGAGTCATCCTTAGTTTAAGATCGCGCGACTTACAGGCCAGTCCGGCAAAATAAGAATGATGCACGAAGCGTAAAATTCGATGGTTCTCCAAAATTGATCACTGCATCTGCAATTGTTATACATTTAATTTGAAGGAGCAGCAGTGGTGCGCTGCTCCCGGACAAGCGAGCTGTTGAAAAAGTTAGTTCACTGAGCTCCGGGGTTTAACCTGCCAAAACAAAGATAGCTTATGAGGCACGCGGTAGTGAAGGGCTCGCGATCGTTTTGATAACCTGTGATTTTTAAACGCACACCCAACGCGAAGTGCAGCAATGTTTCTCGTATTACGCCCACATCGAAATGCGGCTGTCGCGGCCAGGATCGTAAGCGCACCTTAGTGGTAAGCAGCGCAAAACAGTAGCGACTAAACTGTTGCGTCAATTTGTTGGGAAAGGTGGTGTGGCTTCTTAGTGATCATGGTTGAAACGAGAGGATCGCTGCGGTGGCATAGTCAGAAACTGATTGAGCTACTTTGTTTCAGCATGCTGTTCATTTGGTAGGTGTATTCCGCTTGTCATATACTCTTCCTCAGAGGTTCTAGAGGGGTCAAAATTTTTTTTTAGATGTTCAAACAAGAAACTTGTCACTGCAGAAGCAATTGTTTCAAGAAGGCAGCGAAAACTGAGCCTCAAATCTCCTAAAGTTGGCAGTGTGAGGAACGTTTTTTTGACAAGAGCTCCAACATCGAAGCATCTGCATTGCATGTTGTGCTTTTGGAACGAAGGTGTTCTTGAAACCTTCCACCTTGTGCTACGAAATTAAACATTAACAAAACGGCTGAGAACACCAGAATTAACCTTTGCAAAAAAAAAAGAATTCAAGTACACTCCGTGACACCCTTGTGTAGAGCGCGGGAACGGCGGCCGCCGGGCCGCTCCGAAGGCTGCCAGCGACGTCTAACACTAAGTGCTGGACTAGAGATAAGAGGTGTCTGGGCACGCAGCGGCCGACGCATCTAATCTCGGGCACATTCGCTATCGTTAGACGCCGCTGGCTGACTGCGGAGCGCCCCGGCAGCCGCCGTTTCCGCGCTCTACATAAGGGTGTCACCGACTGTACCTTCATAGAAGCTTCCTCAGGCTGAACAAGAAAATTGCATATCATCCACAGCAGGCCGTCGAGTAGGTAAAAGGCATTGATGTTTAGATTCATATATCTAAGAAAATGTATTTGTTGCTATAAATTTCGATAGTCGAATAATTATTATCATGTAACGAAGAAGGACAAAATGCTGGAGGTAAAGTGCCCTAATATTTCTATAGAACGGAGGAAGAAACCTCAGTGGCGCCTGCTCCTTAGTTCTTTTGGACACTAGAATCAACAATTAATTTTCTACGAACGTACTGTTTAATTATTTACTCTAGCAATGGTAATCTCAACCACTTCAAGAATAAATGCAGCATTTAAAGGTAAATTTCAAATCAATTAAACGACATAGCTCCCCTAGAAATGAGCGAACCGAAGCGTTGCCGCTGAGAAGGGAGGCATTTTCAAAAGGGAATCGTGACCTAAGCAACATTAAAACGAGTCATTGAAGCTCTTGCATGACTGCTTCCAATTGGAGAAGAATACACTCAAGTAGCACGTGTTAATGAAAGAGGAGAAATAGGCTTTAAGTAAAATGTACTACGGGATGATTTTTGTGATAGAAAGATTCAGGAATAGACATAAACTTCAAAAAAATGTACAAATTTGCCCACATGGAGCTATCGACGGAACCAGTTGCAGTAAATGAATTTGGGGGAACATTTTCAATATTCCCTTTTTTGGCACATATCGCGCGCCCAGTGCTTTGCAGCAGTCCAAAGCACCCACATCGCCTTCGCCTGGCCACCTCAGCATCCCCTGGCATTAATAGGACTCTTGGCCCCTCGCAGCCGATACACAGCGAATCGACACTTTGGCGGCGCGCAATATGTCCGGCACAACAACCTGCATATCTAGTTTTCTATTGTTCGCGCTGGGTCGTCTATTTGAGTTAGGCTTTAAGAAGGAACACAAATAACATAACTTCTCAATAGAGACACTCTTCAATGGAAATACATTTATTTGGGATGAGGTGAGGAATGAAAGATCGAAGCTTAACAGGTTTAATGAAGATAGCGGTAGTAGTGCAGGCCAAGAAAGTAATAGCGATCGAGTTGCTTCGGCGTCGAGCAGTATGGTCACCAGACGCAAGTACGGCAAAACTCAGGACGGAGGAGTAGATAATAGCCGGCCGTTGCGGCTTGTTTCTTTCAACGCCTAAAGCATCGGGAATAAGACTACTGAATTAGAAGCACTCCTTTACGATCTCGACCCACTCATTACGTTTCTGACCGAGAAGTGGTTGCACCCTGATGCTCCTGATGGGCAAATTGTGCCCCCTGCCTACAGAAAACTACGGTGTGGATGGATCACGCGGGACATAATTCACACGACATGAAGACTAAAGCGGATGCGGAGGTCTCGTCGACGTGATGAAAGTAGCATGAGCATACTGAGGAGTCAGTTAAGGGAAAAGATCAAGCTAAGTGACGACTTTTTTTTTACCTTTAGTTTAGGCAATTTTCTCGGTGAAGCACCAGAAAAGTTCTGGAGATACATTAACGGTAATAAACTAAGTAGTATCTCCTTAATAGTTAACAATTCGTCTCTTACAGATCCAATAGCTGTTGCAGATATATTGAAGGAATATTTTCATTCAGTGTATGCTGATAATGATGCCAGTTCTTGTTCTAAACCAGAAAGCTACACTTATTTTATGCCTGACGTTGCTATTTCCCGCGAAAGTATTATTAATCTACTTTTGAACCTTGACATTGAAAATGGTACAGATAACATTCCTGCAGCTTTCCTGCTGCCGATACGCAGAATGGATATCCTATTACCTGCATGAGATTTTTAACGCCTGTTCGGCGCAGTGCTCTGTCCATTAAATATTGCCACGTTCAGATTCCAATGGCGGCCTGTCCGAATCCAGAAATTCTTAGCAGCCTCTGCATACGTCACAGGTCTGACCACCACCGTGGTCAGTTGCTTCGCAAGCTGCTGATTGATGCATTCATATAGGAGGTTGCGGCGAAGTACTGCACCAGGGTGGCCAATCCTGCTCTGGTGAGGCAGTGCGTTACCGGTTCTGGTCACCGGCATCAGACCGCACTCCAGGCCGGTTTGTTCAATTTTATCAACAGGCGTATTTTTTTTATCCGGCGGAAAATTGCGGGGCAGCGGGATTCGAACCACGGTCCTCTTGGACGCGAGGCGGACGCTCTACCTCTACGCCATCGCTGCGGCCCTGTAGAAACAGAAACTAAATATAAATCTTGAGCCGTTTATACCCTTTCACTACAAGACACAATTCTTAAGACATTCAAGTTTTCAAGAAAACTGACCATTTCGGATAGTTCTGAAACTATATGGTAGTTTGCTCGCATACGCCATGTTTTCTACAAAGTTCGCTTGAATTAAGCGCACGTCTGTACATGCACCACGTACCTGAATCCTCGTTTTTCACGACATATGGAGGTGAAAATACGTTATTATATTGCACGGCATTCCACCTGTGTTCTCATTAGGCAGGCAGCAAAATGCCTAGGGGTGAATGGGTAACTCTTTTCGATTGTCCGCTGTAGGACGTCGCAGTGGAATATAAGGTCCGAGCTGTCGACAAATAGGTGCTCCAGCGGTACAGGATTTCTCCAGAGCATGTAATTTTTTATTCATGGTACAAGTATTCCTAGTTCTTGAAGCCATTTTTAATCGGAAGAACGTAATTGTACAGTTTCGTGCAACATGCTCTGACCATTGGTTTGAGATCAGTTTTTTTTTTACAAATTTCACAACGTTCTGCACTGGGTCTGTACACTATAATGTACAATAGACTGCATACGAATTTGGTGCCGAAGCCAACAATCTCTTTGAGAAATTTGAAGTGTACTCAAGTTCATTACTATGTAAAAATCGACAGACGGCATTTCGTACACTCATGTCGGACTCATAGGCCCGCAAGCACCAGACTCGTAACTGGTGGTCATACACAAAGAAGTTCGTCCTCCCGGTAATGCTTTGTTTTTCGCATACAACATAACAAGAAGGCCCGTCCAACGTATCAGGCTTTGCTTTTTCTTCTGCTGGCAACGTCGGTACATGATACATTCTGCAGCAACATACGCACGTATTCTCATAGAACCCGTCAATCAAGTTTCTGAGTGCCATTGCGCATCTGAAATAGTGTTGACGTGGTGGCTGGGAACAACATCGTAGCGTTCGACAATTCAAAGTTCACTGTGTTCCGGGACAAAGCTAAAGGCTCATTGCCGTTCACAGTCATGCACTTGTAGTTTTAAAGCGAATAACTGTCTTTGGCTCTTTTGGCTGTTTTCGTAATAGCTGGCCGATGGTCGGAATCAGTAAGGAAAGTCTTCGTTTGTTCCCTTTCTCACTCGCTCTTTCCCTAATTTAGGTGATTTTTGCTATTTGTAAACCGCCTTCGCCAATATGCCAAATGTCACCATTAACTGGCATCTGCTTTGACAGACACTTGTAGCATCAGATGGTTCTTGTAAATGCGGACCCTCTTGGAGTGCAAGTGCTCTGATCTCAAGGTTCTATTGGCGCGAGACAAGTCTACCTTCTACCATTTCATTTTAACTGTGCTATGAAGCGGGACAATGCTGTTCTCATTCGCGGTGTACCACGATTGCTTTTCGCCGGTTTTAAAAAAAATCTGTAGAAACCGAGCGCTATGGCACTCTGACGTGACCGGCTGATCCACTTTCCAAGTTCCAGTTTCATACAACTTGAAGCAGCAGCAGACACAAGATGAGGCTCCGCCGCGAAGTGAAGCGCCTCCAAGAGATACGCGATAGTGAGCAAGTGCTGGGACGTTTACGCTCGAGCACACATAAAACCGTCAAAAGTGTGGCCCACGTAGGTTGCGTTTTGGTTTCCCATGTCTTCCACATGCACGGGGACTCGCACGAGTGCCTCTCGTTCAAGTGTGCCTTGTTACCTTAAAGTCTCGACGCCGCGATGCAGGTATGCAATTGATGCGACGGTGCCGGCATGTGTGTGCGCGTGCCGTTGTGAGCATCTAATAGGCAACGTGATTTTCTCTTTCTTTGGAAACAAAGCAAACTGTCCTCAAATGATCTCGGAAGCATTTAGCCGAGGAAACGTAGCTTTGTTTGTTTTCTCGGCGAAATGCTACCACGATCGTTTTACTGCAATCAGGCGTGGGTCTCTAGCGAATGCGATCTTTCCTTCCAGTTTTGCGACAACGAAAGCAAGGTACGGGTGGCGGAATAGAATAAAGAACATCTCAGTGCCCTTCCACTCTGTGAAGAAGGACGACAAGTGAAGCTGCGAATGGGGACCCCTTAATGGCGAACTGCACCTCCGCCGCGGATTTGCCCAGCATCGCACTATCTTCAGGCTCGGCCCACGTATGGGGAGTGCTTAACGCCTGCTTCAGCTCCATCGTGGGTTTGCCCGGCATTGCACTATCTTCAGGATCGGCCCACGAATGGGGAGTGCTTAACGTCTGCTTCAGCTCCACCACGGGTTTGCCCGGCTTTGCACTACCTTCGGGATCGGCCCACGAATGGTGAGTGCTTAACGCCTATTCACCTCCGCCGCGGGTCTTGCGGCTACTGCACATCTTCGGGATCGGCCCACGAATAGGGAGTGCTTAACGCCTGCTTCACCTCCGCCGCGGGCCTGGCGGGTATTGCACTATATCTTCGGGATTGGCCCTGTATGGGGAGTGCTTAACGCCTGCTTCACCTCCCCCGCGGGTCGGCTCGGCGTAGAACTATCTCCGGGATCGGCCCACGTATGAGGAGTATTTGCTTACCACAACGACACGAAAATTTCCTTGGACGGTAAAGGTACACAGCTTCGCTGTAATAGTGCTACTTGACAACCAAATAGACCAGGCAGAGACTAACCGAACCGACAATGCCTGTATATTTGGCTGTTCCGTTTTTAATCTCCCGCCAGCTAACTCACCCTTCAGTATATTCTTACCATTGAAATGCTGCGCTATGGCGCAATGACAAATAATCTCATTGGTGGCGGCAATAGAAAAGTAACCTGCTATGAGTAACTACCTAAAAAAAAACCGCGAATTGAAGCAATTCATCATAGCACAAAGGGAAGCTCTTTCCTTTATAATGTGAGAGCGTGTTGCCTTAAACGCATACTTATAAAGCGAGGTACACCAAGGAAGAGGAAGCATTTGCTTGCTGCGGTAAAGCTAGGTAAACAATCGAAGATGTTCTATTAGAATGTAAAGGTATCTGCCCAGCTGTCCGTCTAGGCTACTCAGGCCTCCTTGAATCCCTTGGGATCAGCGATCGCAGGGAGAAAGTAAACATGTCCGCAATAGAGATTAGTAAGCGGCGATTGGAAGTTTGGTGCCAGAAAAGTAGGGAGACCACAAACAACGGAGGCATACAAAAAAAGTTCCCAATTGTTCTTCAGAAAGTTTGGTGCTGGGAATTCTTTTCTTTTTTTCTAAAGATAGGTAGGACATTCGGCAAAATATTAACAAGAGCTGGGTGCCGCAATCCACCGCCCCGTTTCAAAGCGGACGCTCATAGCATCATCCATTCATCTCATAGGGCGACACGCTCTAAAAGAGTACGTTAACTGTCTTAGTAAGAAAGTGATCCTTTACAAAATTGCTCATCATATAAAAAACTATTTTCAATTACTCGTAATACGTTGTCCTTCACGATATTATGCGTTTTCCTGATTATTCTGTCATTCTAAATCAATCTCTCGGAGTTAGTCTGATACATTATAATTTGAGGATTTCCCACTTCACCTTGTCTAACTTTGTTTTTCAAGTCTTCGCTCCCCTCCTTACTGAATTCCCCTTACTGAAGATGTGCCATGGTTTGTGAAGCACGAAAGCAAACTATGTCACTCGTCTGACTATGTACTCACTGCTTCTTCTCAGTATCGGCACCACTTCTTATGTCTTATGCATAGCGAAATATCCCTGGCGAAATTAAATTGTCACGAGCTTTTAGCTGCGGAGGGCTCGTCTGGTGCACTTTGCTTTTTTTCTTAATATGGACGAGACAATTTATCACTTCTTGTCGCCTCACCACCTCACAGCTTTGTAGAAATGGTTTCGCATAAGATAATTTCTTGAACGATTCTGACTAAAGAAAATCTGCCTGCATCCAACAACGTCCTCTTACCCCTTTACACCAACGCGAGAATGAATGGTTGCATTAAAGTGTGGTATATTCCGCATTTTTTTTTTGGTTGCCCGATAATAAGACTTATGGACAACAAAACCACTGACATAAAAGACAGGCACAAAGACATTTTAAAACATTCAAATGTTAACCTAGCCAAATTTCTAGCACGCTGCTACCTAAGACCATTAGGGTGATGGCTCAAGTGTTAAAGCTATAAAAGAAAAACGCATAAAGTAAACAAAAATGAGTAGTGAAAATGGAAAACAGGACTGGAAAAACCCTCATTCATGAAAAGAAATTAAATGGAGACGAAGAAAGAAATTATGTCTTCGGTAGTTGAACCCAATTCAGCCATACGGAACAACACCAAAAATAGTTCTCCGTGAGATGATCGCCTAGCAAACGCTGTCATTCGCAGCCTTGGCAAAGAGGCCATTCAAGAAATAACAAAACTCATAAATCACCACTGGGAGACGGAGACCGTACCAGCAGAATGGAAGCACGTGGGAGTAATACTCATTCCCATTCCAGGCAAGAAGCTTCGAGTTAAGAATCTGACCGATATGGCTTACATCTTGTCTTTGTAAGCTATATGAGCGGAGCCTAATCCAGAGACTCCAAAACTACATAAAAGAGAGACATTTGTACCCCTGCACTATGTTTGCTTTCCAGGAAACCTCTCGACGCAGGATGTGCACCTCCAACTTAAGGAAGAAGTCCTCAAGAATGTCACAATCCGAGGGGAACGCATTGTCATGGCCCTAGACATCAAGGGGCTCTTGGAAATTTTAGCCATAAAGCCATCCTCAGTGGACTAGAAGACCTGAACTGCGGCAAACGCATCCATGGCTATGCAAAAGCATTCCTCTCGGTCACAACAGCTACAATTGGCATAAACGATGCCCACACAAATATCTTCGAAATCCCCAATAAGGGTACACAACCAGGATCATTAATCTCACCGTTTCCCTTCAACAATGCCATGATTGAATTTGCCAAAAAATTGGAGAACATTCCGGACATCAGACGGGCAATGCACGTAGATGACATTACCATTTGGATCCCCAAGGGCTCCCTGAGGGAGAAGGAAGCAAAACTACAAGAAGCCGCCAACCGCGTCGAACAGTATACTCAAGAAAGAAGCCTGCAATGCTCAACAGAGAAATCCGAGCTACTCAGAGCCTGGAGACACAAACTGAATAGGATTGTACCCACAGACAGAAGTCTCCGCCTCAACGTGTACCTCGAATGCCGGTAGATACCCGAGAAGGGCGTGATACGAGTGCAGGGGATGTGGCTCTAATCTAACCAACGGAGCAATAACACCCAGACACTCTTCAAAAATACAACGCTACAAGCTAACAGAATGATTAAGAGAATGGCCACTCGTCGGAAAGGACTGCGGGAACAGGACACTTTGAAACTAGTAAGACGCCTAGTCATCAGCACAGTTATGTATAGTCTCCCGTACCAATTGCTGCATCTCCATGAAGAGAAACGAGCGGAAGTAACCATTCGAAAAGCGTACAAGACGGCACTGAAACTCCAAATCAGTATGCCTACAGAGAAACTCTTGCCTTTGGGGTGCACATTACCTTCCAAGAACAACGGGAGGCTTAGCTCGAGGCACAAAAAGAAAGACTCCTGCAAACACCAACAGGCCGAGCACTCCTCAAACGCCTTGGCTATACCGAAAAAATTAAGAGAATGACAACAGCTAACATACCAGATGAAATCCGCAGGCAGCTCCGAGTGAATCTGATACCGAAGGAACATAGACTCGAACTTGCACGAAGGCATGCGGGCAGCGCGTGTAGATTACATTCAATGCATGTATTCCACCAAATCGACGTAGTGTACGTAGACGCAGCCACCAGAGGTCCTAAACGAGGACGGGGAATGGCCACAGCCATCAACGCAAACCATCGCGGAATCACAAAGCACCGTGACTGAAGCTGAGAAGCTAGCTGTCGCTCTAGCAGCGGGGGAGGGCTTCAGAACTGGCAAATCTCTAACAATTCTAAATGATTCTCAAGACGCCTGCCGGCATTTCCTCAACGGTAGAATAAGCCACCACGCAGTCCTTGTACTCCTCGAGACAGCAGGCGGCGTAAGACACCACACCAACCCAACCACAGCTGATCCAACAAAAGATATTGTGTGTGCCGGGACATGCGGGAATAGCGGGGAATGAATAGGCGGACCTGGTAGCACGAGAATTTACAGTCCGAGAACCCGAAGTATGCACACTCGAAAGTCTACCGTCTGCCTTAAATGAATACTCTGCTTTATTGGCGCACTACAGTTGTTCCACTGTAGTGCTCCTCCTCCTATCCTCCTCCACAAAAATCACTCACGAGAGCGGAGGCCACTGATTGGGGACAGCTCCAGACAGGAACTTTCCCCAACTTAAACCTATTGAGTAAAATGTACCTCACCAGATACGCAGCTAAATTCCCGGCATGCTAACAAAAGCCCACCTTTTATCACATCACATGGCAATGCCAACTTATAACAGCAGTCCCCAAAATCACAAATCCAAGTGCGGAGCAATGGAGGCATTGCTGGTCAGCAACCATTGCGAGGACCAAATTGGTCTCGTGCAGTGAGCCCGTACGTTGGAGCCTTGGACAAAGGGCCTCACCCATACTAAACACAGTCAAGAGTGTCCAAGAAGACCCTGATGGACTACAACAAAAGATCCTGCGGAAACCAATACATGTTTTTCATGATGATGATGATGATATAGTGGAACGGTTTCGCGAACAGACAAAATTCTGCAGCATGTCGTTGGCATTATACATCAAAAAGTCACTTGTACATGATTCTCGCGTGAAACTCAGAACAAGAGCTTTCACGTCCATGGTCAAAGGAAATCTCGTATTTCAAGATGTATTGCTCTGACAACGTCCTCAGATGCCATGAAAAAGCGTGCAGCTCGACGAAGACGTGAATGAAGAGCGGTTCTCGCGGAGTCGCAAGTGCCATGCCCCCTATTTGACTTGTGCCAGGCCAACCGGCAACGACGGCTTTCGAAGGCTTCTCTGTTTTTCTCTCTATCTGGCGAGAAGTACGTGAAAGTGTTGCATGCCGGGCCCCTTCCTGTTCAACTGTGTGTGAGTGTGGCTCTTCTCCGATCTTCGTCCATTCGTTTCTCCCCCAACGCTTCGTGATGATCCGATGATAATTCCGAATTGCCTTCTTTCTGCGATCACAAACCGTCTTCAAGAGTCTTCAGCAGTGCATCGGTAACTCAAGCAGAACAGCCGTGTTCGAAGTCAGCTTTCTACAGGCAGCGGCAGAGCGACCAGATAAAGAGTGAATCCCGACGTGACGCGAGACATGGATAACTGTTGGAATCTCCTACGGCATCGATGGTGCACGCACAAGCTTGTTAACAACAGCGCCATTACGGAAGAATTCCAGTTGCCTTGTACGAGAACCGTGGACACTCGCGTTTACCACGTGAAGCGGCACCTTTTGGCATGCAACTACCTCCTTTGGCAGTTAGATCTCCAGTTTGGGGAGGGCGAAAATGACGATGAAGGAAATGTGCAGCTAGTGAGTGCTTCTGGAAAGCACCTCGGAGGACAAGAAAACGGACTGAGGGAAGAGGAAAGGTGCTGTGCCACCATGTGTCTCTTCAATAGTCAACACGTCGCATAGATGCATTGTCGTCTGTATGGGCTACATCGCTGCCAGTGCACTGCACAAAGCATTTAATAAGAACGCTGCACAGAAGAGGGTAAGCGTCAGCAGGCAGTCAACTCCTGAGAATTTAGACGTACAGCGCGTTGGTGACGTAGAATAGCGTCCCTGTAACAGATAAGAAGCTGTTAATCTTCAATAGTAATCACACGGCGCAAATGGAATCGCACTCAGTCCTGACATAATACGTGGTAGAAATTCCCCCAATCAAGACATTGGACACTTGGAGACGAGCAAGAGTTACTCATCAATGCTTACAGGGCACTCATCAATATTTCTTGCATCTTCACTTGCGGTCCCATTAGCTCGGAAGAAGCAAATGGCAAATAACTCCGCTCTATAGACTCTTATCATCACGGAGTTGCACCGGTAGACATGAACGCTTTGACCAACATGGTGGAAGCCTTGTCGTCCACGGACATCCCTTCAAGACTTAGTCGTTTTATGGCAGCTCGACACAGCGGGGTACAATTGTGAACGTCACGTCACATAATCAATTGTAGAGACTGTGCAAACAGAACCGTACATGTGTGCTTACTTTTTGCTGTTTTCATATACACTAGCAGATTTGTGGTGACTTGTCTCGTAATCACTAAGTTAATTGGCCTCTTATATTTTGTATCGTCATTAGCACACTAATAAAGATTCCGTAGTGGATTATTTTCTTGAATATGTAATGTGATTCTGGTAATATGTCTAATGCGTTGGTACCTGAATCACATATGTAATATTATGTCGCATATAATTCCAACTATATATGGGGGTATATCTAACGTTCTATAAAACGACCAAATGCAGGGACTTTTCTTCCAAATTATTAGGTGCGTTCTCCGGTTCCATTTATACGCCTTACACTAACGGCTCCCTGCGTGCGATGAAGTGCATTCTTTCATTGCGTGGCAGCTAGCTTAGAGGCCATGGGCCGAATTAACCAAGCTGTTCGTCAGTGAATTTTGCCTTTGATCAACGGCATTCGTTTAATTGATGTAAAGAATGAGAATTCGCTAGCATTTCCTCTTATGAACATCATCAGCCTAGGAGCTTTTTTATGAATACGTCCCTTGAACGTTTTCCTTTTGTGGAAGCGGAAAACAGAAGGAAGTGACATAACGCAATATATAGACTGCGGTATGTTTACGCCATGCTTTCCTCGTAGGCTGTACTTATTATCTGTTTCTGCAGCGAACGAAGTTCTCTTGCTGTCATAGTTAGGGTTTAGGTGACCGGCTTTCGATTTCCATCATTGACTCGGGCTATAAACTATCACCACCGGTCTTACCCAGAACATAAGGATTCACGCAAAGCACAGCTTTCCTACCGCATTCGCGAAAATATTATTACTTGTCTGTTGCATTTTGTACGGGCACATCGGTGCCCATGAATACACGGTCATCAATGCCGTAACGGTTTAATTTCGCGATTTTGATTATGGGGCGCTTTGTTGAGAAAACGTTCAAAATAATTATGCGTCGATGTTCTTTCTTCATTGATGGAGCGATAGACTGCAGGGCCCGTTTCCCCTACCCCGTAAGCGTGGAGAAATAATTCACCCAGACAACACAAAACATTTTAAGGTGATGTCCAGGTGATCGAAACGTTCTGATCTGGTAGGGAACGTACTAAAGAAGTCTGGGCACACGGATTGGTTTATTGCGAAGCATCGTTTGCTGAATTCCAGACACTTAGCGGTAAACAGGTAGCTTCTAGTGTCGCCTCGATTTGGACCTCGTCAAGAAAAATAAATGCTTGGCCGACGGTGGAATAGAACAACTGATATCCTGGATAGTCGGCCAATGTTTTGGTTTTTCATTCATCGGCGCTTTTTCTCCTGCATTGTCTTTCTTTACGTCAATACAATAAATTATATCCAAATATAAATCTTTAGTCCTTCATAAATTTTTACCACAGGACTAACATTATTTTTAAAAAATTCAGCAGAGACACTTGGAATGCGATAGCATTACAATCGCTTAGGTGAAATGTCTTCGATTTATGTTTTCGAAGTTCATTAAAGTTCTTTCTGCTGAATCGGTTTGTGTGTTTGCGTACACGTTATCCACGGATTGGAAACAGTCGGACCATTTTGATGCAGAACTACGATTTTTTTTTTTTGCGTTCCCTTGCGTCATCTTCGGCGGCGTGCTTCCGTGAGCGACCACGTTTCACAACTGCCGCTGAGGTAGACACTTCAGAGAGCATCCGAGTAGACACAGCACCGATTAAATCCGAAGACATCAATGTGACGGGTGCAATGACGCACTCACTAGGCACACCTCATTTTATGCACTCATGATTTGGAGTCGAGAGTGCATCGCAGCAGACACAATAGACACGTACGGCACCGATTAAATCCGAAAAGCAAGTGACACGTGGGAGGCAGTGACGGAATCACGACGTGTGCAATGACGCACGCGCTAGGCACAACTTAATTCAACCATTCAACATTGTTGATGGTTTTCGGCGCTATTTTTTTTACCTATTGCGTAAGTGCTGTTTGATATTGGTAGGTCGCCTTCGCTAATACGTCAAACGTCACTATTAACTGTCAACTGCTGTGACGAACACTTCTAGCATAATGTTAAAGAAAAGAAATTATGGGGTTTTACGCGCCAAAACCACTTTCTGATTATGAGGCACGCTGCAGTGTTGGTCTCCGTAAATGTCGACCCCCTGGGGATCTTTAACGTGCACCTAAATCTAAGTACGCGCCTGTTTTCGCATTTCGCCCCCATCGAAATGCGGCACTCATGGCCGGGATTCCATCCCGTGACCTCGTGCTCAGCAGCCCCACACCTATTGCCACTGAGCGAATACGGCGGGCTAACATAACATGATTTTTGTAGATATGGACCATTATGAACTTCAATCGCGCTGACCTGAACCTTACCTGTACTCGAGGCAACTGCACCTTCCACGATTTGCTTTAACAGCAGTATGGAGCGAGAGATTGGTGTTCTTATTCTCGGTATACCCCTACTGTTTTTTGCGCCAGTTCTTAAAAATATATGTAGAAATTGAGTGCCGTGGTGCCCAACTGAAGCACCTCCAAGAGATCCGCGATCGCCAGCAAGTGCTGGTACTACTGCCCTGGAGCACCCATCGAGCCATCAAAAGTGTGGCCTGCGTAAGTTGCGTCTTGGTTTCCTATGGCTGCCACATGCACGGGGACTCGCACGAGCGCCTTTAGCTCAAGTGTGCCTCGTTGCCTGGAAGTCTCGATGCCACGACGCAAGTATGCGATTTATGCGAAGGTTCTTGTGCGTCTGGCACGGGCCGTTGCGGGCGTCGAATAGGCAACGTGATTTTCTGTTCCTGTGGAAACGAAGCAAACTGTCCTCAAATGATCTTGGGAGCGTTTCGCCGAGAAAATAAACAAAAGCTACCATGACCGTATTACTAAAACGAGGCGTGGGTCTCTAGCCTACATGATCGTCGCTTTTAGTTTTGCGACAACGAAAACGAAGTATGCGTGGCGGAATCGAATATAATAGCGCTAGTTGACAAGCAAATAAACGACACAAGACGTAGCCCATCTATCTATTTTATCTACACATCGTAACCGAACTGACAAGGCCTGTATACTAGGCTGTCCCGTTTCTTATCTCCAGCTAACTCCCCTTTCAGTATTGTCTTGCCCTCGAAATGAAGCGCCGGGGCACAATGCCAATTTTTTTAACATTTACTGGGGCCACATGGGGTGTGTCACCCAACACAGTGAAAAACTTAGATGTACCATTATGATGTAAATCAAATTTCAAGGATTTTGTGCCTTCCAGGTAACACCAGGTACGTTATCGGAGGCGGTTGTGGAAGTTAAAAAAAAGCAAGCAGGTATCACAGAATCTAACAATTAAATAAAGGATCATGTCGCGGTTGGCACTGGAACTCCATGTGGTTTGCTGTGTCTTCTTTACATAATGAAGGGAAAATCAGACATCCACCAGTTCGTAGCAACTGCTACAAAGGAAACCCATACGGGTTCCTCGAAAGAAAAGCCTCACAGTTGAAGAAAAATTCGTCCTGAACCGGGGCTCGAACCCGGGACCACCGCCTTTCCGGGGCAGCCGCTTTTCCGGGGGCCGCAGTCCCGGACCAGGACGAATTTTTGTTCAACTGTGAGGCTTTTCTTTCGAAGAACCCGTATGGGTTTCCATTGTAGCAATTGCTACGAACGGGTGGATGTCTGATTTGCCCTTCATTAATTACTTCGCTCCACCTTGCGGGTTTCCGCAGAACTATAACGTCAAATCTCCTTTACATACTTCAGAAAAAGTTTAATATATATCCTTATACCTAAATGCAACATTTGCAAGTCATAAAAAGCGAACAATGTGTTGATGCCAATTTTCTGAGAAATCAGTGCCATTTTACAAAGCCAACGAAGATGCGGCAACTTCCACAAATGAGCCGAGATAGGCAAAGAAAGAACCAAGAGGACGGAGCATTTGATTCCGGAGAGAATGGACGTATTTGTTATTTTCCGTCTTCGAAGCATGTGGCCAAATATAATAAAAGCATTTGGTCCGATCCTTTGAAAGCCCACAGGGAATGGGCAACCAGATATGGCTAGCCCCGGTGCCTCAGCAAGATGTTCTCTACGTATCTTGGCGGGGAATGCCACGAGAAAGGCAAGCGTGGCACGCATTTGTAAAACTGTGATATCACCAGATAGTGCAGTGGATGCTTTCTAAGGGTTTAGACCACTAGCACCGAGACAACCATAGCGTGCGAACTGCAGGATTCGGAGATTCGAAACTGACACATTGAAACTTTCACGTGTCTCTTAAAGAACCCAAAACAACTGCCGAATCTCCTAAAAGGCGCCTCAGTAGGCTTCACTGCAATTTTTTTTAAACACTGGAAGTCGTAAAATGGCGTCTGGGGAGCATATAACCGTAAAGAATCTTTCAAATGGGTTGAATATTGGTGGAGATAGAATAAGTTAACTTTGCTGCTACCATGATGAGCGTCACTGCCAACGCAGACACTTTCTCTGTGTGCCTCGACTATCATCACGTAGTGGTGTTCCTTCCCTGCCTTCTACCATACAGCAGCCGAGGGACCACATCATGTTTCCGCGGCGATTCCGGTTCCGTTGTTTTTTTTCCCTTTCTTTTTTCCTGCGCGGTGTACTACAGCGATGGCGTTACGCCTTCCGCACTGGATAATTAATCTCGGTCGCATGTCATGGTCAGTGATGTAGCTGGCAGTGCGTTTTATGTAACGGCATTTGTGCTTGTGTCCTTGGCTGTTCGTATGACTGTGGCTGGGAGGGCAGATTCCTCGAGAGAGAGAGAGAGAGGGCGCCCGACGCTGCAGTACTTTGCAGACACGACCGTCAGCGCGGCATGTGCACGCTGCAATTGTCTCTTTAAAATGGACAAACCTGGTAAGGAGCCCTTTAAGAAACCCCCGAAATTTCATGTGCACCCTTGAATTTACTTAGCCGCTAAACTCACGAAACCTCCAGTTTGACTTCGTCAGTGACTATGTTTCATTCCTTTCGCCAGCATTTGATCAAGTTACCTGTCAAATACAATTATGGCATTGTTCGTTCGTTCCCGCAGTTAAATTGGCGATGCGGTTTATTCTTTTTTTTTGCAATAACCAAGTGTGCTTGCGCTATTACATCCGCCATATGCTTGCTTGTTTCACGTAGGAAACCAATCTGTCCGAAGGGGGCGCACTCTGCCCGGAGCACAGCAGGCGTTGTTAACTCTGCTACCTGGAACATCTCTGCTACACCTGTGGCAGCGCGGGTGAATACGAAATTCGTACAAGATATTAAGTTGAAAGGCAATCAGGAAATTATCAACTGCTTAGCTTATCGGCTATACATTGTTTCATATAAGGCTTTGATTTTAGTTAATGCTCTACTCTCTTTTGCCATTATCAGTTAAGAAGTTATCGGGTACGCGCATAATTAAACTGGAACGCGCACAATTAAACTTCTTAAGAACATAATGCGTGTTTATTTCAAGGATTAATTAAAAACTACACTTTTCGACCTATGTAATCTCGTCTACCGTCTCCCGGCTTCACACTTCTTATTATTTTCATTGTTCTTTATCTCTCGTACTATAAAAAAGGACGCATTTACTTATTACTGCTTTTAACGTTCACTTCGCTATATTTATTGACTGCTCTACCAACTTCGCTATACATCGCGGCATACGCTGCCAGCGGGTCGTCACCAATACGTCCCTGCCAGGCATTCCCTGCCAGGAATGTTGCGTCCTTATTAAAGCTCGACCACAATTTCCTTCGTGCACGTGCCGCCCCTTGCCTGCCATAAGAGCGCAGCTCTTAGGCGCACGTTCCTGCGTTGAGCGTCAGCGCGCGTTGGCGTTCCTAGAGCTACCTCGGCGTAAACGAGCGAACGAGCCCAGCGAATGATGAAAGAGCGAACGCGGAGCGCAGTGGGGGATGAAAGATTGCGAGAGAGAAGAGAGCGCGAGGAGGAACGTGGAGGAAGCCACCTTCAAGCACCACCAGATGGCGCTCACGTCCGCGCATCCGATCAGGGGTGCAATCAGGACTCGACGGGAACCAAAGGTCAGTGAGTCGCCTCGCATTGGGCGCTCACGGGAAGACTACAAATGAAGCTGTGCAGGGTGATATGGGCTGGACTAGTTTTGAAGTGAGGGAAGCTCGCAGTAAAATTGAGTATGAAGAACGGCTGAGGAATATGGAAGAAAGTAAATGGGCTGGGAGGGTGTTCAGGTATCTGTACAGGAAAAACATTGATTCACAGTGGAGGAAAAGAACTAGGAAGCTTACCAGCAAATATGCAGCCTGTATGGTGGGCAACACAGCAACAAAGAAGGTCAAGCGGAAAGTCAGAGAGGCTAAAATAATCTTGTGGGTGGCGGCAATGAAAAAGAAACCTGCCATGAGTAACTACTTAAGAGGAAAAAATGAAATCAGGAAAGAAACCATTTATGATAACTCAAAGGGAACCTCATCACTTTTCGAAGCGATATCGGGATGCCTTAGAACACGCACCTATAAAGCGAGATATAAGAAGGAAGAAGAAGCATGTGCTTGCTGCGGTAAAGCTAGGGAAACGACGGAGGATGTTTTATTAGAATGTGAAGACGTCTACCCAGCAGTCGATTTAGGCACCACTGGCCTCCTTGAAGCCCTTGGGTTCAGCGGGAGCAGTGGTAAAGCAAACATGTCCGTAATAGGCATTAGTGAGAGGTGATCGGAGGATTGGTGGAAGAAAAGTAGGGAAACGACAAAAGGCGGAGACGTACAAAAGCACAGATCGCAATAGGGGATCAGAAAATTTGGGCGTGGTAGTTCATAGTGTTTCTTTTTTTTTTCATTGTTTAACCTAGGTAGGACATTAGGCAGTATAATAGCAAGAGCTTGGTGGCGCAACCCACCGCCCCGTTCCAAAGGGGACGCTCATAACATCCATCCATCTATCCATCCATCCGAAAGGTAGCGACATGCTTTTATCTTGCCGCCGCAGCTGCGGTGAGTATCGTAAGTGGAGGCAGAAGAGAAGGTCTGCATCTCCCAATTGGCTGAGTACAGTGACGTGGTATTTCTAACGCCTTTTTTTTCTATTTTCGGTTCTATTTTTTTTTTCTTTTCCGCGTCTCGGCGCACTCGCCACCATGAGAGTTGGCCGTCAAGTTGCCTAGGCGAGGCATTCGCGAGGGGGTTTCACATGTTTTGGGTGTTTCGTGGCTACCCGCGTCATTGAAGAGCTCTGTTTTGGTTTTGTTTTATGTTAGGGATTGAGTTTAAGAGTAATGTAGGTGCAAACGTGTACGAACGGAGATTTTTTTCTTTGTTGAAGGGGTACGGAGCTCAGGCATGAGTAAGCTTAGGAACGGATGCTATTCTAGGTGCTCGTTCAAATTTTTTTCTTGATTCTGCGATCGTCAACAAGTGCGTGAAGTTATGTAGTGCGGAGGCTGTGCGCTGTCATATATCGGGAAAATCGCGTAGAAACGAAGTGTAAATGATTTTGACTATTGTGAATAGGCATTCTCCCCTTCACTTTCTCGGCAGATTAAAGTGGTGAACGAGTTTGTTGGCTCATATTGACTTGGAAACTGCGCAAAGGGGGAAGGTTCTCGTTGATGGAGACAATTTCTCTATGTAAAGCTTTCGTGCTTGCATACCCTTTGTTTACAAATGCAGTACCGGTTCCACTGGGATGCTTGCGCTGGAGAGCCAGCGGCACCAGTTTCCAGTAAAGGCGCAAGACCTGTTTCACTACACACAGAAATCTCAACTAGATATCAACGTCATGACGAAACGACCAGAATAGTTGAGATGCTCCGCGTTGATCGAGCCCGTTTCTAGATGACGCTCGCCTTATGCAGGCGAATATGTACGCGCCTTACGTTCGGTTATCGCGGTACTAAGCTGAATAAATCATGAAACTCCACGAGCTTGACACACGTCAGTCGATTGGGTACACGCAAGTACACACATACGCACTCTGAGCAGCGCAAACACACCTAAGTTGTTCAATGAGCTTCACTTCACTTTTATTTACTTAAACACCCCCCACTACGTGCTTTACATAAGGAGTGGGGTTTGCAAATGTTGTTTGTTCGAATTAGAGGCCACACGAGTAAAATGAACAATGTTAGTATTAAGCGTATCAGCAAACGTCGGTGAACAGGTGATTTCGGTGATGTGAATGGGCAGACCGTTCCAGTCGGTTGATGATCGGGAAAATAAAGATGCAGAGAAGGTTTTAGTATGGCTATGTGGGCGGGCTACTTGCAAGGAATGCCCTGTGCACAGGGAATGGCGAGGGGGTGGGGCCAACACATGTATGTGGTGCGTGGTGAAGCGAGCTGCAATAAAATTTATAAAAAGGGATTAACGAATCAATGCGACGACGGGTTGGTAGCGTGTTTAAGGCGGATTGTGCATTTATTAGTGATACGCTGGTGTTGTAAGAATAAGATGAATGAATGAACCTTGCCTCCTGATTCTGAATTTTTTCGAGTGCACTGATAAGGTAAGTTTCATGTCGCGACCACATGGGGGATGCGAATTCAAGCTTCGGTCATACGAGCGTCTTGAATGCTAGTAGTTTAGCGTAATGCGGTGCATGACGCAGATGACGTTTTAGGAATCCCAATGCTTGGTTAGCGGAGGTTGAATGCGCGATGCATGAGCAGACCCGTCTAAGTCATATGAAAGTGTGACGCTGGGGTATTTATAGTATAAGTATATGTGACGCTGGGGTATTTATAGTATAAGTATATGTGACGCTGGGGTATTTATAAGTATAAGGGCTGATGGCGGCGAGTGAAACATTGCTGTAGATTTATTGGGGTTAAGGGTGATTAACCAGACGTTACGCCAGTTTTTCGCTTTGTTAAGCTAATCGTCCAAGATAGTGTGGTCAAGTAGTTCGTTATTATGCGGTATATGACACAATCGTCAGCGAACATACGGATTCGAAAGGAAACATGAAGAGGAAGGTCGTTAATAGAAATAAGAAAAA
The DNA here is from genome assembly GCF_050947875.1 of Dermacentor variabilis. Classification (NCBI taxonomy): domain Eukaryota; kingdom Metazoa; phylum Arthropoda; class Arachnida; order Ixodida; family Ixodidae; genus Dermacentor; species Dermacentor variabilis. Next base: position 3,983,940 of record NC_134568.1, read on the forward strand.
GTAGGGGTCCAGAGTGCTACCTTGTGGGACGCTAGATTTTACAAGGACGGGCGCGGAAGTGTAATTATTGACATGCACTAACTGTGATCGGTTAGTGAGAAATAGAATAATTCAATTTAAGATCTCGAGATGCAGGTTCAGCTGGGAGAACTTCAGTAATAGGCGTTTGTGAGGTAACTTGTCAAATGGTTTAGCATAATCCAGAAAAATGACATCGATTTCGGTTTTAGCATCGAGCTTAACGTATAAGTCATGGACGAACATAGCAAGTTGCGTTGCGCGTGACAGACCCTTACGGAAGCCATGTTGGGACGGGTGAAAGAATTTGTTAGTGTCAAGAAAATGTAAGATTTGGGTGAAAACGGCGTGCTCCATTATCTTGCAGGGTACGCTATTTATTGGAAATCAGTCGGTAGTTAAGAGGTGAGTTTTTGTTACCGGATTTGAAGATTGGAACGACCTGCCCTTTCTTCCAGGCGGCAGGGACGCTACAGGAGGATAAAGATTGCGAGAAGATTAATCTGAAGTACGCTGCGAAGATGTACTTAGTATTTTTTAACAGAATTGATGCCATCCGCTCGTGATGACGATGACAGTTTTAGCTTTTAAATTATTACCGTTATGTCATGTTCAGTGAATTCAATGGGTGAGATAACAAATTACACAGGTAAAGGTGGTATAGGTAACGAAGTCATCAGCAACTACATAGCGCTGCACACAAGCAAACACAACGCCTTTCCCGTGTAGCTGCGAAACCTTGACCCATATCACAGCCCTTTCACGCCGGGCAAGTGTCTTTAGAAATCTGGTCAGTGTAATAGAAGTATTGAGAAGCGGCTTGATGAGTGCAGGCTGCAACGTCTTTTTGCCTGCAGGTACACTGCAGGCAATCCATGGTACACTGGTCGTGGACGCAGTAACACTCATATAAAGCTTTGGCAGGTAGATGAACATCGCGTACATTACGTGTATATTATTGGCCAGACAAACAGCTCTGATTATTGTGCTAGAACTCGACACGTAAAGCAATTCGTCCTCGAAAGGCTCCTAAATGGAAGCAGACAGCCAAACCGAAGCGGAAGAACAAGTGGCAAGTTACTGTGCCGAAAAAGCACAAAAATCATCTGCTTATGCCAGTTAATTTCATAGCGTACCATCATCGCTCCAAGCACAGCACACAATAAACAAGTCTTAAGTACGGCAAAAATCCATGCGCAAACACCCAACAACCATTTTTAATGTCTCACCTCGCGTAATTCTACGGACGATACCGGCGTGCCTTGGAGCGAGCGATCAAACTGCGAGGGTGAGCGACGACGGCAAGCGCGAGCGGTGAGGGGAGCAGGAGGAGAGGCCGGGTGAGGAGGAATGTCGCTGCCTTTAGTTTTATTCAGGGAGCTCACGCATTCGCGGCAGCGGTGGAACCAGCCGTCCGGGTTGAAGACGGAATGGCAGTGAAAGCTGACGACACTGAAAGCTCTCAAACGAAAAGAAAAGTGCCTTCGCTGCCATTCCATCTTCACAGAGTGGAATGGTTGCCATTTTTTGCGTTGCGAGTGTGGCGTCGTTGCTCGTTCAGAGGAGCCCGGGCTCGCGATTGTCGTTTGTTCGTTCAGCATCGCGGGAACGTTCTTCGTCCGTGGTCATTCCGCGCCGGCGCCGTTTACATTCTCGTTGCTGTTCCCTCTGGCGCTCCTCGTATGCATGTTGTTCTTCGGGTGTTTGAACTATACGTGTCGGCCCCATCGATAACGCAGCTGTTTGTAGAGCCGATACCTTTCCTGATTATTTACTCCGATAACTTGACGTCCCGCTATTGTTCGCGGCGAGCGTTCTAATCTGTTCCGCATTTCGGCATCTGCGCCACCGCACTGCACCCGTATGGCTTCGTTATAAATCGCCAAGTCCGTTTCTGTTGCCGGACGCCGAAAAAACTACGGAAGGTTAGTTATATGCAGCTTTCGCTGTAAAAAGAACAAGAAAACTTGCCGTCGCACAATGTATTCGCCGCACGCGTTTGCCGGTAAAGCTTACCGTTGCCTATAGGCTGCAGTTTCGGGGAAGCGGCAACTGAGTGGCCTGTCTATTGGCCAGCGAATGCTCGCCGCCTAGCGACCATGCCGAGAAATAGTTTATCCGGGTTCAAGCTCGAAGGGAAAGAGAGGCTCCTATAACTGCATGCACTGTATGCCTGGTCATTCTCAAATCGTCGTTATGTCACCGCGCACAAGCCCCAAAAATGACAAAAAAAAATATTGATGTCTAAACACTTGCATACCATTATGCGTGTCATCGCGGTGGAAAGGCGGCAATGCATAATTTCATCACTTCGCGAAAAACGCAGACGACGCGCATCGGAGAGCGACTTGGATACGAAACTTCGCATGGGGGAAAGGTGACGACTAATAATACACCGGTTTATTTGAACCACTTCACTCGGGACTTTTATTCATCAGGAGCAGAACACTGCTTTCAAAATCATGCTGGCGTTTCAAATCGCAGAGTGCGCTTTGTTTAGGCAGGCGCTTTAATAATTTACAGTGATGTACGCTACACTTCATTTGGTTTTGATCGTTTATAGCTTTTTGTCCCAGCACTAAGGAAGGAAGGAAAAAGTGGAGATGGACAGGCGGGGACGCTAACCAGTTTAGCTTAACCGGTTTGCTACCCTACACATGGGAGCGTGATGGGGGGGATGAAAGATGGGGAAGGGAGGGAGAGAGAGAGCACATAGCAGAGCACACAGACATCGTCCGTTAGAGTCCATCACTCTGGCGTGATACGTGGTATCATTGTCAGAGCCGCTTGTCCAATCCCGTCTCTTTCAAAAACCGATGTAGTCCCTTTGTCGCCTTCAGCTGCGATGTCTTCTGTCGGCGGCATGTGAAAATTGTGTTGAGGGACAAGGGTCCTGTGTCAAGGTGCGCTAGAACGGATGCCTGGGACTGTCGCTGAGCATTATATTCAGGACAGTCGCACAGAATGGGTTACAGCGTCTCCTCTCAAAGACAGGCATTGCAGAGAGCGTTGTCGGCCATTCCAATGCGAAATGAGTAAGATTTCGTGAAAGCCACCCCTAGCCTAATGTTACTAATGCATTAAGCAGCAGGAATATTCTCGCTAGTGTACGGCAGCAGGAATGATAACTGCCTTGTAAGGTCTGAAGTTGATGAGGACACATGTTATGCCGCCAGGCGCCATGTTGTTTTCATAGTACACTTTAGCGGTGCAAGCAAAAGATGCTGTTTTCTCATTAAACACGTAGAGTTGACAATTTATTTGTTCGCAAGAAATTTAGACGCAACAGCAAACAGCGCTCATTCGAGCTTTGGAGAGTTCGACCTGCGTACAGGGTCGCTAGCTTGCTTTCCGACACTGTGAAAGCAACAAAATTCCATTACGACTGGTTCAGTTCATTTCCAAGTCATGCATTTACACTAATACAAGTGACTTTCCCGAAAAGAAAACCTTCGCTAAATTTTGTAAATCTGTTTGAAGAAACTCAACTTTGTCCGATTGATTGTCATTCACTTCTCGCATTGAACTATTCGGCTTGAGAATTTCTATGGGCGGCGGGTGTCTGCTGTTTTCGCAAGCCCGAGCCCTACCTTGAACACCGCGTACTGTATTGTGGTTTTTATTGAATACTTAGTGCAGATACAAAAATACTGATATTTAGTACAGAAAAAGTTCCCATAGTGTAAACAAGCACCATCAATCAACAAGCACCATTCATCGGACGCAGACGTCCTTATCACACGCATCAGCTAACTGTAAAAGGAAACGTGGAGCGCCGACTGCCAAACGGAACTTTCACTTGCTTTTATCCCAAGACAAATTGACCAGGTAACGTTACAGTTTCTAGCCCCATTGCAGAATATCTGTATTTAGCTTCTGAAAGCACGAAAGACGTTACTGGCTATGCATTGTGATATGCTATATGTGATATACTGCAACACGAGTAGCAGTGCGGAGTTGCCTATGAAGGTCGAAAAGAGCCGAGTATCGTACCTGCACCAGTGGAGCTACTTCGCGAACCAGTGCTTCCATCTTTCGGAGGCCCGCTACACCCAGACACCTCCTTTTTTGTAAACCTCCGGCTCGCTTGTCTTTTAAAAAAAAATGATCTGATGCGGCTCTCTGGGCAGGCCGTACGTTGGCACGCACAGCGCAATAATTTCCACGGTTCCATAGCTGAATTCCTTGAGATCGAGGCAAATTAGGCAATCGGAAGCGGGGACTCTTTAGACTTCGAGAAAACACCTCGATTCAACGCCACGAAGGAGAAACGCGTGAGCGCATCACCAAGGGAAAGAGTCGCCGTGGACCTGAATGTCATAGCCATATTTGGTTATTTGGACAGTGTTGCCAGTACAAGTAATGAATTCTGGAGTTTCCAGTATACAGAGTGTTTCGCATAACTTGTGCCAAGAATTTAAAACAAAGTGGTTAGCCGCAGCTGAACGAAAGCAACGGCATATGGTTTGCCGTCATATGACGCTCCTTAGAGTACTTTTTATATCCCGCTTAATTAGGTAATTAAGTAGTATGATATATGCAAAATATTTAATATTCAATTTTGGGGCCAAGTGCGTTTCGTTGAGTTGTAGAGGGGGTTCAAAAACGACTGATCCAATTTTTCGTGACAACCTATACATGGTGCGTGCTGATTTTTTTCGGCATTTAAAGAAAGCCTGCGACATATGAAATAAAATCACGCGACTGCGCTCCTGCGCTATCATATTGCAGCGCTCTCAATCGCGTTTAATGGGAAAGAACCGTGCGAGCAGACCGTGGGGTAGTGATCGGCCGCGGCTCCAGGCATCGGCGTCACAGTCCGTCAGCATCTTTGGCGGTGGCTCACGCAAAGGAAGCGCCGTCGTCCCTGATAAGCGATAGGCTCGACGCACGGTTGAGAGCGCTGCAATAGGGTAGCGCGCGAGCGCAGTCACGTGGTTATTATTTCATATTTCGCGAGATTTCTTTAAGCGCCGAAAAAAAATCGCTACGCTACATATACGTTGCCACAAAAAAATTGGATCGGTCGTTTCTTGCATAATTCATCTTAGTTAATTAACAAATTAGGCGGAATGTAGGAAAATACACCAAGGAGCGCCACATGACGGCCAATTATATGCCATTAGTTTCATTAAGCTGCGGCTAACCACTTTATTTTTTTTTAAATCCTTGGCATAAGTTACGTGAAACGCCCTGTATGTCGCCGTGCGTTAAACTTCGGCATTGTTGAGAGTGAGATAGGGTTGGAGGGCTTAGTACTAGCACTCCGACTAGTTTGCTAGTGAATCCTTCAATGAGGGGATCACGAACCATAACGCCTTAAGAATCTCAATTGCCTGGCTATAGTTTAGCTGTACCCTTATAAAAATGTTTGCTGAAAGTCTGTTTAATAGCTGTATACAATCCTCATCAAAGCTGCCAGAAATTGCGTTTACACTGTGATGTGTTTTCGTGATGAATGGCTGATAACTTTCTGCGTGTATTTTGCTACCGCGCTTGTGACGCATTCTTGATTACTGCATTTGTGGCGCTTTGGTAATTACTGCATTTATGGTACATTCTTGATTACCGCATTTCGGAGAGGCTTAGAACTACTAAACGCTATAGGCATAAACCTCGTCGCAAAAAAAGAAAGAAAAAAACTTTTGTTGTTCTCAAAAAAAAGTTTTTTTTCCAAAAGATTCCGTAAAATTTTTCACACATTTCACAGCAACCTACACATGCCTATGCACAAATTAATCATAACAGAGAAGATAAAGTACATTGTCACACATTTGCACACAAACACTGCTTGAATTGCCCACCCAGACGTACTTTCTAAGCTGCGTATATAGCCAAGCAGGGAAAAGACGGGGAAGGCGGGATATGTAAATTCAAGACAATGAGCAAAACGAGAACAACGTAAAAGCAGGAGGCAACGTTTGGATATAGTGACTTGTCTTTTTCAAGGTCACACTCCACTTGCCGAAACGTTGGCCCTCGCTTTTACGTTGTTCTCGTTTTGCTCATCGTCGTGAGTCTCCATCTTCTGCGTTCCCCATGTTTTGCAAGCACTCCTGTCTGTGTGTTTACCTGGAACTTAACTTTTACTTCAATGTTATCAATAAACTTCAACTGCAACAGCTGGTCAAACATGAAATTAGCAAGAAGCAAAATTACAACTGAGGTTCAGTTGGAATTTACGACATTCACTCTAGATAGCCAACTGGACATTCGACGCTCACGCTTTCCCTCTTTGGAGTCAAGAAGGTGCATGATTTTTACAATTCTTTACTACTAAAGAAGGCGAGAAAGGGAAGAGTGACTATCTTGAGAGATTGGCCTGTCGCACTAAACTTGATATTCAGGGAAGACACGGGAAGGCGGCATATGGAAGTTCAAGGCGATGAGCAAAACGCGAACAAGGTAGAAGCGGGACCCAAGACTCGGCAAGTCACTTGTCTAAACGTTGCGATGGACGTTCAATTTGATGAGCAAAATGAGAACAAGGTAAAAGCGGGAGCCAACGTCTCGACAAGACACTTGTCGAAACGTTGGCTCCCGCTTTCACCCGCCTCTTGTTCTGTCGATCATATATAGCCATGGCATTCTCACCACCACCATGGTACCAGTGGCAGCGTCTCTTTTCTGCGTAAATAAGCTATAACTCTCGACAGAATGCTTGTTAGAATACAATGAGCTAGTACGCTCACCGACAGCACACATGCTTCTTACTATAAAACCACATTATATGAACGAATTTCGATCATCGACCACTAAATAGTAGCACGGTCGCGACGATGACCTAAGCCTAAGATATTTTGCTTCCAACCAGTCGTGGATGGATAGCGCTTCAAAAAAGGACCGCTGGCGTTTAGGAAATGCATACTGTCAAGATCGCTTCAAAATTTTCATGCCTAATGTTGTACAGAAATTAAAACAAAAACGGCTGCTACGCGGCGGCGCCCGTAAACCGCTCCGAAGAGGGTACGTGCGCCAGCCGGCTCGCGGTGTAGACGTTCGTCCACGTTGGGCGCGGCAGCTCGCCGCACGACGTTTGCCGTTCGCGGGCCGCCGTTCGATGGCTACTTTGCTCGCGAACGGCAAAGGATGGGTCCTCAATATCTGCGGCAGCCACACAGCGACTTGGTTAATCAGCGAAAGAAGAGCGGTCACTCTGTCATATCGCCGGCAGCCTTCACCGCCGTTGAGCGCTCGATGGAGCCGAAATCGTCGCTAGGCCTTTTCCGGTTCGCTTGGAAGCTGTATAAGGCTCACGGCGCTTCGCAACGAACCATCGATGGTGACCAGCCGCAATACTTTGTTACCGCTGTTGCCAATTTACCACCTCCTCGCAATAGTTTCACACAAAGAAGAAAACACGCGGATATTCGGGGCGCTGTCGACTGCGATGCCTGCACAGCTGAGCCGCTTCACCGTGCACGGTAGGTAGCCGTTGTTGTGCCATTACCACAAGCCCGGATTCCGAATCTGCAAGATGGAGAATTTTCCTGCGAGCGCCCTTTGGACAAACCCGGGGCTGCGCCGAAAGGCACAGCGCCCTAATTCTCCCTTGACAAGTCAAGATGCTGAGCCGTCAGGCAGTGGTGTCCTCCGGAGAAGCATCGGCGGGCAACATGTTCAAACGTGTCGCCAAGTGCCAGACAGCCCGGCGCCGTACCTCCCCTTGCCTGGAGGTCACCGCGCCCGCCAGTTTTGAACGGGGTGACCAGCGTGGTCGATGATTGGACCCCTTCCGACGACCGTCGAGTGCTCACTTTGTATTGGGCCGTTTTGAGTGACAATGGTTTCTGGGGGCTTATAAGCCGCGGCGCGCCGCCTGGAAAACCGGATCCGCCGACCCACCGGGAGCAGAGTGCCGCTCTCGACTGGAGTGAGATGTGTCACGCGTTTTCGCCGGACGTCGCCGAGCGTGAACAGTCGCGTTTGCTGTGAGCTCTCGGCCCCAGTGCCGATCCCTTCATGTCCTGTATAATGACCTGTATATAGTGTATAAAGTCCCTTTTGTTATTCTCACCGACGCCTGACTCGGAGTCTTCGCTACCAACGCTCTGTCACGAAACGGGTGACGAGCGCTACGGGACCACCTCAAAGTCGTAACAGTGGTGGCAGCGGTGGGATGTCGTAACACCGTGTACTGCAGCGCAGTTGGACAAGTATCTGCATGAGCTCCTGTTGGTGCTTGACGCTTCACCGCGAGCATCGCTTTTCATAAAATGTACAACTTACACATCCCTTTATCTAGCGGAAATTATTTTGCGAGGCCATGTTTGTGTGACGCTGGTGGGCTAGCGCGGGCTTGTCCATGTTCATAGGCGACCACGGACGCTGGTGCAGAGTTGCATTGCTGGTAGCATAGCTCCCGCTCGGGCTAGAGGTTTGAGGCTGGTACTCACTCTATCGCTCACTCTATTCGCTCGTGCGCACGTACGTGAGCAGAGCCGCGGTTTCCGAGTGACTACTTGTTGCAGTAAGCGACGTGTATTCTCTACTGAGTGGCGGCTGCCGACTTGATGTTAAAAGTCATTTGCTGTCGAGTTTATGACAGTTTGATGCATCATCAAAAACATATCAAGATGTAATGAGAAATTCAAGACCCAATTTCGTAAGGGTAACGCAGTACAGAAACAATTTTCCTAAATGCGGCAGTGGCCTGGGGTACCATATGGTGCGGCCGACACATTGCTGGATAACTTAAAAGTCATGTAAGGCGTGGCGTCCTTTGCCTTGCACCATTTGAAAGACTCCGTGTTCACCTTCTCTCGACACCAACACAACATACTTCTCCTGCTATCTGCTGTGCAGGCCTACATTGTGTTCGCTTTCGCCCAGCTTATTACATGGTCTCACCATGAAGCGGTGCGATTGCTCTCTCACCAACTACTCAATCAAGGGTGCCTAAATCACCGAGCGAGGTCAAGCAGTTGACAAGATAATCAACGAAGAAAGAAAGTTGGGGTGTGAAGACATTTGAATAAAGTACATGAAGTTCAACCGGCATACCGACCCAAGTAGATCCTTTTTACCTTTTCGCTGTTGCGCTTTGTACAAGCCATGAGAAAGCAAGTTCAAAGGGACACTAAAGGCAAATACTAAGTCAAGCTAAAGGGACAGATTAGTGTTCGAGAATCTCTAAGGCGTCAATATTATGGAGAACAGAGCCTTAACAATTGAGAAATCGAGGTAAATGCCGGACATGATTAGACTCCCCCGAGACATTCAAGCACTTGCCCGATGAAGAAAGCACACCCGAGTTAAATTCAGTCACTAGTATCTAACTACTCGTTGCAAAAAAAATTATCCTCATATTGTATTATAAGATGAAATAAAATGCTACTCGTGCAGCTCCATTACGCGCTTAGAAAAAAGAAATTGAAATTTCCGTTGATAAGGATGCGGGCGGTCGGAAGGTTAAGTTTTCGCTCGACTCTGCGAAGCTCACGCTTTCGCGTTTCAATACTTTCCTGATCGCGTAGTGCTGCGCTGGTTTTGCTGGCTCGCGAAACTCGTACGAAGTGCAAGTAACGGAGAATTGAACTTCCATGTGACGTCGCGGGATGCCCGAACGGTCTACGTCACTTGACCAAAAAATTGGAGGACGCTTAAGCTTCGCCTTCAAGAGTGGAACGCGACAGCATCCCATCGACCCGCCAAGGGGTGTAAGACAAAGCGCTACGGCGCAGGGATCACTTACGAGGCGCCCCGCATCGGACTTTGCGCCCACCTATCACACGGAGAGCGTCGAGCAACGCAGCGTTCTGCGCGGCAACGAAACGTGCGCCTGAGCAAACGGAACGAACCAAAGAACTCGGTGTCTCGGAGGGGGAAACGATCTACGCCAGCCAAACGTCGTGACCGGCACGGGCAGAGAGATAGACAGATAGTAATCTAAAGAAAGGAACGGCGCTTGATTCTGCAACCAGCGTGGGAGCACGGCGAAGCGTCGCCAGGGGAGAGGGAGTCGGGGCCGCAACGCGCCTGGCACCGGTCCGCGCACAGCACAGCCCCAATGCGCGCATGGCGCGCCACCTGTCGGGGCAGCGCCGTACATTGAGAGGAGGGGTCTTCTGTGTTTGCCGCAAGATGGCTCTGCGTGTGCGGTAAGCGCAGAAGAAATGTAGCGGAAACGTACTTCGCTATTCGTGTAAATGCGACTTCTGTAAGTTACGTGCTCATAATTACCGATATACACCGCAGTATAACATTCTACGGCACGTTTTTAAGGCAACACCGCGTTCACTAAAAGCGCGTTTGTACCGATTTCAAGCATCGAACTCGTGGCTGAGTGGTAGCGTCTCCGTCTCACACTCCGGAGACCCTGGTTCGATTCCCACCCAGCCCATCTTGGAAGTTGCTTTTTATTTATGAAGTGCCTGCCATGATTTATCGCTCACGGCCAACGCCGCGGACGCCGACGCCGACACCCGACACCGACGCCGACGACACCGGCTTTTCTGCGACACCAGCTCCTTAACGCTATCGCGTTAAAAGCAGCAGCAACGGTGAATCCGCCGCCTCTGGCTTGGCTCGGTGCCGCCGTCTGTCGGGCATCGTTTTACTCACCGATGGCTGCAAAGGGCGGTGATGGCGTATGCAACGTCACCACACCCCCGGTTGGATGGGGGGAGATTTTAATGTCGAAAAAGGTATTCAGACCATTCAGATACAATTTCCTCGCAAACTAAGCGTTAAGCCGTAATTAATAGCGAGAAACAGTGTAAGACGTGCGCGACGATACGCACCACGGCTGCTGAGCACGAGGTCGCGGGATCGAATCCCGGCCACGGCGGCCGCATTTCAATGGGGGCGAAATGCGAAAACACCCGTGTGCTTAGATTTAGGTGCACGTTAAAGAACCCCAGGTGGTCAAAATTTCCGGAGTCCTCCACTACGGCGTGCCTCATAATCAGAAAGTGGTTTTGGCACGTAAAACCCCAATTATTATTATTATTATTATTATACGCACCACAAGTAACGATACAGCGGAAGAAGTATCCATATCGCTCGCAGTAGCTCAGACTAACGCAACCGTTATAGTCTGCGACCCTCAGACGACAGTAAGAAACTTTGCCAACGACCGAACCTCCCCGGAGGCACTACGCATTCTTCTTACAGAAGTTCAAGATTGCAAAAGAGTGATATACATCACATAGACACCCGCTCACACCCTCGCGAAGGACGGCAACAACGAGGCGGCACACGACGCGGCTCGAGGGCTTACGCACAGAACCGCAGTCGCAATTGACGCCGCGCACCCTCCGGACGTCACGGTGAGGTAGATGAGTGGGAGTGGGAGGACAGAATCAACACATATAATGACATCACAAAACGCTATAGGTTACAGAGGGACATATTCCCGCGACCTCACCCATAATTGACAAAAAAAAAATCAGTCTGTCGCATGGCGGCATTACAAACTAGGACGTATCCGAATCCTGCGCTCTCGCACATCATATATCAGGACATATATGAAACGGTCAAATGCTACACAGTTGAATCCATAGCCACTTTGGAGCTGATATTATGGGAATGCCGAGGGATACATAACGAGAACTCGGCCTCTAGCAGCAGCCTTTGCACGCACTGGGAAGCCGCGCTGCTCAGCCCCGCCCTGGAGCATCAACTGTGGACCGTCCAGCGGGCCAAAAATGCCGCCAGGACCCACGAACTCCTGGCCGTCACCTAGGCGGGGCCTGTGGCCCTCCTCACCAAGTCGCAGGGCACGCAATAAAGTTATTTCCTCCTCCTCCTAAGTCTTAGAACGAAGCGAGCGTTGCGAGGTTTCTCGTATGGTATTTAAACAGTCCACGTCTACTTAGTATTTGCCTTTAGTGTCCCTTTATGTAGACGTGTAATCGAGGCGTTAGGAACGTTCTTTTCTATATGCTTGGAGTCTGGAAGCTTATTCAATGTGTAAACATGTGGAACCATAACGTAAAACTATTTCATTGAGATTTTATTGCATTCTACTGACGCCAAATTTACGTAACCCTCGACTGATACGTTAAGGGGAGACTCGCCACGTTCTTTGAACCATCCAATGAAATGCTCTCCTCGTTTACAGGAGGTTATTCATGCTTGCGTTCGAAGCAAATAGCATTGCCTATCTTGGCAGGTTTTCCTTGTCCACTTGGCTAACAAGAGGGGAGAAGCGTGCAGAAGTCGAGGGTGGGACCAAGCTAGTGAAGTGAAAGCATGGTGGCTCGATCTCGCGCGCGAGGTTGACGGTGGCGGGGGGGAAAGCGCGCCGGTCTTCGATTGCCCGCAAGGCACAGGGAGCGGAGAGGGCGCGTTCTACTCCGGCGCTTGCTGCTGCTGCCGCTCTTCCTCCCGCCAGTGTTATGACAGCGAATGTGCGCGGTCATCGAGGGAAATGCGCTTGTTTTTGTCTGCGCATGCTTGTCAATGTAGTTAATAAGCGAATGGTTACATGTTAATACGGCTGATAAAACTACTATCCTTACATCGTTTATCTGTGCAATAATTTGATATCGCAGTCGACATTTCGTCTTTCGGACGAAACTGCGGCTTTTTTTTTTCGACTTGTACCAGACAGAAATTTAAAAAAAAACTTGATATTTCACTACAGCCACTAGGTACTCGACGCGATTTTGCACTCATATCATTATTTCACAAGTACGCTCATGCGGATAGGAAATCTTCTTTACGGCTTGAAGTCGTACCTTTCACATCTCGCAGATTACATAATCACCTCAGCTTCACACGCATCTACGGGAACACACATGCATTCAACTGGTCGGCGCTTCCTCGTGCCATTCGATTGTGGAAAAGGCTAAATCGTTCAAAATACTACATTTTTTGTGACGACATGTACGTGCAAGTTTCTTAGCTTAGCTACAAAATTGTGTGGTGCCAGGTTTTCGCTGATGGCAAAATAACTGCGGCGTGAAAATGACGCTTTTTTACGGCTGCAAACAAATGTGTAACGTAACCTGCCTGTGTCATGCCTTGTGTGGTGCAGTCAACATACCGAATCAAGTATAAACCAGATTTATTTCTTATTTTTTAATGCAGTCGATAACGAAAAAAAGATGCATAACGCGATATAAGTAATCAAGACACAATTGTATGCGTAGCCACGTCTCTTTAGCGCAATATCACTAAACTGAACCACTACAACTGTGGAAGTTAGCACCCAAGCCTGCGCGTGGCTTCCTCAACATTTGATGTCAATGCCTTAGCTCTCACCGACTTAACAGCGAGTATCAGTCTTGAAATGTCGCCTCCGTATATACGTTTATATGATAAATTCAGAGCAACAACAGGTGTCCCGTAGTCATGACTGTGTACCACTCAAAAGTTATTTCGAAAAACCAGGCTGCTGTTCCAGTCTCGGTGGGTAACTTCTCCGTAAAGCACCTGATAGCTGCAGGTGCTTCGCGGAACAACTGAACAGCCACCTCTACTTACATTTTTGATGAGAGGTCGTTTGAACACGGAGGGTGCTTAGACTAGGAGCCACGTTTAGCTTTAAATTTAGCAATATTTTAACGCCCTCAATCGGCACCTGACTTCTCGCTATTTCGTCACTGAAGAGCATCGAATCTTTCCGCACGAGCTGCCCTAAGACATTTTTTTATCGGAACGTGTGGAGGATCGGGAATAAAAAACAGTGACATAGCATTGTCACATGGGTTGTGAATTGCGCAGGTAGTGAACTTGGCAGGTTTAAGCTTCACCACATAGCGCGGTTAGAACTCCCCAAGTCGAATGTCACGCGAAGCACGCGCCATGGAGTATCCGGTGAAACTTTGATTACATGAAAAGCAAATTCTCTCAACTTCCATCCCGTCACAAAAGCATCCGTGTAGTGATAATCAGTTACCTGCTTTTAGCGCGTATTTGGGCCACCAACGATGAAGACCAGTAAGTGGTGTGCGGCAAGGAGCCGTCACCGCTGCCGTCTTGCTCGACACTTTCACGAATTTTAGTTTCCATCGCGTCCAGGAATATAACGCAATCTTTTTCCGATTACATGCATCGCTGCCATTTTGCCATTTATTATGCTTAGGATCTCACTCAAGATGCCGGGCTTAAGTGACCGGTGCTGCAATCGCCTGTGAAGCGTGCTTCGTGACGGAAGAAGGTTATCTTGTTCTCATAGCAAGTCACATCCAGCAGAGCCACAGGCAAATTTGAGTAGCAACGCTTTCTTTATGATTTCTGCACGCCTTGCGTTACCTTTCCAGCTCTGGCTTTCCAAGGCAGTCTTCTGGTCCCGATTAAGAAAGCGTAGATTTTTGGTCACCGCAAGAAGGTTGTTTTTTTCGCAGCCTCTTTGTTTTTCTATTAGGGGTCTTCAACTTCTTTTTTACTAACGTGTAGCTTTCATGCAACTCAGTGTTTCCTCTATTGATACCTTGCACAGCCTTTCGTACTACACATGGAAAAATGGAGATGTTTTCATTGCACTCACTCTAGGCTGTAGTTGCTTCTAAAGAGGACATACTATGTCAGTTGACATCTGCATGTCATGGTCAACTTCGGCAGCAATACTTGAGAAAGGGTTGGGGCTTTTTTCGCCCGCGAGTCCACATACGACAGGCCGTCTCGTAGGGCTTTGTCTTCGCTTAGGCTGAGCTGAAACAAAAAAAAAAAGAAAAGAAAAACACACGCGGTTATTTGGCCCACAAGGGAGATCACATAAATAACACGCCAAAGTAAAGACATTACTGAAGCCCAAACTCAAGCAGCTTGGGCAGGGCTGTGGCGGCGTCCATCCTATTTGTCTCGTACTGGTCCTCTTTCATGTGGCGCTAAGAATAAGTAAAACAGCAAACGTGAGTATTGGCCTTTAGATTGATACAAGCGAATTCTTGTAAATGAAGACAACCTTTTAGTCCCAATGCCTAAAGGTAAGCTTTCGTAAAACTAATGCTAGGTTACCTAGCCTTACACGTTTCCAAGCTATGCACGGGCAACAACGGACACCATGCCAGAGAGGGCACGAGACAATTTGGTCCTTTAATGCTCCTGAACTCTGCATATATCTAGGAACACCGTGCTTTGGCCCTTAGCGACCGTCACAATAGCCACCACTACGTATGTATATATATATATATATATATATATATATATATATATATATATATATATATATATATATATGTATATAAGACTGCAAAATCAGCTATGCAATGTCACACCCTGAGATCACAATGTTTCGCTTGGCAACAACGCAACAGCCGCTCCCTTTGGTCGAAGCATTTCGTTCTTCACTCTCAAATAACGAGTACGTAACGAAAAGAGAGAGAGAAAAGGAGAGACGATCAGTGCTCCCCGTGAATATGTAAAGCAAGCGTGCTGCGTGACGATTCGTTGCTAACGTGAGAATATTGCACAGTTAAGAAACCTCGTCGAACCCTAAAATGAGGGCGCTACTCCCATCTAAAGCACCGATAAATACGAAAAAAAGCTTATGCTGCACGCTATCCAAGGATCAGCGGCGCAAACGCAACCGTGGAATAGTGCATAACTTTTAATTACCCACCACGCTTACCTGAACAAAATGTTTCAAAAAGTGCAGCACAAAGCTCTCTGCTTTATTAATTCCAAGCATACGTGGCATGAAAGCATAACCGCTACGCAAGTAATGGCGTGCATGCGAACTTTGGCGAGTAGACGTAAAGCTGCAGCCACGAAGCTCGTAATCATCTGGTAACTTGATCAAGCTTGCACGTAACCTACCTTATCTACTTAAAATATTGTGTCTCACTTACTTTCAATGCAGCCTGCCATATATTAAAATTTTGAGAACTTGACTTTTTTTTTGCTGCAAACTTAAATACTCTTCAGAGTATCTTGTACTCAATACTTAACATACGCCCGTCGTAACTGTCACGTGCGGCATCGGCGCGCAACGAGCTCGTCGCGCCGCATGCGCCGTGCGCTGATCGGCGGTTCTGGCCATTTCGTCTGTCTCACAACCGTTCGTGGTGGCAGGCGCACAGATTAAGCAAAGAAAGAGAGAAAGAAAGAAACTTCTTTGGAATATCGCCATTGTTTTTGAGTATTTAGTACTCTATCTCAAACGCACTTCTGAAATCGGTACTAACACTGCACTCAAATACTTTCTCTCGCATAGTATTTACTAACTTATCCTTAGCACATTTTCGAAGTTTTTTGTACAAACCTGATTATAATGGGATAAACATAGACAAAAACGAATGTGTAAAGGTGTCTCCCTCTGAATCACTCAGAACTAAGTACATTAAGCACATTGGACCGCTAATCTCGCGTTGTTCCACAGGGAAGTTTGGGCTTTTTCCCTGTGAAATAATCTCCGCTTTGAAATTGAGAAACACCAATTGTATTTAGATATTCGTTACTAAGATGGAGTATTATTTCAATTAACAATCCTACATTATATGTATCATCATCATCATCATCATCATCATATTTTATGTGCACTGCAAGACAAAGACCTCTCCCTGTGATCTCCCATTACCCCTGTCCTGCGACAACCGATTGCAACTAGCGCCCACGAATTTCCTAATTTCATCCCTCTACCTAGGCTTCTGCCGTCCTCAACTGCGTTTCCCTTCTCTTGGTACCCATTCTGTAGCCCTAATGGTCCAACGGTTATCTAACCTGCGCATTACGTGACCGGCCCAGCTCCATTTTTTTCTCTTAATGTCAATTAGAATATCGGCTATACCCGTTTGCTCTCTGATCCAAACCGGTCTCATTCTTTCTCTTAACGATATGCCTAGAATTCTTAGTTCCATCGCTCTTTGCGCGGTCCTTAACTTTGTATCAAGCCAATAGCGCGAAGCCGGAACCGGATGTACATCGCTCAAATACCACCGATTGTCGCGCAGATTGAGCAAACCATTGAATTTTTATACGTGCAAGGATAAGAACCTGCTGCAAGACCTTCGTAAATATTTTATGGTACTTTTTACAGTAAAATACATCAACTTAAATTACTAAAGCACGCGTCACGCTAGTTTCGACGCGTGTTTGCAGCCCTCATACCGGCAACACCGGGGAGGTGTCGCTCAATATCGTCGCTCGCACGGAGTACGACTTGTAGGCGACGAGCGAACGCTGTCGCGTGCAACATCGCTTATGCGGTGTTTATGCTTTATTCGGCATAAAACATGGATTCCTAATGGTTTTCAGTAAGTTCAAGATAACGCGCCCAATTGACTTCTTGCAGCATGCAGCTGAATGCCTGCGGCAAAGTTTCTAACTAGCACTGGTGCTGCACGCAACTTCAGTGGTCGCAGATTCCCTCTGGGCGAGACACCGTCAAGCGCGCGGCTTATTTATAACAAAACCATGCTGCCAGCAAGATGACGCCTTCTGTTATGTGACTCCTTATTTCAACAGCGTTCCGTATACAGTAGACTGCCAAACTGAATAAATTCAAACACACAAAACGCCCGCTAATCACGCTGCGCATAGACTCGGAATCATGGGCTGGTGAACAAACAATTTTAAGCGTCCTCCCGCCGGGCGTCTTATTGAACATACCATAGTTCTGGCAGCGTTTGCGACTTACAAAGCTCTTACGGATAACGGTAAACTGTTAAAATCACATGCAGTTATCGCGACGACTGGCTTTTTCGATTGACATCGAGAGACCGCGCGTTTGCCTAGTCCGTTGTCAATCGCGTCGGCTGAGCGCCGCGACGACGTCCTGGCGATAGCATGTCATATACGCAGAATGTGCACCTAAGTCAGAATTCACTTACCGTGGAGGATTTGTTGTTATACCCCAGGAATGACGAACGACTGTCGTGTTTTCGCGGCGACGCCAGATGGCTGACACACGATCTCCCATGGATGGCCTTCGTTGCTGCTCGCTGGACAGATCACCTTTCTCCGGCGCGATCTTGAGAGCGCGCGCGCTGTGGAGCAACTCCGAGTGAAAAAGTAGAGCGCTCGGTACACGTTTATTTTAACTGTGGCTGCCTGCTCTCTTAGAAGCAAAACGTGTGTTGTTTGCTAAGCGTGCGTGAGTGATACATCGCCATGTTCGGGGCCAGCCTCCTACACTTGAAGCAGGAGATTACGCTACGTTTTGTTTATTATTGCCGCAAGAGTAGAACGGGCATTCTACTCTCTCTAAGAAGGACAGAGTGAAAAGCACATTTCACTCTCTCCTTGGTGACGCAGTGAACAATGCATTTCACTCTACTCGACATTTTGCGAGACTAAAACATCACTTTGAAGAGTAACGCGGCCGCTTCACTACTGTGATAGGCTCCCTAGTGTTTAGAGTGTAGGACAAGGATCATGTCTGTTTTTTAATCGTTGGAAAAAGGCATCACGAAATTGCTCGCGCTTTAACAGCCGATGCACGATAGTCTGTTTTTCGCTGTCTGGAACTACCACCTTCCCCCATCACCAGGATCATCAGTTGCTTTATGCAGTGCAAGCGATAATGGTTGCTACACCTTAAATTGAAGAGCGAACGCTTGCGTCGTTACCTTGTCACTTTTAAAACGGCAGCGCACCCATGGCTTTTTGTGCGCATAACGCTTGGGAGCAGTCGAATCACGACGCGCAAGCGAGTATGTCACGTTGTATTTTGTTGTATTTCGTTGGTATCCACACTATGTTGAAAAACACTAATACTTAATCGATAGAAAGACAGAAACTTCTTATTCTGGCGTTTTGCAAACGGCTCTGCAACTTTCTAGTTGGAACCTGTTTCCTAGCTTCGTAGCTTCAGAAGTTGGTTAATTAATCTTGACTGATCATCTAATTAAACAAATACAAAAGATAGCGTGACACACTGCATACAAAAGTGAGCAACATGCATTTGGTCGCATCGTCTTAGAGTGCATCGGTATATCTTTAAGCTCTGGCTAAAGTCCTCTGAAACACCCTGTATAGTGCGTCCAACAAGGCAAATAAGCATATTGCGCAATCACAGATTCACAAAACCTAGAATCCTAAGCCCCCCCCCCCCCCCTCCCTCCACTCACTCCGAAGCATGCGCGACGGAGGGCGGCGCGCTTCCACTCCGCTTTTCTCCGTTGCACACACAACGCTGACCCACCATCTTCGGCTCACCCCATCCCACGCCCTTACGCTTTCACTCGCACATAAGGCATGCGGCACGCGGTGACGTTGTTATCGCCCTTGGACTTCATGCGGAACATGAGGGCGATGACGACGACAGCAATGCGCCTTGAATGTTCATGTAATTGCTATCGCAACAACACAATAACAGTATCTGGCACCTTATGAGTCCCGTGGCCCATTACTTTCAAGCAAACGAAGAAGTAACAAAATCGAACTTTCACCATGCGACAATTCGCTGCACCGCAACGTCTTTTTTTTTTTTTCCTTTGACAGGTGGGGGCACGGAATTGAAAAAAACGCAAACTAAAGCATGTTGGTCACAATCGAATGACTGCTTTGGGCACCTAATGTGGCTACCGAAAGAATATCGAAGAAAACGTGGGTGGCTTGGTCCACGGAGAACCATACTCATACTGCTCGCTATCCTTCACCGGCGAGACAAGATTTTCCGGAGAGGTTGCGCTCAAGCGAACGCGTTGCAATACGTCGAGTCCCCACAGTGATGCCGGCGAGGGACCAGTGTTTCTTCTTCTCGTCTGCTAGCCAGATAGTGCCCAAAACTCTGCTAGGCCAAAATTCACTTGGCCAAAGAAAAACGAACGCACACCGAAGTGCGCCGCGCGGTTTTCAGGGCGACACGTGAAAACGCATGACCACTGGCTGGCTCTGACAGCCCGCGGTTAGTGAGAACAAGAAAATTGAAAAGGCTCAATGTAGTCTTAGCGAATTAAAGTCAAAGTAGAAAGAATAAACAAGGAGGTAGTTACCTTTGCTGGCTTTAGTGTCTTAACATGGATGCTTTGGCGCAGGTGAAAAAATTTTTGATATTTTTTTCTGTGACATGACGGCCCAAATGAACCATCACAAGGGTTCGTCTCATCGGACCTCGCTGCGTGCTTTGTCACCTTGTCTGAAAGTGCGTTGATTTGGCTTGTCTCGTATGGTTCGATGTTTGATTATTGAAAAATAAATGCACCTTTGGCGTCAAATGTTTATATTAAACCCACGAAGACCCGAAATTGAATATCTCAAGCACGACTTTGGAAATGACAATGCACCTTTCACTTCAAAAGTTTATGTGTTCTTTATACCCATACAGTTTCGGAATTGAACTCCATGCATTCCGTAGATTCCGCGCCATCCGCAAGATGCCGCTACGAGCCCGCTCACCATCAAAACGCTTTGAAACTTTGTGCTCGGAGGGGGCCGTTTGCGTTATGTGACTGCAGATGCATGGGCGTTACAACGAAATGCAGCTCGAGTTCACACTCTTCGCGCCGAGATGTCATTTCGAGCGTAAAAAACACCATTCTAGACAAAATCCAGAATGATTTTCGGCACCGGGGGTCGTTTTGTGAGGTGGTGCATGACAGGACGAAAAAATTTTGGGGGTGGGGGGTGGCTGCAGCCCCGTAAGCACCTCCCCCCTGACAGGACGGGCGAGTAGATAATAGCCGGCCGTTGTGGCTTGTTTCTTTCAACGCCTAAAGCATCGGGAATAAGACTACTGAATTAGGAGCGCTCCTTTACAATCTTGACCCCCTCATTACGTTTCTGACCGAGACGTGGTTGCAGCCTGATGTTCCTGATGGGCAAATTGTGCCCCCTGCCTACAGAAAACTACGGTGTGATAGACCTCCCCGTGGTTAGGGAGTCGCGATTGTCCTGAGGGAAAGCATAAACGCTGCAGTGTAGCCGGGTGTTCCTAACCAAGAGAGCCTTTTCTGTAAGATAGATTTCCGTGGCCACACTATCGTATCGGGCATGGTCTATGGACCTTTAATGCTGATCTTGCTTTTCTTCAGGAGTGGTGCGATTAATTCAACGTTACCGGGATGACCGAGTGAAGCTTATCTTGGGAGGCGATTTTAACTTGCCCAATATCGACTGACTTCGTATGAATACTGTGGATGCTGGTTCTAGGCACTGTAAGCTTCTTCTGGATATTGCTTTTTCGTGTAACCTTTCTCAGATCGTTGATGTGCCAACTACAACATGTTCATCAGTCTCCCACATTTTTGATTTATTGTTTATCAGCACTGCTCTTAGGTGCATTTCTGTTGATGTGATGAAGGGTGTTTCGCACCATTACCTAATTTTCTCAGTCTTTTCACTCTCAGCGCATGTTGGCCCTAAAAAACAACCCATTTTTGTGAAAGATTTCAATAGAGCTGATGACGTAGATATTTTAGATTTTCTAGAGAGTATTCCTGGTACAAGTATTCCTGGTTCTTGAAGCCATTTTTAATGGGACAAACGTAATTGTACAGTTTCGTGCAACATGCTCTGACCATTGGTTTGAGACCAGTTTTTTTACAAATTTCAGAACGTCTTGCACTGGGTCTCCACAATATAATGTACGATAGACTGCATACGAATTTGGTGCCGAAGCCAACAACCTCTTTGAGAAATTTGAAGTGTACTCAAGTTCAGTACTATGTAAAAATCGACAGACGGCATTTCGTACACTCATGTCGGACGGCCGGAATATAGATCATTCCGTTGCCGCCATATGATCATCGTCACTGTCGTCGCGGTCTCCCTCCTGTAGTCATCGGCCCGCTAGCACCATACTCGTAACTTGTGGTCCTACACAAAGAAGTTCGTCCTCCCGATAACGCTTTTTTTCGCATACAACGTAACAAGAAGGCCCGTCCAACGTATCAGGCTTTGCTTTTTCTTCTGCTGGCAGCGTCGGTACATGATACATTCTACAGCAACATACGCACGTATTCTCATAGAATCCGTCAATCAAGTTTCTAAGTGCCATTGCGCATCTGAAATAGCGTTGATGGGGTGACTGGGAACAACATCGTAGCGTTCGACAGTTCAAAGTTCACTGTGTTCCGCGACAAAGCTAAAGGCTCATTGCCGTTCGCAGTCATGCACTTGTAGTTTTAAAGCGAATAGCTGTTTTGGCTGTTTTCGTAATAGGTGGCCGATAGTCGGAATCAGTAAGGAAATTGCTCGTTTGTTCCGTTTCTCACTCGCTCTTTCCCTAATTTAAGTGATTTTTGCTATTGGTAAACTGCCTTCGCCAATATGCCAAATGTCACCATTACCTGGCATCTGCTTTGACAGACACTAGCAGCATCAGATGATTCTTGTAAATACGGACTCTCTTGGAGTTCAAGTGCTCTGATCGCAAGGTTATATTGGCGCGAGACAAGTCTACCTTCCACCGTTTCGTTTTAACTGTGCTATGAAGCGGGACAATGCTGTTCTCGTTCGCGGTGTACCACGATTGCTTTTCGCCGGTTCTTCAAAAATCTTGAGAAATCGAGCGCTAAGGCGCTCTGACGTGACCGGCTGATCCACTTTCCAAGTTCCAGTTTGATCCAGTTTGATACAACTTGAAGCAGCAGCAGACACAAGATGAGGCTCCGCCGCGAAGTGAAGCGCGTCCATGAGATACGCGATAGTGAGCAAGTGCTGGGGCGTCTACGCTCGAGCACACATAAAACCGTCAAAAGTGTGGCCCACGTAGGTTGCGTTTTGGTTTCCCATGTCTTCCACATGCACGGGGACTCGCACGAGTGCCTCTCGTTCAAGTGTGCCTTGTTACCTTAAAGTCTCGACGCCGCGATGCAGGTATGCAATTGATGCGACGGTGCCGGCATGTGTGTGCGCGTGCCGTTGTGAGCATCTAATAGGCAACGTGATTTTCTCTTTCTTTGGAAACAAAGCAAACTGTCCTCAAATGATCTCGGAAGCATTTAGCCGAGGAAACGTAGCTTTGTTTGTTTTCTCGGCGAAATGCTACCACGATCGTTTTACTGCAATCAGGCGTGGGTCTCTAGCGAATGCGATCTTTCCTTCCAGTTTTGCGACAACGAAAGCAAGGTACGGGTGGCGGAATAGAATAAAGAACATCTCAGTGCCCTTCCACTCTGTGAAGAAGGACGACAAGTGAAGCTGCGAATGGGGACCCCTTAATGGCGAACTGCACCTCCGCCGCGGATTTGCCCAGCATCGCACTATCTTCAGGCTCGGCCCACGTATGGGGAGTGCTTAACGCCTGCTTCAGCTCCATCGTGGGTTTGCCCGGCATTGCACTATCTTCAGGATCGGCCCACGAATGGGGAGTGCTTAACGTCTGCTTCAGCTCCACCACGGGTTTGCCCGGCTTTGCACTACCTTCGGGATCGGCCCACGAATGGTGAGTGCTTAACGCCTATTCACCTCCGCCGCGGGTCTTGCCGCTACTGCACATCTTCGGGATCGGCCCACGAATAGGGAGTGCTTAACGCCTGCTTCACCTCCGCCGCGGGCCTGGCGGGTATTGCACTATATCTTCTGGATTGGCCCTTTATGCGGAGTGCTTAACGCCTGCTTCACCTCCCCCGCGGGTCGGCTCGGCGTAGAACTATCTCCGGGATCGGCCCACGTATGAGGAGTATTTGCTTACCACAACGACACGAAAATTTCCTTGGATGGTAAAGGTACACAGCTTCGCTGTAATAGTGCTACTTTTCAACCAAATAGAACAGGCAGAGACTAACCGAACCGACAAGGCCTTTATATTTGGCTGTTCCGTTTTTAATCTCCCGCCAGCTAACTCATCCTTCAGTATATTCTTACCATTGAAATGCAGCGCTAGGGCGCAATGACAAAAAATCTCATGGGTGGCGGCAATAGAAAAGTAACCTGCTATGGGTAACTATCTAAAAAACCGCGAATTGAAACAATTCATGATAGCACAAACGGAAGCTCTTTCCTTTTTAATGTGAAAGCGGGTTGCCTTAAACGCATACTTATAAAGCGAGGTACACCAAGGAGGAGGAAGCATTTGCTTGCTGCGGTAAAGCTAGGTAAACAATCGAAGATGTTTCATTAGAATGTAAAGGTATCTGCCCAGCTGTCCGTCTAGGCTACTCAGGGCTCCTTGAATCCCTTGGGATCATCGATCGCAGGGAGAAAGTAGACATGTCCGCAATAGACATTAGTAAGCGGCGATTGGAAGTTTGGTGCCAGAAAAGTAGGGAGACCACAAACAACGGAGGCATACAAAAAAAGATCCCAATTATTCTTTAGAAAGTTTCATGCTGGGAATTCTTTTTTTTTTAAAGATAGGTAGGACATTCGGCAAAATATTAACAAGAGCTGGGTGCCGCAATCCACCGCCCCGTTTCAAAGAGGACGCTCATAGCATCATCCGTCCATCTCATAGGGCGACACGCTCTAAAAGAGTACGTTAACTGTCTTAGTAAGAAAGTGATCCTTTACAAAATTGCTCATCATATAAAAAACAATTTTCCATTACTCGTAATGCGTTGTCGTTCACGATATTATGCGTTTTCCTGATTATTCAGTCATTCTAAATCAATCTCTCGGAGTTAGTCTGATACATTATAGTTTGAGGATTTCCCACTTTACCTTGTCTAACTTTGTTTTTCAAGTCTTCGCTCCCCTCCTTACTGAATTCCCCTTACTGAAGATGTGCCATGGTTTGTGAAGCACGAAAGCAAACTATGTCACTCGTCTGACTATGCAATCACTGCTTCTTCTTAGTATCGACATCACTTCTTATGTCTTATGCATAGCGAAATATCCCTGGCGAAATTAAATTGTCACGAGCTTTTATCTACGGAGGGCTCGTCTGGTGCACTTTGCTTTTTTCTTAATATGGACGAGACAATTTATCACTTCTTGTCGCCTCACCACCTCACAGCTTCGTAGAAATGGTTTCGCATTAAGATAATTTATTGAACGATTCTGACTAAAGAAAATCCGCCTGCATCCAACAACGTCCTCTTACCCCTTTACAGCAACGCGAGAATGAATGGTTGCATTAAAGAGTGGTATATTCCACATTTTTTTTGGTTGTCCGATAATAAGGCTTATGGACAACAAAACCAATGACATAAAAGAAAGGCACAAAGACATTTTGAAACATGCAAATGTTAACCTAGCCAAATTTCTAGCACGCTGCTACCTAGGATCATTAGGGTGATGGCTCAAGTGTTAAAGCTATAAAAGAAAAACGCATAACGTAAACAAAAATGAGTAGTAAAAATGAAAAACAGGACAGGAAAAACCCTCATTCATGAAAAAATTAATAATAATAATTATATTAATTAATTAATAATTATAATAATTATATTAATAATTAATAATTGGGTAACTGAACCCAATTCAGCCATACGAAATAACAACAAAAATACTTCTCCGTAAGATGATCGCCTAGGAAACGCTGTCATTCGCAGCCTTGGCAAAGAGGCCATTCAAGAAATAACAAAACTCGTAAATCACCGCTGGGAGACGGAGACCGTACCAGCAGAATGGAAGCACGTGGGAGTAATACTCATTCCCAAACCAGGCAAGAAGCTCCGAGTTAAGAATCTCAGACCGATAAGGCTTACATCTTGTCTTTGTAAGCTATATGAGCGGAGCCTAATCCAGAGACTCCAAAACTACATGAAAGGGAGAGATTTGTACCCCTGCACTATGTTTGGTTTCCAGGAAACCTCTCGACACAGGACGTGCACCTCCAACTTAAGGAAGAAGTGCTCAAGAATGTCACAATCGCAGGGGAACGCATTGTCATAGCCCTAGACATCAAGGGGGCTTTTGGCAATTTTAGCCATGAAGCCATCCTCAGTGGATTAGACAACCTGAACTGTGGCAAACGCATCTATGGCTATGTAAAAGCATTCCTCTCGGTCACAGCAGCTACAATAGGCATAAACGATGTCCACACTAATATCTTCGAAATCCCCAATAAGGGTACACAACCAGGATCATTAATCTCACCGTTTCTCTTCAACAATATCATGATTGAATTTGCCAAAAAATTGGAGAACATTCCGGACATCAGACGGGCAATGTACGTAGATGACTTTACCATTTGGATCCCCAAGGGCTCCCTGAGGGAAAAGGAAGCAAAACTACAAGAAGCCGCCAGCCGCGTCGAACAGTATACTCAAGAAAGAGGCCTGCAATGCTCAACAGAGAAATCCGAGCTACTCAGAGCCTGGAGACACAAACTGAATAGGATTGTACCCACAGACAGAAGTCTCCGCCTCAACGTGTACCTCGAATGCCAGTAGATACCCGAGAAGGGCGTGATACGAGTGCAGGGGATGTGGCTCTAATCTAACCAACGGAGCAATAACACCCAGACACTCTTCAAAAATACAACGCTACAAGCTAACAGAATGATTAAGAGAATGGCCACTCGTCGGAAAGGACTGCGGGAACAGGACACTTTGAAACTAGTAAGACGCCTAGTCATCAGCAGAGTCATGTATAGTCTCCCGTACCAATTGCTGCATCTCCATGAAGAGAAACGAGCGGAAGTAATCATTCGCAAAGCGTCAAAGACGGCACTGAAACTCCCAATCAGTACGCCTACAGAGAAACTCTTGCCTTTGGGGTGCACATTACCTTCCAAGAACAACGGGAGGCTTAGCTCGAGGCACAAAAAGAAAGACTCCTGCAAACACCAACAGGCCGAGCACTCCTCAAACGCCTTGGCTATACCGAACAAATTAAGAGAATGACAACAGCTAACATACCAGATGAAATCCGCAGGCAGCTCAGAGTGAATCTGATACCGAAGGAACATAGACTCGAACTTGCACGAAGGCAGGCGGGCAGCACGTGTAGATTACAGTCAATGCATGTATTCCACCAAATCGACGTAATGTACGTAGACGCAGCCAGAGGTCCTAAACGAGGACGGAGAATGGCCACAGCCATCAACGCAAACCATCGCGGAATCACAAAGCACCGTGACTGAAGCTGAGAAGCTAGCTGTCGCTCTAGCAGCGGGGGAGGGCTTCAGAACTGGCAAATCTCTAACAATTCTAAATGATTCTCAAGACGCCTGCCGGCATTTCCTCAACGGTTGAATAAGCCACCACGCAGTCCTTGTACACCTCGAGACAGCAGGCGGCGTAAGACACCACACCAACCCAACCACAGCTGATCCAACAAAAGATATTGTGTGTGCCGGGACACGCGGGAATAGCGGGGAATGAATAGGCGGACCTGGTAGCACGAGAATTTACAGTCCGAGAACCCGAAGTATGCACACTCGAAAGTCTACCGTCTGCCTTAAATAAATACTCTGCTTTATTGGCGCACTACAGTTGTTCCACTGTAGTGCTCCTCCTCCTATCCTCCTCCACAAAAATCACTCACGAGAGCGGAGGCCACTGATTGGGGACAGCTCCAGACAGGAACTTTCCCCAACTTAAACCTACTGAGTAAAATGTACCTCACCAGATACGCAGCTAAATTCCCGGCATGCTAACAAAAGCCCACTTTTTATCACATCACATGGCAATGCCAACTTATAACAGCAGTCCCCAAAATCACAAATCCAAGTGCGGAGCAATGGAGGCATTGCTGGTCAGCAACCATTGCGAGGACCAAATTGGTCTCGTGCAGTGAGCCCGTACGTTGGAGCCTTGGACAAAGGGCCTCACCCATTCTAAACACAGTCAAGAGTGTCCAAGAAGACCCTGATGGACTACAACAAAAGATCCTGCGGAAACCAATAAATGTTTTTCATGATGATGATGATGATATAGTGGAACGGTTTCGCGAACAGACAAAATTCTGCAGCATGTCGTTGGCATTATACATCAAAAAGTCACTTGTACATGATTCTCGCGTGAAACTGAGAACAAGAGCTTTCACGTCCATGGTCAAAGGAAATCTCCTATTTCAAGATGTATTGCTCTGACAACGTCCTCAGATGCCATGAAAAAGCGTGCAGCTCGACGAAGACGTGAATGAAGAGCGGCTCTCGCGGAGTCGCAAGTGCCATGCCCCCTATTTGACTTGTGCCAGGCCAACCGGCAACGACGGCTTTCGAAGGCTTCTCTGTTTTTCTCTCTATCTGGCGAGAAGTACGTGAAAGTGTTGCATGCCGGGCCCCTTCCTGTTCAACTGTGTGTGAGTGTGGCTCTTCTCCGATCTTCGTCCATTCGTTTCTCCCCCAACGCTTCGTGATGATCCGATGATAATTCCGAATTGCCTTCTTTCTGCGATCACAAACCGTCTTCAAGAGTCTTCAGCAGTGCATCGGTAACTCAAGCAGAACAGCCGTGTTCGAAGTCAGCTTTCTACAGGCAGCGGCAGAGCGACCAGATAAAGAGTGAATCCCGACGTGACGCGAGACATGGATAACTGTTGGAATCTCCTACGGCATCGATGGTGCACGCACAAGCTTGTTAACAACAGCGCCATTACGGAAGAATTCCAGTTGCCTTGTACGAGAACCGTGGACACTCGCGTTTACCACGTGAAGCGGCACCTTTTGGCATGCAACTACCTCCTTTGGCAGTTAGATCTCCAGTTTGGGGAGGACGAAAATGACGATGAAGGAAATGTGCAGCTAGTGAGCGCTTCTGGAAAGCACCTCGGAGGACAAGAAAACGGACTGAGGGAAGAGGAAAGGTGCTGTGCCACCATGTGTCTCTTCAATAGTCAACACGTAGCATAGATGCATTGTCGTCTGTATGGGCTACATCGCTGCCAGTGCACTGCACAAAGCATTTAATAAGAACGCTGCACAGAAGAGGCTAAGCGTCAGCAGGCAGTCAACTCCTGAGAATTTAGACGTAAGCTGTTAATCTTCAATAGTAACCACACGGCGCAAATGGAATCGCACTCAGTCCTGACATAATACGTGGTAGAAATTCCCCCAATCAAGACATTGGACACTTGGAGACGAGCAAGAGTTACTCATCAATGCTTACAGGGCACTCATCAATATTTCTTGCATCTTCACTTGCGGTCCCATTAGCTCGGAAGAAGCAAATGGCAAATAACTCCGCTCTATAGACTCTTATCATCATGGAGTTGCACCGGTAGACATGAACGCTTTGACCAACATGGTGGAAGCCTTGTCGTCCACGGACATCCCTTCAAGACTTAGTCGTTTTATGGCAGCTCGACACAGCGGGGTACAATTGTGAACGTCACGTCACATAATCAATTGTAGAGACTGTGCAAACAGAACCGTACATGTGTGCTTACTTTTTGCTGTTTTCATATACACTAGCAGATTTGTGGTGACTTGTCTCGTAATCACTAAGTTAATTTTCCTCTTATATTTTGTATCTTCATTAGCACACTAATAAAGATTCCGTAGTGGATTATTTTCTTGAATATGTAATGTGATGCTGGTAATATGTCTAATGCGTTGGTACCTGAATCCCATATGCAATATTATGTCGCATATAATTCCAACTATATATGGGGGTATATCTAACGTTCTATAAAACGACCAAATGCAGAGACTTTTCTTCCAAATTATTAGGTGCGTTCTCCGGTTCCATTTATACGCCTTACACTAACGGCTCCCTGCGTGCGATGAAGTGCATTCTTTCATTGCGTGGCAGCTAGCTTGGAGGCCATGGGCCGAATTAACCAAGCTGTTCGTCAGTGAATTTTGCCTTTGATCAACGGCATTCGTTTAATTGATGTAAAGAATGAGAATTCGCTACCATTTCCTCTTATGAACATCATCAGCCTAGGAGCTTTTTTATGAATACGTCCCTTGAACGTTTTCCTTTTGTGGAAGCGGAAAACAGAAGGAAGTGACATAACGCAATATATAGACTGCGGTATGTTTACGCCATGTTTTCCTCGTAGGCTGTACTTATTATCTGTTTCTGCAGCGAACGAAGTTCTCTTGCTGTCATAGTTAGGGTTTAGGTGACCGGCTTTCGATTTCCATCATTGACTCGGGCTATAAACTATCACCACCGGTCTTACCCAGAACATAAGGATTCACGCAAAGCACGGCTCTCCTACCGCATTCGCGAAAATATTATTACTTGTCTGTTGCATTTTGTACGGGCACATCGGTGCCCATGAATACACGGTCATCAATGCCGTAACGGTTTAATTTTGCGATTTTGATTATGGGGTGCTTTGTTGAGAAAACGTTTGAAATAATTATGCGTCGATGTTCTTTCTTCATTGATGGAGCGATAGACTGCAGGGCCCGTTTCCCCTACCCCGTAAGCGTGGAGAAATAATTCACCCAGACAACACAAAACATTTTAAGGTGATGTCCAGATGATCGAAACGTTCTGATCTGGTAGGGAACGTACTAAAGAAGTCTGGGCACACGGATTGGTTTATTGCGAAGCATCGTTTGCTGAATTCCAGACACTTAGCGGTAAACAGGTAGCTTCTAGTGTCGCCTCGATTTGGACCTCGTCAAGAAAAATAAATGCTTGGCCGACGGTGGAATAGAACAACTGATATCCTGGATAGTCGGCCAATGTTTTTGTTTTTCATTCATCGGCGCTTTTTTTCCTGTATTGTCTTTCTTCACGTCAATACAATAAATTATATCCAAATATAAACCTTTAGTCCTTCATAAATTTTTACCACAGGACTAACATTATTTTTAAAAAATTCAGCAGAGACACTTGGAATGCGATAGCATTACAATCGCTTAGGTGAAATGTCTTCGATTTATGTTTTCGAAATTCATTAAAGTTCTTTCTGCTGAATCGGTTTGTGTGTTTGCGTACACGTTATCCACGGATTGGAAACAGTCGGACCATTTTGATGCAGAACTACGATTTTTTTTTTTGCGTTCCCTTGCGTCATCTTCGGCGGCGTGCTTCCGTGGGCGATCACGTTTCACAACTGCCGCTGAGGTAGACACTTCAGAGAGCATCCGAGTAGACACAGCACCGATTAAATCCGAAGACATCAACGTGACGGGTGCATTGACGCACTCACTAGGACACCTCATTTTATGCACTCATGATTTGGAGTCGAGAGTGCATCGCAGCAGACACAATAGACACGTACGGCACCGATTAAATCCGAAAAGCAAGTGACACGTGGGAGGCAGTGACGGAATCACGACGTGTGCAATGACGCACGCGCTAGGCACAACTTAATTCAACCATTCAACATTGTTGATGGTTTTCTGCGCTATTTTTTTTACCTATTGCGTAAGTGCTGTTTGATATTGGTAGGTCGCCTTCGCTAATACGTCAAACGTCACTATTAACTGTCAACTGCTGTGACGAACACTTCTAGCATAATGTTAAAGAAAAGAAATTATGGGGTTTTACGCGCCAAAACCACTTTCTGATTATGAGGCACGCTGCAGTGTTGGTCTCCGTAAATGTCGACCCCCTGGGGATCTTTAACGTGCACCTAAATCTAAGTACGCGCCTGTTTTCGCATTTCGCCCCCATCGAAATGCGGCAGTCATGGCCGGGATTCCATCCCGTGACCTCGTGCTCAGCAGCCCCACACCTATTGCCACTGAGCAAATACGGCGGGCTAACATAACATGAATTTTGTAGATATGGACCATTATGAACTTCAATCGCGCTGAACAGAACCTTATCTGTACTCGAGGCAACTGCACCTTCCATGATTTGCTTTAACAGCAGTATGGAGCGAGAGATTGGTGTTCTTATTCTCGGTATACCCCTACTGTTTTTTGCGCCAGTTCTTAAAAATATATGTAGAAATCCAGTGCCGTGGTGCCCAACTGAAGCGCCTCCAAGAGATCCGCGATCGCCAGCAAGTGCTGCTACTACGGCCCTGGAGCACCCATCGAGCCATCAAAAGTGTGGCCTGCGTGAGTTGCGACTTGGCTTCCTATGGCTGCCACATGCACGGGGACTCGCACGAGCGCCTTTAGTTCAAGTGTGTCTCGTTGCCTGGAAGTCTCGATGCCACGACGCAAGTATGCGATTGATGCAAAGGTTCTTGTGCGTCTGGCACGGGCCGTTGCGGGCGTCGAATAGGCAACGTGATTTTCTGTTCCTGTGGAAACGAAGCAAACTGTCCTCAAATGATCTTGGGAGCGTTTCGCCGAGAAAATAAACAAAAGCTACCATGACCGTATTACTAAAACGAGGCGTGGGTCTCTAGCCTACATGATCATCACTTTTAGTTTTGCGACAACGAAAACGAAGTATGGGTGGCGGAATCGAATATAATATCGCTAGTTGACAAGCAAATAAACGACACAAGACGTAGCCCATCTATCTATTTTATCTACACATCGTAACCGAACCGACAAGGCCTGTATACTAGGCTGTCCCGTTTCTTATCTCCAGCTAACTCCCCTTTCAGTATTGTCTTGCCATCGAAATGAAGCGCCGGGGCACAATGCCAATTTTTTTAACATTTACTGGGGCCACATGGGGTGTGTCACCCAACACAGTGAAAAACTTAGATGTACCATTATGATGTAAATCAAATTTCAAGGATTTTGTGCCTTCCAGATAACACCAGGTACGTTATCGGAGGCGGTTGTGGAATTTAAAAAGAAAGCAAGCAGGTATCACAGAATCTAACAATTAAATAAAGGATCATGTCGTGGTTGGCACTGGAACTCCATGTGGTTTGCTGTGTCTTCTTTACATAATGAAGGGAAAATCAGACATCCACCAGTTCGTAGCAACTGCTACAAAGGAAACCCATACGGGTTCCTCGAAAGAAAAGCCTCACAGTTGAAGAAAAATTCGTCCTGAACCGGGGCTCGAACCCAGGACCACCGCCTTTCCGGGGCAGCCGCTTTTCCGGGGGCCGCAGTCCCGGACCAGGACGAATTTTTGTTCAACTGTGAGGCTTTTCTTTCGAAGAACCCGTATGGGTTTCCATTGTAGCAATTGCTACGAACGGGTGGATGTCTGATTTGCCCTTCATTAATTACTTCCCTCCACCTTGCGGGTTTCTGCAGAACTATTACGTCAAATCTCCTTTACATACTTCAGAAAAAGTTTAATATATATCCTTATACCTAAATGCAACATTTGCAAGTCATAAAAAGCGAACAATGTGTTGATGCCAATTTTCTGAGAAATCAGTGCCATTTTACAAAGCCAACGAAGATGCGGCAACTTCCACAAATGAGCCGAGATAGGCAAAGAAAGAACCAAGAGGACGGAGCATTTGATTCCGGAGAGAATGGACGTATTTGTTATTTTCCGTCTTCGAAGCATGTGGCCAAATATAACCAAAGCATTTGGTCCGATCCTTTGAAAGCCCACAGGGAATGGGCAACCAGATATGGCTAGCCCCGGTGCCTCAGCAAGATGTTCTCTACGTATCTTGGCGGGGAATGCCACGAGAAAGGCAAGCGTGGCACGCATTTGTAAAAGCGTGATATCACCAGATAGTGCAGTGGATGCTTTCTAAGGGTTTAGACCACTAGCACCGAGACAACCATAGCGTGCGAGCTGCAGGATTCGGAGATTCGAAACTGACACATTGAAACTTTCACGTGTCTCTTAAAGAACCCAAAACAACTGCCGAATCTCCTAAAAGGCGCCTCAGTAGGCTTCACTGCAAATTTTTTTTATACACTGGAAGTCGTAAAACGGCCTCTGGGGAGCATATTATTGTAAATAATTTTTCAAATGGGTTGAATATTGGTGGAGATAGAATAAGTTAACTTTGCTGCTACCATGAGGAGCGTCACTGCCAACGGAGACACTTTCTCCGTGTGCCTCGACTATCATCACGTAGTGGTGTTCCTTCCCTGCCTTCTACCATACTGTAGCCGAGGGACCACATCATGTTGCCGCGGCGATTCCAGTTCCGTTGTTTTTATTTCCTTTTTTTTTTCCTGCGCGGTGTACTACAGCGATGGCGTTACGCCTTCCGCACTGGATAATTAATCTCGGTCGCATGTTATGGTTAGTGATGTAGCTGGCAGTGCGTTTTATGTAACGGCATTTGTGCGTGTGTCCTTGGCTGTTCGTATGACTGTGGCTGGGAGGGCAGATTCCTCGAGAGAGAGAGAGAGAGAGAGAGAGATAGATAGAGGGCGCCTGGCGCTGCAGTACTTTGCAGACACGACCATCAGCGCGGCATGTGCACGCTGCAATTGTCTCCTTAAAATGGCCGAACCTGGTAAGGGGCCCTTTAAGAAACCCCCGAAATTTCATGTGCACCCTTGAATATACTTAGCCGCTAAACTCACGAAACCTCCAGTTTCACTTCGTCAGTGACTATGTTTCATTCCTTTCGCCAGCATTTGATCAAATTACCTGTCAAATACAATTAACGCATTGTTCGTTCGTTCCCGCAGTTAAATTGGCGATGCGGTTTATTCTTTTTTTTTTGCAATAACCAATTGTGCTTGGGCTATTACATCCGCCATATGCTTGCTTGTTTCACGTAGGAGACCAATCTGTCCGAAGGGGGCGCACTCTGCCCGGAGCACAGCAGGCGTTGTTAACTCTGGTACCTGGAACATCTCTGCTACACCTGTGGCAGCGCGGGTGAATACGAAATTCGTACAAGATGTGAATTGGGAAAGCAATCAGGAAATTACCAACTGCTTAGCTTTTCGGCTATACATTGTTTCATATAAGGCTTTGATTTTAGTTTATGCTCTACTCTCTTTTGCCATTATCAGTTATGAAGTTATCGGGTACGCGCATAATTAAACTGGAACGCGCACAATTAAACTTCTTAAGAACATAATGCGTGTTGTTTTCATGGAATAATTAAAAACTACACTTGTCGACCTATGTAATCTCGTCTACCGTCTCCCGACTTCACACTTCTTACTATTTTCATTATTCTTTATCTCTCGTACTATAAAAAAGAACGCATTTACTTATTACTGCTTTTAACGTTCACTTCGCTATATTTATTGACTGCTCTACCAACTTCGCTATACATCGCGGCATACGCTGCCAGCGGGTCGTCACCGATACGTCCCTGCCAGGCATTCCCTGCCAGGAATGTTGCGTCCTTATTAAAGCTCGACCACAATTTCCTTCGTACACGTGCCACCCCTTGCCTGCCATAAGAGCGCAGCTCTTAGGCGCACGTTCCTGCGTTGAGCGTCAGCGCGCGTTGGCGTTCCTAGAGCTACCTCGGCGTAAACGAGCGAACGAGCACAGCGAATGATGAAAGAGCGAACGCGGAGCGCAGTGGGGATGAAACATTGCGAGAGAGAAGAGAGCGCGAGGAGGAACGTGGAGGAAGCCACCTTCAAGCACCACCAGATGGCGCTCACGTCCGCGCATCCGATCAGGGGTGCAATCAGGACTCGACGGCAACCAAAGGTCAGTGAGTCGCCTCGCATTGGGCGCTCACGGGAAGACTACAAATGAAGCTGTGCAGGGTGATATGGGCTGGACTAGTTTTGAAGTGAGGGAAGCTCGCAGTAAAATTGAGTATGAAGAAAGGCTGAGGAATATGGAAGAAAGTAAATGGGCTGGGAGAGTGTTGATGCATCTGTACAGGGAAAATATTGATTCGCAGTGGAGGAAAAGAACTAGGAAGCTTACCAGCAAGTATGCGGCCTGTATGGTGGGCAACACAGCAACAAAGAAGGTCAAGCGGAAAGTCAGAGAGGCTGAAATAATCTTGTGGGTGGCGGCAATGAAAAAGAAACCTGCCATGAGTAACTACTTAAGAGGAAAAAACGAAATCAGGAAAGAAACCATTTATGATAACTCAAAGGGAAGCTCATCACTTTTCGAAGCGATATCGGGATGCCTTAGAACACGCACCTATAAAGCGAGATATAAGAAGGAAGAAGAAGCATATGCTTGCTGCGGTAAAGCTGGGGAAACGACGGAGCATGTTTTATTAGAATGTGAAGACGTCTACTCAGCAATCGATTTAGGCACCACTGGCTTCCTTGAAGCCCTTGGGTTCAGCGGGAGCAGTGGTAAAGCAAACATATCCGTAATAGGCATTAGTAAGAGGCGATCGGAGGATTGGTGGAAGAAAAGTAGGCAAACGACAAAAGGCGGAGACGTGCAAAAGCACAGATCGCAATAGGGGATCAGAAAATTTGGGCGTGGTAGTTCATAGTGTTTCTTTTTTTTTTCATTGTTTAACCTAGGTAGGACATTAGGCAGTATAATAGCAAGAGCTTGGTGGCGCAACCCACCGCCCCGTTCCAAAGGGGACGCTCATAACATCCATCCATCTATCCATCCATCCGAAAGGTAGCGACATGCTTTTATCTTGCCGCCGCAGCTGCGGTGAGTATCATAAGTGGAGGCAGGAAAGAAGGTCTGCATCTCCCAATTGGCTGAGTAGCGTGACGTGATATTTCTAACGCCTTTTTTTTTATTTTCGGTTCTATATTTTTTTTCTTTTCCGCGTCTCGGCGCACTCGCCACCAAGAGAGTTGGCCGTCAAGTTGCCTAGGCGGGGCATTCGCAAGGGGTTTCACATGTTTTGGGTGTTTCGTGGCTACCCGCGTCATTGAAGAGCTCTGTTTTGGTTTTGTTTTATGTTAGGGATTGAGTTTAAGAGTAATGTAGGTGCAAACGTGTACGAACGGAGATTTTTTCTTTTTTGAAGGGGTACGGAGCTCAGGCATGAGTAAGCTGAAGAACGGATGTTATTCTAGGTGCTCGTTCAAATTTTTTTCTTGATTCTGCGATCGTCAACAAGTGCGTGAAGTTATGTAGTGCGGAGGCTGTGCGCTGTCATATACCGGGAAAATCGCGGTAGAAACGAAGTGTAAATGATTTTGACTATTGTGAATAGGCATTCTCCCCTTCACTTTCTCGGCAGATTAAAGTGATGAACGAGTTTGTTGGCTCATATTGACTTGGAAACTGCTCAAAGGGGGAAGGTTCTCGTTGATGGAGACCATTTCTATATGTAAAACTTTCGTGCTTGCATACCCTTTGTTTACAAATGCAGTACCGGTTCCACTGTGATGCTTGCGCTGGAGAGCCAACGGCACCAGTTTGCAGTAAAGGCGCAAGACCTGTTTCACTACACACAGAAATCTCAACTAGATATCAACATCATGAAGAAACGACCAGAATAGTTGAGATGCTCCGCGTTGATCGAGCACGTTTCTACATGACGCTCGCCTTATGCAGGCGAATATGTACGCGCCTTACGTTCGGTTATCGCGGTACTAAGATGAATAAATCATGAAACTCCACAAGCTCGACACACGTCAGTCGATTAGGTGCACGCAGGTACACACATACGCACTCTGAGCAGCGCAAACACACCTAAGTTGTTCAATGAGCTTCACTTCACTTTTATTTACTTAAACACCCCTCACTACGTGCATTACATAAGGAGTGGGGTTTGCAAATGTTGTTTGTTCGAATTATTGGCCACACGAGTTCAATGAACAATGTTAGTATTAAGCTTATCAGCAAACGTCGATGAACAGGTGATTTCGGTGATGTGAATGGGCAGGCCGTTCCGGTCGGTTGATGATCGGGAAAATAGAGATGCAGAGAAGGTTTTAGTATGGCTATGTGGGCGGGCTACTTGCAAGGAATGCCCTGTGCACAGGGAATGGCGAGGGGGTGGGGCCAACACATGTGGTGCGTGGTGAAGTGAGCTGCAATAAAATTTATAAAAAGGGATTAACGAATCAATGCGACGACGGGTTGGTAGCGTGTTTAAGGCGGATTGTGCATTTATTAGTGATACACGGGTGTTGTAAGAATAAGAAGAATGAATGAACCTTGCCTCCTGATTCTGAATTTTTTCGAGTGCACTGATAAGGTAAGTTTGATGTCGCGACCACATGGGCGATGCGAATTCAAGCTTCGGTCATACGAGTGTCTTGAATGTTAGTAGTTTAGCGTAATGCGGTGCATGACGCAGATGACGTTTTAGGAATCCCAATGTTTGGTTAGCGGAGGTTGAATGCGCGATGCATGAGCAGACCCGTCTAAGTCATATGAAAGTGTGACGCTGGGGTATTTATAATATAAGTATATGTGACGCTGGGGTATTTATAAGTATAAGGGCTGATGGCGGCGAGTGAAACATTGCTGTACATTTATTGGGGTTAAGGGTGATCAACCAGTCGTTGCGCCAGTTTTTCGCTTTGTTAAGGTCATCGTCCAAGATAGTGCGGTCAAAGTCGTTATTTATTATGCGGTAGATGACACAATCGTCAGCGAACATACGGATTCGAAAGGTAACATGAAGAGGAAGGTCGTTAATAGAAATAAGAAAAAGTAAGGGGTCCAGAGTGCTACCTTGTGGGACGCTAGATTTTACAAGGACGGGCGCGGAAGTGTAATTATTGACATGCACTAACTCTGATCGGTTAGTGAGAAATAGAATAATCCAATTTAAGATCTCGAGATGCAGGTTCAGCTGGGAGAACTTCCGTAATAGGCGTTTGTGAGGTAACTTGTCAAATGGTTTAGCATAATCCAGAAAAATGACATCGATTTCGGTTTTAGCATCGAGCTTAACGTATAAGTCATGGACGAACATAGCAAGTTGCGTTGCGAGTGACAGACCCTCACGAAAGCCATGTTGGGACGGGTGAAAGAATTTGTTAGTGTCAAGAAAATGTATGATTTGGGTGAAAATGGCGCGCTCCATTATCTTGCAGGGTACGCTATTTATAGGAAATCGGTCGGTAGTTAAGAGGTGAGTTTTTGTTACCGGATTTGAAGATTGGAACGACCTTCCCTTTCTTCCAGGCGGCAGGGACGCTACAGGAGGATAAAGATTGCGAGAAGGCTAATCTGAAGTACGCTGCGAAGATGTGCTTAGTATTTTTTAACAGAATTGATGCCATCCGCTCGTGATGACGATGACAGTTTTAGCTTTTATATTATTACGGTTATGTCATGTTCAGTGAATTCGATGGGTGAGATAACAAATTGCACAGGTAAAGGTGGTAAAGGTAACGAAGTCATCAGCAGCTACATAGCGCTGCACACAAGCAAACACAATGCATTTCCCGTTTAGCTGCGAAACCTTGGCCCATATCACAGCCCTTTCGCGCCGGGCAAGTGTCTTTAGAAATCTGGTCAGTGTAATAGAAGTATTGAGAAACGGCTTGATCAGTGCAGGCTGCGACGTCTTTTTGCCTGCAGGTACACTGCAGGCAATCCATGGTACACTGGTCGTGGACGCAGTAACACTCATATAAAGCTTTGGCAGGTAGATGAACATCGCGTACATTACGTGTATATTATTTGCGAGACAAAGAGCTCTGATTATTGTGCTAGAACTCGACACGTAAAGCAATTCGTCCTCGAAAGGCTCCTAAATGGAAGCAGACAGCCAAACCGAAGCGGAAGAACAAGTGGCAAGTTACTGTGCCGAAAAAGCACAAAAATCATCTGCTTATGCCAGTTAATTTCATAGCGTACCATCATCGCTCCAAGCACAGCACACAATAAACAAGTCTTAAGTACGGCAAAAATCCATGCGCAAACACCCAACAACCATTTTTAATGTCTCACCTCGCGTAATTCTACGGACGAAACCGGCGTGCCTTGGAGCGAGCGATCAAACTGCGAGGGTGAGCGACGACGGCAAGCGCGAGCGGCAAGGAGAGCAGGAGGAGAGGCCGGGTGAGGAGGAATGTCGCTACCTTTAGTTTTATTCAGGGAGCTTACGCATTCGCGGCAGCGGTGGCACCAGCCGTCCGGGTTGAAGATGGAATGGCAGGGAAAGCTGACGACACTGAAAGCTCTCAAACGAAAAGGAAAGTGCCTTCGCTGCCATTCCATCTTCACAGAGTGGAATGGTTGCCATTTTTTGCGTTGCGAGTGTGGCGTCGTTGCTCGTTCAGAGGAGCCCGGGCTCGCGATTGTCGTTTGTTCGTTCAGCATCGCGGGAACGTTCTTCGTCCGTGGTCATTCCGCGCCGGCGCCGTTTACATTCTCGTTGCTGTTCCCTCTGGCGCTCCTCGTATGCATGTTGTTCTTCGGGTGTTTGAACTATACGTGTCGGCCCCATCGATAACGCAGCTGTTTGTAGAGCCGATACCTTTCCTGATTATTTACTCCGATAACTTGACGTCCCGCTATTGTTCGCGGCGAGCGTTCTAATCTGTTCCGCATTTCGGCATCTGCGCCACCGCACTGCACCCGTATGGCTTCGTTATAAATCGCCAAGTCCGTTTCTGTTGCCGGACGCCGAAAAAACTACGGAAGGTTAGTTATATGCAGCTTTCGCTGTAAAAAGAACAAGAAAACTTGCCGTCGCACAATGTATTCGCCGCACGCGTTTGCCGGTAAAGCTTACCGTTGCCTATAGGCTGCAGTTTCGGGGAAGCGGCAACTGAGTGGCCTGTCTATTGGCCAGCGAATGCTCGCCGCCTAGCGACCATGCCGAGAAATAGTTTATCCGGGTTCAAGCTCGAAGGGAAAGAGAGGCTCCTATAACTGCATGCACTGTATGCCTGGTCATTCTCAAATCGTCGTTATGTCACCGCGCACAAGCCCCAAAAATGACAAAAAAAAATATTGATGTCTAAACACTTGCATACCATTATGCGTGTCATCGCGGTGGAAAGGCGGCAATGCATAATTTCATCACTTCGCGAAAAACGCAGACGACGCGCATCGGAGAGCGACTTGGATACGAAACTTCGCATGGGGGAAAGGTGACGACTAATAACACACCGGTTTATTTGAACCACTTCACTCGGGACTTTTATTCATCAGGAGCAGAACACTGCTTTCAAAATCATGCTGGCGTTTCAAATCGCAGAGTGCGCTTTGTTTAGGTAGGCGCTTTAATAATTTACAGTGATGTACGCTACACTTCATTTGGTTTTGATCGTTTATAGCTTTTTGTCCCAGCACTAAGGAAGGAAGGAAAAAGTGGAGATGGACAGGCGGGGAGGTTAACCAGTTTAGCTTAAGCGGTTTGCTACCCTACACATGGGAGCGGGATGGGGGGATGAAAGATGGGGAAGGGAGGGAGAGAGAGAGCACATAGCAGAGCACACAGACATCGTCCGTTAGAGTCCATCACTCTGGCGTGGTACGTGGTATCATTGTCAGAGCCGCTTGTCCAATCCCGTCTCTTTCAAAAACCGATGTAGTCCCTTTGTCGCCTTCAGCTGCGATGTCTTCTGTCGGCGGCATGTGAAAATTGTGTTGAGGGACAAGGGTCCTGTGTCAAGGTGCGCTAGAACGGATGCCAGGGACTGTCGCTGAGCATTATATTCCGGACAGTCGCACAGAATGGGTTACAGCGTCTCCTCTCAAAGACAGGCATTGCAGAGAGCGTTGTGGGCCATTCCAATGCGAAATGAGTAAGATTTCGTGAAAGCCACCCCTAGCCTAATGTTACTAATGCATTAAGCAGCAGGAATATTCTCGCTAGTGTACGGCAGCAGGAATGATAACTGCCTTGTAAGGTCTGAAGTTGATGATGACACATGTTATGCCGCCAGGCGCCATGTTGTTTTCATAGTACACTTTAGCGGTGCAAGCAAAAGATGCTGTTTTCTCATTAAACACGTAGAGTTGACAATTTATTTGTTCGCAAGAAATTTAGACGCAACAGCAAACAGCGCTCATTCGAGCTTTGGAGAGTTCGACCTGCGTACAGGGTCGCTAGTTTGCTTTCCGACACCGTGCACGCAACTAAATTCCATTATGACTGGTTCAGTTCATTTCCAAGTCATGTATTTACACTAATACTTTCCCGAAAAGAAGACGTTCGCTAAATTTTATAAATCTGTTCGAAGAAACTCAACTTTGTCCGATTGGTTGTTATTCACTTCTCGCATTGAACTATTCGGCTTGAGAATTCCTGTGGGCG
The DNA here is from genome assembly GCF_050947875.1 of Dermacentor variabilis. NCBI lineage: Eukaryota > Metazoa > Arthropoda > Arachnida > Ixodida > Ixodidae > Dermacentor > Dermacentor variabilis. The sequence goes on from NC_134568.1 coordinate 4,025,502, forward strand.
GCGGGTGCCTGCTGTTTTCGCAAGCCCGAGCCCTACCTTGAACACCGCGTACTGTACTGTGGTTTTTATTGAATACTTAGTGCAGATACAAAAATACTGATATTTAGTACAGAAAAAGGTCCCATAGTGTAAACAAGCACCATCAATCAACAAGCACCATTCATCGGACGCAGACGTCCTTATCACACGCATCGGCTAATTATAAAAGGAAACGTGGAGCCCCGACTGCCAAACGGAACTCTCACTTGCTTTTATCCCAAGACAAAATGACCAGGTAACGTTACAGTTTCTAGCCCCATTGCAGAATATCTGTATTTAGCTTCTGAAAGCACGAAAGACGTTACTGGCTATGCATTGTAGGATGCTATATGTGATATACTGCAACACGAGTAGCAGTGCGGAGTTGCCTATGAAGGTCGAAAAGAGCCGAGTATCGTACCTGCACCAGTGGAGCTACTTCGCGAACCAGTGCTTCCATCTTTCGGAGGCCCGCTACACCCAGACACCTCCTTTTTTTGTAAACCTCCGGCTCGCTTGTCTTAAAAAAAAAAAAAAGATCTGATGCGGCTCTCTGGGCAGGCCGGACGTTGGCACGCACAGCGCAATAATTTCCACGGTTCCATAGCTGAATTCCTTGAGATCGAGGCAAATTAGGCAATCGGAAGCGGGGACTCTTTAGACTTCGAGAAAACACCTCGATTCAACGCCACGAAGGAGAAACGCGTGAGCGCATCACCAAGGGAAAGAGTCGCCGTGGACCTGAATGTCATAGCCATATTTGGTTATTTGGACAGTGTTGCCAGTACAAGTAATGAATTCTGGAGTTTCCAGTATACAGAGTGTTTCGCATAACTTGTGCCAAGAATTTAAAACAAAGTGGTTAGCCGCAGCTGAACGAAAGCAACGGCATCTGGTTTGCCGTCATATGACGCTCCTTAGAGTACTTTTTATATCCCGCTTAATTAGGCAATTAAGTAGTACGATATATGCAAAATATTTAATATTCAATTTTGGGGCCAAGTGCGTTTCGTTGAGTTGTAGAGGGGGTTCAAAAACGACTGATCCAATTTTTCGTGACAACCTATACATGGTGCGTGCTGATTTTTTTCGGCGTTTAAAGAAAGCCTGCGACATATGAAATAAAATCACGCGACTGCGCTCCTGCGCTATCATATTGCAGCGCTCTCAATCGCGTTTAATGGGAAAGAACCGTGCGAGCAGACCGTGGGGTAGTGATCGGCCGCGGCTCTAGGCATCGACGTCACAGTGCGTCAGCATCTTTGGCGGTGGCTCACGGAAAGGAAGCGCCGTCGTCCCTGATAAGCGATAGGCTCGACGCACGGTTGAGAGCGCTGCAATAGGGTAGCGCGCGAGCGCAGTCACGTGGTTATTATTTCATATTTCGCGAGATTTCTTTAAGCGCCGAAAAAAAATCGCTATGCTACATATACGTTGCCACAAAAAAATTGGATCGGTCGTTTCTTGCATAATTCATCTTAGTTAATTAACAAATTAGGCGGAATGTAGGAAAATACACCAAGGAGCGCCCCATGACGGCCAATTATATGCCATTAGTTTCATTAAGCTGCGGCTAACCACTTTATTTTTTTTTAAATCCTTGGCATAAGTTCCGTGAAACGCCCTGTATGTCGCCGTGCGTTAAACTTCGGCATTGCTGAGAGTGAGATAGGGTTGGAGGGCTTAGTACTAGCACTCCGACTAGTTTGCTAGTGAATCCTTCAATGAGGGGATCACGAACCATAACGCCTTAAGAATCTCAATTGCCTGGCTATAGTTTAGCTGTACCCTTATAAAAATGTTTGCTGAAAGTCTGTTTAATAGCTGTATACAATCCTCATCAAAGCTGCCAGAAATTGCGTTTACACTGTGATGTGTTTTCGTGATGAATGGCTGATAACTTTCTGCGTGTATTTTGCTACCGCGCTTGTGACGCATTCTTGATTACTGCATTTGTGGCGCTTTGGTAATTACTGCATTTATGGTACATTCTTGATTACCGCATTTCGGAGAGGCTTAGAACTACTAAACGCTATAGGCATAAACCTCGTCGCAAAAAAAAAAGAAAAAAACTTTTGTTGTTCTCAAAAAAAGTTTTTTTTCCAAAAGATTCCGTAAAATTTTTCACACATTTCACTGCAACCTACACATGCCTATGCACAAATTAATCATAACAGAGAAGATAAAGTACATTGTCACACATTTGCACACAAACACTGCTTGAATTGCCCACCCAGACGTACTTTCTAAGCTGCGTATATAGCCAAGCAGGGAAAAGACGGGGAAGGCGGGATATGTAAATTCAAGACAATGAGCAAAACGAGAACAACGTAAAAGCAGGAGGCAACGTTTGGATATAGTGACTTGTCTTTTTCAAGGTCACACTCCACTTGCCGAAACGTTGGCCCTCGCTTTTACTTTGTTCTCGTTTTGCTCATCGTCGTGAGTCTCCATCTTCTGCGTTCCCCATGTTTTGCGAGCACTCCTGTCTGTGTGTTTACCTGGAACTTAACTTTTACTTCAATGTTATCAATAAACTTCAACTGCAACAGCTGGTCAAACATGAAATTAGCAAGAAGCAAAATTACAACTGAGGTTCAGTTGGAATTTACGACATTCACTCTAGATAGCCAACTGGACATTCGGCGCTCACGCTTTCCCTCTTTGGAGTCAAGAAGGTGCATGATTTTTACAATTCTTTACTACTAAAGAAGGCGAGAAAGGGAAGAGTGACTATCTTGAGAGATTGCCCTGTCGCACTAAACTTGATATCCAGGGAAGACACGGGAAGGCGGCATATGGAAGTTCAAGGCAATGAGCAAAACGAGAACAAGGTAGAAGCGGGACCCAAGACTCGGCAAGTCACTTGTCTAAACGTTGCGATGGACGTTCAATTTGATGAGCAAAATGAGAACAAGGTAAAAGCGGGAGCCAACGTCTCGACAAGACACTTGTCGAAACGTTGGCTCCCGCTTTCACCCGCCTCTTGTTCTGTCGATCATATATAGCCATGGCATTCTCACCACCACCATGGTACCAGTGGCAGCGTCTCTTTTCTGCGTAAATAAGCTATAACTCTCGACAGAATGCTTGTTAGAATACAATGAGCTAGTACGCTCACCGACAGCACACATGCTTCTTATTATAAAACCACATTATATGAACAAATTTCGATCATCGGCCACTAAATAGTAGCACTGGCGCGACGATGACGTAAGCCTAAGATATTTTGCTTCCAAGCAGTCGTGGATGGATAGCGCTTCAAAAAAGGACCGCTGGCGTTTAGGAAATGCATACTGTCAAGATCGCTTCAAAATTTTCATGCCTAATGTTGTACAGAAATTAAAACAAAAACGGCTGCTACGCGGCGGCGCCCGTAAACTGCTCCGAAGCGGTACGTGCGCGAGCCGGCTCGCGGTGTAGACGTTCGTCCACGTTGGGCGCGGCAGCTTGCCGCACGACGTTTGCCGTTCGCGGGCCGCCATTCGATGGCTACTTTGCTCGCGAACGGCAAAGGATGGGTCTTCAATATCTGCGGCAGCCACACAGCGACTTGGTTAATCAGCGAAAGAAGAGCGGTCACTCTGTCATATCGCCGGCAGCCTTCACCGCCGTTGAGCGCTCGATGGAGCCGAAATCGTCGCTAGGCCTTTTCCGGTTCGCTTGGAAGCTGTATAAGGCTCACGGCGCTTCGCAACGAACCATCGATGGTCACCAGCCGCAATACTTTGTTATCGTTGTTGCCAATTTACCACCTCCTCGCAATAGTTTCACACAAAGAAGAAAACACGCGGATATTCGGGGCGCTGTCGGCTGCGATGCCTGCACAGCTGAGCCGATTCACCGTGCACGGTAGGTAGCCGTGTACTGCAGCGCAGTTGGACAAGTATCTGCATGAGCTCCTGTTGGTGCTTGACGCATCACCGCGAGCATCGCTCTTCATAAAATGTACAACTTACACATCCCTTTATCTAGCGGGAATTATTTTGCGAGGCCATGTTTCTGTGACGCTGGTGGGCTAGCGCGGGCTTGTCCGTGTTCATAGGCGACCACGGACGCTGGTGCAGAGTTGCATTTCTGGTAGCATAGCTCCCGCTCGGGCTAGAGGTTTGACGCTGGTACTCGCTTATCGCTCACTCTATGCGGTCGTTCGCACGTACGTGAGCAGAGCCGCGGTTTCCGATTGACCACTTGTTGCAGTAATGTTGTATGTATGCGACGTGATCATATATACGTATTACCCGTCGTGGTTGCTCAGTGGCTATGGCGTTGGGCTGCTGAGCACGAGGTCGCGGGATCGAATCTCAGCCACGGCGGCCGCATTTCGATGGGGGCGAAAACACCCGTGTACTTAGATTTACATTCACGTTAAAGAACCCCAGGTTGTCGAAATTTCCGGAGTCCCCCACTACGGCGTGCCTCATAATCAGGAAGTGGTTTTGGCACGTAAAACCCCATAATTTAATTTTAATATGTACGCATATGATCCGTATTGCGTGATGAGAACAAGTAGGCGTAATAAAAAATATAATTAGTTTGTGGTCCGTTCACCACAAAAATCGCGGCAGTTTCACTTGAAGCCATAATCTTAAACTCGTCGTAAGGCAACTATAATTTTTTTTTTCATTTGTGTTATACACGGCGAGGATGGGTTGGAGCACACATCTATGATCTGTTTTACATCAGTAAGTGCTATAGAAATCTCTGTATATTAATTTACAAAAAACCTAATGTGTATTCTCTATGAGTGGCTGTTGTAAACTTTATGTTAAATGTCTTTAGTGCTTATACATCGGGTATGTAAGTTGAATATCCGCATAGTTTTCTCAGCCGAAATCGCGATGTGTATTCTCTACTGAGTGACGGCTGCCAACTTGATGTTAAAAATCATTTGCTGTCGAGTTTATGATGACAGTTTGGTGCATCATCAAAAACATATCAAGATGTAATGAGAAATTCAAGACCCATTTTCGTAAGGGTAACGCAGTACAGAAATAATTTCCCTAAATGCGGCAGCGGCCTGGGGTATACCATATGGTGCGGCCGACACATTGCGGGATAACTTAAAAGTCATGTAAGGCGTGGCGTCCTTTGCCTCGTACCATGTGAAAGACTCCGTGTTCGCCTTCTCTCGACACCAACACAACATACTTCTCCTGCTATCTGCTGTGCAGGCCTACGTTGTGTTTGCTTTCGCCCAGCTTATTATGTGGCCTCACCATGAAGCAGTGCGAATGCTCTCGCACCATCTACTCAGACAAGGGTGTCTAAATCACGGAGCGAGGTCAAGCAGTTGACAAGATAATCAACGAAGAAAGAAAGTTGGGGTGCAAAGACATTTGAATGAAGAACCTGAAGTTCAACCGGCAGACCGACCCAAGTAGATCCTTTTTACCCTTTCGCTGTTGTGCTTTATACAAGCCATAAGAAAGCAAGTTCAAAGGGACACTAAAGGCAAATACTTAGTCAAGCTAAAGGGACACATTAGCGCTCGAGAATCTCTAAGGCGTCAATATTACGAAGAACAGAGCCTTAATAATTGAGAAATCGAGGTAAATGCCGGACATGATTAGACTTCCCCGAGACATTCAAGCACTTGCGCGATGATGAAAGCACTCCCGAGTTAAACTGTGTCACTAGTGTTTAACTACTCGTTGCAAAAAAAAATATCCTCATATTGTATTACAAAATGAAATAAAATGCTACTCGTGAAGCTCCATTACACGTTTAGAAAAAAGAAATTGAAATTTCCGTTGATAAGGACGCGGGCGGTCGGAAGGTTTTTTCGCTCGACTCTGCGTCGCTCACGCTTTCGCGTTTCAATACTTTCCTGATCGCGTAGTGCTGCGCTGGTTTTGCTGGCTCGCGAAACTCGTACGAAGTGCAAGTAACAGAGAATTGAACTTCCATGTGATGTCGCAGGATGCCCGAACGGTCTAGGTCACTTGACCAAAAAGCAGCAGCAGCGGTGAATACGCCGCCTCTGGCTTGGCTCAGAGCCGCCGTCTGTCGGGCATCGTTTTACTCACCGATGGCTGCAAAGGGCGGTGATGGCGTATGCAACGTCACCACACCCCCGGTTGGATGGGGGGAGATTTCAGTGTCGAAAAAAGTATTCAGACCATTCAGATACAATTTTCTCGCAAACTAAGCGTTAAGCCGTAATCAATAGCGAGAAACAGTGTAAGACGTGCGCGACGATACGCACCACGGCTGCTGAGCACGAGGTCGCGGGATCGAATCCCGGCCACGGCGGCCGCATTTCAATGGGAGCGAAATGCGAAAACACCCGTGTGCTTAGATTTAGGTGCACGTTAAAGAACCCCAGGTGGTCAAAATTTCCGGAGTCCTCCACTACGGCGTGCCTCATAATCAGAAAGTGGTTTTGGCACGTAAAACCCCAAATATTATTATTATTATTATACGCACCACAAGTAACGATACAGCGGAAGAAGTATCCCTAGCGCTCGCAGTACCTCAGACTAACGCAACCGTGATAGTCAGCGACTCTCAGACGACAGCAAGAAACTTTGCCAACGACCGAACCTCCCCAGAGGCACAACGCATTCTTCTTACAGAAGGTCAAGATTGCAGAAGAGTGATATACATCACATATACACCCGCACACACCCTCGCGAAGGACGGCAACAAAGAGGCGGCACACGACGCGGCTCGAGGGCTTACGCACAGAACCGCAGTCGCAATTGACGCCGCGCACCCTCCGGACGTGACGATGCGGTAGATGAGTGGGAGTGGGAGGACAGAATCAACACATATAATGACATCACAAAACACTATAGGTTACAGAGGGACATATTCCCGCGACCTCCCCCATAACTGACAAAAAACAAAACAGTCTGTCGCATGGCAGCAGTTACAAACTAGGACGTATCCGGATCCTGTGCTCTCGCACATCATATATCAGGACATATATGAAACGGACAAATGCAACACACGTGAATCCATAGCCACTTTGGAGCTTATATTATGGGAATTCCGAGGGATACATAACGAGAACTCGGCCTCTAGCAGCAGCCTTTGCACGCACTGGGAAGCCGCGCTGCTCAGCCCCGCCCTGGAGCATCAACTGTGGGCCTTCCAGCGGGCCAAAAATGCCGCCAGGACCCACGAACTCCTGGCCGTCACCTAGGCGGGGCCTTTGGCCCTCTTCACCAAATCGCAGGGCACGCAATAAAATTATTTCCTCCTCCTCCTAAGTCTTAGCACGAAGCGAGCGTTGCGAGGTTTCTCGTATGGTATTTAAAGAGTCCACGTCGACTTATTATTTGGCTTTAGTGTCCCTTTATGTAGAGGTGTAATCGAGGCGTTAGGAACGTTCTTTTCTATATGCTTGCAGTCTGAAACCTTATTCAATGTGGAAACATGTGGCCACATAACGTAAAACTATTTCATTTCGATTTTATTGCATTCTACTGACGTCAAATTTACGTAACCGCCGACTGATACGTTACCTGGAGACTCGCAACGTTCTTTGAACCATCCAATGAAATGCCCTCCTCGTTTACAGGAGGTTATTCATGCTTGCGTTCTAAGCAAATAGCATTGCCTATCTTGGCAGGTTTTCCTTGTCCACTTGGCTAACAAGAGGGGAGAAGCGTGCAGAAGTCGAGGGTGGGACCAAGCTAGTGAAGTGAAAGCATGGTGGCTCGATCTCGCGCGCGAGGTTGATGGTGGCGGGGGGGGGGGGGGGAAGCGCACCGGTCTTCGATTGCCCGCAAGGCACAGGGAGCGGAGAGGGCGCGTTCTACTCCGGCGCTTGCTGCTGCTGCCGCTCTTCCTCCCACCAGTGTTTTGACAGCGAGTGTGCGCGGTCATCGAGTGAAATGCGCTTGTTTTTGTCTGCGCATGCTTATCAAAGTAGTTAATAAGCGAATGGTTACATGTTTATACGGCTGATAAAACTACTATCCTTACATCGTTTAGCTGTGCAATAATTTGATATCGCAGCCGACATTTCGTCTTTCGGCCGAAACTGCGGCTTTTTTTTTTTCGACTTGTACCAGACAGAAATTTTAAAGAAAACTTGATATTTCACTTCAGCCACTAAGTACTCGACGCGATTTTGCACTCATATCATTATTTCACAAGTACGTTCATGCGGATCGGAAATCTTCTTTACGGCTTGAAGTCGCACCTTTCACATCTCGCAGATTACATAATCACCTCAGCTTCACACGCATCTACGGGAACACACATGCATTCAACTGGTCGGCGCTTCCTCGTGCCATTCGATTGTGGAACGGTCTTCCTGATTTCATCGTCTCCGAACCAAATCCCGATAAATTCCGCCAGTTCATCATTTCATATTCCACCGCGTAACTTCAATAAAGTGCACGATGTTTTTTTTTCTTTTTTTTTTCAGTTATGTGCTCTCTTGTTTATGAGCTCATTTCGCGTATTATTCTTGCATTCTTTAGTACTGTTTAGTATTTGTACTGGAGTGGCAACATGATTTTTCATTGTTTATTAAAGGAACTGTATCGTTTGTCTTTTTCTAATATGTACATTCCAGACATTGTTATGTTGTACAATGCTTTTAATACTTGTATAAGATATGCATACATTTTTTCACTGTCAATTAATAATGTATGTCTATTATGTTTTTCATATGTTCTGTATACTCTGTTAATCCTATTGTAACGCCCCCCATACCCAATGCCTCATACGAGGCCTGTAAGGACATTGTTAAATAAATAAATAAATCAATAATCTGGGTTAGCAGAATTGACTGGGGGTCGTGCTTTCATTAAAAAAGATGGGCTACAAAAGGCTAAATCGTTCAAAATACTGCAATTTTTGTGACGAAATGTACGTGAAAGTTTCTTAGCTTAGCTACAAAATTTTGTCGTGCCAGGTTTTCGCTGATGGCAAAATAACTGTGACGTGAAAATGACGCTTTTTTACGGCTGCAAACAAATGTCTAACGTAACCTGCCTGTGTCAACCTTGTGTGGTACAGTCAACATACCGAATGAAGTATAAACCAGATTTATTTCGTATTGTTTAATGCAGTCGATAACGAAAAAAAAAGACGCATAACGCGATATAAGTAATCAAGACACAATTGTATGCGTAGCCACGTCTCTTTAGCGCAATATCACTAAACTGAAGCACTACAACTGTGGACGTTAGCACCCAAGCCTGCGCGTGGCTTCCTCAGCTCTCACCGACTTAACCGCGAGTTTCAGTATTGAAATGGCGCCTCCGTATATGCGTTTATATGATAAATTCAGAGCAACAACAGGTGCCCCGTAGTCATGACTGCGTACCACTCAAAAATTATTCCGAAAAATCAGGCTGCTGTTCCAGTCTCGGTCGGTAACTTCTCCGTAAAGTACCTGATAGCTGCAGGTGCTTCGCGGAACAACTGAACCGCCACCTGGGCTTACATTTTTGATGAGAGGTCGTTTGAACACGGAGGGTGCTTAGACTAGGAGCCACGTTTAGGTTTAAATTTAGCAATATTTTAACGCCCTCAATCCGCACCTGACTGCTCACTATTTCGTCACTGAAGAGCATCGAATCTTTCCGCACGAGCTGCCCTTAGACACTTTTTTTATCGGAACGTGTGGAGGATCTGGAATAAAAAACAGTGACATAGCATTGTCACGTGGGTTGTGAATTGCGCAGGTAGGGAACGTGGCAGGTTTAAGCTTCACCACTTAGCGCGGTTGGAACTCCCCAAGTCGAATGTCACGCGAAGCATGCGCCATGAAGTATCCGGTGAAACTCTGATTACATGAAAAGCAAATTCTCTCAACTTCCATCCCGTCACAAAAGCATCCGTGTAGTGATAATCAGTTACCTGCTTCTAGCGCGTATTTGGGCCACCAACGATGAAGACCAGTAAGTGGTGTGCGGCAAGGAGCCGTCACCGCTGCCGGCTTGCTCGACACTTTCACGAATTTTAGTTTCCATCGCGTCCAGGAGTATGACGCAATCTTTTCCAATTACATGCATCGCTGCCATTTTGCCATTTATTATGCTTATGATCTCACTCAAGATGCCGGGCTTAAGTGACCGGTGCTGCAATCGCCTGTGAAGCATGCTTCGTGACGGAAGAAGGTTATCTTGTTCTCATAGCAAGTCACATCCAGCAGAGCCACAAGCAAATTTGAGTAGCAACGCTTTCTTTATGATTTCTGCACGCCTTGCGTTACCTTTCCAGCTCTGGCTTTCCAAGGCAGCCTTCTGGTCCCGATTAAGAAAGCGTAGATTTTTGGTCACCCCAAAGGGTTGTTTTTTTCGCAGCCTCTTTGTTTTTCTATTAGGGGCCTTCAACTTCTTTTTTACTAACGTGTAGCTTTCATGCAACTCAGTGTTTCCACTTTTATACCTTGCACAGCCTTTCGTACTACACATGGAAAAATGGAGATGTTTTCATTGCACTCGCTCTATACTGTAGTTGCTTCCAAAGAGGACATACTATGTCAGCTGACATCTGCATGTCATGGCCAACTTCGGCAGCAGTACTTGAGGAAGAGTTGGGGCTTTTTTCGCCCGTGAGTCCACATACGACAGGCCGTCTCGTAGGGCTTTGTCTTCGCTTAGGCTGAGCTGAAACAAAAAAAGAAAAGAAAAACACGCGCGGTTATTTGGCCCACAATGGAGATCATATAAATAACACGCCAAAGTAAAGACATTGCTGAAGCCGAAACTCAAGCAGCTTGGGCAGGGCTGTGGCGGCATCCATCCTATTTGTCTCGTACTGGTCCTCTTTCATGTGGCGCTAAGAATAAGTAAAACAGCAAACGTGAGTATTGGCCTTTAGATTGATACAAGCGAATTCTTGTAAATAAAGACAACCTTTTAGTCCCAATGCCTAAAGGTAAGCTTTCGTAAAACTAATGCTAGGTTACCTAGCAGTATATATATATATATATATATATATATATATATATATATATATATATATATATATATATATATATATATATATATATATATATATATATATATACACGACTAAAAAATCAGCTATGCAATGTCACACCCTGAGATCACAATGTTTCGCTTGGAACCAACGCAACAGCCGCTCCCTTCGGACGAAGCCCCATTTCGTTCTTCAGTCTCAAAGAATGAGTACTTAACGAAAAGAGAGAGAGAAAAGGATAGACGATCAGTGCTGCCCGTGAATATGTAAAGCAAGCGTGCTGCGTGACGATTCGTTGCTAACGTGAGAATATTGCACAGTTAAGCAACCTCGTCGAACCCTAAAATGAGGGCGCTACTCCCATCTAAAGCACCGATAAATACGAAAAAAAGCTTATGCTGCACGCTATCCAAGGATCAGCGGCGCAAACGCAAGCGTGGAATAGTGCATAACATTTAATTACCCACCACGCTTACCTGAACAAAATGTTTCAAAAAGTGCAGCACAAAGCTCTCTGCTTTATTAATTCCAAGCATACGTGGCATGAAAGCATAACCGCTACGCAAGTACTGGCGTGCATGCGAATTTTGGCGAGTAGACGTAAAGCTGCAGCCACGAAGCTCGTAATCATCTGGTAACTTGATCAAGCTTGCACGTAACCTACCTTATCTGGGATATGCTGGGAATTCTTTTTTTTTCTAAAGATAGGTAGGACATTCGGCAAAATATTAACAAGAGCTGGGTGCCGCAATCCACCGCCCCGTTTCAAAGCGGACGCTCATAGCATCATCCATCCATCTCATAGGGCGACACGCTCTAAAAGAGTACGTTAACTGTCTTAGTAAGGAATTGATCCTTTACAAAATTGCTCATCATATAAAAAACAATTTTCAATTACTCGTAATACGTTGTCCTTCACGATATTATGCGTTTTCCTGATTATTCAGTCATTCTAAATCAATCTCTCGGAGTTAGTCTGATACATTATAGTTTGAGGATTTCCCACTTTACCTTGTCTAACTTTGTTTTTCAAGTCTTCGCTCCCCTCCTTACTGAATTCCCCTTACTGAAGATGTGCCATGGTTTGTGAAGCACGAAAGCAAACTATGTCACTCGTCTGAATATGTACTCACTGCTTCTTCTCAGTATCGGCACCACTTCTTATGTCTTATGCATAGCGAAATATCCCTGGCGAAATTAAATTGTCACGAGCTCTGATCTACGGAGGGCTCGTCTGGTGCACTTTGCTTTTTTCTTAATATGGACGAGACAATTTATCACTTTTTGTCGCCTCACCACCTCACAGCTTCGTATAAATGGTTTCGCATTAAGATAATTTATTGAACGATTCTGACTAAAGAAAATCCGCCTGCATCCAACAACGTCCTCTTACCCCTTTACACCAACGCGAGAATGAATGGTTGCATTAAAGAGTGGTATATTCCACATTTTTTTTTGTCCGATAATAAGGCTTATGGACAACAAAACCAATGACATAAAAGAAAGGCACAAAGACATTTTGAAACATGCAAACGTTATTCTAGCCAAATTTCTAGCACGCTGCTACCTAAGATCATTAGGGTGATGGCTCAAGTGTTAAAGCTATAAAAGAAAAACGCATAAAGTAAACAAAAATGAGTAGTAAAAATGAAAAACAGGACTGGAAAAACCCTCATTCATGAAAAAAATTTAAATGGAGACGAACAAAGAAATTATGTCTTCGGTAACTGAACCCAATTCAGCCATACGAAACAACACCAAAAATGCTTCTCCGTGAGATGATCGCCTAGGAAACGCTGTCATTCGCAGCCTTGGCAAAGAGGCCATTCAAGAAATAACAAAACTCATAAATCATCGCTGGGAGACGGAGACCGTACCAGCAGAATGGAAGCACGTGGGAGTAATACTCATTCCCAAACCAGGCAAGAAGCTCCGAGTTGAGAATCTCAGACCGATATGGCTTACATCTTGTCTTTGTAAGCTCTATGAGCGGAGCCTAATCCAGAGACTCCAAAACTACATGGAAGAGAGAGATTTGTACCCCTGCACTATGTTTGGTTTCCAGGAAACCTCTCGACACAGGACGTGCACCTCCAACTTAAGCAAGAAGTCCTCAAGAATGTCACAATCCGAAGGGAACGCATTGTCATGGCCCTAGACATCAAGGGTGCTTTTGGCAATTTTAGCCATGAAGCGATCCTCAGTGGACTAGACAACCTGAACTGCGGCAAACGCATCCATGGCTATGTAAAAGCATTCCTCTCGGTCACAACAGCTACAATAGGCATAAACGATGCCCACACAAATATCTTCGAAATCCCCAATAAGGGTTCACAACCAGGATCATTAATCTCACCGTTTCGCTTCAACAATGTCATGATTGAATTTGCCAAAAAATTGGAGAACATTCCGGACATCAGACGGGCAATGTACGTAGATGACATTATGATTTGGATCCCCAAGGGCTCCCTGAGGGAAAAGGAAGCAAAACTACAAGAAGCCGCCAACCGCGTCGAACAGTATACTCAAGAAAGAGGCCTGCAATGCTCAACAGAGAAATCCGAGCTACTCAGAGCCTGGAGACACAAACTGAATAGGATTGTACCCACAGACAGAAGTCTCCGCCTCAACGTGTACCTCGAATGCCAGTAGATACCCGAGAAGGGCGTGAGGCGTGATACGAGTGCAGGGGATGTGGCTTTAATCTAACCAACGGAGCAATAACACCCAGACACTCCTCAAAAACAGAACGCTACAAGCTAACAGAATGATTAAGAGGATGGCCACTCGTCAGAAAGGACTGCGGGAACAGGACACTTTGAAGCTAGTAAGACGCCTAGTCATCAGCACAGTTATGTATAGTCTCCCGTACCAATTGCTGCATCTCCATGAAGAGAAACGAGCGGAAGTAATCATTCGCAAAGCGTACAAGACCGCACTGAAACTCCCAATCAGTATGCCTACAGAGAAACTCTTGCCTTTGGGGAGCACATTACCTTCCAAGAACGACGGGAAGCTTAGCTCTAGGCACAAAAAGAAAGACTCCTGCAAACACCAACAGGCCGAGCACTCCTCAAACGCCTTGGCTATACCGAAAAAATTTATAGAATGAGAACAGCTAACATACCAGATGAAATCCGCAGGCAGCTCAGAGTGAATCTGATACCGAAGGAACATAGACTCGAACTTGCACGAAGGCATGCGGGCAGCGCGTGTAGATTACATTCAATGCATGTATTCCACCAAATCGACGTAATGTACGTAGACGCAGCCAGAGGTCCTGAACGAGGACGAAGAATGGCCACAGCCATCAACGCAAACCAACGCGGAATCACAAAGCACCGTGACTGAAGCTGAGAAGCTAGCTGTCGCTCTAGCAGCGGGGGAGGGCTTCAGAACTGGCAAATCTCTAACAATTCTAATTGATTCTCAAGACGCCTGCCGGCATTTCCTCAACGGTAGAATAAGCCACCACGCAGTCCTTGTACTCCTCGAGACAGCAGGCGGCGTAAGACACCACACCAACCGAACCACAGCTGATCCAACAAAATATATTGTGTGTGCCGGGACATGCGGGAATAGCGGGGAATGAATAGGCGGACCCGGTAGCACGAGGATTTGCAGTCCGAGCACCCGAAGTATGCACACTCGAAAGTCTACCGTCTGTCTTAAATGAATACTCTGCTTTATTGGCGCACTACAGTGTAACAATATTGTTACGGAGGAAGACGCAGACGAAAAGCTATGTACAAATATATTTACAAGAAAATACGCTGCGCTTGGCCAAGAGGCAACTGCCCGCGCTAGCTTCAAATCGTCGTCGTCGTCTTCTTACTGCTCGGCTCTTCGTTATTGTAAATACTATCCTGTAGCACTACCCCCGTCGGCAAAAACGCCGTCCCGGAGCTACTAAAGACCGGAGTCTGAAGCAGTGTAGTAGGTCTTGAGCCTACTGACGTGGACGACATCAGTAGATGCCAGAGTAGATGACGAGGTTGAGTTCACAGGAGCAATTTCGTAAGTCACAGGCGTCACCTGGCGCAGCACGCGGTAGAGCCCTGTGTATCGCGAAAGGAGCTTTTCGGAAAGTCCGACCTGACCAGAGGGCGACCACAGGAGCACGAGTGCACCAGGCGAAAACTGTACGTCACGGTGGCGGGCGTTGTACTGACGCTGCTGCATGGTTTGCGAGTCCGTCAGTCGAGCACGGGCAAGCTGGCGTGCATGGTCGGCGAGGGCGATGGCGTCGCGCGCATACTGGGTTGTTGAGATCGCAGCAGGAGGAAGTACCGTGTCAAGGGGGCAAGGTCGGTTCGCGACCGTAGAGTAGATAAAATGGAGAAAATCCGGCGGTGTCGTGCCGGGAAGAATTATAAGCGAATGTGACGTAAAGAAGGGCAACGTCCCAGTCGTGGTGGTCCTTCAAAACGTACTTGGACAGCATGTCGGTAAGCGTACGGTTTAACCGCTCTGTCAGGCCATTGGTTTGAGGATGGTATGAGGTAGTCAGCTTGTGTTCAATAGAGCAGGAACGCACAATGTCGGCGATAACTTTAGAGAGGAAGTCACGACCACGGTCAGTAAGCAGCTCTCGCGGGGCGCCATGCACTAAGATAATGTCACGCAAGAGAAAGTCCGCGACGTCAGTGGCGCAACTGGTAGGGAGAGCTCGCGTGATAGCGTATCGGGTGGCGTAATCAGTTGCGACGGCTACGCATTTGTTCCCAGAGGATGACGTGGGAAAGGGACCGAGGATGTCTAATCCAACACGAAAGAACGGTTCCACAGGGACGGTGATCGGCTGTAAATAACCGGAAGGTAGCACCTGAGGTATTTTCCGACGCTGGCAGGGATCACAGGCAGCAACATAGCGTCGGACGGAGCGAGAGAGACCAGGCCAATAGAAGCGGCGGCGGGCGCGGTCGTACGTGCGGGTCACCCCAAGATGTCCTGCAGTGGGTGCGTCATGCATCTCAAAGAGCAGAGTCTGTCGTAGATGTTTTGGCACGACAAGAAGAAGATAAGGGCCATCAGGGAGGAAGTTCCTTCGGTACAGAATGCCGCCCTGGAGGACATATCGGCGATCGGATGCGTCGGTAGGTGTAGAGCGCAGACGTTCGATGAGTACTCGCAGCGATAGGTCTCGGTACTGCTCATCGGCGATGTTAGCGAAGGCAGACACAGAGAAAATGCCATCTGCGGTACTACTGTCGGCGTCGTCAGGCTCGTCTACCGGGTAGCGAGACAGGCAGTCAGCGTCCTTGTGTAATCGGCCAGATTTGTAGGTGACAGAGAACGAATATTCTTGGAGGCGTAAGGCCCAGCGACCAAGTCTTCCTGTAGGGTCTTTCAATGAGCATAACCAGCAAAGCGCGTGATGGTCTGTGACAACGGAAAGGGTCGGCCATATAAGTATGGGCGGAACTTCGCAACCGCCCAAACTAGGGCCAGACACTCACGCTCAGTGATGGAACAGTTGCGCTCCGCGGGCGAGAGGAGCCTGCTGGCGTAAGCGATAACACGGTCGTGGCCACGCTGGCTTTGTGCCAGTACTGCGCCAATTCCGTGACCGCTGGCATCAGTATGGACTTCGGTAGGCGCAGAAGGATCGAAATGGGCCAGAACGGGAGGCGTTGTGGGAAGGTCGATTAGAAGCGAGAATGCAGAGGCCTCGTTATCGCCCCACTGGAAAGGGGCGTCTTTTTTCAAAAGCTCGGTTAGTGGTCGTGGCCGCGAAATTTTTCACGAAACGACGGAAGTACGAGCAAAGGCCGATGACGCTGTGCACACCCTTGACACACTTTGGAACAGGCAAGTGCGTAACAGCATGGATCTTGCCTGGGTCCGGTTGCACTCCGTTCGCGTCAACGAGATGTCCAAGGACGGTAATCTGGCGACGGCCGAATGGGCACTTCGATGCGTTGAGTTGCAGACCGGCTCGCCGAAAAACGTCCAGGACTGCTGAGAGACGTTTGAGGTGCCTAGCGAATGTTGGGGAGAATACTATAACGTCGTCCAAGTAGCACAGGCATGTGGACCATTTGAAACCGTGAAGGGAGTCCATCATGTGTTCAAAAGTGGCAGGAGCGTTACATAGACCGAGCGGCATCACTTTGAATTGAGAAAGACCGTCGGGTGTTACAAAGGCAGTCTTCTCGCGGTCGACATCGTCCACGTCAATCTGCCAATAGCCGGAGCGAAGGTCAATAGAGGAGAAATAGCGAGCACCGTGGAGGCAGTCAAGGGCGTCATCAATCCGAGGTAGGGGATACACGTCCTTTTTGGTAACCTTGTTAAGGTGCCGATAATCCACGCAAAAGCGCCATGAGCCATCCTCCTTTTTTTACCAGCACAACAGGTGACGCCCATGGACTACATGACGGTTCAATAATGTTCTTTGCAAGCATTTTGCGAACTTCGGTGTGAATAACTTGACGCTCAGCTGGTGATACTCGATACGGGCGGCGATGAATAGGAGGGGCATCGCCGGTATTAATGCGATGTTTGACAGCTGTTGTTTGGGCCATAGGACGATCGTTCAAGTCAAAAATATCTTGGTAGGAAATCGGAGGACGCTTGGCGCGTTGAGTCGTGCGGATGTGCTCCGTATGGGCTCCCGAGTTATTGGTCTTTTCCGAGCGACTTTCTGTACCAGCAGACCCGGACCTGCTCCCACAAGGTCACAGAGAGTGCCTGGAACCCTGCCGCTGTTTTTCGAGGCGCAAGACCCCTTTTTACCCCTTTAGGGGCACTTTCGTTCACCGGCCGCAACTAGCCGAGCTGGGCCTACTTCAGGCCTAGCGCGATTAGGGGCGCTATCGACGTCGCCGCCGGCCCCTCGAGCCGTCACCGACGCTGTCGCGATGGAGTACGCCGTAGACGGAGAAGAAATCTCCCCGGAGGAATATGAAGACCGAAGCCTATGGATACAGGCTGCCATCAAAGCCCATGATCGAGCTCGCCCCAAGCATGGGAACGCCAATGCCCAACAGGATGCAGCTATGACACCGACGGACGCCACCGGCAAGGCCGCCCAGACCAGTGGGGTGAACGCATCGATAAGATGCCGCCCATATAAAAAGAAGCCGCTCCCGCGTCTGCCAGAGAGCGACTACAAGATCGTACACCGGCCGAGAGGCGGACTTCGGCTCCGTGACCACACGGCCACTACACTACTGTACGCCCTGTGCCTGGACATCGGAGTGAACTTTGGGGAAATCAAGCAACACGACCAAGTAAGGATCAATCCTTTTAACTACTCCTTTACCGTGAGCACCCCTTCTATGGAACGCGCAGGGAAATACGCGGAAGTACAGCATATCAAAATCCTAGACGAAGTCTATTCGACGTGTGCATACGTAGCGGCACCGGACAACAGCATCAAGGGGATTGCGTATCACGTTCTAGAAGACCAAAGCCACGCCGAGATCATGGACGACATCGTGAAAGTGAACCCACAGCTAGAGATTGTGGACGCAAGAAGGATGGGAAAATCATCAAAAGCCCTGCTCATCACTTTCGCAAACACCAAGAGAGTCCCGGACTCCATTCGATTTGGCGGAGGAATCCACAACTGCTACCTCTTCAGACCCAAAGTGGAAGCATGCTACAACTGTAGAAGACCGGGACATCGCTGGGACGTGTGTCCGGAAGAACGAAGAAATCTCTGCTACAGGTGCGGCGATGAGCATCCGGTCCAAGACGAGCCCACGTGCACGCCGAGGTGCATCCTGTGCAAGGGAGAACACTTCACGGGATCCAACCAATGCAAGATCAGATATGAGAGACCGCCCGCCAAGGGAAACAAGAGACGAAGTGGCAAGCCTCAAGTGGAATTTCAGCGACCGGAGGGACAGGGAGCGCAACCTGCGCACCCGACACAGCAGCAGCAACAGCGAGGCAGAAGCAGATCGAGAAACCGAGCCCAGGGTAACGACCGAGGAAAACGAGACCGATCGGAGTCCTACCCGGCGCTACCGAACGCCTGGCGGGAAGGAGCACCACATCAGGTGAGCGGGACACCGCAATCCTCCCACGAGAGTAATGAAATTAAGGAACTTAAAGCAATCATACAAAAACAGGAAAGAATAATTCAGGAACTAATGAAGGCAATAACGCAACAGCAGGAAGAAAGTAAAACACATATTGCTCAACAACCCGCGATCTTAACACAGGAACCGCGGAGGGCATCCCTCCCTCCGTCAAACGCATCCTCTAGGGCACCCTCACCTGCAAGAGGGCCACCGGCAAAAAAGAGGTTGATGGAAGACTCAGAGAATCACGAAAAACAAAATCACGAGGAAGTAATGAGCCTATTAAGAACAGTGGCAACGAGATTAGATAAAATTGAGGAAAGGCAAAACAATATTGAAGCAAACATAGAAGCACGCTTCACAGCTATCGGAAACGAGACCAGGGAACAATATAAAACCTTAGCAGAACAAGTAAGAGTTTTTACAAACGTAGCAAAGGCTACAAACGAGCTAGTACAGAAACATGACAATCAGCTGGTTAAGGTGATGGGCAAACTCTTTCCGGCCCCAGGACTCATGGCCTCCACCACAGCGCAATCCATCTCCCTCCCTAAAGCCAATCACGGGGAAGGGCCAGACGGAGATAAGAATATGGCAATGGAACTGTAGGAGCTTCCGCGGAAAGCGGGAGAACCTAGAGCTCCACATTCAAAACCGTGATAAAGAAAAAATTCCCGATGTCATAGCCCTACAAGAAACCAAGAAAAAAGTAAAGGTTCGGGATTTTAAAACATATTGACACGTGTGCTTATCTTTATCGGCTGACCACGTTTCGCCGCTTAACAACTGTAATCGCACAGCGAGGGACGCGCCTGCATGTATCAGACGTTTCTGGAACGTTATCGATGCTTCTACCCGGCTGTCTGTTGTCGCCGAACCTTGTGTTATCTAATTTCATCGCGTGACTCGAATGTTGTAGAACTTTGTGGAAGGCACGCGGGTCCGAACGATTAGTCTGGAACATTCGACGACTGCTCTATAAAAGCCGACCCGCTTGACCCGCAGATCAGATTTTCGACGATCGCCGAGCGTGTTCGCCGCTATCGTTGTGCTATAAGTGTAGCCTGTTTTGTGGGCACAGGTTCGCCCAATAAAAGTTTGTTTGGTCGTTCACAGTATTGCTTACTGTGTTATTCAACGTCACCACCACGTGACAATATGAAAATGGCAAGGAAGAAAAACCACTCACGGCCTTCTTGGTCCATAGAAATCTAACTGCAATAGAGCACGAAATTCAATCGAACGGTGCAGACTGCCTCCTGATAGAGGCCATACCCCTAAAAAGAAGCGAGGCCCCGCTCTTCATTCTAAACATATATAGCACCCCCAAGGCGGAATCCGCCCCCATAATAACAGCCATGAACGAAGCCAGAAAAATCAGTAAAACGAATCCCCTAATAGTAGTCGGAGATATGAACGCACAACACATGGCATGGGGTTACAGAACAAATTTAAAGAAGGGTACTAGCCTCTGGCAATATGTTCAGGACGAAGGATACACGCTCCTGACAGATCCGCTGGTGCCAACTAGGATAGGGAACAGTGTGCAAGCTAACACATGCCCTGACCTGACCCTATGCAAAAACATAGTAGATGCACAATGGCGCAACACGAACGAAAACCTAGGGAGCGACCATTACATTATAGAGACCGCTAGACCCAGCAGTACACTCAAGAAGGAAAGAAGAAGGGTGACACGAGTGGTAGACTGGGATGAATTCAGAGAAAGGAGACAGGGTAACGCAGATGGCAAGAAGATTGAAAACCTAAGTGAATGGATTCACAAAATATTGAACGACGCAGAGCACACCACTAAGACGATAGAGATAGCAGCCGAAAACAAAGCCGCTGATAGCAGATTATTACACATGTGGCAGGCACATAATAGCTTACAAAAAAGATGGATGAAACAAAAACACAACAGAAAACTTAGAATTAGAATAGCCAAACTAGACAGAGAAATCGAAAATCATTCTCAAAACTTAGTTAAACAACAATGGGGACAAACATGTGATCAAATGAGCGGAAAATTGGGGCTCAAAGACACATGGCACCTTCTGAGACATCTTTTAGACCCAGAAAACAGCAGAGCCGCTCACCAGAAGGATGTAGCACGCATAATTCATGCAAGCCCACTTAATGACGAAGAAATGATAACGGAATTACAAAACCGATACCTATGCACAACGAAAAACCTGACGCTTCCCAACTACAACGGCAACCCCAACCCTGAACTTGACGAAAACATAACGGTAGCAGAGGTAAAGGCGGCCATGCAGAAACTTAGAACATCCTCCGCTCCAGGAGCGGATGGGGTGACGAACAAAATAGTAAGAAATCTAGACGAGGACTCTATTCAAGGGATCACGGAGTACTTTAACAAGTGCTGGAAGTATGGGTGGCTGCCAGAGACGTGGAAACACGCCAAGGTAACTCTCATACCCAAGCCAGGCAAGAAACTCGAACTAAGCAACCTCAGGCCCATATCCCTAACATCATGCTTAGGGAAGCTATTGGAGCACGTGGCGTTATCTAGATTACAAGACCACATGGACAAGCACAATCTCTTTCCGCACACGATGATAGGCTTCCGGCCCAACCTGTCTACGCAAGATATAATGCTCAGGCTTTCGGAAGAGGTAATAAACACACCGAATAACACCAACACTAAAGCAATAATGGCACTGGACCTCACCAAAGCCTTTGATAATGTCACCCACAATGCCATCATGAATGCCCTCTCCGACTTAAACGTGGGGGAGAGAATATACTCATACATCAAGGCTTTTCTAACCGACAGAACGGCTCAAATAACATTCGGAAGCATCAAGTCGGATACACTACAATTAGGAAGCAAAGGCACACCGCAGGGGTCAGTGCTGTCACCCTTTCTGTTCAACATAACCCTCATACCCATGGCCAAGCTTCTTGCCGCCATACCAAACTTATCGTCGGCACTCTACGCAGACGACATCACCCTCTGGACAGTCAGGGGAAGCGAAGGTGATATTGAGAACACGCTACAGACGGGAGCGAATATAGTGACCGGATGCGCCAGGAGAGTCGGGCTAACGTGCTCGCCACAAAAATCCGAACTCCTAGTTATCAGACACAGACCTAAGAAAAACGATCCCCCGGCACAATTGGATGTTAGGGTTGATGGTACAAAAGTTCCAGAAGTACAAACCTTGAGAATTCTGGGAATGCACATTCAAAGCAACGGGAAACACACAACTACGCTAAACCAACTAGTCGCATGCGTTGGACAAACCAACGGGCTCATAAGACGAATAGCTAATAAACACCAGGGAATGAAAGAAACAGATTTGAGGAGGCTAGTGCAGGCTTTCGTGCTCAGCCGTATAGTATATTCTCTCCCCTATCTCAAACTTCAGGCAGCGGAAAAGAACAAGGTTGAATGCCTCATAAGACAATCGTACAAGACAGCCCTTCATCTCCCTAAGTATACATCAACAGAAAGGCTGCTAATGTTAGGCATACACAACACGCTTCCCGAGCAAGTCGAGGCGCACAGAATCGCACAGTACGACAGGCTAACAAAAACACCCACGGGAAGACACATTCTAAGGACCTTGGATATCAGGCAAGAATGCATAGGGACGGATGCCGTGCAAATGCCTAGAGACATACACAAGTATCTGAGAATAGATCCAATACCGAAAAACATGCATCCCGAACATCACGAAGAAAGGAGGAAGGCGAGAGCCAAAGCCCTTCACAGGCAATATTCAAACCATAAGGAGGCAGTCTGTACGGACGTTGCAGAGCTCTGCAATCACGATGCCTTTTCGATAGGCGTCGTGGGCATGGACCTAAAACCAATCTCAGCCGCCTCTGTGCGGAGCAAAAAGGCACACGAGGCGGAGGAAGCGGCCATCGCCCTAGCCATTATAAGCACTAAAGCAAACACAATCTTTAGCGACTCGAAGACAGCCGTTCGAAACTTTGCAAAAGGGAGGGTCCACAAAGCCGCCAAACAAATCCTAAAACCGCAAAATTTCAACGCCAGACCCATTAGAATCATATGGGTTCCGGCCCACGCGTCGCATCCTGGGAACGAGGCGGCCCACAACTTAGCCCGAGGTTTCGTCAACCGGGCAGTGGGCGAGCCGGTCCTGAGGTCGGCCAGAGAGACCTTGACCACCTACCACGAGATCACACTATACTACAGAAACAACAGAAGGACGCTCCCGCCGCCGGACAAAAGCCTTAGTAAACATCAACAAGTGGCCTGGCGGAAGCTACAAACTAACACCTTCCCCAAACCCTATATATACTCCAAGGCCTACCCAGGAGTCTACACCCCCGAATGTAAGCTCTGCGGGGTCACAAAGGCAGATTTCAATCAATCAATCAATCAATCAATATTTATTTTTGACAAAACAAATACAAGATGGGTATAAGTACACATTCGGAGGTCCCGAAGTAACAACTGTCGGGGGGACCTCTGAACAAAACATGAAAATGGGGATACTAAGATCGTGGCAAACAGTGAGTCAATGTCATATATTATACAGTTTCTACATCGGAAATAAACGATAAGATAGGAAAAAAAATCTGTTAGCAATATCACAGGTATATTCACATAGTTAAAAAGAAGAAAAATAATTGAATAAATCTTAAAAATAACATGCAACAATTCAAACGAGGATAAATGGCACGTAAAGCTAACAACGAGGAGAAGTATCAATTAAGGCAAAATTTAGTAACACGGTAATTGAAAAGTACATTGCGTAATGTTAAAGTGAACAACATACTAATTAATTCAAGGTTTGTTAAGTTATGCTACGCGTCAGTTAAAGTGTTCATGAAATGCTCCTTCGTTCTACGCTTGAATGATAATAATGTAGATGTCTTCATGTCAGATGGTATAGAATTCCAAACAGAAATGCCTGAAAACGCGACGGTAAATTTCCCATAGTTAGTTCTTGCTTTTGGAAGAAGAAGATTGAGTTGAGCTGAAAATCTTGTGTTGTTATAATTGATAAGGCTAGAGCGATTAAAACCTGGAATATTAAACTCGGTATTTATAAGACGAAACATAAGTAGCGACAGCTTATGATTGAATAACATGCGTAAAGGTAAAACATTTAGGGAACGGAATATTGGAGCAGAGGGATATGTATGCGATTGGAATACAATTAATCGTAATGCCTGCTTTTGCAAAACTTCTAACTGATGAAGATGTGTGGTATATGTATTACCCCAAGATGACAGGCAGTATGAGAGATGACTGTGTATTTACGCGTAATATAAAGACATGAGAATGGTTTGCTGGAAAAGACCGATGTTTTCGAACTCTTTGCGGACAACTGCCTGGATCAGTGAGACCGTGATTGCAGATGTGTTGGTGGGACTGGAGTCGAAGGCAGCCGGACAGGCGGCCTCGATCTCACGCCGGACGATCCTGGTAACATCGGCAGTGTTGTTGGGACAGGAGTGTCGGCACAGGAAGATGTCGCTGGGGTGTTGGGCAGACGGGCAAACTGTTGGTCAATACGTCGGCTTTTAGCGAGTTCCAGGCGGCGGCACTCTTTTATAACAGTATCCGCCGTCGCTACGTTGTTGCAAACAAGCAAGTTGAAGGCGTCATCGGCAATGCCTTTGAGGATGTGGGCAACCTTGTCGGACTCACTCATGTGGGTGTCAACTTTGCGGCACAGAGCCAACACGTCCTGAAGGTACGTGACATAGGGCTCTGTTGACGTCTGCACACGGCCGGAAAGCGCCTTCTACGCGGCAAGTTGGTGACCGTAGGGGTTGCCGAACAAGTCTCGAAGCTGTGTCTTAAGTGAATCCCAACTGGTGAGCTCATCTTCATGCGCGCGATACCAAACTCTAGGTGTGCCACTGAGGTAAAAGACTACGTTGGCGAGCATAATAGTAGGGTCCCACCGGTTATTGCGGCTGACGTGTTCATACAGGCTGATCCAGTCATCGACGTCTTCCCCATCTTTGCCCGAGAATACGCCAGGATCACGGGGAGCGGGGAGAGTGATGTAGGTCGTCGAGGTGGCAGCAGGTGTCGGAGCCGGCGGAGTCGGGTTGTCGTCGCCGGGAGCCATGAAGGAAGGCTCGACGTACCGTCCACTGCGAAGCTCCGGGACGAGGTACAGGGAACGTCCACCTCCACCAGATATGTTACGGAGGAAGACGCAGACGAAAAGCTATTTACAAGTATATTTACAAGAAAGTACGCTGCGCTTGGCCAAGAGGCAACAGCCCGCGCTAGCTTCAAATCGTCGTCGTCGTCTTCTTACTGCTCGGCTCTTCGTCATTGGAAATACTATACCGTAGCAATATCCTTGTTCCACTGTAGTGCTCCTCCTCCTATCCTCCTCCACAAAAATCACTCACGAGAGCGGAGGCCACTGATCGGGGATAGCTCCAGACAGGAACTTTCCCTAACTTTAACCTACTGAGTAAAATGTACCTCACCAGATACGCAGCTAAATTTCCGGCATGCTAACAAAAGCCCACCTTTTATCACATCACATGGGAATGCCAAC
Organism: Dermacentor variabilis; assembly: GCF_050947875.1. Taxonomy (NCBI): domain Eukaryota; kingdom Metazoa; phylum Arthropoda; class Arachnida; order Ixodida; family Ixodidae; genus Dermacentor; species Dermacentor variabilis. Next base: position 4,050,976 of record NC_134568.1, read on the forward strand.
TTGTAACAGCAGTCCCCAAAATCACAAATCCAAGTGCGGAGCAATGGAGGCACTGCTGGTCAGCGACCATTGCTAGGACCAAATTGGTCTCGTGCAGTGAGCCCGTACGTTGGAGCCTTGGACAAAGGGCCTCACCCATACTAAACACAGTCAAGAGCGTCCAAGAAGACCCTGATGGACGACAACAAAAGATCCTGCGGAAACCAATAAATGTTTTTCATGATGATGATGATGATGATGATATAGTGGAACGGTTTCGCGAACAGACAAAATTCTGCAGCATGTCGTTGGCATTATACATAAAAAAGTCACTTGTACACGATTCTCGCGTGAAACTCAGAACAAGAGCTTTCACGTCCATGGTCAAAGAAAATATCGTATTTCAAGATGTATTGCTCTGACAACGTTCTCAGATGTCATGAAAAAGCGTGCAGCTCGACGAAGACGTGAATGAAGAGCGGCTCTCGCGGAGTCGCAAGTGCCATGCCCCCTATTTGACTTGTGCCAGGCCAAACAGCAACGACGGCTTTCGAAGGCTTCTCTGTTTTCCTCTCTATCTGGCGAGAAGCACGTGAAAGTGTTGCATGCCGGGCCCCTTCCTGTTCAACTGTGTGTGAGTGTGGCTCTTCTCCGATCTTCGTCCATTCGTTTCTCCCCCAACGCTTCGTGATGATCCGATGATAATTCCGAATTGCCTTCTTTCTGCGATCACAAACCGTCTTCAAGAGTCTTCAGCTGTGCATCGGTAACTCAAGCAGAACAGCCGTGTTCGAAGTCAGCTTTCTACAGGCAGCGGCAGAGCGACCAGATAAAGAGTGCATCCCGACGGGACGCGAGACATGGATAACTGTTGGAATCTCCTACGGCATCGATGGCGCACGCACAAGCTTGTTAGCAACAGCGCCATTACGGAAGAATTCCAGTTACCTTGTACGAGAACCGTGGACACTCGCGTTTACCACGTGAAGCGGCACCTTTTGGCATGCAACTACCTCCTTTGGCAGTTAGATCTCCAGTTTGGGGAGGGCGAAAATGACGATGAAGGAAATGTGCAGCTAGTGAGTGCTTCTGGAAAGCACCTCGGAGGACAAGAAAACGGACTTAGGGAAGAGGAAAGGTGCTGTGCCACCATGTGTCTCTTCAATAGTCAACACGTCGCATAGATGCATTGTTGTCGTCTGTATGGGCTACATCGCTGCCAGTGCACTGCACAAAGCATTTAATAAGAACGCTGCACAGAAGAGGGTAAGCGTCAGCAGGCAGTCAACTCCTGAGAATTGAGACGTACAGCGCGTTAGCGACGTAGAATAGCGTCCCTGTAACAGATAAGAAGCTGTTATTCTTCAATAGAAATCACACGGCGTAAATGGAATCGCACTCAGACCTGACATAATACCGGGTAGAAATTCCACCAATCAAGACATTGGACACTTGGAGACGAGCAAGAGTTACTCATCAATGCTTACATGGCACTCATCAATATTTCTTGCATCTTCACTTGCGGTTCCATTAGCTCGGAAGAAGTAAATGACAAATAACTCCGCTGTATAGACTCTTATCATCACGGAGTTGCACCGGTAGGCATCAACGCTTTGACCAACATGGTGGAAGCCTTGTCGTCGACGGACATCCCTTCAAGACTTAGTCGTTGTATGGCAGCTCGACACAGCGGGGTACAATTCTGAACGTCACATAATCAATTGTAGAAACTGTGCAAACAGAACCGTACATCTGTGCTTACATTTTGCTGTTTTCATATACACTAGCAGATTTGTGGTGACTTGTCTCGTAATCACTAAGTTAATTTGCTTTTGTATCTTCATTAGCACACTAATAAAGATTCCGTAGTGGAATATATTATTGAATATGTGATGTGATGCTGGTAATATGTCTAATGCTGTGGTACCTGAATCACATATGCAATATTATATCACATATAATTCCAATTATATATGGGGGTATATCTAACGTTCTATAAAACGACCAAATGCAGAGACTTTTCTTCCCAATTATTAGGTGCGTTCTCCGGTTCCATTTATACGCCTTACGCTAACTGCTCCCTGCGTGCGATAAAGTTCATTCTTTCATTGCGTGGCAGCTAGCTGGGAGGCCATGGCCGAATTAACCAAGCTGTTCGTCAGTGAATTTTGCCTTTGATCAATGGCATTCGTTTAATTGATGTAAAGAATGAGAATTGGCTAGCATTTCCTCTTATGAACATCATCAGCCTAGGAGCTGTTTTATGAATACGTCCCTTGAACGTTTTCCTTTTGTGGAAGCGGAAAACAGAAGGGAGTGACATAAAGTAATATATAGACTGCGGTATGTTTACGTCATTGTTTTCCTCGTAGGCTGTACTTATTATCTGTTTCTGCAGCGGACGAAGTTCTCTTGCTGCCATAGTTAGGGTTTAGGTGACCGGCTTTCAATTTACATCATTGACTCGGGCTATAAACTATCACCGCCGGTCTTACCCAGAACATAAGGATTCACGCAAAGCACAGCTTTCCTACCGCCTTCGCGAAAATATTACTACTTGTTTGTTGCATTTTGTACGGGCACATCGGTGCCCATGAATACACGGTCATCAATGCCGTAACGGTTTAATGAGAGCAGCATTCCGGGCAAGTTGGTAATCCATTACTTAAATGATATTGCGCGACACTAAAAAACGACACGGACGTGAGAGGAGACGACACACCAAGCGTAAACTTTCAACTAAGTTTATTGTGCCACTGCGTCAGTTTTATACATGGCAGGCAGAGTACATCGCGCATGCACCTAATTTTTAGATTTAACGGTTTAATTTTGCGATTTTGATTATGGGGCGCTTTGTTGAGAAAACATTTAAAATAATTATGCGTCGATGTTCTTTCTTCATTGATGGAGCGGTAGACTGCAGGGCCCGTTTCTCCTACCCCGTTAGCGTGGAGAAATAATTCACCCAGACAAAACAAAACATCTTAAGGTGATGTTCAGATGATCTAAACATTCTGATCTGGTAGGGGACGTACTAAAGAAGCCTGGGCACACCGATTGGTTTATTGCGAAGCATCGTTTGCTGAATTCCAGACACTTGGCGGTAAACAGGTAGCTTCTACTGTCGCCTCGATTTGGACCTCCTCAAGAAAAATAAATGCTTGGCCGACGGTGGAATAGAACAAATGATATCCTGGATAGTCGGCCAATGTTTTGATTTTTCATTCATCGGCGATTTTTTTTCCTGTATTGTCTTTCTTTACGTCAATACAATAAATTATATCCAAATATAAATATTTAGTCCTTCATAGACTTTCACCACAGGACTAACATTATATTAAAAAAATTCAGCAGAGACACTTGGAATGCGAAAGCATTACAATCGCTTAGGTGAAATGTCTTCGATTTGTTTTCGAAGTTCATTAAAGTTCTTTCTGCTGGGTACACGTTATCCACAGAATGGAAACAGTCGGACCATTTTGATGCAAAACTACGAATTTTTCTTTTGCGTTCCCTTGCGTCATCTTCGGCGGTGTGCTTCCGTGGGCGACCACGTTTCACAACTGCCGCTGAGGTAGACACTTCAGAGAGCATCCGAGTAGACACAGCACCGATTAAATCCGAAGACATCAATGTGACGGGTGCAATGACGCACTCACTAGGCACACCTCATTTTATGCACTCATGATTTGGAGTCGAGAGTGCATCGCAGCAGACACAATAGACACGTACGGCACCGATTAAATCCGAAAAGCAAGTGACACGTGGGAGGCAGTGACGGAATCACGACGCGTGCAATGACGCACGCGCTAGGCACAACTTAATTCAACCATTCAACATTGTTGATGGTTTTTTGCGCTATTTTTTTTTACCTATTGCGTAAGTGCTGTTTGATATTGGTAGGTCGCCTTCGCTAATACGTCAAACGTCACTATTAACTGTCAACTGCTGTCACGAACACTTCTAGCATAATGTTAAAGAAATGAAATTATGGGGTTTTACGTGCCAAAACCACTTTCTGATTATGAGGCACGCTGCAGTGTTGGTCTCCGTAAATGTCGACCCCCTGGGGATCTTTAACGTGCACCTAAATCTAAGTACGCGCCTATTTTCGCATTTCGCCCCTATCGACATGCGGCAGTCATGGCCGGGATTCTATCCCGTGACCTCGTGCTGAGCAGCCCCACACCTATTGCCACTGAGCGAATACGGCGGGCTAACATAACATGATTTTTGCAGATATGGACCATTATGAACTTCAATCGCGCTGACCAGAACCTTATCTGTACTCGAGGCAACTGCACCTTCCACGATTTGCTTTAACAGCAGTATGGAGCGAGAGATTGGTGTTCTTATTCTCGGTATACCCCTACTGTTTTTTGCGCCAGTTCTTAAAAATATACGTAGAAATCGAGTGCCGTGGTGCCCAACTGAAGCGCCTCCAAGAGATCCGCGATCGCCAGCAAGTGCTGGTACTACTGCCCTGGAGCACCCATCGAGCCATCAAAAGTGTGGCCTGCGTGAGTTGCTTCTTGGCTTCCTATGGCTGCCACATGCACGGGGACTCGCACGAGCGCCTTTAGTTCAAGTGTGCCTCGTTGCCTGGAAGTCTCGATGCCACGACGCAAGTATGCGATTGATGCGAAGGTTCTTGTGCGTCTGGCACGGGCCGTTGCGGGCGTCGAATAGGCAACGTGATTTTCTGTTCCTGTGGAAACGAAGCAAACTGTCCTCAAATGATCTTGGGAGCGTTTCGCCGAGAAAATAAACAAAAGCTACCATGACCGTATTACTAAAACGAGGCGTGGGTCTCTAGCCTACACGATCATCGCTTTTAGTTTTGCGACAACGAAAACGAAGTATGGGTGGCGGAATGGAATATAATAGCAATAGTTGACAAGCAAATAAACGACACAAGACGTAGCCCATCTATCTATTTTATCTACACATCGTAACCGAACCGACAAGGCCTGTATACTTGGCTGTCCCGTTTCTTATCTCCAGCTAACTCCCCTTTCAGTCTTGTCTTGCCATCGAAATGAAGCGCCAGGGCACAATGCCAAATTTTTATAACATTTACTGGGGCCACATGGGGTGTGTCACCCAACACAGTGAAAAACTTAGATGTACCATTTTGACGTAAATCAAATTTCAAGGCTTTTGTGCCTTCCAGATAAAACCAGGTACGTTATCGGAGGCGGTTGTGGAATTTAAAAAAATGCAAACAGGTATCACAGAATCTAACAATTAAATAAAGGATCATGTCGTGGTTGGCACTGGAACTCCATGTGGTTTGCTATGTCTTCTTTACATAATGAAGAGAAAATCAGACATCCACCAGTTCGTAGCAATTGCTACAAAGGAAACCCATACGGGTTCCTCGAAAGAAAAGCCTCACATTTGAAGAAAAATTTGTTCTGGTCCGGGGCTCGAACCCGGGACCACCAACTTTCCCGGGCAGCCGCTTTTCCAGGTGCCGCAGTCCCGGACCAGGACGAATTTTTGTTCAACTGTGAGGCTTTTCTTTCGAAGAACCCGTATGGGTTTCCTTTGTAGCAATTGCTACGAACGGGTGGATGTCTGATTTGCCCTTCATTAATTACTTCCCTCCACCTTGCGGGTTTCCGCAGAACTATTACGTCAAATCTCCTTTACATATTTCAGAAAAAGTTTAATATATATCCTTATACCTAAATGCAACATTTGCAAGTCATAAAAAGCGAACAATGTGTTGATGCCAATTTTCTGAGAAATCAGTGCCATTTTACAAAGCCAACGAAGATGCGGCAACTTCCACAAATGAGCCGAGATAGGCAAAGAAAGAACCAAGAGGACGGAGCATTTGATTCCGGAGAGAATGGACGTATTTGTTATTTTCCGTCTTCGAAGCATGTGGCCAAATATAATAAAAGCATTTGGTCCGATCCTTTGAAAGCCAACAGGGAATGGGCAACCAGATATGGCTAGCCCCGGTGCCTCAGCAAGATGTTCTCTACGTATCTTGGCGGGGAATGCCACGAGAAAGGCAAGCGTGGCACGCATTTGTAAAACTGTGATATCACCAGATAGTGCAGTAGATGCTTTCTAAGGGTTCAGACCACTAGCACCGAGACAACCATAGCGTGCGAACTGCAGGATTCGGAGATTCGAAACTGACACATTGAAACTTTCACGTGTCTCTTAAAGAACCCAAAACAACTGCCGAATTTCCTAAAAGGCGCCTCAGTAAGCTTCACTGCAAATTTTTTTATACACTGGAAGTCGTAAAATGGCGTCTGGGGAGCATATTACCGTAAATAATTTTTCAAATGGGTTGAATATCGGTGGAGATAGAATAAGTTAACTTTGCTGCTACCATGAGGAGCGTCTCTGCCAACGGAGACACTTTCTCCGTGTGCCTCGACTATCATCACGTAGTGGTGTTCCTTCCCTGCCTTCTACCATACTGTAGCCGAGGGACCACATCATGTTTCCGCGGCAATTCCGGTTCCGTTGTTTTTATTTCCTTTCTTTTTTCTGCGCGGTGTACTACAGCGATGGCGTTACGCCTTCCGCACTGGATAATTAATCTCGGTCGCATGTCATGGTCAGTGATGTAGCTGGCAGTGCGTTTTATGTAACGGCATTTGTGCGTGTGTCCTTGGCTGTTCGTATGACTGTGGCTGGGAGGGCAGATTCCTCGAGAGAGAGAGAGAGAGAGAGAGGGCGCCCGGCGCTGCAGTACTTTGCAGACACGACTATCAGCGCGGCATGTGCACGCTGCAATTGTCTGTTTAAGATGGCCAAACCTGGTAAGGGGCCCTTTAAGAAACCCCCGAAATTTCATGTGCACCCTTGAATGTACTTAGCCGCTAAACTCACGAAACCTCCAGTTTCACTTCGTCAGTGACTATGTTTCATTCCTTTCGCCAGCATTTGATCAAATTACCCGTCAAATACAATTAACGCATTGTTCGTTCGTTCCCGCAGTTAAATTGGCGATGCGGTTTATTCTTTTTTTTTTTGCAATAACCAAGTGTGCTTGGGCTGTTACATTCGCCATATGCTTGATTGTTTCACGTAGGAAACCAGTCTGTCCGAAGGGGGCGCACTCTGCCCGGAGCACAGCAGGCGTTGTTAACTCTGGTACCTGGAACGTCTCTGCTACACCTGTGGCAGCGCGGGTGAACACGAAATTCGTACAAGATATTAAGTTGTGAGGCAATCAGGAAATTAACAACTGCTTAGCTTATCGGCTGTACATTGTTTCATATAAGGCTTTGATTTTAGTTTATGCTCTACTCTCTTTTGCCATTATCAGTTATGAAGTTATCGGGTACGCGCATAATTAAACTGGAACGCGCATAATTAAAGTTCTTAAGAACATAATGTGTGTTGTTTTCAAGGATTAATTAAAAGCTACACTTGTCGACCTATGTAATCTCGTCTACCGTCTCCCGACTTCACACTTCTTACTATTTTCATTATTCTTTATCTCTCGTACTATAAAAAAGGACGCATTTACTTATTACTGCTTTTAACGTTCACTTCGCTATATTTATTGACTGCTCTACCAACTTCGCTATAGATCGCGGCATACGCTGCCAGCGGGTCCTCATCGATACGTCCCTGCCAGGTATTCCCTGCCAGGAATGTTGCGTCCTTATTAAAGCTCGACCACAATTTCCTTCGTACACGTGCGGCCCCTTGCCTGCCATAAGAGCGCAGCTCTTAGGCGCACGTTCCTGCGTTGAGCGTCAGCGCGCGTTGGCGTTCCTAGAGCTACCTCGGCGTAAACGAGCGAACGAGCCCAGCGAATGATGAAAGAGCGAACGCGGAGCGCAGTGGGGGATGAAAGATTGCGAGAGAGAAGAGAGCGCGAGGAGGAACGTGGAGCAAGCCACCTTCAAGCACCACCAGATGGCGCTCACGTCCGCGCATCCGATCAGGGGTGCAATCAGGACTCGACGGGAACCAAAGGTCAGTGAGTCGCCTCGCATTGGGCGCTCACGGGAAGACTACAAATGAAGCTGTGCAGGGTGATATGGGCTGGACTAGTTTTGAAGTGAGGAAAGCTCGCAGTAAAATTGAGTATGAAGAACGGCTGAGGAATATGGAAGAAAGTAAATGGGCTGGGAGGGTGTTCAGGTATCTGTACAGGAAAAATATTGATTCACAGTGGAGGAAAAGAACTAGGAAGCTTACCAGCAAGTATGCAGCCTGTATGGTGGGTAACACAGCAACAAAGAAGGTCAAGCGGAAAGTCAGAGAGGCTAAAATAATCTTGTGGGTGGCGGCAATGAAAAAGAAACCTGCCATGAGTAACTACTTAAGAGGAAAAAACGAAATCAGGAAAGAAACCATTTATGATAACTCAAAGGGAACCTCATCACTTTTCGAAGCGATATCGGGATGCCTTAGAACACGCACCTATAAAGCGAGATATAAGAAGGAAGAAGAAGCATGTGCTTGCTGCGGTAAAGCTAGGGAAACGACGGAGGATGTTTTATTAGAATGTGAAGACGTCTACCCAGCGGTCGATTCAGGCACCACTGGCCTCCTTGAAGCCCTTGGGTTCAGCGGGAGCAGTGGTAAAGCAAACATGTCCGTAATAGGCATTAGTGAGAGGTGATCGGAGGATTGGTGGAAGAAAAGTAGGGAAACGACAAAAAGCGGAGACGTACAAAAGCACAGATCGCAATAGGGGATCAGAAAATTTGGGCGTGGTAGTTCATAGTGTTTCTTTTTTTTTTCATTGTTTAACCTAGGTAGGACATTAGGCAGTATAATAGCAAGAGCTTGGTGGCGCAACCCACCGCCCCGTTCCAAAGGGGACGCTCATAACATCCATCCATCTATCCATCCATCCGAAAGGTAGCGACATGCTTTTATCTTGCCGCCGCAGCTGCGGTGAGTATCGTAAGTGGAGGCAGAACAGAAGGTCTGCAGAAGGTCTAACGCCTTTTTTTCTATTTTCGGTTCTATTTTTTTTTCTTTTCCGCGTCTCGGCGCACTCTCCACCATGAGAGTTGGCCGTCAAGTTGCCTAGGCGAGGCATTCGCGAGGGGTTTCACATGTTTTGGGTGTTTCGTGGCTACCCGCGTCATTGAAGAGCTCTGTTTTGGTTTTCTTTTATGTTAGGGATTGAGTTTAAGAGTAATGTAGGTGCAAACGTGTACGAACGGAGATTTTTTTCTTTGTTGAAGGGGTGCGGAGCTCAGGCATGAGTAAGCTTAAGAACGGATGCTATTCTAGGTGCTCGTTCAGATTTTTTTCTTGATTCTGCGATCGTCAACAAGTGCATGAATTTATGTAGTGCGGAGGCTGTGCGCTGTCATATATCGTGAGAATCGCGTAGAAACGAAGTGTAAATGATTTTGACTATTGTGAATAGGCATTCTCCCCTTCACTGTCTCAGCAGATTAAAGTGATGAACGAGTTTGTTGGCTCATATTGACTTGGAAACTGCGCAAAGGGGGAACGTTCTCGTTGATGGAGACCATTTCTATATGTAAAACTTTCCTCCTTGCATACCCTTTGTTTACAAATGCAGTACCGGTTCCACTGTGATGCTTGCGCTGGAGAGCCAGCGGCACCACTTTTCAGTAAAGGCGCAAGACCTGTTTCACTACACACAGAAATCTCAACTAGATATCAACATCATGACGAAACGACCAGAATAGTTGAGATGCTCCGCGTTGATCGAGCACGTTTCTACATGACGCTCGCCTTATGCAGGCGAATATGTACGCGCCTTACGTTCGGTTATCGCGGTACTAAGATGAATAAATCATGAAACTCCACAAGTTCGACACACGTCAGTCGATTAGGTACACGCAAGTACACACATACGCACTCTGAGCAGCGCAAACACAGCTAAGTTGTTCAATGAGCTTCACTTCACTTTTATTTACTTAAACACCCCTCACTACGTGCATTACATAAGGAGTGGGGTTTGCAAATGTTGTTTGTTCGAATTAGTGGCCACACGAGTAAAATGAACAATGTTAGTATTAAGCGTATCAGCAAACGTCGGTGAACAGGTGATTTCGGTGATGTGAATGGGCAGGCCGTTCCAGTCGGTTGATGATCGGGAAAATAAAGATGCAGAGAAGGTTTTAGTATGGCTATGTGGGCGGGCTACTTGCAAGGAATGCCCTGTGCACAGGGAATGGCGAGGGGGTCGGGCCAACACATGTGGTGCGTGGTAAAGTGAGCTGCAATAAAATTTATAAAAAGGGATTAACGAATCAATGCGACGACGGGTTGGTAGCGTGTTTAAGGCGGATTGTGCATATATTAGTGATACGCGGGTGTTGTAATAATACGATGAATGAATGAACCTTGCCTCCTGATTCTGAATTTTTTCGAGTGCACTGATAAGGTAAGTTTGATGTCGCGACCACATGGGCGATGCGAATTCAAGCTTCGGTCATACGAGTGTCTTGAATGTTAGTAGTTTAGCGTAATGCGGTGCATGACGCAGATGACGTTTTAGGAATCCCAATGTTTGGTTAGCGGAGGTTGAATGCGCGATGCATGAGCAGACCAGTCTAAGTCATATGAAAGTGTGACGCTGGGGTATTTATAGTATAAGTATATGTGACGCTGGGGTATTTATAAGTATAAGGGCTGATGGCGGCGAGTGAAACATTGCTGTACATTTATTGAGGTTAAGGGTGATCAACCAGTCGTTGCGCCAGTTTTTCGCTTTGTTAAGGTCATCGTCCAAGATAGTGCGGTTAAAGTCGTTAGTTATTATGCGGTAGATGACACAATCGTCAGCGAACATACGGATTCGAAAGGAAACATAAGGAGGAAGGTCGTTAATAGAAATAAGAAAAAGTAGGGGGTCCAGAGGGACGCTAGATTTTACAAGGACGGGCGCGGAAGTGTAATTATTGACATGCACTAACTCTGATCGGTTAGTGAGAAATAGAATAATCCAATTTAAGATCTCGAGATGCAGGTTCAGCTGGGAGAACTTCCGTAATAGGCGTTTGTGAGGTAACTTGTCAAATGGTTTAGCATAATCCAGAAAAATGACATCGATTTCGGTTTTAGCATCGAGCTTAACGTATAAGTCATGGACGAACATAGCAAGTTGCGTTGCGCGTGACAGACCCTCACGAAAGCCATGTTGGGACGGGTGAAAGAATTTGTTAGTGTCAAGAAAATGTATGATTTGGGTGAAAATGGCGCGCTCCATTATCTTGCAGGGTACGCTATTTATAGGAAATCGGTCGGTAGTTAAGAGGTGAGTTTTTGTTACCGGATTCGAAGATTGGAACGACCTGCCCTTTCTTCCAGGCGGCAGGGACGCTACAGGAGGATAAAGATTGCGAGAAGGCTAATCTGAAGTACGCTGCGAAGATGTGCTTAGTATTTTTTAACAGAATTGATGCCATCCGCTCGTGATGACGATGACAGTTTTAGCTTTTATATTATTACCGTTATGTCATGTTCAGTGAATTGGATGGGTTAGATAACAAATTGCACACGTAAAGGTGGTAAAGGTAACGAAGTCATCAGCAGCTACATAGCGCTGCACACAAGCAAACACAATGCATTTCCCGTTTAGCTGCGAAACCTTGGCCCATATCACAGCCCTTTCACGCCGGGCAAGTGTCTTTAGAAAGCCAAATAAACAATCTGGTCAGTGTAATAGAAGTATTGAGAAGAGGTTTGACCAGTGCAGGCTGCGACGTCTTTTTGCCTGCAGGTACACTGCAGGCAATCCATGGTATACACTGGTCGTGGACGCAGTAAGACTCATATAAAGCTTTGGCAGGTAGATGAACATCGCGTACATTACGTGTATATTATTGGCGAGACAAAGAGCTCTGATTATTGTGCTAGAACTCGACACGTGAAGCAATTCGTCCACGAAACTAGCCTCGAAAGGCTCCTAAATGGAAGCAGACAGCCAAACAGAAGCGGAAAAACAAGTAGCAAGTTACTGTGCCGAAAAAGCACAAAAATCATCTGCTTATGCCAGTTTCATAGCGTACCATCATCGCTCCAAGCACAGCACACAATAAACAAGTCTTAAGTACGGTAAAAATCCATGCGCAAACACCCAACAACCATTTTTAATGTCTCACCTCGCGTAACTCTACGGGCGAAGCCGGCGTGCCTTGGAGCGAGCGATCAAACTGCGAGGGTGAGCGACGACGGCAAGCGCGAGCGGCAAGGAGAGCAGGAGGAGAGGCCGGGTGAGGAGGAATGTCGCTACCTTTAGTTTTATTCAGGGAGCTTACGCATTCGCGGCAGCGGTGGCACCAGCCGTCCGGGTTGAAGATGGAATGGCAGGGAAAGCTGACGACACTGAAAGCTCTCAAACGAAAAGGAAAGTGCCTTCGCTGCCATTCCATCTTCACAGAGTGGAATGGTTGTCATTTTTTGCGTTGCGAGTGTGGCGTCCTTGCTCGTTCGGAGGTGCCCGGGCTCGCGATTGTCGTTTGTTCGTTCAGCATCGCGGGAACGTTCTTCGTCCGTGGTCATTGCGCGCCGGCGCCGTTTACATTCTCGTTGCTGTTCCCTCTGGCGCTCCTCGTATGCATGTTGTTCTTCGGGTGTATGAACTATACGTGTCGGCCCCATCGATAACGCAGCTGTTTGTAGAGCCGATACCTTTCCTGCTTATTTACTCCGATAACATGACGTCACGCTATTGTTCGCGGCGAGCGTTCTAATCTATTCCGCATTTTGGCATCCGCGCCACCGCACTGCACCCGTATGCCTTCGTTATAAATCGCCAAGTCCGTTTCTACTGCCGGACGCCGAAAAAACTACGGAAGGTTAGTCATATGCAGCTTTCGCTGTAAGAAGAACCAGAAAACTCGCCGTCGCACATTGCGTTCGCCGCACGCCTTTGCAGGTAAAGCTTACCGTTGGCTAGGCTGCAGTTTCGGGGAAGCAGCACCTCAGTGTCCTCTCTATTGGCCAGCGAATGCTCGCCGCCTAGCGACCATGCCGAGAAATAGTTCATCCGGGTTCAAGCTCGAAGGGAAAGAGAGGCTCCTATAACTGCATGCACTGTATGCCTGGTCATTCTCAAATCGTCGTTATGTCACCGCACACAAGCCCCAAAAATGACAAAAAAAATATTGATGTCTAAACACTTGCATACCATTATGCGTGTCATCGCGGTGGAAAGGCGGCAATGCATAATTTCATCATTTCGCGAAAAAAGCAGACGACGCGCATCGGAGAGCGACTTGGATACGAAACTTCGCATGGGGGAAAGGTGACGACTAATAACACACCGGTTTATTTGAACCACTGCACTCGGGACTTTTATTCATCAGGAGTAGAACACTACTTTCAAAATCATGCTGGCGTTTCAAATCGCAGAGTGCGCTTTGTTTCAAGAGGCGCTTTAATAATTTATAGTGATGTACGCTAAACTTCATTTGGTTTTGATCGTTTATAGCTTTTTGTCCCAGCACTAAGGAAGGAAGGGAGGAAGGAAAAAGTGGAGAAGGAAAGGCGGGGAGGTTAACCAGTTTAACTTAACCGGTTTGCTACCCTACACATGGGAGCGGGATGGGGGGATGAAAGATGGGGAAGGGAGGGAGAGAAAGAGCACATAGCAGAGCACACATACATCGTCCATTAGAGTTCATCGCTCTCGCGTGGTACGTGGTATCATTGTCAGAGTCGCTTGTCCGCCCCCCCCCCCCAATCCCCCCCTCTCTTTCAAAAACCGAAGTAGTCCCTTCGTCGCCTTCAGCTGCGATGTCTTCGGTCGGGGGCATGTGAAAATCGTGTCGAGGGACAAGGGTCCAGTGTCAAGGTGCGCTAGAACGGATGCCAGGGACTGTCGCTGAACATTATATTCAGGACAGTCGCACAGAATGTGTTACAGCGTCTCCTCGCAAAGACAGGCATTGCAGAGAGCGTTGTCGGCCACTCCAATGCGAAATGAGTAAGATTTCGTGAAAGCCACCCCTAGCCTAATGTTACTAACGCATTAAGCAGCAGGAATATTCTCGCTAGTGTACGGCAGCAGGAATGATAACTGTCTTGTAAGGTCTGAAGTTGATGATGACACATGTTATGCCGCCAGGCGCCATGTTGTTTTCATAGTACACTTTAGTTTAGCGGTGCAAGCAAAAGATGCTGCTTTCTCATTAAACGCGTTGAGTTGAGAATTTATTTGTTCGCAAGAAATTTAGACCCAACAGCAAACAGCGCTCATTCGAGCTTTGGAAAGTTCGACCTGCGTACAGGGTCGCTAGTTTGCTTTCCGACACCGTGAACGCAACTAAATTCCATTATGACTGGTTCAGTTCATTTCCAAGTCATGTATTTACACTAATACTTTCCCGAAAAGAAGACGTTCGCTAAATTTTATAAATCTGTTCGAAGAAACTCAACTTTGTCCGATTGGTTGTCATGCACTTCTCGCATTGAACTATTCGGCTTGACAATTTCTGTGGGCGGCGGGTGTCTGCTGTTTTCGCAAGCCCGAGCCCTACCTTGAACACCGCGTACTGTATTGTGGTTTTTATTGAATAATTAGTGCAAATACAAAAATACTGATATTTAGTACAGAAAAAGGTCCCATAGTGTAAACAAGCACCATCAATCAACAAGCACCATTCATCGGACGCAGACGTCCTTATCACACGCATCAGCTAATTATAAAAGGAAACGTGGAGCGCCGACTGCCAAACGGAACTCTCACTTGCTTTTATCCCAAGACAAATTGACCAGGTAACGTTACAGTTTCTAGCCCCATTGCAGAATATCTGTATTTAGCTTCTGAAAGCACGAAAGACGTTACTGGCTATGCATTGTGATATGCTATATGTGATATCCTGCAACACGAGTAGCAGTGCGGAGTTGCCTATGAAGGTCGAAAAGAGCCGAGTATCGTACCTGCACCAGTGGAGCTACTTCGCGAACTAGTGCTTCCATCTTTCGGAGGCCCGCTACACCCAGACACCTCCTTTTTTTGTAAACCTCCGGCTCGCTTGTCTTTAAAAAAAAAAAGATCTGATGCGGCTCTCTGGGCAGGCCGGATGTTGGCACGCACAGCGCAATAATTTCCACGGTTCCATAGCTGAATTCCTTGAGATCGAGGCAAATTAGGCAATCGGAAGCGGGGACTCTTTAGACTTCGACAAAACACCTCGATTCAACGCCACGAAGGAGAAACGCGTGAGCGCATCACCAAGGGAAAGAGTCGCCGTGGACCTGAATGTCATAGCCATATTTGGTTATGTGGACAGTGTTGCCAGTACAAGTAATGAATTCTGGAGTTTCCAGTATACAGAGTGTTTCGCATAACTTGTGCCAAGAATTTAAAACAAAGTGGTTAGCCGCAGCTGAACGAAAGCAACGGCATCTGGTTTGCCGTCATATGACGCTCCTTAGAGTACTTTTTATATCCCGCTTAATTAGGCAATTAAGTAGTACGATATATGCAAAATATTTAATATTCAATTTTGGGGCCAAGTGCGTTTCGTTGAGTTGTAGAGGGGGTTCAAAAACGACTGATCCAATTTTTCGTGACAACCTATACATGGTGCGTGCTGATTTTTTTCGGCGTTTAAAGAAAGCCTGCGACATATGAAATAAAATCACGCGACTGCGCTCCTGCGCTATCATATTGCAGCGCTCTCAATCGCGTTTAATGGGAAAGAACCGTGCGAGCAGACCGTGGGGTAGTGATCGGCCGCGGCTCTAGGCATCGACGTCACAGTGCGTCAGCATCTTTGGCGGTGGCTCACGGAAAGGAAGCGCCGTCGTCCCTGATAAGCGATAGGCTCGACGCACGGTTGAGAGCGCTGCAATAGGGTAGCGCGCGAGCGCAGTCACGTGGTTATTATTTCATATTTCGCGAGATTTCTTTAAGCGCCGAAAAAAAATCGCTACGCTACATATACGTTGCCACAAAAAAATTGGATCGGTCGTTTCTTGCATAATTCATCTTAGTTAATTAACAAATTAGGCGGAATGTAGGAAAATACACCAAGGAGCGCCACATGACGGCCAATTATATGCCATTAGTTTCATTAAGCTGCGGCTAACCACTTTATTTTTTTTTAAATCCTTGGCATAAGTTACGTGAAACGCCCTGTATGTCGCCGTGCGTTAAACTTCGGCATTGTTGAGAGTGAGATAGGGTTGGAGGGCTTAGTACTAGCACTCCGACTAGTTTGCTAGTGAATCCTTCAATGAGGGGATCAAGAACCATAACGCCTTAAGAATCTCAATTGCCTGGCTATAGTTTAGCTGTACCCTTATAAAAATGTTTGCTGAAAGTCTGTTTAATAGCTGTATACAATCCTCATCAAAGCTGCCAGAAATTGCGTTTACACTGTGATGTGTTTTCGTGATGAATGGCTGATAACTTTCTGCGTGTATTTTGCTACCGCGCTTGTGACGCATTCTTGATTACTGCATTTGTGGCGCTTTGGTAATTACTGCATTTATGGTACATTCTTGATTACCGCATTTCGGAGAGGCTTAGAACTACTAAACGCTATAGGCATAAACCTCGTCGCAAAAAAATAAAGAAAAAAACTTTTGTTGTTCTCAAAAAAATGTTTTTTTTCCAAAAGATTCCGTAAAATTTTTCACACATTTCACTGCAACCTACACATGCCTATGCACAAATTAATCATAACAGAGAAGATAAAGTACATTGTCACACATTTGCACACAAACACTGCTTGAATTGCCCACCCAGACATACTTTCTAAGCTGCGTATATAGCCAAGCAGGGAAAAGACGTGGAAGGCGGGATATGTAAACTCAAGACAATGAGCAAAACGAGAACAACGTAAAAGCAGGAGGCAACGTTTGGATATAGTGACTTGTCTTTTTCAAGGTCACACTCCACTTGCCGAAACGTTGGCCCTCGCTTTTACGTTGTTCTCGTTTTGCTCATCGTCGTGAGTCTCCATCTTCTGCGTTCCCCATGTTTTGCAAGCACTCCTGTCTGTGTGTTTACCTGGAACTTAACTTTTACTTCAATGTTATCAATAAACTTCAACTGCAACAGCTGGTCAAACATGAAATTAGCAAGAAGCAAAATTACAACTGAGGTTCAGTTGGAATTTACGACATTCACTCTAGATAGCCAACTGGACATTCGACGCTCACGCTTTCCCTCTTTGGAGTCAAGAAGGTGCATGATTTTTACAATTCTTTACTACTAAAGAAGGCGAGAAAGGGAAGAGTGACTATCTTGAGAGATTGGCCTGTCGCACTAAACTTGATATTCAGGGAAGACACGGGAATGCGGCATATGGAAGTTCAAGGCGATGAGCAAAACGAGAACAAGGTAAAAGCGGGACCCAAGACTCGGCAAGTCACTTGTCTAAACGTTGCAATGGACGTTCAATTTGATGAGCAAAATGAGAACAAGGTAAAAGCGGGAGCCAACGTCTCGACAAGAGACTTGTCGAAACGTTGGCTCCCGCTTTCACCCGCCTCTTGTTCTGTCGATCATATATAGCCATGGCATTCTCACCACCACCATGGTACCAGTGGCAGCGTCTCTTTTCTGCGTAATTAAGCAATAACTCTCGACAGAATGCTTGTTAGAATACAATGAGCTAGTACGCTCACCGACAGCACACATGCTTCTTATTATAAAACCACATTATATGAACGAATTTCGATCATCGACCACTAAATAGTAGCACGGTCGCGACGATGACCTAAGCCTAAGATATTTTGCTTCCAACCAGTCGTGGATGGATAGCGCTTCAAAAAAGGACCGCTGGCGTTTAGGAAATGCATACTGTCAAGATCGCTTCAAAATTTTCATGCCCAATGTTGTACAGAAATTAAAACAAAAACGGCTGCTACGCGGCGGCGCCCGTAAACTGCTCCGAAGCGGTACGTGCGCGAGCCGGCTCGCGGTGTAGACGTTCGTCCACGTTGGGCGCGGCAGCTCGCCGCACGACGTTTGCCGTTCGCGGGCCGCCATTCGATGGCTACTTTGCTCGCGAACGGCAAAGGATGGGTCCTCAATATCTGCGGCAGCCACACAGCGACTTGGTTAATCAGCGAAAGAAGAGCGGTCACTCTGTCATATCGCCGGCAGCCTTCACCGCCGTTGAGCGCTCGATGGAGCCGAAATCGTCGCTAGGCCTTTTCCGGTTCGCTTGGAAGCTGTATAAGGCTCACGGCGCTTCGCAACGAACCATCGATGGTCACCAGCCGCAATACTTTGTTACCGTTGTTGCCAATTTACCACCTCCTCGCAATAGTTTCACAAAAAATTGGAGGACGCTTAAGCTTCGCCTTCAAGAGTTGAACGCGACAGCGTTCCCGTCGACCCGCCAAGGGGTGTAAGACAATAGGCTACGGCGCAGCGACTACGCGCCCCGCATCGGACGCGGTGAGCGTCGAGCAACGCAGCGTTCGGCGCGACAACGAAATGTGCGCCTGAGCAAGCGACGCACGCCTGAGCCTTAGAAGCAGCTCGTTTCTAAGGCAACACCGCGTTCACTAGAGGCGCTTTTGTACCGCTTTGAAGCATCGAACTCGTGGCTCAGTGGTAACGTCTCCGTCTCACACTCCGGAGACCCTGGTTCGATTCCCACCCAGCCCATCTTGGAAGTTGCTTTTTATTTATGAAGTGCCTGCCATGATTTATCGCTCACGGCCAACGCCGCTGACGCCGACGCCGACACCGACACCGACGCCGACGACACCGGCTTTTCTGCGACACGAGCTCCTTAACGCTATCGCGTTAAAAGAAGGAAACACGCGGATATTCGGAGCGCTGTCGACTGCGAAGCCTGCACAGCTGAGCCGATTCACCGTGCACCGTAGGTAGCCGTGTACTGCAGCGCAGTTGCACAAGTATCTGCATGAGCTCCTGTTGGTGCTTGACGCATCACCGCGAGCATCGCTCTTCATAAAATGTACAACTTACACATCCCTTTATCTAGCGGGAATTATTTTGCGAGGCCATGTTTCTGTGACGCTGGTGGGCTAGCGCGGGCTTGTCCGTGTTCATAGGCGACCACGGACGCTGGTGCAGAGTTGCATTTCTGGTAGCATAGCTCCCGCTCGGGCTAGAGGTTTGACGCTGGTACTCGCTTATCGCTCACTCTATGCGGTCGTTCGCACGTACGTGAGCAGAGCCGCGGTTTCCGATTGACCACTTGTTGCAGTAATGTTGTATGTATGCGACGTGATCATATATACGCATATACCCGTCGTGGTTGCTCAGTGGCTATGGCGTTGGGCTGCTGAGCACGAGGTCGCGGGATCGAATCTCAGCCACGGCGGCCGCATTTCGATGAGGGCGAAAACACCCGTGTACTTAGATTTACATTCACGTTAAAGAACCCCAGGTTGTCGAAATTTCCGGAGTCCCCCACTACGGCGTGCCTCATAATCAGGAAGTGGTTTTGGCACGTAAAACCCCATAATTTAATTTTAATATATACGCATATGATCCGTATAGCGTGGTGAGAACAAGTAGGCGTAATAAAAAATATAATTAGTTTGTGGTCCGTTCACCACAAAAATCGCGGCAGTTTCACTTGAAGCCATAATCTTATACTCGTCGTAAGGCAACTATAATTTTTTTTTCATTTGTGTTATACACGGCGAGGATGGGTTGGAGCACACATCTATGATCTGTTTTACATTAGTAAGTGCTATAGAAATCTCTGTATAATAATTTACAAAAATCCTAATGTGTATTCTCTATGAGTGGCTGTTGTAAACTTCATGTTAAATGTCTTTAGTGCTTATACATCGGGTATGTAAGTTGAAAATCCGCATAGTTTTCTCAGCCGAAATCGCGATGTGTATTCTCTACTGAGTGACGGCTGCCAACTTGATGTTAACAATCACTTGCTGTCTAGTTTATGATGACAGTTTGATGCATCATCAAAAACATATCAAGATGTAATGAGAAATTCAAGACCCATTTTCGTAAGGGTAACGCAGTACAGAAATAATTTCCCTAAATGCGGCAGTGGCCTGGGGTATGCCATATGGTGCGGCCGACCCATTGCGGGATAACTTAAAGGTTATGTAAGGCGTGGCGTCCTTTGCCTTGTACCATGTGAAAGACTCCGTGTTCGCCTTCTCTCGACACCAACACAACATACTTCTCCTGCTATCTGCTGTGCAGGCCTACGTTGTGTTTGCTTTCGCCCAGTTTATTATATGGCCTCACCATGAAGCGGTGCGAATGCTCTCGCACCAACTACTCAAGCAAGGGTGCCTAAATCACCGAGCGAGGTCAAGCAGTTGACAAGATAATTAACGAAGAATGAAAGTTGGGGTGTGAAGACATTTGAATGAAGTACTTGAAGTTCAACCGGCAGACCGACCCAAGTAGATCCTTTTTTACCTTTTCGCTGTTGCGCTTTATACAAGCCATAAGAAAAGCATGTTCAAAGGGACACTAAAGGCAAATACTAAGTCAAGCTAAAGGGACACATTAGTGCTCGAGAATCTCTAAGGCGTCAATATTACGAAGAACAGAGCCTTAATAATTGAGAAATCGAGGTAAATGCCGGACATGATTAGACTCCCCCGAGACATTCAAGCAGTTACCCGATGAAGAAAGCACTCCCGAGTTAAATTCTGTCACTAGTATTTAACTACTCGTTGCAAAAAAAAAATATCCTCATATTGTATTATAAGATGAAATAAAATGCTACTCGTGAAGCTCCATTACACGTTTAGAAAAAATAAATTGAAATTTCCGTTGATAAGGACGCGGGCGGTCGGAAGGTTTTTTCGCTCGACTCTGCGTCGCTCACGCTTTCGCGTTTCAATACTTTCCTGATCGCGTAGTGCTGCGCTGGTTTTGCTGGCTCGCGAAACTCGTACGAAGTGCAAGCAACAGAGAATTGAACTTCCATGTGATGTCGCGGGATGCCCGAACGGTCTACGTCACTTGACCAAAAAGCAGCAGCAGCGGTGAATCCGCCGCCTCTGGCTTGGCTCGGTGCCGCCGTCTGTCGGGCATCGTTTTACTCACCGATGGCTGCAAAGGGCGGTGATGGCGTATGCAACGTCACCACACCCCCGGTTGGGTGGGGGGAGATTTCAATGTCGAAAAAGGTATTCAGACCATTCAGATACAATTTTCTCGCAAACTAAGCGTTAAGCCGTAATCAATAGCGAGAAACAGTGTAAGACGTGCGCGACTATACGCACCACAAGTAACGATACAGCGGAAGAAGTATCCATAGCGCTCGCAGTAGCTCAGACTAACGCAACCGTTATAGTCAGCGACCCTCAGACGACAGTAAGAAACTTTGCCAACGACCGAACCTCCCCTGAGGCACTACGCATTCTGCTTACAGAAGGTCAAGATTGCAAAAGAGTGATATACATCACATAGACACCCGCTCACACCCTCGCGAAGGACGGCAACAACGAGGCGGCACACGACGCGGCTCGAGGGCTTACGCACAGAGCCGCAGTCGCAATTGACGCCGCGCACCCTCAGGACGTGACGGTGCGGTAGATGAGTGGGAGTGGGAGGACAAAATCAACACATATAATGACATCACAAAACACTATAGGTTACAGAGGGACATATTCCCGCGACCTCACCCATAATTGACAAAAAAAAGAAACAGTCTGTCGCATGGCGACAGTTACAAACTAGGACGTATCTGAATCCTGCGCTCTCGCACATCATATATCAGGACATATATAAAACGGACAAATGCAACACACGTGAATCCACAGGCACTTTGGAGCTTATATTATGGGAATGCCGAGGGATACATAACCAGAACTCGGCCTCTAGCAGCAACCTTTGCACGCACTGGGAAGCCGCGCTGCTCAGCCCCGGCCTGGAGCATCAACTGTGGGCCGTCCAGCGGGCCAAAAATGCCGTCAGGACCCACGAACTCCTGGCCGTCACCTAGGCGGGGCCTTTGGCCCTCTTCACCAACTCGCAGGGCACGCAATTAAGTTATTTCCTCCTCCTCCTAAGTCTTAGCACGAAGCGAGCGTTGCGAGGTTTCTCGTATGGTATTTAAACAGTCCACGTCGACTTAGTATTTGCCACCCGCAGTGGTTGCTCAGTGGCTATGGTGTTGGGCTGCTGAGCACGAGGTCGCGGGATCGAATCCCGGCCACGGCGGCCGCATTTCGATGGGGGCGAAATGCGAAAACACCCGTGCGCTTAGATTTAGGTGCACGTTAAAGAACCCCAGGTGGTCAAAATTTCCGGAGTCCTCCACTACGGCGTGCCTCATAATCAGAAGGTGGCTTTGGCACGTAAAACCCCAAATATTATTATTATTTGCCTTTAGTGTCCCTTTATGTAGAGGTGTAATCGAGGCGTTAGGAACGTTCTTTTCTATATGCTTGCAGTCTGGAACCTTATTCAATGTGGAAACATGTGGCCACATAACGTAAAACTATTTCATTGAGATTTTATTGCATTCTACTGACGTCAAATTTACGTAACCGCCGACTGATACGTTACGTGGAGACTCGCAACGTTCTTTGAACCATCCAATGAAATGCTCTCCTCGTTTACAGGAGGTTATTCATGCTTGCGTTCGAAGCAAATAGCATTGCCTATCTTGGCAGGTTTTCCTTGTCCACTTGGCTAACAAGAGGGGAGAAGCGTGCAGAAGTCGAGGGTGGGACCAAGCTAGTGAAGTGAAAGCATGGTGGTTCGATCTCGCGTGCGAGGTTGATGGTGGCGGGGGGAAAAGCGCACCGGTCTTCGATTGCCCGCAAGGCACAGGGAGCGGAGAGGGCGCGTTCTACTCCGGCGCTTGCTGCTGCTGCCGCTCTTCCTCCCGCCAGTGTTATGACAGCGAGTGTGCGCGGTCATCGAGGGAAATGCGCTTGTTTTTGTCTGCGCATGCTTGTCAATGTAGTTAATAAGCGAATGGTTACATGTTTATACGGCTGGTAAAACTACTATCCTTACATCGTTTAGCTGTGCAATAATTTGATATCGCAGTCGACATTTCGTCCTTCGGACGAAACTGCGGCTTTTTTTTTTCGACTTGTACCAG
The DNA here is from genome assembly GCF_050947875.1 of Dermacentor variabilis. Classification (NCBI taxonomy): domain Eukaryota; kingdom Metazoa; phylum Arthropoda; class Arachnida; order Ixodida; family Ixodidae; genus Dermacentor; species Dermacentor variabilis. The sequence continues at coordinate 4,073,922 of NC_134568.1, forward strand.
ACAGAAATTTAAAAAAAAACTTGATATTTCACTTCAGCCACTAATTTTAGTACGCGATTTTGCACTCATATCATTATTTCACAAGTACGTTCATGCGGATAGGAAATCTCCTTTACGGCTTGAAGTCGCACCTTTCACATGTCGCAGATTACATAATCACCTCAGCTTCACACGCATCTACGGGAACACACATGCATTCAACTGGTCGGCGCTTCCTCGTGCAATTCGATTGTGGAACGGTCTTCCTGATTTCATCGTCTCCGAATCAAATCCCGATAAATTCCGCCAGCTCATCATTTCATATTCCACCGCGTAACTTCAATAAAGTGCACGATGCTTTTTTTCTTTTTTTTCAGTTATGTGCTCTCTTGTTTATGAGCTCATTTCGCTTATTATTCTTGTATTCTTTAGTATTGTTTAGTATTTGTACTGGAGTGGCAACATGATTTTTCATTGTTTATTAAAGGAACTGTATCGTTTGTCTTTTTCTAATATGTACATTCCAGACCTTGTTATGTTGTACAATGCTTTTAATACTTGTATAAGATATGCATACATTTTTTCACTGTCAATTAATAATGTATGTCTATTATGTTTTTCATATGTTCTATATACTCTACTAATCCTATTGCAACGCCCCCCTTACCCAATGCCTCAAACGAGGCCTGTAAGGACATTGTTAAATAAATAAATAAATAATCTGTGTTAGCAGAATTGACTGGGGGTCGTGCTTTCATTTAAAAAAATCGGCTACAACAGGCTAAATCGTTCAAAATACTGCAATTTTTGTGACGACATGTACGTGAAAGTTTCTTAGCTTAGCTACAAAATTGTGTCGTGCCAGGTTTTCGCTGATGGCAAAATAACTGCGACGTGAAAATGACGCTTTTTTACGGCTGCAAACAAATGTGTAACGTAACCTGCCTGTGTCATGCCTTGTGTGGTGCAGTCAACATACCGAATCAAGTATAAACCAGATTTATTTCTTATTTTTTAATGCAGTCGATAACGAAAAAAGAAGACGCATAACGCGATATAAGTAATCAAGACACAATTGTATGCGTAGCCACGTCTCTTTAGCGCAATATCACTAAACTAACGTCCACTACAACTGTGGACGTTAGCACCCAATCCTGCGCGTGGCTTCCTCAACATTTGTTGTCAATGCCTTAGCTCTCACCGACTTAACAGCGAGTTTCAGTGTTGAAATGGCGCCTCCGTATATGCGTTTATATGATAAATTCAGAGCAACCACAGGTGTCCCGTAGTCATGACTGTGTACCACTCAAAAATTATTTCAAAAAATCAGGCTGCTGTTCCAGTCTCGGTCGGTAACTTCCCCGTAAAGTACCTGATAGCAGCAGGTGCTTCGCGGAACAACTGAACAGCCACCTGCGCTTACATTTTTGATGAGAGGTCGTTTGAACACGGAGGGTGTTTAGACTAGGAGCCACGTTTAGCTTTAAATTTAGCAATATTTAGCAACTTTAAATTTAGCACTGCTCGCTATTTCGTCACTGAAGAGCATCGAATCTTTCTGCACGAGCTGCCCTAAGACATTTTCTTTATCGAAACGTGTGGAGGATCGGGAATAAAAAACAGTGACATAGCATTCTCACATGGGTTGTGAATTGCGCAGGTAGTGAACTTGGCAGGTTTAAGCTTCACCACATAGCGCGGTTGGAACTCCCCAAGTCGAATGTCACGAGAAGCACGCGCCATGAAGTATCCAGTTAAACTTTGATTACATGAAAAGCAAATTCTCTCAACTTCCATCCCGTCACAAAAGCATCCGTGTAGTGATAATCAGTTACCTGCTTCTAGCGCGTATTTGGGCCACCAACGATGAAGACCAGTAAGTGGTGTGCGGCAAGGAGCCGTCACCGCTGCCGTCTTGCTCGACACTTTCACGAATTTTAGTTTCCATCGCGTCCAGGAATATGACGCAATCTTTTTCCGATTACATGCATCGCTGCCATTTCGCCATTTATTATGCTTATGATCTCACTCAAGATGCCGGGCTGAAGTGACCGGCGCTGCAATCGCCTGTGAAGCGTACTTCGTGACGGAAGAAGGTTATCTTGTTCTAATAGCAAGTCACATCCAGCAGAGCCACAGGCAAATTTGAGTAGCAACGCTTTCTTTATGATTTCTGCACGCCTTGCGTTACCTTTCCAGCTCTGGCTTTCCAAGGCAGCCTTCTGCTCCCGATTAAGAAAGCGTAGATTTTTGGTCACCGCAAAAAGGTTTTTTTTTTTTTTCGCAGCCTCTTTGTTTTTCTATTAGGGGTCTTCAACTTCTTTTTTACTACCGTGTAGCTTTCATGCAACTCAGTGTTTCCTCTATTTATACCTTGCACAGCCTTTCGTACTACACATGGAAAAATGGAGATGTTTTCATTGCACTCGCTCTAGACTGTAGTTGCTTCCAAAGAGGACATACTATGTCGGCTGACATCTGCATGTCATGGTCAACTTCGGCAGCAATACTTGAGGAAGAGTTGGGGCTTTTTTCGCCCGTGAGTCCACATACGACAGGCCGTCTCGTAGGGCTTTGTCTTCGCTTAGGCTGAGCTGAAACAAAAAAAAAAGAAAAGAAAAACACACGCGGTTATTTGGCCCACATTGGAGATCATATCAATAACACGCCAAAGTAATGACATTACTGAAGCCGAAACTCAAGCAGCTTGGGCAGGGCTGTGGCGGCATCCATCCTATTTGTCTCGTAGTGGTCCTCTTTCATGTGGCGCTAAGAATAAGTAAAACAGCAAACGTGAGTATTGGCCTTTAGATTGATACAAGCAAATTCTTGTAAATAAAGACAACCTTTTAGTCCGAATGCCTAAAGGTAAGCTTTCGTAAAACTAATGCTAGGTTACCTAGCAGTATATATATATATATATATATATATATATATATATATATATATATATATATATATATATATATATATATATATATATATATATATATATAATATATATATATATATATATATATATATATATATATATATATACACGACCAAAAAATCAGCTATGCAATGTCACACCCTGAGATCAGAATGTTTCGCTTGGCACCAACGCAACAGCCGCTCCCTTCGGACGAAGCATTTCGTTCTTCAGCCTCAAAGAATGAGTACTTAACGAAAAGAGAGAGAGAAAAGGAGAGATGATCAGGGCTTCCCGTGAATATGTAAAGCAAGCGTGCTGCGTGACCATTCGTTGCTAACGTGACAATATTGAACGGTTAAGCAACCTCGTCGAACCCTAAAATGAGGGCGCTACTCCCGTCTAAAGCACCGATAAATACGAAAAAAAGCTTATGATGCACGCTATCCAAGGATCAGCGGCGCAAACGCAAGCGTGGAATAGTGCATAACTTTGTATTACCCACCACGCTTACCTGAAGAAAATGTTTCAAAAAGTGCAGCAAAAAGCTCTCTGCTTTATTTATTCCAAGTATACGTGGCATGAAAGCATAAGCGCTACGGAAGTAATGGCGTGCATGCGAACTTTGGCGAGTACACGTAAAGCTGCAGCCACGAAGCTCGTAATCATCTGGTAACTTGATCAAGCTTGCGCGTAACCTACCTTATCTGCTCAAAATATTGTGTCTCACTTACTTTCAATGCAGCCTGCCATATTTTAAAGTTTTGAGAACTTGATTTTTTTTTGCTGCAAACCCAAATACTCTTCAGAGTATCTTGTATTCAATACTTAAAATACGCCCGTCGTGACTGTCAGGTGCTGCATCGGCGCGCAACGAGCTCGTCGCGTTGGGTGAACCGTGCACTGATCGGCGGTTCTGGCCATTTCGTCTGTCTCACAACCTCTCATGGTGGCAGGCGCACAGATTAAGCAAAGAAAGAGAGAAAGAAAGAAACTTCTTTGAAGTATCGCCATTGTTTTTGAGTATTTAGTACTCTATCTCAAACGCACTTCTGAAATCAGTACTAACACTGCACTCAAATACTTTTACTCGCATAGTATTTAGTAACTTATCCTTAGCACATTTTCGAAGTTTTTTGTACAAACCTGATTATAATGGGATAAACATAGACAATAACGAATGTGTAAAGTGTCTCCCTGTCAATCACTCAGAACTAAGTACATTAAGCACATTGGACCGCTAATCTCGCGTTGTTCCACAGGGAAGTTTGCCCTTTTTCCCTGTGAAATAATGTCTTCTTTGAAATTGACAAGCACCAACTGTATTTAGATATTCGTTTCTAAGATGGAGTATTATTTCAATTAACAATCCTACATTATATGTATCATCATCATCATCATCATCATCATATTTTATCTGCACTGCAAGACAAAGACCTCTCCCTGTGATCTCCGATTACCCCTGTCCTGCGCCTACCGATTGCGACTAGCGCCCACGAATTTCCTAATTTCATCCCTCCACCTAGGCTTCTGCCGTCCTCAACAGCGTTTACCTTCTCTTGGTACCCATTCTGTAGCCCTAATGGTCCAACGGTTATCTAACCTGCGCATTAAATGACGGGCCCAGTTCCATTTTTTTTTCTGTTAATGTCAATTAGAATATCGGCTATACCCGTTTGCCCTCTGATCCAAACCGGTCTCTTTCTTTCTCTTAACGTTATGCCTAGAATTCTTAGTTCCATCGCTTTGCGCGGTCCTTAACTTTGTATCAAGCCAATAGCGCGAAGCCGGAACCGGATGTACATCGCTCAAATACCACCGATTGTCGCGCGGATTGAGCAGACCATTGAATTTTTATACGTGCAAGGATAAGAACCTGCTGCAAGACCTTCGTAAATATTTTATGGTACTTTTTACAGTAAAATACATCAACTTAAATTACTAAACCACGCGTCACGCTAGTTTCGACGCGTGTTTGCAGCCCTCATACCGGCAACACCGGGGAGGCGTCGCTCAATATCGTCGCTCGCACGGAGTACGACTTGTAGGCGACGAGCCAACGCTGTCGCGTGCAACATCGCTTATACGGTGTTTATGCTTTATTCGGCATAAAACATGGATTCCTAATGGTTTTCAGTAAGTTCAAGATAACGCGCCCAATTGACCTCTTGCAGCATGCAGCTGAATGCCTGCGGCAAAGTTTGTAACTAGCACTGGTGCTGCACGCAACATCAGTGGTCGCAGATTCCCCCTGGGCTAGACACCGTCAAGCGCGCGGCTTATTTATAACAAAACCATGCTGCCAGAAAAATGACGCCTTCTGTTATGTGACTCCTTATTTCAACAGCGTACCGTACACAGTAGACTGCCAAACTGAATAAATTCAAACACACAAAACGCCCGCTAACACGCTGCGCATAGACTCGGAATCATGGGCTGGTGAACAAACAATTTTAAGCGTCCTCTCGCCTGACGTCTTATTGAACATACCATAGTTCTGGCAGCGTTTGCGACTTACAAAGCTCTTACGGATAACGGTAAACTGATAAAATCACATGCAGTTATCGCGACGACTGGCTTTTTCGATTGACATCGAGAGACAGCGCGCTTGCCTAGTCCGTTGTCAATCGCGTCGGCTAAGCGCCGCGACGACTTCCTGGCGATAGCATGTCATATACGCAGAATGTGCACCTAAGTCAGAATTCACTTACCGTGGAGGATTTGTTGTTATACCCCAGGAATGACGAACGACTGTCGTGTTTTCGCGGCGACGCCAGATGGCTGACACACGATCTCCCTTGGATGGCCTTCGTTGCTGCTCGCTGGACGGATCACCTTTCTCCGGCGCTGTGTTGTTCCGCGATCTTGAGCGCGCGCGCGCGGTGGAGCAACTCCGAGCGAAAAAGTAGAGCGCTCGGTACGCGTTTATTTTAACTATGGCTGCCTGCTCTCTTAGAAGCAAAACGTGTGTTGTTTGCTAAGCGTGCGTGAGTGATACATCGCCATGTTCGGGGCCAGCCTCCTACACTTGAAGCAGGAGATTACGCTACGTTTTGTTTATTATTGCCGTAAGAGTAGAACGGGCATTCTACTCTCTCTAAGAAGGACAGAGTGAAAAGCACATTTCACTCTCTCCTTGGTGACGGAGTGAACAATGCATTTCACTCTACTCGACATTTTGCGAGACTAAAACAACCCTTTGAAGAGTAACGCGGCCGCTTCACTACTGCGATAGGCTCCCTAGTGTTTAGAGTGTAGGACAAGGATCATGTCTGTTTTTTCCTCGTTGGAAAAAGGCATCACAAAATTGCTCGCGCTTTAACAGCCGATGCACGATAATCTGTTTTTCGCTGTCTGGAACTACCACCTTCCCCCATCACCACGACCATCAGTTGCTTTATGCAGTGCAAGCGATAATGGTTGCTATACCTTAAATCGAAGAGCCAACGCTTGCGTCGTTACCTTGTCACTTTTAAAACGGCAGCGCACCCATGGCTTTTTGTGCGCATAACGCTTGGGAGCAGTGGAATCACGACGCGCAAGCGGGTATGTCACGTTGTATTTTGTTGTATTTCGTTGGCATCCGCACTAAGTTGAAAAACACTAATACTTAATCGATAGAAAGACAGAAACTTCTTATTCTGGAGTTTTGCAAACGGCTCTGCAACTTTCTAGTTGGAACTTGTTTCCTAGCTTCGTAGCTTCAGAAGTTGGTTAAATAATCTTGACTGATCATCTAATTAAACAAATACAAAAGATAGCGTGACACACTGCATACAAAAGTGAGCAACATGCATTTGCTCGCATCGTCTTAGAGTGCATCGGTATATCTTTAAACTCTGGCTAAAGTCCGTTGAAACACCCTGTATAGTGCGTCCAACAAGGGAAATAACCTTATTGCGCAATCACAGATTCACAAAACCTAGAATCCTAAGTCCCCCCCCCCCCCTCCCTCCACTCACTCCGAAGCATGCGCGACGGAGGGCGGCGCGCTTCCACTCCGCTTTTCTCCGTTGCGCACAGAACGCTGACCCACCATCTTCCGCTCACCCCATCCCACGCCCTCACGCTTTCACTCGCACATAAGGCATGCGGCACGCGGTGACGTTGTTATCGCCCTTGGACTTCATGCGGAACATGAGGGCGATGACGACGACAGCAATGCGCCTTGAATGTTCATGTAATTGCTATCGCAACAACACAATAACAGTATCTGGCATCTTAAGAGTCCCGTGGCCCATTACTTTCCGCAAACGAAGAAGTAACAAAATCGAACTTTCACCATGCGACAATTCGCTGCACCGCAACAACGTCTTTTTTTTTTTCCTTTGACGGGTGGGGGCACGGAATTGAAAAAAAAAACGCAAACTAAAGCATGTTGGTCACAATCGAATGACTGATTTGCGCACCTAACGTGGCTACCGAAAGAATATCGAAGAAAACGTGGGAGGCGTGGTCCACACAGAACCATACTCATACTGCTCGTTATCCTTCACCGGCGAGACAAGATTTTCCGGAGAGGTTGCGCCCAAGCGAACGCGTTGCAATACGTCGAGTCCCCACAGTGATGCCGGCGAGCGACCATTGTTTCTTTTTCTCGTCTGCTAGCCAGATAGTGTCCAAAACTCTGCGAGGCCAAAATTCACTTGGCCCAAGAAAAACGAACGCACACCGAAGTGCGCCGCGCGGTTTTCAGGGCGACACGTGAAAACGCATGACCTCTGGCTGGCTCTGACAGCCCGCGGTTAGTGAGAACAAGAAAATTGAAGAGGCTCAATGTGGTCCTAGTGAATAAAAGTCAAAGTAGAAAGAATAAACAAGGAGGTAGTTACCTTTGCTGGCTTTAGTGTCTTAACATGGATGCTTTGGCGCAGGTGAAAAAATTTTTGATATTCTTTTCTGTGACATGACGGCCCAAATGAACCATCACAAGCGTTCGTGTCATCGGACCTCGCTGCGTGCTTTGTCAACTTGTCTGAAAGTGCGTTGATTTGGCTTGTCTCATATGGTTCGATGTTTGATTTTTGAAAAATCAATGCACCTTTGGCGTCAAATGTTTATATTAAACCCACGAAGATCCGAAATTGAATATCTCAAGCACGACTTTGGAAATGACAACGCACCTTTCACTTCAAAAGTTTATGTGTTCTTTATACCCATACAGTTTCGGAATTGAACTCCATGCACTCCGTAGATTCCGCGCCATCCGCAAGATGCCGCTACGAGCCCGCTCACCATCAAAACGCTTTGAAACTTTTTGCTCGGAGGGGGCCGTTTGCGTTATGTGACTGCAGGTGCATGGGCGTTACAACGAAATGCAGCTCGAGTTCACAATCTTCGCGCCTAGATGTCATTTCGAGCGTAAAAAACACCATTCTAGACAAAATCTAGAATGATTTTCGGCACCGGGGGTCGTTTTGGGAGGTGGTGCATGACAGGACGAAAAAATTTTGGGGGTGGGGGGTGGCCGCAGCCCCGTGAGCACCTCCCCCCCCTGGCTACGCCCCTGGCGCTAGTTTCAAGATATTCATTTATATATTGAAAAAATTACAAATAAATAGAAGAATTAAATGTTAAAAAAAAAAGGGTAAGTGGAACAACAGTACTTATTCAACGCAAGTTTGACGGCGCATATTTTGAAACCGATGCCATCCTCAGAATTTGTTCTTAGTCGAGATGCCTTGCATATTCACTAGCTACAAATTGTAGGTTGAAGTATGTCCGTAAAATATTTGATTAAAATAATCATAATTAAACAGCATATTTATTTCTCGCAGAAGTAATGACCGCCTCATCAAGTTTGAACCAACCGTTAAAATGGTGCTAACTGTCACAGGCAATTTCACACAATTTGGTGCCGCTAAAAAGAAACACCACGTGGAATCGTAACGTATACACATACATCGTTACGCCTCAACTCTTCCTTTTTCCAGTTAAATAGGGTGGCACCGGCCGCGATACCGCCGCCATTCGCTGCAGCGGGGTGCGATGAGGCGCGTAGGAGGGGAGGGGGGAGGAGCTGTTAGCTACGGAAGCTTCGTGACTACTAGCACTGCAAGTAGGTGGCTAGGCACATTATATGGGAGGCGAGATGACTGCCCTTCAAGCCACTTAGCCTCTTTGGCCCCCAGGACCACTGCATTCATGATCTGTGCATTTTAACGTACCTAACACTTCTACATCCTACACTATGCTGGATTTGGAAGAAAGTATGAAATCAATATCATTTCTTGTTTCATTATTAACCCGCCGTGGTTGCTCAGTGGCTATGGTGTTGGGCTGCTGAGCACGAGGTCGCGGGATCGAATCCCGGCCACGGCGGCCGCATTTCGATGGGGGCGAAATGCGAAAACACCCGTGTGCTTAGATTTAGGTGCACGTTAAAGAACCCCAGGTGGTCAAAATTTCCGGAGTCCTCCACTACGGCGTGCCTCATAATCAGAAAGTGGTTTTGGCACGTAAAACCCCAAATATTATTATTATTATTGTTTCATTATTAGGGCTTTTCCAGGTCTGCTTTTTCTTCCTATGCTTCCTGAAAAAGGTGTTCATTATTAGCAGCTTATTCTTTTCCGCGAATTATACAAACATCTCTCCTCGAGTGCTCCTAGAGTCTATGCCGTAGTTGCTAATTGCTTGTTCACTAGCCTATTATTCCCCCACTTTTCCATTCAAGTCGCCCCTTACTACCGTATACAGGGTTTGCACTTTTCTCATCGCTAAGTCTACATCTTCATAAAACTTATCTACTTCATCATCATCCTGACTGGAGGTTGGAGCGTAGCCTCGTGCTACCTGTAATCTATACCTCTTGTTACGTTTCATTACGACTACAGCTACCCTCTCATTATTGCTGTAGAATTCTTCATTATTACCCGCTATGACCTTATGGATAAGGAATCCTACTCCATACTGCTTCTTATCTGGAAGTCCTCTATAGCAGACGACGTAGCAATTTGTCAGCACGGTTATAAGCCTCACCAGTTCTTTTAAGCTCCCTAAGCCCAGTGATATCCGAAACATTGTCTGATAGTTCCTCAAAGGGTCCTGCTAAGCTAACTTCACTTCAGAGAGTTCGCGTGTGTAATGTCTCCAGGGTCAGTTTACATTGTCGGCCTGTCCGGGTCCAGAGATTCTTAGCACCCTCTGCTGCGTTACAGGTCTGACCGCCGCCTTGGTCAGATGCTCCGCAGCTGCTCGGGACTGAGGGCCATTGGCTGATCGAATGGGTCATTTGAGAGGGAGTGGCCGCATACTGCACCAGAGAGGCCGATTCCTGTTCTGGTGCGGCAGTGTCTATTGTTGAAGCTTAGTGGGTCTTCCTTATTTGGGTGTACCTGGATTAGTATAGCCTCCCTGGCTCTTGAAATCTTTCGCCGGTGTCAAGCGCCGCACCAAGCCTGGAGATGTAGTGTACTACAGGAGGTGAATTCGAGCTTACGACCTTGAGATATGAAAAAAAAAAAACGCCATTGGAACTTCTGAATATGGCCACCGAGCATCCAAGGTAGTTCAGTCAGATAACACTGCAGGTTATCTTATATCGGAGAATTCCAGCCAAAAGGATCCTACATGCCTGAAAACAAGCTTGAATTATCCGCAGACCGGTTTTGCTGATCCCGACACGTAACACATAATATTTCTCAATTGTTCTAACATTGGGGTTTCGTAATCTCCCGTACAGATGCGGCCATGATTGTGGCGAGGTGCACGATATATGTTCGGCGAATTTGAACGCCACTTAAAAGGTGTTTGGAGAAAAAAAAAACGTTTCATCGCTTACTGGGAATTCATGAGTCGCGTATGCCAGGAGATACAGCCATCAGCTTACTGTCGCGTCCGCCTGCCTCTGGCATAGGAGAAGTCCTTTCAGAACGAGTCGATACCGCTACGCCCCGTCTTTTGCGCCGCCCAAGGCCGAGTCATCGGTTGTGAGAAGGGTGCACTGGCTTATACATGTACCGAAATGTAAGCCGAAACTTTCGCTCACGGACAAATCCTAATAATGGGGAGACGGGCCGACAGAACATTGTGGTTCTGAGCCACGCGAAATGAAGGCCTACCTTAAAAGCGGCCTTTCTATACGCTTGTACATCGCTTGTAAAATGACTCCTTTAAGCTACAGTAAACGCGTCTGCGATAAGTCAGACATGGTTTGCACACTTAGAGCGGGGAAGAATCAAAAATGGTTGGGGCGCATACGGCAGACATAGCCAGATGCTGACTGGTAGCGTACCATTATGATTGAAAAGATAGTTGTACAATCACTTCATTCTACGGGTGTTAATATTATGGGGCAGAGACTTCGAGATTGACAAGGGAGCTTGACACCAAGGACCTCGCAAAGAGCGATGGAACGAAAATGGTAGACATAACGTTAAGAGAAAGAAAGAGACCGGTTTGGGATCAGAGAGCAAACGGGTATAGCCGATATTATGATTGACATTAAGAGAAAAAAAATGGAAGTGTGCAGGTCATGTAATGCGCAGGTTAGATAACCGTGGGACCATTAGGGTTACAGAATGGGTACCGAGAGAAGGGAAACGCAGTTGAGGAGGGGAGAAGCCTGTAGCGATGAAATTAGGAAATTCGCGGGCTCTAGTTGCAATCGGTTGGCGCACGACAGGGGTAATTGTCCTGCAGTGCATATAAAATAGGGTGATGATGATGATGATGATGATGATGGTGATGATGATGATGATGATGCATAAATTTTTGAATTGTTAACTATAATACCACTCGATCTTAGAAATTAATTTCAATATACATTTGGTATTCTCAATTTCAAGGAGATTATTTCACAAGAAAAAAGGGGCAAACTTCCCTGTGGAACAACGCGGGATTAGCGGTCGAATGTGCTTAATGTGGTTAGTTGTGAGTGACTGGCAATCAGACACCTTTACACACTCGTTTTTGTCTATGTTTATGTCATTATAATCGGGTTTGTAGAAAAAACTTGGAATATGTGTTAAGGATAAGTTAGTAAATACTATGCGAAAAATCTATTTGAGTGCAGTGTTAGTACCGATTTCAGAAGTGCGTTTACGATAGAGTGCTAAACACTCAAAAACAATGGCGATACTTCAAAGATGTTCCTATCTTTCTCTCTTTCTTTGCTGAATCTGTGAGCCTGCCTCTAAAAAAGGTTGTGAGACAGACGAAATGGCCAGACCCGGCCATCAGTGCATGGCGCATGCGGCGCGTAGAGCTCGTTCCGCGCCGATGCAGCACCTGACAGTCACGATAGGCGTGTCTTAAGTACTGAGTACAGAATACTCTGAAAAGTAAATAAGCTTACTGCAAAAAAAAAGTCGAGTTCTCAAAATTTTAAAACATGACGGGTTTATTGAAAGTAAAAGCGACACAATATTTGGCGTAGACAATTTACGTTAAGTGCAAGCCTGATCAAAACACAGCATACGTCTACTCACGTCTACTCGCCAAAGGTGGCATGCACGCCCTTTCTTGCGTAGCGCTTATGCTTTCATGCCACGTACACTTGGAATAAATAAAGCAGACAGCTTTGCGCTGCACTTTTTGTAACATTTTGTTCAGGTAAGCGTGGTGGGTAATAAAAAGTTATGCACCATTTCACGCTTGCGTTTGCGCCGCTGATCCTTTTATGGCGTATAGCATCAGCTTTTTTCGTATTTATCGCTGTTTTCGATGCGAGTAGCGCCCTCATTTTAGGGTTCGACGAGGTTGCTTAATCGTGCAATATTCTCACATTAGCAACGAATCGTCAGGCAACACATTTGCTTTACATATTCACGGGCAGCACTGATCATCTCTCCTTTTCTCTCTCTCTCTTTTCGTTAAGTACTCGTTATTTGAGAGTGAAGAACGAACTGCTTCGTCCGAAGGGAGCGCCTGTTGCGTTATTGCCAAGCGAAACATTGTGATCTCAGGTTTTGACATTGCATAGCTTTTTTTCTAGACGTACACACATACACACACATACATAAATACATAATGTGTATATATATATATATATGTATGTCATCAGCCTGGTAACGCCCACCGCAGGGCAAAGGCCTCTCCCATACTTCTCCAACTACCCCGGTCATGTGCTAATTGTGGCCATGTTGTCCCTGCAAACTTCTTAATGTCATCCGCCCACCTAACTTTCTTCCGCCCCCTGGTACGCTTCCCTTCCCTTGAAATCCACTCCGTAACCCTCAATGACCATCGGTCATCTTCCCTCTTCATTACATGTCCTGCCCATGCTCCCCATTTCTTTTTCTTGATTTCAACTAAGATCTCATTAACCCGCGTTTGTTCCCTCACCCAATCTGCTCTTTTCTTATCCCTTAACGTTCCACCCATCATTCTTCTTTCCATAGCCCGTGGCGTCGTCCTCAATTTAAGCAGGACCCTTTTTTAAGCCTCCAGGTTTCTGCCCCATACGTGAGTACTGGTAAGACACAGCTGTTATACACTTTTCTCTTGAGGGATAGTGGCAACCTGCTGTTCATGGTTTGAGAATGCCTGCGAAACGCACCCCAGCTCATTCTTATTCCTCTGATTATTTCAGTCTCATGATCCAGATCCGTGGTCACTACCTGCCCTAAGTAGATGTATTCCCTTACCACTACCAGTGCCTCGCTACCTATCGTAAACCGCTGTTCTCTTCCGAGACTGTTAAACGTTAGTTTTCTGCAGATTAATTTTTAGACCCACCCTTCTGCTTTGCCTCTCCATGTCAGTGAGCATGCATTGCAATTGGTCTCCTGAGCTACTAAGCAAGGCAATATCATCAGCGAATCGCAAGTTACTAAGGTATTCTCCATTAACTTTTATTCCCAATTCTTCCCACTCTAGGTCTCTGAATACCTCCTGTAAACACGCTGTGAATAGCATTGGAGAGACCGTGTCTCCCTGTCTGACGCCTTTCTTAATTGGGATTTTGTTGCGTTCTTTATGGAGGACTACGGTGGCTGTGGAGCCGCTATAGATATCTTTCAGTATTTTTCAAATGGCTCGTCTACACCTTGATTCTGTAATGCCTCCATGACTGCTGAGCTTTACACTGAATCAAACGCTTTTTCGTAATCAATGAAAGCTATATATAAGGGTTGGTTATATTCCGCACATTTCTCAATCACCTGATTGATAGTGTGAATATGGTCTATTGTTGAGTAGCCTTTACGGAATCCTGCCTGGTCCTTCGGTTGACGGAAGTCTAAGGTGTTCCTGATTCTATTTGCGATTAACTTAGTAAAGACTTTGTAGGCAACGGACAGTAAACTGATCGGTCTATAATGTTTCAAGTCTTTGGCGTCCCCTTTCTTATGGATTAGGATTATATTAGCGTTCTTTCAAGATTCTGGTACGCTCAAGATCATGAGGCATTGTGTATATAGGGTGGCCAGTCTTTCCAGAAGAATGTTTCCACCACCCTTGAACAAATCTGCTATTACCTGATCCTCCCCAGCTGCCTCCGCTTTTGCATAGCTCCCAAGGCGTTCTTTAATTCTTCCGGCGCTACTTGTGGGATTTCAAATTCCTCTAGATTGTTCTCTTTCACGTTATCGTCGTGGGTGCTACTGGTACTATATAAATCTCTATAGAACTCCTCAGCCACTTGAACTATCTGAACCATATTAGTAATGATATTGCCGCCTTTGTCTCTTAACGCATACATCTGATTCTTGTAAATTCCTAGTTTCTTCTTCACTGCTTTTAGGCTTCCTCCGTTCCTGAGAGCACGTTCAACTCTATCCATATTATACTTCCTTATGTCAGCTGTCTTACGCTTGTTGATGAACTTCGAAAGTTCTGCCAGATCTATGCTAGCTGTAGGGGTAGAGGCTTTCATTGATTGGCGTTTCTTCATCAGATCTTTCGTCTTCTGCGATCGCTTACTGGTATCCTGTCTAACGGAGCTACCACCGACTTCTATTGCACACTCCTTAATGATGCCCATAAGATTTTCATTCATTGCTTCAACACTCAGGTCCTCTTCCTGAGTTAAAGCCGAACACCTGTTCTGTAACTTGATCCGGAATCCCTCTAGTTTCCCTCTTACCGCGAACTAATTGATTGGCTTCCTATGTACCAGTTTCTTTCGTTCCCTCCTCAAGGCTAGACTAATACGAGTTCTTACCATATATATATATATATATATATATATATATATATATATATATATATATATATATATATATATATATATAGTGGGCTGTGCTAAGCCTTTGGCCATTCGTTCGCGCTCATTCTAGATCGTGGTGGCTATTCTGACGGTCGCTCAAAGCGAAAGCACAGTGTTCCTAGATATATGCAGAGTTCAGGAGCATTAAAGGACCAAATTGTTTCGTGTCCTTTCTGGCATGGCGTCGGTTTTTACCCGTGCATTGCTTGGTAACGTGTAAGGCTAGGTAACCTAGCATTAGTTTTACGAAAGCTTACCTTTAGGCATTGGGACTAAAAGGTTGTATTTATTTACAAGAATTTGATTGTATCAATCTAAAGGCCAATACTCACGTTTGCTGCTTTAGTCATGCTTAGCGCCACATCGAAGAGGGCCACTAACGAGACAAATAGGATAGACGCCGCCACAGCCCTGCCCAAGCTGCTTCTTTATCGGCGTAATGCCTGAACTGTAGCGTGTTATTTATGTGATCTCCAGTGGGGCCCAAATAACCGCGTGTGTTTTTCTTTTCTTTTTTTTTGTTTCAGCTCACCCTAAGCGAAGAAAAAGCCCTACGAGACGGCCTGTCATATGTGGACTCGCGAGCAAGAAAAGCCCCAACTCGTCCTCAAGTATTGCTGCCGAAGTTGACCATGACATGCAGATGTCACCCGAGATAGCATGTCGTCTTTAGAAGAAACTAGAGTTGAGCGTTAGAGCAATGAAGACATCTTCATTTTTCATGTGAAGTACGTAAGGCTCTGCAAGGTAAAAAAAGAGAAAATACTGAATTGCATGAAAGCTACATACACGTTAGTAAAAAAGAAGTTGAAGATCCCTACTAGAAAAACGAAGGGGCTGAGAAAAAAACATTTTCTGCGCTGATCAAAAATCTACACTTTTTGAATCGGCACCAGAAGGCTGTCTTGGAAAGACAGAGCCAGAAAGGTAATGCATGACATGCATAAACCATATAAAGAAAGCTGTCTAATCAAATTTCCCTGTGGCTCTGCTGTATGTGACTTGCTATTAGAACAAGATAACCTTCTTCGTCACGAAGAAGGCTCCACAGGCGATTACAGCACCGGTAATTTAAGCCCGGTGTCTTGAGTGAGGTCATCAGCATAATAAATAAAAAAGTGGCTGCGATGCATGTAATCGGAAAAGACTGCGTCATATTCCTGGACGGAATGGAAATTCAAATTCGTAAAAGTGTCGAGCAAGACGGCAGCGGTGACGGCTCCTTGCCGCAAACCACCTACTGGTCTTCATGATTGGTGGCCCAAACACACGCTAGAAGCAGGTAATTGATTATCACTACACGGATGCTTTTGTGACGGGATAGAAGTTGAGAGAATTTGCTTTTCATGTTCTCAAGGTTTCCGCTGATACTTCATTTCGCGTGCTTTGCGTGACATGCGACTTGAGGAGTTCCAACCACGCTATGTTGTGAAGCTTAACCCTGTCAAATCCCCGCTACTCTCTCAATACCTGCGCAAAACACAATCCATGTGACAATGCTATGTCACTGTTTTTTATTCCCGATCCTCCACATGTTCCGTAAAAAAAGATGTCTAAGCGCAGCTTGTGCGGAAAGATTCGATGCTCTTTAGTGACGAAATAGCGACGAGTGATGTGTCGCTTGAGTACGTTCAAATATTGCTAAATTTAAAGCTAAACGTGGCTCTTAATCTAAGCACCCTTCGTGTTCAAACGAACTCTAATCAAAGATGAAAGTAGAGGTGGCTGTTCAGCTGTACCATGGAGTACCTGCAGCTATCAGGTACTTTAAGGAGAAGAAGCTGCCGACCGAGACTTGAACAGCAACCTAATTTTTCGAAATTATTTTTCGAAGTGCTACGCAATCTTGACTGTGTGACACCTGCTGTTGCTCTGAGTGTGCAAAATGAAAGTAAATACGAAGGCGCCATTTCAACGCTCAAACTCGCTGTCAAATCGGTGAGACCATAGGCATTGGCATCAAATTTTGTGGAAGCCACGCCAGGCTGGAGTGATAACGTCCACTGCTGTATAGTGATTCAATTTAGTGATATTGCCCTAAACGAACGTGGCTACGCATACACTTCTATCTTTACTACTTATTTAGCGGTATGCATCTTTATTGTTTCGTTATCGACTGCACTAAACAATAAGAAATAAATCTGTTTTATACTTCATTCGGTTTGTTGACTGTACCACACAAGGTTGACACATATGTTTGCAGCAATCATAAAGCGTCATATTCACGTCGCAGTTATTTTACCATCAGCCAAAACCTGGCACCGCAAAATTTTGTAGCCAAGAAAGTGCACATAGATGTCTTCAAAGAAGTTGCAGTATTTTGAATGATTTAGCCTTTGGTAGGCCAGTTTCTTTTTTTCTTTAATGTAAGCGCGACCCCTATTCAATTTTGCTATTGCAGATTTAAAAGAAATTAGGTGTCGTATATGTCGAAAAAGAACGCCGCAGTTCCTCCCGGAAGACGAAGCGTCGACTGCGATATCAAATTATTGCACAGCTACACAAAGTAAGCATAGTAGTTTTATCACCCGTATACGCATGTAAACATTCGGTCATTAACTACATTCACAAGCATGCGCAGAGACAAGTACATTTCCCTAGATGAGCACGGACGCTCACTGACAAAACACTGGCGGGAGGAAGAGCAGCAGCAGCAGCAAGCGCCGGAGTAGAACGCGCCCTCTCTGTTCCCTGTGCCTTGCGCGCAATCGAAGACAGTGCGCTTCCTCTCTGCCTTCATCACTCTCAGAAAACTCGGTGGTCGTGTGCCCGCCAGAAAAAATCAGATGAGTGAGAAACATGCAGTAGTTCTTTGTCCGTTCGCCAACGAGGGAGTAATCAGTTATCCCGGGCATTGAGAAAGGAAACGCAGGTACTGTGTCAGCGTTGGTATGCGGCCGCATCGTTTTTATATACTAGCGCCGACCTCCAAACACATTTCTTGGTACCCGTCTGAGCAATAAGCAGAGGAGCATGTGGTAATTACACTCTCGAAGATTGTGCACCAGATAGACGTTACTGTTTCCGAGCGCAACAAACGAAAATAGCACGCGCGAAGCAAGTCAAACTGCCGGGGCGCGCCAGCGGCTGAATGCAGCAAAGGCGTGAGGTATTGATGAAGAGATAGTGGCAAAAAAAAAACATTCAATCCACATGTGTTGGCAGCATTTACCTAGCGAACAAGCGCTGAAAAATGGTGCGGTTTTCAAAGATGCAGACGAGATAGTAAATTCAATGACTTCGTCCACTTAGGACCTACTCACAGCTCCGTCCAATCACGTCTTCGACCATCGAAGAATTAACCACTATTGAATAAAGAGGTGTGCAGATACGATACCAATAAAAGAAATTCACCCATGATTACGATCCTTCCTAACACAAAATTTGAGCGCCTCTGCGTAGGTGTTCTCGTTTCGCGATATTTATATTGGACGGCGCGGACAATTTGTTTAGTGCGGAAAGTTGCAAACGGAGCGTTGTGCGGCGCGACTGCCTACAATCGGGAGAGCGCGAGAGGCGGCGCGTTGGTGACACGCGGTAGAGGTCACTCTAGCGCTGGCACTATTCACAGCAGCCGCCACAGACAGACCTTCGCTCATGCAACGCTTCGCTTCCATACAGACGACGCGCCATACTCTGGCGCCATCTCGTTGCAGAGCCAGTCTCGCGCGGCACTGCGCTTTTCTTCTCGAGCATTCGCCCTACTTTCCTCCTCGGCATCCCGCCTCGTGGTTTCGCTGCGCCTAGTGTTCCTGTATATGCTCCCGCAGGGAGCAGAGTTGCGCATAGGTCCGGTTTATGATCCATCTCTGCAGTAGAGCCACTCCTCGCGCTCGCAGGAGGCAAATGCCGCGCTGTGTTCCATTTGCTTTTTTTGTGTGCTGGTAACGAGCTACATGCGGCAACTTGTACGCCAGCGCTAAGCAAGATGGCATTTTTAATGCAGGCTAAGCTCGAACGATTGGCGTAGCCGGAGAGGTGCCAACCCCCCGAAATTTTTAGCCCCCCCCCCTTGTGTGTACATATATACACGCACATATACAAACACACGCACAAATCTACATATGAAGAATAAGACCCGCCTCGATCCCTCGAAATAAAAATTGGAGGACGCTTAAGCTTCGCCTTCAAGAGTGGAACGCGACAGCTTCCCGTCGACCCGCCAAGGGGTGTAAGACAATGCACTACGGCGCAGCGATCACTTACGAGGCGCCCCGCATCGGACTTTGCGCCCACCTATCACGCGCTGAGCGTCGAGCAACGCAGCGTTCGGCGCGGCAACGAAACGTGCGCCTGAGCAAACGGAACGAACCAAAGAACTCGGCGTCTCGGAGAGGGAAACGATCTACGCCAGCCAAACGTCGTTATCGGCACGGGCAGAGAGATAGGTAGATAGTAATCTAAAGAAAGGAACGGCGCTTGATTCTGCAACCCGTGTGGGAGCACGGCGAAGCGTCGTCAGGGGAGAGGGAGTCGGGGCCGCGACGCGCCTGGCACCGGTCCGCGCACAGCCCCAATGCGCGCGTGGCGCGCCATCTGTCGGGGCAGCGCCGTATATTGAGAGGAGGGGGTCTTCTGTGTTTGCCGCAAGATGGCTCTGCGTGTGCGGTAAGCACAGAAGGAGTGTATCGGAAACGTACTTCGCTACTCGTGTAAATGCGACTTGTGTAAGTTACATGCTCATAATTACCGATATACACCGCAGTATAACTTTCTACGGCACGTTTCTAAGGCAACACCACATTCACTAGAAGCGCTTTTGTACCACTTTCAAGCATCGAACTGTCTTACGAAGGGTGTAGCACTAACTTATTAGTGAATAAACACCTCTCTGGAAATATTAACTTATGTAGAAGCATAAAACAAGGATGCCCAGCTTCGTCACTTCTCTTCGCAATTTACTTGGAGCCTTTTTGCTTAAAAGTTATACACAATGAGAAAATACGCGGTTTCCGTTTAATGGGCAGTGAAGTCAAAATTCTCTCGTATGCGGATGATGTAGCCGTCTTTTGTGGGGATAAAGAAAGTGTCCGTGAAACTGTTAAACAAGCTCGAATGTATTGCAATATGTCTGGAAGCGCTGTTAACTGGGAGAAGTGCGCCGGTTTTTGGCATGGCAGCTGGGATGAGAAGCCCAATGTCTTTGAAAATTTACAGTGGACAGTCTCTCCTACAAAATACCTAGGAGCACCTTTAAACTGGTATGATGAGCCTACAGAATACTGGAGAGAAGAAGCTGAGAGAATGCGCCAGGAAACTACGAAATGGGGCGGGAAAAATTTATCCATATTTACCAGGTCAACTATTTGCAATACGTTCCTTGTTGCGCGAATTTGGTATGTGTTGCAGGTGCTCGCTATGTCACGAACTAGTGCGCAGAAATTCCATAGAATTCTTGCATCGTTTGTATGGAATTCAACATGGGAACGCACAAGTCGTCTCAACTTATTTCACTCACTGAAAGCAGGAGGGCTTGGCTTAGCTCATCTTTTTCTAAGGCAGATTGTCTCAAGGTTTATTTTCTTGCGGGACCAGCATGACCCATTTTTACGAGCAGTGCTTCAAGTGAGACTGCAGAATGTTCTCCCCGAGTTTATTGTGTCATCGTGTGGCGTTACTGGAAGCGGCTTGTGCGGGTATCTACGCGAAGTTGTAAGTGCCTTCAAGATTCTTCGAGTACGTTTCTCTTTTGATTATCTCATTATAGTATCAAAGAAACAATTGTACAAAGATCTCCGTGACGTGATGCTTCCAGTACCTTTATATCGAGCCGTTTTTTCTGTCGGTCCGGGTAAGGATGTTTTAAAGAGAGTTAAAAAAATGCCGGTTCGGTCGTCTGTGAAAACTTTCTTTTTTCAACTCCATAGTGGCACGCTCCCAGTCAAACCCTGGCTGCAGGAAAAGGGCTTTTTTCTTCCCGGGTCAGTTGATTGCATTTTATGCCGCAAGCCAGAAACAGTAACACATATATTCCTAGACTGTTTAGATTCAATTTTTCATTGGGATGTCCTCCAGAGAACGCTGAAAAAAGATTTGCCCCTCACACCATATGGAATTAACTTTCTTGCGGTTAACAATGACGGGGGTGTGCCCTATGACATGTTCATGGTATTAAGCATGCATAGCATGTGGAAAACAAGAATGGCTGTCAGACATGCAGATCCTATTGTAAGATCGGTAAGAGAAAACTTCATTGAAAGCATTGCCTATATCCGAGATGGGTACCAGTCCCAGGACGAACAGCCAACATGGTATCCTGTACTTAATGACCTAGTGTCATTAAAACATTTTTAGCCATGTCGCGTCAACAAGCTACTGGTTGGCGCATTTAACATTTTTGTGTTGGTTTCTCTATTTTGTGTTGTCACATTGGAAATAAAGAAAAAAAAAAAAAACTCGTGGCTGAGTGGTAGCGTCTCCGTCTCACACTCCGGAGACCCTGGTTCGATTCCCACCCAGCCCGTCTTGGAAGTTACTTTTTATTTATGAAGTGCCTGCCGTGATTTATCGCTCACGGCCAACGTCGCGGACGCCGACGACACCGGCTTTTCTGCGACACAAGCTCCTTAACGCTATCGCGTTAACATCCTAACTACGCTCCTGGCTCAACCAGCTCAAAATTTCGCGTGCAAACGCGCATTACCTTGCAACAACAAGCGGTGCAATGTTTTTCACTATGCATGTGAAGTTTTCTCGCGGAGGCGGAAGGCAAGAAATGTTATAAATGGTGTTTAAAGAGAACTTCACACACGTGTGGTAGACAATTATGTGAGCACATTTTGGCTGCCGAAACGAGAAGAATAATGAATGTCACCAACAGAGCTATTGTGCCTGCAGTTGTGTCAGTGACCATTGACCGTCATTCATCATTAAACGTTGTTCACAGCTGTTGCACGTTTTCAATATGTGCGGTGCAGACACGTAAATTTAAACGCATTTCAAATGTTCACATGCGCACATCTTATGCAAAGCTGATTTTTACCATTGATACCGGAAACTTAACAGCTGCTTCGTAGCAGCAAATCTACAAGTGGAAACATATTAAAGATGCACGAGCATCTAGGATCAAATTTATTTTGTACGAGGGAATGGATGAGCAATGGCTGGTGGCAGTAGGTGATGAGAGCTAGTTCTTGGAGCCTTAGGGGGCGGAATTCAAAGGCACTGGAAAGGCAACAAGTTATTATAGTAACAACTGGTTATTTTTATTCGACTAATCACATAATATGGCAAACTGACAAAGTAATTATTCACACATTGCATACTGTAATATGACAGCACACTTTTCTTTATCTCTTCGTACTATTCAGGTTAGATTACTATAACACAGCGCTTATTAAACGTACAAAAATAATTTCACATTCCTCACGTCGACTAAGGCTGATCGAACAAGCAACATATTGCGGGCGGTAAATGATGAAGCTATCGCAGCTGTCTCTAAGCGGTAGCGCATGGTGTTTTCGCTTACTACAAAACAATGAACACCAGCACATCAATCGACTTTACATGAAAAATCAGAACGCCGACAAAAAAAAAAAACGGAGCCGAGAAACGCCACGGTGCAGTGGGCAAATTGCAGCTTCTACTATTTACTCTGTTCTGAACACACTTTTCTAGAGCCGCATGAATCGTACAAGCAACAAAGCGAATTGAGCGAGTTGGTAAGTTAACATTCTTGGCGTATATGTGCAGCGACGCGACACAGATGTGTCGTCCTTTCCTTGTACCGCGTCTATGTAGCCTGCACATATACACCAAAAATTGCACAAGTGAACAACCTCTCATGCCAGGCGTACGTGTTTCATCGTGTACAGGAGTGTTACTCAAGATAAATGCCGCTTTAGTGTAAACAAGCCGAACTCACCTCAGTAAACAAGGCGAACGGACCTCGCATATCCTGTTCCCTTTCGGAGCCGGCCGGTCTCGCCCGTCCGCACGGCACCGCGCAAGAAGCTTTGTCACCTTCCGTGCGATTTGCGCAGTTTGGTGCGCTGCAACCCGTCATACTGGAATACAAGTGTCAAAGTGATCTGCTTCGTAGCACTTCACCAAAGTCATTAACTTAATACCCTCGAATACCGTACCTGCAACCCGGAGCCGATCGTTGCTACGCACGCTCGACGGTCCGCTCATTGCAATTTCGATGGCACCGACAGAAACGAGTCGGCGCCGTTTCCGTAAACTTGGCTTCGGAGCACGCCGTAGGTCATTTGACGTCATTTTTCACCACGTAATCGCGCTTGGCGAATAGCGGTGCGAGCGGCGCCGGAAAGTTATGCGCAACTCTGCTCCCTGCTGGAGCCTATACCGGCACACTAGCCGCGCCCTCCTCCTCCACTTTTCTCCTCGCGCTTCTCCGTCCACGCAGTCTTTCAGCTCGCGCTGTGCGCTGCGTTCGCTTTCATCCTTCGCTGAGTTCATTCGCGATGTTAGGAGGGAGAACGCGTACACTCGCCCGAGGATCCGGCGTCGAATAGCTCCGCTTTCAAAAGACTCAAGCGAAAAAAACTTACACGAGTACGCAGGAAATAGCACTGGTTGCGAACAACAGTGCAGATGGGTCACTTAGCTCGTGTGAGTAAATGCGGCGGCGCCAGCGGGGTTGTCTCCACCCTGTACAATGCAAATAGTGGATTGAGGCAGCATATTTAAGCATATATTGCTAGCACCATCCGCCGTTAAAGGCTGTAGAACAGTCGCGTCACTCGATCGGGTTCTTGAAGGCGAGAAGAGCAGTTCGCCAATGTTCAACAGCAGTGTGGGATAGGCACTTTCGTAAATGAGAGATTCATCATCAAGGTGGCTCCATCGCGTGTTCTGCATAAACTATAATGGCTTTGTTTTTCAGTACATCGCCTCCGCTGCGCCCCGAGCTGCACAATGGAGCAGGCGTTAACGCCTGCAGCTCGCGGCAGCACATTCTCGCAGAAACACCAATTCAAATCTCTGGGTGGCACTAGGGAAGGAAATAATTAACTTGATTATCTTCCATATTTCAAATCATTTGATTATCTTTCATTTTATTCCGCTCCGAAAGCGGAAATACAATAACGTAACAGTAACTAAAGAAAGAATGAACACGGAAAGCACTTGACAAAGTAATTTTACTTCGCGAACGTCGCGTCATCTCGACCCAATAGACCGTTGCCGGCGCTGTAGCGTTGCACTTAGTCCGACAGGAATAAGCGACGCCTCAATTTGGTGCGGTCGCTGTTGCATTCCGGGCCGTCTTTCGGCCTGGATACGCAGGTCCCCACAGAGTCCACCGTGCGAGGCCTGGGCGTTCTTGGAACGTGAGGCACAGCAAGTGGGAATCGCTTCGGAGGCGTGTGCTGACCCTCACTTTCTGCTGCCGGTGGTGGGCGCTCAGTTTTCTCCTTCCTCGCCGTGCTCGCCGTGGCCACACCGCATCGCTGCCTCGGTACCGCTGCCTCTAAAACGCACGCCGAAAGGTCCTGAAGGATCCCAGCCTTCCTTAGCCTGGCCAAGCGTCCGCGAGTCATCACCCCGGTGGCTCCGGTATCACGAGGACCCGATGTCCGATTGCTGGGTACAGAGGCGGCCGAAGGCTTCGGGGCTTTCTTCTGATACCTCGGCATTCTCAACCTGATGGCACCGATCGTGGGTGGAACTGGCCTCGGCGGAACAGCACGTGAACTTCCTCTTTCTCCTCAACTGCAAATCTCTCGTTGGCACAAATAATCACCAAATACAAAAATGAATGATCCTTGTTTTAAAGGAAATCGTAATAGCACGAAAGTGAAACGTGTTTCCGAAGAAGCAGTGGGCGGCTTCATTGAACGTTCACATCTAGGAAAAACGCGTTGCGATCCAGACGTTTAGCGGTATAAAATGGTCGCAGGGCTCCTTAAGTTAATCGGGCTTTTTTAAAAATACCACGGAAGATCTGGGCTCCATTAAACGCTATCATTTGTCGACATCGTCAAGAATTTTTGCATTAAGGCCTTATCTATTAGGTAAGGTAATTCAATGTTCGATAATTAAAGCTAATTTAATCATCATCATCATGATTATCATCAGCAGCAGCCTACTTTAAGTCCACTGCAGGACGAAGGACTCTCCCTGCGATCTCCAATTATCACTGACCTGCGCCAACCGATTCCCACTAGCGCCCGCGAATTTCTTAATCTCATCGCTGCACCTAGGCTCCTGCCGTCCTGGACTGCGTTTCCCTTCTCTTGGTACTCATTCTGTAACCCTCATGGTCCAGCGGTTATGTAACCTGCCCATGACATGACCTGCCATGCTCCATTTTTTTCTCTTAATGTCAATAGAATATCGGCTATACCCGTTTGCTCTCTGATACAAACCGCTCTCTTTGTGTCTCTTAACATTCTTCGTTCCATCGCTCTTTGCGCGGTCCTTAACTTGGTCTCAAGATTCTTTGTCAATCTCCAAGTCTCTGCCCCATATGTTAGCACTGGTAGAATGCACTGATCGTACACCTTTCTTTTCAATAATAATGGTAAGCTTCCATTCAGCACCTGACAATGTCTGCCGTATGCGCTCCAAACCATTTTGATTCTTCACCGCGCGATACGTATAGAATATGTCTGACTGATAGCAGGCGCGTTTGCTGTAGCCTAAAGGAGCCGTTGTACTGCGACACAGAGCCCAAACAGCCCCTCGCGTTTAAAATAATAATGACGTGCACGATGTGCTCTCCTCGATCACAAGAAGGGGGGCATCTCAGTAGGCACATATCTCCAGTGCGTTTCGGAAATTTCTGCCACCCATTTTGTAAGCCTTACATACCTAAAAACTTCTTTCATTTATCCGCGGTAGATGTATGTTGCTCCGGAATTCTCGCGATGTAATTGCGGAATTCTCGCGTGTGCAGGCGGCCGATAACTCTGCGAGGCAAACTATACAGGCGTTCCGACGGCCTCGGACAGCACTTAGAAAAACGAGTAGGGGGCGAAATAATGGTGGACGTGGTCACTTCTCTCACCCGAAAGGCGACGAGACACGGGGTATTTCCATCTTGTGCTGCGGCGAAATGCCGACTCGTCGAGACTGGATATCAGCAATCAGTGGAGTAGCAGAATTTGTCGAGGGATCAAATACATTGATAATAACTGCATTGCCCATCGCCAAATATGCTGCAAATGAATTCTTTAACGATACACACTGTCAAGACAAGTAAAATACGTATTTTTTCATAAAAGAATATATTTGTATGTTCCAAAAAATTGTGCCATTAACTGCTATCAACGCTTCCACGTTTTTTATCTATTTATTAAGTAAAGAAAATATCACACGAACTTTAGAACTATATCAGTTCGAAACCAGCAAAGCATTGCATGCCGCTGATTTGTTAAATGTAAACGCCGTGAAATGAACGAGTTGAGGAGAAATAATTTAATGAAGGTTTGTCATTCAAGAACCCATTTTACATTTGCAACGGCCAGGGAAAAATGTCAGTGACGCTGTCCTTCGTTCCATTGTATTGCGCAGGAGCAGTTGTCACCGGTCGTGTATTGTAATTGCACCGAAATTATAGTCCCAACGGAGACGACATATAAAAGCAGGATTTCTGCAAAATGTACGTTAGAAATGCGAAGATACAATGGAATACACAAATGCGAAGACAAAGCTTGATAAAGGGCCAAAAAAGTGTCACTGTAAACAAAGTTCACGGCATGTATCCACAAAACCTCGCATCAAGATATTTCAATATACGTGTAAGTCTCCAATAAATCTACGTATTTAAGGAAAAGTCACTGTATTCAGGGTGTCTCAGCTAATTTTAGCCAGAGTATAAAACTATGCCGATGCACTCTAAGACGACACGATCAAATTCATGTTGCTCACTTTTGTATGTAGTGTGTCACACTATTTTTTTATTTTGGTTAATTATATATTAAGTCACGTTGAATTAACCAAGTTGTGAAGTAACGAAGCTACGAAAAAAATTCCAATACAAAAGTTGCAGAGCGGTTTGTAAAACGTCCCAAGAAACAGTTTCTCTCTTTCTAGCTATTAAGTATTTGTGTATTTCAGCTTACTGATGATGCCGGCGAAATACAAAACACCACGTGACATGCCCGCTTGCACGTCGTGATTGCACTGCTGCCAAACATTCCGTGCACAAACAGCCATAGACGCGCTGCCGCTTAAAAGGCGACAGAGCAGCGACGTATGCGTTGGGTGTGCCATTTACGCCAGCGATGTGCTCCCCTCGCGGCGGTTCGTTACGCACAACAAAACCATGGCCAGGCGGAGCTACTGCGCCTCCTGACAGCGTCCCGGATGTGGAAACGTCAAGCAGCGAGGTCGCGCCGTGACGCTGTCTCCGCTTTGTTTACATTCTTTCGTTCGCGCTTTTCTTCGCTGCTCGTGCTCACGGCACTCCATTTTCAACGGTGGCAGATCGCCCACTTGCGCAACAGTGATGCAAAGGTTGCAGTGCGGGTTCAAGAAGGTTGCCGATGCCGACAGCTTTTTTTCGTGGCGGCAACCTCACGAAAGGGGAGCGTCTGCTTCCGCACGTGTGCGGCGTTGAACAAATCGTGGACGGTGATGTGACAGCGAAAGCTAAGTGCATGTCACAGGTGTCCGACAAGATCGTATACGACGTGAAGTTAGAGGTATGCACCAAGTTCACAAATTTAACCACTTTTATTTCAATTACAACAGAGGTCACTCTGGCAGCAGGAACTTCTGTTGTCATACTACTCGATGACTGCATACCAGTAGGTTGCTTCTTGACGGTTCCGTCACTTCAGAAAAGCACGTTCTGGAGTCTTTTTCCCATGTGTCTTGCTGGTGCTGCTCAAGAGCTTTGTCGCTGCAGTACGAAAGCACATGTCCCGATGATGCTGACTGCTGGGAAGACTGCTGTGATTGCCATTGGTCTGTTTGACACCGCTCTCATCGGAATCGCATAGAAATGAGACAGTATGTGTGCCTATTTGTTGTGGGAATCAAATTACTCCCGATAATATGTTTGCAAAGGTAAAGTTCCTGTGATTGTGTGCATATATTATTCTACAAAAGAGCTACTACTACAAGTCATGATACTTGCACACTGCCAGTCGTACCTTTTCGCCCTCTCTCGATCTGATGCTTTCTTTCTGTGTACAAGTGGGTAGATGGTAGGGATGTATGATGGATGCTGACTTGGGTCACTCTTGCAGTTGCCAACGAAATGGGTGCTGCGATTTCGCGTGCTTTTTCATGGCTCCCAGGGAGTGTCATCAGCACTGCGAGCACGGAAAGAACACATGCATTAGGCACCAATAAGCATGGCACTATACTAACGAGAAAGACCCTCTTCCCATCTTCAGCAACGTGGCCTAGATTATAGCTCCTTATACCCTCTCAGCCTTAGGTTCAGGCAAATCACAAATTAAGATATTTTTGGCAGACTGTTCACGCCGTTAATATATCGTGATTCGGAGATGCCTGTAACTCTTGCTGCCTACTTCTTGTCACATCACATCACTGCATTGCACGAAGAAAACTGCATTATTATAAAGCTAACGCAGTAATGTGGAAAGTTGGGCGAGTTGGTGATTATATTTATACCGTGTTGGTGAAGTGGCGAACTGACCAGTACAAAGCGAGTGTTACAAGCACAGCGAGTGTTTTGTATTCTTGTGTGTGTCCGCCTTGTTCTGGTCAGTGCGCTGCTTCACCAGAACACTAAAGCAGTTTCCTTCCCAGGGTACACAACATCCTAGAGCACAACAGCCAAAAGACACACCAAGCCTCGAGATTTAGTATTCAAGAGGAGGTCAATTCGAGCTTGCCGCCTTCAGATATGAAGAAACAAAAACGACCATTGGAACTTCTGAATATGGCCATCGAGCATCCAAGCTAGCTCTGTAAGATAGCCCTGCAGGCTGTGAGGCCGCCTTATGTCGGAGAATTCCAGCCCAACGCTCCCTACATGCCTGAAAACACGCTTGAATTATCCGCCATAGACCGGTTTTGGGGATCGCGACAGATAGCACAACATAATATTTCTCAATCGTTCTAACATCGTGGTTTCGGAATCTCACGTACGGATGCGGCAATGAACGTGGCGAGGTGCACGATATATCTTCGACGAATTTTATCAGCACTTAACAGCAAGAAAGAAAAATGCTTCATCGCTTACCGGGAATTCACGTGTCGCGCATGCGCAGAGATACACGCATCAGCTTACAGTCACGTCTGCCTGCCTCTGGCATCGGAGAAGTCCTTTCAGAGCGAGTCGGTACTGCAATGCCCTGGCTTTTGCGCCGCCGAAGGCCGATTCATGGGGCGTGAGATGGGTGCACTGGCATATACATACGCCGAAATATAAGCCGAAACTTTCGGTCCTGAAATCCTAATAATGGGGAGACGGGCCGACAGAACAATTTGGTTGTGAGCCACGAGAAACAGGAGGGCGACCTTAAAAGCGGCTATCTATACGCTTGTACAGCGCTTGTAAAATGGCTCCTTTAAGCTCCAGTAAAGGCGTCTGCGATCAGTAAGACACGGATTACACACTTCGAGCAGGGAAGAATAAAAAAGAGTTGGGGTGCATGCGGCAGACATTTTCGGATGCTGACTGGAAACTTACGATTATCATTGAAAAGAAACCTGTAGAATCACTGCATTCTACGGGTGCTAACATATGGGGCAGAAACATGGAGACTGAGAAAGAAGTTCGAAACGAAGTTAATGACCGCGCAAAGAGCGATGGAACGAAGAAAGCTAGGCATAACGTTAAGAGACAGAAAGAGAGCGGCTTGGATCAGAGAGCAAACGGGTATAGCCGATATTTTCATACTATTAGGAGAAAAAAATCGAGGTGGGCAGGTCATGTAATGCGCAGGTTATATAACCGTTGGAGCGTTAGGGTTGCAAAATGAGTACCAAGAGAAGAAAACGCAGTTGAGGACGGCAGAAGCCTAGGTGGAGCGATGAAATTAGGAAATTCGCGGGCGCTAGCTGCATTGGGTTGGCGCAGGACAGGGGTAATTGGAGATCTGCAGGGAGAGGCCCTTGTCCTGCAGTGGACATAAAATAGGCTGCTGCTGCTGCTGCTGCTGCTGATGATGATGATGATTATACGTATAAATTAGGATTGCTAATGGAAATAATACACCATCTTAGCGATTAATTTCTGAATGCAATTGGTGTTCTAAATTTCAAAGAGGAGATTATATCACAGGAAAAAAGGACAAACTTCCCTGAGGAACAACGCGAGATTAGCGGTCCAATGGGCTTAATGTGGTTAGTTCTGAGTGAATGACCGTGAGGCACCATTAAACATTCGTTTCTGCCTATGTGTATCCGATTATAATCAGGTTTGCACACAAAACTTCCGAAATGTGTTAAGGATAAATTAGTAAAAACTACGCGATAAAAAGTATTTGAGTGCAGTGTTATTAACGACTTCAGAAGTGCCGTTTCAGGTAGAGTACTAAATACTCAAAAACAATTGCGATACTTCAAAGTGGTTTCTTTCTTTCTTTGCTTAATCTCTGAGCCTGCCAGCACAAAAGGTTGTGAGGGAGACGAAACGGCCAGAACCGGCCATCAGCGCACGGCGCATGCGGCGCCAACGAGCTCGCTGCGCGCCGATGCCGCACGTGACAGTCACGACGGGCGTATCTTTAGTACTGAGCACGAGATACTCTGAAGAGTATCTGAGTTTACAGCAAAAGAAAGTATCGAGTCATCAAAATTTTCAAACATGACAGGTTAAATTGAAAGTAAGTGAGACACAATATTTTGAGTAGACAATGTACGTTACGCGCAAGCTTGATCAAGTTACTGCATGAAGACGAGCTTCGTGGATGCAGATTTACGTCCACTCGCCGAAATTGGCATCCATGCCATTTCTCGCATAGCGCTTATGCTTTCATAAAATGGTATACTCTAATCCACGCTTATTGTGTTCGCCGCTGCTGCCTGGGCAGCTTATAGCGGAAGCTTTTTTTTTCTCGTGTTTATCTATGCTTCCTACGCGAGTATAGCACCCTCATTTTAGGGTTCGGCGAGGATGCTAATACCCGCGCAATACATTCACATTAGCGACGAATCGTCACGCAGCAATCTTACTTTGCATTTTCACGGGAAGCACTGATCGGCTCTCCTTTTATCTCTCTCTTTTAGCTAGAGCTTTAGCTAGAGCCCCACTTCGACGCGGCCTATTCCATTACATGTAAAACGCAAAAACGTTTTTCTGAGATAACCCCTGGACCGTTTTAATGAAATTTGTTGCATTTGAGAGATAAAGTTAAATTGTAGTGACTGTTGGAAGCGGAATTTCGATTTAGGGCATGAATATCGTAGTAAGAATTTTCAAAAATGCGGCAGTTTAAAAAAATAGAAGCATTAAGTTCAAAAATTCATAGCTCTGCATCAAGAACAGATCTCGTGCTTCTGTAAACGGCATCATTTGATCAGTGCAAGCGAATAAATTTGCTAAGTCATTTTACATTTGACGTGAATTTTTTCTGTTGTACATACACTATATATATATATATATATATATATATATATATATATATATATATATATATATATATATATATATATATATATATATATATATATATTGTGTGTATG
The DNA here is from genome assembly GCF_050947875.1 of Dermacentor variabilis. Taxonomy (NCBI): domain Eukaryota; kingdom Metazoa; phylum Arthropoda; class Arachnida; order Ixodida; family Ixodidae; genus Dermacentor; species Dermacentor variabilis. The sequence continues at coordinate 4,105,535 of NC_134568.1, forward strand.
TGTGTGTGTGTGTGTAGTGGGCTGTTGTACGCCGATGGTCATTCGATCGCGCTCATTCCTGCTCGTAGTGGCTACTGTAACGCTCGTTAAAGGCCAAAACACGGTGTTCCTAGACATATGTAGGGTTGAGGGGCATTATAGGACCAAGTTGTTTTGTGCCCTTTCTTTCATGGCGTCCGTTGTAGCCCGTGCTTTTCTTGGAAAGGTGTAAGGCTAGGTAACCAAGCATTACCTTTACGAAAGCTTACCTTTAGGCATTGGGAGTAAATGGTTATATTTATTTACAAGAATTTGCTTATATGAATCTGAAGGCCAATAACCACGGTGGCTGTTTTACTTATGCTTAGCGCCACATCGAAGAGGATCACCACTACACAAACTGGATGGATGCCTCCACAGCCCTGGCCAAGCTACTCGAGTTTTGGCGGCAGTAATGCCGTACTGTGGCGTGGTATTTATGTAATCTACAGTGGGCACCAAAAGCAGCGTGTGTTTTTCTTTTCCGTTTTTTTAAATTTAAGCTTAGCCTAAGCGAAGAAAACGCAAGGAAAGCCCCAACTCCTCCTCAGATATGGATGTTGAAGTTGACCATGACATGCAGATGTCAGCCGAGAGAGTATGTCGTCTATAGAAGAAACTACAGTCTAGCGTGAATGAAATGGAAAACATCTCCATTTTTGCATGTGAATTAGGAAAGGCCCTGCAAGGTTGAAAAAGAGAAAACACTGAATTGCATTAAAGCTACACGTAAGTAAAAAAGAAGTTGAAGACCCCTACTAGAAAAAAAAGTGGCTAAGAAATAAAACACCACCTTTCGGCGGTGACGAAAAATCTAGTTTTTCAATCGGGACCAGAAGGCTGCCTCGGAAAGACAGAGCCCGAAATGTAACGCATGGGGTGCAGAAACCATTTAAAGAAAGTGTTGCTACTCAAATTTGCCTGTGGCTCTGCTGGATAGGACTTGCTATTAGAATAAGATAACTTTCTTCCGTCACGAAAAACGCTTCACAGACGACTACAGCACCGGTCTTTTAAGGCCGGTGTCTTGAGTGAGATCATAAGCATAATAAAGGGAAAAGTGGCGGCGATGCATGTAATCGGAAAAGATTGCGTCATATTCCTCGACGGAATTGAAATTCAAATTCGTAAGGGTGTCCAGCAAGACGGCAGAAGTGACGGCTCCTTCGGAAGAAGACACCAAGCCGCAAAATACATACTGGTCGTCATGGTTGGTGGCCCAAAAACGCGCCAGAAGCAGGTAATTGAATATCACTACACGGACGCTTTTCTGAAGGGATAGAAATTGAGACGGTTTGTTTTTCATGTAATCAAGGCTTCCGCTGATACTTCATTTCGCGTGCTTTGCGTGACATTCGACTTGGGAGTTCCAACCGCGCTATGGGGTGAAGCTTAAACCTGCCAAGTTCACTACCTGCGCAATTCACAACCCATGTGACAATGCTATGTCACAGTTTTTTATTCCCGATCCTCCACACGTTCCGATAAAAAAAATGTCTTAGGGCAGCTCGTGCGGAAAGATTCGATGCTCTTCAGTGACGAAATAGCGAGCAGTCATGTGATGATTGAGTACGTTGAAATATTGCTAAATTTAAAGCTAAACTGTTTTAGGCTTGTAGCGCAGCTCGGAAGAGCAGCAAAGGAAGGAGGTAGAGGTAAGCGTGGCAGTTTGGGCGAGTTGGTATGTCACGACTGTTTTAGGCTTGTAGCGCAGCTCGGAAGAGCAACAAAGGAAAAGGGTAGGGGTAATCAAAGGGAACGGAAAAACAGAGTAAACGCTAACTTCCAAATGAAGGTTTATTTCGTGACACAAGACTACTTATACACTAGGCAAACCATATGACATCAAGAGATAACAAAGAAACCAAGCCACCAAACCGATAGTAACCAAGTGGTAACATATTCAGACAGCCTGTGGCTGCAGTCGGAACTGAAAAGCTAAACGTGGCTCCTAATCTAAGTACCCTCCACGTTCGAATGGCTTCTCAACAACGATGAAACTATGCGTGGCTGTTCAGTTGTTCCATGTAGCACCTGCAACTATCAGGTACTTTAAGGAGAAGCTGCCCACCGAGGCTGGAACAGCAACCTGATATTTCGGACTGAATTTTTGAAGCGGTACACAATCACGACAGCATGACAACTGTTGTTGCTCTGAGTCTATCGAATGAAAGTAAATACGAACGGGCCATTTCGACGCTGAAATTCGCTGTCAAGTCAGTGGGAGCTTAGGCATTGGCACCAAATGTTGTGGAAGCCACGCCAGGTTGGAGTGATAACGTCCACTGCTGTATAGTGCTTCAATTTAGTGATATTATGCTAAAGAATCGTGGATACGCATACTCTTCTGCCTTGATTACTTATTTCGCGGTATGCCTCTTTTCTTTTTTAAATTTTCAACTGCACTAAACAATAACAAGTAAATAAATATTGTGCATCATTCCGTTTGCTGACTGTACCACACAAGGTTGACAAAGGCAAGTTACGTTACACATTTGTTTGCTGGAGAAATAAAGCGTCATTTACACGTCACAGTTTTTTGCCACCAGCCAAAACTTGGCACCACACAATTTTGTAGGTAAGCTAAGAAACGTGCGCATGACATCGTAAAAAAATTTGCAGTAATTCGAACGATTTACCCTTTTGTAGGCCAGTCTCTTTTTTTTATTTAAAGCGCAACACCGTGTCAATTTTATTATTCGAGATTTAAAAAAATTCAGTGTCATACGTGTATAAAAAAAAAAAGCTGCAGTTTCGCCCGAAAGGCGAAGCATCGATTGCGATAGCAAATTATTGCACAGCTAGATGAAGTAAGCATAGTAGTTTTATGAGCCTTAGAAGCGTGTAAACAATCGCTTATTAACTACATTAACAAGCATACGCTGAGACAAACAAGCGCATTTCACTCGATGACCGTGGACACTCGCTGTCACAACACTGGCGTGAGGAAGAGCGGAAGCAGCAGCAGCAAGCGCCAGAGTACCAGACTACCAGAGTACCAATACCAGAGTACCAATACCAGACGGTGCGCTTCCTCCCCCGCCTCCATCTCTCTCAAGCGAGAGATCGAGCCACTATCCTCGACCCACTCTCCCACGCTATCACTCGCACCCACAGCACACGGTGCGGGGCCACGATGTTATCGCAATTTTCACTTTTTACGGGACATAATGGCGATGCAAGCGGCGGAAATGCGCCTTGACTGTCCATGTAATCGCTATCGCAATAAAAGAGATTACTGTATTACTGTATTATTTTTAAAAACCATCACAACTACAAAAAATCTTTTCTGTAGGTATACCATGCATGGCTTATTTATGAATATGATGGGCAAAAACTATAACTACAAATAATAGATACACAAGAATGAATATTGTTCACAGACGGGAGGAATCGCTGCTCGACTCTCTTGTAGCAGAGCGTACGGCGCCCACGTCCGTAGCGTAAGGGAAGTGTGCATGTGAGTGCACGCACGAAAACTCGGTGGTAGTGTACCCGTCAGAAAAAAATGAGACGATTGAGAAACTTGCAGTAGTTCCTTGTCCGATCGCCAACGAAGAGGCAGTCAGTTTTCACGGGCATGGAGAAAGGAAACGCAGAGACTGTCTCATCGTTGGTATGCGGTCGCATCGTTTGTATATAGCACCGCCGACCTCCAAACAAATTTATTTGCACCCCTGTGAGCAATAAACGGATGAGCATCGCGTAGTTATCCTCTCGAAGATTGTGCACCAGATAGACGTCACTGTATACGTGCGCAACAAACGGAAAGAGCAAGTACAAAGCAAGTCATACTGCCATTGCGAGAGAGAAGGCTGATCGCGGCAAAGAAGGCGTGATGTAGTAAACAAAAGACAGTGGCAAAAAAATATTTCAGCCACACATGGTGGCAGCACTTATACCTAGCGAACAAGCGCTGAAAAATGACGCAGTTTGGAAACCTGCAGACGAGAAACTAAATTCAATGACTTGGCCACTTAGGACTTCCTCGCGGCCCCGTCCACTTACATCTTCGAACATCAAAGAGTTAGCAGCTATTGAGTATAGAGATGTGCAGGCAGATGCGATACCGATAAAAAAAATCACCGACGATTACGATCCTCCCTAACACAAAATGTGAAAGTGGCTGCATACGCATTTTCGTTTCACGCTATATATATTGGCCGGCGCGGACGATCTGTTTCGCGCGGAGGAGCGATGTGTGGCGCGACTGGCTATAATCAGGAGATCGCGAGACGCGGCGCTTAGGTGACAAGTAGGAGAGGTCGCTCTAGCGTGGGCGCCATTCACAGCAGCCGCCTCAGACAGACCTCCGCTCATGCAACGCTTTGCTTCCATACAGACGACGCGCGGCACTCTGGCGCCATCTCGTCGCAGAGCCAGTCTTGCGCGGCACTGCGCTTTTCTTCTCGCGTATTCGCCGCACCTTCCTCCTCCACTTTCCTCCTCGTGCTCTCTCCGCTCTCGACGTCTTTAGACTCCCGATGCGCTCCGCCTTCGCTTTCATCCTTCGCGGTGTCTGTTAGCTCGGTTGCGAGGGACAACGCCGACGCTCTCCGCAGGAACGGGAGCCGAAGAGCTGCGCTCTGAAAAGACGCAAGTCAAAACACTTATAAGCGCGTCGTGACTAGCACTGTTTGCGAACACCAGCGCAGTTGAGTCACTTAGCACATGTGACTAAATATGGCGGTGCCAGAGGGGTTGTCTCCACCCTGTACAACGCACATAGGGCATTGAAGCAACATATCTAGGCATAAATTGTTAGCGCCATCTGTCGGTAAAGTGCGTGGAACACTCCCGTCACTCGATGGGGTACGTCTTTCACAAAATTGCCAATGGGGCAACAATTCTTCGTGAACTCGAATAGCAAGGAAATGCATAGTCTGGCTCTATTGCAGAATGCCTTAGGGGTTCCATGACCGTTTTTATGTACCGCTGAAACGATATGGTGGTATTTTAGAAAGCTGAGATAAGTGTTAACTGTATGTTGAAGCCATTAGATACTGACGTAATCACCACTATACACTCTTCGTACATGCCTTGCTTGGTTTCACTCGGGAATGTCGCCAAGCCGAGCAGCGTTAGAAAGGGGCTTTAGCATCGAAACTCTGCGTTGAAGCAGTATTACAGAGCCATGTGCCCTTTACGCGACCATCGGCTGCCCAAGCACAGATTAGCTAGCCTTCTTGCAGGCGAGAAAGAGCAACTCGCCAATATTCAACAGCAGTGTGACAAGGGCACTTTTATAAATGAGAGATTCATCAAGGCGGCTTCATCGCGTGTTGTGCCTGAACTAGAATTGTTTTCTTTTTTAGGACATCGCCTCCGCAGCGCCCCTTGCTGCACAATGGAGCAGGCGTTAACGCCTGGAGCTCGCGACTTCACATTCTCGCAGAAACGCCAATTCAAATCTCGGGGCGGCACTAGGGAACGAAATCATTAGGTTGATTATCTTCCATTTTTAAAATAATTGATTATCTTTCATTTTATTTCGCTCCCAAAGCGGAAATACGATAACGTGACAGTAACTAAGGAAAAAATCACAGAAAGCAATCCACAAAGTAATTTTACTTCGCGAACGTCGCGTGAGCTCGACCCAATAGTCCGTTGGCGGTGCTGTAGCGTTTCACTCATTCCGGCAGGAATAAGCGACGCCTCACTCTGGCGCGGACGGTGTTGAATTCTGGGCCGTCTTTCGGCCTGGATACGCAGGTCTCCACAGTGTCCACCGTGCGAGGCCTGGGGTTCTCGGAACGTGAGGCACGACAAGTGGATATCGCCTCAGAGGCGTGTGCTGAGGCTCACTTCGTGCAGGCGGTGGTGGGCCCTCGGTTTTCTCCTTCCCCTTCGTCCTCGTCGTGGCGACACCGCATCGTTGGCTCGGTCCGGCTGGCTCTGAAGTGCACGTCGAGTGGCCTTGAAGGATCCCAGCCTTCCTTAGCCTGGCCAAGCGTCCGCGAGTCATGACACCGGTGGCTCCGGTATCACGCGGACCCGATGGCCCATTGTTCGGTACAGAGGCGGCCGAAAGCGCCGGGGCTGTCTTCTGATCCCTCGGCATTTTCTATCTGATGGCTCCGCTCGTGGGTAGATATGGCCCCGGCGGAACAGCACGTGAACTTTCTCTTTCTCCTCCACAGCAAATCTCTCCTTGGCACAAGTAATCAACAAGTAAAAAAAAAGGCATTGATCCTTGCTTTAAAGGAAATGGTAATAGCACGATATTGAAACGTGTTTTGGAAGAAACAGTGGGCAGCTTCATTGAACGTTCACATCTAGAAAAAACGCGTTGTGATCCACACCTTTATTGGTATAAAATAGTCGCAGGGCTCCTTTAAGTTCTCCGGGCTTCTTTTTTAAATACCACGGAATATCTGGGCTCCTTTAAACGCTGTCATTTGTCGAAATCGTCAACAATTTTAGCATTAAGGCCTTATCTATTAGGTAAGATAATTCAATGTCCGATAAATAAAGCTAATGTAATCATCATCATCATCATCATCATCATCGTCATTATCATCAGCCTATTTCATGCCCACTGCACGACGAAGGCCTCTCTCTGCGATCCCCAATTACCCCTGTTCTGCGCCAACCGATTCCAACTAGCGCCTGCGAATTTCCTAATTTCATCGCTCCACCTAGGCTCCTGCCGTCTTCGACTACGTGTCCCATCTCTTGGTACCCATTCTGTAACCCTAATGGTCCAACGGTTATGTAACCTGTGCATTACATGACCTGCCCAGCTCCATTTCTTACTATTAATGTCAACTAGAATATAGTATACCCGTTTCCTGCGTGACCCAAAATGCTCTTTTTGTGCCTCTTCACGTTATGCCTAGCATTCTTCGTTCCATCGCTTTTTGCGCGGTCCTTAACATGGTCTCAAGGTTCTTTGTCAATCTCCAAGTCTCTGCCCCATATGTTAGCACCGGTAGAATGCACTGATTGTACACCTTTCTTTTCAATGATAATGGTAAGCTTCCAGTCAGCATCTGGCAATGTCTGCCGTATGCGCGCCAAACCATTTTGATTCTTTCACGCGCGAAACGTACAAACCATATCTCACTGATAGCAGACGCGTTTGCTGTAGCCTAGAGGAGCCGTTGTACTGCGACACAGAGCCCAAACAGCCCCTCGCGTTTAAAATAATAATGACGTGCACGATGCGCTCTCTTCGATCACAAGTAGGGGTAATCTCAGTAGGCACATATCTCCAGTGCGTTTCGGAAATGTGTGCAACCAATTTCTTAAATTTCACATGCCTAAAAACTTCTTTGATTTATCAGCCATAGACGTATTTTTCTGATCTCCATGCGTAACTCATTATAGAACGATTTCTAAGCGGTTCTGGCCATGTAGTTCCGGAATTTTCGCGTGTGCAGGCGACCGTGACATCGGCACGGCAAACTATACACGAGTTCCGACGGCCTCGGACAGCACTTAAAAAACGAGTAGGGCTCAAAATAATGGTGAAAATGGTCGCTTCTCTCACCCGAAAGGCGACGAGACACGGGGTATTTCCATCTCTTGCTGCGTCGAAATGCCGAGTCGTCGAGAATGGATAGCTGCACTGTGATATACACCTACGTAAATACACGCGGAAACTTACTCTTACAAACGAATCGCAAGACTTCGCCACCGGGTGCTCTGCGACACAGAGCCCAAACCGCTACTCGTCTTTAAAATAATAATAACGTGCACGATGCGCTTTCTTCGATCATTAAATTTAATTACAATCATTAAAACTCAATAAATATTTATTTCTTAAAAGCTAAGAAAGCATACTCCTCACTTTAGCATGAACAACGCCAATCCACATACATTGATCACTGCGCGTATAATGCAATTAATTATTTTTTTAGTTCTTGGCGACATTTACTTGGGACAAGCGATATACATAAAGGGAAGTGGCCGAGTCATAGCGGCGCAGCAAGGAAAATAAACTTTTTTCTTTAATTGTGGAAAAAATATTGGTTTCCCGCCTAGAGATCAGGCTCGTCGCGCGCCTTTTCTTTTCTTTATGTTTTAAAATTTGTTTAGCACGAGCAGGACAGGCTAATTAAACAGTCAAACTCCTCTTCAACGAACGCTTCTACAGTGAAATGACCTCTATAACTAAGGATTGATTATGTCCCGGCCAAATTGCTCTTTCCCACGTATTGTGAAACGACTTGAACACGTTACATAAAAAACTAAACAGTTACATTTACAACTTCTTACAAAAATATAATTAATTCCAATAACCAACTACTTTACACAAAACTTATTCAGCATCACTAATAAGTACTCGATTCCTTCAATGTTACTTCCACCCGACTTTTATTAACATTGCGCGAATACAGTAAATAGAACGAGGTGACCTTGTGCACAGCAGTGCTTTATTCTAAATTCTACACCCTCACCACCCGCCGTGGTTGCTCAGAGGCTATGGGGATGGGCTGCTGAGCAGGAGGTTGCGGGATCGAATCCCGGCCACGGCGGCCGCATTTCGATGGGGACGACTGGGAAAACACCCGTCCACTTAGATTTAGGTGCACATTAAAGAACCCCAGCTGATTGAAATTTGCGGAGGCCTCCACTGCGGCGTGCCTCATAATCAGAAAGTGTTTTTGGCACGTAAAGGCTCATAATTTAATTTTTGTTTTGTTTTCTGCAGCCCTTCACACGTTGTTAAATCGTCCTTAACAATTGCTTTTGAAAAATTTCTTCGGTAACTTTCCATGGTTTGTTTGAGAAGACACGTGCAACAACACTGACAGCTGGCTCAATGTGCTCGCGGGAAAGAAAGCCTCTGTTTTAGCATGCAAACAGCTTTCTCACAGCAATGTGGTCATTTAATGAGGCGCTGCTCTAGTTTGGCTCCTATATTAAGCGCAGCGCTTCTTTGTTTCTGTGGCTAGGGCAACGCTCTCCCGATAACGCAGTCATCCATGGGCGATTTTCTGGCATCAACTTCTGAAGTGGCGAATCGTTATCGAGCAATAGAAGCACTCTTCGAATTTGTCGGCCAACATACGGTTGACCTACTACCGGATAATACTACTATCCATTTTTACAGACTAATTGTAACAGACAATAGCGGAAAACGTTAACGTTACGCACTCACGCGCAAGCACACCTACACATATTTAGCCTTAAGTGTACTGTTCCTCTGTTACATCGGAAATATATGTGTATTTAAGTCACGTATATATCAATAGAAATTTGTTCGTTTAATGGACAGGAACGTCTGTGTCAGAGAAGTCGTACCTTCCATTAGCCGAGAAAAAAAAAAGTGAGCATCCCATATTAGTGCGAACCAAGGCCGCTTAAGCACGCTTTTAAAAAGCCAGAGAGAGAGAGAGAGAGAGAGAGAGAGAGAGAATTCTATTACAAGAAAGCATTTCAGAGGTCGGATTTCCAAAAGTAGGTGCAGAAATCTGCAAGCCAGCTGCCTTCTGGTTACCGAGACATTCGTGAACACGGTTGTTCTTTTAGAACAATAGTATCAATGCATCGTGTGCAATAGAGGGTTTGTATCGTTTGGTTAGCGTGAGTTCGGAGAGGAGACAAAAATATGAGCCTTTACACTCTGTGAAGGCCTGTGGATGACCAGCGAAGCTGTGTAGCACACGACAAAGAGGTGACACAGAATTGTGATCAAACATACGAACAGATTTAGTGTCCTAATTGGTGGTCATCGTAACGACAGGTACGCACACACATTTTTCATTGTAATTTCTGTTTTGATATCGCGATATATTGAAGCAAAGAACTTGGATGGATGGATGGATGGATGGATGGATGGATGGATGGATGGATGGATGGATGGATGGATGGATGGATGGATGGATGGATGGATGGATGGATGGATGGATGTTATGAGCGTCCCCTTTGGAACGGGGCGCTGGGTTGCGCCACCAAGCTCTTGCTATTATACTGCCTAATGTCTTACCTAGGTTGAGACTACCTACTTGAGACTAAAATCACAGCGCCGACTGGCGGTGGGCCAGGGCGTCCGTGCCTTCACAGAGGGCGGGGCAGTATGGGAACGCCCGCATGATGAGCGGCATCGCAGCCAGCTGCGGAATGCGACGACGACGAAGGCGCGAGGCGTGGCACAAGCCAATGCTGATTATGATAGTTCTTGCTAGCAGACTAAAATTTCGCGGAACCGTAGTCATAAACAGCTTCGGCATAAAAAATATCGAAACCTTAGTGCCTAAGCCGGATGAGCTTTTTAATGGCGGCAAGGTTCTGAGATTTTCTGATGGAAGGGTGGAATAACTTTACTGAAAGGTACTGCTAGCTACGGGGCGCAAGACCCCATATAACGGGCTACTCCCACGTTGGGACCGGGAGTTGTAACTCCCTCACCGCATCGTGGGCTCGCTGGACGGCCCAGAGCTGCTCCGCCAGGTCCATGCTGCGAATGCTTCTTGTAGCCTGGCGAAGTCTTGATTCTTGTTTGCGTAGGTCAGACCACACGGACAGAGCAAGTGATATACGTCTAGTGTGCTACGGCAATTGTCGCAATATGATGTTGTTTATAGGTCAGGCATGGAGTGATGTCTGTTCTGCGTGGGGTACGTGTTGGTTCGAAGCATTCTGAACGTGAGGGCTTGAGGTCTGGTGAGCTTATCGTCAGGTGTGCTGTGTATTCTGCGGTCTCGATAAAAGGGCTTTGTGATCTCGTTGTATTTGGAGGGAGCGTCCCGATTCACGCTGGGATGGTCACGACCCGAATGGGTGGCGTCGCGGAGGGTTCGGTCTCGCGCGCTCATGTGAGCCTTCAGATTGAGATTGGGAGGGGGGTCCTCGATCTCTCCGACGTGGGCCGGGAACCTGCAGATGGTGTGATGCTGCAGCGGTGCGGATGCATTGACTATTTGTAGTGCTTGTCTTGCAACGGCTCCTTTCTGAAAGGCTTTGACAGCCGAGCGTGAATTGCTGTGGACGCGGGTGGTGGTCAGGTCTGTGAGCGCGAGTGCGATAGCGACCTGTTCTGCTATGCCAGACTTGTGGGTCTTGACTGTGAGAGCGTTTGGGACTTGTCCTTGCTTGTTATATGCTGTGGTGGCAACGAATGCCTTCCTGGACGCGTACTGTGCCGCGTCTACTAAACTAGCTAGGATAATCTTATCACGTATTTCGCGCAGGATGAACGATCTGCGTGACACCCTTCTAGGTTGATGGTGCGCGGGGTTCATGTTCTGCGGGAGTGGGCGAACTGTGTAGGACTTGTGTGTGTCTGTCGGAACGCTTTGGTATAGATTCTCGATTGCTGTGATGTCGTGACCTAGTTTGGCTAGGATTTCTCTACCCGGGTTGGTTCTAGAGAGTCTTGTCAATTGAGCCCGATCTTGAGCTTCAGCGATTTCTTCAAGTGTATTATGTAGCCCCAGTTGCAGCAGGAGCTTTGTCTCGGCGTTCTTGGGGATTCCCAGAACTAGTTTGACTAGATTCCTCAGTTGCATATTGAGTTTGTCCTTCTCTGCTACCTTTCATCTGTGCATGGCTGCCTCGTACGTGAGGTGGCATAGCGCAATGGCGTGTGTTAGCTTGAGGAGATTTTCTTCCTTAAGGCCGTGTTGTCTGTTTGCTACGCGTCGTATGAGATTCAAGGCATTATTCGACTTTGTCACGATCTTCTCCCCGGTCGCGGCGTTATAGCCGTTGCTCTCAATTTGCATGCCGAAGACTCTGACTTTGCTGACGTGTGTAGTGGTTACTCCGTCTTTTGTGTTGAGAGTAACGGCCGTGTGTGTCTCTGATTTCGCTCTTGGGCTTGGGACCACTTCTCGATGGTTTGTAGACGAGGAGCTCCGACTTCGCGGGCAAACATCACAGGTCCTTGGGAGCCAGGTATTCCTCGATCGCGTCGATCGCTTGCTGTAGAGCGTTCTCAATTGATCCAAGGCTACCTCCGGGGATCCAGAGCGTTACGTCATTTGCGTATATGGTGTATTTGAAGTTCTCGATTTGATCTAGTCTCTTTCCTAGGCCGGTTAGCGCAAGGTTAAAAATCGTCCGAGATGGCAGAACCTTGCGGGGTGCCCTTGCTGCCCAGTTTCTATTTCTGGGACTTGATTTGCGCTAGACAAAGGATGGCCGTTCTGTCGCTCAGGAATGATTTTGTATAAGCGTAGAGTCTTGTGTCGACGTCGAGGTTAGAGATTCTCTGATGAACTTAGTAGTTAAGAATACAGGCGATTTTTAAAAATTACCTCTCTGCGCGTGTTTCAAGTAATCTTTTCGTTCAGATGTGAGATTCCTGCATGTCTACGAGGGACAACAGTAAAGGAAACCATAGTCGACGGTATGAATCGTACCTAAAGATATGCTCTATGTGAATTTGGAATCACACTTATGCAAATTTTGAAGCTGCATCTCTAGATAGAACAGAGATTTAGGTGGAACAAGTACAGGCCTTAGTAGCATGAACCTAGGGGGACTTGGTGGGCAACTCCTCTCCCGCTGCGACGGGCAGGGAGTCCATCGAGGCACCTAGCACGAACCCACTGCAAGCTGCAAGTTTAGCTGCACGCAAAGAGGAGGCCTGCAGCATGCTAAAATGTTTGCATATGTTTGGATGTGGCCTTGCTATCTGTACAGATTGTAGGCCATTTTCTAAAAATGCCACTGTCCACTGTCAATCATCCGAGCATCGTAGCTTCCCATTCGCACATCGTGCAGTGCATTTTGGAAGGGTATCAGCGTCTTCTAACAACAACACTGTCACTTAGGCCGTATTCGAGGGAGTATGTTAGAAAGGTGTTAGAAAGCCTCTCCTACCGAAATTCAAAAAGATAGGCCTGAATTCAAGAATATAGTATGAGCCTGGCGGGTCAAGGGCAAAGGTTTGGCCTTGCAGCTGGAACAACGCCATGTTCCTTCGTTTGTTTAGATGCTTGTTCTCCAGCTAGGAAGGGAGACCTGGGATTACGCTTCAGGAAAGGCTACGACTGCATATCTCATGGTCAGCTAATTGTGTTCACCGGCCTTTCAGAAATTCAGGCCACGGAGGAGCGGAATTTTTGAGCTGACGGCCAGCCTAGCACCTCCTGTCCCGGCTTCATACCAGAAATCACCCGCCGTCACACACAGATTAAACAGCTTTTGCGCAAGATGGCAGGGATTTTTGACCTAATAACGTCGTACTTCCCGCCCTTTAGCTTCAAGCAGCCTGGTGAAGTGTGCGCGAAAAGCGAGGGCGTGTTGTTTATTGGGCTCACGTCTAACGAGTGGCCTGAACGTTGACCCCACTCCGCTGTCGTTCTCAGTGAGCTTGTTGCCCCAATTCATAGAAGTCATCTTTAGAGAACAACCAGGAAAACTGGTTATCACCGTGACCGCAGGGTTGACGTCACATGTCGGTGCGGACCCGAAAGAGAAAAGCTCCTGTGGGAAAGAGAGTGAAAGGGGGAGATAGAGAGAAAAACAGCCGAGCACGAACAAAGCGCGTACAATATAGAGCGGTAGGGGGCGGCATTCTTGAAGTCTATCGTGAAGCCCCGTAGACCGCAGGAACTTAAATAACGCGAGTAAAGCCTTCAGCGTGGATGTTTTTTCGGAGCACTAGCCTAAAGCTTTGAGTTCTGTTAGTGGACGAGTGTCTAACTGGTCCAGTACTCTGCACATCACTTGTCTCTGGGCGCTATATCGCGGGCTAATATGTGCGAGCGTCTCATCGATGTTGCATGTGTCGCACGTGGGGCTGTTTGTCATTCCAATGAGGAAAGCATATGCGTTCGTAAAGGCAGCGCCTAGCCACCGACGGCATAGCATGGTCTGTTCACGTCATGGTAACCCAGGCGGGAGGCGCATCCGTATGTCCGGAGAGAAATTTACTCTAAATAAGTCGTACTGCTTTTCCTTCAATTCTTTGTGTTCTTCATGGTAATTTTTGTTTGAGGGTCCCAAACTATGGAAGCGTACTCAGGTTGTGGCCTAATTGACGAAAAGTAAGAGTGGTTTAACAAAGGCGGGGCAGTCGAGTTTGTGGCCGGCTCGGCTTGCTTCTTCCTTTCTACGTTGCGCTGTACCAGCTTTAGAAGGCATAGTTTTCGGAAAACCGCAGAGCAGATGGTATTTATATGCAAGTTCCATGATAAATCACTAGTTAATGTTAGACATAATTATTTATATCAGGCCACTTTCGCTAAGGGTGCTTCAGCCAAATTGTAAGTGTGGTCTAAGGGCACTTTTTTGCACGTTAGGGGCAGATAGACACACTTAGTTGCATTAAGCCTTCCCCATACTCACACCATTTTAACACATTCCCTAAGTTAGAATTAAGGTGCACATTGGTCACTAATGCAGGTAACTTCTCTAAACAAAACACAATCGTCAGCAAATAGACAAATTTGAACTGTGGTGCTAACCACATTGACAATGTCATCTATATATAGCAAAAAAAAAGTAGGGGGCAAAGTACGCTCCCCCGCGGAACCAGAAGTTACCGGAAGGCAGCCAGATGTTGTTTTCCCACGTGAACGTATTGGTTGCGGTTGTTTATATAGGTTGAAATTCAAAAAAATAAATTATTCTGTTGTATGCCAATCAACCGGAGCTTTGCAATTACACTATGGATTTTATGATTGTGGTTGTGATTGCGATTGTGATTGTTTATGATTTTATGTAATGTGGAAATATTACATAAATGTGATACAATCTATACAAGCTGCGAAGGTGTGAACTATAGTAACCAATTGTGTCGTAGTAGAAAATACTTTTCGAAATCAATGTTGATGATGTGTTAAAACGTAGTAGTCTTCTGAGAATTCGGTTATTTGGGAGTTATTATATGTTCGAAAAGTTTACAACACGAAAACGTTAAGGAGATCGGTCGAAAAGTTTGTAGTAATGGACGGTTGCCCTTTTTGAATATCGGCACAACTCGGGCTGACTTCCAGACATCTTGCGACTTCTTTTCTTTTTTGTGCAGCGGCACCTATTTATTTCATCGTTGTGTATATTTATTTACTATATCTTAAAAAGGGAGTAACCAGCTCTGCTTAATGGCCCCAGTGACTCGTAAATATCACGTATTTAATTATGCATTTGTGAAGTGGCGCACAATAATTACACTGCATTATATATACGAAGCTCATACTGCGAATTCTCGATGCCTTAACTCAACGCTGGGGTTTCACTTCCAGAAGTAGCCATTGTTAATGCATCATGTTTATTTATACAGTGGTAGGACTACCTTTATGGCGGAATATTTTCTTGCTCAAATGTTACTCTGGTGACGGCGATCATACAACGTCTGGGTGTTGGCCACCATTGATGTCTGAAATGTGTAGCAAATACACTCGATTATCCCATTATAATCAGGTTTCTACAAAATGCTTCGGAAATGTGTTGGGGATAAGTTAGTAAATATTACGCGAGAAAAACTATTCGAGTGCAGGGGCCATATAACTTAGAACTATTCCAATGTGTTTTCATTCCAATCTCCTGACGTCAAATTAGCAAATGACGCTAATACGGATCCTCAGCAAAAAAGAGTTGGCAGAATGAGGGCGTAAACGTGCCGAAAGTTCTCGAAAACGTTACACGGCCACGCAAAATGTTTTATTACACGCAAATAAACCCACGCTCTCCGGCAGGGGCGAGTAGCCAGTGCCGGAGCGATCGGCGGCAGCCATCTCATATTCCTTTCGGCTATTCAGAAAAAAATTCCGTTTGGTTCGGCATATTAATGCATCTTTAACGCGTACGCGTCACTTTGACGCGGTAAGTTCTTGCGGTTTTGTGACGTCGCGTGAGAGGCAGGTGAAGTGGGCGCAGCCCGAAAACTTTTGACCAACAGCCGAGAGCAAATGACAAAAAGGTGTCGAATCAGAAATAACTATTTTTGTCTTGTTGGGTCAAATTATGCATAATCAGTGCCTACACGTCATATTAGATGGGGAGCTATCGCGGTTTTCGTGACGTCGCGTGACAGACAGGTGAAGTGGGGGTGGTCCAAAAAAGTTTTTGACCAATCGCGGTTGGCTGATTGCAGAATTGGAATAGAGCAGTTTGGAATGGTTGCACGTTATAGCGCCCCAGCGTTAGTACCGATTCCAGAAGTGCGTTTGAGATAGAGTAATAAATAATCAAAAACAATATCGTTCCTTCAAAGATACGTACAAGCAGACTGCACTTTCTTTCTTTCTTTGCTGAATCTCTAAGCCTGCCACCTCGAAAGATTGTGAGACAGAAGAAATGACCAGAACCAGCCATCAGCGCACGGCGCATCCGGCGCGACAAGCTCGTTGCACGCCGATGCCGCACCTGACATTCACGATGGGCGTATCTTAAAGGGACACTAAAGGTTACCAGAAAGTCAAGTTAAAGTGGTAGAGCAATGTTCTAAAACGTCTAAGGCGTCAATATAATCGTGAACTGAGCTTTAGTAACCGGGAAATTGAGGTAAATACATGACGCTATTTGAGACCCCCCAGCGACATTCCGGTACTAGCCCGATGACGAAAGCACTCCTCATAATTTGTGTTACTAATACTCAACTACTCGTATTGAAAATATCATTTCATTCGATTATAAGACGGAAGAAAATGCTACTTGACTACGTCTATTCGATTCTAAGAAAAAAATAACATTTTGACGTTACCCTTCAGTAGTATGGGTGGTCGAAAGGTTTCGTTTTCGCTCGACTCTGCGCCGCGCACGCTTTGGAGTTTCAGTAGTTTCGTTATCGCGTCGTGCTGTGCGGGTTCTGCTGGCTCGCGAAACTTACATTTGGAACAAGCAGCGAGAATGCCACGTCCATGTGATGTCGTGGGAAGCCCTCGTTGCTTTCCCGCTCCGGAGAGCCGGTGTCGAGGCCGCCGTCGTAGTACGCAACGACGCCGGCAATGCGAGCCCTCAGCAGCAAGTCGCGCTCGTCAGTGCTCAAATCGCTGAAGTTGAGCCCAGCATCGCGAGCCAATCTGTCGTTGTCAGGGTCCGTTGCGACGAGCGTCGAAGTTTGCGTCATAGAATGAAGTACCCGCTTATGGTCGCGCGTTTCTCCTTCCGCTAGCCACCATACTCCCGCTTTTGCTCAGCTGTCGGCTCTGTCTTGGCTCTGTTTCTGGCCGCGCGTTTGCGTTTTGCACAGAAAAGCCGTAGCGCCGCCTGCGGACGCCGTTTTACTCACCGACGGCGCAACGTCACTATGAGACCATGATGTCAGTACTCCTCGATCGGAGGGCGGGCGATTTGAACCGCGCTAGAGGTACGCGGACGCTTCAGAACGCAGTTTCTCTTAAAATAAGTCTCTCCTTGGCACGAAACTAGCGTTTCGAGGTTTCTGGGATGGTATTTCAACAGTCCACGTTGACTTAATAGTAACCTTTAGTGTCCCTTTAAGTGCGGAGTACAAGATGCTCTGAAAAGTATTCGAGTTTACTGCAAAAAAAAAAAAATATCGAGTTGTCAAAATTTTGAACATGACAAGTTACATTGAAAGTATATGAGACACAATATTTTGAGTAGATAACGTACGTTACGTGCAAGCTTGATCAAATTAGCGCATGAATACGAGCTTCGTGGATGCAGCTTTACGTCTACTCGCCAAAATTGGCATGCACGCCATTACTTGCATAGCGGTTATGCTTTCATGCCACTGGTACTTTGAATAAATAATGTGCACATCTTTGTGTTGCACTTATTGTAATATTTTGTTAAGGTAAGCATGGTGGGTAGTAATATGTTATACTCTAATCCGCGCTTATGTGTTCACCGCTGCGGCCTGCGTAGCATATAACGAAAGCTTGTTTAGTGTTTATGGGTGCTTTCCAGTGAGCAGCGCACTCATTTTAGGTTTCAACGAGGATACTTACCCGTACAATATTCTCACATTTGCAACAAATCGTCACATGCCACAGTTACATTACATTTTCGCGAAAAGCACTGATCATCTCTCCATTTATCTCTTTCTTTTCATTAAATACTCGTTATTTATACATATAGTACATTGTATTCGTAGTGGGCTGTCGTAAGCCACTGGTGATTCGATCACGCTCATTCCCGATCGTGGTGGCTATTGTGACGGTGGCTAAAAGCCATGGCTAAAGGCCACGGTGTTCCTAGATATATGTGGAGATAAGCGGCATTATGGGACCAAATTGTTTCGTGCCCTTTCTGGCATGGCGTCCGTTGTAGTCCGTGCTTTGCTTGGAAACGCGTAAGGCTACGTAACCTAGCATTAGTTTTACGAAAGCTTACCTTTAGGCATTGGGAGGGAATGGTTATATTTATTTACAAGAATTTGCTTGTACCAATCGAAAGGCCAATGGTCACCTTTTTTTTTACTTATTCTTAGCGCCACATGGAAGAGCACCGCTACGAGAGAAATAGGCTGGACGGCGCTACAGCCCTGCCCAAGCTGCTTGAGTTTCGGCGTGATTAATGACTGTACTGTGGTGTGTTATTTATGTAATCTCCAGAGGGGACCAAAGCACAGCGTGTGTTTTTCCTTTTTTTTAATTTCTGCTTAGCCCAAGCGAAGAAAACGTCCTATGAGACTACCTGTCGTATGTGAACTCACGGGCAAGGAAAGACCCAACTCCTCCTCAAGTATTGCTGCCCAAGATGACCATGACATGCAGATGTCAGCCGAGATAGTATGTCGTCTTTCGAAAAAACTAAAATTGAGCGTAAGTGCAATGAAGAGATCTCAATTTTTGCATGTGAACTACGAAAGGCTGTGCAAGGTATAAAAAGAGAAAACACTTAATTGCACGAAAGCTGCACGTTAGTAAAAAAAGAATTTGAAGACCGCTACTTGAAAAACAAAGCGGCTGAGAAAAAAAAAACCTTTCTGCGCTGACCAAAAATCTACACTTTGCGAATCGGGGCCAGAAGGCTGCCTTGGAAAGACAGAGCCGGAAAGGTAATGCATGGCGTGCAGAAACCATATGAATAAAGTGTTGCTACTGAAATTTGCCTGTGGCTCTGCAGGATATGACTTGCTGTTAGAACAAGGTAACCTTCTTCCATCACGTAGAACACTTCACAGGCGATTACAAAACCGGTCATTTAAACCAGGTGTGTTGACTGAGATCATAAGCATAATAAATTTAAAAGTGGCTGCGATGCATGTAATCGGAGAAGATGCGTCATATTCCTGTGCGAAATGGAAATAGAACTTCGTAAGGGTGTCGAGCAAGACCGCAGGGGTAACAGCTCATTGGCAAGATGAAACTCCCAGAAGAAGAGCAAGCCGCAATCTACATACTGGTCGTCATGATTGGTTGCCTAAACACGCGCTTGAAGCAGGTAATTGAATATCACTACACGGATGCTTTTGTGAAGGGATAGAAGTTGAGACAATTTGATTTTCATGTAATCAAGCTTTCCCCGAATGCTTCATTGCGCGTGCTTTGCGTGACATTCGACTTGGAGAGTTCCAACCGCGCAATGTGGTGAAGCTTAAGCCTGTCAAGTTCGCGCTACTCTGCCACTGCCTGCGCAATTCCCAACCCATGTGGCAATGCTATGTCACTGTTTTTAATTCCCGATCCTCCACACGTTCCGTAAAAAAGATGTCTAAGGGCAGCTCGTGCGGACTGATTCGATGCTCTTCAGTCACTAAATGGCGACCAGTGATGTGTCGATTGAGTATGTTCAAGTATTGCTAAATTTAGAGCTAAACGTGGCTCCTAATCTAAGTACCCTCTGCGTTTGAACGATCTCTCATTAAAGATGAAAGTAGGGGGGGCTGTTCAGTTGATCCGTGAAGCACCTGCAGCTATCAGCTACCTTGTGGAGAAGAAGCTGCCTACCGCGACTGGAACAACAGTCTGATTTTTCGAAATTATTTTTTGAAGCGGTACACAATCTTGACTGCGTGACACCTACTGTTGCTCTGAGTTTATCAAATAAAAGAAAATACGAAGGGGCATTCCAAGTCAAGTAGATGGGAGCTTAAGCATTGGCATCAATTGTTGTGGAAGCCACGCCAGGCTGGGACGCTAACGTCCACTGCTGTATAGTGCTTCAGTTTAGTGATATTGCTCTAAAAGAACGTGGCTACGCGTATACCCTTCTGTCTTGACTACTTATTTAGTGGTATGCATATCTTGTTTTCCATTATCGACTGCACTATACAACAATAACTAAATTTATTTTGTGCATCATTCGGTTCATACACTGCGACAAGCAAGGTTGACACAGGCAAGTTGCGTTACACATTTGTTTGCAGCAGTATAAAGCGTAATTTTCATGTCGCAGTAATTTGGCAGCAGTTAAAACCTGGCACCACACAATTTTGTAGGTAAGCTAGCAAACGGGCACGTAGATATTGTCAAAAAAATTGCAGCATTTTGAACGATTTAGCCTTTTGTGGGCCAGTTTTTTTATGAAAACGCGACCCCTAGTCAATTTTGTTATTGCAGATTTAACAAACTTCATTGTCGTACATGTCGAACAAATACCCGGTGTTTCGCGCGCAAGGAGAAGCATCGATTGCGACAGCATAATATTGCGCAGCTATACGAAATAACGATAGTAGTTTTATCAGCCGTACAAAAACGTAACCATTCGCTTATTAACTACATTGACAAGCATGCGCTATATATATATATATATATATATATATATATATATATATATATATATATATATGATGTAATATGTAATATGAACCTGTTTATTGACAGGCTACGCAAGAAGCGAGAGGTCGAACTCGGTGCGACAGTCAGAACCCTGCGAGCAGTCATTACCAGCCCTGTGCGTAAAGCGCTGGTGATGCTCCTGACTGACCCGGCGGCACTTCGTTACATTTGTCCCACAGAAAAAAAGACGCCATCCTGGCGATCTAAGCATGTGGTAACACAGAGGGGTCGTAGAAGGGCTTTAGTTGACCGGCGTGAACAGTGTCGCGACCTCGGCGGTGCTGATGAGAAGACCGCGACATAGGCTCTACGACATAGTTCACGGGAGAAGTTTGTGCGATTATGCGGTAAAGGCCTTGTATCTTGGGAGCAACTTAGGGGAGAGCGGGAACTAAAGGTGGGACTCGGAGCCAAACCATAGAATCGGAAGGGAAGCTTCGAGGGTCAGAGCCACCGCGATGATGCTTCTGGTGTGTCCGATCTGCGATGCTAAGATAACGAGCGAGTTGTCTGCATTCTTCAGCTTGCTATTTGAGATGCCGGAACACATTCCGTTGAATCAGGCTGGCAGGGTAGAATTTTATAGGTGGTGCAGAAATGTTCGCGGCCGTACAATAAGGAAAACGGAGAAAATCAGTGGTAACTTGAGCGGCAGTATTATAGGCGAACGTGACGAAGTGGAAGCTCAGCGTCCCAGTTAGAAAGATTGGACGCGACGTACATAGCGAGCATGTCGCCAAGAGTACGATTGAAACGTTCCGTCAACCCGCTCGTCTGCGGATGATATGCGCTAGTGGTCCGGTGGATGATGTTACACTCCTTCAGAAGCGACGCCAGGACTTCAGACAGAAAAGAGCGGCCGCGATCACCAAGTTTCCGATGTGCTCCATGACGAACAAAATACCCCAGTACGAATGATGCAACGCCTTGGGCAGCTGCAGATGGGAATGCAGCGGTTTCTGCATAGCGTGTGAGATGGTCCACTGCAACGATCATCCAGGGTATGCCAGCAGTGGTACTAGGAAGCAAACCCGTAAAGTTCGACTCCAATCCAATCAAAATCACGGGGTGGACAAGGAAGCGACTGTAAAGGTGCGGCAGGGGAATTAGGGACCGACTTTCGGCGCTGGCAGTCGAGGCAGCAGCAGACGTACTTGCGAACAAACTTGTACATGCCAGGCCAGTAATACAGGAGCCGAAGGCGAGAGCAGGTCTTTAACACGCCACCGTGTGCCCATTAGTGATCAGTATGAAACGATGCTCATAAATCAGTCCGAAGATAACGCGGTATTACTAGGAGCCGTTGCTAACTCTCAGGGAGATAGTTGCGACGGTAGAGGAGTTGGTCGCGCATAACAAGGTTGATGCGCCTGCCGCGGTAGAGTCTCAGGTGCCCGAGCAGTTGCATGATCGGCGATAAACCCCAAAAGGGAAGAAATCCACGGATCTTTCCTCTACTCGAAGCACATGTCAACGATGGCCAATTCTGACAGGACAAAGTTGAGTGGGGAAGCACTGTGTGCGTGAGATGAAATTAGCGAGCAGGAGGGAGCGTCAGCATCGGTGTGCTTGAAAACGGAGCGCCCAGCGTGCAAGGCGGCCAGAGAGTCTTTTAATGAGGAGATCCAGCACAGCGCCTGGTGATCCGTCACTACATCAAATGGTCGGCCATATAAATGAGGTCGAAATTTCGCAAAGGCGCAGAGCATGGTTAAACATTCCTTTTCTGTAGCAGAGTAGTTTAGCTCCCACTTTGTGAGCGGGTGGATACCATAAGCAAAGACGTATTCCTCAAGACAATGTTTACGTCTTGCGAGAACTGAACCAAGGCTGACTCCGCTAGCATATGTATGGACTTGATTCAGTTGTGGCAGCGGGGTCAAAATGTCGGATAAAAGGAGGAGAGGTGAGCGGACAGCGTAGGGTCGCGAACGCATCATCGCATGCTCATGACCAGGCCACTATGGTGTCTCCAGCCAGCAGTTGAGCCAAAGAAGCGATGATCATCGCGAAGGTTTTCCCAAAGCAGCAAAAATAGGAGCTGAGACCGACGGAATTGCATAGCGTGTTCAGGGTGGAGAGTTTGGCGACCTCTGCAACTTCACGCAGTTTTGCCGGATCCAGAAGCACGCCTTCTTTGAATACGACGTGGCCTAAGACGGTAAGCTTGCGATCAGCAAAGAAGCATTTTTTATGTTAAGCTGCAGGCCAATCTTGGTGAGACAGCTTAATACCTCTCTTAGTCTTTGGAGGTGAGTCGGGAAATAAGGTGAGAAGATAACGACATCATCTCGAGGCCACAAACGCATGTGCCAGTTTTGACAGCGCAAGATACTGTCCATCACACGCTCGAAAGTAGTGGGTGCATTATATAGGCCTAATGGCATGACATTAAATTCGTTTAATCCGGCTGGTGTGACGAAGGCGATTTTTCAGCGGTCAGCCTCTGCCATGGGACTTGCCAATATCCGAACCTCAAATCCAAAGATGAAAAGAAAACTGGGCACCTTGCAAACCGTCAAGAGCATTATCTATGCGCCTGTAGGAGATATACGTCGTTCCACTTAATTTTGCTAATACGTCTGTAATCAACCCAGAAGCGAATAGAACCATCTTTATTCTTTACGAGGAGGATTGGCGATGCGCCCGGGCTTTGGGAAGGCTGAATCATGCCACGCCGAAACATATCGCTCACTCGTTCGTCGATGACACGGCGTTCAGAAGCTGAGACAAGGTAAGGACGCTGCCGGACGCTACCGTGTGAAGGGGTTCCGATGCTGTGCGATACTGTGATAATGTGGCCTAGAAAATGATGGTGGCAGTAGAAAGAGGTGGTAAATTCGCGCAGCAGGCGGACATTTGCGCGCTTTGCGTGGTTGTAAGATCACCACAGATTGCCGGATGAAAGCACACCAACGTCGGTACAGACGCACAGCACGGTGAGGGACTTCGAATGTTCATCGAGGCGAGCAAGGAGCCGCATTGAGGAATCCGCTGGTTGAGCGTAACTAAGGTATTCTCCTCGATGCAAACTAATCGTCAGGAAGTACACATTGCACACCCTCATGACACCACGGCCCGCATTGAGTGCGATGAAGGTAGAGGCCAAGGAAGAGAACAGCGTCGGACGAAGAAGCCACACGGCGTGAGTAGCACGGTTGCGTCACGTGACTGAGGAGAGGCTGACTGAGGAGGGATATCAGTAACTTCGGCAACAAGCATTTTTGAAGACGTCACAGGATCTTAGTCCACGGTTGCATCGAAATGAAAAGACAACTCCACCTCGACGCGGGCACAGTCAATGATGGCATTGTTGGAAGAAAACAGATCCCAGCCTAGGATGACATCGTGGCAGCAGGACGGCAGTACAATGAATTCAATGACGAAGAGAATCCGCGACGGCAACAAGTGCAGTGAAGGCTCCCAAAGGTTCCACAGGCTGCGCACTCGCAGTACTCAAATGCAGTCCGGAAAGTGACGACGTTACTTTTTCTACCTGTTCACAAAGTGATGCGCGTAACACCGAGAATGCTACGCCAGTATCTACCAGTGCGAATGTTGCAAACCCTTCAAAATATACCGCAATGAGGTTGCATGGGGTCATTTCGAGACCTTTGGTAAATCGAAGGGGACGCAGTTCTCGCTTCGGGAACTGCGACACTTATATTCCCTGAGGTAGAGGGCTTGGCCGGCGTCTCATCGATGAGATAGAGCGCCGGCATGGTGATGGAGAGCGACGAGTAGTGTTAAGAACGGGGGTTGCGTCTGGCGGCAGAGGAGATTGTAGCTGTTGAGGGCCGTAAGTGCTCATGGGCCGGCGGTAATCCTAAATAGGCGGCGTACGGCGTCGACAAAAGTGGGCAACGTGTCCTAGAGTACCACAAGTGTAACAAAATGGGTGTGCGCCAAGGATTTACCTGGCAGGGCAGCTGTAGCGCAGGCGGCGAAAAGGCATCGGGGCAGTCGCGCAACAGCTTGGAGCGGTGGACATGGAGCGAAGTGCGGCCTTGCAGCGACGTCAGCGTACGTCAAGGGCGCCGCGACGGTAGGCTGTTGATTAGCAGCTGACAGGCACACAGCGACTTGCTCCTTGATAACGATCTGCAACCCCGGGATCAATGGGGATTAAGGTTGCGCATTCCTGAAGGGCACCAGGGAAGGCTGCCCAGCAAATTCTCGCACGAACTTCTTTGTCTGGGAAATTAGAGGCGGCTCGTCAACACCTAGCGTCAGACCTGAGACAGAGGCGAATTCTGAGGGCGGATTTCGTGCGACTACTAGCTGCTTTCAAGTTGCTTGCCGTCAAGTTGCCGTCAAGTTGGTCTTGTATCCGACCATGTCTCGATGTCGGATTCGCGGTTAAAATACCACAAACGTGCCACGTTACTTCAGTAGAAAATTACATTGTTGAGCTTTGTCGAATCGTCCCAGTGGTCGTGCGCGCTGGCTCTCTCGTACGAGGCGAACCAATCCCCGACGTCATCTGCGGTACCCGCGAAAATCGCAGCATGGTGCCGACGCTATAATCCTGTTTCCGATGGTGTGATTTTTGACGCACTGGAGGTGCGATTTCTGTGGCTTGTGACGAAAATCGCAGTCGCAATGCCGACCCCCCGATTTTCAACTGCGGCCAACCAGTTGGTCCCACAGTCGCAACGTCGCAGGGATCGCTGTGATTTTCCATAGAAATTGCGCCGAGAGCGATTCCGCGGTTTTTTGGGGGAAATCGCTCCTCCCTCAACAAGTGCAATGCGCGGAGACATGGATTGCCGAATTTGGTACGTACCCGGAGGGAGAACAAAAAATTTGTACTGCAGATTCCACTCTCCCATTTCTATGCGTTCGTTGACACTCTTCGCAGCAAATGAAGTGTATTTTCAAGTTTGCTTCGTACACATTTGCGAGTGGTCAATACAACGAGGTGTTTGATCCCCACGAGAGGACATGGTCTTTTGTAGTCGTCACAATTTTTTTTTAAGCAGCTTCAGTGATTTCAACCTCGGCAAGGGCAAATGACAAGACAACAAAGTACCCGAAGTTTCAACGTTGGGCTTAACCAGTACCGTTCAGCTGCATTTTCTTGTAGGTTTTCAAGTGTTAATTTCCCGATACATCTTGAAAGGTTATCTTCGCTTACATGTTAAATTTGACATGGCAAACGTGCGGGCTATCGCAATGAATTTTCCACGATAGCACTAACTCCATGACCTGAGAAACCAGCGTCGCCAATTCGTTTTCCAGTATTTCATGCACGTGAAGCTGCATCTCTTCTCTGAATAATTTTTTTTCTGTACGAAAAACGATGAACCTTGAATTGGTTGCGGACTTTGTATGCTTACTGCACCTGTATTAACATTTGCTTTGAACAGTAATTAACTTTACAGTTAGTAAATTATTGGCCTGGTATAGTGGTACAGTGACAACGCACCCTCCTGCACCGTCATGTAAAACTCGGGGCAACAATGCGAAATTGCAGGAAAGCAGCCTGTTCTTATGTAGACGAAACGGTAGAAAACGACACGTTAAAGAAAAAGAAATCAAAACTGTGCAGTGAAGTCAACCAGTTGCATCCCTTGCTGTGAATCTTTGGATCTTTGCAGTATAAGCGGTTTTTGCATGTCCACAGCTAATCAAGTGCGTAGAAACATTCATGCCTTACATGTTTCTAATAAGCTTGTGACCACATTTATTAGTGCATGAACTGATATAACGATAGCCTCTGTGATTACTACCTTTATGGGTAATGAAGTACCATGCTACTTGCAAGAACATGTAAGCCTGGGATTTTAAAGGAAAATTTTGCATTTCAACTGAACAGACCGTACTAGAGCACCGTAGTGAAGGCATTTTTGTGCTTTCTCAGAACGTATGGTTTGCGCGAGCGGCTTTAACTCAAGTACTGTTCGTACATATCTCTACATCTTCTCTCTCCCTTCTCTCTCTCTCTCCCTTCTCCCTTCCCCCAGCGTACGGTAGGCAACCAGACCCTTGACTGGTTAACATCCCTGCCTTCCTATATCCCTCTCTCTCTCTCTCTCTCTCTCTCTCTCTCTCTCTCTCTCTCTACATTTCAACTATACACAATGTCTGCTTTGTTCAATAAAGGCCCACAAACTGCGTTTTTTTTGCGATGACACACTTATTGCAAGTTTTACCTACATACAGGCAAAAAAAACAAATTTGTACGCAACAAAACTGTTCAATTTATTCACCTGCCACTGTGGCTGGAGCATTCTGCTGCTAACAGAAGGTGAGAGGTTGAATTGCTGGCCATGGCAATCGTATTTCGGTAGGAGTCATAGGTAAAAAAAAGCTTTTGCGCTTAGATTTAGTTCATCATCATTTATTGAACCCTTAAACTTTGCAAGACTATTGCATAAGGGGGTATGCATATGAAAATCTAAAAGCGACACGAACCTCAATCGAAAGCAAAGGGCACCATTGCAAAAAAGCATCTTTCCTGATGTTTCAAATGTGTATACATTTATTGCATCAATATCTATTGTTCAACCGCACTGCGCAAATTAGCATGATCAGGAATAGTAAGCACTCTGTCAGGTAGCTGGCTCTACAGATATATCAATGTCAAAAGACATAAATGCTCATACTGCATCATGCACACAGCACGAAGAAAACCTTTTTCAAGAGTTATCCCTTGTGGTAGATATGAGTGGGTCATAAGCAGTAGAAACATTATTAGAGGGCATTGTGTAATACCGCTTATGAAAAAATAAAAAGAGTGAGGCTTTTAATACAGTACCTCGTGCTATTTTAGTAGGAGGAGCAATGAACAAACAAATTGGTGGTAGAGCACGTAAGTTAAACCGTAACTTTTGAAAAACAGAAAATTGCAGGTGAGAGTTGGAGCTACCTTTCGCCCACACACACCAACAACACAGGCATACTACAAGAAGTACTACAGTCTATGGGAAAGATATCTTATACAGAAATCAAGAATGATGAAACACGCTTCGACAACATGGCAAACTTTCTTAGCCATTCAGGCCTCTAAGTTTCTGATAAGTTAGCTTACATCGACGTCGAAAATAAGACCAGAATCAAGAACTACACCAGATTGCATGTTGTCCTTCACATAGCTAGACAAATATATCCGCAAGTCAACATCCCCAAATTGTCAGCTAGTGTAAGAGCAAGATGGTAGAGCCAGCACGTGTGCGAAACAATTATGCCATGCCTGGACAGAAATTCTACACATGGTGAAAAGAATAATCTCTCGATCATGGGGGGTGGACGAGCGAATGCTATGGAAAATCGCAGATGCTGCACTTGTGTCAAAGGTATTGTATGGTATCAATTACCAGCAGCGCACAAAAAGGCAACTCATCGAATACAGGTGTCGGGTACTGACACGTGCTGACACTTGACAACATGATTGACTTGGTGTCAACCTTCGAACAAGATAAGAAGCGTGGACGTTTGTCAGCAGCACTATTTTTGGACGTCAAAGGTGCATATGACAATGTGTTGCATGAAGCCATTCTTGACGCACTTGAGGAGCTTAGAATTCCATGTACGATATTTCAACGGTTAATGAACTACCGTACAGGCCGGTCCATATTTATGACGACGACAGATGTGGAGACCACTCGTCATCAAATAAGACATGGCGTTCCTCAAGGAGGCATACTCAGCCCTACGCTGTTCAATATAACCCTTATTGGACTCGGCGATATAGTGCAAGACACTACAACCATAAGCCTATACGCTGACGATATCTGCTTATGGGCTTCTGCTGTTTCGCGGCCTCAACTTCGTGCTAGACTGCAACGTGCAGTGTCGGTCCCTTCGAAGTATTTGCAGCAGTGAGGTCTACAATTGGCACCGGTGAATTGTGCGGTCCTTGCTTTTACCCGCAAGGCGACGCACCGCTACCAGATTAAGATTAACGGTGCAGCCATACCGCACGTAACGCACCACAGATTTCTAGGAGTGATAATTGACCGAACCTTGTCCTTGTCGAAGCAAGCGTCGATGCTTAAGTCCAAATTAAGCAGCTTCATACACATGCTTAAATATATAGCAGGCATGAAGTGGGGCCCCTCAGAGCGATCATTGCTCCAGCTACATGAATCACTTTTCGCAGGCTACTTACGATACAGTTCACCGATGATTACAAACATTCGCCCCTCCTGCCTGCGTACACTGGAGTGCTTACAAGCTCAGGCAAGCGTGACACAAACTGGCAAGCGTGACAGACCAAGACTGAGAACATGTCTTGGTCTGTCAGGCTGCACTTCGACAAAGGGCGGGATTGGGGAAGCATGTGTACCTCCTATAGACGCTTATCTCTCATGCGAACCTTTCTTCGACTATTGACCCGCCCTGAACGTCACCCTCCATCGACCATTCGCATTCTACATCCAGACAGCACTTTCTCGGAATCTCTTTCGCGTCAGGAGAGCGTCCTTCCCTCAGGCTTTACTACGGCAAAAGCAGCGGCCATACCAGCGCGGACTTTGTCAAGACCTGTGGTGAACCTATCAATTCCACGAGTCCGGAAAAAATCGGGTATACCTTCATGTAAACTTCAAGAACTTACTTTAACCCATATATGTGAAGAATACGTCGCTTCAATGCATGTATTGTGTCAACTACTTCAACCGCGGCATTCGTAATACCAAATATGAAGGCCAGAAAGCGCTTCCATCTCGAGCTGCAAACCACCTCAGCGGCCGCCTAGATTGTTGCCATTCGGGAGGCAATTTGTTACATATCGATGGAGCCGCGTCAGACTTGGACTATATTTTGCGATTCCAAGCCGGCACTTCAGGTGATCGATTCTGTCCTTAGACGAGGACCTTACTATGTCCTTGCTCAAGAGGTGAACGAATCACACGATGTCGCCCTAAGAGATGGCCATTGCATAAGGTTTCAGTGGATTCCGGGACACTCTGGTTTACATGGAAATGAGCTCGCCGACGCGGAGGCAAAGATGGCCGACATTAATGCCACGCCAGTGTCCATCCAATTTTAACAACCAGACACTAACGCCCTCGTGTACAGACTTCTGCGTGATAATATAGCACTGTATTGCGCCTCGCCAGGTCATCGTCATCACCGCCTTCACGAACTTGACCCAAAGATGAAAATACGGATACTACCGAACAAGAAAGGGTGCAATGTAAGCTTGCTGCACAGATTACGGGCAGGTATGGCCTTCACCCGGTGCTATCTACATCTCATCAGCTGGGCGGACATACGTTAAAGTGGGGCAAATATAAAGGAAGAAAAAGAAAAAAAAATAATAATATAAAGAAATAAATAAAGCTAATGAATATAATAAAGAAAGAAAAAAAAAGAAAAATAATGGGCCCCTCCCGTGCCACTGAGTATAACGGGATTTAAAAAAAAAATAATAAGAAAAAAAAAATGAAATAGGGAAAGAGATAAGAAAAGGAGGAAGTTATATAAAAAAAGAGAGAGAGAGAGAGAAAGATAAAAGGGGTAGATATACCGTCCAGCTGGCCACGACCAAGGGAACGGGCAAGGAAATCAGGGGCGTTTATTGAATATCATTTGATTGAAGTTTTGCTGTAGTTTGCATCTGGTTTTTCTTTCTTGTGCTGGTTTCGTACTTCTTTCTTGTTTTGTCTTGTTGTGGTTGATTCTTGAATAGGGATGATGTCATTCTTCTGTGTCTTGAGTTTCCTGTCTGCCTGCAAAAAAGAACTTGAAAACATCTTTAAGTACTAGTACAGTGATAGATTGCTTTTGAGGTTTTACTTATCCTATCTATTTTTAATGTTTTGGTGACTTCTTGTGCGGAAGATGGAGATATTTATTATTATTATTATTATTTTTTGTGAAGAGATTGTGTAATGCTGAGTCGTTTGATGGAAGATTCCAATAGAAATAGTTATGTATTCAATATAGTTGGACTAATTTGTGTTTCACTTTTAAGTACCTCTAAATTGTTATACTATTATGAATAAGGTTAACGTTTCTATTTTTGCTCCCAGTTTTGAATTTATTTACTTTGGTTTTTGAGAATTGTATGTTCAATGACATTTTCATATACCCATACGTCAGTGGGCATATATATGCATATTAGTACGTGGAAATATATAGCGGGTGTCTTATCTAAGATTTGAAAGAGTTTTTAGGTGGGATTAACTTTCTTATGATATATGTTGCTAACTTGAGTAATTAATATTTCGATTGCTAATTAAGAATAGATACCTATGTGATTTTTTTTTGTTGTTGTTCAACAAATCACTTGGAGAAACCACCAGCATAGCTGGGCGGACAGTCCGAAACGTGAGGAATGCGGTATTGCTGAGATGACAGAACACCTCTTGTGCATCTGCCCGCGATTTGATGTACAGAGAAAATCGCTGACAGGCATCTTGTCAAAAATTGTCGTTGGATCATTACCTGACAAGATTCTATTGGGACCTTCGCCAGACCCTCGTCACCAGCCTGACAGTATGAAGGCTCTCAACAAATTTTTCTATGAGAGTGGACTGGACAACAGACTTTGAAGAGTCTTGGAGCGTGCAAGATTTGCACCACTATATTCATCCTCATAATCAATGTCTTTTCTATTGTTTCGGCCTGCACCCTTTCCCCTTCCCCCAACGCCGAGTAGCAGGTCAGAGCATTGATTCAGGCCAACCTCTCAGCTTTTCTATCATATTAAATACCTCCCTCTCTCTATAGATACATATATACGTGCATGTATACGTACTTGCATACGCGCATGTATACGTGCATGTATCCGTGCATACGTGTATACGTGCACTAATCATTCGGCCGCACAATCAACTGTCAAAATAAAAGGGAAAAGTAGGGAACCACGAACGCTAGAAATGTACGCGCACATATTTTGACATCATACCGGCCAAAAGTAACATGGATAAATGTATATGTGAAAAGAATAATAAGGGGCCATGAAACTTGCGAGGAGTTTGCAAACTAAACGGGTAAAAAGGAAAGTTTGCCAGCGCTTTCATTCATTCCACAAATTACCGCTTTAAATTTATGAATTGGATACAATTCCCGGATCTCTCTTTCGTGGTAAGAACGAAAACCAGATTGAACAATTGCTGCGGACATTTTATCAAATTAGTGACCCTGAATACGCAGGTCTTTTGATAGCCTAAGATTAGGGAGAGTAGCAGCATGACACCTATGGTTGTTAAAGCGGTACCTGAACGGCACTTCAGTTTGTTCAACTTACTGTAATTTGCAAACAGAACATTCGAGCAAATAGATGCAGTGGCTAGTGTCGCACGTAAATTTACCTTTACTTTTCATGCGGAAATCGGAGGCAGCGCATTGGACAACACATGATCTCGTCATAAGTGCACAAACCTTGCACCGTGTTTTGTTGCTAGGTCGCGACAACCCGCACTCACAGGAATCCTCGTTTTAGATAACGTTAACATGTAATGCAGATTACTAGACCATCTGAAGACAGCCCGAGGTGATTCTGTAAAGTTAAGGTGATCCCTCTGCGCTAGTACGTTGAACTGTTTTTTAATGATTGACAAAACCTTCGAAACCGATGCTGAGTGGGTTAGAACAAGATTATTTTGGGTCTGAGTTGACCATTGCTTTTTTGAGCTCAAGAAATCCTTCCGAGTCAACGCGTTGGCCCATTTAACGGCATTAACCACAATATGACGTGTGTATTTCTGCTGAATTAAAGTTTCGCGAAGTTTTTCACAGTTTTCATAAAAGGCTTACTGTTCTTAGCAAAGCTTCTTAAAGCTGAGCGCCTCAGTATAGGGTATACGATTTTCCGATTCTGTACTTGTGAACCTTAGAAGGGAACATAACGATGCCCGCCCGTTGGCTTTTTGTACAGTTTAATCGTTAGTTTGTGGTTAGATAGAGAAACTGTAACGACCAGAAAGTTAATCGTAGAACGACAGTACTCATGCGAAAAAGAAATGGATGGATGGATCGGTGGTATTAGAATTACCTATAAAGGTACCTATAGAAGAAAAGAGCAGATTGGGTGAGGGAACAAACGCGAGTTAATGACATCTTAGTTGAAATCAAGAAAAAGAAATGGGCATGGGCAGGACATGTAATGAGGAGGGAAGATAACCGATGGTCATAAAAGGTTACGGACTGGATCCCGAGGGAAGGCAAGCGTAGCAGGGGGCGGCAGAAAGTTAGGTGGGCGGATGAGATTAAGAAGTTTGCAGGGACGGCATGGCCACAATTAGTACATGACCGGCGTTGTTGAAGTATGGGAGAGGCCTTTGCCCTGCAGTGGGCGTAACCAGGCTGATGATGATGATGATGATGATGATGATAAAGGATAACAGTTCATTTTACCCCATGAGGCCATATCCGGAAAGTGTCATCTATAAGCCGCTTGTAATAAATAGGTTTTAGTTCGCGCTTGCTAAGAAAGTCATTGCCTAGAATAGACATAAAAATACTAGCATAATTAGGTCCTATGCGACTGCCCTTTGATGTACCGCTTATTTGAAGGTAATGCGAACCGTTAAATTCAAAATTATTGAGTTGTAAAATTAATTTCGATAATG
The DNA here is from genome assembly GCF_050947875.1 of Dermacentor variabilis. Lineage (NCBI taxonomy): Eukaryota > Metazoa > Arthropoda > Arachnida > Ixodida > Ixodidae > Dermacentor > Dermacentor variabilis. Next base: position 4,138,665 of record NC_134568.1, read on the forward strand.
TAGACAGTATGTCACTACCAATGGTTTTTTTATAAGACGATCTGTCATATGCATGAGCAAGTGCCTGAGTGCCATCACTATGGGGGATGTTTTTATGGAGTTAAACCACATCTAACCTAACGAGCAGGAAACTATCTGGTATGACGAGGTTGTCGATGTCTAACAAAAAATGATTCGTATCTTTAATGTAAGATGAGAAAGTAGATGGAACGCTGCTGACTATTACATCAACGTAACGCCAAAGTTGCTCCGTGACAGTGCTAGTGCTCGAATCAGGAGGCCATCCGGGACAGTTTTCTTTGTGTATTTGAAGCAACAAATACACATGCCAGGGATGGGACTGAGCGGGACGAGCGAATCTACTGCGTTATCACTTAATTGCGTAGCCTTTACGAGACCTTTTATGGGGTCTTCAACAATAGTTTTTAAATCTGCGGTACAATCACTGTCTTGGCGCTTAAAGAAAGTCTGATCATTTAGCCGTCTCTGGGCTTCGCTTATATAACCCGTTTTGCTAATGATTACCGCGGCACCACCTCTGTCTGCTGGTTTTATCACAATATCACTGCGTTTAGCCAATGAGGTGATAGTTTACGTTTCTTCTAATGAAATATGTGGTTTAAATAAATTTTGCTTTTCGTAAGCTTTATGTACGTCACGTTGGGCAGCGGCACCATACATGTCTAGATATTTATCACGCTGAGCCGGAGGGCGGTAACGGTTGCTGGAAGGCATAACTAGTGGCATGTCAGAAGTGGGTGGACGGTGGTGGAAATATTCCCATAAGCGCATGTTGAGGGAAAAGTTGTACAAATCTATAGCCAACAGAAAATCGTCATATCCGCCAGTTTTAGGACAAAAGGTTAGGCCCCGTGATAGAATGCAAAGTTGGTCCCTAGTTAGGCCCACATGGGCGAAGTTGTCCACGTTAGAAGCAGGCGACGTGCTGTGCTCTTGCTTAGGAAAGGATTTTGTCGGGTCCGCCGTTCTTACCTGCCTTGGAAACAAGGATAGGCCCAGTTTCTAGCTTGGCGATATCATGCGTACTAAAGTCACCACTGGCGCACAACTGTCGTTCCGTATTTAGCGAGTCTTTGAAAAGATGCTGATAACGATTGTGAATAATACGGGTAACATCTAAATAGGCCGTTCTAAGGGTTTCATCCCATTGAGCAATGTACTTATCAGGCATTTTACTGCTGGCTGCTTTTACTCAAAGACTGAGTCCCTTAGGTGCAACGCGAGCCACTAAGTATGAACTAAGTGTAGACGCATGCAGTTCGTTTCGGATGCGCTTTTGCACCACTTACCTGAGCTTCAAGAAGGCGGCAGAGGCACATTAAGTATTCGCCTTACGGACGCAAGGCTCGCCTAGTCAGTTTGTATAGGGTTTTTTTCCCTTTCGCCTAGGCTTTCTGGAACCAGTCGGCACAGTGCTTTGCGTTGCTGATTGGCGTCTAGGTCGCAGTCTTTATGCTGAAGTTTCGTTGCCTATTTGTCGTTGTGAAGACCGGTTGGGTGCATAGACTTTTTAATTTGGTGGTGGGCTGGTTGAAGACTCAGCGTTGCACCAGAGGGACACGGATGCACTGTCCAGGCCCGGCCCGTGGGACTTTGTCCGGTGGGTGGGGAGCTTGGGTAGTTGGACAGTTGGCTTGTTGAAAGCTTAGTTCTCGGCGAAAACGACGCTGGCGGTCGTTCCTGTACCATCGGCGCACTGATTGCAGGAAGTTCACGTGGGGATGGGAAGCTTGGCGCACTGGACAGCTGGCTTGGAGATAACAGCGAGTGTGTTCACTCGATCGGCAGGCAAGGAGCAGTGTAATTCCAAAAGGAAGAAAAAGTATTCGTTCTTCTAAAGCACAGCCTTTGGATATGGGTAGCCATTAACGCGATGCCGTGAGAACCGAGATGCCATCAGCAGGGAGAATGCCAGAAGGCAACCATTCAAAGCCGCGGTCGATGAAGTTGACACACCTGGAATGTAGGCAAAAGTACTGCACCAGGCTGTTGAAAGCACAGGCCTCACGATTTCAGTGACGAACGAGGACATCATTTCACTTTCCATGGTGTCGATTCATAGTCATCGGCAGGATTAGGCTAACGTAGACACGGCGCATATCCGGTCGTCCTTTGGCTATTATCTGCAGCAAGTCATGGTAGTTTCCGAAGGCTATGCGTCTAGTCGTTGAAGTCAAGTCATCTGTAGCCTCAATGAAGTGTAGGGTTGTTATAGAAAGTGGCACAAAGTCTAGCAACACGCGCGCATCAATTAAGCGCGCTCCAGCCTGCCAGACGAAGGTAGCAGTGTGGTTACGGCTGAAGTGATAGAATAGGTACTTGATTTGGGAGTAGCCCAGAACAATAGGTACCCATCAAACCCAATTTCTACTACTGTTTTTAATACAGCACGTTGGACAAACTGAAACACCGTTCAAATACCTCTTTAAGAACCATGAATGTCATGTTGCTACTCTGCCTAATGTTCGGCTATAAAAACATGTGCGTATTCCGGACCACTCATTTGATAAAAGCACCGTAACTATCCATCAATCTTGCTTACGTTCTTACCCCGAAAGAGAGCTTCGAGAATCATATCTAATGCATAAATTTAAAGCCCAAATTTTTGTAAGGAAGAAAAGTGCTGCCAAACTTTCCTTTTTACCCGTTTAGTTTACTAACACCTCGTAGGTTTCATGGCTCCTTATTATTATTTTACGTATACACGTGCACACACATATTGGTAATTATGATGTCAAAATGTGTGCACGGGCATTTCTAGCTGTCATGAATCCCTACTTTTCTATGTGATTTTGGCACTTGATTGTTCGGCCGAAACGTCAGTAAAGCCCTGTTATTTTTCCTACATATTTTGAAACATATATATATATATATATATATATATATATATATGTGTGTGTGTGTGTGTGTGTGTGTGTGTGTGTGTGTGTGTGTGTGTGTACATGTATGTATGTATGCATATATTTGTTTCCCATTTAATAAGGGGTAGTATTTACATGTTTGGTGCACCATTGAATATTTTTTCTGCTTACCTTATGCTTTTCCTCCACGGTTATATATAACAAATAATATATGACATGTTTATGAAGTTATATTTCCGCATGATTTCTTAGAAATTCTTCTCGCCCTTGTGTTATGTCGAAGTTTATACTTCCACCTTGTCCTTTATTTTTTCATATATATTTTATATATACTTACATGCGTTGACTTGGAATAAAAAACAGCTTGCCCGCAACCACTAGGGACACCACTTCTGCAAAGAATGCAATGGAACGCAGTTCGTTCGAATCGGAGGTCAGTGGAGGTCACAGTACAGGTGTCCTATAACCAGGTGTGGTTGCATTGACCGCCTTCGTGGTCGCACATAAGTTGCAGCAACTTCTCCTGGCAGCTTCGCTCCCTCACCTGCTCTTTGTTAACATGTGACCCCTCTCCCCTGCATTCCATCGGCTGCGTCTATCGACTTTCCTCCCTTGTGCACATGACTAAAGGTGCACCTGTTCACGTGTCTGTTAGTCACAAACTGCCTACCAGTTTTTGTGTTTTATGATACGCAAGTTTGTATTCACGGTCGTTTTCATTGACTTTGACATAACCGAAGGTACGTTTTGGTGGTATTCGTGGCGCCACTAAATGTACGCCTGCTGTGGTCATAGGCTGCGTACTTTTTTTGCTTTTGTTAATGGCACTGTGTTTACGCGCAAGTTTGTACTCCCGTTCTTGTTTTCTCTCTCTCACTCCTTTCTTTCTTTATGGAGAAAAACGTATAGATTGAGCTCTGTGTCCTTGCAATCGCACTCTCGATGAATGCCGGAAGTCCCTCACTACGGCGCGCCTCATAATCAGATCGTCGTTTGGCACGAATAAAACCCCATAATTTAATTCTAAATTATCCGCGCATCGTACACATAAACAGCCATCACGGGCACGCATGGAGACAAAGTCTACTGGCGTAACCAACAGTGGCACAGGAAGAAGGCGAGTTCAGAACGTTGGTTAGAAGAGGAATAATCTTAATAAAGGCCAAACTGGAGTGCGCCGACCACCTATCCACATATCCACAAAACCATTTTAGGACAGGTCGATAGATGATCGTTCACAAGAAGGTTTAAAGCAACGCACTGTGCACCATGTTTTGAAGAAACAGCACACTAGAAGTTACCTAACCGACGACACAACCTCTCTGATTACCTTAGGAAGGCAAGTAACCTTGACTCATGTGTAACGTGTATATGTTATCTCAGTTGCAACCTATGACACGATTAACATCGCGTCACCCTCTCGTCTCGCACCGTGAGCATTGTAAATAAAAGAGGTTTCTCTAAGCTGATGTCACTAGGCTGCTGTTGCTAGAAGTCGCGATAAGTGGGTGAGGTTGATAACGGAGGAACGAAGAATCGTTGAAGCAGGCAAGCGTTGCCTCGGCAACCATCTCATTATTACACAAAAAACTGCAGCATCTGGAAGCTACTGTACACTTACGCGCTTTGAAAGGAAATTTTGCATAGAAGGCCTCCGTTTTCTCTTTCTACCCCCAGTGGTTGATTGGTGGCTATGGTGTTGGGCTGCTAATCCCGAAGTAACGGGATCGAATCGCAACCACGGCGGCTTCATTGCAATGGAGGCGAAATGCGAAAACACCCGTGTACTTAGATTTCGGTGTACGTTAGTGAACCCCTGGTGGTCAAATTATTCCGGAGTTTCCCACTACAGCGTTCCTCACAATGAAATCGTGGTTTTGGCATGTAAAACCCCATAATTTAAATCCATTTTTGTTCTAATTCTGACTATTTTGAAATTGGCGCTTTTAAGATTTACTCCATTTGCGTATGGTCGTTTCCGAGTTTTTTATGTTAAGATTAACGGAGCTAGAGCGACACGAGGGCTCACAGGCGTCCTGTACGGTTTCTTTGAGGTGTTTTCCATATATCATCAGCAGGGCAGCGATAAATGTTTCGCAAAACTACTATGCATAAAGCAGATGACGATACACTGAGTGTTCCGGCAGTTCGTTCATTGCAGCTTACTGCTTACAGCCTTACAGTGTCCTATATAAAGACCGTGTATAAAAGCGCCTATATAAAGGAACACGGTCTTCCGTAAGGCTGTGTGTGACAAGCGCTAGCAATATTGTTGCGGCTAGTGAATCAAAATAGGCCTTACCTTATAGATGGTTGCTGAGAACACCGTTGGGGGTTCGATGATCATAAGTCCTTTCGAGGTAGGCAGCCCAGCTTTATATATACAAATTCTACCCCGGCATTTTCTGTTGAAAGACAATTATGAAATAATTTCTCTGTTTGACAGCTCAATTAATGAGGCCCAGTGAATACTGCTATTAGATGCGATAACTTAAAGTAGGACGAACGAACTCTACGCCATGAGACGGCTGTCCAACAACCTGTCATTGATTGGAAAAAGTGTGCTCCGTAGTTATATATGGATTTGTTGCCAAATCGGATACATTAGTTTTTTATGGCGTTAACTTTATTTTATAGAGGCAAGTACTTGCCCACCAATTATGCAAAGATTTGGCCAAAAAAAAAATCTGACGATATTTCTTGGCTGTTACATGGATTGGTCCACCTTGACTGATCAAATAGGGCACCACTGTAGGTTAAATGAGGCGTACAACTCCTGCGGGACCCGCCGTGGTTGCTCAGTGGTCATGGTGTTAGACTGCTGTGCACGAGGTCGCGGGATCGGACCCCGGCCACGGCGGCCGCATTTCGATGGGGGCGAAATGCGAAAACACCCGTGTACTTGGAATTAGGTGCACGTTAAAGAACCCCAGGTGGTCGAAATTTTCGGAGTCCTCCACTACGGCGTGCATAATCAGAAAGTGGTTTTGTCACGCAAAACACCATAATTCAATTTTTAATTTAACTCCTGCGGGGACGGTAGAGTATCCGTCTCCAGTGCAAGAGGACCGTGATTCAAATCCCGGTGCCGCGCAATTCTCCACCGGGAAATACAAAAAAAAAATCGTGTGTTGAGAAAATTGCACAAACAGGCCTGGAGTGCGGCCTGATCCCGGTGACCAGAACCGGTAACGCACTCTCTCACCAGAGCAGGATTGGCCACCCTGGTGCAGTACTTGGCCACAACCTCCTATATGAATACAACAATCAAACCCCGGCCCTCAGTCCCCAGCAGCCGCGAAGCAACTGACCACGGCGGCGGTCAGATCTGTAACGCTGCAGAGGGTGCTAAGAATACCTGGCTCCGGACAGGCCGCCATTGGAATCTCAACCTGGCAACGTTTAACGTTAGAACGCTATCTAGTGAGGCGAGTCTAGCAGTGTTATTGGAGGAATTAGAGGGTAGTAAATGGGATATAATAGGGCTCAGTGAGGTTAGGAGGACAAAAGAAGCATATACAGTGCTAAAAAGCGGGCATGTACTGTGTTACCGGGGCTTAGCGGAGAGACGAGAACTAGGAGTCGGATTCCTGATTAATAAGGAAATAGCTGGTAACATACAGGAATTCTATAGCATTAACGAGAGGGTGGCAGGTCTTGTTGTGAAACTTAATAAGAGGTACAAATTTAAGGTGGTACAAGTCTATGCCCCTACATGCAGTCATGATGACCAGGAAGTCGAAAGCTTTTATGAAGACGTGGAATCGGCGATGGGTAAAGTCAAAACAAAATACACTATACTGATGGGCGACTTCAATGCCAGGGTAGGCAAGAAGCAGGCTGGAGACAAGTCAGTGGGGGAATATGGCATAGGCTCTAGGAATAGCAGAGGTGAATTATTAGTAGAGTTTGCAGAACAGAATAATATGCGGATAATGAACACCTTTTTCCGCAAGCGGGTTAGTCGAAAGTGGACGTGGAGGAGCCCGAATGGTGAGACTAGAAATGAAATCGACTTCATACTCTGCGTGAACCCTGGCATCATACAAGATGTAGACGTACTCGGCAAGGTACGCTGCAGTGACCATAGGATGGTAAGAACTCGAATTAGCCTAGACTTGAGGAGGGTACGGAAGAAACTGGTACACAAGAAGCCAATCAATGAGTTAGCGGTAAGAGGGAAACTAGAGGAATTCCGGATCAAGCTACAGAACAGGTATTCGGCTTTAACTCAGGAAGAGGACCTTAGTGTTGAAGCAATGAACGACTATCTCATGGGAACCATTAAGGAGTGCGCAATAGAAGTCGGTGGTAACTCCGTTAGACAGGAAACCAGTAAGCTATCGCAGGAGACGAAAGATCTGATCAAGAAACGCCAATGTATGAAAGCCTCTAACCCTACAGCTAGAATAGAACTGGCAGAACTTTCTAAGTTAATCAACAAGCGTAAGACAGCGGACATCAGGAACTATAATATGGATAGAATTGAACAGGCTCTCAGGAACGGAGGAAACCTAAAAACAGTGAAGAAGAAACTAGGAATAGGCAAGAATCATATGTGTGCGTTAAGAGACAAAGCCGGCAATATCGTTACTAATATGGATGAGATAGTTCAAGTGGCTGAGGAGTTCTATAGAGATTTATACAGTACCAGTGGCACCCACGACGATAGTGGAAGAGAGAATAGCCTAGAGGAATTCGAAATCCCACAGGTAACGCCAGAAGAAGTAAAGAAAGCCTTAGGAGCTATGCAAAGGGGGAAGGCAGCTGGGGAGGATCAGGTAACAGCAGATTTGTTGAAGGATGGTGGTCAGATTGTTCTAGAGAAACTGGCAACCCTGTATACGCAATGCCTCATAACCTCGAGCGTACCGGAATCTTGGAAGAACGCTAACATAATCCTAATCCATAAGAAAGGGGACGCCAATGACTTGAAAAATTATAGACCGATCAGCTTACTGTCCGTTGCCTACAAAGTATTTACTTAGGTAATCGCAAATAGAATCAGGAACACCTTAGACTTCTGTCAACCAAAGGACCAGGCAGGATTCCGTAAAGGCTACTCAACAATAGACCATATTCACACTATCAATCAAGTGATAGAGAAATGTGCAGAATATAACCAACCGTTATATATAGCTTTCATTGATTACGAGAAAGCGTTTGATTCAGTCGAAACCTCAGTAGTCATGGAGGCATTACGGAATCAGGGTGTAGATGAGCCATATGTAAAGATACTGGAAGATATCTATAGCGGCTCCACAGCCACCGTAGTCCTCCACAAAGAAAGCAACAAAATCACTATAAAGAAAGGCGTCAGACAGGGAGATACGATATCTCCAATGCTATTCACAGCATGTTTACAGGAGGTATTCAGAGGCCTGGAGTGGGAAGAATTGGGGATAAAAGTTGATGGAGAATACCTTAGCAACTTGCGATTCGCTGATGATATTGCCTTGCTTAGTAACTCAGGAGACCAATTGCAATGCATGCTCACTGACCTGGAGAGGCAAAGCAGAAGGGTGGGTCTGAAAATAATCTGCAGAAAACTAAAGTAATGTTTAACAGGCTCGGAAGAGAACAGCAGTTTACGATAGGTAGCGAAGCACTGGAAGGGGTAAGGGACTACATCTACTTAGGGCAGGTAGTGACCACGGATCCGGATCATGAGGCTGAAATAACCAGAAGAATAAGAATGGGCTGGGGTGCGTTCGGCAGGCATTCTCAAATCATGAACAGCAGGTTGCCGTTATCCCTCAAGAGAAAAGTATACAATAACTGTGTCTTACCAGTACTCACATATGGGGCAGAAACCTGGAGACTTACGAAAAGGGTTCTGCTGAAATTGAGGACGACGCAACGAGCTATGGAAAGAAGAATGATGGGTGTGACATTAAGGGATAAGAAAAGAGCAGATTGGATGAGGCAACAAACGCGGGTAAACGACATCTTAGTTGAAATCAAGAAAAAGAAATGGGCATGGGCCGGACATGTAATGAGGAGGGAAGATAACCGATGGTCACTAAGGGTTACGGACTGGATTCCAAGGGAAGGGATGCGTAGCAGGGGGCGGCAGAAAGTTAGGTGGGCGGATGACATTAAGACGTTTGCAGGGACAACATGGCCACAATTAGTACATGACCGGGGTAGTTGGAGAAGTATGGGAGAGGCCTTTGCCCTGCAGTGGGCGTAACTAGGCTGATGATGATGATGATGACATGGACGAGTACCAAGACGCCGACATTACTGCTGTGCAGTCCTCATGGAAATTGCGCCTCAACTGAAGCGATGTTTATTCGAAATGTGTGAATGCATGTCTGTTTAAAGAGGCGGGCGTGACGCTTCTGTCTCCAAGCAGTCACAGCATTGCACTGTCATCGGCAACGCCACTTCACGAGAGGCTGATCACATAGTCTGACCTCACTTGGAACCGTTTTATAACGAAACAGATTCAGCATCACTATGCAACGGGTTTCACTCAATAAATTTACTATTTCCCATTGAGTAGCAACTACGTTACAAAGCTTTTTTTTTATTCCCTTAAAGCAGGACACTCGTAAATATAGTGTGCAGTGTGTTTTTTAAAGGAGTTCAGACACCAATTGTGGAGGCTAAATTGTCCGTATATGATACGGTTTGAATGCTTACAAGGAAAGCTTTCGCAAAGTATGAATTACAGCAGATGCTCAAAACCTAATTTGTTTCAATTCGAAACTCTGCAAATGAAACGTTTCTCGCTTCACCGGACTCGTCACAGTAGCCATCATGAAAACGTCATTCTTGAGAGCTAAATAGTTTTGCGTTTATATACGCTCATGCGATGACATTTTCACAGCGGTGGCAAGTGCGTTTGCTGAAACACGACGGGGGCACAACTGTGAAATCGAGCAGACGACGGGTGAGGTCGTTGCCCTCAGCGTTTCATGCGATTTGTGTGGACTCCGTGACGTCGGCTACTCCTGGTTTACGCCACTCAAAGGTTATCTACCTCGGCTGTCTGGAATCTTGAAACCTCGAAATGCGCGATGGAAATTGCGAGGTATCAAATTGCTTGGGACACGATCCCGCATATACCGGCTGTCATTGTTGGTTCTCTAGACGCTGTGTATTACCAAGGAGAATAAAATCATCCGAGAGTTTGGTGTCCGCGCGCCTTTAAGGTTTCAAAAATTGGTTAACTAGAAGTTATTTGTTTGCGCGCTATAATTTGTTCTTGGGTACATTTGACGTTCTACGAGACGTGCGTGCGCCTCAATTCACAATTGCTTCATGGAAGAGATTTCAGGTCCCGTGTGATTTTGTTTTTATTACATGGGCGGCTTGGTAAGATTAGTGCATACCAGAAGACCACTAAGAGCGCTCTATTCATTATATTTAACGCACCTAAACGGGTAGCCATAATTTGAAAATACGCTTTGTGGATAATGACATTTATTGCCTTCTATTTCGTTGTAAGAAAGCGAAGTGAGGTTTTCGTTACTCGAACAGCCACAAAAGGCAATGCAGATGCGTTTGAATGAGCGTGAAATAAAACTGGTTAATAGTCATAGCGGCGGAGAAGGCCTAAATTTCAGAATAACTCCAACAGATCCAGGAAGACTTAAACATTTTTTTTTTAACTTGTTCCGTCCATGACAGTTATTTACAGAAAATGATTTGTCTGATTATCGACTAGGCTGCCGCGGAGCACACAGAAGAGCTCACTATACTGACAACGTACCCAAAAAGTAACTGAACACTACAGACTCAACCGCAGAACGCCCTCACCCCCGCATTCAAAGCTCACGAAGACGCAGGAGACAACACTAAGATTGGTGCAAACCAATACGTTCCTGCACCCAAGGACGCTTAGTTCATCTCATGTTCCCTACTCAACATGACGAACTAGAAACCCTCCGGCACATTGTCACAGAATGCAAACAAAATACAGTCTTGCCTCCTCTACCCCTCACCCCCAAGAGCAGTGGGAAACGCTGTTGTCCAGCTCCCGCCTCTCGGACCAGATTATGTTGACTGAGCGGGCGGTCGCAGCCTAGACGGCGCATGGATTCTCATGAAGTGGGAGCCACTCCTGCAAATACTTCCATCCTTAGGCTCATTAAAGATGTTTTCTCTTTCTCTCTCTCTCCAATTTGACACGTAACACCCAAAATTAATATCGAGATTATTGCCTGCGAAAGTAATGTCGAGATTATATGCAAATGTCACGTAGCTGGACAGAACACAGGTAATGTTGTTTGCCGTCGCTTGGAGATACTCAGATGATTCTTTTTCATTCCGTCTAATTAGACAATTAGCCTTAATTAATCAGCTCTTGCGGGCGCATGCGGGCTTCTTGCGCGCTCGGAAAAGCACTTTTGTGTAGCGCGTAGCGAGCAACAGAAAGCTCCATCCGGAGTTTTTTATGTCTCTCTAGAATTTTTCTCATTAACACTTTTCATCTAATTATAACATTTGAGCTGTTGATTAATTAATTGGGACTAATTATGTAATTAGGCATAATTTCAAAAATTATCTGAGTATCTACAAGCAACGGCAAACAAAATAACTTTGGTTCTGTCCAGCGACGTGGCGTTCGCGTTTTTTTTTTTTTATTTTGGCTAAGGTTACGTGGGAAGCCCTGTATACAAAAATTCTGGGCATTACGCACTGTGCTGTGCCATGGCTTGTAATTCATTTTTTTGTTTATTTGTTTCTTTGTTCTTGTTTGTTTGTTTTCGCTACACCTTTTTGTGGATTTTCTCGTAGCTGTGTTCTGTAGCCCGACTTGCAGCTCCTTTTGTCTTAGCTGATATGTCGGTCTTGCACTAAGAAAATTGTTACATGCTTGATGTCTTTTTTTATATTAATTATTTTTATTCTGTTAGCGTACATTAGAAAGCACTCAAGTTCCTTTGGCAGTGCAGTTACTGCACCAGCAGGTGGTATGCAGCGTCCGCTGCACATCAGCATGTCAGCTTCCAGTTGCTCGTCATCGGTGGCGGTGTTGTTAAGGCGGGCATCTGTTCGCCTACACTGCTGGCGCGGCGTATGTGGATGTTTGCTTTTCTAGAAGAAATGTGAATCAGACCTTGTTATAAATAACCTCACTCAGACAATTTCCAGCCGCACTTGAGCGCATATTAACCAAACGCGACCCTTGAAACGGGCTCACGTAATTAAATGTCACTTTAATTTTAACTTAGCCCGGAGTATCAAGAGAGACCAAGGGTATGATGGATTGGGCCTTCGCAAAGCCTAGCTCCCCGAAAACCGGCCTTCATTATCCCGCCAGGAACACATCAGCGCCACCAGAGATGCTGTCACAGAGAGCGCTAATGCGTATTTGGCGTTAGTGATGAGCTCCTGCCAAACTTGAGTATTGAAACGAGCTTGTTTTCAAGTCAGCCTGGAAGGCGGCGAGGGGGGTTGTTCCTAATTGCCCGGCGACTCCGCAAGCCTATAGCAATCTCATAATCTTTCCACGTTTATTGGACGTTCAGGTCCCCTGCGATACCTAAGCATCAGCCAGTCACTATCGGTCACTTTGCGGCGCTCATTTTATTTACTCAATATTTCTCGGTAGCATCTCATCGTGGTTGTCGGGATTATATTGACGCAACGGCCATGGCAAAAGCAAAGGTCTTTGCGAACTTCGATTCACGGAGTTCTGACCACGTCACCCGATGTCGTCATGCAGGTCACTAGTGTTGCGTCTGTTACATGCACACTTAGGAACATAACTATGAGAGCCACCCAACGTCGTAGAACACGTAGATGTATGCTATAGCATTCGAGCCATTTTCTCAGAATGTGCTTGCAGCCCGCTATGATCTCGAGTCCCCTAAGGCGGTCAATCAGGACGCGAGACGGTCTCTTGAGCACATTCGTCGTTACGAGGATGCTGTCGTGTTGACCCTGCGACTGATGCCGGCGTAACTTTTTTTTACAAAGAGGAAACAGAAAATCACGCAGGCGCGACTTGTCCTTTTTTTTCTAGATTGTCGCAGGCACCACTCCTGCGACTTGAACCTTGAGTGCAGCACCAACCAATGACCGGTGCATATAGGTCGTATGCGGTAAGTGGGCGGAATCCGAACGAGCACATTGGGGTTTTTCAGTTTATCTCGACGCTCCTTGAGATGCGCGTCCTCTTGGGACGAGGAGCCTTCTCGTTGTCGCTGCGAGTTCACGGCCTTCCAAGAGTGCAGTTTGTGACGGCAGCGTAGGTCTGCGTGTAGATGAGGTCGCATACAGCAGCGTTGTTATCGTAGCTCATCTCAGCCAGCTTGTATTCCGGGTTGATGGACACCTGCGTAGTAGGAGAGTTGGGTTACTTACGAACTCTGCGCAGATTTCAGGACACCAACAACGTAGATTTTGGTAGATATTCAATTTTACATCAACACTTAAGAGAGCGATTTGACGTGCTCATGGATGCATAGGTAACCTCAAAGCACTAACCACAGACTGCAGCCGACGCCTCTAAACGTCTGTTTATGGTATTATTATTGCAAGTCCAATAGAAATGTATAGAGGATGATAAGAAAACCAAATATGGGAAACAAGTCTCCATTCAAGATAGACGCGTGCACGCACGCAAACTTACGCACGATTTCTTTTTGACAAGATTGTCCACCTATGTTTACACTAGTCGCTCCAATTTTTCCTAATACTTGTAGATACACGAGGTATTTTACACCGTCACATAATTAATAATATTTTTTTGCTATTCATAAAACTGCCGTCATTCCTTGTTGAACGCAAAGGCTCTCAGGAATACGTGGCGTAATCCTGTCTAATGGGGCACTTCTGTCCCTCTTTAGCTTAGCGCCGGCGAAAGTTTCCTTGCAAAACTAAAGTAACTTTTGTTTTCCGGGGCAGCCAATGACTAGAACTATAGTGTTTCATCACTTGTCTCAAGCCCTGCTGAACTTAAAACGGCTTCGGTTACCTATAGTTAAGTCCACTGCGCACCGCAGTCGTAATAAACAGCTGATACTTGCCGGCGATTTTATATCTACTTTCCTGAACACGCTTTCTCAAATGGCAGCACTGATGTCAGCTGCTGGATTACTGTGCGCCAAGAAAGGAGCCACGCCACGGCTCTTTTAATGTGATATCGTTAAGAGGAAGCTTTAGCTCGAGAGCCCCTATCTAAATACATGTAAAAGGAGAATCCGTTTTTCTCGGCAACCACTGCACCAAATTTGACGAGGTTTGCTGCATTTAAAAGAAAAGCTTACAATCCAGTGACTGTTGGTTTCGAATTTTCGAGTTAGGTCGTCAATGTTTTATTAAAAATCGGCAAAAATCAAAAATTTTCAAAAAATGACACTATTAAGTTTACAATTCTAACTCAACAACGAGAAAGGATAATACAATTATGTGAATTGCATCTAATAGTACATCTAAAGCGGACAAAATTGAGATGTTACACATGAATATTAAAAAAATTTGTACTATAGAAATACAGTTTTTGCAGAAACCTTGTAACCAACGTAACAAATTCTCGTAAGATGTAAAATGACATATCGAATTTGTCCGCTCTGAATGATCTATTGGATGCCGTTTACAGAACCGCGATAGCTGTTCTAGATGCAGAGCTACGAATTTGTAAACATTGTGCTTCTATTTTTTTCACACGGTCGAAAATTTGAAAGTTTTTTAACAAAATTCAGGCCCGAAATCGAAGTTCCGATTCCTAAAATTCTCAGTCACTAGAATTTAACTTTCTCTCTCAAATGCAACGATTTTCATTAAAATCGGTCCAGGGGTTATCTCAGAAAAATGGTTTTCCGTTTTACATGTGTTTGAATAGGCCGCGTCGGAGTTAGGCCCAAGCTAAAGCTTCCTCTTAAGAGGAAGCTTTAGCTCGAGTGCTCCTATCTAAATACACGTAAAAGGAGAATTCGTTTTTCTCGGTAACCACTGCACCAAATTTGACGAGGTTTGTTGCATTTAAAAGAAAAACTTAAAATCTAGTGACTGTTGGTTTCGAATTTTTGAGTTAGGTCGTCAATCTTTTATTAAATATTGGCGAAAATCAAAAATTTTCAAGAAACGAAACTATCAAGTTTACAACTCTGTAACTCAACCACTAAGAATGATAATACAATTCTGTGAATTGCATCTAAAAGTACATCCATAGCGGACAAAATTGATATGTTACACATGAATATAAAAAAAATTTAATCATAGGGAAATACAACTTTTGTAAAACCATTGTAACCAACGTAACAAATTCATGTAAGATGTAAGATGACATATTGAATTTGTCCGCTTTGAATGATCTAATGGATGCCGTTTACAGAACCGCGATATCAGTTCTTGATGCATTGCTATCAGTTTGTAAACTTCGTGCTTCTATTTTTTTCAAACGGTCAAATATTTGAAAATCGTTTTAAGAAAATTCAAGCCCTAAATCGAAATTCCGCTTCCAACAGTCACTAGAATTTAACTTCCTCTTTCAAATGCAACAAATTTCATCAAAATCGGTCCAGGGGTTATCTCATAAAAACGTTTTTGCGTTTTACATGTATTTGAATAGGCCGCGTCGGAGTTGGGCCCGAGCTAAAGCTTCCTCTTAAGGGCCCCGGGTCGCAGAAAATTCGGCGTCAGTGTCCGGCGTCGGATGTCGTTTCGGCAAAGCGAGTTTCGAATGGCCCATACCCCGGCCCTCCATGTGGCGCAAGCAAATTACTGAACTGACGTTCCCAAGCTAAAATACATAGAAAAATTTTTAAGTACGACTAACACGCAACCTACAGATATAATAGCGTCGGAATTTGATTTGAACATCCAAGAAAGCATAATGCTGTTACGTGAAAACTCAAACAAACCCGTTTTTTTTTTAACGAAATGATCGTTTTAAGCTCGCGCTTGCGCACCCTGAGAGTGTAGTGTCCGTGTGGCACGTCGGTCATGTCAACCCACTGGCAGTCGATGTTGTGCGCGTAGGTGTCGGTGCAGCCGACAGAGATTCCCTGGTCGCCGTAGTTTGCGCAGTTGTAGCGCTTATCCACTCCGGGCTGGCACACGTTGTCCTCAAGGCAGAAGCTTGCCTTATGGCCCTCGGCCACGCGCTGTCCGGCCGCGTCCAGCACGTCGTAGTGAGCGAACACTTCCATGGAGTGGTAATGCCTGCATGCACGAGAGGCTCAGGTTCAATGGTATATATATATATATATATATATATATATATATATATATATATATATATATATATATATATATATATATATATATATATATATATATACATATATATATATATATATATATATATGTATATATATTATTTGGGGTTTTACGTGCCAAAACCACTTTCTGATTATGAGGCACGCCGTAGTGGAGGACTCCGGAAATTTTGACCACCTGGGATTCTTTAACGTGCACCTAAATCTAAGCACACGGGTGTTTTCGCATTTCGCCCCCATCGAAATGCGGCCGCCGTGGCCGGGATTCGATCCCGCGACCTTGTGCTCAGCAGCCCAACACCATAGCCACTGAGCAACCACGGCGGGTATATATATATATATATATATATATATATATATATATATATATATATATATATATATATATATGATGATTTTCGCGCCTCAAAAAACACATTTGAACTGCAGCTAGAAATACTTCTATGCAAGTACAGAAAATTTCAAATTAATTTCATACAATTAGGTTCTGCTTGTAAAATTTGTGGGCTCATTAAGAAAAATTGAAACGGACGTGTCGATTGAAATACTGTCTTCATCTTAGATAGTTTCGCACTCTACAATCTCCGATTTGCTAGGTGAACCATCTCGCATCTTGTGACAGGCTATAATACGACCAGTATTTCAGTGATGACGAGTGCCATTGGTGCGCCTGAATGAGTCAGTATCTTTGAACATCCACCCTCGTTGGCAACAGTATGTCCAGAGTAGTGTTTCTTCACTAAAAAAATTAAACTATCGGGTTTTACGTGCCAAAACCACTTTCTGATTATGAGGCACGCCGTAGTGGAACACTCCGGAAATTTCGACCACCTGGGTATGTTTAACGTGCACCGAAATCTAAGTACACGGGTGTTTTCACATTTCGCCTCCATCGAAATGCGGCCGCCATGGCCAGGATTCGATTCCGCGACCCCGTGCTAAGCAGCCCAACACCATAGCCACTGAGCAACCACAGCGGGTTGTTTGTTCACTAAGAGATACGCCTACATTTGTTTAATTTCTTTTTTTCTTTCGTGTCTACACATAAAATGAGGATTTCCCTGGGTTAAGCGTCCCGTCTATCTGGGCTGCTTAGGCGAAATCGCCAAAGCAGGTTAAAAAAGCTCAATGGGCGCTTAATTAAGGCCACAGCCGTCCATTTGTTTCCCGTGCAAGGGAGAAATATTCATCATCACATCGTCATGACGGCGATAAAACGAATTTGTAGAACCTGGAACCATAGTTCTCGAACCTGAGAGGTCCCAGCTATTGAAAAAGTGAGCTTTAACTCTGAAGACTAAGCCTAGAGCTGGAGCAGGCTACTGAAGTGTGGGGTTCCTACGTTTGTACCACCTTTTTGGTAGTTGCTGCTTTTAGACCCCTGCATGTGTTGGCCAGTTTTATTTTAATGGCGAAATGGAAATCTAGCGGTTAAAACGTCGAATTCACAAAATAAGATGAGATGAGTCATGGAACAATCCTGGGAACAGGCCAGATAGTTTCAGCCTCGTAAAATCGTCTTCTTGTTTCTTGTACGTTGTGTTAACCGCTAAATTTCGCCATTCATTCATGCACCAAGTGAGAGAGCTTTTGACCCATGGTAGATTAATTTTACGTTTTTGTGAACACGTTTGACTTTTTAGTACTTTCCATCGGATTCCGCTGTAATTGTATTGTCTGTTTTCTGATTCAATTATTTGATTTTGACAATAAACAATATTTCATGACTGGCATGACGCTGGAGCTGAAGACAAACTAACATGCCTGGCTTGGGTCCTAGCGCTATGGTAACACTGATAACAGCCATAAATGCCGAAAATGTAACTAGCACTTCGCGCCAGGCCAATGGTACTCTGTACTTTGAGCACAATGAAGCACCAAAGAACACGGTTCAAATTGGAGCTAATATACTACACATACGACGGTAATAATAACGACTTGACAACTCAATAAAGACTGTGCACTCCCATAAATTAAAGAAGAAGAGAAAGAAACGTCGATTTTCAATGAACGTTGACTTCAGTTATTAAAAACGCCAGCGCTTAAAGCAGGAAGGGTGCCCCGGACACCTGCCGTGGCTTGCGACACAGAGCATGAAGCAGGCCTAAACGGAAGAAGAATAAAACAAGAATACAGTACAGCCGTGGTTTACGCAGCCAGCTCCCTCTTTGCCTAAGCTAAAATGAACTGCCGCCATCATCTCGCCGTGGTATGCGGCACTGCTCGCTACCTCTGATGTGTGCAGGTTGAAAATTGCGCAAGTCTCTGCGATCTCTCACAGCGAACAGCTGTTACGGCCTCGGAAATGGGCCGGTCGTGTTCGTGCGCCACGCTTTGGTTCGGCCTGGTGAGGCGCAACGTAAGCGAGAGTTCCGAGCGGTTGTGTACCTGGGATCTAATCAGCGGTCATGTGGGTTCGAAGCCGACGCCTTCCGCTGCGGTAGCTTAGTGGCTGTGGTTATTTTCTGCTCAGCTCGAGGTCGCGGGTTCGATCCCGGCCATGACGGACACATTTCGGCGGAGGGATATGCAAAAGCACTCATGTATACTACATTTAGGCGCACGTAAAAGAACCACATCTGGTCAAAATTAACTCGAAGTGTCCCATTACGACGTGTCTCACTAGCATATCTTGGTTTTGGCTCGTAAAATCCCAAGAATTTAATGAATACATCAAGCCTATTGCTTACCCACTACGGATATATGGTCGCTTTGCGCAATTGTGCAGAGAGTATCTTATTGGGCGCTGATGAGAGGCGCCAATATTTATTTATTTTCTTGGGGGGGGGGGGGGGAGGGCTAATCTGGTATGCCACGTCGCAGGCACTGCAGGTACAGCAACGCGACGCCGCGGGGCGAGACGGGTTGTCGTCGGCGAGGGAGTCACGTGACCCATTTCCTCAGTCTCTCGTCTTGCAGGACGTCGGTGCAAGCGGCGTTGGCACCACAAGCTGCTGCCGCTGGCTGACTCGGGCAGCACGTACCGCTATGATGCATTACTCGCAGGGCAAATTCAAAAGACCGCTAACCGGCGTTCAGTTGGACATTAATTATTTCGCATTCACAACTCATAAGAAGTGCGTAGGTGTCCTTGGATTTTTGTACTCATTTATTCATTAATTTTCGTGTTCGTCTGAAGTGCTTCTGCGTATCATGGAACTAAATCTTAAGAAAGCACAAGGCCGGTGATGCGACAGATTGGTGAGCTGTGTAATGACAAAAAGCCGAGATGGTACCAATTCTTGTACTACAATCTGTTAAGACCAATATATATATATATATATATATATATATATATATATATATATATATATATATATTTGAAGTGCTTAAATTAACTATTAAAGCAAAAAAACGTTTGTGAAGCTACCGCTCTTTTCGTGGCAGCAGTTATAATTTTTCAAACTTGTTTCTTTCTCTAACGAAATTGAAACCTAACATAACGTGCATATCGTCAGAATAATTACGCGTAAGTGGGAGAATAAATACCACCCGTGCACGAACTAATTTTTGATTTTTGTGTACGGGGGGCACGTGTACAGGGCACATGTGTGGAGGCTCAGCGCCACTTTGCGTATGTTGGCAGTGATAATATAACAACCGTATCCTTCACTCTGATAATGCACTGTTCTTAATCCATTAAGCTAGCCGCAGCTTCAATAGACACATAAACAGAAGAAGATACTGTTCATTTGTAGGCTTTTCTTGTGCAAGAACAGGCGCAATAATTGTCACATTCTACAATAGGTTAGAGGCAAAATAGGCCAGGAAATTGTAATGGCAACACGAAAGGGTAATTGCAAGTGCGGACGCTCTCTTTGCATCCAGGAAACAGCTAGCTATTATTATAAAAGTATTTTGGCTGGGCGGGTTGTCAAGGAATACTTTTCGTGCTGTTTCGTTTACCGCTTACAGGCTAAAGTTGCACAACCTGGTAGGAACGTCGTGGCAGTGATGTCGCTCCTGCCGTCGCAGCCGCGAGAGACAGATTGAGAAAGGGAAAGTTGGTCGTCGGATCGCGATTCTCTCACCCAACAGCCTCATCGCCGAACGAATGCTGCGACGACGTTTAAGAAAGGCGATCTTCTAACTTCACCTGCATTCACGACCACCTTTACAGTGTCCTTTTGATGGGATCTGATACACCCTCTAAGCGTTTCAACAAAATCCTTCAGCGCCACTCTTGGGCAGCCTCGCTGCATCCGTGACCACTTTGGGTCTTGACTGTTTTCGGCGCTGCATGTCGTGGTTCCTTTCGTTATTCCTGCGCATCGCTTGACGTCGGTGGCTGACCTTTCATCGAGACGTTGCAGCAGTGAAAACGGACTTGGCACTGACGACAAGTACTGAAGACAAATTAGAGGCCAAGCACTGGTGGCCGGGATCAGTGTTTTGATCCTGAAAACGTGTAACACTTCTGCTGACAGAACAGAGTCGGCAAACTTGAACCGTTTGTGTATTACCATAGAACAAATTACATTCTAGGGTTTTGCGTGCCAAAAGCACGATCTCACCATGACTGCGCCAGAGTGGGGAACTCCGGATTATTAATGACCACCTAGGGTTCTTTAATTTGCACCTTAATCTAAGCACAAGAGCGTTGTTTGGATTTCGCCGCCCACAGGGATGCGGCTGCCGTATAGCGGAGATCGAGCCCGCGACCTTAGCAGCGAGATGCGATAGCCAGTAAGCTACATCGGTGCTTGTGCGTGGCCACGAGCATTGATTGTGCGGCAGAGTAAATACGGAACGCTATGTAAGAATCGTGCAGCTAACCAAAATATCTACTATGGAGGAGTAGATATTTTGGGCTACCCACTTGGGTAGCCCAAACATAAGAACATTGAGTATGCTCGTACGTAAATGAAAAAAAAATAAAGTTGACAAAATAGAGGCCCAGGCCAATGTCAAAAGGGAATAAAGGTGAAGCGCCAGAACACGCATCGATACGCACTTCTTCCTGCTTTTGTTTTTTATCCTGCTCGCCAGTCTATATCACGACGTCAACGGTGCGTGCCACGCGCTCAGCATGCGTCTGCGTCAGTGAGACTGCCCAAAGACGACGGGGCACAGAGTGTAGGTGAAGGGCCGCTCACATGTGGCAGGAGTGCCAGACCCAGGCGTGTTTCGGCAGGAACGGCATGAACTCGGCGTTGCCCACGTTCGCCACGCGCGCCGTGAAGCGAAGCAGGCGCCGAGTCTCGTACAGCCAACCTGCATCGGGACGGTGCTTTGGAGACACGACCATGTGGGATAACAACGCTCGGATGGAGCGTTGCTACTTGCTCTATTTATTTGTTTATTTATTGGGTACCTGCTTCGCCACTCACGCATTGCAGCAGGGAGGGTGCAACTCATATAAACAAACACTCAAAATTACATTCATAAAGTATGGAACAAATCGTCATTTCAACAAATACAGACAGTGTCAGGCGGTAGAGTATTCCAATTTTTTTATGGTACGAACAAAGAAAGAGTAGCGGAAAGCGTCACTTTTAAAAGGAATCTCACGTATTTTTAATTTGTGATCTCTCCTTTAAGAAACATATGTGGGCGGCTGAAAATACAATTCCCTAGCTATTTCCGTTTTAGAGTAGTTATGAAGAAATTTTAATCTTACATTTCGACGACGGTGTTGAAGAAGTTGCCAGTTTAACGATTTTTTGCTTTCTATCATGCTAAGCATTCTGTCATAATTGCCAAGGGCAAACCAAACTGCCCTGTTCTGCACTTTTTCTAGCAAGCGCACGCATACTCCAGTGTCCTGCGGACATCTGTGAAATAGAGTTGCTCCCTAAGTTTCTGTGGCAAACTACTAAAGTTACGTTTCAAGAAACCTAATGCTCCTACAGCCTTGTTCCTAACATGAGAAACATGTCTGTTCAACCTTAGATGAGCAGAAAAATATAACCTAAATATTTATATTCTGTAACTTGTTCAAGAGTAGCATTATTTATTGCGTAATTATTGCTGTCGTATGAGCGCTTCCTGGTAAAGGTGACGTGAACACTCTTTTTCACATTCAGCGACATTTTCCAGTTTTCACACCATGTGGCAATCAAATCCAAATCATGTTGTAGTGCTTGTTGGTCAGATTCGCTGTTGATGACCCTATATACTATACAGTCATCTGCAAATATTCTATAGGATAATGTAATGCCCAAAGTGATGTCATTAATGAACAACAGAAATAAAAGTGGACCTAAAACTGATCCCTGGGGTACACCAGATGCCACAGGAACATATTCAGAGGAACATCTGTCTTGAGCGAAGATACTCAGCAATCCAGGCGATAACTTTGTCATCCAATTTCTAACGTCGAGGTTTAGCGATCAGTAGACTATCCGTAACGACGTCAAAAGCTTTTTTTGAAATCCAGAAATATGCAGTCAACAGTTTGTTTCTTGTCGACTGCTGAGACTAGCTCATGAATGAATGCAACCAATTGTGCCGTACACGAAAAACCCTGCCGAAACCCATGCTGACTAGGATGAAGAAGGTTATTGTTATCGAGATGGAGACATGATGCAGCTATAAATCACATCTTCCATAACCTTACATACAATGCTAGTTAAGGATACCGGTCTGTAATTCTCAACTCTGTCTCTGTGTCCACTCTTATGAATTGGCACCACTCACGCTAGTTTCCAATCACCATGGAACAATGCCGTTATTTAAGGAATATTGAAGTAAGCGACACAAGTACAAACATAAAATGCCCGAGCAATCTATAGGAATGATCAGGGATATCATCCGGATCACATGCTTTTGCTGTTTTCAAACACTGTAATAATCGATCGATGCCCGTCACACTAAACACAACCTCAGACATTTCGTCGGCTTCGACAGGAAAATCAACACTAGTAACCCGACTAATGTTTGAATAAGTCGACTGAAATACTGATGAAAAGTATTTAACAAAAATTTCGACCTTACTTAAGTCATCATTAACAATTCTGTCGGACCAATGCAAGGGTGGAACTGAAGTGTCATGCTTACCGTTTCTCTTAACATGTTGCCAAAATTCCTTAGGATCGTCCACTAATCTCTGCCCCAAGTTCGCAAAGTACGTGCGTTTAGCAGATCCAGCGAGCTATCTAAAGCTACGTTTTAACTCAATTAACTGTATGTGACGACTGTCAGTTTCCTTAGTTTTAATCTGCCGATAGATTCTTCTAATCCTTCGTAATAAGGAACGGAGTCGATAGTGAAACGTTTGTTTATCTTTTGCATGTTTGCAAGACAGAGTTCGAAGGGGAACAAAATCATCTCGCAGTTCGGAAAGGTTACTTGTAAGTACCCCGCATAACTCTCCCGCGTTTAATTCATCGGCTAATGTGTCAAAAGTAGGAAAATCATATTCAAGCGCTAATTTTTGTGCAGCGCAGTTAGCCATATTAGATTCATACACAGTTCTAGGAGGTAAACACACATTTCAAAAGATAGTGTCGGCTGCAATAACATTATTCAGAAAACATTATTGAGTGAGAAAGCACATGATGAGGAGAGAGAGTGACAGTAATGTCATGTGCTAGGTTAGTCTTGAAAGCCACTTTTAAAGCTGTGTTATGCAAATAAGAGTGGTGTCTGATAGGTGATAACCGGCGCTGTAAAAAAAAATGTTTACACCCTCTGGGGCGTATCTTTCCCCCCTAATGACAATCGTCATCTGTCTTGCTTGCGTTTCCTGTCTTGAAAACTGTCCGCTGGCTACTTTCCTGTCGAGAATGCCACGTCCCGCTGAAAATGCGAATGCTGTTCGTGATCTGGAAGTACCGGGAACGCGGCGTTCAAGAAAGCAAACGCGAGAAAAGTAGATGACGTTAATTATTTGGGGACGAGATACGGCCCCAAAACGTGTAAACTGCATCTGCAGTACGGCTTCATTGTAGCCACTGGCACCCGCTTTGGCTTGCAGTAGCGATTAGTTGCGTCGTTCATGGTCATTATCATCATCACCGTAATTATCGCCACTCTATTTGTGTCCACTGCAAGACGAAGACTTCTCCCAGCGATCTCCACCTACTCCTGTCTTGGGCCAGGAAACCCCATTTCATGCCAGAAACGCTTCTAATTTCATCACTCCATGCAGGTCTCTGCTGTCCTCAACTGCTCTTGCCTTCTCTTGGCACCCATTCTGTAACTCTAATAGACCACTGGCCCTATTCATATTATGGCCTACCCAGCTCCATTTCTTCCTCCTAATTTCAACTAGAATATCGGGTGCCCTTAATGGCTCTCTAATCCATACCGCTGTCTTCTTGTATCGTGACGTTCCGTCTGAAGTTTTTCGTTGCGCCACTAGTTGCGCCTAACTTCTTCTCAAGTGTCTTTGCTAACCTCCAAGTTTCTGCCTCATATGCAAGAACCGGTAGAATGCGACGGCTGGGACTGAGAATTTGTGATTGGCAGCCAGCCTCTAGAATATGTGCAAGACTACAATTATCTTGGCCACTTACTCACAGGGGTTTCTAATCAGGAGAAGGAAATTTACAGAAGAATAATATGGATGGGTGAACGTGTAGCAGGCACTACAAAAAATGACCGGCAGTTTAACGCTATCCTAGAAAATAAAAAATGTGCAATCATTGTGGTTGCATTACAAGACCGCTTTAAGGCTGAACCGTGAGTGCTCTGAAACGATCAGTCTAATATGCTATAAGCATGCTCGTAACAGATCAACTTGTGAGGTAAGTTTACCTTAACGGCTGCACATTCTTTTTCGAACACAATAGCCGCAAACATTTATTAATTTTCGTCAGCTGGCCACAGTAAACAGGAGAGGTGGCCCAGAGAAAAAGAGCTTGGGGAAGATGACAACCAAGCACTGAGTAGGAGTAGAACTTGATGAAGAGAAAAGAGGAGAGGTCGACCTGGAGAGCCTGTCTCTAGCCTGCTACTCCTCACTGGGGTAAGGGTGAGTGGGAGATACAGGGAAATGTAGGTGGAAGGTGATCATGATCAGCCTGCAATTTGATAAAGCAATGACACATAGATAACGGTTGTATTTCGTGAAGTGCATTTTAACGCTTTCGACGTGTCCTTCCAATACTGGTTCACGCTACATACGTGATCGAGCGTCGCCAGAGTTGAATATTTTTTTTTAAGTCATAGCTTTCTTTGGCTATTCTGCCTATTTTGCGATCTGTATGATTCTGGTGCTTTATGACCAACCTCGGTATAACTAACATGCCACGGAGGCATGCTTTCAAAGGCGGCATAAAACACCTTTTCAAGTTGCCCTAGTGCAAGCCAGCACTTACAAACCTTTGGTGCGTTAGGTGCGTCGCGTAGCTACAATCACTTGTAAAGAAAGCGAGTCACCAGTGGTACACATCGAATACGAGGTCTTCGGGGCGCATTAGTGTACCATGTGGTTTGTTCTTCCATGTGTTTCCATGTTTGTTATTTGGGAGGGAAGAGAGACTCCCTCTGAAGATCTTGTCTTTCTTTGTTCGATGTTAACCGCTACCGCGTCCCTTTGCCTTAACCTACGCCATGAACCCTGCTTTAGTAGCAGCTTACTCTTACATAGAGCCCTTAGTCTAACCTACACATTACTTTCTTCCTTCTTAGACCGCACTACCTTCGGTATTGGCCCGTGTTTTTAGACTGCACAATATCCGCGATCGGCCCAAATTTTTGCTTGAGTAAAGACACACGTGAAAAAAATGTTCCAAAAGCCAGGGGAACTCATACTTCAACGTGTTGTTTTCACTGGCTTTACTCAACAATAAAATATAACAAAAACATAGGCGTTTCGCTACCTATGCGGGTGGCATCGTCTGTACGCAAATGACAACAAATGAGAAAATATATCCTATTGATGTATGATACTGCCGTAAACATTTGGCAGGGGACCACAGTTAGAATTGCATGCAGATTGATTGCGACGGATAAACCATGATTCCACAAATTTTCTTGGGCCCCATTGGTGTTCCCGCATAGGTAGCGAAACGTCTATGTTTTCGTTATATATTACTGCTCAGTAAAGCCAGTGATAACAACACGTTGAAGTAAAGACACACTTACGGTTCCGATTTTACACGAGGACAGTCTTATCCAGCGCACCTCGGTTTCATGTCACACTTTTTCTCTAATTACCCATTAGTACTCCTTCGTACATAGCTCGATAACTTTCTCTTTCGTTTTGGTTCCAAGCTTCATTTCGACGTCTTTCTTTTTGTCCTACGTGCACTAGAAAGCCTTAATTCGTCCAATTTACAAGAGGAAAGCCATGAGATACCCAGATCCCTGGAACCTCAAATCGATATGAAGTCGCCAAAAAAGTCCTCATCTTTCAAAGTGAGTGCGCGCATATTCTGAGCCAAGCGCGCCGCGTCCTGTGTTTGAACACCCGTTTGAATACGGAATAAAATTTCCACTTTCTCTGCAATCTACACCATGGCGCCTCAATGACGCGTTCGTCATTGCAACCAGAAGCGCGTCTGCTATTTAATGTGTCAGCAGTCGCTTAAAAATATCAACCTGAGCATGGTTCTGCAGGTAATTATTTTGTATACGTGCGGAGTAAGCTCTTCGACCATTCTATCTCTCGTACATGCTCAAGTCGCTAATTTAGCCTGCTTCACCCATATAACAGTCGAACTTGAACGACGGCATGCCCCGCAGTACTGCGAAACTTTCAGTCGTAACGACTTCTGCCTGCAAAGTGTCGTCAGCTTTCCTGGAACACTTGCGCGGATGTGAAAATAGCTCGACCACCTGACGTAGACCTCTCTGGTTAGCAAAGTTAACGCATATAAGAGAGTGTATACAAGAGCCTCCCGCTCTGCGTTATTAGATCGTAGTTGTTTGCGGGATGGTCGGATTATGTGCCCTTGAAATGCTAAGCGACGGCTGTCGTATGTGTCAGGGATGAGTCCGGCATTGTCGCCGTTTTTAACTCCCCCTAAGTGTGTAAACTTGCGTTTGTAAATAAATTTCCGTTTCAATAAAGCCTTGTCCGATTCAAAGTGGTGAATTTGAACTGCCATAGCACGTACATAGGGAGTGTTCTTTCTTTTTTTTTTCAGATAGTAGAGAGCTTTTAAAAATCGCCTCTGGCAGGTAGAGTTATTGTAGTGCTTTAGCTGGATTACTCCAAGTGACGGACATTACTCGCCCGAGAAATCAAAACGCATTGTCGACATATTAAGAAGCATCAACTAATTAACATTTTACTTAATTGTTTTACGGCCGATATTGAAGTTTACGAATGGATAGCCGGTAAGTTTTCAAGGAATGGCCACATGAAACGACATCTAAGGATGGCACCATTACATGCGCAGTGAAACGTAATCTAAATTTCCACGATTGTTCAATTTACATTTTTTCCAACCGCCGTTTTATGCATTGTAGCAGAAAAGTAACTGGAACGCCCGTGTATCACATTGGGAATGAATATCTCGAACCTGGTGTCGTCGAAAAGATTTGTTACAAGTGGATACGTCTTGTGAGCTCACAGACTATAATTCGTAAATCGCAATATGTACCATAAAGTAATTAAATAAACAGTTAATGAGTGAATTTTTGTATTAGTCGATTAGGTAGTTCGATTCTTTGTACAATACGGCTTTGTACAATACGGCTCAATGACTAGAATGAAGTCATCTGTCAAAGCTGATTTTTTAAATAAATATTTTGCATAGTCTAAGAAAAAAACACCCGGTAGATACGCTTAAGGCAGTTCAAATGAAGACGGCAGATCACGTGATCAACTGTAGCATTACATCATACCCGCGCCTCCATGTTGCTACGAGATATCGGCTAAGGCAGCATGAACGTGTCTGCACAATACGCCGACTTCCTTATTATTTATTTATTTACCCAGCATTCTTTAGCGGCCTATGTTTCCATCAAGTCTCCTGTTTTCTAGGATTCACAATGTCCCGGTCAGTTTCAGTGTCTTCTCCTCAATTATGTTTCCATATTACCTGCAACTAAGCTTTTTCTTCAGAGCTGTATGCAACTGTGGTAATATTTAAGTGCAGCGTTGATGTAGACAAAGGTTGTGACTTTTAAAGGCCCTGCTTTTGGCGCGAACGAGGCAAACACCATTTTTTTTTCATTTACGCGTTTGCAGTTCCTTTTGGGGGCATCGCTCAAACACTTCGCTTATCTTATTTAGGAGGATACTCCAGAACAACCATTGTTAAATGAACAAGTCAATTAGTAGTTTTGCGAAAGAGATGCGACGCGTTTTTTTTCTTCGAAATGGGACAACGAAATGCGTTTCGATTCAACCACGGTTGTGCCAAGTCACAGCGGGACCAGGTGACTGCGAAAGCTATCATCGTGCTCAGCCAAACTCCTCGACACACCGAGTGACGTCGACGGCTGGTGTCTCACCGGGGTCTGCCTTGAGCGCATAGGCGGAAGTGGAGACGCAGTGCTCCTCCATTGCGCACTGCAGGTACAGCAGCTGCCGGTCCTCCAGGTACGCCGATCGCTCCACCTCGCGTTCGTCAATCACCAGGTCGGCTTGGTCTGCACCAACAAATTGTTTCCCGTTCACGTACGAACCCGCTCAAAACACTCGAGCGAGTAGGTTCGCCGCTTGGTTCTGAAGTTCGCGACGTAAAGCAGCTGCACCGGTAGTTCGAAACGCAACCATTGGTTACTCGAAAGCTCGCAACTGGATTCGTTGTGCTCGGTCTTTTCTTTACCCGCCGTGAGGCCAACTCCTCCATCTTTATCTTCACTCCCTCATTCCCCTCCCACGCGATATGAAGAACGACAACGGTCACCCCCTTGACCGTCATTGACAATCCAACTGAAGTTTATGGAGCAACGTGCATGTTGTGAGCCGGAAATGCGAACCGCAAAGCCATTCCGCGAAATGAGCGCTCCCAAAAATTGTGAGGCGTTTTATGCGCCATGCCAAGTCTGAAAGTGGTAACGTCTGTGCATGCATTTCGCAGGAAACAGCAGGTGGTACGGCATCAGAAATCACAAAGAAGTTCCTGCTAGAGTAGATAGCGACATTATTTGATGGGCATGCAAGTATACAAGGCAGCGGTGTCTGCCGGGAGGAGCCTCCTGCTGTCGCAGTAATGGAGTTCCGGGCAGTAGCAATTGCTCAAGCCTGATCTTTCATTTTTCTTCATTGACAAATTAACTGATATTAGCCACTCTGATTTTTTGAAGGCTTAGTCAGCGCCACCTGTGTTTGCGTGAGCGTACTATTTGCTGTTTCCTCCAACATTTATGCGCACGCGACGTCATTCTGTGAGACTTGCGCCGTGCAGGTACCGCACTTTCCGCGAATTATCAAACAGGCAATGTAAGGTCGTACGTTCTTCTTGCAATTCCTTCCAAATTACTATATATATACACGCAGAAACACGCGGGAAAACACGAGAAAACATGCGAAGGCGGGAGATGTAAATTCAATACGATGAGCGAAGCGAGAACAAGGTAATCCTTCTTTTACCTTGTTCTCGCTTCGCTCATCGTATTGAATTTCCATCTCCCGCCTTCGCATGTTTTCCCGCATTATATATATATATATATATATATATATATATATATATATATAAGAGACGTAGATGTGACACCGTGCTATACAAGGTTCATGCTGGTTATGAAACTTGTTCAACTGTTCAACCCTTTACAACATGTCCATGCTGCTGCCCAGCGAGAAATCAGATTGATCGATTTCATATAAGCATTCGTTTGCCGAATCGTGTTTTTTTTTTTCGATGAAATTGCGTGGAATGAGCATACTCTCTATGTTTCGCAGAAACAACGACCAGACTATGTATATATGGCAGTGAGCGTTAGTCATCGGCATCCCACTGCGCCTTCAGTCTGTCAGTGACCACGCCGGTATTATTTATCAGGTTTTTCCTTGTCCTTTCTTTTTCCACATCGATAGAGGAAGATGCGTCTATGTATGTATTTTCTGACTTTTTGTTATTCTTCCAATTGTGGCAGTGTAATGCATAATGATATGTACACGATATATAATGCGTAATTGAATCTCAAACTCAATAAAAATGGTAGGCGACCCTAATCTTTGACTTAGGTGACTCTTAGTGACACTCGCATCTCGGCGTTGGTGTTCTTTTGGTTAACATTAGGCGAACGCAAGGCACGAACCGAACTTGGAGGCAACTGTTTTCTCTTAATTAGCCGGTTAAATATCATGGAACTTTCTTGTGGGTGAGGTCATCAGTGAAATCATTACTTCTCCTTTGAACTTCCGCGTTTCCAGCAATTTCGCCAAAGTCGTGTTCACGTGGTGGGTCTCTAAATTCTACGATTCTGTGCTTTGGTGTGCCGTAATCAGTGATTTCTATTTAATTGTAATTATTTCAGACACTTCAGTAACTTAATTTGTAAGTAAACTTATCCTCTCATACTATATATAATGAAACCCATTAAGTTAGTACAATACTATTGTTTTTTTTTCGATTTATTTGGAACTTAGTCCGCGGCCGTCTCAGAAAGTGAACCAGAAGTACTGCGCATGGAACAGGAGTGTCACTCGATGCTTGCGCCAGTAAAAAAGTCCACTCAACAGCTTGTAGTCAGCTTTGTCCTTGCTTCTCTTGTTAGTCACTGATCTGTAGGCATAGCGCCTACGCGAGTAAGAAAGGGGGGGGGGGTAGGGCAGTGCGACCTAAACGCTTGGCACTTGGCACTTGGCACTTTAGTGCCACCTAAAGTGCCAAGGACGCACCTTGCCTAAAAAACGGAACATGAACGTCCGTTGACGTTATTCAAAGACGACCTCTCCTATGTTGCGAAGGAAAATCTGCTTTAGATACGGGCAGAGTACAAGCGCTTCTCCGTCTGCTCAAACCTCATTTCCCATCTCTGAAGGGAAGCGCTCCAACACGGTGTTTCATTGGTGAAAATTGGCACGCGCTACGCCATACGCCTACCCCGCACGCAGACGACGCCAGCCATGTTGTCGCCTACTCCCGGACACGTGACGGCGCCTACGCCCAGCTGATCGTGTAGGCAGTCGGCGAGGTTCTTCTCCAGACCCGTGCACATCACACCGCTGAGCATCATGGTCTGGTTCCCACCACCAAAGTGGTCTCCCTGCGAAAATTTTATTTGTTTATTTATTTGCGCGCATCAATGACGCTTTGTCTGAGCACCCTGCGCGTATCGCTCCACTGGTTGCTTCTAGGAGAGAAAAGTATTGAATCTGTCCACGAAACGGTTTTCACGATTCAAGCTTCCTTGAGAGGAAGCTTCAGCTTTGGTGCTCCTATCTAAAAAGATGTCAAAGGAGAATTCATTTTTATCGGCAATCACTGCACTAACTTGGGCGAGGTCTGGTGCAGCTAAAAGAAAAACTTAAAATCTAGTGACTGTTGGTTTCGAATTCTTCTTTATTTAGGTCCTCAATTTTTTTATTAAACATTCTCGAAAATCGAACATTTTCAGAAAACGAAACAAACAAGTTTACAACTCTGTAACTCAGCAATAAAAAATGATATCACAATCCTGTGAATTGCATATAAGAGCCCACCTTAAGCGGACAAAATTGATATGTTACACATGAATCTCAAGTAATACGGAAATACAGCTTTTGCAGAATCCTTGTACGCAATGCCACAAATTCACGTAAGATACAAAATGACAAATTGAATTTGTCCGCTTTCAATGATCTGATAGGTGCCGTTTACAGAACCGCGATATCTGTTCTTGGTGCGGAGGTATTACGTTGTAAACTTCGGTCTTCTATATATTTTTTTTCAAACTTGCGAATTTTTGAAAATCCTTTTAACAAAATTCAGGCCCTAAATCGAAATTCCGCTTCCAACAGTCACTAGAATTTATCTTTCTCTCTCTAATGCAAGAAACTTTACTAAATTTGGTCCAGGAGCTATCTAAGAAAAACGTTTTTGTGTTTTACATCTATTTGAATAGACAGCGTCGAAGTTAGGCCCGAGCTAAAGCTCGGGTGCCCCTATCTAAATACATGTAAAAGAGTAATTCGTTTTTCCGGCAACCATGGCACCAAATTTGACATGGTTCGTTGCATTTAAAAGAAAACTTAAAATCCAGTGACTATCGGTTTCGAATTTCAGAGTTAGGTCGTTAATCTTCTATTAAAAATTGGCGAAAATGAAAAATTTTCAGAAAACGGAACTATCAAGTTTACAGCTCTGTAACTCCGCAAGGAAAAATTACATGATAATTCTGTGAATTGCTTCTGATAGTACATCTAAAGCGGACAAAATTGATATGTTACGCATGAATCTAAAAAAAATCAGTAATACGGAAAGGCAGCTCTCGCAGAACCCTTGCACACAACGGAACAAATTCACGTAAGATATAAATTGACATATCAAATTTTGCACGCTTTCAGCGACCTAATGAATGCTGATTACAGAAGCGCGATATGTGTTTTTGATGAAGAGCTATTAGTTTATAAACTTCGTGCGTCTGCTTTTATTTTCGAGCTTGCGAATTATTTAAAATTATTTTTAAAAAATTTGGTACCTAAATCGCAATTCCGCTTCCAACAGTCAATAAAATTTAACTTTCTCTCTCAAACGCAACAAATTTAATTAAAATTGCACCTTTGGTTATCTGAGAAAAGTGTTTCGGCGTTTTACACGTATTTCAATAAGCCGCGTCGGAGTTTGGTCGTATCTAAAGCTTCCTCTCAAGTGAGGAAGGCAAAGAGCACTGGCAGCAAAACGAAAGAATGTAGCCGCTTTGTACGACAACCACGGAGCTAGTGTTGCACTTTTGCTGTTTGCCACTCGTCAGTGTTTCGCCAGAGTGGGCTTCATAACGCTAGAGCATTACGACTCGAGCTCTTCGCCGGGAAAAGAGTGGAAGTCTAGTTGGAGCTCAAGTCAGAAATTAACTGGACCGGTACGCAAGAGGGGCAGTGCGGTGTGTACAACCCAAACCGAACGCTGCCGGTTACCTAGGGAAAATCCGCTGGACAATATTCACTCTCCTAGCGTGCATTCTGTTAATTTTTTTTATTCGTAAATTGTTACACTGATGCGCGCTGCAGTAAACTCGGAAATAAATGGTAGGGTTAGAAACAAATATGTGGATCAATACACGGCGAGAAAGGAACAAGGAACAAATACAAAAAAATAAATGACGGCGGTGCGTAGAAGTAACATAAGTCTTAGCGAAGAAAATGGGAAACTTTCCAGGAGGAAGAGCAACAGGACGTCAGACTAGCTATAGGCGGTGCTCACCTCTCCAAGACATGCCGGCAATTGTTCCGCTCGAGCGTCTCACTTGAACTTGTGCGGCGCTGAACTTGCCGTAAGGTTAAATGTGGAGTAAGCATGTCAGTAATCAATAACGCTATTATTAAACAAGGCTTTGGTCCGTCCAGTACCGCGCGTGCGGCGATATATGGCACTGGCGGGTCAAGGAGGTGAAAGTCGCACGTATAAGGAATTGTATGACTACGGACGGAGCATCGCCGAATCAACGCTCCATACAGCTTTGGATGCTGGAAAGACCGTGCATAACGACGTTTCGTACTTTCTCGAGTTATCCGGGTTACCTGGATGGCTGCGTCGGCGTAGCCGAGTCCCAGCTGTCGGCAGACTGTGGCTGCTTCGAGGAGGCCCCAGCCGTCCCCGCACACGGTGCCCCATCCACGCTTGGGTATGTACACTTCGACGTGGCCCTCGTTGCGGGTCCTGCCGCCGACTAGCCGTAACTTGACGCTGCCCCGGCTGCGGGTCTGCGAGACAAGATGCGGCCGCGTTCATGCCCCGACAGCACCCAGTGCGAATGGAAAGAAATGGGGGGAGCAGTGCGCGGAGTGTAAAGTATTCGATTGTGTCCCGTGGTCACCGATTCACTTGACTTTAATTCTGGGGTTTTACGCTCCAAAACCATGATTTAATTATGACTCAGGCCGTAATGGGGGCGACTCCGGATTGATTTTGACCACCAGAGGATATTTAACGTGCACCTGTATGCACGGGACACGGTCGCTTTTGCATTTAGCCCCCATGGAAATGCGGCTGCCGCGGCCGGGACATGATCCCGCGACCTCGTGCTTAGCAGCGCAGCACCAAAGCTGCTAAGCCACCACGACGGGTAATGTGGTCACCGATGGTACTGCAGTAATATCGAGAGCGTGTTGTATGGGAGATAGATGGAGAGTAAAAGGAACGAAGGGCAGGGAGGTTAAGTAGGCTTCGTCCAGTTTCCTTTTCTACACGTGTGTAGGAGAAGTGTCGAGGGCGGCACTTTCCGAAAGACGTAATTTCGCCGTGCACGTGGCCAATCACCCGCGAGTATCATTGACAGTATTGCTTCGCTTTGCCTTTCGGCAGACTCACTTGCATAAGGGGCATCGTGGCTGTATACGAATGACTGAAAAAAAAAAAAAAACGAGCAGTGCACTTAATTGCGTGGAATGGCGGACTCCGCCATACTTCCTTATATTTTTTATTATTTATTCAGGGTTGTCTCGGTGCATGTAAGGTTATTCCGACGACGTACCTTGGCAGAGTATAAATATGAAGAAAGAAAGACGGGTATAGTTGAAATAATAATTAGGTATCTATCTTTCTCTCCCAAGGTGAAGCGCGCGCATGTGAGAATCATCGGCCAGTCGTCGCGTAATGACTCCCAAGTTTCTTTAACAAATTTGCCTCCACACCTGAGGCTGGGCAGGATGGACGATTTCTACGCGGTTAAGGAAAGGAGAAAAGGTGGTGTGCCAAGGATCTTCCACGTCTTGGTTGCAGGAAACGGGTGCAGTTGATAGATGAACCACATGATTTATGAACCACATAAATACCCAAAAAAAGTGGATGGGAAAACAGCGCCGCGGTAGCTCAATTGGTAGAGCATCGCACGCGAAATGCGAAGGTTGTGGGTTCGGTCCCCACCTGCGGCAAGTTGTTTTTTCATCCACTTTAATTTCCATTAATTTATCGTTTCATTACTTCACTTATTAAGCACAAGTAATTTCCCCTATGTTGTCCTTGGTGTCAGTGTTTGTTGGCTTCTTATGCTAAGACTATATATATATATATATATATATATATATATATATATATATATATATATATATATATA
Organism: Dermacentor variabilis; assembly: GCF_050947875.1. Classification (NCBI taxonomy): domain Eukaryota; kingdom Metazoa; phylum Arthropoda; class Arachnida; order Ixodida; family Ixodidae; genus Dermacentor; species Dermacentor variabilis. The sequence goes on from NC_134568.1 coordinate 4,173,766, forward strand.
TATATATATATATATATAGTTCGTTAAGGGAAAGCACTCTTCGGTACGACCGCATGTTGTGCAGATTGAAAGGGAATCGCCTCCTACTCTTATCTTCTTCTTGAAGATGGCAGGCGATGGCGGACCAGGGGTGGTCGGCGGGGGTGGCAGCTGGCACTCGACGCCCGCTGCCTCGTCACGGCCGCAGTCGTGCACACCCCACCCGTCGAAAGGGCACTCCTCGATGTGGCGCTCCTCACCGGTGCAGTATATGTTGTCCATCAGGATAGGTCCTGGAAGGGAGAGGAAAAAAAAAAAACAAGGTTGTGTGGTGCGCGTGCATGCCATGGGTGTTCTGGTTCGGCGCGATCGCCGAAGAAATAAAGAAACGCTATTTGCCAAAAAAAAAAAAAGCAGTGATTGGGCTCCTTACGTCAAAATAGGCTTGCGTTCAGTTTCCTGTAAGCTCAGCTCATCACCGCACTTATGGTACATTGTCATTAGCAATGCACGACAATGAATCCAGAAGTCGTTTTCCAGCAATCATTACTAATCACGCGTTGACTTGGATGAAAAGGGGATTTCTAAATTAGCTTTCCCGTTCAACAATTTGCCTCGTAGAAAGATTTTAGATTCCTCATAGAATGTAGAGCCTGTGTGATTATTCCAATGGAAGGTTTAGTATATTATCTCTTGAATGTAGTTTAAGTTGTGTGAGGCTTGGTGTTCGTTTTGCTGTTTGCTGGCATGGATACTAAAGATCGTCCTAGGCTAAGATGGCATCATTTTATTGGCTTTTACTCTAAAACGGCTAGCATTTAACTCTGGGGCTCACCGTCCGCACCATCCACGTAGTCAACATGTGTTATTGTTCTGTCGTGTTTCACATTCCTCAGCGCAGCTCGACAGCTGTGCACTCACAAGCGAGCTTGTGCCATTTACCCTACGCCACTATAGAGTACGATAACTGGGCCGGGATTCACTTGGCGAACTTACGAACAAAATTCTGCGTAAGAAAAATCTGACGAAAAAAGCGTATCCACAAAGCTGAAACTATTCGTAAGATCAGAGAGCTTACGATGTCCGCCACTTCAAAGAGGAGCGCTTTAGTCGATAAAAGGCGTCTATGTAAGGGTCGCGCAGGTGCGAACTCCAGTACTTCCGCCAATAGTAAGGGTAAATCGATTCACAAAACCTAAACAGCCGTCGCAGATGGCGACTCAAGAAGAAATTCTGCGATAGGGGTGTAGCAGTCATAGGAACATAATTATGTCTATCTGCGCCGCTCGAGCTGACGCGGGTAGGCGTTAGAACGCGCTGTTGTGGCTGATTGGCCAGAGGCCACAACTGATAGCCGAGGATGGCGCGCGCTTCTATCTGAGGATTGAGAGCGGTGATCAACGGCGAATATCTCAACAAACTTCAGCTTGCCGATGACGCTGTCCTGTTCAGCAACGATGGGGCACATTGCAACACTTGACTGATGACCTTAAGCGAGAAAGGGTGTAGGTTAAAGAATAATATGCAGAAGACAAAGGTACTGTTGAATCATCTGTCAAGCCAACAAGAATCCATGATAAGCAGTCAGCCACTGGAATGTGTACAGAAGTAACGTTATCTAGGAAAATTACTCACAGGGAATCCTGATCATGAGAAGGAAATTTACAGAAAAATGAAAATGGTCGGATTCCATACGGCCGGAATTACGAAATCGTGACCGGGAGTCACCGCTGTCATCGAAAGTAAAACTGTACAAGCATTCCATCCTTCAAGTACTATCATAAGGGGCAGAAACTTGGAGGTTAACAACGAAGCTTCAGAATAAGTAAGGGAGCGCTAAACCAAGCGATGGAACAAAAAAAAATGATAAGCCTAACGCTAAGAGAGGACGAGTGCGGTGTGGATCCGAGAGCAATGAGTGCTAGTGGAAATTAAGAGGGAAAATAGGAGCTGGGAAAGTCACATAATTGATAAAGCAGATAATCAATGGTCTATTATATATACAGAGTGGATGCTATATATGTAGGAGAAAAGAAGGGCTGTCGAGGACGGCAGGCAATTAGGTCGGGTGACGAAATCAGGAAATTTGCAGGCATAACTTAGAAACAACTAGCGTAGGTTAGGGCTAATGAGAGATCGCTGGAAGTGGTCTTCGACCTGCAGTGAACATGAAAATACGCTGATGACGTTTTACACCACCCAAAATTTCCTGCGGAATTTTAACGAACTGTTGCTCTTGAGCCGCAATTCACTTCGTACTACGAGGCCGCATTTCCTTGTTTATAGAACGGCGTCGGGAGCCGCAATGATACCACCACCCCAACCATGGCCTAGTGCTTTATGCGCCTATGTGCAGTGACTGCTCCAAACAAAGTGCGTCAGTGTCGTAAGGTCAACGACTTGAACCAATTTGATGCGAAACCAGCAAGAATGTTGAACCGCTGTGTGGTTCGTGTACGGTGCTGTGCAGTATTCTGACGTGTTTAAAGAGGAAAAAGAACCGCGACATCAGAAGCCACGTGACGAAGGAGTGGACAGGACGAGCGGTAACTAGCAACTGAGGTTTTTCACCATGAAACACATCGCAGCAAAATGTCGAATCTGCGCTCAGCGTGCATTGACTTACTGATGAACAAAATGAAACACGTGGCCGCAAGCACCCTAGATGACTATGGAAAGTCCCAAGGGTCAAAAAATAAACTATCACAGGTTAATCAAAAACCGCGCTTCTTTATTTAGGAGAGCCACCTCAGGCTCACTTACACACGTGTCTAGCCCAAGTCTGCGCATGTGTGCCGCTTCCATAATTGCTCGCTCATATCTAGAGTCTCCCCGTCCTACAATTACGGCTTGATTGAATTTGGGGTAGCAGCCTTTGCATTCCCTAGTGTGTCGGACCAACTGGCCCAAAGTCCCCCTCCCCCCCCCCCTCTTGAACCTGTATTCTCACGTGCACTTCACCATCTGTCCTTAAATTTAAAAAAAAAATAATAAATTGTGGGGTTTTACGTGCCAAACTACTTTCTGATTATGAGGCATGCCGTACTAGAGGACTCCGGAAATTTCGACCACCTGGGATTCTTTAACGTGCACCTAAATCTAAGTACACGGTTGTCCAATTTCGCCCCAATCGAAGTGCGGCCGCGGTGACCAAGATTCGATCCCGCGACCTCGTGCTCAGCAGCCCAACACCATAGCACTGGGCAACCAGGGCTGGTAGCACGCGTACTTATGAGACTGGTAAATTTATGGCATCCTTGGCGCTGAGCGTCGTGATGATGTTGACTGATAAGCCTTGACTTTTACGTGGTGCAAGTTGTGCTATCACAGATGGCGTTGTTACGAGCTCCAGGCCCTGACATCAACAACCTATTATTGATTACCGGTCTCCAAAATTGATGCATACGCGTTTTTGCGCATTTCGCCCTGAATGCGTCCCCCTGAATGTGCCAAAACAAAGAGTTGACCTGGTGCGAGGCATCATCATGTTTTATCAGCTGAGGAAAAGCAAAATAGCAGCGATGAACGCTGATACCATGTCAAAGTGTGATAGGCGGGGAAATTTGCACGTGTGGATGTTACGTATAATGAAGTTTTCTGTCATTATTTTGGGAATGTTGGTAGCGTCGGCTTTTTCTGTATTTCTCTTTCAGGGTTACACTCGACAGAGATCAACAAATCCCTCGACAGAGACCCTATGCGAAGGGAGCGTGCGTTTAGTCGTCGATCGACACTCGACGACATTGTCGACCAGCACCTTATAGAGGATACCGCCTGCCGAGGGAGCTGATATTGAGCCATGACGCGGCATTAGAACCGCACCTGCAACCATGTGCAGCGCGATCACATACCATGCCGATGAACATACGGGTGCTGGTCGCCTTGAGGCCATATCAACTATATATTCTTGAAGTTTTTTTTATTTCCCTGATTATTATCGAAATAAAAACATTTATTCGCTTTGTAATATGGTGTTGGTAATGATGTATATAGGTGGGGTTAACCTGGCAGACCTGGGTGGCGGTCTGCTGAGCGCTCCTTATGCACCAAATATGTCACCATGTGTCCATCAGTGCTGTTTCTCGCAGAAGTGTGAAAAGAATGCGTAGCACTTCCACTCGGATTCTTCTAACGCCGTTGCGGTGAACGGGCGAGCGCGATTAAGCTTGTCGGCGCTGTATAAGGTGTTGTATACGGTATACGGCTGTATATATAAGGAAACTGTCGTAGGGGTGTGCAGTGATTTGTCGTAAGAAGATAGCCACAACCCCATATGCATGATGTGCGATCATGCTATCAGACGACCGCACTTCTTTCATTTCTTGTCTTTTAATCCTAGCTTTGTTTCCTCCTCGGTCTCATGCCTTCAGTTAAATGCGCAGCCTCGTCATTTGCACTGTTAACTTCGAGTAAGAACTTTTTGGCTAAGAAATTGCGTACGAATAGCGCAGTTTAGTGAATGCCGCCCCTGGCTTTGAGCGTGTGCTATAAGTAGCTGGGAAGCTGGTGGCGACCTTCTGATCATACAACGCTGTTGTCATGTCCAAACTGTCTCGATCCAGCGACGTAAAGTAAATGGCTCCAATGCAGACACCAACCGTAGGCGAGAAGGTTCCTGTGTTCTAAGCATGCGTGTTTTGGAACTGCACTTGTGCGGTTGGCCAACAGTGGCGCTGCCTCTACACATACATTTGGCTTATGGATCAACGAGGGCAACAGATATACGGAAACACAGCGGAAAACAATAATAACAACAGGAAAGAAAAATGTGGTCATAACGAAAAACAGAGCACAATGGGGATACAGGTGTAATGGTTCCAGGACTTGCATTTGGAAATGCAGTTGTTTGCTTGCAATGAGGGGTACAATCATGAATCGATGGCAACTCAAGGTCAATGGGACACCTCACATTGGGCGCTCACGGGAAGACTACAAATGAAGCTGTGCGGGGTGATATGGGCTGGACAATTTTTGAAGTGAGGGAAGCTCAGAGTGATATCAATTTCGAAAAATGGCCGAGGAATATGAAAGAAAGTCAGTGGGTAGCGTTAGTGTTCAAGTAATTGTAAAGGAAAAAATATTTAGTCCCATCGGAAGAAAAGAACTAGGAAGCTTACCAGCAAGTATGCGACCGGAATAGAAAACAACATGGCAACAAAGAACATTAAACTCCAAGTAACAGAGGCTGAGACAATCTCCTGGGTGGCGGCAATTTAAAATAAATTAGCTATCAGTAACTACGTGCGTGGTGAAAAGTAAAATCGGGAAAGGAATCAATTTATGCTAACTCAAAGGGAAGCTCTTTACTTTTTGAAGTGAGATCAGGACGCATTATAATGCATATATATAAGATGAGATACACAAAGGGAGAAGAAGCATGTGCTTGCTGCGGCAACGCTGGGGAAACGATGGAGCATGTTTTATTAGAACGTCAAGATATCTATTTTGGGGAACTTGAACTGCGCTAGGTGCAAGACACCGAAGTAGAAGACAGGACGAACGCACTTCCGTGTCTCGTCCCTAGAGCAGTTTAAGTTCCCAAAAATATGTCTTACCGACTAGCCTCTCACCCCACCCTCCTTGAGTAAAAATGTCTACCGTCCTATCGATTTATGTTCCGATGGCCTCATTGAAGCCATTAGGTACAGGGATTGAAGCCATAGGGTACAGCCATTGGGTAGAGGGTACAGGTAAAGGAAACCTGTCCGCAATAGGGATAAGTAAAAAGCAATAGAAGGTTTGGTGGCAGAAAAGTTGGGAGACCGCAAACAACGGAGGCGCGCAAAAACAAATTTCTCAATTATGATTCAGAAAGTGATGGCGGGAATTTTTTTCGTACGCTAAGAAAAAAAAACATAGGTAAGGCACTATAGATACTCACTGAGCGCTTTTCCGAAGTGTGCGTTGACGGTGACGCGGGCCGAGGAGTTCTCGTGTCCCAACATGCGGCAGACCACCTGCGCCTCGCGGGTGTCCCACTCGTCGTCGCACACGGCGCCCCACCGATCGGCGTGGAAGATCTCGACGTTGCCGCGGCCCTCGTGCGTCGTCACGCGAGCGCCGATGACCAGCCGCAGGCTGCCCTCGTCCTCGCCGCTCGCTGCTGGCGCCAGGCTCATCACGACGCCGGCCAGCAGCGACAGCCTCAGCGCGGCCGCGAGGCGCTGCTGCCTGCGTGGAGGCGGGACATTTTAGGGCTGCATTTACCGTGTAGCGCAGTCACCTTCAACGCCGTTGTCCCGCGATGGTAAACCTCGGTCAGGTTCATCCCCCGCCATTCGTGCACCGTTGTACGTGGTAAAAGGAGAGAAACATCAAACGGTCTCTTCTTTGCGTGGGGCAATTGCTACGGCTCCCTTGGCACCCATGGGTCACTTATAATATTAGCTCGAGCGGGGCAAAGCAACGAAACCGTTAGGAGCGTGTAGCGGTGCGCCCGCTCGCTTATAAGCTCACGCTCACAATCACTCTGTCTTGGACCAGTGACGCCTCTGGCAAAGGGCGTCCGTGGAGCGTTGTCAGTAGAATTGCCACTCAAACGAACGTTTTTACGTTTCTGCAATTCAGAACTCAAAATCTAGTAGCAAGGGCATTTGCGATTTGAAATACCCTAAATATGGTTGTTACTCACAATATAACAACCTATAGCAGGCTGTCCAGGGTATGATAGCGCAATCGCAGAATTTTCCCTTTGCATTTTATTACAGTTCAAATAAAGGTCATGAAGCGCATAACAAAGAAATCAGTTTTAGTGCACATGACAAGGACAACAAAAATATTTAGCGTCTACAGTGGGCAAGCTTGTGTTGAAGGAGCGAAGGTGACGTCACCACTGCATTAGCCTTTGATTATGCTCATAACACGGCAGATAACAAATAGGAGGAATACGATAATTCACATCACATAGCCTCCATTTTTATTTCATTCATTCACTTGGAGTCTAGTGACTCGTACAAGATTGTACACATCAGACTGACGTAAGCTGCAAAGAAGAGAGAATCGATACTTGCGCTTCTATTTCAGCTTCTCCCGAAACGCCAATTACGGAACGGCTAGCCTCTTGTGGGAATTACACAAATACACAATCGTCTATTCACATTACCGTTATGTAATTTTTACGCTTACGTAGGCCGGTCTGTCAATACATATTTTTATGTAGCATCATCGGAAGTCAGAAGTTATTGACAAGAGAAACACCGTTACACCCTACAGCCCACACAAGACATAATCTATAAAAAAATACGCCGTTGTGAATGTACCCTTCAATAAATTACTGAGTGTAAAATGCCTGTTTTATCGAATATGCAGAGTGGCCCATTTTCCGACAGATGGCCCCACGTAGAAAAACATACAAGGAGTCCCAAGTAACTTTAGCCAGAGTTTAAAAGTATGCGAATGTCACGTAGCTCGACAAAACCAAGGTAATGTTGTTTGACGTCGCTTGGAGATAGATTACTTTTTGCATACTGCTTAATTATATAATTAGTCCTAATTATTTAATCATCTTCTCAAATATTATAATTAGACGAAAAGTGTCAATGAGAAAATTGTAGAACAACACGAAAAACTCCCGTTACAGCTTTTTGTTGCTCAATACGTGCTACATCCGTTTTTTTTTTTTTTTTTGCTAGCGTGAAAGAAGCCCACGAATATACGCAAAATCCCTCGAGCAGCCGGTCGGGCGGAAATTTTTGCGTGTATTTTCGGGCTTCTTTCACGCTCGGAAAAGCACGTTTGTGTACCATAGAGCGCATATTTAAGTGAATTTTTGCGCGAACTGGTCACGTCTTTTGATATACTAAACGCGAGATTTTCAAATGAATATCAGGCCGATGTTACTAGCAAGAAATTGCACAAAGGTCTTGTTTATGTATTCTTGCCTGTACCTTTGTATCGTACTTTATATGTTTTAGGTTCAGAACGAGATGTTCTTAAGAGAGTAAAAGAATGCCGGTAAGAGCCTCTGTTAAATCTTTCTTTTTCCAATTACACACAGGCACTCTCCCAGTGAAGCTGTGGTTGCAAAGCAAAGGCATATTTGCACCTTGGCCTGTGAATTGCTTCATATGCAAAAAACCGGAGACGATGGAGCATATCTTTCTCTACTGTCATGATGAAGTGTTTTTGTGAGATGTTCTGAAACGCAGAATGAAAAAGGATTCGCTGATAAGTCCATTCGGGATACGTTTCCTGCCATGCGCTGTACCAGGGGGGTGCCTGGCGATCTATTAATGCTTCTGTGCATGCATAACGTACGGAGAACGCGTATGGATATTAAACATGAGCGCATTGTTCAGACCCCTGCTCAACAGTACTTAATTGAAAGTGTGATATATATATACGCGAATTTTTCTTTGCACAGAGTGATCCTCCTGATTGGCTAACTGTTTTGGATAAACTCACTAACCTACATCGTTTTTATCACAACACACTGGTCAGGAATTGACTAGTGTTTTATGGCCATGTAATATTTACAATATACCTTCTTTTGCCAAGCCGGTAATAAAGGGGGAAAGAAGCATCCGTGGCGCACTCGGCTAGCACTTTCGGCTATTAACCGAAAGGTTGGAGGTTCAAGCCTTCCCGGGGGGCGGCGTTTCTTTTTTTTTTCATATGTTGGTGGTTGAAGCCCGGTGACCGGTCGCGTTGTTATAAACGCGTTGTTTTTGCACGGCGACGTGCGGGTGAGGCCCTACAGTGTCGAAAATTTCCAAGACGCCCTCGCCAACGCTGGTGTGCTCCCCGAGGTCGTGGCGTTGGGAGCGTACCAGATCAACCATGTGTGGGCGGTGACGTTCGACAGTGCGGAAGCCGCAAGGAAACTGGCTGCTTTCAAGGAGCTGCAAGTTAAAGGCCACCGCTGCATTGTTATTCACCCTGAGGACCAGCAGGTTAAAGTGCACCTGCATTGAATGCTCCAACCCGCCGTGGTTGCTCAGTGGCTATGGTGTTGGGCTGCTGAGCACGAGGTCGCGGGATCGAATCACGGCCACGGCGGCCGTATTTCGATGGGGGCGAAATGCGAAAGAACTCGTGTACTTAGATTTAGGTGCACGTTAAAGGACCCCAGGTGGTCGAAATTTCCAGAGTCCTCCAATACGGGGTGCCTCATAATCAGAAAGTGGTTTTGGCACGTAAAACCCCATAATTAAAAAAAAATTGGATGCTCCACGGTGTGCAAGATCAAGACATCTGGACTGCTTTTGCGGCGTTCGGGAACGTAACCGAGGTGACGAGGGAGCGTTGGCGCGTGCAAGGCATGAGAGAGAAGGGCTCAACCACGAGAACCGTGCTGCTCAAGCTCAAGCCGGGAATGAAGGTGGACGACCTGCCCCACCAGGTCAGAGTCGCCGGTGAGTTGGCCCTTGTGGTGGTACCCGGGAGGCCGATGCAGTGCCTGCGCTGCCATGGCGCGGGCCATGTTCGCCGTGACTGCAAGGTGCCCAGGTGCTCGAAGTGCAGACGCTACGGACACGCGGACGTTGATTGCGTCTGTACCTACGCGTCGGCTACCAGGCTGGGAAAGACGGACGGGAACGCGGAACTCATGGACGTCGTTGAAGCTGAGGATGCAGCGAGGGGAACGGACGAGGCGGACAAGCAGACGGGGCCACTCGACTCGTCAGCGTCTTCCGGCGGAGACGCCCTCACTGGGGATGGTTCATCGAGCCAACAACCAGCCGATGACTTGCCTAGGTCAAACGAGACAACCGGAAAGGATGGGGAGAACACTCCGGAGCCCAAGGTCGTCGAGCCCAAGGGTCCGAACGAGCTGCAACCGGACAAGAGTGGTGCCCGCACGCCGACCAGCGTCTCCGCTGCGGCGAAGCGTTCCCACGCCCAAACCAGCGCCGACGGTGACCAGACGGCGACGCCTGGAGCCGAGGAGCCCCCGGCAAAGGCTCCTCAAGGCCGGCATTCATCGTTTTGGCCGCGTCCTAACGTTACGGTAGACAAGCGTGCCGGAAATTCGGAGTCCCTAGGACACGCTAATGTTCTTCCGCCGGACCGCACTGGCGGCGATGGCGGCGTCTAGCCTCGTGCTAGAAGAGAGAGGTAAGCACCATATTGCCGGTCTCTTCCCCTATTGTTAAAATGGCTCCAACGTGTCCGTTGAAAGTCGCTACACTAAATGTTCGAGGACTGGCAGGGAAAAGAAAGGAAGGCCAGCTTTACCGGCTTATAACGGAGCACGACGTTGATGTGCTAGCCGTGCAGGAGACGAAAGTCGATGGTGAAGAAGAGACCGGCGTTATGGTGCAGCGTTTCACGTCTAGGTTTTCTGTCGTAGTCAATAATGCGGTGGGCACATCCGCTGGCTGTGTCCTTCTTGTGAAGAAGTTGCCGGGGCTAGAGGTGCATGCAATTTATTCGTGTGTGTCGGGCCGGTGTGTTGTCGTCGATTTTTCGTTCAACAACGACGAGTGGCGTATTGTGTGCTTGTACGCGCCCAATAAGGTGGATGAAAGGGCTCAATTTTTTCACCAAGTTGAAGAGCGTCTATGCAAGGGAAGACAGCTCATAGTAATGGGCGATTTCAACTGTGTCCTCAGTGCGCGGCATAAAACAAGCGTTCGTGGGTTTAGAGACAAAAGCACAAACGTGTTGTCGCGAATTGTAGAGAAGTGGGACCTTGAGGATGTAGCAGAGTTCCTCGAAGAAGCGCGTGCTGTGAAGTACACACGGTTTGAGGGCTCTAGTCACGCACGGCTCGACTGCATTTATGCATCTGTTGACATTCTTCCGGAATGTAACAGTTACCAAGTAGTGCCAGTGTGTTTCTCTGACCATTGTTTAGTTCAGTGCTGCATAGGAATTCCAAAGCGAGGTAACACTTTCTCATGGGAAACGTGGAAATTAAATAATAAGCTTCTTCAGGATAAACCGTTTAACCGAGCAGTAAAAGAAGAAATAAGGAAAATAGACCCCAGTAAGAACCTTCACGTATGGCAACAGTGGGAGCTGAGTAAGGAAACCCTAAAAATAAAGGCAATAGAGAGGACCACATGTATTCTTTTCGCAGAGAAACAAAAAGAGACTGGGTTAAAGACGCTTCTTCATAAACTGCTCAGACAGGAATCTCAGGCACTGGGCAAATGGATAGAAGACATAAGAAAAGTGAAACAACAGTTAGAGCTACTTGAAGAGCAACGCTATCGGAGAGCCCTGGTGAGGGCAAGGGCTGAAGACACAGCTGCAGGTGAAGCGCCTTCGAAACGAGCGCTAGGGTTAGAAAAAGCACGCGCTCAAAGGAACCACATCGACGGAATAGAATGGCGTGGGACCTTATCAACAGACACTGACGGCATCAAAGCGGCTTTTCACGAGCATTACCAGGCGCTATTCTCGTACCACAAAGTAGAGGCTACCACATTTGGGAATGAGTTTTTGCGTGCTATACCCCGACTGGACGACGAAAGAAAACAAAGATTGGAACTAGAGATAACAGAATCCGAAGTTGAACAGGCCATAGACAACTTAAACCCCGGAAAATCACTTGGACCAGACGGTTTTAGCGCCGGTTTTTATAAAGAATTTAAGCACGAAATTAGCCCTGTATTGAATGTAATCTTTAACGAAGCTTACAATTGGAACACATTGCCTCCGTCTTAAGGGTCGTCACACACAGTACTCATTCCTAAAACTGATGATGCAGCGAAATTAAGATATGTTACGGCGTATCGTCCCATAGCACTCACCAATATCGAGTATAAAACCTTTATGAAGATATTGGCGCGAAGACTGTAGTCAGTGATACAGGACATCGTCGGGCCTCACCAGACGTGGTAATAAAGGCCGTGCTATTGTTAGTAATATTCACAAAGCGCGCAGTGTACTTGAGTGCTGTGATGATTGTAATAGTCGGATTGCCATTTTACAGATTGACCTCGAGAAGGCTTTTGATTGCGTGGCTCATGAAATCTTGTTTGCCGTTTTAGACTATGCCAATCTCGGATCTGTAATCTGCGAGGGGGTCGCCCTGGCGTACCGTAACTGCATGACCAGATTGATCGTGAATAAGAGTTTGGGGGCTCCCATTAAGCTGCAACGTTCTGTGCGTCAGGGCTGCCCCCTCAGCCCTCTGTTGTTTTGTATCTGCATTGAAACCCTGTGTATGAGATTGATTGAGAACAATAGAATTACGGGATTTAAGCTTCAAGCAGTTGAAGTGAAGCTGCTGGCTTATGCAGATGATGTCGCTGTTTTTGCGGAAGATCAGGGGAGCATAATTGAGGCTGTAAAATATGTCCGTAAATTTAGCCATGTCACTGGTAGTGGAGTTAACTGGTCGAAGTGCCTCGGGTTCTGGCATGTATCGTGGCCAACGAAGCCAGATCATTTTGCCAACGTGGATTGGGTGACGACCCCAGGCAAGTATTTGGGCGTCCCGCTCGATGCCTATCGTGATAGCGAGCTGTACTGGAAAGGGCAGGTCAAAGACACACGGGAGAGAGCTGAGAAGTGGAAAGGCACTAACCCTTCTATTTTTGCCAGAGCCACCGTTTGTAACCTTTTCTTTATCAGCAAGCTTTGGTACGTAATACAAGTATTGCACTGTTCACGGTCAAATGTTCAGAAGCTACACAGGATTTTCGCCGTCTTTGTCTGGGCGTCGGAATGGGAGCGCTGCAGCCGGACCAACTTGTTCCGGAGGGTAAAAGACGGGGGGCTGGGATTGGGCCATCTCTTTGTACGGCAGTTGATAAACCGGTTCTTGTTCTTTAGGGACGCAACCGACCCTTTCTTGCGCACGGTATGTCAAATGAGGCTGAGTAGACGTCTGCCAGAGTATGTGGTTTCAACCGAAGTGTTTTCGGGAGGGATTCGAGGGATTTACAAAAAAGTTGTATCGAGTGTCCGATTTCTTTCAGTGCGCTTCTCGAATGATTACCTGTCCGGTGTGAACAAAAAGGAACTGTATTGTGCTTTGTGCGACGTTCTTTTCCCAGTGCCATTGTACAGATCCTTGTACGGTGGAGGCCCAAGCAGCGATGTTTTAAAGAGAGTAAAGAAAATGAAGGTACCGCCAGGAAACAAAACCTTATTTTTCAAATTACACACGGGAACGTTACCAGTTTAAGAAGTTTTTGGAGAGAAAAGGAGTATATTTACCGTGGGGAACACACTGTTTAATTTGCAAGCAGCCAGAGACAATAGATTATGTTTTTTTTAAAAACTGTTGGGAAGGCGTGTTCTTCTGGGATGTATTGCAGAGGACACTAAAGAAAGAATTTGCACAGGACCCGTATGGCATCCGTTACTTAACCACAGATAATGAGGATGGGGTGCTTTTTGATTTAATTATGCTCTTGGGCCTCCATTGTATTTGGCGCGCGAGAATGGCAGGCTACCATGTCGATAAAGAAGCGCAGCCTGCACGTATCCATTTCAGGGCTCGACGTCGTCACATCTGCGAGCCTTCCCTGCGCAGTGAAGACCTGGATGGCGGTGCTCGGCGTTCGATCTCCGCCCCGGTGTGCCCAAGCTGGAACTTACTTGGTGGTTTGGCTGAGTTTTGGGTGGATTTCACCTTGTTATCTTACTTATCTTATTTTTGTAGGACTCATCCGTGATTGAAACAACGCTGATGTCTAAAAACTCTCCTGGGCAAGGGCCTAGCCCTTGGTCAGCCTCCCTTTCCCCTGATGATTTGCCTTTGCAATCTTTCTTCCGCAGCGGTGTTAGCAGCATCCCTGTCGCGCTGGTGCCCTCGAACGGTGGATTCATCCGGCTGAACAACCCACAAGCTGTTCAGGCCGAGCTCCAGGCCATGACGCGTCATTTCCAGATGATAAGCGATGTCCGAAAATTTGGAAGAGGTGGGATAGTCTGTAGGTCATCAGATTCGACCTGTGTCGCAGACCTCCTAAAGTGTAAGACTTTCGCATCTGTCCCGGTGAGTGCGTTTATTCCTCCTCATCTAGCATGCACTAAAGGCATTGTCCGGGGCGTAGACTCTCGATTGAGCCCAACTGAGACTCTGGAGAAACGGTCTGATGCTGGCGTAATAGCTGTATACCGGTGTAACCGACTGGTAAATGGAGAAAAAGTGGCCACAGAATCAGTTATCGCTACGTTTGCTGGCCTGTCCTGTCCTTCTGAACTGAAAGTGTGGCCGCTTATTTTTAGAGTGGAACCTCTCGCTTCCCGTCCACTTCAGTGTCGGAACTGTTGGCGCTTTGGCCATAGTGCAGGAGGCTGCAAATCAAATGGACGCTGTCGCGCCTGTGGGGCCGATCATTCTCCCAATGAGTGCACAGCTGAAGCCGAAACTTGCTGCTTATGTGGAGGAAACCATGCGGCTGACTATGCAAACTGCTCGGCTAGAGCTAACGAAATACAGGTACTCGAGGTAATTGACAGGCGACGATGTTCGCGGCGAGAAGCTATTGCAGTCGTCAAGGAAAGAGCCTTTGGATACGCTGGCGTCACTGCGAGGCAATCTATTTTACAGGAAGACCACTTATCGAAGCTCATTGAATCAGCCGTAGAAAAAGCAATGACAAAGGCTATGCAGCATATTGTCACAAGTGTTACCGACTGTCTTTCCCAAGTGTTTACTGCGCAGATGACACAGCTATTGCAAACAGCTGCAACTCCAATCACAAAATCAATTGCTTGTGCTGCAGAACAGGTAGCCAGTTCAGTCCTGGTGCCGAGTACCACATCGGATCCAACATTTCTTGGATCCGATCCTTGTTCTTCGCGTCAGTCAGACTCGCAGGTCGACATGGAAACAGGTCATGATAACAGGCCGCAAAAACGAACTGGGTCTCCAGTAACTGCTTCTTGTCCATATACCAAAAACAAAAAGGGTAATCCAATTTCTCATTCTGGCATCCAAGAAAGTTCATTGCGACGGTAGTCGCTGAAGTAACTATATCAGTTAGATCATCACCATAGCTTCTTTAAAAGTGCTACAGTGGAACTGTCGTTCCCTGTTTTCTGCTTCAACGGACTTATATTGCTTAACAGCTCATCTTAATCCTGACGTCATAATCTTACAAGAAACCTGGCTTACTCCTGAGAAAAATTTTCATTTTAAAGATTTTCGATCTTTTCGATTAGATCGCCTTGCACAAGGAGGTGGCTTAATGATTTTGTTGTCATCTAAATTCTGCCATAAGGCGAAAATAGCTTTCAAGTTAATGTCTTCGGAATGTGAAATTTTGGCAGTGCGCCTTAGTATCCCAGGCTACCGTACATTCTCAATTATAAATGCTTATTTCCCTACGGGCGTACACATTACATATCAATTGGATAGTGCGCTTGCCAGCTGCAAAAATGAAGTCATTCTTACTGGTGACTTCAACTCGCATCACGTGTCTTGGGGTTACAAAACAGATTCAGGTGGGACACGTCTGTGGAACTGGACCATAGATAAAAACCTTTCATGCCTTAATAGCAGTGGACCTACATTTGTCCGCGGACAATCTCGCTCAGTGTTAGATTTGACGTTTTCTAGCACGAGTGTCACTGTGACATCTTGGACAACGATTGATTTCTGTACAAACAGTGATCATCTCCCGGTATACTTTGAAATTGCATGCCCTTTGACATCAGTTGAACGACAAGGCAGAATATTTGTTAATTGCAAAAAATTTAAAGACTGCTTGCGGTCCACCATTGCATCACTAAATAATAATAATGACGAAGAAATTGGCTTGAATGTTTGCTCAGCATTACAGACGTCCTGACAAAAGTCCGAATTTGTAATTCAGACAGCTAAGCGTTCCTCATCTAGTCCCTGGTGGAACAGCGAATGCACACGAGTATATAGAAGAAGGAAAGCTGCTTGGAAAAAACTTCTACATAATCAGAGCCCACAAAATTGGAAAGATTATCAATTTATTTCGGCAACCTTCAAACGTACTATTAAACATGCAAAAGATGAGTACGATAAAAACCATTTCAATTATCTATCTAATTCCAAAAACAAACGTGCTTTATTTAATTACCGTCGTTTTAGAAACAAACTCCCAATGAGCATTAATGTAGACTCAGTCGTATATACCTCACAGGAAATGCAGGAGTCCTTAGAACTACTAGCTAAAGGACTGGAGAGTCGATTCGCAACGCGTCTTCAAAGTTCTGCTTTTTCTCCTGCATTCTCAGGCTACAAGGAGATATCCTATTCGGAAGTAGCAAAGGTTATGTTACAGTTGCCAACTACAGCGCCTGGCCCGGACGGCATAACAAATGCAATGTTAAAGATTTTCTTTCAAGAAGCTCCACGTGAGCTTCTGAAGTTGCTAAACTACTCTGTTAGTAACGCATGGATTCCACAAGAATGGAAGATCGCCAAAATTATTCCGTTAATTAAAAAACCAGGGGCAGGGTATACTATCGACAACATCAGACCAATTGCGTTGACATCAAACATAGTGAAACTTATTGAAAGAGTGCTTCTCGGACATATTTTAGAGTTTATTGACGACAATCGATTGTTGAGTCCGTGTCAAATTGGATTTCGATCTGGCTATTCAATATGGCACGCGCATGTAGACCTTGAAAGTCGCATTAACATTGCCAGACAGGAAAAACAATACGCGGCTCTAGTTACCTTAGATATATGCAAAGCCCTATGACAGCATTGAACATACAATTTTAACGAATCGGTTACAGAGCCATTGCTTTCCAGGCTATATAGTAGCATGGGTGCATGAATTTTTAAAAGACCGGGAGTTCTATTGTTTTCGAAGCGGCTATTCTTCCAGTAAATATAAGCAAACAAGAGGTGTGCCTCAGGGATCGGTACTTTCACCAGTATTATTTAATATTTTACTGAGCAGAATCCCCGTTCACCCAGCTGTCAGTACATACGTTTATGCTGACGACATTGCCTTTTTTGGTATGGCTAGCGACATATACTCTCTTTACGAAATACTGCAGTCGTATCTAAGGGAACTGGAAGGCTGGCTGGATAGCTTACACTTAAACCTGAATGCTAATAAGTGTGCTATCCTTGTTTTTCCCGTTAAAGACCCAGTATACATATCGCTTAACTATCATCTCGAAGATATCCCACAAGTAGAATCACTAAAATACCTTGGAGTGATTTACAACGGAAATCTTAACTGGCGGCCGCATATTGAATATATTGCGACAAAAGGAGCTCGTTCAATGGGCATTTTGCGCAAGTTGAGCAACCGAAGAACAGGTATGCGAAGAAAATCCCTCTTGATGGTGTATAAGATGTATGTTCGTCCGGTGTTAGAATTTGGATGCGTTTTATTCTCAGGTGTTCCAGCATACAAGCTTCGGCCGCTAGTTTTGTTGGAACGAGAGGCGCTACGTCTGTGCTTAGGCCTCCCGAAATTCGTTTCGAATGCCGTATTATACCTGGAGGCAAGAATCCCACCCATAATATGCCGATTTCGCCTTCTGACAGTTCAGACTTTCCTAAGGCTATATGAATCCCCATTAAACCGCCTTCAAATTATTTTCCTCTCTAATCCAGAATTATTTTTTCCTATTCATTGGCCCAGGTTTCATAGACCACAGATTATATTTGTGCAAACATTACTTGAACCACTAAATGTGCACATTCGCGAGGTGCTTCATGATAATACGCATTCAAATTACCCAGAGATCAGGTTTGATGACATTTTCCCAAACCATGCGAAACTCCTCCCTTACGGCATTTTAAACGCCATGTTGCAAGACCACCTGAGCAGCCTAGAAACAAACGTTATCATTGCAACAGATGCCTCACAGTGCGAGGAAAAAGCTGGCATTGGAATATTTTGTCCTGCGCTCGACTGGTCTTTTTCTTTAAGGTTGCCTGATTTTGTGCCTATTTTTCTGGCCCAGTTGTTAGCAGTAATGCTAGCTTTACGTAAATTAGACCCAATTATTACAACGGCTGCCATTCTGACTGACTCCCTTTCAGTATGCTCTTGCCTTACCGCTACTAATGAGTCACCCATGCTAAAACTATTCCACTTACTAGTTCCTGCCCATGTGCGATGTGTTCATTTGATTTGGGTGCCAGGGCATAAAGGTTTGTTTTTTAATGAAACTGCTGATTCACTGGCAAATGCATCACTATCCGGCCCTGTTCTTCCTATTCTACCAGTGACAGCACAGATCACGCCGACAAGATTTCGGATGCGATCAATAAGATTAGCCTTATCAAACCCACATTTGACTGCTTCTCCAGAGTATAAGCACCTGGCATTTCCCTGGCATATCGAATCCTGTGACACAAAGATGCTGGAGGTCTGCCTCACCAAATTACGCTGCCGCATACCCTCGCTGAATTTCTACTTACACAGGTCGGGTTTGGTTCCCTCCTCCCTCTGTTCTTTTTGTAATGAGGAAGAGACGATACACCACTTTCTTCTATCTTGTCGCCGCTTTACTGCGCTTAGAAAAAGATGGTTGGAAATACCTTTTCG
Source organism: Dermacentor variabilis (assembly GCF_050947875.1). Classification (NCBI taxonomy): domain Eukaryota; kingdom Metazoa; phylum Arthropoda; class Arachnida; order Ixodida; family Ixodidae; genus Dermacentor; species Dermacentor variabilis. The sequence goes on from NC_134568.1 coordinate 4,192,146, forward strand.
AAGAATTGGCCTGGACTTGACAGAACCTGCAATTCTTTCGTTCGGAGCGTCCACTTTGGGATTCAGCCACACGGATGCATGCTTCGCTGTCCGAACATTCCTTATGGAATCTAAACGAATGCCCTGCTAAATTCCTTTATTTTTGTTTTTACTTTTAGGTTAATTATTACCAATTCAATATTACCTTCCTGATGTTATTTAACAGGCAATTCTGCGCTATTCAATGCTATTTCAATAACTATAAGGAAATTTATGCTCCATAATAATTTCAAATAATCCACCCATCTCTTGGCTAATCCCCCATCGTGGGAAGGAGCCACACGCATCACAGGCCACAACAACAACAACAACAACAAAACATGCAGTGGTTTGTCGCTATCCATAAAGCGGCAGAGGAACCACCCGAGTGGCTCCCAAGAGTGGAACTGTTGGTAGCATTGCGCGAATTTTGATTAGACTGAGCCAGCACAATGCTGGTGGAATATGTGCACATACGTACAGAAAATGTATATTCTACTTTTGTGTTCCCTTTGGTGAGCCTTGCTTCTTGCGAAACTATGTACTACAGCCAGGCAATAAAGAAAAAGAAAGCCTCCGTGGCGCAATCGGCTAGCGCGTTCGGCTGTTAACCGAAAGGTTGGAGGTTCAAGCCCTCCCGGGGGCGGTGGTCTCTTGTTTTTTTTTTTCAGATGCGTTGCGTGAAAGTCACGAGCACATGAGGTAAACGGCAGCACATGGCTAGCCTCCGTGGCGCAATCGGCTAGCGCGTTCGGCTGTTAACCGAAAGGTTGGAGGTTCAAGCCCTCCCGGGGGCGGTGGTCTCTTGTTTTTTTTTTTTTCTTCAGATGCGTTGCGTGAAAGTCACGAGCACATGAGGTAAACTGCAGCACATGGCTTGCCTCTGTGGCGCAATCGGCTAGCGCGTTCGGCTGTTAACCGAAAGGTTGGAGGTTCAAGCCCTCCCGGGGGCGGTGGTCTCTTGTTTTTTTTTTCAGATGCGTTGCGTGAAAGTCACGAGCACATGAGGTAAACTGCAGCACATGGCTAGCCTCTGTGGCGCAATCGGCTAGCGCGTTCGGCTGTTAACCGAAAGGTTGGAGGCTCAAGCCCTCCCGGGGGCGGTGGTCTCTTGTTTTTTTTTTTTTTCAGATGCGTTGCGCGAAAGTCACGAGCGCATGAGGTAAACTGCAGCACATGGCTAGCCTTTGTGGCGCGATTCCACTTCCGGCCACCGCAGTGAACGGTCGCGGAATGTTTTGCTCCGAAGGGGTGGTTACAGCGGCCCAGGAGGGCAGCGGTCTCAGGTTGAACGACACACCGAAGGATGACTACCAGGTTATTTTGCCACAACTACCTACAGGATCAACAGTTACAACGACCGTTTTTTTTTTTTTTTTTGCACGGAGACCTGAAGGCGAGGCTCTACCGTGTCGAGCATTTCCGTGAGACACTTGACTATCTGCAGCTGTGTGCAGCTTGTGCAGCTACACAATGGATCACAATGGAGGATGATGTGTGTATGCGCCAAATGATATCAATGAAAGATGTCGTTTTTTCTCAAATCTAGAAGAGTACCTTCGTTGTGACAAGTACATCATCTTTCTTGGTGACTTTAATTGTGTGTGTAATGCAGAAGATCGTGCTAAACGTAAATTTCCGCAGGACACGAGTGCAGTGATATTGAACACCTTAGTAAATGACTACAACCTAGAAGACGTTGGTCGCCTTTTGGCCAGTACTTTGCAGCCGCAATTTACACACTATCAACGAGATAGCCAGGCACGACTTGACAGAGCTTACATCTCGTTAGATCTTGTGCCTCTATGCGATAACTATGTCGTGAAGCCGGTGTCCTTTAGCGATCACAGTATAGTGTGGTTTGCACTCGGTGCTAAGCCAAAAAAGCCGCGGTTCGATTGGGCACTTTGGAAATTTAACGAAAAACACCTAAGTGATGACAAATTTATAAACGATGTAAAGCACGAAATTAAAAACATGTTCAGTAATGAAAGTGTACCTTGGGCAGAAGTATGGGAAGACTTTAAGGTTCGCGTGAAAATGGTTGCAATTGAAGTAGGAACTGTTAGAAGACACAATGAAAAAATGAAACAAAATGAGCTCCAGAAGGAACTAAATTTTCTTATTTTTATGGACAGTGCGGAACCTGGAAAATTTAGTGATGAAATCAGAACAGTTAAAAGCGCGATGGAAGCTATTGACACGGAAAAATATAGAGCAGCAGTGATTCGGGCACGGACGGAAAGACTGTGGGTTGATGGAACGCTGAACAAACGCGCCATCACCGATGAAAAGAGGTACGCAAGGAAAAATGAAATAAGACAGATTAATTATCGGGATGAGGTTACTTCCGACTCGAATATGATTGAACAGGCGTTTACCGAACACTACCGCAAGTTGTTCGGCATCCCAATCCACGTGGGAGCTGAATTTGAAGCAAGTTTCGTGAATTTCATGCCGCGCGTTCATGACGACGTAAAAGCCAGTCTCGAGGAACCGATAAGCGTCCGAGAAATAGAACACGCGATCGAAGAACTTCCTCCAGGCAAATCACCGGGTCCCGATGGCTTAGGAGCCGCCTTTTATAAGGCATTTGCGACTGGGCTTGCTCAAGTGTTGGAGCATGTATACTCTGAGGCACATAAATATAAGCGACTGCCACCTTCTTTCAGAAGTGCACACATGGTTTTAATACCGAAAACAGATGACCACAAGGCGTTTTTATCGGTTGGGGCATACATGCCAATTAGCCTTACAAATACCGATTATAAAATACTCATGAAGGTATTGGCAAAGAGACTTCAAACAGTCATTACAAATATTGTCGGTCCGCATCAAACTTGCGGCATAAAAGGCCGCACTATTACTACAAACAGCCACGTAGCGCGAAGCGTTCTAGAGTGTTGCGACGTTTTCGCTAGACGCGTTGCTTTGTTGCAACTCGACCTGGCGAAAGCCTTCGACCGTGTGTCCCACGATGCTCTTCTTCTTGTTTTGGAATATGTTAACGCAGGGAAAGTAATCTTAGATGGCGTCAAAATGGCCTACGACCAATGCACGACACAGATTATAATTAATAAGTCCCTCAGCGAGAAGCTGTCACTAAGATCTTCCCGTAGACAAGGGTGTCCACTAAGTCCATTGCTTTTTGCATTGTACCTCGAGCCTTTCTGTTTAGCAGTGATACGCAATGACAACGTCCGAGGATTTCGGCTACAGCTTTCTGAAGTCAAGGTACTGGCATACGCTGATGACATCGCAGTCTTCTGCGAGGATCATGATAGCGTTCTTGAAGCTGTACGTCTTGTAAAGAAATACTGTGAACGATCTGGATCCCGGATCAATTGGGAAAAGAGCATCGGTATATGGCACGGTCATTCGGACATTATACCAGCCCACTTTGCAAATATCCGGTGGTCAACAACGCCAACTAAGTACTTGGGTGTGCCGCTCGAGCACTATAACGATACCGCACAGTACTGGTCCGATGAAGCTGATAGAATGAGTGAAAAATCAAAGGGTTGGCTTGGCCGAGTTTTGTCAATGTTTGGACGCGCTTCTGTGTGCAATCTCTTTTTAGTAGCGAAAGTGTGGTACATTATGCAAGTGTTATCAATGTGTCGTTCAAGTGCGCAAAAAATTCATCGTGTTTTTGTCGTATTCATATGGGCTTCTAGTTGGGAGAGGATCAGCAGAACCAATTTGTTTCGTTCAGCTCGAAGTGGTGGGCTAGGCCTGTCGCATTTGTTTATCAGACAAATTGTGTCTCGTTTTCTTTTTTTTCGGGATCAGAGAAATGATTTTCTACGCACAGTAATTCAAGTCCGTTTGGGAAAAGCACTGCCGCAATATGTTGTAACGACCAGTGATGTGAAGGGAGGAAGTATTAGGGGATATCTGCGCGAAGTGGTTGATTCACTTCGTATGTTGCGTGTGCGGTTTTCCATGGAATATCTGTGCTCTGTGACAAGAAAAACACTGTATAAAGACTTAGTTGACACAATGTTGCCAATACCATTGTACAGGTCTGTAAACTGGGGAGGCCAAGGATATGATGTACTGAAACGGGTGAAAAAAATGCCAGTTAGACCCTCTCAAAAAACGTTTTTCTTTAAGCTACACACAAACACGCTACCCGTAAAAACATGGTTAGACGATAAAGAATATATGTGCCATGGACAGTAAACTGCTCACTTTGTAAAAAGCTAGAGACCATTGAACACATTTTCATCGATTGGTGGGATCCAATATTTCATTGGGATGTCTTACAACGTACACTTACAAAAGAACTGCCGATTACACCTCTTGGTATTCGATATTTGCCAACCGATAACGAAGGAGGAGTTCCGTACGATATGTTTATGCTCCTTGGCCTCCACAGTCTGTGGAAAACGAGAATGGCAGTGCGACACTCGGATGTCGATACCCGTCCGGCGAGAATAAACTTCATCGAAAGTGTCGCGTATATTCGGGAAATATATCGTGCCCAGAGTGAGCCTCCCGAGTGGGTGGCTATTCTTGATGAACTGATCAAGCTGAAGCGTTTTTAATATATAATGTTAGCCAAAGTGTGGTTGACGTGTTTTAGCATTTGAATGTGTTCTTGGTTTGTGCTGCAAACAGTCAATAAAGAAAAGAAGCCTCCGTGGTGCAATCGGCTAGCGCGTTCGGCTGTTAACCGAAAGGTCGGAGGTTCAAGCTCTCCCGGGGGCGGTGGTCTCTTTTTTTTTTTTTTTTTCAGATGCGTTGCGTGAAAGCCACGAGCACATGAGGTAAACTATGTACTACAAGTGTTATGCATGGCAAGGATTTCGGTGCAAAAACTTCACAGAGTGTTTGCGGTATATATACGGGGATCCACTTGGGAGAGAACTAGCCGGTGTAACTTGTTTCATACGGTGAAGAATGGTGGACTAGGATTAACACATTTGTTTTTGAAACAGATTGTTAGTAGGTTCTTTTTCTTAAGGGACCAAATTGATATATTTCTGCGTACTGTTATTCAGGTGAGATTGAGTTCTTCCTTGCCTGAGTGGGTTGTCTCATCAGCAAATGAACGTACTCGAACACCAATTGGCTTTCTGAGGGAAGTTGTTATGTCCTTTTCTTTACTGAAAGCGCATTTTTCGAATGAATTTTTGACTTCAGTGACGCGTAAGAAAGTTTATAGTGATCTGGTTTATGTTTTCTTGCCGCATCCTGTTTACCGTATGATGTATAAATTAGGACCTGAACGCAATGTGCTGAAACGTGTTAGAAAAATGCCGGTTAGATCTTCAGCGAAAACCCTTTTTTTTCAATTGCATTCGGGCACTCTCCTTGTGAAGCCATGGCTGCAAAGCAAGGACTTCTTTGTTCTATGGTCTGTTAACTGCATCATATGTAAGAAACCTGAAACTATTGAGCACATCTTTTTGGATTGTCATGACTCAGTTTTCTTGTGGAGTGTTCTAAAACGAACTCTGAATAAAGAACTGCCGTTAAGAGGAAGCTTTAGCTCGGGCACAACTCCGACGCGGCCTATTCAAATACATGTAAAACGCAAAAACGTTTTATGAGATAACCCCTGGACCGATTTTGATGAAATTTGTCGCATTTGTAAGAGAAAGTTAAATTCTAGTGACTGTTGGAAGCGGAATTTCGATTTAGGGCTTGAATTTTCTTAAAACGATTTTCAAATATTTGACCGTTTGAAAAAAATAGAAGCACGAAGTTTATAAATTCATAGCTCTGCATCAAGAACCGATATCGCGGTTCTGTAACCGGCATCCATTAGATCATTCAAAGCGGACAAATTCAATATGTCATTTTACGTCTTACGTGAATTTCTTACGTTGGTTACAATGGTTTTGCAAAAGTTGTATTTCTCTATTATTAAATTTTTTTATATTCATGTATAACATATCAATTTTGTCCGCTTTAGATGTACTATTAGATGCAATTCACAGAATTGTATTATCATTTTTAGTGGTTAAGTTACAGAGTTGTAAACTTGATAGTTTCGTTTTTTGAAAATTTTCGATTTTTGCCAATCTTTAACAAAAAATTGACAATCTAACTCAAAAATTAGAAACCAACAGTCACTAGATTTTAAGTTTGTCTTTTAAATGCAACAAACCTCGTCAAATTTGGTGCAGTGGTTGCCGAGAAAAACGAATTCTCCTTTTACATGTATTTAGATACGAGCACTTCAGCTAAAGCTTCCCCTTAAGTCCTTTCGGTATTCGGTTCTTACCGTGTGCAGACACAGAGGGAGTGCCGGCTGACTTGGTAATGCTTTTGTGTATGAGCAGCGTGTGGAAAACGCGCATGGATATCAGGAATGCCCGAGTAGATGAAAGGTCTGCGAGGGAACACCTAAGTGAAAGTCTTAGGTACACACGTGATGCCCTCAAGCACATGATTGAACCGCCAGAGTGGTTTGAGGAGCTTGACACTTTGGCGTCTGTGATATCCTCTTTGAGTGCCTTTTAAATATGTGCAGTCTCTCGAAGTGATGTAATATTATTTTTCTGCACCATATGACCTACTTTGTACGCTTTTGAGTGGTGTTGAAATCAAGGTAATAAAGAAAAAAAAGCCTCCGTGGCCCAATCGGCTAGCGCGTTCGGCTGTTAACCGAAAGGTTGGAGGTTCAAGCCCTCCCGGGGGCGGTGGTATCTTCTTATTTCAGATGCGTTGCGTGAAAGTCACGAGCACATGAGGTAAACTGCAGCACATGGCTAGCCTCCGTGGCGCAATCTCATGGGGTTGCTTGGCCAAGCGTCCTACTCACATCGATGCTGTGGGGTTCTTGTGGTCATCGTTGAAGGCTACTGGAACGGGTCCTCCGCTAGGGCGGAGGCGTTTTAGGGGCCACCCTACTGCCAGGCGGCACGTTCGACTTCGGTTTAAGCATAGACCTCCGCGTAGTCGATGCCTTCGTTGGAGGTTCGCCGGTGCCTGACGCAGTAGTTATTCCTGTATTGCCAGTGTCTTCGTGAGCACGCTTTGCAGCGATGCTTCCGGTCATAAGCATCTCGACGTCCGTTGCTTCCTGGCCGACTTCTTGCGGCAGTGACGATGACGCGCTTGCTGCCTTCACGCCTGCGTCGCATGTTGCAGTCTCTGGCTTCGTTTGCGGGGCTGCAGCCAAGGGCTCACCCCCCAGGTTCGCTTCCTGGACAGCTCCTGGGGAGGGTTCAAGGGGCTTTGCAGGAGTCTTTGCCACGTCGTTGTCCTCCCTGCTAGCTTCTTCGGCATCTGCGGCGTCCATCATGTGTTCGGATACTACGTCCCCTTGGAGTGGGCCTGTAACGCTGGCATAAGAGCGCACACATTGGGAATCATCGTGGCAGAAGCGACGACAGACCCCACATCGTGGAACGCGGCACTCTCGCCGGATGTGTCCGACGCCACGGCATCGGAGGCAGAGCGGCGCTCTGCCAGGAACGAAGACGAGCGCCATATCCTCAGCAACACGCAGTTGGTGTGGTAGGTCGTCCACAGTGAGGCCCACATTTAATTTCAGCGTCACCGAGCGGGTGGTTGATCCTTTCTCAATGCAGCCCTTGACCTTCCACTTGTCTCTGCTAATTTCCGTCACTTTTCCAAACGGCGCCAAAGCCACTCGCACGTCTTCGTCCGGTACGCCATGAAGCAGCCAGTATAGCTTCAGTCGGACACCTCGATCGCGCGGGTCGATGACCATGCAGCGGTGGTCTTTAACGTTGAACGCTTCAGCTTCTAATATCTTCCTCTTGCCTTCCTCGTCCTCATCTGCCCACAGGTGCTTCTGTTTTAAACACCGTTTTTTTGCATGCTGATGTGAAAGCCAGGCCATATCGAGTGGAGCATGTCCGAGATAGCCTTACACGTCTTTCGTTGCTGCCGGAAGTGGTTGCCCTCGGGGCATACCAAATGAATCACCTGTGGGCAGTGACGTTTAAGGACGAGGAAGGCAAGAGGAAGATATTACAAGCTGAAACGTTCAACGTTAAAGACCACCGCTGCATGGTCATCGACCTGCGCGATCGAGGTGTCCGACTGAAGCTATACTGGCTGCTTCATGGCGTACCGGACGAAGACGTGCGAGTGGCGTTGGCGCCGTTTGGAAAAGTGACGGAAATTAGCAGAGACAAGTGGAAGGTCAAGGGCTGCATTGACAAAGGATCAACCACCCGCTCGGTGACGCTGAAATTAAACGTGGGCCTCACTGTGGACGACCTACCACACCAACTGCGTGTTGCTGAGGATATGGCGCTCGTCTTCGTTCCTGGCAGAGCGCCGCTCTGCCTCCGATGCCGTGGCATCGGACACATCCGGCGAGAGTGCCGCGTTCCACGATGTGGGGTCTGTCGTCGCTTCGGCCACGATGATTCCCAATGTGTGCGCTCTTATGCCAGCGTTACAGGCCCACTCCAAAGGGGCGTAGTATCCGAACACATGATGGACGCCACAGATGCTGAAGAAGCTAGCAGGGAGGACAACGACGTGGCAAAGACCCCTGCGAAGCCCCTTGAACCCTCCCCAGGAGCTGTCCAGGAAGCGAACCTGGGGGGTGAGCCCTTGGCTGCAGCCCCGGAAACGAAGCCAGAGACTGCAACATGCGACGCAGGCGTGAAGGCAGCAAGCGCGTCATCGTCACTGCCGCAAGAAGTCGACAAGGAAGCAACGGACGTCGAGATGCTTATGACCGGAAGCATCGCTGCAAAGCGTGCTCACGAAGACACTGGCAATACAGGAATAACTACTGCGTCAGGCACCGGCGAACCTCCAACGAAGGCATCGACTACGCGGAGGTCTATGCTTAAACCGAAGTCGAACGTGCCGCCTGGCAGTAGGGTGGCCCCTAAAACGCCTCCGCCCTAGCGGAGGACCCGTTCCAGTAGCCTTCAACGATGACCACAAGAACCCCACAGCATCGATGTGAGTAGGACGCTTGGCCAAGCAACCCCATGAGATGGCGTCTAACTTTAAATCTAGCCTACGCGTTGCGACATTGAATGTGCGAGGAATGTGTTCGCGCAGGCGGCAGTGTCAGATTAGTCGCATGCTTTTAGAGAATGACGTTGACCTTCTGGCTGTACAAGAAACAAAAATTGAGAGTGAGGAGCAAACAGAACAGATGGTTCAAGTTTTTTGATCTAGATACAGTGTATGTGTGTGCCATGCTGTTGGACGGTCAGGAGGCTGCGTCATTTTTATTCGCAATAGCATATCGGTTGAAGAAAAAGTGTCCACCTGCGATAGTGGGAGACTTGTCGCATGTGATTTTATTTTTGCTGGTCTACTGTGGCGCGCTGTGTGCATCTACGCACCGAACAAAATTCATGAACGCGAAATTTTTTTTAAGTATGCTGAAGGATTTTTGAAAACAGAACGACATGTTGTGTTTCTTGGGGATTTCAACTGCGTCTGTACAGCTGAAGATAAAACGACGAGCCTCAAAGTACGCGATAGAAGCGCTGAGCTGTTGAACGCGATAGTCATTGAGAGAGAGCTTGAGGACATTGGTTATGCAATGACGCGAGATGGCCAAGCACGGTATACGCACTTTCAAGGTGATTCCCATGCGAGGCTTGATAGAATATACGTACCGGCGAAGTTTGTACCACTGTGTTCCTCTTATGAAACACAATATCTCAGTTTTAGCGATCATAGTTTGGTCTCGATTACGATTGGCGAAAAACGAAAGAGTGTCAAGTTTAATTGGTTCCTGTGGAAGTTCAATGAAAAACTGCTGGAAGATGAATTGTTTGTCACGAGAGCCAAGGAGTATCTTTCAAATGCCCTGCATACGGAAACCAACTGTTTCATATCAGTGTGGGAGCAGTTTAAATGCGACATTAAAATTGCTGCCATCGATAGAGCATGCGTATTGCGTCACAAGGAAAGGCAACTAGAGAAACAGTTACACAGTGAACTGTTGTACATGTTAGGGGTAGAACATGAAGTGCCTGGAGCGTTTAAAAAAGAAATACCAGAGGTGAAAGCGAAACTTGAGTTGATCGACGAAG